>NC_051861.1:107038782-108403782 GCF_015732765.1 Culex quinquefasciatus
TATGGTTTTGATACTGGATATGAAATTTGACATTTCGGCAGTAGTGGCCACAATCCGGAGTGGCCGGAGGCCCCGCGGATGTTCCGATGGGGGGACATTGGCCGGACTATAAGAGTTGGGGTAATATGGGTATCAAACTTTATGGTTTTTGATACTGGACATGAAATTTGACATTTCGGCAGTAGTGGCCACAATCCGGAGTGGCGGAGGCCCCGGATGTTCCGATGGGAGGACATTTGCCGAACCATAAGAGTAGGGGCAATATGGGTATTAAACTTTATGGTTTTGATACTGAATATGAAATTTGCCATTTCGGCAGTAGTGGCCATAAACCGGAGTGGCCGGAGGCCCCGGGGATGTTCCGATGGGGGGACATTTGCCGAACCATAAGAGTAGAGGCAATATGGGTATCAAACTTTATGGTTTTTGATACTGGATATGAAATTTGACATTTCGGCAGTAGTGGCCACAATCCGGAGTGGCCGGAGGCCCGGGGATGTTCCGATGGGGGGACATTTGCCGAACCATAAAAGTAGGGGCAATATGGGTATCAAACTTTATGATTTTTGATACTGGATATGAAATTTGACATTTCGGCAGTAGTGGTCACAATCCGGAGTGGCCGGAGGCCCCGGGGATGTTCCGATGTGGGGACATTTGCCGAACCATAAGAGTAGGGGCAATATGGGTATCAAACTTTATGGTTTTTGATACTGGATATGAAATTTGACATTTCGGCAGTAGTGGTCACAATCCGGAGTGGCCGGAGGCCCCGCGGATGTTCCGATGGGAGGACATTTGCCGAACCATAAGAGTAGGAAAATATGGGTATCAAACTTTATGGTTTTGATACTGGATATGAAATTTGACATTTCGGCAGTAGTGGCCACAATCCGGAGTGGCCGGAGGCCCCGCGGATGTTCCGATGGGGGGACATTGGCCGGACTATAAGAGTTGGGGTAATATGGGTATCAAACTTTATGGTTTTTGATACTGGACATGAAATTTGACATTTCGGCAGTAGTGGCCACAATCCGGAGTGGCCGGAGGCCCCGCGGATGTTCCGATGGGAGGACATTTGCCGAACCATAAGAGTAGGGGCAATATGGGTATTAAACTTTATGGTTTTGATACTGAATATGAAATTTGCCATTTCGGCAGTAGTGGCCATAAACCGGAGTGGCCGGAGGCCCGGGGATGTTCCGATGGGGGACATTTGCCGAACCATAAGAGTAGAGGCAATATGGGTATCAAACTTTATGGTTTTGATACTGGATATGAAATTTGACATTTCGGCAGTAGTGGCCACAATCCGGAGTGGCCGGAGGCCCGGGGATGTTCCGATGGGGGGACATTTGCCGAACCATAAAAGTAGGGGCAATATGGGTATCAAACTTTATGATTTTTGATACTGGATATGAAATTTGACATTTCAGCAGCAGTGGCCACAAACCGAAGTGGCCGGAGGCCCCTCGGATGTTCCGATGGGAGGACATTTGCCGAACCATAAGAGTTGGGGCAACATGGGTATCAAACTTTATGATTTTTGATACTAGATATGAAATTTGACATTTGAGCAGAAGTGACCACAATCCGAAGTGGCCGGAGGCCACGGGGATGTTCCGATGGGGGGACATTTGCCGAACCATAAGAGTAGGGGCAAAATGGGTATCAAACTTTATGGTAATTATGAATCTAGTGAATCTTGGGAAATTTGGACCAGACAATGTAATCGAAAATTTCAACAACCATCTTGCAAAGTTCTTTGTCATACTGGTCATGTGTAACATAACCACCTGCACCTTTTTTTCTCAGATCGGAAGACACTTGCAAATCACTTTGGGTACACCCAAAGGTGAGATGTCGAATCTTCTCGAATCAACCGGGATTCGAACCGGAGTCCCACTTAAAAATATTTCAACGGTCGCAACGCTTGCTTAGAGCGTATCCTAGATCCAAGCGAAACTTACTTGAAGATACCGTGGAGATTTTCCCTTATCCCCTTAAAAAAAGTGGAGTATCAAAACCCTCCGTCTTCTGAGACAACCACTGTAACCTAGCACTGAAGTCTCATCGATTGTCAGTGATCTTCCACTTTGGGTGTACGAACCGCAATCGCGTATAGTTTTCTGCGGCACCACTAAAACGACCAGATTAGGATCCGAAAGCGAGTGTGAATGGGTCTTAAGAAGCTATTACCTGCAACAACAAAGCGACACAGTCATCAAATAGCAGTTTGCCAAAAGTGATGAAACTCGTGCGGCATTTTTTCAATCAGCAAACTAATAAATCCAATTACCGTCACGCTGCGAGATAGCGAGACACTATTGCTTATTACAATAATCGCTCTTCCGATTGGATCTGCGCGCCGCTGTGTTTATAGTGTGTGTTGCGAAATAATAGGAAATTGACTTATGACCATCTCAAACTGACTGTTTTTTTTTTCTTCCTAAAGATGTTTACTTTTTGGGATCCCCCCCACTTTTGCTTCCCTGTTGGCGGTCATTATTGGCGCTCACCTGGGGTGAAATTTAATCAAATAATCGACCGAAGCAATTGACTAATGGGAACTTCCGGAATGTAGTGATAGTGGCGCGACGACGAGTGACTCATCGTCACTCTCTTCTTGGGTGGGAACTGATTAGTACTTTTTTTTTTTATTTATAAGAGCATTCAAGAGATCTGTTGGAATTTTGAACGTACTGGCAACACTGTCGCAAGTTATGTGCACTTAAAGTGTTTCAAGACCAGGTTGGAATCATCTGTATGTACTCCGTTTGATAGATATCCGTGGGACATTTTTAACAAAACAAAAAAAAATGTCGATCTGGCAACACTGTCATAAGACGTCGAGACACATGTGACAATTAGAATAATTTTAAGTTCGGAAGTTCCTTGTTTAAATTAATTTTTTTTCCGGTACATTTTTTGGCAAAAATAGGCAGTATTAAAAAAAACACTCAAATGAGTATTAAAACTGCTTGATGTGGCAACACTGTCATGAGATTTCGACATTAGTGCGTGTCGGTTGGATTTTTGTTTAATTCGATTCGTTGAAAATTTGTACTGGGCGCATTTTTTTTGGTTCTTCAAGACAATCAATTGAAATGGGCTGAAAATGATCAATTCATATAAAATGTCGGGAATGCATTTAATTTTTATTATTTTTATTTAGTTAATACTTTGTGGGAGCCCTTTTTATGATTGAAAAAAACTCATTACTGTGTGAAATGTGATCCGTTCACATCTGTCTCTGCGGTTAATGCAACGCAGTAGGCCTGGCCGCTTTTATTTTATTTTGTTTAAATATAAGAAAATCATTATCTTTTGGATGAATTTTCTAATCGATTTGGTGTCTTAAGCATAATTTCAGTATTGATGAGGACTGTTCAAAGAAAAAAGGTACTCGGAGTTTTTGTGCCGCTTATTTCAACAAAAAAAAGTATTTTTTATTTATTTTTTCAATTTGTTTATAACCCCGCAACTTTTTAGCCAAAGAGAAGAACGAACAAAAACTTTGCTGCCATCATTAACTCTTTGATCATTATGAAAATATAGAAATATTACCCTAAAATTTTGTTTGAAGTCAGTGTTTAATGTATAATAAAGTTGCAATCGAAAAGTACTCACACAAATTTTGATAAAGTTCGCCGTTTTCGAGAAATGGAGCCTAACATTTCAAAAGAGCACATCACTTATGTAAACAAGAGTGTATACCTTTCACTCAAATGACCGTTTACGTAAGGTGTGAGAGGGATACAGGATTTTTTTCTACAAAAGTTATGTGCCCTAATGAAATGGAAGGCACGACATATCCTCTTAAAGTTTGATTTAAAATAAAAAAACAGATTTTCTATTTTTAAAATAGTCTCCATTTCTGTTTTTTAAAGATTCAGAAAATTTCCTAAAAATTTTGATATTACACCCTTCAAAAAATTGTCAGTCTTGAAATTAAAAAAAAAAAATTTCAAAGAGTTTTCGTGGCGAATTGTTAACATGCAAGTTAGAATTTTAGTCTTGATTTTTCTGATAAAAAAACATTGAAAAATCCGCTTATTTTATATCGAAAATCAAACCCTCATTTTTCCTGTTTATGCTTTTGGATTTGCAACTTTCTACAGTATTTTTTAAACTTTTTACTTTCCAAATCCTAATGAAATTTCGCGTCTTAAATTGAATCAAATCATGTTTCCAAAAAGGTGATATACGACCAGTCAAAAAAAAAAAAAATGGGTGTAAATTTGCCTCTTGTTAATGTAATTTTACCTAAATTACATGTAATAAAATAAATTACATGGAAAAAGAAAAAAATCACCGGTTTCTTATAAAAATTACCTATTATTTTTTCCGATAAGGTCGTTGCAAATATTTTTCAAAGTTAATGTCATTTCAAAACACTTTTTTCATTCAAATGTTAAAACCGTGGCCCGTAATTTTAATTTTTTAACTTTTTATATATTTTTTTTTCATTGTACAAAACATTTACACAGTAAAAAAAATCACGGTAATTTTACATCTGGGACCAACTACATATTTCATTTCACAAAAAATAGTACTAATGTTAAAAATGTTCGAAAAGTTTAATTTTGAGAGGTTGAAAATTATGATGGTAGAATATTACCTATTTTTGGATGTAATTTTATCAAAATATGAGTGGAAATTGCAATGTTTCTTTTTTTTTGACACATCATCATCATTCATTCCTGGAAGTAATATTACTATGTTTTTTTAACTGTGTAACATTACACAATTTGTGAGGTAAAAGTACCCGTTTTTTCTGACGCGATTCACATTCCCAAATGTTATTTTCAGTGATGTTATTGATGTTATTATTGTCTCAAAAAATGTATTATTCTCATCGGGATATGGAGAAAATTTCATCAGTTTCTGCTTATTTTTTTTTACACATTTATTAAGGTAAAATTTACAAAAACAGGACAATCATAAAATTTTCAATCTTCCAAAATTCCACTTTTTATCTATAGGGGTCATTCCATGTCAACTGAGTACACTTTTGGACTCGACCTTCACCGATTTGGACCAAACTTGGAGGGAACGTTCATCTATCGATAGTTAACAGAAATCCCAAGTTTGGTGCTGATTGGACCATCCCTCTATTTTTGAAACCGCCCACTTTTGGAAGATTTTCTAAAACACTTTTTTTTTTCTTCTATTAATCATAACTTTGCAAATATTTCAGCAAAAGACTTTCTTAAGATTGCATTTTATAGAAAATTGTCCAAGGAAATCGATAAAAATAAAATTTTAACCCTTAAGTGTCGCCTAATATTATATTTTAACGTTTTAGGTATTAACATTGAGTTTTGAACAATTTATTATATTTTTATTTTCTTAATTTTGTCACCATCGTGTTCCCCGGACAATTTTACATAAAAATCAATGTGAACCTCAAACTAAAATGAACTATTGGCGAGATACAGCGATTTTACTGCAAAAAGTTTAATTTTGCGCAGCACTCTGTCCTATGAATCCAAATCCGGAATAAGTTTCCATGTACTCCCAAGTGCTGCGCATAACACAGCGTAACAAAATATTTTTTTTATTTTTTGGCAGCACGAAAAAAAATGCTCCTCTAGGGATCGGCTTCCTGAACAAAATGCAACCTGGCGCATATTTTTATTGTTATCCTAACTCGAGATATTCAATGCAGAAGTTTTGCATATGAATCACCCCCGTCGGAATATATTTTTAATTTTGTTTTCTCTGTAACTTCTGATCAATTAGGTCTTTTGGACGCTTCCGGTGTCATTCGACGGTAAATTGTTAGAAAAACTCAAGATTTGGTCCCATTGGCCGGTTCCCGTAACCGGTTCCGGAGGAAATCCGGAATATTGACCAAAACTGTGAAAAACTTCAAAATTTGAAGTTTTTGCTCTTAATGCGAAGTGAACGCACTATAGCATGAAACAATCCATACAAACTAAAAAATGTTGGTCCCAGCATGTTTGAAGGTGTTTAATTGAAAAGGTGGCCATTGAGAACCGGTTCCGGTCAATCCGGATCCGAAACTCCGGAAAAATTAAGCAATATTTTCACAATTCCAATGTGTCAGACAGATATAAATAAAAGTGTTGTTGAAGCATTCATTGCTACTTCATATTCATATTACCACAAAAACATGGCCAAGTGGCCAACGGGAACCTGCTCTGAATGTTCCGGATCATGGAACCAGTGGACACTTGACATTTTTTAATTTTAAAGGCAGATTTTTATTAAGAAATTTTCAAGGTTTCTGGAAAAATATGAATTAATCCGAAATCAGAATCAGAAATGTGGCCAAGTGGCCAACGGGAACTCGTTCTGAATATTCCAGATCAGAGAACCAATGGTCACTTGATATGTGTATTAATTTAAAATAGCATAATTTAATTAGGAAATTTTCTAGTTTTCTAGAAAAATCAGAATCAGAAATATGGCCAGGTAACCAACAGGAACCCGTTTTAAATGTTCTGGATTAGGGAACCAGTGAACATTTGAAGTTTTTATCAAGTTTTCAAAAAACATATTTAGATTAATTAAATTTAAAAATTCCTGTAAAATTAAGAACATATGGGTAATTCTCCGCCAACTCACACAGCAGTTGCCCCGACCCCTCTTCGATTTGCGTGAAACTTTGTTCTAAGGGGTAACTTTTGTCCCTGATCACGAATCCGAGGTCCGTTTTTGATATCTCGTGACGGAGGGGCGGTACGACCCCTTCCATTTTTGAACATGTGAAAAAAGAGGTGTTTTTCAATAATTTGTAGCCTGAAACGGTGATGAGACAAAAATTTGGTGTCAAAGGGACTTTTGTGTAAAATTAGACGCCCGATTTGATGGCGTACTCAGAATTCCGAAAAAACGTATTTTTCATCGAAAAAAACACTAAAAAAGTTTTAAAAATTCTCCCATTTTCCGTTACTCGACTGTAAAAATTTTTGGAACATGTCATTTTATGGGAAATTTAATGTACTTTTCGAATCTACATTGTCCCAGAAGGGTCATTTTTTCATTTAGAACAAAATTTTTCATTTTAAAATTTCGTGTTTTTCTAACTTTGCAGGGTTATTTTTAGAGTGTAACAATGTTCTACAAAGTTGTAGAGCAGACAATTACAAAATTTTGATGTATAGACATAAGGGGTTTGCTTATAAACATCACGAGTTATCGCGATTTTACGAAAAAAAGTTTTGAAAAAGTTACTTTTTGCGTTTCTCTTTGTTTCGTCGTCCGTGTCTGTCGCGGGTGACCATGAATGGCCATGATCGATGACGACCAACTTTTTCAAAACTTTTTTTCGTAAAATCGCGATAACTCGTGATGTTTATAAGCAAATCCCTTATGTCTATATATCAAAATTTTTGTAATTGTCTGCTCTACAACTTTGTAGAACATTGTTACACTCTTAAAAATAACCCTGCAAAGTTAGAAAAACACGAAATTTGAAATGAAAATTTTGTTCTAAATGAAAAAATGACCCTTCTGGGACAATGTAGATTCGAAAAGTACATTAAATTTCCCATAAAATGACATGTTCCAAAATTTTACAGTCGAGTAACGGAAAATGGGAGAATTTTTAAAACTTTTTAGTGTTTTTTCGATGAAAAATACGTTTTTCGGAATTCTGAGTACGCCATCAAATCGGGCGTCTAATTTTACACAAAAGTCCCTTTGACACCAAATTTTGTCTCATCACCGTTTCAGGCTACAAATTATTGAAAAACACCTCTTTTTTCACATGTTCAAAAATGGAAGGGGTCGTACCGCCCCTCCGTCACGAGATATCAAAAAACGGACCTCGGATTCGTGATCAGGGACAAAAGTTACCCCTTAGAACAAAGTTTCACGCAAATCGAAGAGGGGTCGGGGCAACTGCTGTGTGAGTTGGCGGAGAATTACCCATATGTTCTTAATTTTACAGGAATTTTTAAATTTAATTAATCTAAATATGTTTTTTGAAAACTTGATAAAAACTTCAAATGTTCACTGGTTCCCTAATCCAGAACATTTAAAACGGGTTCCTGTTACCTGGCCATATTTCTGATTCTGATTTTCTAGAAAACTAGAAAATTTCCTAATTAAATTATGCTATTTTAAATTAATACACATATCAAGTGACCATTGGTTCTCTGATCTGGAATATTCAGAACGAGTTCCCGTTGGCCACTTGGCCACATTTCTGATTCTGATTTCGGATTAATTCATATTTTTCCAGAAACCTTGAAAATTTCTTAATAAAAATCTGCCTTTAAAATTAAAAATGTCAAGTGTCCACTGGTTCCATGATCCGGAACATTCAGAGCAGGTTCCCGTTGGCCACTTGGCCATGTTTTTGTGTAATATGAATATGAAGTAGCAATGAATGCTTCAACAACACTTTTATTTATATCTGTCTGACACATTGGAATTGTGAAAATATTGCTTAATTTTTCCGGAGTTTCCGGATCCGGATTGACCGGAACCGGTTCTCAATGGCCACCTTTTCAATTAAACACCTTCAAACATGCTGAGACCAACATTTTTTAGTTTGTATGGATTGTTTCATGCTATAGTGCGTTCACTTCGCATTAAGAGCAAAAACTTCAAATTTTGAAGTTTTTCACAGTTTTGGTCAATATTCCGGATTTCCTCCGGAACCGGTTACGGGAACCGGCCAATGGGACCAAATCTTGAGTTTTTCTAACAATTTACCGTCGAATGACACCGGAAGCGTCCAAAAGACCTAATTGATCAGAAGTTACAGAGAAAACAAAATTAAAAATATATTCCGACGGGGGGTGATTCATATGCAAAACTTCTGCATTGAATATCTCGAGTTAGGATAACAATAAAAATATGCGCCAGGTTGCATTTTGTTCAGGAAGCCGATCCCTAGAGGAGCATTTTTTTTCGTGCTGCCAAAAAATAAAAAAAATATTTTGTTACGCTGTGTAATCAAACTTTTTTCAGTAAAATCCCTGTATCTTGCCGATAGTTCATTTTAGTTTGAGGTTTACATTGATTTTTATGTAAAATTGTCCGGGAAACACGATGGTGATAAAATAAAAAAAATAAAAATATAAGGATAATATACGGGGGCACTTAAGGGTTAAAATTTTATTTTTATTGAATTCCCTGGACAATTTTCTATAAAATACAATATCTAGACAGTCTTTTGCTCAAATAGTTGCAAAGTTATGATTAAAAAAAAAGGTTTTTTATAAAATCCTCAGAAAGAGGGCGGTGCCAAAAATAGAAAGATGGTCCAATCAGGACCAAACTTGGGATTTTTGTTAACTATCGATAGATGAACGTTCCCTTCATGTTTGGTCCAAATCGGTGAAGGTCGAGTCCAAAAGTGTACCTAGTTGACTTGGAATGAACCATAGTTAATAAAAGGTTTGAATGTAAAATCGGCAATACTTTTGTAGCTAAGATTCTGTAATCAAAACTTACATAAAGTTTAAAGTAGATCTTCAACCAAATAATTTTCAATTGAAAGTAGTAATTCTATCTAAACCGTTTAATCACAACTATTATCTGGTGCAACTCTTCACCTCACCTCCACACCTCCCGCCCGATAATTACGCAAATTAGTCTTCGTTTAACGCGGATCATTTCACCGCTTACACAATCGTTTGACGGGCACCCGGTCCAATAGTTAATTCATGAGTCGGAAGAAAAGCTCCACAATAAATTCGAAGGAAATCTTGCTGCGCGTCGACTATTGTGGCCAATTTGGAAAAGACAAACCGCGCGCGCGGTGATGAATTTGGGGTCCACCGCGCGAAGATTTACGACCCTCCGCGGTTTAACCTCTCTACCAATCGTCAGCTTTACACTTTGGGCCACACCTGGCTGCGAGTTAAGGGGGGTACAGTGGAACCCCGTTGACGAGACAGTTTTTTTGTTTACGGTTTTTCGACATTTCAACTGGGAAGGCACGTCGTCATAAAACGCGATTTTACCAGCCCTCTGCTCAGCATCGCAGCTTGGGAGGCATCGTCGGTGCTTTTTTTAAAAAATCAATCCATCAGGGTTCTACTGTGTTTTGATTAGCAACAATTTCCACGCTTGTCTAGCTCCGAAAGAAAATCTGCAAGAAGCGCTGCTACTACACCCGGTTGAGGTTAGGTTAGGGACAGCTGCTGCGAAATCACCGCTGCCACTATAAATAGAGAAGAGCTGTCATAACTTTATTGACACACGCTCGCGCGTAGACACTTTCTTGTCGTCGGCGGGGTACATTACCGGGTGATAAGATGGATTTCACTTTCTTTGGCGGAGTAAGACACGCTTTGATGGATTTGCAGTCGGGCTGCAGGGAGAAATTGTCCGCCGTGGTCACGACAACGACGGGCTGCTGTCACGGAGCGGTGACTTTGAGCCGGAAAGTGTCGGTCCGAAAGGAGGAGGTTCAGAGTGTTTTGGGGGAGAAATTGGCCATGGGTGCCCTTGCGTCGTGCAGTTTGGATTAACTTTCGATCTCGATGATGGGCAATTACAATGAAAAGTGCCAGTGCATCACTATGTATGAGGCGGCGGTGCTGGGTGACCATAAAGGTACTAGGTGGAATTTTTTGTTGCAGTGACAGTGATAGTACAGCAACTTCGTAGTCGCCTTTTGCCGCCAGACTCTCTGTCAGCCTGAAATAGGTATTGAATGAAGCACGAGGGCTAACACCGCCTCTTTTTTTTAGAATTAGCATTTACTGTGTCAGCAATCTAAGTCTGGTTCTTATTTTACTTTCTGATAACTTCGTGGTCGGCCTACGGACCTGTCTTTCTGGAATAGGTCATTGAAAGCAACGCTAGGGCTAACACCACCTGATTTCGTTGCCAGCCTACGGATATGAGGTTGTTTCAAAGTTGTTAAGGACGGCGCGGATTTGCTGGCTAATTTTGCTTAGGCGCGGATTTCGCGCGGATGTGAAATTTGGTTCGTAAACATAAACTTTGAAAAATATTTGCAACGGCCTAAATTATATTTATATCAAAATTCATCTTGAGTCGTTTTTTTTTCAAAAGTCCGAAGTTTAAAAAAGCTCTTTTCAGTGAACCGGCTCTTTGAGCGGCTCGCTCTTTTTTTGCCCACCTCTATTATTTATTGTTTATTTCATGAAGGATTTCAATCATGTGAATCATTTTTCAAACTTTTCCCGAAGTTATATGCCAGGATGAAAGAAAAATGATTATTGAGGCTTGTTTCGGTGGCCGTAATGTGCTCAAATGCGGATGCTGGCTCTTCGCCGTTGAATTGTAGCAAAACCCACCCGATAGAAAGATTTTTTTTTTCTAGATTTCTTGGGGAAAAAATAAAAGATCAAAACATTCAAAAATGAAAGCTACAATATTCAAAACTCGAAGATTCAGAAAATAAACATATTTTTGGTTTTTATAGTCCTTTTTACTGAAAAATGAAAAATTAGAATATAAATATTACAATATACGAAATTTTATAAATTTATAATTTAAAAAAAAATCAATTCAAAACTAGAAAAAATTAGGAATTTAAAATTCAAACAAATTAATTCAAATTTAATTTAAGAATTTACAAATTTAAAATTTAAAAATGACCAAGAGAACAAAAAATAATACCTGCTCAAATTCTAAAATTCTTAAATTTTTAAATTCTAAAATTCTAAAATTCTAAAATTCTTAAATTCTTAAATTCTTAAATTCTTAAATTCTTAAATTCTTAAATTCTTAAATTCTTAAATTCTTAAATTCTTAAATTCTTAAATTCCTAAATTCTTAAATTCTTAAATTCTTAAATTCTTAAATTCTTAAATTCTTAAATTCTTAAATTCTTAAATTCTTAAATTCTTAAATTCTTAAATTCTTAAATTCTTAAATTCTTAAATTCTTAAATTCTTAAATTCTTAAATTCTTAAATTCTTAAATTCTTAAATTCTTAAATTCTTAAATTCTTAATTCTTAAATTCTTAAATTCTTAAATTCTTAAATTCTTAAATTCTTAAATTCTTAAATTCTTAAATTCTTAAATTCTTAAATTCTTAAATTCTTAAATTCTTAAATTCTTAAATTCTTAAATTCTTAAATTCTTAAATTCTTAAATTCTTAAATTCTTAAATTCTTAAATTCTTAAATTCTTAAATTCTTAAATTCTTAAATTCTTAAATTCTTAAATTCTTAAATTCTTAAATTCTTAAATTCTTAAATTCTTAAATTCTTAAATTCTTAAATTCTTAAATTCTTAAATTCTAAATTCTTAAATTCTTAAATTCTTAAATTCTTAAATTCTTAAATTCTTAAATTCTTAAATTCTTAAATTCTTAAATTCTTAAATTCTTAAATTCTTAAATTCTTAAATTCTTAAATTCTTAAATTCTTAAATTCTTAAATTCTTAAATTCTTAAATTGTTAAATTGTTAAATTCTTAAATTCTTAAATTCTTAAATTGTTAAATTCTTAAATTCTTAAATTCTTAAATTCTTAAATTCTTAAATTCTTAAATTCTTAAATTCTTAAATACTTAAATTCTTAAATTCTTAAATTCTTAAATTCTTAAATTCTTAAATTCTTGAATTCTTAAATTCATAAATTCTTAAATTCTTAAATTCTTAAATTCTTAAATTCTTAAATTCTTAAATTCTTAAATTCTTAAATTCTTAAATTCTTAAATTCTAAAATTCTAAAATTCTAAAATTCTTAAATTCAATTCTTAAATTCTTAAATTCTTAAATTCTTAAATTCTTAAATTCTTAAATTCTTAAATTCTTAAATTCTTAAATTCTTAAATTCTTAAATTCTTAAATTCTTAAATTCTTAAATTCTTAAATTCTTAAATTCTTAAATTCTTAAATTCTTAAATTCTTAAATTCTTAAATTCTTAAATTCTTAAATTCTTAAATTCTTAAATTCTTAAATTCTAAATTCTTAAATTCTTAAATTCTTAAATTCTTAAATTCTTAAATTCTTAAATTCTTAAATTCTTAAATTCTTAAATTCTTAAATTCTTAAATTCTTAAATTCTTAAATTCTTAAATTCTTAAATTCTTAAATTCTTAAATTCTTAAATTCTTAAATTCTTAAATTCTTAAATTCTTAAATTCTTAAATTCTTAAATTCTTAAATTCTTAAATTGTTAAATTGTTAAATTCTTAAATTCTTAAATTCTTAAATTGTTAAATTCTTAAATTCTTAAATTCTTAAATTCTTAAATTCTTAAATTCTTAAATTCTTAAATTCTTAAATACTTAAATTCTTAAATTCTTAAATTCTTAAATTCTTAAATTCTTGAATTCTTAAATTCATAAATTCTTAAATTCTTAAATTCTTAAATTCTTAAATTCTTAAATTCTTAAATTCTTAAATTCTTAAATTCTTAAATTCTTAAATTCTTAAATTCTTAAATTCTTAAATTCTTAAATTCTTAAATTCTTGAATTCTTAAATTCTTAAATTCTTAAATTCTTAAATTCTTTAATTCTTTAATTCTTTAATGCTTAAATTCTTAAATTTTTAAATTCTTAAATTCTTAAATTTTCAAATTCTTAAATTCTAAATTCTATATTCTAAGTTCTTAAATTCTTAAATTCTTAAATTCTTAAATTCTTAAATTCTTAAATTCTTAAATTCTTAAATTCTTAAATTCTTAAATTCTTAAATTCTTAAATTCTTAAATTCAATTCTTAAATTCTTAAATTCTTAAATTCTTAAATTCTTAAATTCTTAAATTCTTAAATTCTTAAATTCTTAAATTCTTAAATTCTTAAATTCTTGAATTCTTAAATTCTTAAATTCTTAAATTCTTAAATTCTTAAATTCTTAAATTCTTTAATTCTTTAATTCTTTAATGCTTAAATTCTTAAATTTTTAAATTCTTAAATTCTTAAATTTTCAAATTCTTAAATTCTAAATTCTATATTCTAAGTTCTTAAATTCTTAAATTCTTAATTAAATAATACAAATTTGGTGGTTCGATTTTTATGAGTGACTCTTTGGCGAGAATCGTCAAGTACGAACTGTGTTTAAATTTTCAAATCCTTAGATTTATGAATTTTTAAGATTTTCAAAGTTATAAATTTTATGATCATTTTCATTGCATAAATTTTTGAATTCATTTTTTTTTATTTTCAAAATTTATATTTCAAAATGTTTTAATTCATATTTAGAATTTCTCTTTTTGCCAAAATTATTTTTATGGCTTTTCCCTCTGGTTTACTTCATCCTAGCAAAAATAAATTTGTCCATAAAATTTTCGGCGTTTCAAGATTCTGCGTTCTGAGATTCGGCCTCATGCGGCTATTCTTGATATAAAATTGCATTTATTGAATAAAATTTCATTTAATCGTTTGTGATTATTGTGTTCCTTTTGATGGATCTCTTGATTTTTGTTCCAAAATATTTTTTTTTTAATTCTTAAAAAATAAACTCTTTTGTATGTTTGTCGCGAAATTATTTTTGTTTATATGGCGTCGATCCATTAGATCGTTTTTTTTGCAGTAAGTCCAAAATAGGGAAAGCTGTCTTACGCTTAAAAGGATTCCAACGCGAGGGCTAACACCACCTCTGGATCGGATCGTTCAATCAGTAAGTCCAAAATAGGGACAGCTATCCTAACTCAAAATGGACCTCTAGAGTTGATTCCTTTCCACCAATTATCGATTTTACGGCCACTTAACATGATTTCGCGTTAAACACCACCTGGCTTTCGAACCTTTGGAACTTCGGCTAGTTAGCTCAGCACGTCCAAAATAGGAACATCTACTCGAAGTAGACCTCATTACTCGATTCCTTTCCAATGATTACCGATTTTACAACCGCTTAAAAGGATTCTCTTGATCGATCACACGCTTATATTGCCCTCGTTACACATTCAGGATCCTTTCGCAGAGTAAAACTGGTTCCAAACCGTGGCGGTTCGTCACACCGCATGACGATAACACATTTTTTTTATAGTCCAGGAAACCATCATCGCAAGTCGCTCGCGCGCAATTGGATAATTCTGCCGTCGCAAAAGGTGGGCAAGATTTACGATCCCGACCCAGGAAGGGACGCGAGTTCTCGCCGGGAATAGAGTTCAACAAAGGAAATTCGCGCCCTCCTCCTCTGCCGAGCTGGGAGAGGTCTAAGAGAGCAAATGAAGTGCAAATGGAAATTTATTACGTTTAATTGAGTTTAATTCATCTGGTTGACGGTCGAACAACGGCGCAGGAAGACGAAGAAGATAAATGATCCAAGATCTGGAGTGCGATTCGTGCGAGCGCGCGGCACTTAGATCAATTGCTAGTTATTCACGGAGATCTCGCGCTATTCATGTCGCGCGAGTTCTGCGCTGGGAGCAGTGTCCTTTGGCTATTGTCTGGCAGGTGGCGGGCGCGCGTTGGTGGGCTATGGAAGCGTCAACATCCGAGAAGCTGTTTTATGCATTCACCTGCCATCGAGAGGCTATTCAGCTGGCAAGGTTCCGACGTGTGTAGAACATAAACAGAGCGCGGCTCATTTGTCGTGGAGGTTGGCGTGGCAGGGTTGGCCATCCGGTTGTAAAATCACCCCCATAAACAACAACAAACTCCGGCCCGCGGTCCTAGCCCATTTTTGTTAACGTGACTCGGCAAAGAAATTTACATTTTACGGCGCCTGGGGCGCCCTCTTCCTCCTTACACGCGCGTTCAAGTTTGAGCGATACGTGCCGGTATCGCCGCGCCGGTTGATGATGGAAGTAAATCGATACATACTTCCGTTTTGGCACGATTCTGCATCCCCCCTAGGGGGGCTGATAGGCTTTCTGGTTGCGAAGGTAGAGTTGTCTGTGTTGGATCTTTCATGGCGGCTACCTGTCCTGTGCTGGTAGAATTGGTTAACCTGGGCTGGACAATTATCACACCTACATGACGAAATCCAGTCTGCAACCCGCTAAGATCACCGTATCCATGCGAATGCGAATGCGCATGAAATGCGAAGGTAGAGTTGTCTGTGTTGGACCATACTGATCTTCTTCTTAGATCTAGATTCTATTTAATTCGCTCTACTCTTCTCTTCTCTACTCTACTCAACCGTACTTTACTTCAGTCTTCAGTTTCTAGTTTCTAGTACCCAGTCTTCAGTCTTCATTCTTCAGTCTTCAATCTTAAGTCTTTAATCTTCTGTTCTGGTCAGTGCAATGCAGTCTTCAGTCAGTTCAATTCTATCTCCACTTAGTTAATTTTTTTCATCAGTCAGTTCAAGCCTGTCACCAATTTAATTTTGTCTTCAGTCAGTTTAAATCTGCTTTCAGTCAGTTCAGTTCTGCCTTCAGGTTCAGGTTCAGTGTCTTTATGAGTCAGTTGAGCAATTCTCAGAGATTTCGGTCATTCGATTTTTTTTTGTATTTTTTTTTAATCCGGCTGAAACTTTTTTGGTGCCTTCGGTATGCCCAAAGAAGCCACTTTGCATCATTAGTTTGTCCATATACAAATTTGGCAGCGCTCCATACAAAAATGATGTATGAAAATTCAAAAATCTGTATCTTTTGAAGGAATTTTTGGTGTCTTAGGCAAAGTTGTAGGTATGGATAAAGACTACACTGAAAAAAAATGATACACGGTAAAAAAAAATTGGTGATTATTAATTTCACTTTTTGTCACTGAAACTTGACTTGAAACTTCATTTTCTGATATGTTTTAGGGGACATAAAATGCCAACTTCAATACCAATCAATACTGATTTAAAAAAAAATCGAAATACTGGTCGCAAAATTTGTTCAAATCCATTTTTCGATGTAAAATCGAATTTGCAATCAAAAAGTGTAAAAAATAACATTTTATGTTATTTTTAACAAGTTTGTTATTCTTCGTTATTGTTATTGGATTGTTATTGTAATAACAGACTAATAACATTTTAAGTTATTCTTCGAACAAATCTTTGTTATTCTTTTTTGTTATTTTAACAACTAATCCGATCATGCCAATAACAGTTGGCGGTATTCTTCCATAACAAAAAATGTTATTCCAAAGTTGTTTTGGCTTTCAACGAATATCAGACCAATAACAAATTTTGTTATGATAACATAAACTGTTATTAAACCCTTATGCAAAAATGAATTATTCAAGAAGATTCCATAACACTTTCTGTTATTTTAACAGTATTTGTTCTTGAAATGGCATGAATTTAGTTATTACCGTCTGATCGGGATAGCCATTTTCAGGTAACTTTTTTGAAAAAAGTTGCAGTTTTTCATTTTTTTTTTCAAATTTGTGCCCATGTTTACACATTTTTGAAAAAAAAAAAAAAAATTGTGAAAAGCTGAGAAAATTCTCTATGTTTTGCTTTTTTAAACATTGTTGATACGACCCTTGTCCCGCCCGTGTGGATCAATCGGACCGCGCACTGGACTCACAATCCAGAGGTCGACGGTTCGAATCCCGCGGCGGGCGCTCTAAAATTCTTTGTGTAAATATGGGTATTCGGCGCCGTCGCTCCGTGCCATACTTTCATACACTTAGGAGCCCAGGGCGGCGAAGTCCTTGTAGATAAAAAGGAAGACACTAGTGGTTGGTACTAGCAATGGTGGCCGACAGCTATAAAGTCAACTTCGTTTTTTTTTTTGATACGACCCTTAGTTGCTGAGATATTGCCATTCAAATGTTTAAAAACTCGAAAATTGATGTTTTGTAAGTCTCACCCAAATAACCCCTTATTTTCTAATGTCGATAACTCAGCAACTAATGGTCTAATTTTCAATGTTAAAATATGGAACATTCGTGAAATTTTACGATCTTTTCGAAAGCAATATTTTCAAAAAAATTAAATCAAGACTAACATTTCGAAAAGGCCAAACTTTCAATATTACGCCCTTTTGAAATGTTAGTCTTTGTCGTGGAGGTTGGCGTGGCAGGGTTGGCCATCCGGTTGTAAAATCACCCCCATAAACAACAACAAATTTGATTATTTTTTTTGAAACATTGTTTTCGAAAAGATCGGAAAATTTCACGAATGTTTTATATTTTAACATTGAAAATCGGATGATTACTTGCTGAGATATCGACATTAGAAAATAGTGAGTTGTTTTGGTGAGACTTAGAAAACATCAATTTTCGAGTTTTTTAACCTTTGCATGACAATATCTAAGTAAATAAGGGTCGTATCAACAAAGTTCAAAAATGCAAAATTTTGCGAATTTCCTCAGCTTTTCACAAATTTTTTTTTTAGTGTGCAAACATGGGCACTAGCTTTAAAAAATGAAAACTCAGACTATTTTCAAAAAAGTTACCTTAAAATGAATATAACTTGAAAACGGTAAAATTTATCAAAATTTCTGTAATGTGCTTTTTGATTGCAAACTCGATTTTACATCGAAAAATGAAGTTGAAAAATTGTTGCGACCACTTTTTCGATTTTTTTTTTTAAATCAGTATTGATTTGAAAATTCACAACAAAAAGTGAAATTAAAAATCACCGAATTTATTTTTTACCGTGTATCAATTTTTTCAGTGAAGTCCTTATCCATACCTACAAATTTGCCGAAGACACCAAATCGATCGAAAAATTCCTTCAAAAGATACAGAGTTTTGAAATTTCATGTTTCATTTTTGTATGGACAGCTGCCAAATTTGTATGGAAGATTATATGGACAAACTAATGATGCAAAATGGCTTCTTTGGGCATACCGAAGGCACCAAAAAAGTTTCAGCCGGATTTAAAAATAAAATTAATAAATAAGTCCGATTTCGTACCAAACTGCACAGTTTTCTTGAGACAGTTTTTTTTTCTTGTTTTGTCTTTTTTCAATCTTCATTTTACTCTCCACATTCTACACTCTACCGTATACCCTTGAAGATCAAACACAGAACGCTCATCCCTACAAATGTCTCTTTTACCCCATACGACGAACGTTCGCAACCCCCCAACCCAATGAGTTGGGCTGGTATTTATATGTGGGAGTTGGCCTCCACATCCTGGTCAATATCAACGGTTACATCGCCGATTGCCGATAGGCCCCCGAACGAGACACTATTTTATTGAACACGTCTCCTTGTTTGTTTAATATTGTTGTATTTCTTCCGCACGGTCTGACAGTCTTATTGCAATCGATAGTAGAAAACCACTTTTTCGCATGGGACGGAGATTTGCCCCAGCTGATATTGCATGGAAAGTTGATTGACCTTGCTCTTTTTTTTTTGCGCCTCACCGAATTGGGGGTGGGTTGTTGTAGTAAGTGAATGACGTAAAAGGGTCACCGGTTGGCAGATGTTACACAATTGAAATCGAACTAGATTGACTTTGTAGATTTATAGGTTAGTTTGGTACCATACAATGTCTTGTTCAGTTTGCTGTGCAATCTCATTTGAAGGTAAAAGAGTCACAGGTTTTGGAAGAAAGTACTGATTTTCCACTTTTTTAAGTGGATAAGGGAAATTCTCCACGGTGTCCCAAAAATGAGTTTCAATTGAAGTTAGCACTTTTTTGGATAGCTCAAAGGTCTAGGATACGACCTAAGCAAGCGTTGTGCAAGTACTAAATGCACACCGTTGCAAGCCGCGGCCAAAGTGACCGTCTTAACCAGAACCCATTGCGCCAAGAAGCGTTGATTTAGAATCTTTACGGGTAGCGCGTAATCCCGCGGATTGACTACTACCTGCTACAACGTACCGCACCGCTCTCCACAGACAACAACGGCAATAAAAGCGAATAGACGCGATTCCAAGTTTCCATCTTTGGAAAAGTTATAGTCCCGCCGTTTTATAGGTTCTTAAGGAAGGAGTATTATCTCGTATAGTAGATTTTTTTTGCGTACATTTGCAGTGATAAAATAGTGTGCATTAGTCACGTGGATATTTCTTGCGAGATGATACACTCAAACCAAAAACCTTTCCCGAGCAGACGGAAATAACTTGAGAATAATTTTTTTTGATATTTTAAAATACTAGGCCAATAACATTTTATGTTATTTATAACAAGATTTGTTATTCGTTGCTATGATTTTTTTGTTATTGGATTGTTATTGTAATAACGGACAAATAACATTTTTAGGTATTCTTGGAACAAATCTTTGTTATTATATTTTGTTATTTTAACAACTAATCCGATCATGCCAATAACAGTTGGAGGTATTCTTCCATAACAAAAAATGTTATTTCAAAGTTGTTTTGGCTTTCAACCAATATCAGAACAATAACTAATTTGGTTATGATAACATAAACTGTTATTAAACTCTTATGCAAAAATTGATTTTTTAAGAAGATTCCATAACATTTTCTGTTATTTTAACAATATTTGTTATTGAAATGGCATGAATTTAGTTATTACCGTCTGCCCGGGTTGACATCTTGCAACCCTTCCCGAGCAGACGGAAATAACTTGGGAAGGTCAGTTTTTGATATTGTGAGAAGATCGAAATATGTTATTGGGATGATCGGATTAGTTGTTAAAATAACAAAAATCAATAACAAAGATTTGTACGAAGAATAACTTAAGCTGTTATTATGTTGTTATTGCAATAACAAACCAATAACACAGAAGGAATCATGAAGGAATAACAAGATTTGTTATTTTGTGCGGAGAGGTGGAGCAGCATAATAACAAAAATTGTTATTGAGCTGGTATGTCTCCATAACAAAAAAAGTTATTGTTTTGGTTTATTTTCCATTTGCAAATACCCGGGCAGACGGTAATAATAAAATTCATGCCATTTCAATAACAAATATTGTTAAAATAACAGAAAGTGTTATGGAATCTTCTTGAAAAATCAATTTTTGCATAAGAGTTTAATAACAGTTTATGTTATCATAACAAAATTTGTTATTAGTCTGATATTGGTTGAGAGACAAAACAACTTTGGAATAACATTTTTTGTTATGGAAGAATACCGCCAATTGTTATTGGGATGATCGGATTAGTTGTTAAAATAACAAAAAATAATAACAAAGATTTGTTCGAAGAATAACTTAAAATATTATTGGTCTGTTATTACAATAAAAATCCAATAACAAAAAAATCATAACGACGAATAACAAATCTTGTTATAAATAACATAAAATGTTATTGGCCTAGTATTTTCAAATATCAAAAAATGTTATTCCCAAGTTATTTCCGTCTGCTCGGGTAAACCTGCAGTTGCCATCACTCTTCTGTACTAGTCAGGGCTGCAGAGGCGACTTTGAATCCATACTTTGAAGACAACTCCGACTCTGGATGCAGGATATTACACCACGCCGACTTCAGCTCTCCAAAAATATCCGACTTCACAGATTCCGACTCCAAGTGAAAGTTGCTGAAAATTAGCTGAATCCGATGCCGTCTCCGAGGTCTCACTCCAGCTCGAACTTCAACGACAGCTCCGACTTTCTCGCTCTGTGAATATAATAACATTCTTTGTTATTCACATTTGAAAAATTTTCAATAAATAAATCAATTCCCTTAAAGAATATAACAAACTTAAAAAAAACTTTGAATAGTTTTTTTTCAGATTAATTTAAGCTTAAGGACCCCATTTCATGGTCAAATAAATGACCATGATTAAATTGATCAAAATCATTCTATAGTTCTAGCCAATTTTAGTAAAGTCCCTTAGGGGGTATACCAAATAATTAAAAAAATCAACTTTCAAAATTTGAACTTTTTAAAATAACTTTAGCTTAAGGACCCCATTTCATGGCTAAAATAATGACCCCAACGAAAATGGTCAAAATTATCTCATAGTTCTAGCCAATATTAGCAAAGTCCCTTAGAAGGGAATATCAAATAATTTTAGCTTAAGGACCCCATTTCATGGCCAAAATAATGACCCCGACGAAAATGGTCAAAATTGCCCCATAGTTCTAGCCAATATTAGAAAAGTCACTTAGAAGGGAATATCAAATAATTTAAAAAAAATCAGCTTTCAAAATTTCAACTTTTTAGAATAATTTTAGCTTAAGGACCCCATTTCATGGCCAAAATAATAACCCCGACGAAAATGATCAAAATTATTACAAAGATCTAAACATTTTTAACAAAAGAAAAAATAATAACAGATTGTGTTATCGACACTTAAAAACTTTTCCATTTGTGCGATTTATGCACGCAGAAAAATGTTTTGTAGAATCAGCCTGTACGAGGTTTGTTTCAACAAAAATTTTGTTGAATATAATCAACGCCGATTTTGCGTTGAAACAAACCTTGATTTTCTCAATTCCACAAAAATCTTTTGTTGTTTTGAAAAAGTTGCTTTGACGTTTAGCGTTGATTCAACAAAAATCTTGATTTTCAAATCAACAAAATGTGTTGTTGATTCAAATATTCCTTATTTTTCTGCGTGTGGTAATTTTATTTCTTAGTCAGAATACCAAACGAATAACAAATCTTGTTATTAGGAGAGTGTTTGAAATGTATAACACTTCTTTTTATTATCGTGTTATTAAACATTTTCAGTATAATATCACTTCAATACCAAATCTTGTTATTTTATCAGAAACTGTTATTATTTTCTCTTATTGAAGTTGAAGTTCAAGATAAAATAATAACACTAATTGTTATTTTAACAGGATTTGTTATTGAAATATTCTTAATTTTGTTATTACCGTCTGCCCGGGTTGTCTTTCGGACAAAGCCCAATGACCTCGAAATTAGATCATTAGGTCCTTTGCCATTCTGTAATAAGTCATTGGAAATAGGGACTGAGACAAGCTGTATCAACAAAACACGATGTCAAAATTTCTGTCAGTCTTGTTCGAAGATTCAGTTTCTCTCGTTCGGGTGTACCACCAGATTCCAGAGATCTCCAGTAAACACAACTTTTAACGACACTTTTATTTTCGATTTCGCTCGCAGCGCGACTTTGTAGAAAACGTTGTCCGAATTTTAATTGTGAATCGTTTGCGAATTTTTACCTCCAAAAAAAAAAACACGCAAACTTGAGCGCGATCGCGCTTTTGCTGATGAAAGCAAGAGTGTATCGTTTAAAAAAAAAAGAGTTTCCGATTCGGTCTATTTCCCGGTAAAAGGCCAAAAGCTCAGCACCGGCGGCGGCGTCAATTGACTTTTATAGATTTTTTCTTTCTTTATTGATGCCATCATTAGCCGGCGATGCAGTTTGAGAAGACGCGCGAAGCGATAATTTATGATTCCTGACTTTTTTGTTGTCTATATATGTTATTAGCAGCGCAGATTGGACGGTTTTCGCCGCAAATGCGCTTTTCGCTGTGGCGATTCGCGGCTGATCAGCGAAAAACGATTGGCCGGTGCAATCGCAGTTCCGAAAACGACGATGACGTTCAATTCAAGTTGGGATATCCAGCGATACGAAAGTGCCCCAAATTTCACTCTCAAAGATGAGCAAACTTTGGAAACTGCATCGACCTTGTCGATTTTGTAAAAGCAGATCGTTCAACGACCCAGTGTCCGGAAGAACGACTCTACATTGATTTCATCAACGCGCAAGACTCAATTGTGACTGCGACGCGGGGGTCATTGTCAGATCCATTTCAGTCGAAACGTTGCACGCCGTTGTTCGCCAAACTAAACGAGAGCATTCAGGGGGTTGTTCAAGGATTACGTGACGCAAAATGTGACACTTAATAAATCACACCGCGTTACGTAATTTACGAACGACCCCCCTCGCGAGATCTGCGCGGAGAGATGTGGCGTCCGGAGATAACCGAAACCTCCAGGGGACGCGGTCAAAGCCAAACTCGAGCAAGACTAATTGGCCGTGGCATGTCGTACTCCGCGGAGAAGTAGATCGGAATCTGGCCGCGAAACGTTCTTCCTCGAGAAGGTTCGACCCCCGCGCGCGCGGATAACCTTGTGATGTTCATCAACCATTTGTCATTTTCACCGTTGGGGTTGCTGTTGGCGGAGGACGTTAGATTATGATCGGCAGCTGGACGAATTGAACAAATTGTGGGCTTATTTGCTCTAAACGAGCAAGGTTTGCAAAGTAGACGCACTGACCTCCTGGTTGAGTTCAAAATTAAATTTGCTGTTAATTTTCTCAGGAGTTTTCAGAAAAAATAAGAACCCATTATAAAAAGAATCTCAATATTTTTATTAAACATTTAATAACTAAAACTTGAATTCCCGAAATAAGTTTTTTATTTTTTATATGTTTTAAGCTGGGTGCAGAACACTGGTTCGAAAACGGCCTCAATTTAGAACTGTCAAAGCGGAACCACTTTACTGTTTGCAAAATGATACCAAGAAGTGTATTGTAATCTATCTATAATTTATTATGCATCTATTGGCCGCCCATCGTATAGTCCACGAACTAAAAAGCGCAAAGCACTTAATTTTTCAGCGAAAACTTAAACATCAACAAGTCACTTCAACAGCAAAAATATGTCACGCTTGTGCTTGAACATAGCCTTCTACATTGTTTATGTTTACAGCTGTAGTTGTTGTAGTGGGGAACATTCGGAAATCACGTTACGCATTCTGTATGTTCAGCACCCAGGTTTTAAGGGATTTAAAAACATCTATTGCGCTACCCGAACAGACGGTAATAACTAAATTCATGCCATTTCAAAAACAAATACTTTTAAAATAACAGAAAGTGTTATGGAATATTCTTGCAAAATCCATTTTAGCATAAGAGTTTAATAACAGTTTATGTTAAGATAACAAAATTTATCTGATACTGGTTGAAAGCCAAAACAACTCGGGAATAACATTTTTTGTTATTTAAGAATACCGCCAACTGTTATTGGGATGATCGGATTAGTTGTAAAATAACAAAGATTTGTTCGAAGAATAACTTAAAATGTTATTAGTCTGTTATCACAATAACAATCCAATAACAAAAAAAAAAAAACATAACGGTGAATAATAAATCTTGTTTAAATAACATAAACTGTTTTTGGTTTAGTATTTTCAAATATCAAAATTGTTATTCCCACGTTATTTCCGTCTGCTCGGGTAGAGTTGGTGTAAAATATGGTACCACAGAAATAAATTTTTAATGAAATGTGATTTTAATGAAATGTGATTTTTAGTTTTTTTTTAAATTTTCTACTCTTTTTAATATATATTTTTTTAAATTTAATAAAGCCCAACATTTTCAAATGTCCAAAATAAGTGATTTCAGGAGACTGCATCTCAGCAACCAGCAGTCCGATCAACAACGCCAGGAACTGAAATTCGTAGAAAATTTACTCATCTATTCATATTTGCAAATATTATTCAAAACAGGAGATGTTATGTAAATCTCATTTGCTAAATTTATTTTTCCTCTTAACATGACTTTTGAAATTAAGTTGACACAATTTTACAAAAGAGCAGTTCTCTCAGATTTCGGTCATTCGATTTTTTTTTTGTATTTTTTAATTCGACTGAAACTTTTTTGGTGCCTTCGGTATGCCCAAATAAGCCATTTTGCATCATTGCTTTGTCCATATAATTTTCCATACAAATTTGGCAGCTGTCCATACAAAAATTATGTATGAAAATTCAAAAATCTGTATCTTTTGAAGGAATTTTTTGATCGATTTGGTGTCTTCCGCAAAATTGTAGGTATGGATATGAACTACACTAAAAAAATGATACACGGTTTAAAAAAATTGGTGATTTTTCATTTCACTTTTTGTCACTAAAACTTGATTTACAAAAAACACTATGCCAACTTTTCAGAAAGTTCCAGGTTGTGCAAAAAATCTTGGACCGAGTTCCCGGGCAGACGGTAATAACTAAATTTATGCCATTTCAATAACAAATACTGTTAAAATAACAGAAATTGTTATGGAATCTTCTTGAAAATACATTTTTGCGTAAGGGTTTAATAACGGTTTATGTTATCATAACAATAATTGTTATTGGTCTGATATTGGTTGGAAACCAAAACAACTTTGGAATAACATTTTTTGTGATGGAAGAATATCTCCAACTGTTATTGGGATGATCGGATTAGTTGTTAAAATAACAAAAAAGAATAACAAAGATTTGTTCGAAAAATAACGCAAAATGTTATTAGTCTGTTATTACAATAACAATCCAATAACAAAAAAATCATAACGGCGAATAACAAATCATGTTATACATAACATAAAATGTTATTGGCCTAGTATTTTCAAATAACAAAAAATGTTATTCCCAAGTTATTTCCGTCTGCTCGGGTTATGATTTTTTTTTAATCAATATTGATTTTTTCAAAAAATCGAAATATTGGTCGCAAAAATTTGTCAACTTCATTTTTCGATGTAAAATTAAATTTGCAATCAAAAAGTGCTTAATTGAAATTTTGATAAAGTGCACCGTTTTCAAGTTAAATTCATTTTAGGGTAACTTTTTTGAAAATATTCGCAGTTTTTAATTTTTTTTTAAATAGTGCACATGTTTGCCCACTTTTGAAAAAATATTTTTGAAAAGCTGAGAAAATTCTCTATATTTTGCTTTTTTGAACTTTGTTGCTTAGATATTACCATGCAAAGGTTAAAAAACTCGAAAATTGATGTTTTCTAAGTTTCACCAAAACAACTCACCATTTTCTAATGTCGATATCAAGAACAAAGTAAATAAAAACTAAATGATCCTAATTTTAACGATTATTAAAAAGTTATGGATCTGAATCGATCGATATTTGATAAAACATATTGAAACTTGAGTTTGGTAATGGGTTTTTGCTCGTGGTAAATATTTTTAATTTGTTAAATAAATTTGTTAAATCAATTAAAATATTTTTATTAAAAAAAAAATTGTAAAAAAAAATAATCCAAGAAATTTTGATTCAAAATTTTGCAAATATGTTTGAATAAATTTGTCTCTTCAAACATTTCACATACAATAAATGGTAAAACAGGAGTCTTACCAAACTGACTTTTTATTGAAAAATATTGAAACAGGTAACTGTAAAGTACTGATTAAAAAATTCAATATCAAAATATACAAACATCAAAAGGGAACCGGTAAAAACATTTGGTTAAAAGAATTCCTTATATTTTTCCTAAATTTTTTTTTTGTTTTTTTTTAATAATAGTTTTAAGCATTGTTTGATTTTAAATAAAATTAAATTTAGAAAAAAAAATAAAATAAAGTTCGTCCTATTGAGTGGCTTATGGACAAATGACCGCCACTTAGTCACCGAACCATGGTGGCCCATACGGCAAAGGCACGGTATGCCAAGACCTTCGGTTCGAGTCTCGGTACCGGTACTTTTTTTTATAGATGAACTTTTTTTGAAGATGAACCCATGAGTAAAGTACTCTCGGTAGTTTCGGGATTAATCCTCTCAGTTTTTTTTGTTGATCTGTACTTTTTTTAAAATGAGTTTTTTCTTGAAATAATTCTTTAGATAAGAAATGCCTGATATTTGAGTTTTTGGAAAAGTCGATTTAACATTGAAAATTGAGCCAGTAGTGCCCGTGATTACGCATTCTGTATGTACAGCACCCAGGTTTTAAGGGATTAAAAAAACATCTATTGCGCTACCCGAACAGACGGTAATAACTAAATTCATGCCATTTCAATAACAAATACTGTTAAAATAACAGAAAGTGTTATGGAATATTCTTGCAAAATTCATTTTAGCATAAGAGTTTAATTACAGTTTATGTTATGATAACAAAATTTGTTATTGGTCTGATACTGGTTGAAAGCCAAAACAACTTGAGAATAACATTTTTTGTTACCAAATCTTGTTATAAATAACATAAACTGTTATTGGCCTAGTTTTTTCAATTATCAAAAAATGTTATTCCCACGTTATTTCCGTCTGCTCGGGTAGAGTTGGTGTAAAATATGGTACCACAGAAATAAGTTTTTGATGAAATGTGATTTTAAAAAAAATATACTGTAAAAAAACAAAAATCCTTTCAAGATCCAAAATTTAATTTACAATCAAAAATGGTTTTACTTTTTTTATTATAAAGTTTACCCTTTATTTTTTTCTGTAACATCAAAATACTTTATGTTGAAAATTTCCAACGATTTTTACGTTTTGAATTTGTTCACTGCGGGTTTCACTTGAATTTTTTTTGAAAGATTAGTTTTTTTTTTATTTTCTACTCTTTTTAATATATATTTTTTAGATTTAATAAAGCCCAACATTTTCAAATGTCCAAAATAAGTGATTTCAGGAGACCGCATCTCAGCAACCAGCAGTCCGATCAACAACGCCAGGAACTGAAATTCGTAGGAAATTTATTTATCTATTCATGTTTGCAAATATTATTCAAAACAAGAGATGTAATGTTAATCTCATTTGCTTATTTTATTTTTCCTCTTATCATGACTTTTGAAATTTAGTTGACACAATTTTACAAAAAAAAAAAAAACAGGAACTAGATTTTGCACCATCCTAAACTCCATCGCAAAAGAATAAGGGTAGCCACTCA
This sequence comes from Culex quinquefasciatus, assembly GCF_015732765.1. NCBI lineage: Eukaryota > Metazoa > Arthropoda > Insecta > Diptera > Culicidae > Culex > Culex quinquefasciatus. Next base: position 107,067,008 of record NC_051861.1, read on the forward strand.
AGCCGGAAATTCATGAAAGTCGAAAAAAGCAGGTATTTTAATTTGAGATTTTGTAGTTTCAAAAAGTCGGGGCATGGGAATTTTAAGCAAATATTTTTTTTGAAAGCATGTTTTCTTGTTTTTCCATTTTTTTCTTTATTTTTTGTTTTCAAAAATAAAATACCCTGTTTTTTCAGTTCTTTGAAAAAAAAAAATCGAAAAAATGTTAAACCAACTTTTAATGATAAACAAAGTCAAATAAAAATATGGTGATTTTTTCCGGGTACTGTTTTTTCCTGAAAAATCCTGATCATAAATCGTTCAGAAAATTTCTTCACATGATAAAGATTTTTGATTTTTCGCAATTTTCTTTTATATGACCAGTCCGAAAACTTTCATGGAGACTTTTATTAAAAAAAAAAATATTCATAATGGCACAGAGTGGCCACTCAAGTCGGAAAATCGGGAAAAAGTCGAAAATTCGCCAAAATCAGCCAAAAAATTGGGAAAAATTGAAATTTCAGTTTTTTTTGTCAAAAAGTCAGGAATCCCAAGCTTACCTGTTTGAAATAGATTTTGTAGCTCTTGAATAGATTTGTAATATTTTGTATAATTTTCAAATCAAATTCACTCAATTCTTCCTTAATAACTTGCATTAAATTTAAGGTTCCTATCGCAATTTCAATCTGTTTTTAAAAACATTGAAAATCCTAATGAATATTTGACACATATTTTATGATTTTTATAAATCAGAAGATTTTTGTTATTTTTAGTTTATCAAACAAAAGGTAACATCTAACTTAAAATAACAACAAAGTAAATGAAAACTAAATGAGCCTACCCGAGCAGATGGTAATAACTTTGGAATAACATTTTTTGATATTTGAAAATACTAAGCCAATAACATTTTATGTTATTTATAACAAGATTAACAAGAACGACGAATAAGTTATGATTTTTTTGTTATTGGATTGTTATTGTAATAACTGACTAATAACATTTTTAGTTATTCTTCGAACAAATCTGTGTTATTATAACTAATACGATCATCCCAATAACAGTTGGAGTTATTCTTCCATAACAAAAAATGTTATTCTCAAGACGTTTTTGCTTTCAATCAATATCAGACCAATAACAAATTTTGTTATAATAACATAAAGTGTTACTCAACTCTTATGCAAAAAATAAATTTTCTTGAAGAATTCATAACACAGTATGACAGTATTTGTATTTTGTTATCACCGTCTGCCCGGGAATTTTAACGATTATTAAAAAGTTATGAATCTGCATCGATCGATATTTGATAAAACATAATGAAACTTGAGTTTGGTAATGGGTTTTTGCTCGTGGTAAATATTTTTAATTTGTTAAATAAATTTTCTAAGTCAATAAAAAAATAAAAAAATAATCCAAGAAATTTTTATTCATAATTTTGCAAATATGTTTGAATAAATTTGTCTCTTCAAACATTTCTCATACAATAAGTCTTATCAAACTGACTTTTTATTGAAAAATATTAAAACAGGTAAATGTAAAGTAAATATATCATCACTGATTCAAAATTTCAATGCCAAAATATACAAAACTCAAAAGGGAACCTGGTGAAAACATTTGTTTAAAAGATTGCCTAAATTGTTTAAAAGATTAATAACCTTAATCATAGTTTTAAGCATGCTTTGATTTTAAATAAAATTTAATTTAGAAAAAAAAATACAATTTTTTCAGTTATCTTAAACGTTTTGCCATTGCCAGTTGAAAAAAAAAGTATCAAAAATATTTTAACTTAACTTAAAAATACTTAAAAGCCGCAATTGTTAAAATTTAAATTATAAGATTAATTGTTTATGTTTGTACTCTAAATCAAAATGTTTTCTTTATATTTTTAAAGGATTTTTTTGTAAAGTTTTTGTTTTTTACAAAAATTATCAACATTTTGTTTTTATTTTTTCTTTAGATGTTTTTTTGTTGCTTGATATTTTATTTTTTATAATGAGTTTTTTTCTTGAAATAATTCTTTAGATAAGAAATGCCTGATATTTGAGTTTTTGGAAAAGTCGATTTAACATTGAAAATTAAGCCAGTAGTGCCCGTGATTATTTGTATCCTAAATAATTTGGAATCGTTTTGCAATGATTTTTTATCCTTCCCTGATTTTTTGGTGAATTTTGTAGGGGAAATTGGAAATAACATTTTCAATAGCTTTAAACGAAAATTGTTCGAAACCCATTCGAAAAACAAAAATCCTTAAAATGCAGACAATGCAGAAAGTGATTTAGAATTAGATTACTGAGTATTTCTTGCATAATTTGATCTATTTCTTACCTTTGCTTTGCAATAAATACCACTAAGACTCCTTAACCTGTACGATTATTTAAAACTCCTTACATCACCCAAGGACATCTTCCTCTTCTTCTTTTGAATGGGCTCTTTATGGCTCCTCGTACTCAGGTAAGACGAGCCTGCAGCGTGTATAATATATGTCACCGCCTGCACCACTCTTTCGGTCAACCTCGAAACAGGTACCTGGTACAATTCCGAGGAAGGTATTGGCTCAACAAAATTCCCTTAAATGGGAATTGCGCGCGAAATTATTCACGCGTATTTGCGCCAAACTTTGAGAGGAAGGGTGTACCAGAAATAAACATTTTTTGTGTTGTTTTTTTTCATGCTCAAGGGGGTAACGATTTATCGACGAATTCTGGCTAGGGTTGTAAACATTTGCGTTAAGTGTGGCCTTGCGGTTATAACGATTCTTATTAATGGTTTTTTTTTCTTCCTATTTCAGGTAAGCAATGTCAAATCGATGATTATTGGGAGTTGCGACAAGTACATTCAAAACTAGGTTCTTCCCAGGTTCACAGTGTTGATGTTGAAATATCTCAATGAATCGTCGCTGCGATGAACGCAACAAAAGGTGACCTGACCGCCAGCAAATGACTCAGAAATTGCAGCTTTGTCCGACTTGATTCAACCCGCTAGACCCATTCTAACCCCCCTAATTGTCTGGACAACGACACCGGACTTCCAATCAGCCGTGAACCTCTCCAACACAATTGTTTCAAACAAATTTCTCCCCAACCATATTCCGTAGCCGCGCGTGTTCCAAATATGACCCCCTCCAGTTGAATGACACACTCCCCGCGAGCTCGCCTTTTTTTTGTTTAACAAAGTAAAGTTCTTCGTTCCCGACTGCCCCAATAAAAGAAGAGAGAGAGGTTATGTTTTCAAGGCCCTCCTTGCTTGCCGTTTCGCCGATTTCTCCGCCGTCGTAGTCATCGTTGGTGTGTGCGTGGAGCAGACAGACAACACTGTGGGGAAAGAACCTTGAAAAGTGCAACTCTCGACGACCTGCAGCAAGACATCGCGCTTCGGATCTACACCACCTTAACCACCAACCAACTGAACTCGGTGCAGTTGGTTGGTGGTTAAGGTGGTGTGTTGGGTTTTGCCCCAATCTCTCGACAGACACGTACGTACGTGCGGCGAACTAGCCAAGAAGTTCATCGACTTGTTCTCTGCTCTTGCGAAACGGGAGAAGCTGTTGGTGAAACGCATGACTGGCTGAACTGCGAGGAAGTTCTTTGGAATTCTTGGAAGATCTGCAATTTAATCTACAAACGCAAAAAATGACTGAAATGTAAAAATGGGACAACTTTGCCATTTTGGCTCGTATTCTGACGACGATGAGTCAACCCTTCATACAGCAGTTCCGGCGAACTGCTCGATTCGAGCAGTTGTGATAGTCTGGTTTGGCGCGACTCCTCACCCCACCTCCAGCACTGACTCAACTAACTGCTGATTCTGGCTGTGTTGTTTGTAATTGTCGCCGCTGAACCACATTGGGACAGGGTGCAAAAAGTGCTGGCCTTGCCTCCTCCGAAAGTGGTTGGAGTTCACTCACTCTCAGTTTGGGGGGAAAATGGGAGAGTTTGGAGAGAAAGAGACTCTTCGGTAGTTTTTTTTTTATTGGCTGTTAGAAATTAATCACCAGTGTTTATGAAAGTAATATTGATAAAAATAACACAAGTTTATTCCTGAAATTTTACGTTATTGCAGGTGAAACCAAATATTCCTTGTGAATGAAAAAGTTGATTACAGTTGTCTCAGATTTTTTTTTTCTGATTTTTGAGAAAATATGTATTGCGAGAGAAAATACTTCATAAAATTATTTTTCAAATAACTTAAATATAAAAAAAATATAAGAAAAATACAACGAGAGCAGTATTTCCAATCGTCAATAGTACACAGAAAAAAATAATGTAAATTTGGAAGCTGTAATTTTGGAAGGTTAAATATTACCTCTTTTATGATGTAATTTTACCTCTTTTTAGACTGAAAAAGTGACATTACACCAGAAAAGTGGTAAAATTACACATTTCCAGAGGTAAAATACACCTTTTTTCTGACATCAAAAATGTACCCCTTCCCAGATGTAATATTACCATGATTTTTTTTTTGTGTAATATTACACATTATGATGTAATTTTACACTGTAAAACATAGGTATCTATCTACGAGTTTTGAACGCAATTCTACCATTATATGAAGACAAAGTGGAATCTCAGAGAAAAATGGTGTAACGTCACTTTTTCAGCCTAAATTGATGTAAAATTACATCATAAAAGAGATTATATTCAACCTTCTAAAATTGCAGCTTCCAAATTTACACAATTTTTTACTGTGTATATTTCCAGTTTGAAATCTCCTGTTAATGTTAGAAAGGAAATTAACACATAGAAACTATTCAAGCTTGTTACGGTTTTGAATTTTTTGCGGAGTTTTCAAATCGTTGAAATCATTGTAAAATTACACAGAAAAAAATATGTGAATTTACTCGACACGGAAAAAATGAATCACATGTAAACCCAGTTGATGTAAACTTGAGATTCGACGTAAACGGTTGAATCACACGTAAAATCATGTTTTTACGTATAATTTGTTGCAAATTTACATAAAATTGCATTTAAATTTAAATGTTTAATGATGGCAAAAGTGTTACATCATAAATGATGTAACATTCGGAAATATTTTTTTTGTGTGTACACACGGTTAAAAAATCATGGTGATATTACATCGGAGAAGCGGTACATCTTTTATGTCAGAAAAAAATCTGTAATTTCACCCCTGGAAATGTGTAATTTTATCACTTTTTTGGTGGAATGTCACTTCTTCAGTCTAAATAGAGGTAAAATTACATCATAAAAGATGTAATATTCAATCATCCAAATTACATAAATTTAAGTTGAAAAAGTGGGCTTTTACATGTGCAAGGTTATTTAACACCTGTTTTTTTTTTTTTTGTTAAATAATATATATTTTTTGTGACTTAAAAAAGTACCCATTAATGGATGTAATATTATCATGATTTTCCAAAATGTTTGCCAAACATTTAAAATGAATTCAAAAGGCCTCCAATTTTTTTTCTGGCCTGGTAATCTGGATTATTTTTTAAATCGTAAGAAAAACATTTTTCGCTTTTTAGATATTTTTAAATACCCCCGACTCAAGGTGGGTTCAAACCTACCCAAAAAGCAAAAAAATAAAATTATGTTTATTGGACCCTTTAAAAAAATGCTCACATTAAAAATTTATAAAAAAAATAGTATACATCTATTACTTTTGGTATAATTCTTACCAAAAAAACATTGTTGTAAAAATCAATCAAAATAAAAGCATAATAAAATTACATCAAAAAGGAGGTAACACCTAAAAATTGTACATCTATTCCTATCTTTTTTCATCTTGGCGGGTTAATTAAGCCTTTCATAAAATTGGCGATTTAATTTTTTTTTTAATTATTTTAATAACATTTGACAAAAGCTAGCTTGTTTGTTGAAAACGCTTCTGAGAAGCTGTATTAAAACGTCAAAGTGCTGTGTTTTCAAAAAAAAAAAGATATTTTACGCATGTTTCAAAATTCTTGAAATAAAAAAAATATGTAGAGAGATGTAAATTTACACTTTTTTTGTGGTAATATTGACATTTTTATGACATAAATCTTTCCCCAATTTCGGATGTTATATTATCAGCAGAGTAAAGCGGACTTTTATTTCCAAGTCTTATGCATTTTTAGAGAATTGGTGTTTTGGGAAGAGTTTACGCTTTGGTTTGGCTTAATTTTGAAATGCGCAGTAAAAATTTGATGGAAAATATAAATTATCATAAAAAGTGGGAATGTACCAAAAAATGTCTGATATATCAATTTTTCTGAAATTAAATTACAGCTGGTAATTAGAACATTTGTGGCGGAAAAGTTGTACTAATTCCTGGACTAAATTTTACTTAAGAAACATGTATGTATTTTTATACCTCTTATATTGTGTAATAAAACTTTTTCAATTAACGCAATATTACATTATAAAAGAAGTATTATTACACCTTCACCAAATTTACTTTTTTTCTGATTTCGTTTTTACACAGTAAAAAGTGTGAATTTTCTCAACTTGAAAATAACGAATCACGTGTAAACTTGGTTAATTGAAATTTAAGATCCGTAATCGTCTGAATCACAAGTATTATCATGTTTTGACGTACACTGTAAAACACTTGTAAATATACCTCGAATTGAATTTCAATTTAAATGTTAAATTAAATGTTAAAATTTCTTCATTCCCTGCTTATTCATTTATTTTTTTCAATATAAATTTTTTGTAGCTTTCCATACAAAAAAGGTACAAATATTTTTTTTTTTCTTGAGAAAGAATTTTCCGATTGATTTGGTGTATTCGGACACAAAATTTTAATGTTTAGGACGATCATCATTTTGAAATTTGTTGGTTAAAAGTTACATCAATTTTCAATTTCACCTGATTACATTTTGAAAAGTAGATTAAACACAACAGCGGCTTAAAAACTGGTATTTTTCTTCTAATTTGAGATAGTTGTATTTGAAAATTAGTTTGGAATCACCCTAATACTAATAAAAAAATCCAATTTATTTTTTCTTTGCATTTTTGTGCCGAATTGTCAACATATTCAATTTGGTCACATGTGAAGTTTTTCTTTATGTAAACACATTATCCCTTAGACATTCTATATTATTAATATTTCGGAAATTGGATTATTGCGAGAAAAAATTAAACTCCTAATTTTCTAGTGTAAAACAAATAAAAATTGCTACACTCAACCCCCGGTGGTTGGTCACTTTTTCGTTTGACACTTTTTTAGTTTGTACCCCGTTAGTTGGTCAAAGTCACACTAAAAAGAGACGAACTGTCATTTTTTACACGGCGCTCACGCACACTATCAAATCAAACATTTCGTAGTGTATGTGGACTTCGTGTAAAAGGGATGTCAAACTAAAAAGTGACCCCGTTGGTTTGAAAACAGTTGGTTTGAGTGTATAGTTCTGGAAGCCCATTAGAATTTTTTTATGTTCTGTATTTTAGGACTTTTTAGACTCTGTTGTCATAAAATTGTTCAAGTCTGGAGTTTTTTTTTTTTGAAAAGGTCCATTAAACCAAATTTTCTGTTTTTGCGTTTTGGGTGTTTTTTAATACCCCTGACTCAAGGCGGTTTCAAAAACACCCAAAAAGCAAAAACTGGAAATTTGGTTTATTGGACCTTTTCAAAAAAAAAAAAAAACTCCAGAAGTAATTAATTTTATTTAAAACTGACAAATTTCTTCACGAAACTCCCTCTCGTAACCACCCCATCCCTCCGTCTTCACCGGCACACTCTCCATCCCATAATCACGTTTGTATGTGTGTGCCTGCATGCGTTCGTCGCGCGCGCTCTGATACTGTATCGACACACCGAAGTGTGGCCAATAAAAAGGAAAATAAGTGTAAAGTCCGCGCCAAGTGAGTCCAAACAACTCCACCAAGAGAGAGAGAGCGCCAAGAGGGGTTCACCCCCGTAAGAAGAGACCATCCATCGCCGGCTACCGAGAGAAGTTTCGTCGACTTGGTCGACTTGTTTTGTTTACCGCACTCTCTTTCTCTTTTTGCGCGCGAGAATTCACTCGGTCGACTCTTGGGCTGATATTGTTGCCACTGTGGGGATCCCAGTAATGCTTTTTTGGAGCGCTCGACTTCGGAAGTGTCCAACCGTGGTGAGCTGAACCCAGTCAGTCGCTTGCCATGTTCACCCGCGGTCGGACGGACTTTATCTCGCGCTCTCTCGGTGCCTTGTCCGACGTGTAGACCCCGACGACGACGTTGTTGTTTCGCGCGCGTCGTGAGAGAGTCACTCTCGAGGGGGAGACGACTGTTGTGATTCTTCGCCGCGGTTCAACGGGTTTTGTTGAGGGGACCAGGCTCCAAGTGGAGTTGGAGTTTGGGGGAGTTTCTTGCATCTAGTGAATGAAAACTGCACTTTTTTTCGGGGGGTCCCTTGAAGAATTGCGGACTTTCCGGAAATCAAGAAGAAGCTTGTTGAAGTGGAAGAAGATCCAAAACGAAAAAGTGTGTGCATGTGCGAGCGATACAAAAACCCAAGGCTCTCTATCTCTGTACCATGTGGTCCTGGTGAAATGTTAGTGTTCACCCTATCAAGCCCGATAATAAAATGGCGTGAAATTGCTGCAAAAAAAAAAAAGATATCTCCAAGTTGTGTGCTCCGTGTGTTGTTGTTCAAGCGAGATAGATTGAATCATGGTCGAGATTTCTTCACCACCCGACTTCTCTCCAAGTGGACACAAAAAGTTCCACGAAGTTGATAACAGCCAATGGTTCAGTGTGTGGAGTAGCTACTGCTGCAGATATTGCAGCAGAGTATACTCACGAAGGACAACGGCGATGGCGACGATGTGTCAAAAGACGTAGGCTTTTTGATTGTTGAACTCTGCTGCTGCAGCAGCAGTGCTGGAAGAAAAGCGGAATCGAACCCACACACATCTTTGGCGATACACCAAGGGTGAAGCCGAGGGTAGGGTGACCTGGGAAATTGAGGGATTTTTTATGCCTATTTCGTAATTTGCACCAAACATTGTTTCTTGTTAAAAACCTGTCGATTAAAATATATTGTTAATCTGGCAGCACTGCTTAAATTTATAAAAATTTCAAACTATTAACAAACTTTTCAAGCTATTTTTGACTATTTTTGCTATGAATCATATACTTATGATAACAATGAATTCAAAAATATATGAGTAAAATTTCTTCTTTTTTGTACATTGTAAACAATTTAAAAAATGTAGGGCAAAATCAATTTTGTTAACATTTCTGAAACATTATTTTCTGCCAAAAATGAAAGATTCCTACATAATAATAAAAGTTTTGAAGGTTGAATCATCTGTTTTGCGACGTAATTTATCTCAATTTATGTAAAAAGCAAAACAAAAAGTTGAATTTTAGAAGGTTGATTGACGAAAATTCACCAGAAATTAATGAAAATTCACCAGTTCCTGATTCAATGTTGAACATTTTTTGAAATAAAATCTGTCACTATTTTGTGATGAGCAATCCATTCATTTTTTTTTTTTGCTTTGAAAAGTATGGAAAATTACTTGTAAATTTATGTAAATTTACACACTTATGAGGCAATTGTGTTAAGTTAGATGATGAGATTAGACATTTTAAAGTAATATTACACATTTGGTTTTGGTACGAAATCTTTATTCTTTTTAACATGTTTTAACATTCTTTAAAACAGTGTTTCTCAACCTTTTGCGATCCATTCCCCCCTTGACTGATTTGCAAGAACTTCATTCCCCCCCCCCCGCTTATTTTTAATTTACTGGTATCAATGCACAAACATATTTTTTTTAGGTTTGCAAAAAGATTACAGTTTTCATAACAAAAAAAAACTATAGAAGGTATTTGAAAACGTTTTATTTTAATTTAAAAAAAAATGAAAAGCCGCTATTCTGCGCTTCTTTTCGTTTAAATTACAATAAAAAAAAAAACAATTATAAAATATGTAAACAAACTTAAATAATATTTGAAAAACTTTTTGTCAACTGCCAATTATTTAATAAAACATTCTTGTTAAAAAGTGTACAAAAATCTCACAGAAACCAGCAAATCTGTCACAAAAAATCTACTTGAGTCCAAAAAAATACAAATACCTCAGAAATATTAAAAAAAAATCATTTTATTGTTTCAAGAAATGTCAAAATTCACAGAAATTGAAACTTCAATAACTATTTTTTTTTGGGAAAAAACAAATGTTGTTATTACTAATCAAAGAAACTAGAAGTTGCAAAGAATGATTCAAATAATGATTCAAGACATTGAATTTCTATTGAACTCTCATTCCCCCCCCTAGAATGGCCAAATTCCCCCCCAGGGAGGAATTCCTCACCGGTTGAGAAACACTGCACTGCTTTAAAAAATGCCATGATTATGGTACGTATTAGTAGAGAAGTTAATTTTGTGAAAATAAAAATGTTTCAATATGCTTGTTTTGAATGAACACACTATCGTCGACTCTGTCCCAACCAGGTCACAGCACCGAAAAGGATCTAATAAAAATAATTTTCAGAAAAAAATGCTTGTCTTGATTTTTTTTTGTGTTTTCACCGTTTTTATTATTTATTATCAAAAAAGAATATTCAAATTTAATTAGATTAATAGCTTTTGGGGATTCTTTTAAGGATTTGAAGTTAAAAAAATGAAATATTACACACAGTTAAAAAAAAACATGGTAATCTTTGATGTCAGAAAAAATGTGTAATTTTACCTCTGAAAATGAGTATTTTTTTTTGTTTTTCTGGTGTAATGTAACTTTTTCAGTCTAAATGGATGTAAAATTACATTATAAAAGAGGTTTATTATTTACTGTGCATACGGGTATGTTTACAGATTTTGAGTCCGAAAAAATAGGTAAATTGATGTAAAATTACATTTAAAATAATTATATTCAACCAGATATATTTTAAACCTTCCACAGTTAATTTCTTTTCTGTATAATCTTATAGTTATTGTGTATGTATCATTAGATTCATTATTTCTAGTCACGTTTTCAAAAGCTAAGTTGACAATCATTTGAATAACAGCTGAGGATGTTGTGTTGTGAAATTTCATCGTACCAAATAAGTCATGTTTAAACATATTTTTTTTTAATCTTCCAGAATAAGCTATTTTTACTCTGTACAATGATTTAAAAATTTAAACAAATTTGCAAAACATGCTACACAGTGAATCAATCATGGTTATATTACATCATGGAATGTAGACTGATGGTGTGTCAAAAAAAAAATGTAAATTTACATCCTTTTCTATGCAATTGCACTTTTCCACATATTTTGAGTCAAAATTACGTAAAAACGACCATTTATTACACTCCAAGATCTAAATTTTTTCATCTTTGGGGCAAATTGTTGTTCATGTTATTTCACCGATTTTTGTTGTTAGAATCTGTGCAACTCCGTCTAATAAAGGCTTGGTGCCAATGCTATGTTTTATCAATTAAAATTGCATGATTTTTGTTTAAAACTGGTTTCAGCTTAAAATTATTTTGATTTTACTCTCATTTTTGTCTGTATTGATATTTGATCAATTGTTTTGTTAAATTTTCATTCGAATTCACAAAAATTCCATTGCGATGTTTTTCTCAACATCGCACACTAACATGATGAGAACCAATTAGGTTTTACTCCGACTCGATTTGGAGGTTAGAAAGGAGTGCACTGTTTACATGGACTTAGCACAGTTAGATGCGGTCGTCGTTTTTGTTCGGGGAAATTCGTCGACAATCGACGAAGACCATGTAAACAGTGCACACGAGCTGTCAAATGACGTCACGGTGTAAAACCTAATAAGGAATAATTTGGAAAAAATACTTGCTGGCTTTTTGCACAAATAGTAATGTGATGTTTTTAAAACTAATTGTCTTTAGAACTTGGAACTTTTTAAAATCGACCGAGCTTAAAATAGCCACTTTGTTGCACAAATCCCATTGCGATGTTTTTTATCTACCAGGCATCTTTTAACTTCGGCCGAGCCTAAATGGGCCAATTTCTTGTGAAAGTAAGTTTTCAGCAATAAAATAGCCGTTTTATTGCACATAAATCAATGCGATGTTTTTTTTCTACTTAGCATGCTAATACTTAGTTTCATAAATCTGATTGCGATGTTTTTGTTTACTTTTAAAAAAATGCAAAAAAACGTCTAGAATGAACATTTTTTTGTGGATGAAAATTGTTTGTGGTAAAAAAGTAGATTTTTTGCTTAAATGCCATTGCGATGTTTTCTCATTTTCCAATACTTACATCATACGAACCTTAAAAACGTTTTTTTTTTTGAAAATATGTGTAGGTAGTAGAATGCCTCCTACCAACATTACTCCATTTTGGTTTTCGGAACTTGCACAGTGCCACCTAGTGGCAATATTTCGCTGCGATGTTTTTCAAAAACATTCACAGTTAGTCCCAACTAACGTCAACTTTTATTTGCTTTGAGCTGATGTTGTCGAATTTCGTCAAACTTTCGATCAAGGCTTTGAAAAATCGCAAAGCTGCTCTCTTTTCCGGTCACCCTAACCTCACCGCAAACATGCTAGTGTGGTGTGATGGTTATTATACCCGCGGAGAGTAGTCGCTGGTATTGGGCAAGAGAGCCTTCCGCCCGGCGGTTGCAATAAATTGGGTGCATTCGGCGGCGACAACGCTGCATAAATGTTTCTTTGCGCCGAGGTTGGCGGGACCAGGGCCACGGCAGTAAACAAAAAAGTAAAACAAGAAAACACACACACACACACCCGCCAAAAACAAACCACCTTGGTGACGACGGCGGGTTGCGAAGAAGAGTGATGTGGCCTGTGAATTTTAATATGAATTCATTTTCATATCGAATCTCGCTGTGTGTGTTTGTGTGCAGAGCCGACTTAGTGCTTAATAGTAATGAAATGCAACATAAATCAAGCGATAATTTTTCGAAACGGCACACGCGCAAGTCTAAACGTCTGGCTTTTACCTCAAAGTCGCCAAGCAAAGCTCTTTTTTTTACTCTCTTTTTGCCTCACTCCGTGATGGGATTCGAATCTGAGCTCAAGCTAACTGGCGTTAGCAGTTTAAGTTTACGTTTTAAATGCAGCTGGGTTTTTGCATGAGGCTGCACGAGTGAGAGCGAGCCTAAAAAGAAAAAAAAAAGTAAATAAAATGCGAAGGTGGAGTTGAAGGTGGAGTTACATGGGCGTTGAATTACCGCTTTGGAAGGTGGAAAATGAGCTTGGGCTCGGGACGAGTTTCACCCGAGAGTTTGGGCTGACGTGCATCTGTCAGAATGGAACTTTGTGTGGAAACCTTATGGGCAATTGATCTGTGCATCGAGTGCTAATTGGGCACTAAATTTGGACTCATTTTGTCCAGTCCTTTTTACATACATATTTTTTCAGACCCCAATCTGTCATCTTACCCCATATATATTTTAAGTGAAGATCATCTCTTTATTTTATTCCTAATTTTTTCAATGTGAAGTTCCATTTTTGTTTCTATTTTTTTCGAAACATTTTGTTAATTATAGCAATGTTTTCACTTTTTTTTTGTTTTCATCTCACGGTCCTGGTTTTAAAAATTTCAAAGCATTGCCTCGCTCCACAAGCTGAATATTGTTCCTTGATTTATTTTAGGACTCTGTCCCAAATAATAGCAAAATCGGTCATCATTAACCCATTGATGCTCGAAGGAAAAGTTTTTATGGAAAAAAAAACGAAAAAAGAAAATGAAAAACCCAATTTTCTTAAGGTTTGTTCTGCACAGTGCGCTACTTCCATCCAAATATTACCAAAAGTGAGATTCTCATTGAAAAATTAATGCTCTACAATTTTGTAGAACATATCAAAGCTGTAATACTTGATCCTGAAAAGTTAACAGCATGGAAAAAGGCATTTTTCTATGAAAAACATTTTTTACATCAACTTCAGGCTCGGGTATCAATGGGTTAATCTCAACCAATTTCGCTCAAAATTTTCAGAGATTTTTAAAATAACCCAAAAAGCCGTTTTCTGCTTGTGGGGCAAGGGGTCACTTTTTCTGGACACCCTAATCAATTCCACCAATATTGGCTCGAAAACTTTTTTTTTAAATGCATTAAAATTTCAATGGAAATAGAGGTGCAACCAATTGAGCACAATTAAAAATAAATTTTCCAGCTTTGATAGTTGTTTGCATGATTAATCCAGTTTTTACTCGCAAAAAACAGCTTTCGTTGAAAGTTCAGACTATCCAGGGTTGTTAAAATATCAAAATATCAGCTCTCAGCAACTACAATTATCCCGCCTGAATATTCATGCCTCAAATACAACTGCTCTTCTCTCTTCATTGAAACTCTCAGCGCCGAACATAGCCGAACACGTTTTCGTGTTTACCCACTCGCGATTGACATTTTCCTTTTCTCTCTCATTCCCGCTTCCACGATCATCCTACCGCAACAGCGTTTAACCACAAAAGCCGCCACAAAACCAATTTCGCAAACGCAGTTTGATGGGACGTCATGCGTGGTCGGCTCTAATCGCCATCCCGCGTTCTCTCATTGGAGTTTTTGGAGAAATTGAGAGACTCAGCGGTGAGAGCGCATAGTCAAGGAAAAGGGGAAGAGTGATAGAGAGAGAATGACATCGCTGGGAATCACGAGACACAAGAAGAGATCTCACAAGCTATAGTAACGGCCACTATACTCTCGGATATTTTTGGTGCAGAGATAATCTATTGATAGCTTTTTTATCACTCATTTGCAACACTGAGACTATCCATTATATGATTTTTTTAGGGGACCAAAAAAACATTTTTTTAGTCACAACAAAGCATTATTATTATTATTTTTTAGAAAAAAATCTCACACTAACAAAAAATTGGAAATTTTCTAAATCAAAGCTAACATTTTGATGGGTCTAAAATTAAATTTCAATTTTCAAGCATTTTGACATATGAGCAGTTCTCTCAGATTTTGGTCATTCGATTTTATTTGTATGTTTTAATTCGACTGAAACTTTGTTGGTGCCTTCGGTATGCTCAAAGAAGCCATTTTTTATCATCAGTTTGTCCATATAATTTTCCATACAAATTTGGCAGCTGGCCATACAAAAATGATGTATGAAAATTCAAAAATCTGTATCTTTTGAAGGAATTTTTTGATCGATTTGGTGTCTTCGGCAAAGTTGTAGGTATGGATACGGTCTACACTGAAAAAAATGATACGAGGTAAAAAAAATTTGGTGATTTTTTATTTATTTTTTTGTCACTAAAACTTGATTTGCAAAAACACTATTTTTATTTTTATTTTTTATATGTTTTGGAGGACATCAAATGCCAACTTTCCAGAAATTTCCAGGTTGTGCAAAATATCTTTGAGCGAGTTATAAATTTTTGAATCAATACTGATTTTTTCAAAAAAATTAAAAATTGGTCGCAAAAAATTTTCAACTTCATTTTTCGATGTAAAATCAAACTTGCAATCAAACAGTACTTGAGTGAAATTTTGATAAAGTGCACCGTTTTCAAATTAAATCCATTTTTAGGTGACTTTTTTGAAAAAAGTCGCAGTTTTTCTTTTTTTTTTTTAAATTAGTGCACATGTTTGCCCACTTTTGAAAAAAAAAATATTTTTGAAAAGCTGAGAAAATTCTCTATATTTTGCTTTCTTGGACATTGTTGATACGACCCTTAGTTGCTGAGATATTGCCATGCAAAGGTTTAAAAACAGGAAAATTGATGTTTTCCAAGTCTCATCCAAACAACCAACCATTGTCTAATGTCGATATCTCAGCAACTAATGGTCCGATTTTAAAATATGAAACATTCGTGAAATTTTCGGATTTTTTCGAAAAAAATATTTTTAAAATTTTTAAACCAGGACTAACATTTAAAAAAAGCGCAATAGTGAATGTTTGGCCATTTTGAAATGTTAGTCTTGGATTAAAAATTTTGAACAAATTTTTTTTTGAGAAGATCCGAAAATTTCACGAATGTTTCATATTTTGATTGATTTTACATCATAAAAGAAGTTGAAAATTTTTTGCGACCAATTTTTCGATTTTTTGAAAAAAATCAGTATTGATTCAAAAATTCATAACTCGGTCAATGATTTTTTGCCCATTCTGGAAATTTCTGAAAAGTTGGCATTTGATGTCCTCTAAAACACATCAAAAAATAAAAAAAAGGAAAAATTGTTTTTTTTTGCAAATCAAGTTTTAGTGACGAAAAGTGAAATTAAAAATCACCATTTTTTTTTAACTGTGTATCATTTTTTTCAGTGTAGTCCATATACATCCCTACAACTTTGCCGAGGACACCAAATCGATCAAAAAATTCCTTCAACAGATACAGATTTTTGAATTTTCACATATCATTTTTGTATGGACAGCTGCCAAATTTGTATGGAAAATTATATGGACAAACTAATGATGCAAAATGGCTTCTTTGGGCATACCGAAGGCAGCAAAAAAGTTTCAGTCGGATTAAAAAATACAAAAATTAAAATTTAAGAAAAAATACCGATTTCGTAGAGAATTGCTCATATAAATTATTGCTGTTTATGTGACCTTAAAAAAACAATTTTATTGTTTCTTTAGTCCTTAAAGCTTTATTTCAGGAACTAAAAGACCAATTTGTTCCAAAGGAAATTTTCTTACCACTCAGCATATACATTTTCAGGAAACTGCACTTTTTTAAAAACATTTTGAGGTCGATGTTTTTTTTTTGTCAAAATTGAACTACACGTGGCTATAGCCGAAAATTGTGCACTATTTCAAATAAAATCGTAGAGCACTTTACGATTGTATTATGTAAAAAAAATATTGCTTGAAAGTAAACTTAAACAAAAAAAATCTTCAGAAATTTATAACTTCAAAAATTCTAACTATCAAAAGATGCTTTTTTTTGATTGCACATTAAAAATTGAATGTTTAAAAACCCGAATTTTGTGTTAATATAAAATGTTTATGTTTAAGAGTTTAATTATTTTTACAACTTTACCTAAGACACAAAAACGATCTGAAAATGCATACAGATTATAGAATTTAGAAACAAAAATATACTAAACTCGATAAATGCAAACTAAAATACTAAAAATTAAAAAAGAGAAGCTAAATTTTTAGTAGAACTAAATTTGTTCGAAATATCCAACTGAACACGAGAAAAAAATATGCAAAAATTGGACATTAGACTGTTAAATAGAAAAAAAAATCACATAATAATAAATACAGACTTTGGGAAAAAGTTTTTTTTGTTTTAAAACATTATTTAAAATCGGCCATTTTATTTTTCTGTGTGCTTTTATTAAAAGTTCTCATCAATACTTACAATTTTGCCGAAGACGCCAAATAAAATTCTTCAAAATTACAGATTATCGAATATTTTCGTACCAAAAAGTATACCCGAGCAGACGGAAATAACCTTGGAATAACATTTTTTGGTATTTAAAAATACTAGACCAATAACAATTTATGTAAATTATTACAAATTTTGTTATTCTCCGTTATGATTTTTTCCTGTAACTGGATTGTTATTATAATAACATACTAATAACATGTTAAGTTATCCTTCGAACATTTGGAGATATTCTTCCATAGCACAACATGTTTTTTTCTAAGTTGTTTTTGCTTGTTTTTGTTCTGTTATGATAACATAAACGTGCCTACCGAGCTATGATGCTATATAGTGCAATTAATTCAATATTGCCAAGTAAAGATCACAACTTCGTCTCATCGCAAAAAAAAAAAAAAAACTGACGAAGAAATTAAACCAATCCCAGGTCCAAATATGGTTTCAGACTGCCCCACTCGGAAAACCAAGAAAAGTCCAAGAACTTGCATCGCTCACTTTTTGGCACGGCGGCACATTTCCCCAAAAAAAAATCCACGCAAATATGGGCCAAAAATTTTCATTCGCCAAAAACTAATCGAGCCCAAAAAAATCAGCTGTCTGCGTTGCTACAGTCCGACGGGGCAGACCCGTCAAAAACGATCCATTTTGAAGATGTAAGCACAAAGAAGCTCAGAAAAAAACATCAAAATTGACCCAATTACTCTCGAGCGCGCCTCCAAGCTTGGCCGGATCCGCGCCGCGCCTCGGCGATATGCGCAATTTCCGAAATGAGAGTATTGCGCGTTCCAATGAAATACATATCGCGCGCGCTGCATCATCATTATCGGTTCGGCACCCCCGCGCGCGCGCGAATGTTTAATTGCCCATCGTGGTTTGCTTTTCCTCATTTTTTGGTTCGAAAAACTGGCAAAGTTGCAGCGCGAAAAGATTGAGGGATGTTGCATTTGGTGATCCATTTTTTTCTTTCTTGGTCGGATTTGACGAAACAATTGCGGGGAACTTCCGTCAGAGTTTCTCTTATCATCTCATCAGTACGAATTTGATGTATTTTTGTGTTCGACAAAAAAAATTATTGATGCGTCAAATACCGTAGAATGTATGGTTGGTACCATACAGTATAAGGTTTAACCATATGGTGTATGGTACTCTCGATATTCGTCTATCAAATTGTCGTCTTCAAGCTTAAATGCTTAACAAAGTGTAACAATACAAAAAAACACAACCTAACCTCAACCGCTTCTCGTCGCAATTTGCCAATTACTTTTCCCCCTAATATCAATTAGCAATAAGAAACGCCTTATCTGCAAAGTTTGTGCCTCTTTTTTGCACAAGTTTTTGTGTGTGCTCACCTGCGGCTCCCTCTAGAGTATGTGTGTGCGTGCTATTGTGTCTCGTTTATTAGCGCCGATTAGGCGGCTGTGTTTGTTTTCTCTTTCTTTGTGTTGAAAACTTTCTGGCCTCTTTTTTGTATTTTTGCGGCGTTTTTTCTTTCAATGATCAGAGAAAAAACGAGTCATAACAAGAAAACGACCACCCTAACCACGCAACCGATTGAAGGCTTTAATCAGTACAGGCTGCATGTCCGAGGGTTTGATTTCCTCAAAGTCCGGCTAATCAGCTGAGCTGCGCTCGCGTATTTGTACGGAAAAAAAGTTCATTTGTGTGAGTATTTTGCGCTGATAACGAGAGCTCGTTACAATTTGTTTATTTACCACACCAGAGCTCTGCCGAGGGTCGTACGCGATAAGGTTAATTTTGATAATTCACGATGCATTTTTTTTGTCTGTAAGAAAATCGTTTTTGCACTCGTGATTTAAATTTAAAATAAGAAAACAGCAAAAAAGTACACCCAAATGGAATGATTGTAACGTTCAATTTGACCATCAAATCATTATTTCGATTGGCAGTGATTTTGACCAAAAACCTTAAAATGTATGGTCGGTACTATACCTTATATGGTATAACCATACATTGTATGGTTCTCTAAGGTTTTCTTTTTTCTGGAACATTCCAGTCTGTATTAATCAATAAAAAACTGCCGTATTAAACTCAAACGCTTGTGTAGTCATTCGATTCCTATTTTTCTAAAAAAAATATATAACTTTTGGTAGAATTGACCAAATTGGATGCTTCCGGTTGCAAGAGATCCAGATTTTTCTATATTTTGAACTGTCAGATGGAGGACAAATATGGTCAATTATTACCGGATATATTCAGGATTCCGGTACCTCGGCCCTCCTATATGAGTATTTGGTCAATCAAACAAAAACCTTTCGGACAGAATAATGTCGGAAATGATACAAAACTCCAGCGGATCATCCTAATACATCATCCTGCCAAAATAATTGACACCGGAAAGGCGTCTGATCTGGGACTACATTTTTCGGATGTGACCACCCCTTGGAACCGGTGGACCATTTTCACATATGTCTGCCAAGTATAGCTTGCGACATGTCAAAGAACACGGTTTTGCATCGGTAAATTGAATGAAGTTACCCTAATGACGGATGGACCAGGCGTGGCCATTTTGGTATGACCCTTGAAAATCCGGAATCTGGTTCCGGCGGACACTTCTCACAAGCTCTGCCAAGTATAGCTTGCGACATGTCAAAAAACTTGGTTTTGTATTGATGATTTCAATGAAGGTACCCAAATGACGGTTAAAACTAGTGTGGCCATTTTGGAATGACCCCAGAATATCCGGAATCTGGTTCCGGTGGACCTTTTTCAAGGAACTGTCAAGTTTACCTTGCGGCATGTCAAAGAACATGGTTTTGCATCAATGAAGTTATCCGAATGACGGATGGACCAAGTGTGGTCATTTTGGTATGACCCTAGAATATCCGGAATCTGGTTCCGGTGGACACTTCTCACAAGCTCTGCCAAGTATAGCTTGCGACATGTCAAAGAACAAGGTTTTTCAACGCCAAGTTTTTTGAAGCGACCCGAATGACGGTTAGACCTAGCGTGGCCATTTTGGCATGACCCTAGAATATCCGGTATCTGGTTCCGGTGGACCATTTTCACAAATGTCTGCCAAGTATAGCTTGTGACATGTCAAAGAACATGGTTTTGCATCGATAAGTTCAATAAAGAGACCCAAATGCCGATTGGCATGACCCTAGAATATCTCAAAATCGATTCCGGCCAAAGTACACCTGCAACCACTGCCATCCTAGTTCGAAGGTTGGCCCCAAACTGGGCTGCATCGAATACCCTGAACAACGCAACCCAATATGGCGCGCAAATTTTTGGGCTTCTTTCTGCTGCTTTATATGGCGCGGTATCCGACACCTGCGAGAGGGCCTCCTCAATTATGAGTGCGGTGCTGTTGGTTAAAACGCGCAATAAATTGGCTTAATACCGACAACTTGGCGCTTGGCGAGCTGTTGTTGAGATGAAGAGGGATGATACCGCTTGCGGGGGGTTCAATCACAAAGGCTTATTAGATCGAAACAGGTTTGCCAATTTTGGACTCATTTGGATTTGGAAGACGGGAAGTGTTGATGCTCCCCTTTATTAAGGGGGTAAGGGAAAATCTCCACGGTATCCCCAAATAAGTTTCGCTTGGAGTTGGACAATTTTTGGGAAGGTATAAGGACCAGGATATGCTCTAGACAAGCATTGCGGTATTGAAGACCTGTGGAGTGACCATAAACTCGTTGACACAAAGAACTATTAAAATCATCGACTTCGTCGTAACTGAGTCTGATGTAATCACGACGCCACACAACTCGGTAATCAAGGTTACTCAAGTTGATGAAGAGCTGACCGCGTATTACCATAACATATCACCTACATTCATTAAGGACCATCAGCAAACGGCTAATGAGCTCGTTACAGTCGTCGCCGAGGGTTCGCTGGGAGGTCCATGAAATCGAAACCTGATACCTGACTCGTAATCCAGTTCTTTATCTCAAAACTGGCACTTGGCGGGCTTCCGTTGATCTTCAAGACGGGGTTGCCAATTGGAGGATACCATGAATCATCGACGAGACTTAATATCTGCAAACACAAGAAAGTTGTG
Source organism: Culex quinquefasciatus (assembly GCF_015732765.1). Classification (NCBI taxonomy): domain Eukaryota; kingdom Metazoa; phylum Arthropoda; class Insecta; order Diptera; family Culicidae; genus Culex; species Culex quinquefasciatus. Next base: position 107,088,220 of record NC_051861.1, read on the forward strand.
TGTATCTTGCGACGCGGTTGGTGAAGATGGCAACTAATGCAACGGTTGGCAGGAAGTTGCGATGGTTGATTCATTGCGTTATCATTTCAGCGCCGCCGCCACCGGCTTTCACTGGACCGGAATTTCATAACGCGAGCAATGACGATCGTGTTGTGAAATTTATTGCAATCTGCAGTGTTTTTTACTTATCTTTTTTCTCTCTCTTTAAGATGATGTAGTGTGGTTGATTTTTCTTCGCTGCTGTTTTTAAGCGATCACGAGAGATTAGTTGAGCGGAAATCGTATCACTAATGAATTGGATTAGGATCGGAAACGATCGAATCACGTGGGATTTTTACATTTTATACTCGATGGCCGACAGTGAAATTACGCAAAAGTTGAGTTTGTATCAGTCTTTGATTAAACTGATACCGCTTATTTCAGTGCCTACAATGACCTATTTCAGAATGGCGGTAAACCGAATGTCCAAAGTCCGAGGTCATTAGGTCATTGACCAAATTTCCCTTCCTCACAAAAAAAAAAAAACATCTACCCGACTGTTTCCAGCTCATTACGCAAAAGTTCATCGCAACTTCCAATTACATTAAAAACTTTGACCTTTTGCGCCAATCATTTCTGTAATTGAGTTCCGAAAAATTCGAAAAAAAAAACGAGTCCGGTGATATCCTAAAGGTCTCGGTGACCAAACCCCCCTTCAACGATATCAGAAACTCGCCGCAGTCTTTTATGGTCTCCGCGCCGAAAGTCGCGCGCGATAACGAATCGATTGGACTCGAAATCCACTTTGGAGCCACGCCATTGTCGTCCCAGACATAGCTGCTCGAAAAAAAAAATAAAGCTGCTCGTTTTTTTGTTGCTGCTGGAAGTAGCTACCGACGAAGTGGGCACTACGCCGATGGTCATATTGTTTTCCAAAGTATAGGGAGAGCCGAGCCAGCAGCAGCAACCTAATATCAATGTAGAGCAGAGCTTCGAAGATTGCTCCGAAAAGATAAGCGCGCCACAAGTGTCGAAATTTTCCGGTCTCTCTATTTCAACTAAAGAGAGAGGGGAAAAACTTCCTGAATTTTGGACCTGGAGGCTAGTACTAGTACCCGGGCAGACGGTAATAACAAAATTCATGCCATTTCAATAACATATACTGTTAAAATAACAGAAAGTGTTATGGAATCTTCTTGAAAAATCCATTTTGCATAAGGGTTTAATAACAGTTTATGATATCATAACAAAATTTGTTATTGGTCTGATATTGGTTGAAAGCCAAAACAACTTTGGAATAACATATTTTGTTATGGAAGAATATCTGCAAATGTTATTGGGATGATCGGATTAGTTGTTAAAATAACAAAAAATAATAACAAAGATTTGTTCGAAGAATAACTTAAACTGTTATTAGTCTGTGATTACAATAACAATCCAATAACAAAAAATACATAACGACGAATAACACATCTTGTTATAAATAACAAAAAATGTTATTGGCCTAGTATTTTCAAATATCAAAAAATGTTATTCCCACGTTATTTCCGTCTGCTCGGGTAGTGATTAAGTTTTCCTTTGGTTGCTTACCGAGTTTGGTTTAGTTTTAGGACTGGATGAAGTTTTAAGGTTAAATGGAGAGGGAGAAGGTATTCATGGTAATTACATGGTTTCCCCTCTTGTAATACACAGTAAAAAATAATGTAAATTTGGAAGCTGTAATTTTGGAAGGTTGAATTTTACCTCTTTTATGATGTAATTTTACCTCAATTTAGACTGAAAATGTGACATTACACAAGAAAAGTGGTAAAATTACTAATTTTCAGAGGTAAAATTACACATTTTTTCTGACTAAAAGATGTACCCCATCCCAGATGTAATATTACCATGATTTTTTACTGTGTAGTTATAACTTTCAACATCTTCGATATTTTGTGCATTTTTGAAACTTCCAATCTTTAATTTCTGACGAAAAACGAACTTAAATGTCTTGGATTTGCCCTAAGCATGTGATACGTTGAACCTGTTGACCTGTTGAAGTTCAATCTGAAATATCTGGTTTCTTTAGAGGAAGTTTTTTTTTATTAGGGTTGGTGTTCATACATTCTGTCTAGTACCTCTGTTGGACCTACAAACCATTTTTTTTAAATTAAACGGTTTTATTAGGAATATTTCCCCCCTTTAATTAGAAAAAAAAATCTTCACTTTTTTCGTGGCAAATTTCTAGCTGCACACTAGGTCGATTTTTTCAACAAATCAAAAGGTGGGTCTTAAATAGGTGCACCGATTTCCGAATTTCAGAAGGAATTGGCCCAATATTGGGGCACGAGATGTTTATGACCTTATAGGTCCGAATTAGGGACATCAATCCTATTATGTTGATTTTTAAACCTTGAAAAAAAAAATAGATATCCTCTACTTGAGTTCAATTTTGTTTCAAATTTTCTGACGTTTAGCTAGTTTTGGGTAGCTTTTAATTTTTAATATATTTTTTTATCAAGGTCGTAAAGTTTAGTAATTTCTGTTTCTACATCTTTTTTAAAGCTTTCTTAAATAACTTCAATTCCTACGAACTATAAGAGTATTATTATAATTATTTGTCCTGCAATCTTTTGAATTGATAAGAAAATATGATTTTATTGCTCTTGATTTTGAGTTATTTCAACATTTTAGGCACATTTTTAGTTATTTTTAAGTGGTATTGAGACCATTATTTGGTCAATATTTTAGAGAAATTTAAATTAAAATTTATAAAATTTGAGATTTGTATGTTTTTTTTTTTGTAGTGCTTTCTTGATGTTTTGATAAATTGCGGTTTTTATCTAACAAAAATTATTTTAAGTAAAAGCCATGGCAAGTTTTGTTCTTTTTCCTTTTCATGGATCCTTTAACTCGATCTATTTTTCATTGTTATGAAATTTGGAAATGCATTTCAAAATTTAATTATTCAGTTCTTTTCATCTTATTTATTTTTTTATAATATAATTAGAGCTTTTTATCATAGGTACAAACCCTCAAATTAGTGAAAAAGAACTTTACGTTTTAATTTTTAGTTTATTTACTGTTGGAAAAAATCATCGTCATTTATTTTTGTTCAATTTTATTCCTTAGTTTTAGTTATTTCTGTATGATTTCGTGAAAAGTTCCTTTTTTTATTTTTCAAAGTTTTTACATTTATAATTGTTTCTGAACTATTTGAATCCTTTTTTTTTGGTTTCTTAATAACGTGATTGGATTAAATCTTCAAAAAAGGTCAAGAACTTAAATCAAATAAGAATTTGTTAAATAAATGTAATATTCTATTTAATAAATTTGAAAAAAATATTTTTTCACCGTTAGATTAACATTTGAAAGTGTCCAAAATATGTGTTTAAGTTCGTTTGAACTAATGAGCTTGATATTTTTTAAGAGCAGACAATTTCACATAAGATTTTTTTATTACAATGGAAATTGAAAAAGTTTCAGTTCAAACACTAAGGCTTGTCGCCTAGACACAGGAAATACAAGTTTTTCATCAATTTTAGAGAATAGAGAGATCCATTTTCGGAAATGTTATCCTTTTAATGCAGGGGTGACCAAAGTAAGGCCCGCGAGATCATTTTTTGTGGCTCGCGAATCCATTTTGAATGATCATGTAAAATAGCCCTTTGAAGCATCTTTAAGTGATGTTATAATTCCTAAAAATTAAGGTTAAGTTTTTGCTTATTTTAATACGTTTTCGTAACACCTTGAAATATGACTAAAAAGAATTTTATATTTTTTTATTTTTTTTTATTGAAATTTTATTAAATTTGGAGGATTTTTTTTAATCCTTATGTTACTATTAATAATTAGGCTTGCACAAAATTAAAAAAAAAATAATTACACACTTTTACTAAGTTTGTGTCACCGCTTTAAAATATATTTAAAAAATCAATTTAAATACAACTTTAATACTTTCATTATATTTGTGAAATCACGATTGTTGAGGCACGAAAGTTGCAATGAAAAGCAGATGAATAAGATTCATGTTGGTATTTTTTTTTTGATTTTCTGATTTTAATAAATTAAACCAATTTTTGTACAAAACTGGCTATTTTTGTACAAAACTGTTTTTTCTTATATTTTGTTTTTTTCTTTAGTTTTATAATGAAATAAAAAAAACATTTTTTTTCTCATATGGCTCGCAAGCTCATGTGAGCTTCAAATTTGACCCGCCATTCAAAAACTTTGAGCACCTATAATGCCTATAAATTTAGACCACCTTATGTTTGTAATTTCAAAAAAAAAAAAGAAATCATGGCTTTGGTACCGGATTTTGGTACCACCCTAAACTTTACTGCAAAAGATGATTTTATTTTCTCCTTGAACATATAAAAAAGTACGAAAATTAATAAAAATATGTTTCAGGAATAAGTATAGTACTTTTAGTGATAAAAAGTTACATACATTTTTTTGTATACATTTTTTTCTTAAAAATGCTAATCGCAACCTACGGCTTTGCCGAAAAGAGCAAATCGATCAGGGAATCACTACTAAAGATATATCTTTTCATGAATTCACATGTCCATTTTCTTTCACGATGACGAAAACATATAAATTTATGAAATCTAAATTAAAAATAATAAGGTCTGATTGATTCAAAGATTTTCATTTTTTTCATTTTTTATGTCTTGATTAGATTTCTTTTTTTTATTGGCAAGTTTTGTTTTTTTTTTGTAAGAATATCAGTCGAGACTTCTTAGTTTTTCATTAACATTCATGATTTTAAAAAGGAGAAAGCCTTAAAAATGCTGGCAAAAGAGTTTAAAAAAGAATGTTATTGTCTTTAAAAATGTATTGTATCATTTACGTGAAAAAAAAATCATGAAAATATAAAGCACATAAAATAGAAAAATAAATTAACTTGCTTTGACTTGGGTATTTAGTTTTCCTTTTAACTTCTCGTTTATTAACAAAATATTTGCGTTTAAAATAAATCCTTATTTTTATTTTTTTTTAAATTATTTTTTTTTTATTTTATTTTTTTATTATTAATTAAGAAACTGTTTTTAAGACGTTCTGCTGTATTTTGTTTAATAAAAACATACTCTGGAACAAAATGTTAAATTTTTGTAGATTTTATTTGTGCCATGGTTTTTATTTTTATTTTGATCTAAAAATAATTCTAGATTCTGCATCAAGATTTGCATTGTATCAGACAAATTCGGTAAACGGAAAACTCACATTTCGTAGAATTAACAGAGAGGAGGAAGGAGGCGTGGACTTACCGTTATATTTTAGAGCGGATCTTTTTTGCAGTTGCTCTCTTAGTTTTTCAAATAAACCTAGTTTGAACTTTGAACACGTTTTTCCTTTCAAGAGATCAACCCTTTTTCCAAAGACGCAGTAGTTCTAGTAGTGTGTCCTAGATCGTCACCGCCATCGCCTTTGCCCCGCGTCAGCTCGTTCGACTTTATCTCTCTATCTCGCTCGGAACGTTCTGTATTACAACAACAAAAAACAAGAACAGCTGTGGCGTGCTGTGGTCAATGTAGTGTGAAATTCTCCCTCCCGCAATCGCCCATCAACGTTGCATTTCTAGGCCGGGCGTGACCATCACCATACGGAGAATCGCAACAATCGCCGCAATTGTTATCAATTTCTTGAGTTTGTGTGAAGTGTGCGCGGGGTTGAGCTAATTTCTTCTTTTCCATTTTGATGGATGGTGTTCTATCTAGCGAAGAAAACGAGCAGCATGATTGTCGAGAGCATGAAGAAGTGGTGTCGTCGGTGATGGTTTGAAATGGCAGTGTTGCATCACTGAGATAGTGACAAGTGAAACTCTTATCAGGAAGGGGAGAATGTGACAAGTTGTACCGAGGGTTCGAGAGAGTGATACAATTTTCAAGATGTCCAGCGTGCACGCGGTTTCGTTCAACCGGCAGTACGGCTCGTTCCGTACGACGAACGCCGGGATACCGAAGAGCCCGGTGATTGGTGGGCTCAACCGAGGGTTGATCGCGACGATCAGTACGACGGCGCAGCCGAGCAGGGTGGGCACGAGGTCGACGGCGGTTGGTCAGACCGCCGCGTCGGTGAAGAACCAGGAGAATCAACCGGCCGGGAGCCGGGTGCTGGCGGTGACGCCGCGGAGTTGCCGCAAGGCGTTGACGTCGAACGCGGGAAGCGTTAGCGGCGGCGGGACGACGACGAAGAAAATCGGGCTGAACTCGCCGCTGCAGTCGCCGCAGATCATCCGGTCGACGCGCATCGAGCAGAACAACTGGAACAAGAAGCTGACGACGTCGAACTTTTGCTCTCTACACTCCAAGTCGCCGGGCAGTTCCGGCACCTCGGTGGAGTCCATTGTGCCAAAATACGCTAACGCTAGCGCGAGCGTTAGCAGCAGCAACGGTGGTGCCTTAAAAGCTTCCTTCTCGACATTTAACCCTAGGGCTGGCCAGAGTGGCGAGTCGGGCCTAACCTCAAACGGATCTCAGAAGCGTGCATACAACGTCAACAAACCAATAGCTAAGGGTACGGCGACCAAATGCGTCAACGTTAGCGTTAGTAATAGCGGTAGTAGTAGTGGTAGCAATCGAGTAACCAATGGCTGTGTCACCCACAAGATTGTTAGCAAGAAGCTGTACAAGGAGAGTAACGCCCCGGCCGGGTACGTGGCCCAGATGGCATCGGCCCTGAGCAACGGGTTGACCTCGACGAAGACGACCTCCAGTACCAGCTCCAGCAGTAGTAGTTCCTATTCGAGTAAATTCCCCAACGGGCTGCCATTCGAGAACGAGTTCTACCGGCGACCGCGGCGTTCCCTGTCCGAGGGCCGCCGACCCTCGGAACATCCCGACGCCGCCGCCCGTCTCTCCCAGTCCCAACGGCGCAGCAACTCCTCCGACACGGTCAGCCTGTCCGCCTACGGGGACGAGTTCTCGCGCAAGCCATCGAACGAAGACCTCTTCGTGGATTTCACCAAAAGCCTGCCAGCAACGCCTAAGTCAGCCCAGTCCAACTCAGTCAACGGAACGTCGACAACGACGACGACCTCGTCGATAGTTGAGTATCGAAACATTAACCATAGCAATTACTTTTACAAGTTTGAGAGCATCAGCTGTGCGGCGGATCCGGGAGGTCGCCATTTGCGGCGCCAGCGCCGCCCAAGTCCGCGGGATGACTCTCGGAACAACAACGGCGGTGGTGCGCCGGACTACGACAATGCCAACGAGGACGCCGGTGAAGAGTGCGAGGGTGAAAAGTCCACCGTGTACGTCGCCGTCGCCACGTGGGTTCCCAAATGCAACAGGTTGCCCTACCAGCAGCAAGACGAGGCAATCGGCGTTCTGGGGCCCACGTCGGACCAGGCAGAGTGAGTATTATTACCGAGGGGCCTTATTTATGCATTTAAATGTGAGCGCGGGACACACAATGTTTTAAATTAAGTTCAATTTATTGCGAATGGGACAGCAGCAGAGTTGAGTCTGTTTGTTGGGATTTTGAATGGGCGAACCGGCATGGTTGGAGGGTTGTTGGATATTTCGAAATTATCTCGAGTGATGGAAGGGCACTGCTGGTCTTTTCGGGTAAGCTGACTGGGACATGGTCGTTCGACCGAATTGATAAGAGTTTAAATGTCTCAATTAATTCAGAATTAACGGAAAGGAGATTTATAAAAAAAATACAAAAAAAAAACTAAAATTCAAAAATACAAAATTACCAAAATACAAAAAATAAATAAATTGAATATATCTGGAGTTTTTTTTGGAAAAGTTCAATAAACCAAATTTTCAGTTTTTGCTTTTTGGGTGTTTTTCAATACGACTGACTCAAGGCGGTTTTAAAAACACCCAAAAAGCAAAAACTGAAAATTTGGTTTATTGGACCGTTTCAAAAAAAAAAAAAAAAACTTCAGATATATACCATTGATTTTTTTTGTATTTTTGTATTTTTGTATTTTTGTATTTTTGTATTTTTGTATTTGAGCAATTCTCTACCAAAACCGGAAATGGATTTTATTTGTATTTTTTGATTTGGCTCAAACTTTGTGGGGGCCTTCCCTATGACCAAATAAGCTATTTTGTGTGATTGGTTCATCCATACAAGTCTCCATACAATTTTGGCTGCTGTCCATACAAAAATGGTATGTAAATATTCAAACAGCTGTAACTTTTGAGTGAATTTTCTGATCAATTTGGTGTCTTCGTCAAAGTTGTAGGTATTGTTGAGGACTTTTGAGAAAAAAATAGGTACACGGAAAAAAAATTGCAGATTTTTTAATCAATTTTTTTTTCACTAAAACTCAATTTCCCAAAATACGTATTTTTTGATTTTCGTGATTTTTTGATATGTTTTAGGGGACAAAAATCCGCAACTTTTGAGCCATTGCGAAGTATGGTCAAAAAATCTGCCGCCGAGTTATGAATTTTTGAAAAAATAGTGATTTTTTGAAAAAATCGAAGTTTCATGCAAAAACAAGTTTGACATTATTTTTTTAATGCAAAATTGAATTTGCAATTGAAAAATACTTTAAATATTTTTTGATAAAGGGCTCCGTTTTCAAGATTTAGCCACCGAAATTTTGACTTAAGCGAAATATTTGCAGTTTTTCAATTTTTAAAAATAGTGAGGGACCATCCATAAAATTGTCTAAGAGACATTGAAAATGGTCGGGTTGCTGAGATAGAGCCGCTTTAAGAAAAAGAAACACGAAAATTGAAGTTTTCTAAAACTCACCCAAACAACCCACCATTTTCTAATGACTATATCTCAGCAACTAATGGTCTGATTTTCAATGTTAATACATAAAACATTCGTAAAATTTTCCGATCTTTTCGAAAAAAATATTTTGAAATTTTTAAATCAAGACTAGCATTTTAAATGGGCGTAATATTCAATGTTTGGCACTTTTAAAATGTTAGTCTCAAAATATTTTTTTCGAAAAGATCGGAAAATTTCACGAATGTTTCATGCATTAACATTTATAATCGAACCATTAGTTGCTGAGATATCGTCATTAGAAAATGGTGGGTTATTTTGGTGAGATTAAGAAAACTTAAATTTTCGTGTTTCTTTTTCTTAAAGGGGCTCTATCTCGGCAACCCAAGGTCCAATCTTCAATGTCTCTTAGACAATTTTATAGCAAATTTTCTGAACTTTTAAAAAAATATTTTTAGAAGTGGTCACTCATGGTCACTTTTTTTTTAAATCGAAAAACTGCAAATATTTCGCTTAAGTCAAAATTTCGGTGGCTAAATCTTGAAAACGGAGCCCTTTATCAAAAAATATTTAAAGTATATTTCGATTGCAAATTCAATTTTGCATTAAAAAATAATGTCAAACTTGTTTTTGCATGAAACTTCGACTTTTTTCCAAAAATCATTATTTTTTTCAAAAATTCATAACTCGGCGGCAGATTTTTTGATCATGTTTCTCTATGGCTCAAAAGTTGCGGATTTTGTCCCCTAAAAATCAAAAACGGAAATTGAGCTTTGTGAAAAAATTGATTAAAAATCTGCAATTTCCGTGTGCTTATTTTCTCAAAGTCTCAACAACGCCAAGCTGCCAAGTGATCACTCAAAAATTACAGCTGTTTGTATTTACATACCATTTTGTATGGACAACAGCCAAAATTGTATGGAGACTTGTATGGGTAAACCAATGACGCAAAATAGCTTATTTGGTCATAGCCCCCACAAAGTTTAAGTCAAATAAAAAAATACAAAAAATAAAAATGGTCGAAATCGGCCGATTTCGTAGAGAGTTGCTCATTTTTTTTATTTTTGTATTTTTTATTTCTGTATTTTTTTTTTGTATTTTTATAAAATTTCAAATATAAATAACAAACATACAAAAAAAACAAAAATACAAAAAAAAACAAAAATACAAAAAAAAAAACAAAAATACAAAAAAATACAAAAATACAAAAAAACAAAAATACAAAAAAACAAAAATACAAAAAAACAAAAAAACAAAAAAAACAAAAAACTAAAATACTAAAATACAAAAAAATAAAAATAAAAATACAAAAATACAAAAATACAAAATACAAAAATACAAAAATACAAAATACAAAATACAAAAATACAAAATACAAAAATACAAAATACAAAAATACAAAATACAAAAATACAAAAATACAAAAATACAAAAATACAAAAATACAAAAATACAAAAATACAAAAATACAAAAATACAAAAATACAAAAATACAAAAATATAAAAATACAAAAATACAAAAATACAAAACTACAAAAATACAAAAATACAATAATAAAAAATACAGAGATACAAAAATACAAAAATACAAAAAATACAAAAATACAAAAATATAAAAATACAAAAATACAAAAACACAAAAACACAAAAATACAAAAATACAAAAATACAAAAATACAAAATCAAAAATTCTAAGAAATATAATTCAAAAATTCAACAGTTCAAAAACTCAAAAAAATAAAAATTCAAAAATCTAAAAATACAAAAAATCATAAATTCAAAAATACCAAAGTACAAAAAAACCCAAAATACTAAATTACAAAAATTACAAAAACTTTAAAAATTTAAGAATTTAAAAATTCTAAAATTCCTAAATTCTAAAAATTAAAAAAAAATCATGAATTAATCAAATCTAAAAATCAATTATTCATAAATATAAAAAAAAAAACCAAAAAACAAAAACACAAAAATACTAAATCAAAAATTCTAAGAAATATAATTCAAAAATTCAACAGTTCAAAAACCCAAAAAAAAATAAATATTCAAAAATCTAAAAATACAAAAAATCATAAATTCAAAAATACCAAAGTACAAAAAAAAACCCAAAATACTAAATTACAAAAATTACAAAAAATTGATGCTCAACTTTTTTAAGGGGACAAGGGAAATTCTTCACGGTACTTCCAACATGAAACTGATTGGTAAGACGGGAAGAGATTTGATCCAAATAAGCATTTTCTTCAGGGACAATACTAACCCTAAGTGTTCTCTCAACCCAGTACTCTCCAGAAGTCCCCAACCATCAAACCAGTCAGTCCAATCTTAACCCCCCAAAATCCGCCCGCGGTGGGGCCTTCCAAGAACGTGGCCATTAATAAACCCATCAAACCCGGCCAAGCCACCAACAAGTCTCGCAAAGTCCGCACCCAGAAATGGGCGTAGTCTGTGTGTGCGAAGGCTTCCGAGGTCCGACGCTCTTCAGCGAGATCAAGCTAAATGTTGATTTAGCACTCTTTTTTTTTTTCGAGTGCCTGGATATCTCCAAGTGTCCACGAACTTGGCTGTAATCTTGTGTGCGCTAGATGGCGTAACAAGAGTACTTGCGGGAGATTTAATCTCTGCTGCGCGAGCGCGCGTGTTCTTCGATTTTGTTGACTGGCAATCAGATGAAAAAAAACGTACATCTGGCAGCAGACAGGCTGGATGCACCCAAAAGTGAGTGATCCGTCAAAAATTGCACTTTTATTTTTTGAGGGGATAAGGGAAATTCTCGTAAGTTTAGGTTGGATTTGGAGGATTCAAAGGCACTGCGTGTTGACGACTTGCTGAGTGTTTAAAACACTCTTTTTTTTTGGTTAAATACCGAGATTTTTAAGAGGGTAAGGGAAATTCTCCACTCTTTGAGGGGATAAGGGAAATTCTCCACGGCATAAAAAACTATAAGTTTCGCTTGGATTTGAACGATTTAAACGTCTAGAATTCGTGTAATTCCGCCCAGTTTCGAGTGCACTGCATGTCGACGACTTCATTCTTCACCCCAACGATTTGGGAAGTTTTGGCTTAAGCTCTGTACACACACCGTGTACGTCCAACTTTACTTCCTCGATCGCCAAATTAAGCTGTGCTCGAAGTGTAATTGAGTGGATTATTCCGGTTTAAAGTTTTTCGTGTTGTGTTTGTCAAACGTTGTTGTGTGTACCACTTTTTTGCTTCTGGATCGCAAGAAGGTGAATGAAACTTGCGCGAGAATTGCGAAAAAAAGTGACTTAGTTTGACGTGCGCTACTAAGGTGGGCGTTTCGTGGAGTGGCAAAGAACAGTTACATAAGCTGTGTGCTGTGGATTGTTCTGTCCAGGTGGACCACGCGAGGTGTTGAAGCTGTGGGTACTTTGCATTTGCTGCAATAAATCAAAAAGTTAAAAACAATATGGAGAGAGGGAGAAGCCTGGAAGGCGTTCTGTTTCTTTTTGGCTGACAACACGCAACTTTGGCTTCGCGAAGGTTGTTGCTTCAGCAAAAGTTCAACGAGGTAATAAAAAGCACATGCGGAGTCCTCCCCGTTGACCAAGCTGGTTGATGCTGGTCAGATGGTCGGACAAATGACCTAATACAAAGATCGCTTCAATACCCGGCGACAATTGAGCGATTCACTGCTGCGGGAGAGTTGGATGAACTCTCTCCCAATTCGGGCGCAAAACAACAACAGAAAAAGAAAATCCAGATCACGTTTCCTTAAAACACGCAGCCAACGAGACACGAATAAATCAGCTCGAAAAAATTAAATCATAAGTCGTTCCGTAAAAGGTAATTTTACATCCTCTTGCGAGCGAGCGCAGCCGGTCGTCGTCGCTTCTTCTTGGACTTTTTTCCTTGTGGTCGCTGGCTGACAGTTATGGAAGTTGAAACAGTCGACGTCGTCGTTCAGGTAATCGCCGCGCTTAACCATTAGTTCGTGGTGCTGCTAGACGCAAAGCAGGCTCTTCGGGCGAAACCGGTATTGCGGATCACTGAACGTGGCGAAGGGTTGCCGAGGGTAACTTTGGTTGAAAACGCACCATTTTTTTAAGGGTATAAGGGAAATTCTCCACGGTATCACCAGCTAAGATTACGAGTCCAAAATCACAACCCTCAACCCGCTGTACGAAATGGAAAGCCAGTTCGGTCGTGTCGTCAATGCCCAGAATCAGCATTTCTGCGCGCGCGCGCGCAACTCCAGCGGTCAGGTTTTGGCCCTCTACCCTCATGGGAGTCTGGAGTTGTCCACAGCAAAAAAAAAAAAAAAACACTGAACTAGCCAATGTATGGGCGGATGTTCAGACCCCCACAAGGTTGCGATAATAAGCGCGGTATCGGTTATGCTGAAGGACGCACACACGCGTTCGCTGGGAAGTCGTAAGATCTGACGACAGACGACGACCAAGCGGTTAAGGTCAGCTAAATGATTGATTCGTAACGGTCGTAAATTTGGTATCGGTGATCGTATGCGTTGGAAGATGCGATTTTGAAGGGATTCAAACTCCCAATGGGTCAGGCTTGGAGTTACCTGCCCAACGTTTTTTGGAATGTTTCCACGATCTGGTAATAACCCTATGACCTGAATGACCTACTTTTTAGAGACTTTGGGTCATTCAATATATTTTTGAAACTAGAACTTCCAGTCAGTGCTTGAAATCTTCTTTCGTTGCGATTCAATGCCCATGTTTACGGTAAAAAATACGTTTTCTGGAATGTTTCGTGACCTGTTGAAACACTATGACCTGTATTTTTAAACTAGACTCTATTTTTTGAAATTTTCCGTCGTTGCAATTCAATTCTTCCATGTTTACGATAGAAGTGCGTTTTCTAGAATGTTACCGCGACCTTTTGATAGCTGTATGACCTGTATGACCTACCTCATAGAGATTCTGGGTCATCGAGTCTACCGCCGTAACTACACAATTTTAAGATTTTTTCGATAATGGTTTATATTCAGTAATGTCTCTAGGACCCATTGGCATCACTATGAACTATGTGGACCACTTTCGGTCTGTTCTGGGACTTCCAAAGTGTGCTGAAATACAGATCTTGGAGTCTAGCGCCGTAACCACACAATTCTACCATATTTACGATCATGGGTCATATTCAGTGATGTCCCTGAGACCCATTGGCATCACCATGATCTTCGTTGAGCACTTTTGAGATGTTCTAAAAAGTGTTATCAAATTCAGATCTTTGAGTCTACCGCCGCAATCACCCAATTCTACCATGTTTACGATTATGGGTCATGTTCAGTAATGTCCCTTGGACCCTCTAGCATCACAATTGTACTATGTGGAACTATTTCGGAATGTTCTGGGACCTTCAAAGTGTCCTGAAATACAGATCTCGGAGTTAACCGCTATTACCACACAATTCTACCGTGTTTACGATTATGGTGCATATTCAGTGATGGCCCTGGGGCCCTTTGGCATTACTATGAACTCTGTGGAGAAATTTGGGTCTGTTCTGGAGTCTACCGCCATAACAACACGATTCTACCACGATTTTGATCATGGATCATAATCAGCGATGTCCCTGGGACCCTCTGGCATCACTATGAACTGTGTGGACCACTTTTGGGATGTTCTGGGACCTCCAAAGAGCCCTGAAATACAGATCTTCAAGTCTACCACCGTAACCACACAATTATACCATGTTTACGATTATGGTTCATATTCAGTGATGACCCTGTGACCCATTGGCAACACTATGAACTGTGTGGACCATATTTGGAATGTTATGAGTCCTTCAAAGTGTCCTGAAATACAGATCTTGAAGTCTACCGCCTTAACCACACAATTTTACCATGTTTACGATTATGGTTCATATTCAGTGATGTCCCTGGGACCCGTTGGAATCACTATAAACTTTGTGAAGCACTTTTTTGATGTTCTTGGACCTTCAAAGTGTCCTCAAATCTTGGATCTTGGAGTCTACGGTCGTAACAACACGATTCTACCATGTTTACGATTATGGTTCATATTCAGTGATGTCCTTCGGACCCTTTGGCATTACTATGAACTTTGTGGAGCACTTTTGGGATGTTCTGAGACCTTCAAAATGACAGATCCTGGAGTCTACCGCCGTAACCACACAATTCTACCATGTTTAAGAATATGGTGCATATTCCAGGGTTGTTACGGACGGCGCGGATCGCGCGGATAGCGCGGATCTGGCGCGGATTTGCTGGCTAATTTTGCTCAGGCGCGGATTCGCGCGGATGGCAATTTTGAAAATGTTTGTATTTTCTTAGTAAGAAACGTCGAAAAATGAAGATAAAGATTATGTAAAAATTATTTTTTATATGTTTCTTGTCATTTCTTAACATCCTCAGCTCTGAATATTTAATTTTTTTTAAGTTTTGAGTAATGATTTTTAACCTTATTTATTTTAAATTTAATACTGGATTTATTCAATTTTTATTTTGTAAATCAAAAATTACAAACTTTTCCCTAAGATACAGACATTAAAATGTATAACAAAAACTATTATTGGGGCTTGTTCTGGTGGGCGCCAAATATGAGCTTGATTGGACGTAACAGAAGCTGGCCTCCACTTTCGAATTTTGGAATGAATTTAATCGGTAGAAATATTTTTTTTTCTAAATTTAAACATTCTTGGCGAAAATAAAAAGATCAGAACATTCCAATTTCTAAGCTTCAGAAATTAAAAAAATCGAAAAAAATTGTTTTAATAGTTTTTGTAATAACAAAAAAAAATCAAAATACAAATGATTTTTTTTCGAAATTTCTAAAATCGTAATTCAAAAAATCTGAAATTTTGAAATTCAAAATTTTAGCAATCTGAAATTCAAAATTAAAAAAATTGGGTAATCGAAAATTTGAAAATTAAAAAAAAATCTAAATTAAAAAGTCAAAATTTTTAAACTAAGAAATATCAAATTCAAAACAATATAGAAAACAATTTCTCAAATCTAAAATGATTTCAGTATCCTTAAGCTTATAAATTCTAAAATTCTAAAATCCTAAATTCTTTAATTCTTAAATTCTAAAATCCTAAATTTTTAATTCTAAAATTCTAAAATTCTAAAATTCTAAAATTCTAAAATTCTAAAATTCTAAAATTCTAAAATTCTAAAATTCTAAAATTCTAAAATTCTAAAATTCTAAAATTCTAAAATTCTAAAATTCTAAAATTCTAAAATTCTAAAATTCTAAAATTCTAAAATTCTAAAATTCTGAAATTCTAAAATTCTAAAATTCTAAAATTCTAAAATTCTAAAATTCTAAGATTCTAAAATTCTAAAATTCTAAAATTCCAAAATTCTAAAATTGTAAAGTTCTAAAATTGTAAGATTCTGAAATTTTAAAATTCTAAAATTCTAAAATTCTAAAATTCTAAAATTCTAAAATTCTAAAATTCTAAAATTCTTAAATTCTAAAATTCTAAAATTCTAAAATTCTAAAATTCTAAAATTCTAAAATTCTAAAATTCTAAAATTCTAAAATTCTAAAATTCTAAAATTCTAAGATTCTAAAATTCTAAAATTCTAAAATTCTAAAATTCTAAAATTCTAAAATTGTAAGATTCTGAAATTTTAAAATTCTAAATTTCTAAAATTCTAAAATTCTAAAATTCTTAAATTCTTAAATTCTTAAATTCTAAAATTCTCAAATTCTTCATTTCCTAAATTCTAAAATTCGTAAATTCTTAAATGTTTTTATTTTTAAATTCTTAGTTCTTAAATTCTTGAATTCCAAAATTTTTGAAGTCCAATTTTATGTAAGAGATTTTGAAATTATGCGAAGACATTATTTTAAATATCAGGAATTAATTTTTTTTCGGAGTGAAATTTTAGCGAGGATTTTGGATTACAAACTGTATAAAAAATCTTAGATTTTGAATATTTAGACTTTCGAAATTTAAAATTTTATCATATTATAATTTTAGATTTCGATTTAATTTTGAGGTTATATTGTTGAAGTTAAATTTTTAAGTTTTTTAATATTGTATTTTCTATTTTGAAGATTTTTTTCATGACCCTTGCCTTGACCATCTTTTGAGGATATTTTAAATGTATTTATTGCTTTCATTCTTTTGGAGCCTTTAACCATAAAACGAGTTTTTTTATCAAATACTTTCTGAATTAGTTTTTGTTCATTAAAAAATAAAATTTCTTAAATGTTGGTCGCGATATTTTTTTATATGGCGTAGATTTTGCGCAGTTTCGGATTTTAGGTCGGCGCGGATTTGGCGCGGATTTTTTTTCGACTCTCCCGTAACAACCCTGATATTCAGTGATGGTCATGGGACCCAATGGCATCACTATGATCTTCGTAGAGCAATTTCGGGATGTTCTGGGACCTTCAAAGTGTCCTGATATACAAATATTGGATTTACAATAAAAAAATCAAGATCTTCCTGAACTCCCCATCTGGAGGTCAACGATCAGAATGCTCCAGATAGTTTTATGACTACCCGTTGAACGACCGTGAGACCTGTCGGTTCCTGAACACTCTCTCCTCAGTATGAGATCATCCCAGAACCGCACCACGAACTCTCAAGTAGCCACAAGACTTCACACTTGCTCTTCAACTGCAACGCGCGAAAGCGAAAGTGTGCGTTCACGCGCTCCGCTATCCCACGCACTTGTCCCGCGCAACCTTGAACCTCCGTTTGGAGTTCTTCCGCAGACAGACAGACGGTACGTCGGGCAGGTCATCGCACGCGTCAGTTGGAACTTCTGGGAACCTTCCTCGGCCGCTGCGGCGTGGGCCGGTGATCCACCGTGAAGACCACCGCGCGAATTGTTTGTAATTGTCGTTTATTGACTCCGCCGCGAGAGGTTTTCGGTTTCGTTTGAACGGTTTATGATTGACTGGTCGCACTGGACGTGGGCGGTTGTGCGAAATCGGAAGTTTGTGTACGTACAGACAGTTGAGTGACTTGGGCGCACTGACAGTTCAATGAAAGTTGACGCGCGCGACCGTGAACTTGGTGGTGCAGTTTTGGCACCACCGCAACTCCCCAAAAAAAGGTTCGTGGGGAACGAAACTTGACACCTGACCGAGCGAGCTGACTCAGCGCAAATCCGACGACGTCAGCTTGGCAATCCGATTATAACGCAATTTTGAGTTTGGCTGCCGTATGTGATTAGCTCGCTGGATTCCGAAAAAGTCAAGTTCTGTCCCGCCCAATATGGAAGAGTTCTGCCCGAAAGGCAGAAGCAACCTCCGAGCGGTGGAATGATATGGCACCTTTCCGCTTCAATCACGTTGAGTTAACGAGGTGAGAAACGGACGGATTTGGGCGCTCGGGACGACGACTACGAAGACGATGTCCCGGGCAGACGGTAATAACTAAATTCATGCCATTTCAATAACAAATTCTGTTAAAATAACAAAAAGTGTTATGGAATCTTCCTGAAAAATCCATTTCTGCATAATGGTTTAATAACGGTTTATGTTATCATAACAAAATTTGTTATTGGTCTGGTATTGGTTGAAAGCCAAAACAACTTTGGAATAACATTTTTTGTTTTGGAAGAATAACTCCAACTGTTATTGGGATGATCGGATTAGTTGTTAAAATAACAAAAAATAATAACAAAGATTTGTTCGAAGAATAACTTAAAATGTTATTAGTCTGTTATTACAATAACAATCCAATAACAAAAAAATCATAACGGCGAATAAGAAAACTTGTTATAAATAACGTAAAATGTTATTGGCCTAGTATTTTCAAATATCAAAAAATGTTATTCCCAAGTTATTTCCGTCTGCTCGGGGTTTACTTTGCCAAATTGCTTCTTTTTATGGGCTATAGCCGCAACATTTGTGCTGGGAAGTTCTTCCTCTCAGGCATGACGAATGAAGATCCTCTTCAGCGCTGACTGTTTATTCAATGTGGCGTATAATCATTGTTGGCAGAAAAAATTGGTAGCGAACATCAGGTTGGACTGATTGGTTTGGGGTTCTGAAGCTCAACCAGAGATTTTGAACTACGTCAATGGAAGCCTTATTCATAAGATTCGCGATGGGGGCACCTTCAGGTAGCTTCAGTGACCTACGCTGGTTCTTTTGAACGTATATTCCAATGACCTGGTTCATCCAGTGGCTTCCTGGAGTTGATGCCTGGACTTCAACATGGAAAAGGGAACGTTCATAAAAATCCGTCTACCGGCTGTCCCTAATAATCCAAGTGGGACACCTCACTCCAGCAAACCAGACCGGGCCGAGAATCCGACGTGACCGTCTACGGAACACTTACGTCAGCAACTCGCGAACGACTTCTAATCTAATGAGAGCACCGCCGCCGTCCAGCTTTGGATTAGGGATTTTTATGACTAATTAAAAAGCATGCAAGCCGCGTGAGCGGGTGATCCCAATTAAGGTGAGGACAGCTTTTTTCCTCTCTCTCCTCCGACGATGTTCTGGATTCTGACAGGTTGGAGGTGGCGGCTGTCATAGTTCTGCGACGACGACGACGTTTAGTGACGCACCTTTCAGGTCGTCGTCGTGTGCAGTTTCAGCACAAATCAATCAGTCGTTGGTTAGAAAAGAGCTTTGGATCGGGTTGTTCAAATTCGATTAGTTCTGTGCGAACGCGCTCGCGCGTTCCGATGATTTGATTAGAATGAGGGCGGCGGCGACGGCGCAGCTTTCGACCGGTTTGCGGGTCGAGGTGTGGGCGTAACGCGCGCGAGAATCGCGTTTCTTTTTATTGCAATGAAAGTGATTTCCGTAGGTTGAGTCCGCCGCGACTGTGCCTGGAGTGATAGTTTCATTTAATGTGTTCTGTCTGGTGTAAAGTCGATGGAAATTTATGAAAAGATGCAAATATTGCAGGCCAAGAATCGCGCATACCGCGCGACAAGTGCACAAATTGCTATGCTAGATGCACAGCTTATCTTTGCGTGTCTTCTTGAAGTAATTCATTTTCAGCTATCTCTTGCTACCAATAAATTTGCAAACCATCCCCATCAAA
This sequence comes from Culex quinquefasciatus, assembly GCF_015732765.1. Classification (NCBI taxonomy): domain Eukaryota; kingdom Metazoa; phylum Arthropoda; class Insecta; order Diptera; family Culicidae; genus Culex; species Culex quinquefasciatus. The sequence goes on from NC_051861.1 coordinate 107,107,849, forward strand.
TTCAAAGAAAGCAGATCACCCGTGATTGGAATTAATGAGCCGCTTTGCTTCAATGCCTTCGGCGGAACCTTGGCACTACAAAAACGGTAAGCACTTCCTCGTGACCTTCAACTGCGTTGTCGGGTTTACACACGTTCACGACACGCACGCACACGTTTTCCCCTTTCTCGCTCTCAGGAGTGTGTCTGTCACATGTGAGCTTGCTTTCTCACACGGTTTGTCTGTCCTATCACGGAGGTTTGGGATGGGAAATAAGAAACCGCAAAATGAAACTGTCTGCTAGTGCAACAAACCGAGTGATATTTATGGTTGGATCGGTGGAGGAGATTTCACCAACACACACACATTAGCTTGACGTGTTTATGTTTACTATTTTGTAGACTGATAGATGCCAAATGAGACTGCTTTGAGGGGAAACTTTGAGGAAGGTCAAATTAGATTGCAACTTCTCAGATTGCATGTAATGCTTCTTGAAATTTTGTCGAACTCTTAGAATAAGAGTTCTACCGGAACTCATTCTATCATCGGTATCTCGCGAAAGATTTAAATAACGCTTGTTCTCATTCCACTTTCTATATTCCAGAAAGTGCTCAGTAGGGTGACAAAAAAAATAGTGACACCTCCTAACTCGAATCCTCCGGCAAAATTAGCATCTGCACAGTAAAAAATAATGTAAATTTGGAAGCTGTAATTTTGGAAGGTTGAATATTACCTCTTTTATGATGTAATTTTACCTCAATTTAGACTGAAAAAGTGACATTACACCAGAAAAGTGGTAAAATTACACATTTCCTGCGGTAAAATTACACCTTTTTTCTGACATAAAAGATGTTTTCCTTCCCAGATGTAATATTACCATGATTTTTTTTCTGTGTGTGCCAAATTTGAGCTAAATCGGTTAATGTTTAGGGTTCTTTGTAGAACGATAAAGTTGGTGAAAAAAAAGCATACACAGTAAAAAAATCAGCTGGGGAGGGGTGCATCTTAAATAATGAGTAATTTTACCTCCGAAAATGTGTAATTTTACAACTTTTTTTTGTTGTAATGTCACTTTTTCAGTCTAAATTGAAGTAAAATTACATCATAAAAGAAGTAATATTCAACCTGGGTAATTCTCTACCAACTCACACGAAATCGGGAAAAGTTGCCCCGACCCCTCTTCGATTTGCGTGAAACTTTGTCCTAAGGGGTAACTTTTGTCCCTGATCACGAATCCGAGGTCCGTACCCGGTACGACCCCTTCCATTTTTGAACATGCGAAAATAGAGGTGTTTTTCAATAATTTGCAGCCTGAAACGGTGATGAGATAGAAATTTGGTGTCAAAGGGACTTTTATGTAAAATTAGACGCCCGATTTGATGGCGTACTCAGAATTCCAAAAAACGTACTTTTCATCGAAAAAAAAACACTAAAAAAGTTTTAAAAATTCTCCCATTTTCTGTTACTCGACTGTAAAAAATTTTGGAACATGTCATTTTATGGGAAATTTAATGTACTTTTCGAATCTACATTGACCCAGAAGGGTCATTTTTTCATTTAGAACAAAAATTTTCATTTTAAAATTTCGTGTTTTTTCTAACTTTGCACGGTTATTTTTTAGAGTGTAACAATGTTCTACAAAGCTGTAAAGCAAACAATTACAAAAATTTTGATATATAGACATAAGTGGTTTGCTTATAAACATCACGAGTTATCGCGATTTTACGAAAAAAAGTTTTGAAAAAGTAACTTTTTGCAATTCCGTCGTGAAACTACTTACTTTTCCTGTCATTCTTGAACGACGAAATAGCCTACTTTTCTGTACCAAAAATAACAGAATCGAATAGCAACACTTTTCAAAATAAATGCTGAAAAGTTCTACTTTTCAGCACTCAAATTGGTGCTGAAAAGTTGAACTTTTCAGCACTTGTTTCGAAAAGTAACACTTTTCAACATTTTTTTGATTTAAACGATTTATTGACAAAATACATGGAAATGTGACATAAAATTTCACTCGGTGTGTGTTTTTTGGAATTGCAAAAAATGTTGTATGGAACTCGTTGCAAAACTTGATTTTTTCAGCACTCTTCGTATTTATCCAACTCGGTGAACCTCGTTGGATAAATGTACGACTCGTGCTGAAAAAATCCTCTTTTTGCAACTTGTTGCATAAACTACTATTTTGCGTTTCTCTTTGTTTCGTCGTCCGTGTCTGTCGCGGGTGACCATGAACGGCCATGATCGATGACGACCAACTTTTTCAAAACTGTTTTTCGTAAAATCGCGATAACTCGTGATGTTTATAAGCAAACCCCATATGTCTATATATCAAAATTTTTGTAATTGTCTACACTTTTGTAGAATATTGTTACACTCTAAAAAATAACCCTGCAAAGTTAGAAAAACACGAAATTTTAAAATGAAAAATGACCCCAATGTAGATTCGAAAAGTACATTAAATTTCCCATAAAATGACATGTTCCAAAAAAATTTACAGTCGAGTAACGGAAAATGGGAGAATTTTTAAAACTTTTTTAGTGTTTTTTTCGATGAAAAATACGTTTTTTCGGAATTCTGAGTACGCCATCAAATCGGGCGTCTAATTTAAAAGTACCTTAGACACCAAATTTCTATCTCATCACCGTTTCAGGCTGCAAATTATTGAAAAACACCTCTTTTTTCGCATGTTCAAAAATGGAAGGGGTCGTACCGCCCCTCCGTCACGAAATATCAAAAAACGGACCTCGGATTCGTGATCAGGGACAAAAGTTACCCCTTAGGACAAAGTTTCACGCAAATCGAAGAGGGGTCGGGGCAACTGCTGTGTGAGTTGGCGGAGAATTACCCACCTTCCAAAATTACAGCTTCAAAATTTACAGAATTTTTTGCCGGGTACAAATGTCTTCTTTTAAACTTTCAAGCGTGATTGCTCAAAAATACCCAAAAACCAAAATTTTCAAGACTAGCCTGTAAGTTTCGTATGGTCATAAGAATGATTTTCCCATAATTAACCTTAAAAAAATTTAAAAAATAAGGCCTGATTTTTTTTAAATCGCTACTAATATAGGCGGATATTTAAGCTCCGGCACTCATTAAGGACTGGCGTCTTAGCATGCTCGGCCATCAAACCGTTTAAAAATGGAAAGGATAAACGTTCATATGAGCCTGACATTTCGATCAAGTAGGTTTCTCATACAGCAATATTACATTAAATTTAATTTAATAAAAACTTATTGAATATTACATTTTCAATTCAGATTTTTGTTTTCACCTTTCAATAGCTCAATTCAGCCTTGTCAGGGAACATATATCTTAGTTTGCAATAAGTTAGCTTTTGAATATTTTGAGAATATTTTTTAAGTGTAAATAAGCCATATTTAATCTGAAATTTTGATCAAAATGATTAGAAAATATCACGAATATTATTTTTTTGTCATTCAAAATATAGTAACGCGGGTACTATTCCAGTATCAATCAAATTTAGTTATCTCAGCGACCGGATTTTAAATTTTCAATCGCTTTCTATCAAATTTAAAGTAAACTTTCTGAGATTTCCAATTTTTTTTAAAAAGTTTAAAATGAGATAGCCAAAGGTTTTCTTGTAGGGGGAGGGAGAGGGGGTAATATGCACCCCCTAAGGGAAAACTGTGATTTCTCAACTATTACAACATTTCTATGAAAGAATTTTGTTCAATGTTCTAACACAACTAATATTCTTCGTCATTCATGTGAAAAAAGTCTTTAAAAACCTCAAAATTGATCTAAAATATCAAATTTCTAAAAACATTTTTTATTCATTTAAAATAACCATGCGGGGCAAAATGCACTACAGCAACGGGGCAAAATGCACCACAACAACGGGGCAAAATGCACCGGGTTAAAGCAGTTTCACTAGTCACCGCTAGATGACACCGCTGTTTTTACAAAGTTTTTACAGCGGTGCATTTTGCCCCGATCACGCTTTTTGCAGAAAATTTAAATAAAAATACATTTTTTTAATGTTTTTGGACTCATCTATCAAATGAATAATGAAGATTGTAGCAAAAAGTTTTTAAATCAACACTTACAATATCAATAAATGCTTTTTATATTGTCCAAAAATCACATTGAAAGTTCAATGAAAATTAGATGAAAACACAACATTTTAATGTTTTGCAAATAACTTAAGCTGTTTTTATACTACGATGCTAAAATTTTTCCAGCATAGTTTTGCAATGTTAAGCTTTAATTTTCAATGGTTTTTTTCCGGAAAAATCTTCCCAATACCGAGAAAAGCAGGGGGTGCATATTACCCCCTCTCCCCCTAAATACTGTAGATCACTTTTGTTTTAATTTTTAAACTTATGATTGCTACATTTTACAAAACATACAAAATTTTTGTTTTCCAGCCATTTTGGAATGTTAGGCTTAATATTAATTTTATTCGTTAAATTGAAAAAGAAAATCTTAATGATTTAATTTTACCATTAATAAACAGTGTAAAAGAAAGAAAGTAAAAAAAAAAAAAAAACAGAAAATTCAATCTCCTCAATTTAAATGTTTTGCAATGCCTTTTCTCAGACATGTTTTGGAAAAAATGAAAATTCACTTCAATGGAAGTGAATTTTCATAGCAATATGACAAACATATTTTAAGAAATGTATTTTTTTCTGAAATTAAAACTCATGAGCAATTCTCTGATTTCAGTTATTCGATTTTTTTTTGTATTTTTTAATCCGGATGAAACTTTTTTGGTGCCTTCGGTATGCCCAAAGAAGCCATTTTGCATCATTAGTTCGTTCATATAATTTTCATATAACATGTCCATACAAAAATGATACGTGAAAATTCAAAAATCTGTATCTTTTGAAGGAATATTTGATCGATTTGGTGTCTTCGGCAAAGTTGTAGGTATGGATATGGACTACACTGAAAAAAAATGATACACGGTATAAAATTGGTGAAAAAGTGTAATTAAACACTTTTGTCACTATAACCAGATTTGCAAAAAAAAACTATTTTTAATTTTTTTTATTTTCTGATTTGTTTTAGAGGACGTCAAATGCCAACTTTTCAGAAATTTTTAGAATGGGCTAAAAATCTTTGAGCTAGTTATAAATTTTTGAATTTATACATTTTTTTCAAAAAATCGAAATATTGGTCAAAAAAATGTTTCGATGTAAAATCAAATTTGCAATCAAAAAGTACTTAAGTGAAATTTTGAAAAAGTGCACCATTTTCAAGTTATAGTCATTTTTAGGTAACTTTTTTGAAAAAAGTCGCAGTTTTTCATTTTTTAAAATTAGTGCCCATGTTTGCCCACCTTTGAAAAAATATTTTTGAAAAGCTGAGAAAATTCTCTATATCTCGGGTGAGTTTTCAAAAAGCCGTAAGAGCCACCGTGACCTCCGGCACTAATTTCCGTTTTTCTCCAAATTGAAATAATATTTTATTTGTTTTGAGTTTAGGGCACTTAGAGGACGTGTAGATGAGTAATCTGATGCATTTTTGAAATTGGTTTTTCGTAAGTAGGACGAGTACCGATGCAAAAAGGGCTTTGTTTACCAATGGCTTTTGCGTCCTTTTGAAAACTAATCCGAGATATTTTGCTTTATTGAACTTTGTTGATAAGATCCTTAGTTGCTGAGATATTGCCATGCAAAGGTTAAAAAACAGGAAAATTGATGTTTTCTAAGTCTCATCAAAACAACCCACTATTTTCTAATGTCGATGTCTCAGCAACTAATGGTCCGATTTACAATAGAAAATTATGAAACATTTGTGAAATTTTCCGATTTTTTCGAAAAAAATATTTTCAAAAATTTAAAATCAAGACTAACAATTCAAACATTCAATATTACGTCTGGATTAGCCTTTTTTAAATTTAATTTAAATTTTAAGTTAGTTTCATAAATAGTATTCAGAATCTGACTTTTTTTTCCTAAATTGAGTTTCATTTGATTATTATAAGAAATCCAATAGCGATATTCATTGTTTAGGGCAAGCTGTGCAAATGATTAAAAATGAAACAACAGCTAATCGTAAGCTTCCACAAGTATGAGGAAAAGATTCAGATATTAATCTGGCATCGTGTTCCACCTCAAACTTCACCAGGTGTTCCACCTCATGGCCATCCCTTGCTCTCTCTCTGTTGTTTTCAACGAATATCACGAGTGAGGGCCATGAAACACCGCCAACAAAGCTTTATTTCCCTAAACACACAGAAAGAGAGAAAGAGCGAGCCTCAATAAAACCTCAATTAGCGATTTCGCGCCTTCTAATGAAGAACCCGACGACGAATCCAATCGATTGACAATTATTGGACCTCCCGGACCCGGCCCGACCGTCCAATCAACCGAACACAACAAGAAAGGTCGTCCGGAACTCTCGTAGGGTCGTGTGGCTTCGAAACTCCCGTTACTCACGACCGATCCGCGCAGAACGTAGAACGACGACACCGGTCGTCTAACGGTCCGTCCCGATATTGGCACAGATTCGATCGCACGACCGACCAGACGGCGAAGAATTTGAGGAAGCCTGCCCGGACTCGCGGGGATTTGACCAAATATAGGCACGAACTTGCGCGCAGGCTTCAACGCTGGAAATGCATAATGTATGTGGTCATGTGGTCCGACCTGAACCGGGAGTCTGCTATGCAAATATGGCTATGCTCTGAAGATCAAGTGCGCGCTGCGGACGGCGGGACGAGACTCGATCGAACAGAGCTTGTTAACAATATTGGTCACGATTCACGCGCGGGAGATTGAGTTGATGAACCGCACTAATGGCAGTCAACGGCGCGCGCTATCTATGGATCGCTTCGTCAAGAATAGTGTGAATGATGATTGATTTGTCTAAATTACGAGTGTGTGTGTGTGTGTGTTCTACGCGCGCTGAGGTTGGACGTGATGGACGCGCGATGAATTAGTCTTGTAGGCAGTTATGGTTATGAGATGAAGAGGATCCCCGAGCAGACGGAAATAACTTGGGAAGGTCAGTTTTTGATATTGTGAGAAGATCGAAATATGTTATTGGGATGATCGGATTAGTTGTTAAAATAACAAAAATCAATAACAAAGATTTGTTCGAAGAATAACTTAAACTGTTATTATGTTGTTATTGCAATGACAAACCAATAACACAGAAGGAATCATGAAGGAATAACAAGGTTTGTTATTTTGTGTGGAGAGGTTGAGCAGCATAATAACAAAAAATGTTATTGAACTGGTATGTCTCCATAACAAAAAAAGTTATTGTTTTGGTTTATTTGTAATTTGCAAATAAACCTGCAGTTGCTATCACTCTTCTGTACTAGTCAGGGCTGCAGAGTCGGGTTCCTTCAAGAGACTTTGAATCAATACTTTGAAGACAACTCTGACTCTGGATGCAGGATATGACGTCAACGCCGACTTCAACTCTCCAAAAATATCCGACTTCACAGATTCCGACTCCAAGTGAAAGTTGCTGAAAATTAGCTGAATCCGATGCCGTCTCCGAGGTCTCACTCCAGCTCGAACTTCAGCTCCGATTTCCTGGCTCTGTGAAAATAATAACAGTTTTTGTTATTAACATTTCAAAAATTCTCAATAAATAAATCCAGGGTTGTTACGGACGGCGCGGATTGCGCGGATGGCGCGAATGGCACGAATCGCGCGGATCTGGCGCGGATTTGCTGGCTAATTTTGCTCAGGCGCGGATTTCGCGCGGATAACAATTTTGATAAACACATATTTGCGAACGATAGAATTTCTTTCAATTCACAAAGGAAAATATTATTAGGAATTAAATAAATTCAATATTTTTCGTTGTGTGCAAAAACATCAATTTCTAAAAAGTTGTTAATGAAGAAAATTTTCTTCTGAAAATTATTGATTTTATTTGTTAATACGAAACATCGAAATAATCTTCAAGGAGCGATTTTTTTAAATGTATTGAGATTTGTTATATAAATTTAACGTAACATTACAACTCATTATTTTTAAAACATCTGCTTAACAATTCATATTAATAACAATTTTATTAAAATCAAAATAACAAAATTCGAAAAATACAGAATTTCAAAAATTTGAAGCTATGAAACTTTTTAGATTTTCTAAGTTTTTTCAATATAAAAATTGAAATTTTTAAATTTTTGGTTTATTGGAAAAATGAAAAATTCTGTTGCCACCCTGATTCAGGTAGAATTTATTCTACTCTCAATTATCACAACATGACGAAATTCACTTAGCAATCTGATAAAATCTCCGTCTAAAAGCGAAATGTAACGTCAAAATTAAAAAAAGAAATCTGGAATTCAACAATTTGAAATTTTATTAAATTATTAAATTATTAAATTATTAAATTATTAAATTATTGAATTATTAAATTATTAAATTATTAAATTATTAAATTATTAAATTATTAAATTATTAAATTATTAAATTATTAAATTATCAAATTATTAAATTATTAAATTATTAAATTATTAAATTATTAAATTATTAAATTATTAAATTATTAAATTATTAAATTATTAAATTATTAAATTATTGAATTATTAAATTATTAAATTATTAAATTATTAAATTATTAAATTATTAAATTATTAAATTATTAAATTATTAAATTATTAAATTATTAAATTATTAAATTATTAAATTATTAAATTATTAAATTATTAAATTATTAAATTATTAAATTATTAAATTATTAAATTATTAAATTATTAAATCATTAAATTATTAAATTATTAAATTATTAAATTATTAAATTATTAAATTATTAAATTATTAAATTATTAAATTATTAAATTATTAAATTATTAAATTATTAAATTATTAAATTATTAAATTATTAAATTATTAAATTATTAAATTATTAAATTATTAAATTATTAAATTATTAAATTATTAAATTATTAAATTATTAAATTATTAAATTATTAAATTATTAAATTATTAAATTATTAAATTATTAAATTATTAAATTATTAAATTATTAAATTATTAAATTATTAAATTATTAAATTATTAAATTATTAAATTATTAAATTATTAAATTATTAAATTATTAAATTATTAAATTATTAAATTATTAAATTATTAAATTATTAAATTATTAAATTATTAAATTATTAAATTATTAAATTATTAAATTATTAAATTATTAAATTATTAAATTATTAAATTATTAAATTATTAAATTATTAAATTATTAAATTATTAAATTATTAAATTATTAAATTATTAAATTATTAAATTATTAAATTATTAAATTATTAAATTATTAAATTATTAAATTATTAAATTATTAAATTATTAAATTATTAAATTATTAAATTATTAAGTTATTAAATTATTAAATTATTAAATTATTAAATTATTAAATTATTAAATTATTAAATTATTAAATTATTAAATTATTAAATTATTAAATTACTAAATTATTAAATTATTATATTGTTAAATTGTTAAATTGTTAAATTGTTAAATTATTAAATTATTAAATTATTATATTGTTAAATTATTAAATTATTAAATTGTTAAATTATTAAATTATTCAATTATAAAATTATTGAATTTTATTTTTTGCCATTTTCTTAGTTCGGATTATTTTCAGAGTCATATTTTAGTTAAGAGAAATTTGGAGAAGAGAATAATAGAAATTTCGTGTTTCGTTTTTCCAGATTAAAATTTTGGCGAGAATTATCAAGTACAAAATCGCTATATTTTATAATTTGGTGATTTATTTTATCGTTGAAATTTTTTTAATTTTTGAATTTATTTTTTTTCTTGAATTTATGTTCAAGGCAACGATATTTAAAGTACTACAAAAAATGCTAATATTGTTTCAGAAATGCCAAAAAAGGTTCAACTTGGTGCAGGTGGGATATGAATCCACATCTGATCAACGGTACTGATCCAAATACTTTCTGTATTATTCTTTTTTTGTTTGAAATTTCATTCATTATGTTACTCTCTTATATGTTTGTCGCGATTTTTTTTATATTGCGCGGATTTCGCGCGAATTGGGTTTTGGGGTCGGCGCGGATCTGGCGCGGATTTTTTTTCGACTTTTCTGTAACAACCCTGTAAATCAATTCCCTTAGAGAATGTAACAAACTTAAAAAAAACACCTTTCAAAAGTTAATTTTATTAGACCCCATTTCATGGTCAAATAAATGACCAAGATTAAATTGGTCAAAATTATTCCATAGTTCTAGCCAATTTTAGTAAAGTCCCTTAGGGGGTATATCAAATAATTAAAAAAACAACTTTAAAAATTTCAAGTTTTTAAAATAATTTTAGTTTTAGGACCCCATTTCATGGCCAAATAATGACCCCGACGAAAATGGTCAAAATTATCCCATAGTTCTAGCCAATTTTAGCAAAGTCCCTTAGGGGATATATCAAATAATTAAAAAATCAACTTTCAAAATTTCAACTTTATAGAATAATTCTATAGGACCCCATTTCATGGCCAAAATAATGACCCCGACGAAAATGGTCAAAATTATCCCTTAGTGTTAGCCATTTTAAACAAAGTCCCTTAGGGGGTATATCGAATAATTAAAAAAAATAAACTCTCAAAATTTCAACTTTTCAGAATATGTTTAGCTTAAGGACCCCATTTCATGGCCAAAATAATGACCCTGACTAAATTGGTCAAAATTATCCCATAGTTCTAACCAAGTCCCTTAGGGGGTATATCAAATAATTGAAAAAAATAAACTTTCAAAATTTCAACTTTTTAGAATAATTTTAGCTTAAGGACCCCATTTCATGGCCAAAATAATGACCCCGACGAAATTAGACAAAATTATCCCAGAGATCTAAACATATTTAACAAAAGAAAAAATAATAACATATTGTGTTATGGGCACTTAAAAACTTTTCCATTTGTTCGATTTATGGTAATTTTATTTCTAAGTCAGCATGCCAAACGAATAACAAATCTTGTTACTAGGAGAGTTTTTGAAATGTATTACATATCCTCTTATTAGCGTGTTATTAAACGTTTTCAGTATAGTATCACTTCAATACCAAATCTTGTTATTTTATCAGAAACTGTTATTATTTTTTCTTCTTGAAGTTGAAGTTCAGGATAAAATAATTACACTTTTTGATATTTCAACAGGATTTGTTATTGAAATATTATAAATTTTGTGATTACCGTCTGCCCGGGATTCGACGTAATTTCGCTACCGATAAAGCTGTGCTGGTGAAGCCAACCCCACACACTCTAAAACAATAATGATGAATAATTGGGTAACCTCCGGCACGCCGCATTTGTTTGCCGTGTCATTTCTCTTCAAACTGGGTCAATCCGGACCAATGCCGGGGTCGTAATCTACCCGTGTTCGTCTTCTTCGTACGCGCGTAACACCTCACAATCCAAAAAGCGCCATAAATCACAGAACTCGCTCCGTGCAACTTAAAAAGGCGATTCATGCGTGGTGCGTGCGTACGCACCACCACTTACCCGACTGCTGACAAGACCCGAGCCTCACCTTTACGCGAATGTCCATTAGTCGCTCGATTGGACGGACCACATTAATTGATCCGCACATGTAACGCCTCCAACGACGCGTGAGTCCAATCCGAATTATGTCATTTCCGCGAGCCTCGCGCCTTAATCATAATTGGGCGCCAGTTCTTTCAATTTGTGTACAACCCGAACCGTGCGCGACCTTCTCAAGTACTGACACTTGACACTTTCCGAGCTCGAACAAGCTCAAATTAGGTAATATCCATTACACACCGCGTTGACAGACTTGTCGCGCGCGGTGCTGGTTAACCTTCCGGCCAGGCGAAAAACGACCAATAAAACTGCAGTCTGCCACGAGAACCCTACGGGCAGGTCGTCGGAATCAACGCCAAATTTGGCTTGAAAATCTCCGTCCGGTCTGGTCGACGCGACACTTAGTTGCAGATTGTGACGAGATAATCGATCAACGTCACTTGCTGAGAGCCGGGGTGATCGATAGATACGGCGCTAGACCAATTAGTTTGGAATAAGTAGCTCGGTGTGTGACCAGATGGTTCAATCGGTTTGGGACGGGTTGAGTGGAGTCGGAGCTGTATGAATCACTAAGGTGACCGGTTGATCAAGTTAAGTCTTTTTCTTGGCATCGTTGCTTGGTGGGCACGTCGTCGGTAGTGTTTTAGACACACTGCTTGCAGTTTTGAATCGAGGGTATCCAGGTCTGAGTCCGCAACTTCATCAAACTTGCGTTGTACTAGTCTGTAATTGATCTGCATTTCTTTTAGGAGGGCGCCGGTAATGACCATTACCGACACTCCAAAGAGATTCGGCTGCGTGATTAACCAACGAAATACTGACGTTCAACCCCATTTCCTACAAAGTAAACCGTCTCACGACCTTGCCCACTGAATGAATAAGTGACCGCAAGCCCTCGGAACTCCTCCTACCGGATATTTGCATCAATATTCGAAGCTTGAGGGGGACAACCCTCGCTTAATCTTTCCTTCCCAAGTCGGTGAATAGGCAAATGAGCTGTGTATTGACGAGGCACCCACCAAACTGCATTCGAATCAACGGGGGTGGAACTCCGCGTAGTAGCATTTAACCAAGATGTGACTCAGGTGACCCAGATTTGCCGCTCGATGTAGTAACACAGTCGTGTAGTCGCGTAGTGGATGACATTGGTACTGCTTAACCCAATCTCGCGTAACTCTTCATGAAGATGGTGAGAAAAGAGGAAGAAATAACATGCGTGTGTAACCTTGGGGGTCGCAAAATTTCTGCCGAAGCAATTGGAGAAGCAGATTTCAGACTGCGTCACACGCAGCAATTCAGGTTGGATTAGGACCTTGACAGAAGGGGAAAGTAGGAAACTACCGGCGTCGCGAACGACAATGAGGCGGTACGGCACGATGACGACTTCTTCTCGTTAATATGGGGGAGAAGACCAAGAAGAGTAGGGTAGGGTAGGGTAGGGTTTATGAATATTCTTGGTACACGCGTGCCGTTTCAAGGTTTGTGCCAATTAAGGGGGGAGGGCTTGATTAAATTGAAACAAATTTCGTTTTATGTTACGAGGGAAACGAGCTTTTGGATGCGAAGGTGGAATTAATTGGGTTGACTTAGACTGTAGAACAAACATTAAAATTGAATTGATTTGATTTGAAAATGTGATAATCAAACTGTTATTATCATCATATAAATTTGAAAATCTCTTTTAATAACGGTAAACTAACAAAACATTCGTAATCCTGTCATGTTCTGTCATTTCATGTAAAAGTAAATTTACCATTCAAAACCGCAATTACCCATATTTTTTTTAATTACTTTGTAAGGTTGAAAATCTGTTTTTTTAAATAAGTTCTTTTTTTTGTAATTTAACTTAAATTGATGTAATTTTGTGTAAAAAAAATGTAACTTTACATTAAAAACTGGTGAAATTTACATCAGTTTTATGGAAACCATTGATGTTCACTTTTTTTTAAGCATTTCTAGAATTACAATGAAGGTAATAAGGGAAATTATCGTACGTTTGGCAGGTTATTTACAATTATATTTTCCAAAATTTGTTTGAGTTTTGTTTTTTTTTTCGTGCTCAAATTACATAATTTTTTTGTATTTTTACAGGAATTTTATTTTCGAGAGTATTTTAATGTTAAGTATCGAAAAAACATGAGAACATAAAATTTAAATAGTAGCTTTTTATGCAACAAGTTGCAAAAAGATGATTTTTTCAGCACGAGTCGTACATTTATCTAACGAGGTTTACCGAGTTGGATAAATACGACAAGTGCTGAAAAAATCAAGTTTGGCAACAAGTTCCATACAACATTTTTTGTAATTCCGAAAAACACCCTTGAAATGGAATTTTAAGTCAAATTTTCATGTATTTTGTCAATGAATCGTTTAAATCAATTTTTTATTAAACTGTTACTTTTCAAAACAAGTGCTGAAAAGTTCAACTTTTCAGTACCCATTTGAGTGCTGAAAAGAAGAACTTTTCAGCATTTATTTTGAAAAGTGTTGCTATTCGATTCTGTTATTTTTGGTACAGAATAGTACGCTATTTCGTCGTTCAAGAATGACAGGAAAAGTGAGTAGTTTCACGACGGAATTGCAAAAAAAAATTTAATGGACCATGTGCACGTTTTTAAACAGCAATGTTTTTGAAGGTGAAATGAAATCAACAATACATATTTTGTGCGAATTTTATCAAAATTTTCATTTTTTTAAGTGTGCCAATTTTTTCTGCAGAAAGATGAATTTTGACACAAAGCCGTCATGTTCAAATTAAAAAGTGCTAAATACCCTCACAGAAAAGGGTATGATTTTACCCGACACGGAAATTATGAATCACATGTAAACTCGGTTTCGACAAAATCGCCTGAATCACACACACTTATGATTTGTTGCAAATTTACATCAATTTGTTTTTAGTTTAAAAAAAGTTTTACATCATTTTTGATGTAACATTTGGAATTATTATTTTCTTTTTACCAGGAAAATGATGTTACATGATAAACCTGTAGCAATATAGCAATATTAATGCTTTAAATTTATGTTCAAATTGCGTCAAATTTTACATCAAATCATATGGAAAAATGGGTCATATCAATCCAAAACTCTAAATTCCACAAAAGATTTCAGGCTTGAAATGGTTTAGACCTGTCAAAATTTGTTCAAAAATGGGATATACTGACATTATAACTCCTTTTTTATCAAAAATGTTTTGAAGTGAATCAAACAATAAAATCAGATGAAAAAGCATTTTAAACTATTTAAATTCATTGCACTATGTTTTCCACGAAAATGAAAACCAAAAACTAAAAAAATGATTATTTTTGGACGATTGAGATATTTGATGGTTGAATATTACATCTTTTTGGTGTAATTTTGGGGGTGGTAGAAAAATTACATCTTTCCGATGTAATTTTACGTCAATTGAAAAAAATATGCATTTTGAGTTTCCCACATTGTCTGTAACATGAAATCTGTCAACATACCCCGATGTAACATCACCATGTTTTTTACAATATATTGAAACAATATATTTATGTAAAGTTAAAACTGTAAATCTTTCTCTGTTTCTGAACTACACCGTAAAAAATCATGACAATATTACAGCTGGAAATGTTGTCCGATTTGTGTGTGAAAGAAATGTATAATATTGCATAACTAAATGTGTAACTTTACATAATTGTATCTGTAACTGCAATTTCAAACATAAAGTGAGGGTAAGGGTAAAATGACAAAATTAAATTCTTGAATTACTGCTTACGAAGCAGAAGAGTTTTGTTTTTGCGTCTTGATTTTTTCGAGCATTTCTGAAAGTGGAATTCCGAGATTGAAAAATATCAACAACGGCTTAAAAAATACTAAAAAATAGATTTATCAACCAAAATTAAACAATATTTCAGAAAATAAGAATAAAGTATTACTATGGAAGATTGAACAATGTAATGGCTGGAAACTGCCCCTTTTTCATGTAAAATTTACATCAATGTATGTGGAATAAATAAAATTACACATAAAATTATGTGAATTTACATATTTTTTCTGACACAAAATCTGTCAACATTACTATGATATTTTTTTACTGCGTAATGTAAAAATGTGATAATTTATCACTTCTTCACTTTTCAAAGATGTGTTTTGGTAATATTACATTATTAAATAGATATTTTTTTACTGTGTGGATTACGATAAAGTATTTTTTCAATTCATTATCTTAAAAGTTTTGGTTTTTAAATATAATTACTACAAAGGGCCTTTCATATTCGACAAATGGCTCGTTTATTTTCCCATTCAATGTGCAATTAATTCCTAACCACAAAATTAGGTTACTTATGCATACGATTCGACAAGGTCATGAGTTGATTTACTTGATCAGGTCATTAACGTCAAATTCTGAAGCCAAGAATATTTCAGACTTTGGAAAGGACCACGACTTGAGGTTAGAACCAGGATCCACTCAAGTCGCAAGTCAGAAATTAAATTATTCGATGTGTTCATCAGCAGGAATAACCTTCGCTCCTCAAGTTCAGCATCGCTGGTATTCAAATCAAAAGATGCTCGCCACACATGCCGGAACGTTCAAATTTTTCATCAAAATAAACAACATCGCTGGCAGATCCAAAACCAAATTATGAAAACGGCTGTTCCTTCTCCCTCGTCAGTTCGATTCGACAAAAAGGGGTTATCTTCTTTCAAAGAAGCTCAAACTCTTCCATCGCAAATCGTATTCCAGCAGCGTCCGCGAAATTGACCTCCGATTCGGTGTTCACGCGGTGCTAAAAATAGTCTCAAATTTGGTTGAAGTTCTACACGGCGATGTCTGGACTAACGCCAGAGCTTGGAACTTGAATTCCGTCGAAGTTTTTCTATAGCGCAGAGTTAGAACAGCTCACACTCTTGACTTGCTATCAAACTCGCTTCCCATCGCGAGATCAGGGTCAATCCGTCAATATTTCTTAAACACACACGCACACAAACTCAATAGGTCGAATTAAATTTCCCACGAATCCGGCCGGCCACTGGCTTTGACCCTGATTGGAACGAACGGCGAATCAAATTCAAAGGGAACGGAAGCCCACAAAGCCTGCTGATTTGACACTTTTAATCGCCTTTTAAAAAATTGTTTCTTGATATTTTTATATCAATTTTAAATTTCAAATAAATTATAAATTGAAAAACTCAGTAAATTGATATTTTTTTGGAATTAATGGATAGAAATAAAAATATTGTTCCCTTTTTCATGTAATTTTATCTCTTTTTCGTTGAAATGAAGCAAACTTGTTAAAAAACTTAAAAAAAGTCTCTCAATTATTTTCAATCAATCTCTGTAAGCCTTTGAAGTTCGTTGGAATTTAAAAATGTTTGACTGTTGATATTTATTCTTATTTTTTATCTATTTTTTTTTTTGTTATTTTTAGAGAATTTCAGATTTTTACAAAATTTTATTAACAACAACAATTTTTAAACTATAAAACATTTAAACTAAAAGTCAAAATGTCATGCTAGGTTGATTGAAAAAACACAACAAAGTGATCTAATTTTGAAATAAATGGAAACAAATAAAAATATAATTTCCCCTTTTCATGTGATCTTATCTCAATTGTGAACATGGAAAATTACACAAAAACGATGTAAATTTACACTTTTTTTTTGTGATAGAATGTTTTTCAACATTTCCCGAAGTAATATTACCATGACTTTTTAAAATTTTTAGAATGGCGTTAAATTGTGCATACACAGTGAAAATTTTGAATTTTGGCAGGTTGAAATTTTTGAAACTTGAATATTTCTTCTTTTTTTGAGTAATTTTACCAAACACAGAAACTGATGAATATTTCACAAGTTCGTGATGTAAAATTACACAAAACCTGTCATCATTTTCAGATGTTATTTTATCATTTTTTTAATGTGTAGATCTGCTTAAAATGTACAATGTATCTGCGTAATTTTCATTCATTTGTTCTTAATGATTTTGAAACTATTTCAAACTTTTAAGTTTTTGTTAGGGGCTGGTTCCAAAAAATGGTTGAGGCTGACATCAGTAAAAAATCAAATTACAAGCCCAATTTTTAAAAAATAAAGACAAAAAATATCACAAAATGCTTTTTCCGACCTGTCGTCTCAGAATTCGAAATTTATAAAAAGCTTTTTAATGCACTTTTTGATTAAAACCGATTGTACAGGTTTTTGTCCCCTGATTTTCGAGATTTTTTTTAGGGGTGGGGAAGTACAAAAACGTTAAATAAAATTTGCCAAAGCCTTATTGATTATTTACTAATAAAATAAATTGAAATGAATTTTATCATTTCTCAACCCTCTACAACCCAACCCCGCCTTTAGACGGGCTTCGATTTAAAAAATCGGCAAAAAGCAATTTTTAAAATTTTAGAAAATTTATTGGTTGGAAGTTTTACTTGCTTTATGTGACTTTGCCAATGTTTAAAAAATGTACTTTTTTAGAGGTCAACTTTGGCAGTGTTTTTACCAAAATTTCTTATATTTTAAGTAAAAAGAAGTATGCAGTAATTTTTCTAGTGCCCCAGACTACGCCTCTACGCATTTATTTACAATTTAAGTGATAATGGTGCCATTTTATAACAGAAAATGTGAAAAACATGCAAAAAACTGAAAAAGTTACTGTAAAAACATGAAAAAATAGATGGGCAAAATTTAATGATAGGAGGTAGTAGAGTAGGCCAAATACTACCAAAAACATACATAAACTAAACAAGATTACGAATAAAAATACTAAAAATGAAACAAGAAAAACATAAAACAAGAGAAGAAAAGTTTTTCGTAGAACAAAAGTTGCTTAAAATGACCTCCTGAACATGAGAAAAATTAATTTAATTTCAAGTCTTACTTTTGTATTTCATGTATAAATCTTAACCCGGTTTACAGTAAGTAAAATAAAAATTCAATTGTAATTTTTTTTATTGCGCTTCGCAGTAGGAAAATGCATGGTTATATTACACTTGGAAACTGTTTCATTATTTATGTCAGAAATAATGTGTAATTTTACGTCAAAAATGTTTGAATATACCACATTTTTAGTGTTATGCGTTTTTATCCAGTCTAATTTGAGGGAATATTATGTCATAAAAGAGGTAATATCCTTAAAATTTTACACGTTCACATTTGCTTTTTTTTGTTGGTATTTTCGAATGATTGGATGATATTGTTAGTCTTGGCAACACTGACAAAAAATACGAGCACCTAAGTGAAACTAAAACAACTTTTCAACGTTAGAAATTGGAATGACAAGGTCTTTGGTCAGCACCTTTCCTTACATGGTTAAATTAGTACCTTTCCAATAAATTGCAAACAAAACTAAACTGGCATCACTGGTTTAAGACATCGTTAGTTAGGCCGACTTCTGTAAAATTACTTCTGGGCCACATTTCGGTACATTGTTGGACATTTTTTTTAAAGTTATAAAGTTTGATCTGGCAACACTGTCATGATATTCAAGGTTATTTGCTTCATTATTTAGATACATTTGAAAGTGTTTGTTTTTTTTTCGAGTATAAACACAACTTGTGCCAAGACAGCACAACTCCAACTCCACTGATGGTTCCCATCACATAACACCCCATTTCCACAAAAGGGAGTCGGCAACGCAGATTCATTGATGAAGTTGCTCAAAGTTCTAAATTGGTGTCGATTTGGGTGTGCGCGCCCATCTTACTTAATAAGTCATCAGAGTGTGGAGGTGGGCAGGGCCCTGCTGCGGCAGTCCTTCCCCCCGCCAAGGTCGACCTGCATCATTTTGGCGCAATTTATTACGGAGGGGGACAAATTTGGAGGGTTTTATTTGGTTCATTCAATAAAAGCAGGGAAAGACCAATTTTGGTGGTGTTTTGTTGCTTCTTGAGGGGAGGAGGGGAGGGTTTAGTGCAGGGGTGACCAAAGTATGGCCCGCGGGCCAAACGTGGCCCGCGAGGTGATATTTTATGGCCCGTGGACTCATTTTGAATGATCCAGTAAAATGGCCCGTTGGCCATTTGTAAAATGTTTTTTTTTAAATGAAACTTTATTTTAAAATTTTAATTGTTAATATAAAACTAATAATTTATTCTTTTTTTTTGTTTTTATTTAACGATACAAATATGTTGTTCAAAAATCTTTCTAATTGAAACATTTTCACACGTTTCAATGTGTGTGAAACTAGTAAATATTGTCAAAATGCTCAAACATTTTGGAAATGTTGAAACTTTCAAATTTGACTAAGGTATAAAACTGCAATAAAAGAAAAAATATAAGCGTTCCATATTAATTTCAAAGTTATTATGACCAATAAACTGGGCCTCAAACTCACTTTGCACTTAGAAACATTCCACCTTGGGATTCGAACTCATGACAGTTGGATAACGAATCTTATTGACTACCATCTCATTCAGACAGACTAAATTTTGAAATCGGAGGAATAAAGCGGTTGCAAATATAGTTCAAAGCTTTTGTTATTTAAGTGCAATCAGCTGAAATCCATTTTAAATACATTCCTCTGCGTTTTTTAATAATTTTGGGCATGCTTAGGGTTAATTGAAAAAAGCTGTGAATTTTAATGAACTCTGAATGAACAACAAAAAGTGTTTTTCGCTAAAATGTTTTTTTTTTCGTCGAATCTTACATATTTTAAAAATTATGGTTGCAAATCAAAATGTGTTTTTTTTTTCATTTTTCAACATTTTTTTTCATTGAAATATTGAATATCCTGGCATACATAATCAATTTTATGTATTTCTTTTATTTTTTTGCTTCTCCTCGACCATGGCCAGAGTTGAGGAACAAAATCTTTTTTTAAATGTTTGCATCGGCCTAATTGTTAAATAAAAATCTAACAAATTTCTTTTGTTACAGTCAGTTTAAAGATAAAATTATGCCTTAACATAAATTGTTCCAATTTGATGTTCCCATTTTCAAAATATAGAAAAGAAAACATTAAATTTCAATGAAAACACAAGTATATCCAAATAAATACCGAAAACAATAATAATATCAACAAAACTGGAGGAAAACTGTCATTTTCCGTTTTCTATTATTTTTCAATTACGAAAATGTTAAAAAAGATAAATTTTAAGAATAAATGTAACATTAGTCTTTTAAATTTATAAATCTTTTTTTTTTTTCATTATATAAAAAACATATGTACGCCCGCAAGCTCATTTGAGCTTCAAATTTGGCCCGGCATCCAAAAACTTTGAGCACCCCTGGTTTAGTGGTCTAATTTGACTTTCATATCGCGGTGAAGGTATTAATCGTGGCCGTAGTGTATATTAATTAACACGAATGTTCGCGACCTTGTTGCTGCGGATTGTGGGATAGGTTCTGAATTTGGTTGGCTCGTGAATAACAGAAATCAGAACATATTTTTTTGTATGCACGGAGAAAAATCAATTCCTAAAATCGCGAACAAGTGTTTATGATTCGTAATCACAAACAAAGTGTTCAAATTTTGTGATACGTTTGGAATTTGAACACTTTGTTCGTGGTTCCGAATTTCGTAAACAATTGTTGACGGTTTTGGTAACTGATTTTTCTCCGTGTGTTTTTATTTGGTTGACCAATCATTGTCAAACTACCGGATGATTTCTTTAATTAAAATATTTTGTAGAATGATTAAAATCTGAATTTTTCAAGAACTGTTATTATTTCCAGTACCGTCAATCGATCTCGATTTCCTCAAATCCAGCCAAATATAATTATGGGTCAAGTGCCCCCCGTCCTTTCGCCGGCTTTTTTAATAACCAACAACCACAATCCAATTTCCAATAGCGCACTACACTATACAGGAGTTTATACAGAGTGTGCCAAACCTGGCCGCCAGAATTATAGCAAAAGCAGAGGAGGTATAGTCCGAATCCGATTTTTGACTATATATTGATATACTTTGGCCTGCCCCATGTAAAAAGGCGAAATGTGGCGACGACGACGATTGATAAAATTAGATTTGGAATGCAATCGATTGCCATTTGACTGGTGGACGGTCAGTCGGAGTTAAGGTGAGACGGGTCGTGTCTCGTTAATGGCTCATGGAGGTGATCCAAGTCGCCTCCTCACCGCTTGGAGGTTAGGGCAAAATGTAGCAAAGTGTCCCTATTTTGTGGTGCGTGTGTCAAATCGGTGTGGTCATTTGTGGGACTTCCATGGCGCGACAGATAGAATAATAGTGGCCGAGTGAAGCCACCGGAAGGCGTCGACGACGACACCTGGCCGGCAATCACGGCCGCCAGGACGTTACAAGAAAACGTGATTTTTTGGGTAACGTGCTTGGGCACCTGATTTGCGTATTGTACCTCTCTCTATTCCTCTCCGTACGCGAAATCACTGGAGTTCAGGGTGACAAGTTGAATTTAAATTTGAAAAATGTGTTTTTGCTTATGAGAATTTTTATTAAATGCGAAACCAGGATATTTTAAATCGCATTTTTTTAATTACAAAAAAATACAAAAAAGGGATCCACGTAGTTTATGGATGGTCCCGACACTTGTTTGCAATATTTGTTTGCCAAAATTATTTTTTTTATTCAAGTTAAAAATTTAAATCTCAAAACATGTTTTTAAATTTTTGATTGTGTGTGATGCTTTTTTTACGATTTTACATATTGTTATGATTTTAAAATCGAATTAGCAATCAAAAAGTCCTTGGCAAATTTTTCGAAAAAAAAAAAAAATAAATAAAGCCACATAAAGTTTAATTGTGAGGTCCTAAAAATTATTTTCCCATAGTTATCTAAGAAATACTTTTGTCAAAAATCAGGCCAGAAAGGATTAAAAACAGTGCCTATTTCTGAAAATATTGTTTTAAACACCTTATTTTCGTTGCTGAGATACAGCCACTCAAATATAGAGCAACAATAAAATTTAAGTTTTGTTTTAACTGCACTAAATTTTTAAATGTCGATAACTCCAAAACTAATGGTCCAATTTTCAACGCTATATAATGAATCACAAGTAAAAAAATCTTATCTCCTCGAAAAAAAAAAATATTTTTTTCAAATCAAGACTATTATATTAAAAGGGTCAATTATGAAATATTACAACCTTTTCGAAAGATAATCAAATATTGAAAAGTTTTAGAGAATTAAAAAAAAAGTCGAACAAATCCGAAACAAACTAACAAAAACAAACAAAATATTTTCAAATGCTTAGAAAAAATGATTTTAAATTTTTGAGAATACCTGTTTAATACATTTTCAATCATATGTTGAATTTTGAGACCACAGATTGGAAAAAGGCGTAAAAATTTTGGAAAAAAATGTTTCCATACTTTTTGCTAATTTTTTTTCCAAAAAATACCTTTTGTTTCAAATGAAGAATGCTATTTCAATTTTATTAATCAAAAGGTAATTTTTGATTGCTTCTATATATGAATATAAAAAATTGGGTGCCCATTGCCCATATTGTCGACATTTAAATAAAATTAAAACATTATAATTCTGATCCCAGATTTTGTACTTTTCCAACCTATAGCTCAAAAAAAAATTAATGCAAATAAATCCGATTTTTCGGTACTTAAATTTCAGGAATAAATAAAAAGGGAAAAGTGGGTTTTTTCCGTGTCCTTATTTTGCTGAAAAGCTCCTATTTTCTAGCCCGAAGAAATGTTTGGAGAATTTGACGGAAAACCTAGTGTTACAAATAAAAACATACAAAAAAATTACAAAATTAAAAATCTTGCAACAAATAAGAAACTTTATACAATTACTCTTTTATGTTCTCCATTACAACTTGCATGCAAGCAGGGTTGCCAGGTCAGAATATTTTATGATTTGCTCATTCATTCTGTTTAAAAGAAAAATCGAAATCGGCTGAAAACTGGCAAAATCCGTCTGGAGTAAGGCTCGGTGTATTTTCATTTGTACCGGCACGTTAAAAATCAGGCATTTCCAGATTTATCTGGCAGCCCTGCAATCAAGTTTTGTATGCAAAATAAAGATGCTTGTTTTAGAAAAATCGTTCCCACTATTATTTTTTCTTTGAAAGTTTTTTGAAAATAATTTCTACAAAAAAAAACTGAAAACATCGAAAAAAATATCAAAAATTTTCTTTAAAGTGACTAGCTAACAACCATTACTGAATATCGTAAATGAGCAATTCTCTACGAAATCGATTTTTTTTTCTTTATTTGAATTTTTGTACAACCCACCATTTTCTAATGTCTAATCTCAGCAACTTATGGACCGACTTACAATTTTAAAATATGAAACATTCGTGAAATTTTCTGATCTTTTCGAAACAAATTAAAAAAAAATGAATTAAGACGAACATTTCAAAAGGGCGTAATATTGAATGTTTAGCCCTTTTGAAATGTTATTCTTGATTTAAAAAAAAATGATTTTTTTGGGTTAGATTAAGAAATCATCAATTTTCCTGTTTTTCAATCTTTACATGGCAATATCTCAGCAACTAAGGGTGGTATCTACAAAGCTCAAAAAATCAAAGTACAGAGAATTTTCTCAGCTTTTCAAATAAAAATAAAAAAAATTCAGGAGCGGGCAAACAAGGGCACTTATTTTTTTAAATAAATAACTGCGACTATTTCCAAAAAAAGTTACTTTAAAAAGCTATAACTTGAAAACAGTGCACTTTATCAAAATTTCACTTATGCACTAAACAGAAAGAATTGCGACAATTATTTAGATTTTTTGAAAAAATCTTTATTGATTCCAAAATTCATAACTCGATCAAAGATTTTTTGCCCATTCTGGAAATTTCTGAAAAGATGTCCCCTAAAACATATCAGGAAATGAAAAAGATAAAAATAGTGTGTTTTTTTTTTTGCAAATCAAGTTCTAGTGACGAAAAGTGAAATTAAGAATCACGAAAAAAAAAAAATTACCGTTTATCATTTTTTTTCAGTGTAGTCCTTATCCATACTTTGCTCAAGACACCAAATCGACCAAAAAAATCCTTCAAAAGATACAGATTTTTGAATTTGCATATCTGGAGTTTTTTTTGAAAAGGTCCAATAAACCAAATTTCCAGTTTTTGCTTTTTGGGTGTTTTTGAAGCCTCCTTGAGTCAGGGGTATCAAAAAACACCCAAAAAGCAAAAACTGAAAATTTGGTTTATTGGACCTTTAAAAAAAAAAAAAACTCCAGATATATCATTTTTGTATGGACAGCTGTCAAATTTGTATGGAAAATTATATGGATAAACTAATGATGCAAAATGGCTTCTTTGGACATACCGAAGGCACCAAAAAAGTTTCAGCCGGATTAAAAAATACAAAAAAAATCGAATGACCAAAATCTCAGAGAATTGCTCAAATGTCAAAAAAAAAAAAACAAAAAAGCGTAGCTTAAAAATTGTGAACAGTGGGACCAAATCTAGATGCGGAAACGATGCAAACAAAATCACTTTAATCACAAGCATTTGAGCTCCGAGACACGATAAATACTTTTTTTGGATTGTGTAATGCCTGCGTCCGATTTGAAAAAAAAGAAAAAAAAGCTTGTTAACAACTAAATCTGTTTAGCCAAATCGTTGCTCTGACCATTACCGGCGCCTGCCTAGTCAAACTGTAGTCCTGAACGCGCTCTTTTCTGGCTGTAAACGGAAAAGGCAATTTGGTTTCGGTGTCAACGACCCTTTAACTTAAGAAGAATAACACTTCTGTGCAATCACAAATTCTTGCTCGAGTCGTCACCCTGTTCTACCGCCACTCGAGGGTGTTGTACTTTGAATAAGTAGTAAATAAAACACCGCGTTCTTAGTAGTAGCAGCCACACAACCTCGCGAAGGATTTTCCCTTCTTGTTTTTGCCTTCTTTCTTCTTGTACGTACCTACTCTCTAGAACCCGCTGCCGCGGCTTGTTGTTGTTCTCGTCTATTATTTTTGGTCCACTAGAATGCCACCAGCTCGGTGTTGGCACCGGGGTTGGCCAACTCAATGCCACCTCGGTAGTGTGCCGAGATCTGTCGACGGTCGTGCAGTGCGGCCAATGGTGGTCCCCGGTGACGGATTCGTTACGACGACGAGGACGACGTTTTGTGATGGTTCCGGGGAGTTCGCGTTGACGGCTTGGCGACTTGAGATATTGCTTCGGGTGGAGGAGTGGACTAGTGTTGCAAATCTGGGCGCGATTGTTTCCATGCAGTGGACCACCTGGTGCGGGGGAGGGGGGGCGACGTCAATCTGAAGATTCGTTTGAAATGTCACTAATCAGCTGTTTTTGTTTATCTCATTCTCTCTTTGCAGTTTTGATGGCTCATCCCGCAGACGAAGGGAACGGTCGAAACGGTCGCACCACCGCCGCAGCCCGGACTCGAGCCGCCGGCGGAACCGGCACCGGGAGGACAAATCGTCCCGCCGGCAGCACCACAACAAGGAACGTAAAGAGAGGGAAGATAGGACCCCAGTCAAGGTAAAATATTTCCATTTTCTTACCAAAGAACCTCTCACGTTGCCTAGAGAGCGGTGCAGGCCGTGTCAAGTGTGCGTGCGTGTGTGTGTCCGGCGGAGGGACTCCGGATTCTGTCCCAAAACTCTCCACGGCCCCACAACCACACACACTCGACACCCCCTCCGACACCCGCGCGACGACGATTCGGTGTAGTGTGTCCTACAACTACAAAGAAAGCGAGAGCGAGAGAGCAAACATGAGAGTAATTACAGAAATAGCAACTTGGTGGTTATCAGCGCGGAGAAAGAAAGCAAAAAGGTTCTAATTAGTGTCTTAAAACCGTAACAAGAGAGTGAAAATGCTTTCACACCGAACAAAAATGTCAACAAAAACCGCTCTGGCAGTGCTGCCATCTCGCGGCAACGCCGCGACTGCGACCGCCCCAACTAACCTTTCAACCTTGCATGCAAGTTTTCACCCCCGCACATTCCCACATTTGACACTATCCAAAACAGCGATCTTCACAGAGATCGCAACACGAGAGATCATCTAATCGGAACTTTTGTTCACTTAAAACCAATCTGTATGTGTGTTTGTGTGAATTTGTGTGATTTTTTTTTTGGTTTTTCGCGGCGCTTGCGCACGCCCACTCCTGCAATTGAGACTGACCCGGCTAAAAATAGCGTCCCGAGTCAGATGTTTGGTTGGTTTATGAAAATTGTGTTATTTTCGCGCTCTTTCTCTTGCGCTCCTCCTGGCGATGAGCCACCCCCACTTCATTCCTCTTAAAAATTGAAAGGGTTTGACGTTTGTGTTGGATAGATTTGATTGTTGGTTAATTTATTACGTTGTTTCAAATTGAAATGAATTAATTTGGATTGCATCAGCCTATTGATTTTTTTTTAAATTTTCCTAATTTCGTATTTTTTAATAATTTTTAAACCTTTTTAATTTTTTTCGTCACTGCACCTCACTTCACAAAAAAATTGCTCAGATAAAAGCGAATTCGGTTCTTACCAGGTACCAGCACCGAAAAGGACCTAATAAAAATAAATTTATGAAAAAAAATAATAGCGACTTCCACAAAATCGCCCTATTTCTTTAATTTTTTTTTTCGCCTGGCTAAATTTTTTTGGGGGCTTCTTTATGACTAGGGCTAGTGATTTTTCGCGATTTCACGGATGCCGCGTAATCCGTAAAAATTGATAATTGCCGTGACATTTGAAAAATCTCGGGAAATGCCGTGAATTTTTGAATAAATCTGTGTGAAAAATCTTTCTAAATTGACGTAATCCAATAATGTATTGAATTGCAAAGTATAAGTACTCACAATTTTCACAAAATACCGTTTATTTTTCATAATTTGCAATATGAGTAAGCAAAATGTAATGTGCATTTTCACTATATCAGATTATTTTGAAAAGTACTCACATTTTCACAAAATATCGTTTTTTTTTTTCAAAAATACTAAAATTTTCATAATTTGCAATGTGGGATTCGTTTTATTAATTTTGTTTTTTTTTTTGTAAAAAAACTTAAAATTCATAAAATGCATTTTTGTAAAAAAACTAAAATGTTTGCAGTATTCTGAAAACATGATATTTTGTGAAAATACTAAAAAAAAATCGCTTCGTTTTTGATATCCAAATTGCGAATTTTGAACACTTTAGTATTTTCGGTATCTTGTGATTTTTTTAGTATTTATGCTATAAAACTTACTACATTATCAAAAAATATATTCTTAGTAAATCCATTGAAAATTTAACAAACTTTTTAAAAATTAGCTATCGTTCGTTATTGGCGACAGGATTATCGTCGAAAAAAAATCATTTTTCGAGTTACAGAGAGAAATGGATAAAATAATGCTCTCGGAATTGTTTTTTCACATTTTTTAAAAATATTAGTATACTTTATAAAATTGCAAAAAAAAAAAATTAAAAAGCATAATTAAATTAACACAACTTTCTTTTCGATGAAACGTGCCGTTTTCTAGTTACAGCCATTTGAGGGTTAAGTCCTGGTTGAAAACAAGTGTCCATTTTCCTTTTTAAACTTTGTCAAAAATGTGTTTTCCGATCAGCCTTAGTCAATCCGATTTTCAAAAAAGGGAATCTCTGTAAAAAATTTCAGGCTATCAAATATTTTTCGTTCAAATTTCTAAAACAAGCCTAACATTTTGAAAGGTCATAAATTTTGACCAGTTCAAAATGGCATGCTTTATTTTAAGATTTTATTTATATTTTCATTCAAGGATTGGAAAATTTCGAATGTTTTAATTTTTCTTTTCGTTGTACATAGGAAAAAGTTACCTAGAAAACGTAATTTGAAAAATTACAGCTTATTGATAAGCACATAAATTTTTTTAATTTTATTATTTTTTCAATTCTTACAATCTATCTCGCCAACATTTTGATGCTTGAATACTATATCAATTATAACCAGACCCTCAAAAAAAATTGTTTGAAAAGGTCATAATATAGAACCTTATAAAAACTAGATTTTGAACATTTTTGACAATATTAATTTTTTTTTGGAAAATTACACTATCGTAAAACAGATTGAATAAAAAAAAATCAAAACAATCTTGCGAGTATTGATTTTTTTTTTTGAGATTTAGCAAAAACTGGCTGGCTTTACCAAATTTTCGGCTAATATCAGGGCACGCAAACTAAATTGATGAAATTTTGAGTTATGCCATTTTAAAATGTTTATTGTGAATGTTTGACACTTTGCCAATGCATGATTTTTACAAACTTTGTTTTTAAAATCTGTACTATTGAGAAAAAAATATCCAAAATGCAGTAAATTCACCAACTTTTTTATTTCCTACGAACAAACTTGCATGGAAGTTTCAAATAGAGAAATATTAATTTTTGGAAAAATAGTACTGTTATAAAAAAACTACCAAACAGTTTTTTATAAAAAAAATCAACTAAACTCTTATTAAAAGTTGATTTTTTCGAAATCAAATAATATTTACCGCATTATTTTATTTTTTCAGAAGAAAAAAAATGTTCAAGAATTATTTAGAATAGAAGAATTTGATTACAGTCATCCCACATATTCGGAACGGTTTCCAGATCGGCCAATGTTCAAAAAATCATAGCAAATCGATAATTGAACTTAATGATTCGTTTTTACCTTCATTTGAAAGCTTTTCTTGCGATCTTTCGAATGCTGTATCGAACATCTGCAAATTTTAACTTTTATATGAAGTTTTTGAAGAATTACTTTGACCCTTGAAATCCACAAATTTGGAACACTTTTTTCTTACGGATGTAAACAAAGTTTGGTTCTCTCCATGAGTACATATTTTTTTTACAAAATAATGACTTCACACACTTAAATCAATGGAACTCATGCTTAGTGATGTTTTATACATGGTCTGATGACTTTTTTGTGAAAATATCAGTTAAATTCAGGTGTTCCACAATTGTGGGAGGCACAATAACATCCCACAATTATGAAACAGGCCATTTGGAGGCAGTGTTTTGCTGCTCTGGACAAAATAGTCTTGGAATGAAGTTTTTTGTTCAAAAAATATTACTTTTACTAGTGAAATAGCAAGAGAATGTCCAAATGAAGGTTCTAAAAATTGTAGGGTCGACAGAAAAGCTACTTTTGGCATGCTATTAACAAATTATCAAAAAAGTGTTCCGAATTTGTGGGTGTTCCGAATATGTGGGATGACTGTATTGGACCATTAAAAACTCTAGACATGTTTTAAAACACTTCACGATTAATGATTGCCGTACTTTTGAGCATCCCCAAGCTGTATTACCCTCATAAAAGCGGCCAGGCCTACTTAATTTCATTAAGCGCAGAGAGGATTCTGTGAACGAACCACATTTTACTGAATTTACAGGCGAGGGAGGATGCGTGGACATACCGTACCAAACGGTTAGGAAGCTGTGAAATAAGTATCTTTAATTTAACTCATTTAGGCCGGATGAGCCATATTGTCAAAAAAACATTTTTTTAACGAGCCCATAATTTTCGTATGGCCCTGATAATCATTTACCCATCATTATCTAAAAAGGTATTTATTAAAATAATAAAACTTGAAAGGTAGGGTTTTGGCAAACCCTATTCTCATTGTTATTGTGAAAACATATGATCGACACCAGCTCACCTTCTGTCAATGTCTGCGCGAGAGAATTTGCCGTGCCGAAAATAATTTCCTCTCTCACCGTTTAGAATATTCACCCTCAAAAGTGTGTGTGTGTGATTTCTTCCCTCAACACACAAATTCAGAAAAATATTGCACCGTCTTGGTTGGTATTGGCGCTAGTTTCTAGCCGCGCAAGTGGTGTGACAGTGGTCAGTATCACTCTCTCAGCGATGTGCGAGCATCGTGTCGCGGGAAAATCTTTCTTTTCTTTTTCGTCAAATCGACTGAACCGTTAAATTGTGACAGTAATATATTTTTTTTCGCTTTGTTCGCGCGGTTTTTCTTAAATTGGTATTTTTTTGTATAGAAGAAGAATATTACCGTTTCTAAGTGAAATTCAGCGCGTGTCGATCGTTTAGAATTTTTCCGCCCGATTGTTTTTGAGGTTAGGTCCTGTCGTTTCTGCTCCATTCTGGTGTTTGTTTTGGTTGGTGGTTCGCAGGATGGCCACGGTGGCGCGCGCGTCGCCTAGGAGGACGGGAAAACAGTGCTGGTGTACAGAATCTCTCTTTTTTTTTCTTCTGGAAAGATTGCGCGTGTGTGTGTGTTTGTGTGATTCATCTTTCATGTGGCGCACAGAATGAATGGAGGGTTAAAAATAGATCCGACCGACACATTGCCGTTGTTGTTGTCTGTGGAAGAAATTACGACTTCTCTGTGGGGTCGAAATTAGTGAAGATTGTTGTTTGCACTTGGGGCGTCTGGATCTAGGGGTTGGGAGAAGAAAAAGAAGAATAACGACAACATCGCAAATGATCGAATTTGATTAAGTGCATCTCTCGCAAGTTTTGTGCCAAATTCGATGCCAGTTGGAAAGTTCGATCCAAGTTTAATTCGCGGCTGATTTACATAATCAACAAACGAGTAAAAAAGAAAGAAAAGAAAAGAAAAACAACCAGCTGATCGGTTTTGAATTATGTCAGCGCTGTTTTAACACTGCAGCTAGACATTAAGTAAGCAAGCTCGATAATGAAAAATTCCACAAATTAAAACCGTATCGATTCGAGGCTCGAACCCAGGTCCTCCTCTGTTACGCACGTCGGAATGCTTCCGCACACCTCGCACAAGTGCGCATTGTTATTATTGACCTTTTGACAGCGCGTAGTGTCAAAATCAAAGCAATGTCTTCTTTGCTTGGTCTCGGATGTCCCTCCTTGCCCCGTCTCCGCCCCTGGCCGGTCTTGAGGAACTGCCAAGAAAATGTTACTTTTACTTCGATCGAGGTTCGGTCGTGTGTTTGTACCTTACTCTTTTTCTTTTGCTTTTCTTTTTTTTTTCTTTCAAAGTCAAGTTCGATTTCGGCCACGGTCTCGGCGGCGTGCATTGAAAAAACACGATGCAGGTGTTGGGAATTGATTTTGCTTTTCGGATGCAAATTTCATTTTGCGCAAATTTTTAAATGTAAATTTTGACATTTTGAAAAAAAAAAACAAAATACAATGCTTGGATTTTAAAAAGGTTATTTTCTTTTTAGTGTAGATTTTTGATTAATAGACTGAACAGTCCTAACCATAATCTACATCTTTGCCGAAGATTTCAATTCAATCAGAAAGTTTCTCTTTTATTCATTTTCATCAAATTCGACTTAAAAAGAGTTATAATAGTCACCTAAGTACTCATATTTTGCCGGATCTTCAAAATCAAACCGTTACTCGCAATGTACCCTTTTAAATAAGGTAATTTGGCAGTTTTGTATTATGTGGTCAGTACTAAATACAAATACTAATAACGAAACTCAATTTTAATAAATTAATAAATTAATTAATGAAAATTATGAAACCTTAAGCCGATTTGCACAAATCAACACTGTAAAAAAATATGGTTATATTACATCTCTTATTTCAAAAAAAAAAGTGTAATTAAGCCACTGTAATTCTGTAATTTTACCTCTTTTCTGGTGTAATGTCAGTTTTTCAGTCTAAATCAAGGTAAAATTAGATCATAAAAAAGATAATACTCAACTTTCCAAATTTACGCATTTTTTTACTCTAAATAATGCTATTTTAAATGTAATTCAAATTCATGTGATACAGAAAATTAACAAGAATGATTTTAATTTAGAATGCATAAAACCAAACAGAGAAGATGTCTCTATTTTGAGCACACTTAACAAAACATTTAATCATTTCCGCATTTTAACAAGAACAGAATCAACTCGCCAAAAAGCAAAAAAAAAGTAATGTCACAAAATTGTGTAATTTTACATCAGAAAATGTGTAAATTCACCACTTTTTGTTTTGCCACTTTTTCAGTATAAATTGAGGTAAAATAACATCACAATAGAGGTTACAAATACGGATGCTTTTAAAACTTAGGAAAGAAATTTCATCCTATCTCGAAACTGAGGTGATTAACAAACTATTTTCGACTCACAGCTATGCAGTTTTGAAATAAAGTTTATTTAAAAATAACGGTTTAAATTTACTTCTTTTAGTGATATTTTACCTAAATATATGTGTAAAAAATTATATTACATACAAATATTTCAAAATTTCACCTCGCTGATGTAATTTTTCTCATTTTGTGAAGTGAAATTATCTTTTTGCAATTCCGTCGTGAAACTACTTACTTTTCCTGTCATTCTTGAACGACGAAACAGCCTACTTTTCTGTAGCAAAAATAACAGAATCGAATAGTAACCCTTTTCAAAACAAATGCTGAAAAGTTCTACTTTTCAGCACTGAAATGGATGCTGAAAAGTTGAACTTTTCAGCACTTGTTTGGAAAAAGATATACTTTTCAACATTTTTTGTTTTGGACGATTCATTTGGTAAACCTCGTTAGATAAATGTATGACTCGTGCTGAAAAAATCCTCTTTTTGCAACTTGTTGCATAAACTACTATTTCTTCTAACACAAATCTATCTGAAAGTTTATAGGTCAGAAATATGGATATTTTAAAATCAGGAACTGGTGAAATTATCATCTTTTTCTATTTAATTCACTTTTTTTTGTTAATTTTGTTAAAATTACATGAAAATTATGTAAATTTAAGCCAACAAATTTCGACACCAATTTTTAGATTTTTTCACTTTGTTTCTAAGTCTCAAAGTTCCAAAGATTGATGTTTTTGAAGTTTTTGAAATTTAGTAGTGATTAGTGAAATACCTTTTTCACCAATGTTCTTTATTCCATACACAGTACAAAATATTTTCGACTCACAATTTTTAGCTGTGCAGTTTCGAATTATTGATTTTTTATTTGTTTTTACTTGTTAAAAAATCGATGTAAATTTACTCCTTTTTATGAAATTCTTCCTAGTAAAGTAAAGTAAGAAATATTCCAAAATTTCACCTCGCTGATGTAATTTTACTCATTTTTTGAAGTGAAATTGTCTTTCCTTCCAACACATAATCTGTCTGAATGTTTATGGGAACAAGTGAAATTTTCATCTTTTTCTATTTAATTTTATGTTTTATTTACTATTTTTTTGTTAATTTTGGTAAAATTACTTGAAAATTAAGCAAATTTAAGTCAACAAATTTCGACTCCAACTTTTTTTTCACTGTGTTTCTGTGTCTCAAAGTTCCAAAGATTGATGTTTTTGAAGTTTAAAGTTTTTGAAATTTAGTAGCGATTAGTGAAAAAGGTTTGTCGATGCTCTTTTCTTCAAATTTATGCCAAAAATAAAACATTTTTTTCTGTGTACATTTATAACGTAAAACACGTAAAAAGATGTAAATTTACACATTTTAGAAGTAAATTTCTGTTTAAAAATCTGCTAACATTCCCTATTACAATTCGTTTTTTTACTGTTCCCGTTTTGTTTCCTCGATTATGCCATCGTTGATAGCAGTAATAATGCTACTGATAATCTGTCAAAATAAACTGAATTTAATCAAAATTTGAATTTGAAAATTTGATTTTGAATCAAATTAATTGATCGATAGAACTTTTCTTTAACATATTTTTTTCAATTGCATGTTTCTAGCAAAACACAGATTTTTTTTCAAAATTAAAGTGTTGCATTGATTTTCAAAACAAAATGTGATCAAATGATTGGTAACTTTAACGGTTTTGTTGAAAACTGTTGAAATTTTCATTAGAAAAATGATCGCAACGTATTTTTTTTCACAATTTTTCACATTATCATAGTTTTTAAAAATAAAAAATAAATTTAAATTTAACAATATTTGTAAGTGTTATGTTTTTGTACAAAACATAAATATTTAGAAAACTGTATTTGAAAAAAACAGTATCAATATTTTTTTTCAAATTTTCAAAATAAGCTGAAAAAACTTTGAATGATGTCGATATTTTTTATACATTTTCTAAACTGTATTGTTGTTTTTTGTTGTCATTTTTTATATTTTTAAAATATATTTAAGACATAACGCTTAAAAATCTGAAAAATTTAATTTTAGACAAATATTCAATATTGTATGATTAACAATGCGTTTGTTAAATAATATTAATCTCCCTGGTATTGAATAAATCTCAAATAAGCCATTGGAGTCTATTTTCTGGACTAAATGGACACAATCGATGAAAAAAACGAGTATTTTTGTCTTCTCAATGTTTTTGAAAATACAACCCTTCATATTGATTTTTTTGAATAAAAATAAATTTAAAAAAAAATGTAAAAAAAAGTTATGAAAAAAAAACAAATTTATTAGTTTTTTCATAATGAATACTTAACAAATTTGAGATTAATCCGGTAGTTCTGATTAATTTAAATAATATTCAAAATAAATCAAACGTTTTCTGTCGTATTTGCCGCTTTTCAATTTGACTCGTTTTAATATTTACGTAACCTTATTTACTATCCAGGTTTCTACCACACTGAAAAAAATATTCTATTTACAGTTATGAGCAATGTAATTTAACCAGGGTGGCCACCTCGGGAAAAAAACGGGAAAACCGGGAAAAAACCGGGATTTTTATCCACCGGGAGAAAACCGGGAAAAACTCGGGAATTCGACCGACAAACCGGGAAAAAAATTTAAGTTTCGTTAAAATTTGACAAAAGCCTCTTTAAAGTATTCAATATTAGGGTGCGTCACAAAAGCAAAAAGTTGAGCTAGATCACATAGGCGGGCAGAATATCATAGTATCATGTCCACAGAAGCTCTCCTGAAAATTTCAGCCAATTTGGTCAAGAATCCGAGGTGCCCACTCGATTTAAAGTTTGTATTAGATTTTGGACCCGTTAGTATGGGGAAAACGACACTTTTACATTTTATTGTCCCAAAATCCAAAGTTGAACCAAATTACATTCTGAGCGACCTGTTTATAGGTTTTTATATGAGGAACAACTTTGTAGAACATCGCGAAACGATCTGAGCAGATCTGGCTTAGTTATAAGTGGTTTAAGTTAAGTTGTTTTCCCAGGGTCGAAGTCAGGATTTAAGTATAGCCTTTTATCAATACGGTCACTGTGA
Organism: Culex quinquefasciatus; assembly: GCF_015732765.1. Taxonomy (NCBI): domain Eukaryota; kingdom Metazoa; phylum Arthropoda; class Insecta; order Diptera; family Culicidae; genus Culex; species Culex quinquefasciatus. The sequence goes on from NC_051861.1 coordinate 107,143,184, forward strand.
TTAGAGAAAAAAAAATCTGACAGGTGATGTTTTTGTTGACAACATTTTCATTCCAAATTGCAATTGAAGCAGAGTTGAGGTGAGGATTTAGTTCTTTCTAAGCTTTTCATCATACCTTGACCAGTTTTTTTTAGGTCCTGCCGGTGTTCAGAGGTAGAATAGACACGCTGACCATGGAGATGGTCCGACAGATTCATTAAGTGGAATCAGCTGAGCCGAAGTTTTGCTAGGGTTTCTCTTGTTTGTGGATTGGAAATTAAAGTTGTTTGTTTTTTAGTCGTAATGTGTTGAAGTTGATACACAGCGTTAAATTACCTTATTATTCTCAGATCTGCTACAAAACATAGATCGGACTAGGCTTGACCACGGCATCAAAATGGGCGCAGGAGTTAGTGTCGGTGATCTATCTGGGAAGTCAAGATGGCTTCATCCTGACCCTAACGCCGATTTTAACCCGTACCAAACCCGGTTTTCTAACAGATTGTGGCTGTGGATCGTCAGGAGTGCAAAATAATCAAGTGCATCGTTCTTATTGTGGTGTTGTGAATAAAAAAGTTTATCTCGAGTATTTTTTATTTTTTATTTATTTTTGGGAAAAGGAAAAAACATCAGCTCACTAACACAGCCTTTAAATTATTTTTACCAATAAATGAGAACCAACAAGAGAAAATAACTCATAAGCATTTTAACAACCATGTTGCACTTTCCCAGGCAGAAGGTATTATTAGCGCTTTTGAGACCGAGTTGCTGGCAATCTGAGGGTTACTTCCCGTGTAGTCACGGGCACCTGGAACATCGCACCTGGAGAAATCACTAACTGGTACAACACACACTGATCACCTTTGCGAGTCAAATGCTGGTCGTTCTCATGAGCACTTACCCACTTTGGCCACAAAGTGCGGTTTGGGGTTAGATAAAGGACTAGAATTAGTTATTGACAAATTCAAAAACTAAGGGGAATTATGATCAGCAGCGTGAGCAGGTTCTCTAATTATAGGTTCAAAGCATTTATTCAAATTGTTTACTTTAAACAATTATCATATAATTCACGGAACTTGCTGTTGCTAAACCACATCCAAATCCGGCACCCGCAACGGTAGGCATCTGAAATTGGTCAAACACGGCCTCCCGGACCTCGGCCTTTCGGATCATCTCCATGGTCAGCGTGTCTATTCCACCTCTGAACACCGGCAGGATCTAAAAAAATACAAACTGGTCAAGGTATGATGAAAAGCTTAGAAAGAACTAAATCCTCACCTCAACTCTGCTTCAATTGCAATTTGGAATGAAAATGTTGTCAACAAAAACATCACCTGTCAGATTTTTTTTTCTCTAATCACAGTGACCGTATTGATACAAAGGCTATACTTAAATCCTGACTTCGACCCTGGGAAAACAACTTAACTTAAACCACTTATAACTAAGCCAGATCTGCTCAGATCGTTTCGCGATGTTCTACAAAGTTGTTCCTCATATAAAAACCTATAAACAGGTCGCTCAGAATGTAATTTGGTTCAACTTTGGATTTTTGGGACAATAAAATGTAAAAAGTGTCGTTTTCCCCATACTAACGGGTCCAAAATCTAATACAAACTTTAAATCGAGTGGGCACCTCGGATTCTTGACCAAATTGGCTGAAATTTTCAGGAGAGCTTCTGTGGACATGATACTATGATATTCTGCCCGCCTATGTGATCTAGCTCAACTTTTTGCTTTTGTGACGCACCCTAATTCAATATGTTCTTTTCTCAATAAGAATATTATTCCTGTTATTCTAAATGAAGAATTCGCGAAATCTATGTTTGAATTTGTGTGATAGACTCATGCTTCTTGGCTATGGATTTTTTATCTGTTGTATCCTATATATGATACTTTTACAAGGCGAATTTGTTTTTTTAATAAAGCAAAATGTTTGCTCTATCAGCGGTTCTCAACCTGGGGTACATGTACCCTGGTACCAAGAGCAGTCTCAGGGGGTCCGGAAGACAAACCCCGTAATGGTGGACATTTACCCCATCTTTGCTAAAATATTAGTTTTGCATAAAATTAAAATTAGGATTTTTTGTAAGTGGAAAATATGGATCTCATGGTACGAAAACAACATTACACTAAATATGTCTCTAAATTTAAAGATCCAGACTTTTCCTTCAAATTATCACACAAAATACACTCTTTTAAAATATTTTTCTTGGCCTGTATCTCAGCAACAAAAGAATGGATCAAAAATGTTCAAAAAAGAATGTAGTAAAGAATTTTCTCAACCATTTGTTTTTTTAGAGATAAAATAGAATTGTTTTTTAATTGAAAATAGCTACAACTTCAAAAAAGTATGTGTAGTATGTTTAAATCTGAAAAAATATAAAAATTCAAAGAACAAGCCATAGTCTCAACATTTGAATGCAAAAGTGTTAAAAATGCATTTTACGCTAGTTCAGTTGTTTTGCAATCATTAGTCTTCAAAATGTAAGATTTGACGAAACAAAAAATTAACGAAAAAACTTAAGATCGAAAATTTTCAAAAATTCAAAAGATTATTAAATCAACCCAAACATGCTTAAAAATGATTCTAGACTCAAGGGAATGCATTTTAAATTTCACTTAAATTTCCATTAAAATTTTGATGTTTTTTGAAAAAAATAATAATAATTTTTTGTCCCGATTTTTCGGGGCAGCAAAAACTTTGAATGAAATTTGTACCCGCCTTATGTGTTGTTGAAAAAATCACAGCACGGTAATTTTTTAATTGTTTTTACCATTATGTGTTTTGGGTTTTTTAGAAAGTTTTTTGTCATTTAAATTATTCTAAAAAGAAAGTTTCAAGGTATCGTTTTTTTTTACATTTGTATGACACTTTTCCTGCACTGCTGCCAAAGTGTATACATTTTTGTTTGGACTAATGATGCAAAAAGACTTTTTTGGTTAAAAAGAAAGTACTCACATAATTTTACAAAAAAAAAATCACAGAAATTGATAATTCTTGGAAGAATTGTTCTTTTTGAATTCACAAAACCTTTTTTCAAAGAAAATTAACGAGCATTTACATCAATGTTGATAACAATGTATTTTTGTAAATCTATTTTACAAAATTAATAAATTCTATTAATAATTTATCTTATTTTAAAAAATAAAAACGATTTTTGATGAAAAAAACCCAATAAGTTGAAAATTAGATGTTTGATTGATAACAGATAAAAACGGCTTCGTTTACAACTTACTTTTTACTCAAGATTTGAAAGCTTTCTTGAGGAATTCAAACTTTGAACCAAATGTATGCGTTCAAAAAGTATGATGAAAAAAATGAAAACATTGTAATTTGGTTTAAAAACATTCCGGAAAATTCCTTCTGGTCTCGGGAGAAAACCGGGAAAAAACCGGGAAATTGAAAATCGAAATCTGGTGGCCACCCTGAATTTAACTTATATTTGTAAGGCCATACATCCAATTGAAATGCTGTCAAAGACAAACTTATGGGAAATTGGACGAGCTTTCCGGTAAAAATATTTACGAGACTAAAAAACCAAGTCTGTCATATAGAAATTGCCAAAAACCACCAAAAACCAGTTTTTTCACCATTTTTATTTAAAACCCCGCTGTATCTTCTCAAGGATTGGACTTAGGACAATGGTCAAAATGGAGACTTTTATGTAAAATTGTCTGGGGAATCGATTCCCACTATCGATTTTTGAAAATTTGGACGTTTAGACCACTTAAAAAAAAAACAGTTTTAGTAAATGATTTTTGTATTTTTTTAGGAGAGACATACCATCCTGCATTTTTCATGAGTCTTTTTGTAACATTTTAGGCTATTTCCTCAAAAATTTTGAGCGAAAAAAAATCGTGACATCACCTTGAAATTTAACTTTTAAACTTAAAAATCAAAAAATCTCATAGAAGTGGCGTGTATTTTTGTATCAGTGTATTTTTTTTTTTTTTTTTCAGAAAGCCCGTCCAATTTCCTGCAAGTTTGTCTTAGACCACTTTTTGATACGATGCAACGGCTTCGAGATACAGTAATTTTTAAATTGCAAAATACAAAAATATTTAAAAACCTTACGACCTTCTCAAATGTTATTTTCGAGTGCTGTTGGCTCCATACACACAAAAATGGCTTATATAGGCCTAGGATAACATGTCTCAAAAGTTTCATTGAAATCGGAGAGGGTCGGGTGGTACAAAAGTACCAGAAAAAATCCTGATTCGAGCTGGAATTGCTCATTATTAACTCAAAAACGATGAAAATGCATATGGGGCATTTATGCGATCATGGGCAGTAGATCATTTTAAAGTGTTTTGGGATCATATTCAAGTTAAGTGACACCCAAATCGACTCAAATTGAGTAGTCGGTTGAATACATAAAAGCATTTTGATTGATTTTCGCACTCAGTCGCCATATTGGACGCCATCTTGGATATCTCGGTTTCCTTTGAGAATCGACGCAAACTGACCTGTTTTTGCCTCTTGCTAAGCTAGGCCGGCTACGAAATTATGAGAAAATATAATCTATATCAGACCTGGTTTTAAAGGTGATACAGTTTATCCTGGTTCCAAAAATGTGGACTAGGCCCAAAATAGATCCATTGGTTACTAGTCTAGTTACGAGATGATTAAATCACATTACATTGTATCAGAACTGTCCCAATTAACAAATCACTTGTCAGTGCTGGTGCTGCTGCTGCCTGCTTTCAATCAATACGGGCGCCACTTTTCCGATGCGTGATCAGTTGTTCGTCCTTCTTCCGGTTTGATCGCGGTTTGGTTTATTTTTGAAACCTCTCTAACCGTGTGTGTCGTGCGTCCGTTCGCGATCGTTTGCGATGTTGTTGTTGTTGTCTCTAGTGATGCATGTGACAACATTCCCAGAATTCAAACAACGCCGTGTCCCGTTTTCGCAACCTTGACCCGGTTGTAACAAGTCGCGTTACGTCTTCTGGAACGGAGGCAGTTTCACGCTGCGCTGGATGTAACGGCAAATCACCATTTGAGCTAGTTGGGAGTGACTTTCGCCTCAGAGAGGGCGAGATTTCGAGAGCGCGAATGAATCCGTCAATTTTGCACGAATCGTGATTCTCACGACGAAGTCGTGATGTCTGGGGGTGTGTGTGTGCGTCCATTCTTTCAAACTTTTCATCACTGGTATTTTTAGAAGAGATTTTGTACACCACCGTACAATCGCTACCGTCGTCGTTGACCAGACTCGTGCGGATACTTCTTAGGTTAGGTTTGTGGACGGTTTTGGATCGGCGGATGTGAGTGAGAGATCGTAGTGTTTGTCTGTATCCGTGTGAGCGTGTGTCTTAATCGTGCAGAATGAAAACAAGATTGCGATGTGATTGCGCGTTCAAGACACTATAGTGAATTCGGTTTGGGATCGGCTGTTTGAAGGATCCGCGATTGGGTTTTAACTACCGTTTTTTTTTTTCTCAAATAAGAAGAAGAATGCTGCAGTGAACAAAAGAGAAGGTCGGTGGTTTGAGCGAGTGTTTTCGATTTTCGGATTTTCGTCTCGGAACGCAGCATCAGCTCATTGAGAGAGGAAGAAAAGGAAAAGTTGGTGTAGTTCAGTGTTCGCCGCAGTTCCGTGATACAACCCGCGCGGGGATTCGGGGTCAAGTACAGTGAATATCTGCGTCTCGACCCGATCGGTGCCGCCCTACCACCACTCCCGGTTCCCAGACTCCCACAGTTGAAGATGTCCGCGACCGCGGTGAAGCTTGTAAATAGTGGTTCCCCCAAGCTGGTTCGGACGTCCCGCTAAATCTGTGTCGTTTTTCTCGTTCCGTCAGCAGAATGGATCCGAGCCGTCCAAGAAGTCGGTCAAGGTTGTCGAACCGGCCAAGGACAAGGCTCCGGCGTCCGCGACCGCTCCAACCCGTAAGCAAGGCACTCCGGTACGAAAAACGGCGGCGACCAACCACGACACCAACCACGCCAAACGGTCCCGTTCGCCCGAACCCAACACCTCTTCGTCGTCGTCGTCCTCCTCCTCCGAGGAAACCGCCAGTAGTAGCACCCCCGCGAGCAGTAACTCCACTCCGGCGGTTCCGGCGACCCCTCCTACCCCAACCACCACCAACCCCAAGGAGCTGCCCACGATCAAGGGCAGCGGCCCGAACGGGGAGTTGACCTTGAAGGACATCCCCATCTCGGGGATCTCGTTCCAGGAGGTGTACAACCCGGAACACGAGGGCCCCCCCACCACCAAGGTCATCATCTACAAGCCCAAGTCCGGCAAGGGCCAACCGACGGCGAAAGTCATTGTGACCAAGGTTCTTGCGCTTGAGTGTGTGTTTGTGTCTTCTGTCCAAGTCGTGTGGTGGTTGTTAGGAGAGAGAGAGATTGAGCGATTCTCAGTGTTAGGTGTTGTTGTTGGTGTTGTTACTTGTGTTGCGCGCCGGGGTCTCTTCTAACTGCTACTCTGAAAGTGTTGTTGTTGTTGTTGTTGCTGTTGGTGTTGCCGATGATGTTGTCAATGTTACGGTTCTTCCGTGGTACATGAATCGGGTAGGAATACACGGAAAGAATGTGGTGGCATTGAGTGCTAACACTGGTGTTTGCTCCCCTTTCTACGGCATGGTTCTTTGATTATTCTGTTCGAACGAGTTCGGATGACTTGTACTAATATCTTCAACTTATCAGGGACTAACTTCTTGAACTACATCAATATTCTAGACTTTGCTTTTCTGCTGAACTTCTCTGAACTTAATTAAGCTTGTTTCGATATTATGATCTAAGTATGTTGAAGGATTTAAAGGAGTTACAACAATCGGTCTGTAAAAGTTGACAGTGCTGCCAGATTGTCAATTGTTACTAATCTCGAGATTTGGAATCGTGACTCTGTTATAATTTTTGGAATTTCATTCGGTCATATCTTATTCGATGAATCGCAAGCAGTAAAAAAAATAAGTTAGAATACTGTGAATGTTAAGAATATATTTTCAAAGTACGGTCTCGAAAATAGTTTTTTTTTTCCTAAATTTACTGAATTTACAGATAAAAACAGATATTTTTCGAAAATCTGTTTTTTATTGTTTTTTTTTGCTGTCAAAAAATGTTTTTAGCTGCGTAGTAAAAAATGGGAAATCACAAAATCTGTGTAATTTTACCTCTAGAATATGTAAATTCATCGCTTTTCCGTTGTAATGCCACTTTTTCGGTCTAAATTGAGGTAATGTTACAGCATAATAGAGGTAATATTCAACCTTACAATTTTACACCTACCAAATATACGATTTTTTAAAGCTTGTGTTGCTTATTATGTCATTATGAAACAAACATGGTTATAATTTTTCAAGTTTCAATATTTTCTCCAAATGTTAAAAATCACGATTAAATTGATCATGTTTTTGGAGGAACTTTAGTTTTCTACACCTGCTTGTCTATTATATTTCTTATATAAAATAATGTGGTCAATTTCTCTTAATTTGTTAAACGTCAGTAAAGCTGCTACACTGAAAAAAAACATGGTAATATTACATTTGGGAAGGGGTACATCTTTTATGTCAGAAAAGAGGTGTAATTTTACCTCTGGAAATGTGTAATTTTACCACTTTTCGGGTGTAATGTCACTTTTTCAGTCTAAATTGAGGTAAAATTACATCATAAAAGAGGTAATATTCAACCTTCCAAAATTACAGCTTACAAATTTACATTATTTTTTTCTGTGTAGATATGCTATCAAATTTATTGCCTCTTCAAAGCAAACCCAGATTTTTTGTTAAACAAGATTTTTTTATTTTTTAAAATTAAATTGCACACCCAATTTCTGGTGTTAAATTACATTTTTGTTTACACTGAAACATTTTGGTTCCAAACTTTAACAATTGGCAGCCATGTCTTTCATCACTTTTTTGTTCTAGATGTTTACAATAGAAGGTCATTTTAAACAACTCTTCGAACAAAACTTTTTTGTGAAGATTAAAATGCATCTTTTTACGATTGTTTACATAAATGAGTGTGTTAAAAATAAAATCATTAATTAATGTAAATTTAAACATTTTGGGAAATTCCAGAAATAGCAAGTTTCAACTTAACTTTTTATCGCACAAAGGTGTCAAAACGACTTTACATTTCCTGACCTTAAGCTATGCTACGAAGTCAAAAGTGAATTAAAGATGGTTGAAAAAATTACTTCTTTTGGATATAATTTTACATCAAATTTGGCAAAATAAATAAAATTACACATAGAAATTTGTAAATTTACATATTTTTAGAAGCATAAATACTCAAATATTTTTCTGACACAAATTCTGTCAACATTCTGCGATGTAATTTTTTTTTTGCAGCCTGTCTTTCAACGGTTTTTTGTTCAAGAAGTTTACAATAGAAGGTCATTTTGAGCACCTTTTACTCTGCGAAAAAACTACTTAACATACTTTCGAAGGTGCCTCTTTTTACTAATTTTTACATTAAATTTTGTGTTAAAAATAAAATCACACAACAATCGTGAAAAAAATCACCTATCTGATTGAATTTTAATTGTTTTTTAATGTAAATTTAAACATTTAGTGAAATTCTACCAATAGCGAGTTTAAATTTATTTATTTTTATGAAATTTCATTTTTGATCACTTGAAATTGTGTCATTCTTCTTTAAAATTATGTTTCCGATGTGAAACTACACATTTCCCGACCTTTGTTTGATAAGGTTCCATCAGCTATGTAATTTCCTAAATATTAAAAAAATGTGAATTTAATAAATTTGAAAAAAATCCTCTTTTTAGATGTAATTTTACATCAGTAAAGGCAAAATAAGTAAATTTAGACATTTTTAGAGGTTATAAATAATTTTCTTTTCTGACACTGATTCTGTCAACATTCTCGGATGAAATATGTTTAAGATTAGGAAATATTTATGCATTAATTTAAAAAAAAATCCAATTAATATTTCTCGAGAATTGATTTGATGAAGAAGCTTGATTTTGAGTCGGAGCCTATACCTTTCTTTAGAAAGAAAGGCAAAAAATCATAAAGAACAAGTTAATTAGAGAGAAATGCCAAATTTCAAATCAAAAATGTATTTAAAAATAATCTCTGATGCATAGGAACGCACAATTCGGACTAGGATAAAATAAATATAAAAAGTATACGAAAGGATTGCTGCAAAATGGTTCCTTTCCAGGAACATCATTTTATAAAAACTGATTACATGAATTGTCATCAAATTTGTTTAAAATAAATTAGAAATGAAACTTTTTTGAATAGTTTTTCTTTATTAAATGACATATTCAAATTCATTAATTTTAGTAAGACATTACTGAAACTTATATGCAATTTTACAGTTCGTTTTTTTTTACAATATAGCTCTGTTTAGAATATCAAATATCCTAACATTCTGATCAATCATGCATTATCAAAATTTATAATTGCAACTTTATTTTATTTTGCGAAGGAATTTTTTTACTGGCATTTCCAAGCAAATAATGCAAAATTTTCTTAAATTTCTTGATATTTATCAAAAGGCATCAACTAAATTAAAAAAAAAGTTTTTTTTTTCAGTGGTTATTGTGAAACATTTGTTAAAAAAAAACATTTCAGTTAAGTGTTCATGTATCCCAACAGGGTTGCGAGGTATAGACTTTTATTTTTCATAGTTTTTTTTTTAAATCATATTTTGTTTCAAAATGAAAAAAAAAGTAAAAAAACGAAACTATTGGCACTACGCCCCCCGGGGCATGGCCTTCCTCTAACGTGGGATTTCTGCTCCAGCGCCTCTGACGAGACAGGAGAAACCGGGACCGACGTTTTACTTCACCATCCGATAGAAGCTCAGTGGATAAGGTGGGAATCGAACCCGCGTCTCATAGCATCATCGGGATCGGCAGCCGAAGCCGCTACCCCTGCGCCACGAGACCCACAAAAAAAAGTAATGTTTGCTAAATTACTCAACCTAAAAATAAATGACACGACATAGAAGTGTTGCCAAATTTTGAACATTTAAAATTCACTTGAATCGTTTTTTTTTCATATTTATGTTAAAATTCAGTAGTCTATTTTCAAAAGTGAAATACACTTCGATTAAGTGCCCACATGATCTAGCAGGGCTGCCAGATTATCAATTTTCATAGCTCGTTTGATTTAATTTTATTAGCTATCAAATATCTATATTTTTGAATTTATTCTTGCATAAATAATTCTACTTCTGGGCTCTCATCATGGCAGAGTTGCCATCATTTTAAAAAACGACTGAAAAAAATATTAATTTTTTTTTTAGATTTTGACATCGAACGATAAAATATTTATTTGAAAGTAATCTCATAACAAATGCTTAGGTAATCGTGTAACATAAGACAGTGCTGCCAGATCTTCAGCTTCTTTTTGAATATTTTTTTTTTTAATTTTTAAAGAGAAATAGGGTTATATGTATTGAAATTATTCAAAGAAATTAATAAAAAAGAAAATTACAAAATTATTCTTGCATAAGTGCTCGCAAATTTAGGAATGATAGTCAAGACGGTTTGATCAAGTTCAAGAAGTTATTTTTAAATTGCCTACATAAAACAAATTTGCGTAATTCAAGAATTGGTCATTAATACTTAACTTGTTCATTCAATTCATACTGCACAGAAAAAAATAATGTAAATTTGGAAGCTTTAATTTTGGAAGGTTGAATATTACCTCTTTTATGATGTAATTTTACCTCAATTTAGACTGAAAAAGTGACATTACACCAGAAAAGTGGTAAAATTACACATTTACAGAGGTAAAATTACATCTTTTTTCTGACATAAAAGATGTACCCCTTCCCAGATGTAATATTACCATGATTTTTTTTTCTGTGTGTCATCCAGTTTACAACGCCACATTCTCTCTGTGTGTTTGATCGTTTACCTCGGGTTCATCGAGCCAAAACCTTCCTTCTTCTTTTTCCTTCACTCTTTTCTATCGCCAACGATAGCCCATCAATTTCGATGTACTTAAAATAGTACCACGGTGAATTCTTCCCACCTAGAACACAGCACAAATATTCTTAGCTCGCGCGAATTCATTTGTAAGATCATCATCATCAACAGCAACAATCGAAGATCGGTCATCAGGGTGGTCATCATCGTCTTCGTCGTCGTCGCTAATAGCCCGCGGGACGTCTGCCCAGTCTGAATGTTTCTCTTCCTGTGGTCCGTGCTCGTTTCGTACTTTTGGGAAATAGTATGTCCTAGCTAGTCTGTTCGTTGCGTTTCTCATTTTGGTTTGTGGTTCCATCACTCACGTTGTTAGTGACTAATTGCAAGAAGGTGAAGATCGGTGAAGAACTTTTTCGTGTGTGATTATTTCTAGTCCAGCGATGATTGCGAAGCGAATAGCGGTCGTGCGGTCGCGATGAACAGTGAAAGTGGTTACTACGGTTTAAAAGGGCCCACGATGGCGTCCTTCCAGCAGCAGCAGCATCAACCTCAAATAGTGGCTAGTGAAAGTAATTATCATCAGCAGCATGGAGTTGGTGGCGGTGGCTACCCGCAGCCAATAATGCCACCGATAAGAAATTACGCCGCGGCCAGCGAAGCTGGCGAGATGGTGTACACAAATCTACTCGGAGGAAGTCATGTTAATTACAATGGCAGCACTTATTACAACGGCGTCGGCGGCGGTGAGTTAATTGATTTAAGTGCATCACAGTTGCATCAGCCGCAGCAGCAGCCTCAGTATCATCAGCAGACGAATCAACCGAGTCAGCAGCAGCAGCATAATGATATGTATAATGCCGATATCGATTTCATGAACAATTATTTAAAAAGCCTGCCCGAGTACGCGGCGGTGGCCTGTCCGAGTTCCTCGATGCCGGTTGCACCGGCGCAGACCTCAACGGCTGCAGCAGCTCCTCCTCATATAAAGAGTGAAAATTACCGCCACCATTACGTCAACGACCCCTACTTTCAATATTACGACAGTGCAACGGCAATGCAAGGCTACTACCCGATTGCCAAGTCCAGCTCGTACCACGCGACGGGGGGTCATCCCGGGTACTACAATCCGTACCAGCAGCCGCAGCAGGTTCAGGCGGTTCAGCCGACTCAGCAGTCGTTTGTCCAGCTACCTCCCCACCACCATCACCATAATCAGCATCATCATCACCACCACCACCACCATCATCAGCAGCAACCCCAGGTGGAGGTTCTACCGCGAAGTACGTCGCACTCGTTGATCCCGCGAGCCTCGGTCGAGAACAAGTTCAGTAAGAGTAGGGCAACGCCCGGTGATAGCGCTGAGGCGGCCGGAGTTCCTACGGTGCCGTACGCGCCCAAGCAGTCCAGCATGAGCAAGTTCTGGCAGGAGACGACCTCGAACAAGCCGGCCAGCGGGACCAAGTTCGGCTGGAACTACGACCGGATCATGGCCAAGACGAAAAAAGACGTCCAGAACAGCATCAACGAGTACAAGAAGAACGTGACCAGCTTGCACAACCTGTACAGCAGTGCGGACGGCAGCGAGAGTCACATCCCGGAGGCTAACACTCACTTCAAGCTGCGCAAGAACTACTCGTACTCGCACCTGGACAAGCACATCCGGGACCACCTCACCGAGGAGGAGTTCCAGCGGCTCGTCAACGAGAGCGAGTCCAAGCCCAACTTCTACGCCAACCACTCGTGCAACTACGTCAATCCGCTCTGCAAGAGCTACTCCAGCGGTACGATGAGCTTCGGCCAGCCGTTCCTCCCACCTCCTCGACCCCTTCCCCCAAGCCATCCTCCTCCGACGAGCCTTGCCAAAAGCATCTCCAACACCTCCATCCAGCGGAAACCCTCAATAACCCTACCCGACGTGGCGGCCTTCATCCCGGCCCTCAACCTTGCCAAAAGCTCGTCCTCCTCCTGCATCTACACCAAGGCCCTGAACCAACCCAACAGCAAAAAATACAACCTTTTCACCCCCTACAAAAGCATCATCCCCGAACCCCCCGGCCTATCCTCCCTCCCCCCGAACGACATCAGCGCCACCAACAAAATGATCTCCAAAAACAACGCCCTCATCAAGAAGAGCGCCTCCTTCCAACCCTTCACCAACACCAACACCCCGACCCGCCGGGGCACCTCCGACAACTTCTTCGTCAAGCAACACATCCCGCCCGCGAGCAAGGTCGTCGTAGACTACCCGCCCTTCACCAAAATCTCCTCTATCCAAATCCCCATCAACGGTCACCTCCCTCCCGCCTTCCCCCGCGACCTCAACAACAACCAACAGGACTGCATCATCAACATCGAAGACAACATCGAACAAAGCATAGCGGACATCTACAACGTCGGCTACGACCAACCTCCCCTTCCCCCACAACCCCCCATCCCCCTCGGCGTCTTCAAAAGCTACTCCCACTCCCGGCTCAACCCGGACGCCAAGAACTTCACCCCCAGCCGGTCACTCCACCCCCCAACCCCCACCACCAACCAACCCCCTCACCTCCCTAGCCCGCTCCAACTCCAACAGCTGCAACGTGGCCATCAGCGCCACCGGCCAAATCGAACCCCTCCCCCCCACCACCATCACCGTCTTCAACTCCACCGTCGAGGTAACGCCCACCTACGTCCCAGCCAAAAACATCACCCTCTCCAAGTCCGCCACCCAGATCGCGTCCTACGGCGACGACCCGGACGACGAGGACGACACCGTCGTCCCGTGCGCCTCCGACGACGAAGACGACGAGGAGGACGTCGACGACGACGAGTTCGATCTCAACTACCTGGACGACGACGACGACGAAGACCCGGAAAACCAGGACGCCGAAGGCGTCCTCTACGAGCACTGCCTCGACCAGTACTTCGTCCCGTCCAAGTCCGCCTCGGACCTCGGCGAGTGCTCCGGCGCCGTACACACCACCACACCGGCAGTCGCGAAGATCCCCGAGGTGTTCACCAGCAACGCGGACATCTTCCTCGAGGGGGGGAGCGAGGAGTTCCTGCTGGATGACGTAACGGAGGCGGAACTGTACGCGGCGGCCGATTCGGCCGACTCGTGCACGCCGGAACTGGAGGGAGTGGCAGCTGCGCTGCCCGCGGCAGATGGGATGGAGGTACCGCGCGCGCGCGCTTGAGAGCTTGGCCACGCTGCTTGAAGTGTCCCGCGTCCGCGAGCCGTGCTTTTCGCGAAGATCTATTGTGTTTGAGAGGGTGTGATTTGTTGCGGTAACAGCATGTGCTAGGTTTGTGTGTGTGTGTGTTTGCTGAAGTTTGTTGAGCAAAACTTGCATGCAAAGCAAGCGGGAACTTGCACGCGAAGCGTGTTCATTGCTTCACATTCCAAAATTTCAGGAAAGCATATCTTACTACATGTTGGTTGCCAACCAATTTCACAGTCGCAAAAATGCGTATTAAAATCAAATGTCAAGATCGACTCTTTCACATTCTTTTTGTACGAAACTTGTATGCAAAGCCAGCTCTTGACCAGTTTGGCTTTGCGTGCAATATGAGCTGGAACTTGCACGTAAGGCAAGTTTTGTGGGTAGCTATGCAAAAGCCTACAGAAATCACATTTGCATCTGCTTCAATTTCCCTATGCAAAACTTGCATGCAAAGCAAATTAGATGGGTCTTGCATTGCAAGCAAAGTTGCATGCAAGCATTATTTGTTGTTAACATTCCAAGGTGGTAAAAATACCTAGTTTATTAAATATTCTGATTTTTCTTTATTTCTGCAGAAGATTTTAGAAGGTAAACTAAATTTTGCTGAACTTTCCAAAAAAAGATTTAAAAATGTTGTCTTCTATACAATATTTTGACTTTGTATCGTTTGCAATAAAACTAAACTATAAATATTGCAGTTTTTTTCCTCAAACAAGCAAATTTTCTTTCTATCTATCTTACTCTTTCACTTTGTACAAAACTGATTGAGTGATTTTTTTGTCAGAATTAAGTTAATTTTCCACAATCCGTATTTTTTTTTCATTTTTAAATTGTTTTATTATTTATTTTAGTTATTTTTAGTTTTTTTACAAACCATATCAAATTTATTAATTAAAAAAAATCACAAAAACATCGTGTTTTTTTTTATTTTATAAGGGCACATCACTTTTGTAAACAAAAGTGTAACCCTCTCACACCTTATGTAAACAGTACATAACCTGTTTACACAAGTTATGTGACCTTTTGAAATGTTAGGCTCCACATATGCAAAGAGCCCTTTCAACCTTTTCAGCCTATTTTTTCATTTTTTTTTATTAATTGTGAGAAAATTATTCTCATGAAAAAAAAATACTCTTGTTTTCGAAATTAAGGTTTTAGGGTTAATGTAGGGACCCATCAAAATAATTAAAAATGAATCGCAGAATTTTATATTTTTTTTTCGTTTTTTTGGCTTTGAACATCATAAAATAAATTTCAATAAAAAATAATACTAAAATATCCTTATTGAACATAACTTTATTCTTAAAATTAAAATTTCTGAAAAACTTACTTTCGATTCAAATTATTCCTCTATTTCGAATTATGAATTACAAAAAAATAGGAAATAAAAGTTGCTTTCAAATGTATTATTTTCTTAAGATTAACTAAATCAAACCAAATTTACAATAAAAATAATTTGTTTTTTTTTTTTCAAAATTTACTTTCGCCCTTCGAAAAAGTACAAAAAAAAAGTTAAATTTTTAATTGAAAAAAAAAATACATAAATATCTATTCTATTTCGAATAATGAATAACAGAAAAAGGTAAACTGGAGCGTTTTCACGGTGTGTCCACGCATTTTTACCCCCCTGCAAATTCTGTGAAATGTGATGCGTTACAAGAATTCTCTCTGCGGAAAACACAACGCAGTAGGGCTGGCCGCTTTCAAGATATGTACTTTCTCAAGAACTTTTCCTCCTTTTGTTCCTATCATTATAGGAAACCTTTTGAAAATGTACCCTAGAAATATTTTGTATCATATAATATTAAAATTATTACACAACGGGAAGCTCTCAGAAAATTCATGGAAGTTAAAATTTGAACTTACTGTATTTTTTTATCATTGGAATTTCGCAACGTCGTAAAATGAAAAGGTTATTCCCGATAATGTTATCGCCTTGCGATAACGATTTACTCACAATTTCACGTGCACTTATTTAGAAAAAAAAAATACATTCAGACTAATTTTTGGATAATTTAGTAAATTTGAAAGCATAAGTAAAAAAAGACTAAAAAAAAATCACGAAATATAGATTTTTTCAAGTCCTCAAATTATATAATTTCTTTGTTCAAAACTTGCATGCATAGCATGTTAACCAGATTTCATATACAAATTGCATACATAACTTGTATGTTAGGACATTTTTATAAATGTTTCATTCCATTACCAGAAAGTTTCTTTGAAAACTACATTTCTAATATTTCAATACAATATACTCGTTTTTTCGACAACCAATAAATAAAATTTCGTTGGAAAGTCCGTGAAATCGGACTTTTATTGCCTATTAAAAACTTGCATGCAAGTCAAACGACTTTGTTTCAAATTCATTTTTTTTTATGAAACTTGTACGCAAGAAATTTTCTATAGGAGCGTAGTTATTTAGGCTTTATTTAATTGTTGTAAAATATCTAATACGATTTTTTCTTAATATTTAGGCAGTCAACAAACAAACAAAAAGTACTCTGAAGTTTTGTTGAAAAGCCATTGAATTCAAACGAGTTCGCTGCTCAAAACTTGCATGCAAAGCAGGTTTATAATTCAGCTTTTTTTATACAAAACTTGCTTGCCAACATATTTCTAGAAGGGTGCGAGTCTTAGCTACTTTGTCAATTTAGTCCTGATGATGAAATATCATCTATATTCTTCAAGATCTTCAATTTCAGCTACTCTGCTCAAAACTCTTGCATGCAAAGCAACTTGCAAGTCTGAGTTAACGGGAAAGTAGCCAAGGCGGAGACTAATCGCTGCCGCGATTAGAATTGCCCAAAAAGGTTTTCCACTTTGCGCTCTTCTAATTCTGCGGCCTTTCATTACTATAATATCTCTCGGTTGGCAGCTAATTGAAAGCCCGCAACTCACCGATAATTGCGTTGAATTTGGTGAGATTTCGGAAAAGAAGCGAGTTCGTTTCAACCCGTTTCGCCTCGCTTCCTGTGTGCACTTCCAATATCTTTGCCGGTTACAGCTAATTGTTGCAATTGCTCGACCATCAATGCTGGTCGGCGGAGGCCCGTTTTGGGCCCTACATTCCGACGACCACGACCAGAAAGGGGCCACCCCAATTACTTCGTGGCTGTCAACAACCAGTTGGCCAGGTTCCGTTTTCGGAACTCTTGGGTACGGTAAGCTATTGTTAGCCGTGACGAGCATCTCTCGTCGGCGTCGTAATCTTCGTCACTCTGGTGCTTTCGGGGTTGATCGATTTTATTAGATACACTGCATTTGTACCAAACAAACAAACATTGGCAGCGGAATGACGTGCGAGCGCGCTCGTTTTGAGGCGTAATCAGCTGCGGTGACCAGAGATAAGTGGATTCGCACGAAAAATGATGACTTTCCTTAAAGAGCAATATAGGGCTGCTCCAGGGCTGACTTAGGGCTAGTTCCGTTCATGTCCCTAGCGCTTGTGATAACTTTCAAAGCACCTCTTTCAATCTTGAACATTTTTAATAGAGTCGAATCCAAAGATCTGTGGCCACCTTGCGGCGGGCAATCGCAGATTGCGCTATTGTCGGCTCTGCTCAAAGTTCGCGCGTACTCTCCCTCGAGAGTGCGCTCTCGAGGATGAACGTTTCGAAAAAGGAAGCTAATTATCGCAGGCGATGCTATATTTGAACCCTTGACTATATGGCGCGAATCTCAATCCGCCATACTAATTGATACATCAGAAAATCAACGCACCCAGAAGCATGGTGTTGAATTTCCATAAAACGCACTCGTTTATGCACAAAAAAAAGAACTCTGCAAAACTGCGATTACGTCGGCGGTGGAATTCCGCTCCAACCTCGGGGGACCAACTTGTACACAAAGGGTGCTAGGCATTCCATAACCCACCGAAGTTGGACATGACTTGCTCATTGTGCAAATTTCATGCCTCGCGATTGGTGGCGGTTTTATGGGTTACCGGATCGGTAATGTCTCTATTTGCGATCGACGAAGGGATTCTTGAGCGTTTAAAAGTGATGGTATGCGGAACGCCATCTATTGGGCGCTAGTAGAAATAGCGAGCGGCGTTTGTTTTTGTTTTGTTGGTTTTGCCTGTCAAAACATTGCGCTTGTGCAAAGAGAGAGGACCTGCCGCGAAGAATCGCGGAATGGCGCGCGGCCTGCGGAAGCGGGTCGTCGAAATTGTCAATACGTGGCGTTTTGTGGTGTTAACCCTCAAGTAGACGGGTTAGTTAAAGTTTCTAAATATTCTAGATATTATAATTTCTCGTGGTTTGCAAATCTGGTAGTTTTTGAAGAAGTTTTATATTGAAATTTATAAGATTTTTTAACTCATTTAGATTTGCTGAAGTGCACATCTAGAGAATGTTTTCAGCCAAAATTCTTCTGAAATAAGGAGTTGTTTAAAAAATCAAATTTCAAAGATTTCCACTCATACTCATATTTACTGAGCATAAATAACGGTTGAAAGTGACTATCTCTATCTGTCACTTTTCTCAGGCAATTAATTTTTGTAACATAGATTTTGAAATGTAAATATTTTATGACATTTCACGACTTTTCCGAACCATTTGTGATCATAGACAAGGTTTTGTGGTGATTTTTTTTTTAAATAAATAGCTAAATAAAAAAAAAAATGAAAATATGATTTTTTTTTTATTACAAATTTCATTTTTCCATAAAAAGAATATTTTGGATTTTTTTTTGTTTTGTAGAATAAACCAAGAAGTGTTCACAAACCACGTAGTTGTATGAAAAGGTCTCAAAATATTCGTTGTATGCCCTTTTAAATTTGTTTGAGAGGTTTATTTTTTTATATGGATAAAACAATTTTACATGCGAACTTTGGTGTTGATAATCACAACATGAACCAATTTACATAAATTTTTCCTTAAAATTGAAAATTAAAATTAAATATCATGTCGCTTGAAAATTTATTTTCAATTTTTTCGAAAAATGAATTATAGAAAAAAATAGATTTCCATGGAATTTAAAATATATAGCTTTCCTAAGAATTCAAATATTTGCGTTTTTTCTGTAATTACACAGAAAAAAAGTTGAATTTTGGAATTTTGAAAATTTGGTAGGTTGAATATTACCTCTTTATTTGTGTAATATTACATAAAAATGTGTAAAAATGTGAACCTGATGAATATTTATCAAAAATTTATCATTTATTTTGCCACAAAATCTGTCACCATTTCCTGATGAATATTACCATGCTTTTTTAAAATTGTTAAAATAAAACAAAATACTTAAATTTAAATTTTACGCATTTTAAAATGATTTTGATATTATTATTATAACGAATTTAAAAAATATTAGTAAAAACGCAATTTCACAAATATTGATTGATTCGTTAAGTTAAATTTTTATAGTTTGTAATATGGATATCAAACTACGCGAAATTTTGCAAACATTCCCATTTCACAAGAGCTTTTTTTTACAAAAATACCGTTTTTTCAACTACTCAAATTTTCATAATTTGCAATATGGGTAACAAAGGACGCAACATTTTATATTGTTTTTTTTTTCTACACTGCTATCTTAGTGTAAAATACTTTAATATTAATAAAATACCGTGTTTATAACACTTAAATTTACATATTTTGTTATTTAGGTGTTACGCGACACAAAACTTTGTTTAGACTTTCACTGAGTTGACCTTTTTCAGTGCAAAATACTTAAACTTTTACAAAAAAAAAAAATATTTATATATTTGTGATATGAACATGAAATGGCTTCTTTTTTTGTAACTCAACTTTTGCATCAAAAATTTAAGCAAGGAATTGATAATTTTAGGAGTTTAACCATTTGGGATAAATTCTTCTCAGCAGTAGCTAAAACTTTGCCAAAGAACCAAACCGATAAAAAAACGATCAGATAATTTTCGGTTGACTTATGGAAGCTTATTAAAAAATAACTTTTGAAAAATTTGGTTGGTCGATCCGGAAAGAATTCAAAATATGCTGATTTAAAAAAAAAATCGGGTCCTTTCGAGCAACTTTATCTCTTTTTTGTTTGATATTTTTTTTATTGCTAGTATTCAGTCATTATCTTTGCCTATTTGCTGTATTTTCATAATTGTCTAGTAACTTATTTTTTTGTGTTTTTTATTTTCACATTTCGATACATACTTAAACCATACTTAAATCTTTAACACCTAAATTTCCCCCTTTTTCTCGAGCTTGGGAGTTTAGGTGTTAAAGTCGTAACCAAGTGCTTATGTTGAAACATAAATAGAAAAAAAACGTTTTTTCAAGAATTTGTGAAAATAATGTTTCTTTTTCCAAAAAATACTTTTTTTAGATCGAAGCCCGTCTAGAGGCGGGGTTCGGGTTTTTTTTTCGGCTTAAGTGCATTGAAATCAAGAAGCAATTTACAAACCATGTAAACGGCTTAAAAAGATTACCATATTACACTTGGGTATCGAAAAAGTGTAGTTTTACATCTAAAAATGTGTATATTTACCACTTTTTCTATTTAAATTAAAGTGGAAGGTAATATTAAACCTTTTAAATTGACACTTTTTTACTGTGTACATAATATGAAAAGCTCGAATGTTTTTTTTGAGGTGTAAGATTTAATCTTCTTCTAGTGTGAACTCCCTGAAGTAATTTAATCCAGTTTTGTTTAGGTACAATTAAAAATTGCTGCTGACACAAACTCTTGCATGTAAATCTTGTTTAAATATAGTGTAATTTTACGTCAGAAAGGCGGTATAATTACATCAGCGAGGTGAAATTTTCATCGTTTTCGGTGTAAGGCCGTTGCAAATATTTTTCAAAGTTTATGTCAACGTTTCAACTTTTCATTACTTTCTCATATTTTTTAATTGAAAAATTCTTTCATTGGAAAATTTCTTTCCAGTTGGACTTGAAAATAGATCTCTACTGTAATTTAATCCAGTTTTCGATGTAAAATTACATTTTTTTTTCAGATGGATTTCGTGTCGCAAGAAATGTGTAATTTTGCATCAGAAACGGGGTAAACTTACATCAGTGAGATTACCTTATTTTTCCATGTATTTTTTTTTTCACAAAACATCCCGTGCTTGAGTACAACTGAACGGTAACTTTTCCTGTAAAAAAGCTTATAAATTTTCATAGAAAAATATGTAAATCTCAAGTTGCTTGAAATTTTTCAATCACAAAATCTTAAAAATTTCCGAGACAGATTTCGCATCGGAAAAGAAGTAATTTTACATTGAAAACTGGGTAAAATTACCTGCGTGGGATTACATTTTCGGTTTTTTGTCTTTTCTTTTTTTTTAATACTTGACAGAAATCGTTGGACCTTAAAAAAATTGATTCATCGTTGCTCGTTAAGATTTTCGTGAAAAAACATCGTATTTTTCAACACATCCAAAAGCTAAAAAAAAATTCAAACTAAAATAAATTCTTCAACAAAGTAAATCATTCAAGGGTTAATCGCTGATCCCTACTGGTATTCCTTCACTTTTCCATTTTTTGTTTTGTTCCTCAATTTTCTTTCCATACCACGACGCTAGACGGTCGTCGCCATCGTTGTAGTCGTGTACTCACGTAAGCTAGTGAACTCGTGAAAAACCTGAAAACAAATTTGTTTAACCAAGAGAGAGAGAGCGAGAAAATAAACTTTGCGGCGGTGGTGGTCCGTCTCTTCACCCCCACGCCACCAGATGGCACTCTACCAACTATTTTTAGAACCTTTCCCTCGACGGTGGACGATCTCAAATGTCAACGTGGTTCACGCTGAGAGATGTAGATGTCGTCGCCCGCGCAGCGGGGGCAGTTGCCTAGATTCGGGCGCACTGGCCCATCACGCCGTTTTCGCGATCTTCACTTGAACTCTGGGCACACAACGCAGCTGATCTCGGATCTACGCAGGAGTTCTGCCGGTGGGGCGCATGCGCGCGGCCTTCGTGCGCAAATCACACTCGCACCAACGTCAGTCGCCGCGACTCCCGAATGTTCCTTGGACTGACCGCGATCGCGGTTCCGTTCGCTGTAGTTGTGAGTGTGGCGCTACCAGCAAACAACAACACAAATACACGGAGCTTCATAAGCTGGGGAGGCTGGCATTTTTTGCCTGCGACTTTCAAAAATTTTCACTTCCAATTTATAAATAGTTGCGTTTCGGCATTCTCGGTTGTACGCCGCGGTCGCCCTAGTGTCGTCGGTTTCGTCGGTCCTCCTGCGTGCGACCGAATGTTCCGGACGTCCTGCTGAAGTCCCGTTTGGACACGGCTTGTGATATATACTCCCGGAGGCTCGATATCCGAAGCTGCTGCCGAAATCCCCTACTTCGTTTTTTTAAGTGTTCT
Source organism: Culex quinquefasciatus (assembly GCF_015732765.1). Taxonomy (NCBI): domain Eukaryota; kingdom Metazoa; phylum Arthropoda; class Insecta; order Diptera; family Culicidae; genus Culex; species Culex quinquefasciatus. Next base: position 107,165,518 of record NC_051861.1, read on the forward strand.
TTTTGTGTGAAAACCAAAAAAAAATCAAGAAATTTCAGTTCTAGTCAAATGCTGTCAATTAGCGCTGTGATAAAGCCGTAGATTTGTAAGAAGTTGTGTGTACGTAAAAAATCCGAAGATTCGCGAAACTTCAACCGTTTTGGTTGTGTTTAACTCCGCTGAAAAAGGAAAAATAACACTTGAAGTTCGCATAGTGCAATTATTATTGTTTAGTGCCATTTCGAGTGAGTGAGTGTTCTACTTTTCCCGTCGATGACGGATGCAGTGTACCGCTGCCTAGTGTGTAGGACGATCATCGTGATCCTCTTAAGGGATCTCGTCAAGAGAAGAAATTTGCTGGATCCGACGAGTAGAGCACGTCGTACACCCCCCCTTCTAACTGTTCTGATTGACGATCGCGATCATTAATTCAGCAAAAAAAACTTCTTCAAAAATTTAATATTCTTACCTCAACGGTAAGAGCGACAAAAAAAAACACACTTTCGAACTCTCAGAGTCGTTCCACACCGGTTGGTGGCGGTGACTCTCGGGGGCTAGAATTGCGAATTAAAAATAAAACCTACGTGCGGCGTCGTGAGTGACATAACGAGTTTTTCCCTCCCAGAAGCATCATCCTCATCGCTACTAGAGGCATGGGACACCAGCGCGCGGAATCTTCCGCAAAATAGAAAAGCAAAAAACAAAAATATAATGGTTCAAAACGGCTTTGACACTCGCATTTCTGCGCCATCTGCTGTTTGATGTGTGGTTTTTTTTTTCGAAGAAGAAGAAAAGTGTCTCAAAGAAGGTTTTTTTGGGTTGGAAAATTGTAAACAACCATTTTTTCCTCAAATGAAAAGTGCTTGGAAATTGTTGAATCTTAGCAGCTCCGGTACCTCAGAACAAAATATTTCTTTGAGATTGTCAACTTAATATTTTGGGATTTTTAGTATTTGTACCTAAATTAATGTGTAACCATATAATTTACATACAATAAGATGTAAATTTTATTTTGCTGTACACAGAAAAAAAAATGATGGTAATATTCATCAGGAAATGGTGACAGATTTTGTGGCAAAATAAATGATAAATTTTACCCCAAAAAATGATGAATTTTCATCAGTTTTTGATAAATATTCATCAGGTTCACATTTTTACATATTTTTTTATGTAATATTACACAAATAAAGAGGTAATATTCAACCTACCAAATTTTCAACATTCCAAAATTCAACTTTTTTTCTGTGTAGTTTCACTCAGTTTTTTATGTAAAATTACACAATTTTGTCCAGCATAAAACTGTTCAGAAAGCTTTCATGTCGGAAGGAATGTGTTATTTTACACCAGAAACTGAGTCAAATTAAATCAGCGAGATGCAGTTTTCAACTTTTTCTACGTAATTTATGTTAGTATCTTCAAAACTACGGGAACTATCGATATCATTTTTTATTCATCCCCTAAAGTAGTGTCTTCAAAATTATTTACAACAAAGTTTGACTATTTTAACAATCAGGTTGTTACAGGATCGGGTCTGTAAGTTTGACAAATGTTTAATAAGAAGACAGCAACTTCCTTGGTTGCTGTGCACCCTTAACGGCAAATGTCATGTAAATATTACATCTTGGGATTATAACACTGTAAGAAAAAAATGTGTAAATTTACATCTTTTTGAATGTAATTTTTCTAGTTCTACATCAATTGAGTTAAAATTTCATCGTAAAGATTATATTCTAACTTTCAGATTTAATCTCTATCTTCCAATTTTTTTTAATAAAAATTTGCTCGGTGCATTTTTTAAATAAAAAATTCGAATGGTGCGGAATTTTTACTTGATTTCCTGTTAAAAAAATAATTGTTTTCTACTTGATTTACTGTTAAAAAATTTAAATGTTTTACTTGTTTACATAATATTTCCAGTTCTTAAATACCATTTAACGGCATTTTTATTGTAAATGGGGTTTTACACAGTAAAAAAAAAGATGAACACCAGAAATAATGTGTAAATTTACATCTTTTTATGTGTAATTTTTCTTTTTCTACAACAAGTGAGGTAAATTTACATCGAAAGGGTTATATGTTAACATTTTTTAAACCTTTCAAATTCAAGCTTCTTTTTGCCTTAAGAATGAGCATAGTGCAGTATTTTTGCTTGATTTGCAGTCAAAGCCCTTTTTTAATAACTGCTATCAAACAAACTAACGTTCTTAGTTTTTTTCGTTTGTTTCAGTACTGGGTTTTTATGTGTAATTATTCGTAAATCCGGTGAAAACACAGGAAAAAAAGATGAATTTGTAAGGTCGGCAATTTTATGATTGAATATTACATCTTTTTTGTGTTATTTGACCTAAATTTATTCGGGAAAAAGTGAAATTGAACAGAAAATGTTCAAAATTTAACCAGTTTTAGATGTAAGATTACACTTTATTACAAAAAAAAAATCATTTATTCTTTCTCTTGAATCTCACTTTTTTACAACATTAATAAAGTTAAAACTAATCAATAAAGGATATTACCGTCTAACCATAAAATTTCCGACCTTCCAAAATTCATCTTTTGTTTCACTGTGTAAAAAGTGAGTTTGAGGCTGTAATAAAAAAGATAGTTTTAATTTAAAATTGATTTCTTGACAGTGAGCTAGAAATCAATACCAAAAATGAAACAAGAAAAACATAACACAACAGAAGTAATCTATGTTTTTCTTGTTTCATTTTTTATAGAACAAAAGTTACTCAAAATGACCTCCTAAAATTGAAAAATTAAATTGAAGAAACGCAAATTTCACTGAAGTGATATTAATTTAGGTAGTGTTGCAAGAATTTTCACATCTTTTGCATATCTTTCTTTAAGGGGTTACATACATGTAGAAAATCACAAAATTTCATTTTACAGAAAATTCACTTAATTCACTAGAAAGATGATTTTCAATCACTCCTGAAAGTTTCATGAAGATATTTCGTGACTGAACTGAGTAAGAGACGAATTAAGTTCAAAATTTTGCCATGCGCAAAGCGAACTGTCAAACTTTGTAAACGTTTTTCACTAAACACCGAGTTGATTTACGGGTGCCACGATATCTCGAGATGGGATGGACCAAATTGGATGAAATTTGGGGTGAAGACTCACAAGACGTGTGCATGACGAAGCCCGATTTTTTTAATTTTGCCGAGTTGATTTACGGGTGCCACGATATCTCGAGATGGGATGGACCAAATTGGATGAAATTTGGGGTGAAGACTCTCAAGACGTGTGCATGACGAAGCCCGATTTTTTAATTTTGCTTTTTAAAAAATACATAAATCAAAAACTGACGATTTTTTATATGAAAAACAAAAATATTTGTGGGTAATTCTTTACCAACTCACACGAAATCCTAAGGGGTAACTTTTGACTCTGATCACGAATCGGAGGTCCGTTTTTAGATATCTCGTGACGGAGGGGCTGTACGACCCCTTCCATTTTTGAACATGTGAAAAAAGAGTTGTTTTTTCAATAATTTGCAGCCTGAAACGGTGATGGGATAAAAATTTGGTGTCAATTTGATGGCGTACTCAGAATTCCGAAAAAACGTATTTTTCATCGAAAAAAACACTAAAAAAGATTTAAAAATTCTCCCATTTTCCGTTACTCGATTGTAAAAATTTTTGGAACATGCCATTTTATGGGAAATTTAATGTACTTTTCGAATCTACATTGACCCAGAAGGATCATTTTTTCATTTAGAACAAAATTTTTCATTTTAAAATTTCGTGTTTTTTCTAACTTTTCAGGGTTATTTTTTAGAGTGTAACAATGTTCTACAAAGTTGTAGAGCAGACAATTGCAAATATTTATTTTGTTATGCTCATGCTCTGCTCAATAGATGATAATGTATAAATATAATAAATGCCCTGCAAAAAGGTTTAAAAAATAGTTTAAATGTGTGCTCATACCAACCTCGGACATTTATGACGATTTACATGTATGTAACCCCTTAAATGTACAGCACGATCAGTTTCGTAGCAAAAGCACCCCTTTTTTGATCATATCATAGTAATTTTACATAACTGTTTAACTAAATTTAAATGGAAACCGGAATATTGTTAAGGCGAATCGGGACTCTTATCACTTTTTCAATTTATCTTTTTTCAATAGAGCAATTCTCTACCAAAACCGGAAATGGATTTTATTTGTATTTTTTGATTTGGCTCAAATTTTGTGGGGGCCTTCCCTGTGACCAAATAAGCTATTTTGTGTCATTGGTTCACCCATACAAGTCTCCATACAATTTTGGCTGCTGTCCATACAAAAATGGTATGTAAATATTCAAACAGCTGTAACTTTTGAGTGAATTTTCTGAACAATTTGGTGTCTTCCGCAAAGTTGTAGGTATTGTTGAGGACAATTGAGAAAAAAATAGGTACAAGGAAAAAAAAATTGCAGATTTTTTTATCAACTTTTTTTTCACTAAAACTCAATTTCCCAAAATACGTATTTTTTGATTTTCGAGATTTTTTGATATGTTTTAGGGGACTAAAATCCGCAACTTTTGAGCTATCGAGAAACATGGTCAAAAAATCTGCCGCCAAGTTATAAATTTTTGAAAAATAGTGATTTTTGTAAAAAAAACCCAAATTTCATGCAAAAACAAATTTGAAGTTATTTTTTAATGCAAAATTGAATTTGCAATCGAAAACTACTCTACAATTTTTTTGATAAAGGGCTTCGTTTTCAAGATATAGCCACCGAAAGTTTAATTTTAGCAAAATATGTGCAGTTTTTCGATTTTTAAAAATAGTGACCATGAGCGACCATTTCTAAAAATATTTAATGGTCCGATTTTCAATGTTAATACATGAAACATTCGTAAAATTTTCCGATCTTTTCGAAAAAAATATTTTGAAAATAAATAAATCAAGACTAACATTTTAAAAGGGCCAAACAATGAATATTACGCCCATTTAAAATGTCAGTCTTGATTTAATTTTTTTCAAAATATTTTTTTCGAAAAGATCGGAAAATTTCACGAATGTTTCATATTTTAACGTTGAAAATCGGACCATTAGTTGCTAAGATATCGTCATTAGAAAATGGTGGGTTGTTTTGGTGAGACTTAGAAAACTTCAATTTTCGTGTTTCTTTTTCTTAAAGCGGCTGTATCTCAGCAACCCGAGGTCCAATCTTCAATGTCTCTTAGACAATTTTATAGCAAATTTTCTGAACTTTAAAAAAAAAAAATTTAGAAATGGTCGCTCATGGTCACTATTTTTAAAAATCAAAAAACTGTAAATATTTTGCTAAAATCAAACTTTCGGTTACTATATCTTGAAAACAAAGCCCTTTATCAAAAAAATTGTAGAGTAGTTTTCGATTGCAAATTCAATTTTGCATTAAAAAATAACTTCAAATTTGTTTTTGCATGAAATTTGGGTTTTTTTTTTACAAAAATCACTATTTTTCAAAAATTTATAACTTGGCGGCAGATTTTTTGACCATGTTTCTCGATAGCTCAAAAGTTGCGGATTTTTGTCCCCTAAAACATATCAAAAAATCTCGAAAATCAAAAAATACGTATTTTGGGAAATTGAGTTTTAGTGAAAAAAAAGTTGATAAAAAAATCTGCAATTTTTTTTTCCGTGTACCTATTTTTTTCTCAATTCGTCGCCATCGTGCTAACTTGTCGTACGTGCATTTTGGGCCAAATTAAGTTAAGAACGCCATTTTGTGCAGCTCACAATGCCTCATCTTTTGACCTTCACAGATCCCCAAAATTCGATTTCAATCCTGAGATATTCAATGAAAACCAAAAAAGCTCCGAAAATTTTTGTCACTCTACATATAAAAGAAGTTTCAATCCTGTCATGCTATCTTGTCACTCTCTGAAAATTGATGTAAGTGCGACAAAAGGCAAAGGGATTTCAGGTCAGGATGCGTTTGACGCACGTACAAGTTAGACTATCGTAAACATTTTTAATTATAACTCGGTTCTCCAGCAACCAACTTCAACCAAACTTCGGGACAATGCACAGAATGGTCAGCCAAACAAAACGTGTTTGTTATTGTTTACATTGCGTGCTTTCGTTTTTGTTTATTCAAGGTCAAACATTAAAACGCGTTTTTCTCGGAACGTCAAAATGGCGGGTGCGACAAGATAGCACGACGACGTCGAATTGTCCTTAACAATACCTACAACTTTGCGGAAGACACCAAATTGATCAGAAAATTCACTCAAAAGTTACAGCTGTTTGAATATTTACATACCATTTTTGTATGGACAGCAGCCAAAATTGTATGGAGACTTGTATGGGTGAACCAATGACACAAAATAGCTTATTTGGTCATAGGGAAGGCCCCCACAAAGTTTGAGTCAAATAAAAAAATACAAAAAATAAAAATGGTCGAAATCGGCCGATTTCGTAGAGAGTTGCTCAATAATTTTTTTCAACTTTTTAAACATCGTGAAGTGTTGCAAATCATTCGCGTACAGAAACAGGATGATTTTTGAAAAAGTTTTTCAGAAATATAATTAAGGTGAAACGGGACACCTACCACTTTACCGGTTATTAATTAGCAATTCTGGAGTTTTTTTTTTTTTTTTTGAAAAGGTCCAATAAACCAAATTTTCAGTTTTTGCTTTTTGGGTGTTTTTTAATACCCCTGACTCAAGGCGGTCTCAAAAACACCCAAAAAGCAAAAACTGAAAATTTGGTTAATTGGACCTTTTCAAAAAAAAACTCCAGAATTTATCAATGCATAATTAGTTTTTTTAAAATTTTGTAGAAAATCGCGAAGGGATTATTAGCGACCATGAAAAAGGTTGATTTTTGAAGTGTTTTTGTGGGAATTAAATTAAGGTAAAACGGTAATGTTTTTAAGGGGACACGGGACACTTAACTCGAATTGTTTTGTTAACTCATTGTAACCAAACTGAATATAGCTCAAAAGTTCTGCAACACATGAGTCACTTTCAACACTGAACGCATCACTTCCCCAGAACTATGCATCCACCTTAATGCGTGGAAGTTTTAAGTGGCATTTTACACCGCAAAATTACTCCACGCTTCTCGGACACCCCACACAAAAAGAAAAGCCAACGCAAAGAAATTTACTTTTTCGACTCCACCTAGACGCAGTCACAAGTCACTCACGTCGATTCCGGTCGTTGGAGGAAAGAAGCAAAAAAAAACTAAACTAAACCTCTGCACCAGTAATAGGTCGAGGTTGGCCCATGTCAGGAATTTCGGAAGAAGCTCGCACGAACGTTGGTTTGTTTTTTTGGGACACGACCACCACCACTACCCGATCGTCAACATTAGAGGAAGTGAGGAAGTGCATCGTCGTCGACGTCGTCGTGACACTGGCCTTGAGATATTGTGTAGTGGCTTGATGCGTTCGCATCGCACACTTGGGAATCTCAAGTATGCACTTGGGAAAAGACGACTTGACGGATCGGAGCCAAGTTACAGCGCGATCGAGTGAGAGGATGAGGCGCGTCCTTTGTTTGGCCAGCATCTCACGGTTTATATTTGAACTGGTGAAAAAGCTTGCGGAGACACATTGTAGTGGGAGACTTCTCGAAGAGATCTCCACGAGTCAATGACTGCAAATCTCGGAGCTCTTGTCCGTGGTTCGATCGTCTTCCGTATTGATCTAGTTCAAGAAGAAGACGTGGTATTTTCAGCAAGTTAATCCAGGCATGATCAGAAGGCAAAACAAAATCAAAATAGTCACTGTGGAAAGTTTCCCTTATCCCCTTAAAATAGTGGAGATGGGAGATTCTCCAATTGTTTTATCCTTAATATCTTAAAATTAATTTACCTCAACATCTTAAAAGTGACTCACCAGTGTCGTAACAGTCCTCAGACTTCCGGCAATCGCTAGGGTCACTAAATCGCCACCTAAGGCACTAATTGCCGGCTGTGTAACCCCTTGGACATGTAACAAGCCAGTCGACCACACCCGCTTTTGACCCCATACCGAGCCTCCGGCTCTAATGAGGCTCACCTTTTGAACAGGTGTGTTGAGCAGCTCACTCCGAGCTGTGAGTGCTCTCCATTAACACTTTGGGGTGTTAAAATTAGCTACTTAGCGCGCGGTGTGGCGCGCGCGCTCGCGTCGTTTGACGTATTTAAATGGACGCGGCGGAATTTTCAAAGGGAAGAGTAAACTATAAAATAAATTATCGAATTAATCGGCTTTAAAGAGGGGGAAAATTGGATTACGCGATTCCGCGTTGGTGATTTCGGAATGCGAGCTTTGGGGAAATAAAGATAAGTATTGATTTTGAAGACTTTTGAAATGACCTAACCTAAATTTGAAAGTCTATGACCAAAGCTCTACCAGAAAGATTAAGAAAGGGATTGCGTTCTGCCTCTCGACCACCATCAAGCCATTGTGGTTCAGCGGTAAAGAGATGTCCTTTCAAACAAAGAGTTCCGGTTCGAATACCGGTGGAGGCGAACTTTTTTTTTGGGTCTGTCATTTTTTTTTATGTCGATACCGAAATCGTATTGGATTTCTGAGATTTTGTAAAAGTTGTCAGAGAATTTGAATTCTTCCTTATAGTTATTGGAATGGTCAAAATCCTCTTGAAAAATAAAGGCGTAGTCCCACGTCACACGACTTAAGCCCAGCAAGCCTGTTTCGCCTCAGACTCAACTCACTGTTTGTACTTTGCGCCCAGAAGTTGAGTAATCGACGACGTTGGTCTTTTCTCCGTGTTTTCTTTAAAACAAACTCGCCTGAGCTTGACGACCTTAGGGGGTAGTGGCACGAGTAGTTTGACTTCTTTTTTTTCTTGTGGTGAACCTCCACCATTGTCACTGTCACTGTCATGAACGTCACGTTTTGCCTCGGCACATGAAGGGATTTTTGGATTGATTTTCTCTTTCTTCGAAATTGAAGAAAGAAAAACTCGCCACAATTTCATCACTTTGGAAACAGTCCTTTTTCGAATTGCATGACGTTTTAAAAAACAAGCTGTCGGTACACGGGATTCAATTTGGCTCAACATTCAAAGCCGTATAATCGCACATCTCCAAGTATGGCAATTGTACTTCGAAGCCGGTTAGACAGGCCGAACGCCACCGACTGCGTCGAGGGGTCCCCCAATTAGTAATTTTAAATTTAAAAAAATCTTTTCAAAATCAAACTTATTTTGAAAATATCTGATAAAAAATCTAAAAAATAATTTAATCGAATGTCGCACCCCTCGTGCCGAGGGGTTCACCACCAGCCTCAGATATTCGACAGGTTCGAGTTTTTTTCCCCTCCTTCTCTTCAATTAATGTTTTGCTACGCTCATAAGACCTGTCTGTCTTATGTTGGTGCGGCTAGCCGCCCCGGGGTTCAGGATGTGAGTTTTCAAGAGTTTTTCAACAGTTTCGATTCGAAGTCGGAAGTGTTTTTTTTTTGTTTTGAGATGGAGGGGGTGCTCCGACTCTGACCTCTCGTGCTCGCGGAACGCGGGGATTGATGCTTTTATTTATAGTTTTTTAAGGTTGGGGTTTTCTCATGTTTTGATTTTTTATCTGCGCTAGATGTTCTGCCAAAAGGGTTGCCCGTCTTAGCCGCTTCGTCGAGAACGTTAATTTGATAATTTGCGCGGAAGTGGCCAGGTTGTTGATCTTGCTTTGGCTCGATGACCTTAGAGGAAATTCGGATTTAAAAAAATGTTATTGTTTATCAAAGCAAAACAAAAAATATCGTTTTTTTTTTATTTAAAATGCATTCAAAATTTGGTAACAATTTTTAAATATTTTCGAAAATTTAAACATATTTTTTTCCATGGAAATGGACAAAAAAAAGTATTTATTACTTCTTAGATGTACAACATTAAATTAATTCTAACTAATACACACAGTAAAAAACATGGTAATATTTCATATGGGAATGAGTTTTCTTTTATGCTCGAAAAAAAAGTGTAATTTAACTTTTTTGTAATGACATTTTTTTCACGCTGTTTTGTGGTAATATTACATCATTAATGTGCAAATTTATGCTAGTTCCTAGACAACTTCTGTTCAACTTAAATCAATTTCTGAACTCGACAGATTTTCGGTAACATTATTTGATTTTGTAAATTACTGTTTTTAAATGTTATTTACTTGAATTTACGTTGGAGTGTAATTACACATAAAAGGATGTAAATTTACATAATTCTAAGACACAATTTTGCGGCTGATAGGTCATTTTGAGAAGGTTTAAAATTACACTTTTTTTTACGTAATTTTACATCAATTTACGTGATAATTGCAACTACACATAAAAAGATGTAATGTTATATTTTTTCGAGTTAATTTTACACATATTTTCTTGGACAACATTTTGGAGATGGAGGGTCATTTTGGCAAGGTTTAAAATTTTATCTGTTTAATGCAATTTTACTTCGGTTTTTGTGAAAAAGTGCAATTACACTTAAAAAAATGTAAATTTACATTTTTGCTTAGACAAAATTTTGCGGGTTGAAGCTCGTTTTGGAAATGTTTAAAATACATTTGTTTCGTGTAATTTTACTTCAATTTACGACAAAAGTGAAATTACACATAAACAGATGTGATTTTTTTTCAAGGTAATTTTACACGTATCATGATTTTTTAAACTCTGGATTTTAAACCTTTTTTGTTATTTCGTTTTGGCCTCCGGAAAAGCCAAAATGTATTTTAAATAAACATGTTTTTTGATAATTTTTTTCCCATTTGAACTCTATTTAGAGAGTAAGAGTTACAGAGTAGTATGTATTTTGCTTCGAAAGACAATCTTTTAGCTTTATTTAATCGTGAAAATTGGTTGCACAATTGTGTAACCTTTAGAGAAAACAAAACCTTGCAACAATGCTAAATCATCACTAAAATCAACAATCAAAATATATTAATATGTCTATGCCTGATATTTGGTGCCTTAACATCAAAATATTGCATGCTTAGAATAATGTGCATGAAAAAGTCCATGACAGTTTCTTGTTTTGAATTATCAAATTATTTAATAATATATTTTAATTATTATTTTACAAAATGTTATTGAAAGGTTCACTTTTTTATGAAAAAGATAAAAAAATGATAGCACTTATTACGTCTTAAACAAGAACAGAAAATTGTACTGAAATCGCAAAAGAACATTAGTCATATTTTCATTTTTGTGTCTGTATAAGCCTTTAGCATTCATAGCAATTGAATCTTTCAACATTGTTCACATTGTTGTCGTTGAGGAAAAGAGAGATTAAAATAAATTTAAAAAAAACCTGAAAAATAAATCTTCAAGCTTGAAACTACCGATATCTCACACAAGAGAGAAGATAGAATCGCTCTCTTTTTCGATTTTCTCTCTCAGTGAGTGCTCAGGAAATCTCTTTTGTTGACTATTCCTCCACATTAGGACACCACAGAGAGCGGCGTCTGACGGTTTAATGTATTAGTGAGATCGAGGTGGAGTTTTCATTTCATCAATATCTCGCAAAAGAGAGAAGATAATTTAGCTCCATCTCTCTCGTTTTTTCTCTACTCAGTGAGCGCCCAGTGAAACTTTTGGTGAAGATTCTTTTAGTGGGAATGAAAATTTGAAATAGACGATTACTCAAAAATTAATGAGTGTTTTATCATTCAAAAACAAACAATGATTGAAATTTCACTAAAAATCCGTCAGAATCACCAAGCACGAGTTGAGACGTAATAAAAATAAAATAAAACTTTTCACACAACAAGAAAAAAAATCAAGCAAAAATCACTCTGCCTCACGATCTGCTGATGTTTTGCTCTGTTCTGAGGGCGTATCTTTTTTTAATCGAGTAAATTTCTCCTCTCGACGTCTTCGCCGTTCAACCTTGCGCGAGAAAATTGAAACGAAACAATAATAAAACACACACTAAAAGTCGTCGGTACACTGCATCCACATCGACAACAACAAGGAAGTGGATTTTCTTGGGCTGGTGAAAAAAAGAAAAAAATGAGAAAAAGTGAGATGTTTTATTTATTTGTAGTGATGTGTAACTGAAGAAAAAGAGCATTCGAATCCGTCCAATACGCTGTAGAGAGTAAGCTAATTAAGAAGAGAGCCAACCCAGAACCTTACGCACCCAAGAAGCGAAGTTGACGACCTGCGTCGTCGTCGTGAAACTCAGCTGTTTTCCCCGCACAAAATCGCGCCGATTCCGAAAGGGAAAATCCCGATCGATCACCGCCAAGAGCTTCGTGATCGCGCGTAGATTTATGAAGTCCGTGCGGCACCGACGACGACCGCGACTTTGTGTAAACTTGTGTGATTTCGTGTAACGATCACCACCACAATGGCTACCTCAACGTCGGATCTGAGCGCGGTGCCGACTCGGCGCCGCTACGTCCGCAGCAACACGTCCAGTGTCACGCAGATCCTGTCCGACAGCTGCAACAGCATCCTGCAGCGCTTCCGGCGCAACCCCAGCGAGAAGCCCGACAAGCAGCGGTCCCAGTATCGGTAATTACGTAAGGGGGCGGGCTTCTTGGGCGCCTGATCGAGTGTCCTGATCTACGGCAGTGCGTAACGGGTTAACTAGTGCAGTTCTGAACACGTCCATTGAGTAACACCGCAGGTGAAAGTGCACGATCGAGTATTTTTAGCGCGACTAATTTGGGCCAAACTGTGTCAACCGATCGCGATCGCGATCGCCGCGAATTCCTCGCAGGTCCTCCGTGCAGTAGTGTGGACGCGACACCTGGCGGCCGCTAGCGGCGATCGTCGCAGACGACGCGGGCTTTGTTTACATCGCGATCGCGATCGCGCGTTGGTTGAGAAATAGTGCATTTTTTCTCCTTGCTCTATTCTTAGATCGCCTGCGGCGATCATCATTTGTTTATTAAAAAACCTCTTCCTGTGTTGCATTGCTGCGGAGATGCAAACATTTCTGGGCAGTGTAACGAACTTGCGCCGTTGACCCCGTTCGCACTGCAGTAGTACGGCAGTGCTTGATCAGTCCGGATCGAGCCCAAGAAGTGATCGCGAAAGTCCTCGAAAAACTCACACCCCATGTTCGTGTACAGCTTCAACGATCTAGCGCCGTCGGCGTCCAGCAGTGCGGTGTTTGGCCGCGATCGGCACGGGTCTACGACGAGTACGTCCGACTATGGCAGCCTCGGCTCGTCCAGCGATTCGGTGCACCGGACGTCGTCCTACGCCAGCTTCAACAGTACTATGAGCTCGTACTACAAGCCACTGTTTCGTACGTTCGGCAAGCGCTTCGACAGTCCACCCAAAGTAAGCTACCTCCTCCACTCAATTTCCCTAACCTTCTAGTGACTTGACGATCACCTCTTCCTGCAGCGAGAAACCGAAGACAAAGACAAGACCCCGATCGTAGCGGGATCGCAAGCGTCAAGTTCTACAGCGGAGTCGTCCAACGGGAAGTCCTCGGCCGTGTCCCGGCTAGAGTCCAAGTACAGTGACATACTCGATCGCGTACACCGGCGGAAGGAGATCAAAGACGACAAGGAGAAGACTCTGGAACCCGAGCGGACTCCCACCAACTTCGGGTCATCGCGGGGCTTCAACGCCCTGGCCAAAAGTGCCACGACCTCCCACGTACGAGACGAACCGTTCTCGTTGGCGCACAAGGAGCGAACTCCGTACCGGTTGGCCACCCAGCGCAACCGCAACAAGTTCCTCGAATCGCTGGAGATGGACTACTACAAGAAGCGGGCGGAGCTCGCCCACAAAACCAACTCCGGCTCCTCAGTCTACGAGCGGAGCCACCGCGAGCTCAGCAGTTCCTCAAAGTACGTCCTCAAGCCGCGCAGCAAGGACAGCGGATATTACGACAGCAAGTCGACGCTGTCCTTGGCCGCGAGCTCGAGCGGCAGCGCCGCCGCCACCGGCAAGGAGAACATCTTCAAGTCCAAGTACGACCCCGACGAGATGCTGTCCGAGTTCAACGGAAGCTCGATCCTCGCCGCCAGCTCCTCCGCCGTCAAGCCGCGGCGTCACACGCGACCCTACAAGCGCAGTGACACCACCGCCCTAAGCTTCCTCCAGAACACCAACCCTACCGCCGAAGCGACGGACCGCAAGCGGGAGCACCGCCGCAGCGGCAACTTCCACCAACTGCAACGCTCAACCACTCAGGGCTTCTTCGACGCGGACGACATCTGCACAAGCCCTGGCGGCGGCACCGCCGCCACCGCCACCGACGACGACGACACCCCGTCCAACGATCCCAAGCAAATCGAGCGGAACCACCGCCGCAAGGAGATCGAAACCATCCTCGCCAAGTACGCCCCCAAAGAGGACAAACCGAAGCCGGAACCGTCCCCGGACGGACTGACCCGCATCAAATCCCCAACCACCGGCAGCCGGTTCCACCACCGCGAGAGTCGACTCGCCCAGTACGGGCCCAGCACCAGCGCAGCTGGTGGTGGTCTCCAGAAATCCCTCACCATGTCGAACGTCTCGTCGCACCTCAACGGAGGTGGCGGTTTGTACAACGGTAACGGGTCGATCCTGACCATCCACACCGGGGCGTCCTCCGCCATGTACAAGCAGCAGCAGGCGCTGCAGCATCAGCTGTTGATGCGCAGCTCGCGGTCGCGCATTCCGAAGGCACTGTCCACCTTTGTAAGCGGTTCTGAACGCAGAGTTGAAGCCCCGAGTGTTTGTGTGTGTCGCCTGCTTGACTAACGCTCGTTTTAAATTGTAATTGAAAACAGTCCTCCTCCTGTGACAAAGTGTGGGGTTCGTTGACATCGGCGCGAGCGTTATTGTGGCGAACAGAACACAGTTCCATTATCGTTCATTGCGAGCAGTAATGGGTATTTCTACGAATGAACGCTGAATTGAAGTCGTAAACGTGAATCTGATTGGTGGGGCTAATTGAGGACACTTGGGGTGTTCTGGATCGGGAAACAAGGGGATTGATTTATGTCTCATGAGTATTAATTGAAGTTGTGTTCAAACACTTGCAGAAAATCTGATTGAATTGCGAGTTAAATGATTAGTCCAGGTTAGTCGGCAACTAACCAGATATTGAAATGTGTCAAAAAACTGTTTAATTCTATATGATACCACAATATTTATTAGAGTTTGATTGAAGTATAACAAAATATTATGATTTTTTTTCGATTTCAACAAAATGTTTAAAAATGTGCAATTGGGCAAAGTGATGTTTAGTGGGCAAATAACCACTTCTGAAGATTACAAAAAAAAATCTTTTTTATTATATAGCAAAATCCAATAAGTTACCTTTATCAAATTGTTACCAATATCTTCCAAGATAACACAATTGCATCTTTTGTCAAGCTTAACTCTAGAGTTTTTTTAAAGGTCCAATAAGTAATTGTGTTTCATACGTCTATAGGACATTTTCAATACAAACTATAGAACTGTTCTAAAAATGTCTAAAGAGATTTCAGACAAGAGCAAGTTATTCAAGTTAGTCGGCAACTAGCCGGATGATATTTGCGAAAGCTACTTCAAAAAAAAAACTATTTTTTATATATTATTTTACATAATTCAAGCATTCGATACCTTTACTTACGGAAGTATTAGAATACGACAAACATAAAAACTAACTTTTTGACAGAGTGGCAGTTTGCCTGCATTTGTTTGCAGAAACGTCATTTGGCTTTGTTTGCGAATTTGGCAAACTGTCAAACACAAAAAAGTGTGCGAGTTTGTTTGTTTGCCATAGTCTAATACCTACTTTATTTTATTTTGTTTAATGAAACACAAAATGTATAAAAATGATTTTAAAATAAGGGTTATCAAAAATCATCGGTGCCTGTCCAATTAAAATTCACTTCTGTTATGCTATTTTTTTTAATTTTTTAATTGTTCTAATTTCTACAATTAATAAATTTCCTTCCATCTTAAGCAAAATCAAAGCATTCAAAACAGTTTTGAATGTGATTTATAAGAATATTGGTCAAATCAAAATTAAAAAAAAATCAGTAAATCAAATAAAAAAAATTGTGAACATTTCTACTGAAGTCTGGTCAAAATATACGATACTGGGCACCATTTTGACCATTTTTTGTTGAAATGGTAATGGCTGCAATCAAGGCGTTTGTCAAATGACACCAGAAAAATTAAAGTAATTTTATTTACTTTTCAATCGAATTCGGTATAATTGAACCGGCATTCCATATGATTTAAAAGGAAATTCGTCATAATTGAACTTGAATGCAGTTAAACTATTTTATGGTAAAATTTTGATATCTTTTAAGGAAGGTAATTTATAACGGATTCTTTTTAAATTCTTCTAAGCTTTTTTTCAAAAAAAAAAAAAATCGGATCATTTGTAAACAATTCTGTAACGAATTTTTGCCAATTGTTTTTACTCATTCAATTTTGAAGATAATTACAGTCCAGACTCGATTATCCGAAGCCTCGATTATCCGAAGGTTTGTATAGGACTTCGGATAATCGAATCACGAACAAAAAAAATTGTTCGTTCTTTTCTTGTTTTAAACATCAATTTCGAGTTCTACAACCCCATTTTAGTCAAATTTGAATAATTGATTGCCTATTAAACAATAAAATACATTTTTTTTCAATATTTCAACACCGCCATATTGGCCGCCATCTTGGATTTAAAAGTTTTAAATCACTTTAACGTAATTTAGGTGTCATACTTAAGCTCGACAATAAAAATTAGGCAATGAAAAAAAAAAACTTTTTGTTCGTGCTTCGATTATCCGAAGTGAAATTATTCCGAGGACTTCGGATAATCGAGTCTGGACTGTATTGATATTTTGGCCCTTTTGTAACGTAAGTTTAATTTTGAAAAAAAAAATGTATTTTAGTCAAAAAGATCTGTAAATTTCACTTTTTTTTTAAATTCAATATTGAAAATTGTGGTTTCCAAACCTTTACAAAAAATATTTTCAGAAACGGACAGTATTTTTTTTATCGATGATTGATGATTTTTGAAAGTTAAAATCATTTTTGGAAAGAACTTTTCGATTGCAAATTTAATTTTTTTTTTCAAGGAAATTTCTCTTTTTTCTATTTTTCAAAAAAAAAACACTATTTTTCAGAAAATTGCAACCCCGCAATATTGTTGTCCGAACTTCTCTATGGCTCAAAGGTTTCAGGTTTTTGTCCCTTAAAACATAAAAAAAATAAAATAAATACAGGTTTTCGGAAATGAATTTTTATGTGAAAAAAAGTTTATTTAAACTTCAGGAATTTTTTTTCGTGTAATATTTTTCTGAATAGTCCTCATCAATACCTACAACTTTGCCGAAGACACCAAATCGATTAGAAATTTCCTTCAAAAGGTACAGATGTTAGAATATTGATAGAAATCTGCCAACATTGGATGAACCAATGATACAAAACAGCTTCTTTGGACATATTTAAAGTTCGAGCCAAATAAAAAAAAAATGCTAAGAAAATGCATTACATGTTTCAATTGGCTTTGTTAACAAATACAACTTTTTGAACTTTTTTTGCTATTTTTTTTCTCGGTTGTGTGTGTGTGTGTGTGTGTGTGTGTGTGTGTGTGCAACCATCCAAACGGGACCACGCGGCCACTTCTTACAAATTGAGTTGTTTCCTTGTATTTAGATCTACACTCTATACATGCAAATAACTCGCATAGGCATTTGGAAGGTGTTAGCTCTGCCGAGCTTCGGTGACCCATTTCTACGCTGGCTAGCCGAGCGCGAGGTATCGACAAGCCCCGCCCTGAAGAACGTTTGCATCAATCGGATTCAAACGTTATTTAGAACTTCCGAACCCTTGTCAAATGGACAAGGACCCAGCGCGTATATAGTTGATAGTAACAGTATTCCTAATTCCAGTCATAGCTCACCAAGTGGTTAGCATTTTGTTTACCAATTCAAAGGACGGGGATCGAACCCCACCTCGAGCGACTTTGATTTTTCGTTCTTATTCATTATTTCAAGTATTTCTAAGTCTTAAACTTTCTCGTTGGGAGCAGATGGGAATCGAACCAAGAACCATTCGTTTACAAAGCGATCACCGTAACCAGTCAGCCACGGCTGCTCCTTAGTAAGATAGGCGTAGTTGTCTTAATTGAATTGTATGGATGTTAGAGTATATGAAAGAGTTATTTGATCAAAATTATGGAAAGCTCTCACCAAAAACACGAAATCTTCAACAGCTTGATTCCAATCTTCTCGACACGTTCTTCTTGAATCATCAGCAGGAAGAATCATCAGTAGAATTCCCAGGAGCGGACCTGGTACCGATACACGACTTTGAAGTAATCGAACGATGATCACCACCCACACCTTCTTCCTCGATATTTCAGCAACGCTTGAATTGACTTCAACTTCGCGATTGTTGTTCCTGTCTTTTTTGCTTCCGTTGATGTGGAAGTTGAATTTTTTATGTTCTTATCGCTTACAATTGTAACAAGACCTTCAAATTTTTACTAATTTCACAAATTTTAAAGAAAATTTTAAGACGACCAGAAAGTAAAAAATGACAGCAAACAAAAAAAACGCGTCCGATCCCAAGCACAGCTTGCTTCGATCTCTCTTTTGCTATTTTTTTCTCGGTTGCTCTAAAAATATATCGATTATCTTTAGATTGAAAAATAATAACAAAATTAAAGATTTTACCGAAAAACTGTCAACAATTATTAACTCAAATCAACACAAATCAATACAATGCTAAAAAGAACAAATTCCTTTCAGTTTAATTATTAAAATGACCGAAACTGGTTAGGTCTAAAGTCGGAAAAATTTAAATCGTTTAACCTTTTTTCTCCAAATGAACAACATTTTAAGTTTGAAATGAAACATAACATAGAACACCTAAATCATGTATTACTTAAAAATTAAGTGGCCAGCCCTACCACGATGTGTTTACCGCAGAGAGGATTCTGAGCACGGATTACTTTTCACAGAATCTACAGTGGTGGAATGATACGTGGACATACCGTACCAAACGCTCCAATTATTATGATTGCATGTGTGTCTCAGAACTTTTACCGATTTTTACTGGAATCTTTTAATTTTCAGTTGATTCAGCAATCACAATACAGCAATCAACGTGTGTAGTGTTTTAAAATCTGCATACAGCTTTTTCGAACTCTTTTTTGCTTTTGTCAGATGAATACCGAGATGTCTTCAAATGTTCATTTTTCACAAACAATTAAAAGCTTTTTTCACTAACGTAACGTCACCAAATTGCAGAAAATACCGTGAGCTCTAAACAAAAACATAAATTTAACACTTATCGTCATTGAAAAGTGACAAATTAGCATGTAGTGACGTTTGACGTTTCACCTGTAAGAGTATTGGTGAGATAGCCATTTTCAACCTGCAGAGGTTCGAAAATTCATTCGTTCATCGTTTATTATCATTTATCGCTATATCTTGCAGTAAAGCGTAAAGAGAGATGAGAGAAGTGTTCTCTTGTGATACTCTCCCTTATTAAGATGCTGGATTAAAATCTTTTTTTGTTGTGAATATTGCTTCATTTTTGTTGCTGCTGCATGTCATCATGCGTTTTTTTTCTGTGACTCTGTGTGTGCGTGACACTAATCCAACCTTTACCGTTACGTTTATAGGACACCATCGCCAGGTTAACACCATTACTAAAATTTGCTCACCAAAAAAAAAACAAACATGACCTTTTTCCTTCAACAACATCCGGAACAAATATCATAAACACACGCAGTAACCTGTGCGAAGCGTCAGGTAAATGTCAACTCTCATTGTAAATTAGTCAAATTAGTTCGAATTACCTTTAGACAAAAAAGAAGAAAGGGAAACGCAAGAGAAAGATTGTGCGTGTGAAAGCTTGAATGCGCGAGCGTGCCTGTGTGAGTGTGGGCAGCAAATGTCAACAATAATCATCACGGTTAGACAACAAAAACAATTAACCCTCAACTGCATGCTAAATTTTTTTGTCAGTGTGATCGTATTTTCTCTCTTGTTGAAAAATAATTCTGAAAACAAAAAATTGTTTTAATTTGCGTGCAAAAAAATGCTCTCCGCCTGATAACCACTAAGCCAATCAACCAAAAAAAAAAAGATGAACTATATTTGTATACCAAATTTTTTCTTATATTTTTTTCGAACTAATTATCTTATCGCAAATCGATACCGTATTTTTCTCGTGTCTCTTCTTCGATATGAACAATCACAAACAAACCAACTCCACTGGTCGAATTGTGTGTGTGTGTCGCCCCCCCACGTGTGCCCCAACGAAACGTGCGTGCGCGTGTGTGTGTGTGGAAACACCAAAACGCCGCCCTCAACCCCCGGCCCCGCCCCGCCCACCTACAACGATGATGATGATGATGATGACGATGGACAACCCCCGATGACGATCCGATCCGAACCATGAAATCGATGAAACTCGACGATGTCTCGATGACGATGATGATGAACTCGATGATGAACGATGATGGCCGGAACAACCACAGAAACAACCATCCGTGAGGGATGATGCTGATGGGCATTTGATTTACCACACTGGCGACATTCTTCATAACAGATGTTCGTGAAGCATTAATTTAAATTCTTTACATTTTTTTTTTTTTTACTTTTACCTCCCCTTCCAAGTCTCTATCTTGATCGCGCGACCCCCCTCGTCGAGCTTCCGGAGCTTCCGGAAGGGGGAACGTCCTCCGGGGAGCCGAGTACTTTCCGCGGCCACGGACGACCTTCCGCCAACACCGGAGCTCCCCGAACGGAAATTTCACCTGCAAACCACAATACTACACTTTTTCATCCAAGCAACCCTGGCGAGAGGGAAACCGCCATCAGCGCTGACACGACGCCGAAACGTCAAAGTCGACTCCGATGGTAGCTTTCCGCTTGCCAGAGTTAACCCTTGGATGAACAAGCGTTTTCAAAGCTAACCTCAAAACTCTCAATACTTTTCAATCTCAACAAAATCGCGCGCCCCCCGCCTCGTTCAGTTTTTAAGTTTTTCTTTTCGCGATCAAAATCGAAATCTCTTTCCCCTGCCGCGTGCCGCCGCCCCCCTCTCTCTAACTCTTACACTGATAAAAGTTCGAAATAGTTAGTTCAATAATCAAAGCAAGACAAAAAAAAGTACACTCAGAAAAAAGCAAACAACCAAATCTCTTAGCGAATATTACACACGATCAATTGTTTTTTCCCAAACGAATGGAGGTTCGAACTAATGGTTGCCGTTTTCCTTTTTTTTTCTTCTCTTCCCTTTTTTCTCTCTCCTTTTTTTCACATATGACGTTGCTGCTCCTTGGAATGAATCGGCGAGCAGATAAAATCCTGGCCACCCTAGGCGAGGGTACCTTCGGCAGGGTGGTGAAAGTCAAGGATATGGAGATGTGAGTATAAATTCGTTGATTAAATTATCATATAAATAGGAAGAAATAATCTCTGGTTCTCATGTTGGAAAACAAACAGCTGTCAAAATCTGATTAGGATGGTCGATTTAGGCTCGATCCGGTTGAAACTGGCCTGTTGCATGATTTTCTTCTATACACAGCTAAAACAATAGTAATCCAGCTGCGTGTAAAAAGCCTGGGTGT
Organism: Culex quinquefasciatus; assembly: GCF_015732765.1. NCBI lineage: Eukaryota > Metazoa > Arthropoda > Insecta > Diptera > Culicidae > Culex > Culex quinquefasciatus. The sequence continues at coordinate 107,186,933 of NC_051861.1, forward strand.
AAAATAAATTTTGCATTGTTTTATGAAATTTCATGTAATATTACACCCTGCAATATGTAGCCCATCAGTGTGGGAAACCTACTTGATCGAAATGTCAACCCCATATCTGGAGTTTTTTTGAAAAGGACCTAAAAACCAAATTTTAAATTTTTGCTTTTTGGGTGTTTTTGAATACCCCTGACTCAAGGCGGTTCTAAAAACATTCAAAAAGCAAAAATTTAAAATTTGGTATAGGACCTTTTCAAAAAAACTCCAGATATATATGCGTTTATCCTTTCCTTTTTCCATCGGTCTGATGGCCGAGCGGGCTAAGGCGCCAGTCCTTACTGTTGATGCTGGGACTGAATCCCCTCGGATGCTATTCTTTTGTGTTTACACAGTTTTTACATGCAATTTGTAATATTAGGTATCTTTTTTCATAAAGGTGATGTGCATGCTTTTGCATGCGATTTTACCATCGGATTTTCGCTGAATTTTCTTAGAAGCATTCTTAAAAATTTGCCTTTGATTTAAATCCCAAAAATTCAAGTTCATATGTTTGAGGTAAGACGATTCGAAGAATTTAAATTGTCACATTTTTATTTTTACGAAAATGGATAAATTTGACCAAAAATTATCAAATGAATTTTTAAAAAGGCATGAATTTGGTAAAGAAATGTTTAATTTTTTAACTCTATCAGGCCTGAATTTTCAAAAAAAAGGTGAAGATGGGAAAATGATACTGAGGACCACACGAAAATTATAGACTTTTTTTAAAAAAATATTCTCAAGAACACAGTAAAAAAAATCATGGTAATATTACATCCAGGAATATGTAACAAAAATTAAGCCTGAAAAAATGTGTAATTTTCCCTCTAAGAATGTGTAAATTTAGCAATATTTCGTAGTAATGTCCATTTTTCAGTCTAAATTAAAGTAATATTACATTTACATCATCGAAGAGATAACTCTAAACCATTTAATTATACACCTTCATGGAATACACTGTAAAGTGTATTACAGTACTATACAAATTTTGTCGTGCAGATAAAAAAAAATAAAAAAGGAAGAACTAAAATTAAAAAAGAATTATTTTAACTTCAAAAAATTTATTTAAGTAATTCTCAGCGAATCTGTATTTTTTTCAATGAAACTTTTTTTTTTATTTGAATGAAAAAAAAATTATCAAAAAATGTGTGAAGTTATTTTTGATTGCAAGTTGAACTTTACATCTAAAATAATTTTGAAATTTGTTTCACAATATTTTTGATTGACCTTATTCTTACCTTTTTCTTCCTAAAATTCAGGACTTAGGAACCAGATTTTGCACCATCCTAAACTTTAGCGCAAAAGATGCCTTTTATAGACCCCTAAAAGAGATAAATAAAAAATAAAATTCATAGATACCTTTTTTGGGAGATCAACTTTTAGATCATTTTTTTTAAATAAAGTATCGAGGATTTTTCTCCGTGTACCTAAACACCTATAACTTTGCTGAAGACAATCAGGAATGCACTCATCGAGATACAGATTTTCGTATATACTATGGAAAAACTAATGATGAAAAATGGAGTCTTTTAGTATAGGGAATGCCAATTTCGAAAAAAAGTTCTAGAGAATTACCCATTTGTCAATTTATAATATTTTTATAAAGGTTTTTTTTTGTAAAGTTTTTTAAAAAATCTCACAATTATTTAAAAAAAAATGTTTTCCATGACGCGATACAACTCTCTAATTGAAATAATTAAATTAAATCAACAGTAGTAATAATTGTAATGGAGTATAATTTCGAAAATGTCGAAACAGCTTAGTTAGATTATTTCTCTCAAAGTGTAATAAATTTAAAAAAATGAGTTTAAACATGAAAATTGGTTGCATTTTTAATGCGGTGATTTTGAAAAATTCTCAGAAGAACAAGTTTTATATTAAATAATAAATATAAAAAATAATAATTTATGCTTTAGAATCGTGTTTTCTTATAATGAATTTTAAGCAAAATTGTTACGTTTTACCTCAAAAACAGCAAAATTTTGTTTAAGTGTCCCAAAATTTGTCAGGAGGTTCCTTTTCGCAAATAATTAGACATGTATTTTTTATTAGGGCATAAAAGTGGTTCTAGCCATGTTAGAAAGACTCGAAAAATTTCAATCTTCAAAAAAAAAATACAAAAAACGTTTGTTTTAAAAACTTATAACTCTTCGTCGTTTCAATTGATTTGAGCTGTCAACTAATAACCTTACATTTGCGTCCAAAGGAGCTTAACTCGGTTAAAATGACAAGGTGTTACAATTTTTTTTAAACATTTTTTTTGTATTTTTTTAATTTTAATTTTTAGAGCCACCCTAACTTGGCTATTGGGGTTCATATGTTTACAGGACCTTTAAAAAAAACTCTAGAAATAAAATATATCCATCTAATTTTGGGGACAGGGAACCTCAATTTTATAATATTTTTATATTTTTTGAGTTGCTATTAAAAGTTTTTAAATTTAGTGAAACAAAAATGTTAACGTAATAGAACCTCATGATCTCTATGATTTATTGAACGTTACGAATTAAATTTTTAAATTGTGTAAGCTGTGGGAACCAGAAGACTTTTTATACTTTTAAATAATAGAAAATATACATTAGGGTGGTTCAAGTTTGACTTTTCACCTTTTATTGCTGGGCGTAACTGTATGAATAAGAAAATCGAGCATCTCAAGCCAAATTCATTTTCCGTTTTCCGTTAAATTTTTTAATTATGATTATTTTTGTAAGTTTTTAAGCCATTTTTTCGATTAATTTCAACATAGTATAAGTGCAGTCAGTCCGACTACAGCATGCTGGATAAGTATTAGGGTTAGATTACGCCCAAGCTCTTTTCTTGTCAACATTAATAATGGCAATTCATCTGAGAACACTCGGAAATGTGCTACAAAAATAAAAAGCGGCCAGCCCCACTGCGTTGTGTTTACCGCAGAGAGGACTCTTAGAACGGATCACACTTCACAGAATCTACAGGGGAGGAGGGATCCGTGGACATACCGTAGCAAACACTCCTCATAGAAGTGCAAACCAACTTTTTGCAATAAAGTTGGATTATTCAAAGTTGAATCGCAAAAATGGCTAATATGCTAAAAAATAATCGCAACTGAAACAGTGACTTGACCCCATACAAAGTCGTATGGAAAATGAATTTGGCTTGGGATGCTTGATTTTCCGCCCTGTTCTGGAAGGCGAAATGTCTTATTTGAACCACATTCAAACATTCAAGCTCAACATTTGACTAAACTTTCCGCTTCTTTTTTCCTCTAACTTCAATCCACAGGGATCACACGATGGCGCTCAAGGTGATCAAGAACGTGGAAAAGTATCGGGAAGCGGCCAAGCTGGAAATCAACGCACTGGAGAAGATTGCCGAAAAGGACCCAACGTTCCAACAGTGAGTTTGCACCTTTGTCTGGGCTTGTAGAAATACTTAATCTTATTTCATTTTTTTTCCAGTTTATGCGTCAAAATGCTGGATTGGTTTGACTACCACGGCCACATGTGCATCGCGTTCGAAATGCTCGGGCTGAGTGTTTTCGACTTTCTAGTAAGTCTACCTACCCCGTTTTTGAAGAAGGAGGTTTGATCTTGAACTAATTTTTTAACCTCTTTCCACCAACAGAGAGAAAACAACTACGAACCGTACCCGATGGACCACGTGCGGCACATGGCCTACCAGCTGTGCTACGCGGTCAAGTTCCTGCACGACAACAAGCTCACCCACACCGACCTCAAGCCGGAGAACATCCTGTTTGTGGACTCGGAGTTTACCACGTCGTTCAACAACCGGAAGGTGCGTTCTACACCCTCTTCCCAAGATTTTAGAGTTTAATTTATTTATTTCAATTTTAGAACCGCGAAGTGCGTCGCGTCAAGTGCACCGACATCCGCCTGATTGATTTTGGCAGCGCCACGTTCGACCACGAGCATCACAGCACGATCGTGTCCACCCGTCACTACCGAGCGCCGGAAGTAATCCTGGAACTGGGCTGGTCGCAACCGTGCGACGTCTGGTCGATAGGGTGAGTCCTCTTACTGCTTCGATTTGTAAATTGAAGTCTAATCACGACCTTCGATCTCCTTGCAGTTGTATAATGTTCGAGCTGTATCTAGGCATTACGCTATTCCAAACCCACGACAACCGAGAACACCTCGCAATGATGGAGCGTATACTGGGTACAATTCCGTACCGAATGGCCAGGTAAGATCATCTTAGCATCCTCAGAGAATCCCCATTTCAACTCTAAACGTTTTGTAGAAAAACCCGCACCAAATACTTCCACCACGGCAAGCTCGACTGGGACGAGAAGTCGAGCGCGGGCCGGTACGTGCGCGACCACTGCAAGCCGCTGCACCGGTACGTGCTGGCGGAGACGCCCGACCACCTGCAGCTGTTCGACATCATCCGGCGCATGCTGGAGTACGATCCCGCCAACAGAATCACGCTGAGTGAGTATTGATGCTAAGCTTAGAACGCCCGTTACGAGTGTTTTGACGCGTCGCATGAAAAATTGGACCATTCTTGAAAATTTTAGTTTGGACCGGATATCCGGATTGTCCGGAAGTGACCAAAGTGGTCAGGAGGTTGAAACTTAGTTTTGGACATCTTCCCCAATTATAGCTCACTTTTTACAAGTGTTTTTTGAAATGTCACTTGACACATTGGATCATTTTAGAAGGGTATCCCAGTTAGGACCGGAATTCCGGATTTACCGGATTTCGGATAATGCTGGCCAGAGCACCAACACTGATATTTTAAATTATTATTTCGCTCTTTAGAACACTCATTACGAGTGTTTTGAAATGTCGGTTGACAAAATGGACCATTTTGGCAAAGTACCCAGCTCGGACCAGAATTCCGGAATGACCAAAATAGTCAAGTGCCCGGAACTGATTTTTTGATATTTTCTCTCAATTTAGAACACTCATTACGAGTGTTTTGAAATGCCGCTTGACATATTGCACCGTTCAAAATAGATTCAAATAATCTTTTGACACCTTCCAGTTGTTGGTAGGATTAATTTATGTATTTTAGTCGTGATGTTTCTCCAAGTTGCCACTTTTCGGTTAGATATAATATTAGGCTTTTTTACAAATTTTGAAATCTAAAGCGTCCACTTTGGTTTTCACTTCGCTTGAAGACGGTGATTTTAGCGGATTGCAGACTGGACTTCGCCATGTATGAGTGATGATTTTCTGAAACAAGTTGCCTAGGTATTGATTAGGGTGGTCCAAATCCGGGCTAACTCGGGGCTACCCTAAAATCAAAGATTGACCCATAACTAGGCTAATTTCCAACTTTGAGTTCATTCTGACCTTTGAATCATCCCTCGAAGCCCTTGAAGTTTGTATCGTCAAAATGTATGGAGAAAAGCAACTATTTTACTTTTTTACTTGTGGAGGGCGCCATAGTTATCCATAGTCTCTAAGAAGACCGGATTTGGACCACCCTAGTAGTGATAGTTTTGAATATATAAAAATTTTGTATAATAATTTTCGAAAACGTCAAATTTGGTTTCAATTGATTTTAGGGGGCGTCTATTATTTACTCAGCGTGAATTTTTTTAAAAGGTTTTTTTTATACTGCGTTTTTTTAAGTGTTAATTAGTTGCTTGTTTAAAACGAATTTACGAATATTTTTTGTATGAAGCGAAAAGTATCAATCATATTTTCATTCAATCAGATTCTCAAAAGTACCTTGATAAACAATAATAAATTCGAAATGAAAAAGATAGCAAATCATGTGTAAGGCTATCCTTGGTCTTGAGCTGTTTAAAAATTATGCCTTTTTTTAGATCGTAAATAAGGGGCGAATTAAAAAAAATATTTTCATTTATTTAGATTATACTTTCCAATTAATTTCTGTTGTGTTCCATTTAATGGTATCCCTTAGATCTGTTTTGAGTACTAGAGGCCATTCATAAACCACGTAAATACTTCAAGTTAAGTTCAAGCCACGGGACACATTCCATTTATTTTTTTAAATTTTAAATGTTTTTGAAATGACAACATTTTTCGTGTTCTTTTATGGAATGAAGTAACACAATACGTCGCAATTATTTTAAAACTATACTTTTGTCTAATTTTGAATCTGTTGTTGATGCTGCTGTTTGGCTTCCTATAATGCCTCAAGACAGTGAGCAAGAGAGCAACGCTCTTGTGCATTCTCTCTTTCTCTTTGAGATTCTTCCCTTTTCTTCCTCACCTCGTGGTATCCTCATCACTGTCTTATCCCGGGTTGTTTTGGCATACAGTCCAGACTCGATTATGCGAAGCCTCAATTATCCGAAACCTCGATTATCCGAAGGTTTGTATGGGCCTCCGCTTGATCGAATCTCGAACAAAACACCCAATTTTAGTCAAATGTGAATGGTTAATTGCCTTCAAATGTACCAAATGCATTTTTCTCAATATTTTATCACCGCCATTTTGGCCGCCATCTTGGATTAAAAAATTCCAAATTGCAGGCCAAGGATTGATACCTAAGAGCATGCAATGGCACTGACCTTGTTGCGTGCTCTTCGGTTGACGTCCACGTAAGGAACATCCTGGAAGGAGCGTAACTAACTACATCCGTAGTTCTGTTAGATCATCCGAATTATCTTGATCAGAACAGTATAGCTCTGGTTCCTTGCGAGTGTCCTATTTTCTTACCTCCACGTTGGCTTGGTTTTCATGATGACCTAGCTGGTGGCCTGTGGAAACGGATCGTAAACCTTTGACCACCGCGGGTCAGAGTCGAGACGGCTAAAAGAAAGGGGCGCAACAATGTGGGAAAAGGAAGTAATTTGTGATTGTAGACGGTATTGTTTTGATTCGCAGTATGTTGAGTCAACTGCTGTGGATGTACCTGAAACATCGCACAACGGGTTTCTCTTCTCTTCATTCTCAGCTACCACCTATCTCCTATTTTTATTTTGCTCTTCTGATTCCCAATTCTTCACTGATTCTTCTATTTAATATCCAACATTTGATTATAATTTTACTAACTTTTGATTCTCTTATCTCTCAAAGCTTTTCCACTCTTTTCCAGGGTTGTTACGGACGGCGCGGATCGCGCGGATGGCGCGTTTCGCGCGGATAGCGCGGATTTGGCGCGGATTTGCTGACTAATTTTGCTCAGGCGCGGATTTCGCGCGGATGGCAATTTTGATGAATAAATAGATAGAATTACTTTCATGTAATTAGGAAAAATAATATCAAGAATAACGAGAATTTGTTTTTTTCTCCATTGAGTGCAATTTCAATTTCTTATAAATAGATTTTTTTTCTGAAAATGTTTGTTTGTATTTTCTTAATACGAACCGTCGAAAAATTAAGATGAAGATTATGTAGAGATGATTTTTTAAATGTATGGTTGAGATTTTCTTAAATAAAATTATTACTACACTTTACTCATTTCTTAATATATCCGGCTCTGAATATGTAATTTCTTTTGAGTTTTGAGTAATGTTTTTTTAACCTTATTTATTTTTAATTTTATAGTGGATATGTTCAATTTGCCTTTGAATTTTAGATGGGATTTACCCGTAGAAATATTTTTCTAAATTTAAACATTCTTGGCGAAAAATAAACAGATCAGAACATTCAAAAATTAATGCTCCATCATTCAAAATTCAAATTTCAAAAATTCGAAACTTTTTTTTATCATAGTTTGAAAAAAAAAAAATTAGATTAAAAAAATTTCGAATTTCGTAATTTAAAAATTCCGAAACTCCAAAAACCTAAAAAATCAAAAATTCAAAATTTAAAGAAAAATGCAAATTAAAAAAAATCGAAATTAAAAAAATCAAGATTTGCAAACAAAAAAAAAACGGTTATCTCAAAAATCTCAAATAAAATTTAAATTCTTAAATTCTAAAATCTTAAATTCTTAAACTTTAAATTCTTAAATTTTTAGAAGAAAATATTTCAAATATTGGAAATGCAATTTGTTTCGAAATGAAATTTTAGTGAGGAATTTGGAATACAATCTGTATTAAAATTCATAGATTTTGAATTTTTAGAATTTCGAAATCTAATATTTAATCATATTAAAATTTTAGATTTTGGTTTGTTTGAGCTTATATTTTTGAAGTTAAATTTCATTTATTAGATTTTTTAATTTTGTTTATATTGGTATATAATTTTCTATTTTATTTATATTGGTCAAAATTATTGTAGTGTCCCTCTGATTTGCAAAAAGGTTTTTTTTTGGTGACACTTTTCTTGATGTCTCTTGAGGTATTTTTAAAAGGATTTTTTGCTTTCATTCCTTCAAACATAAAACGAGTTTCATATTTTTAATAAAATACTTTCTGTATTAGTTTTTTTCTTTGGAAATAACATTTCTTAAATGTTGGTCCCAGTTTTTTTTATATGTCGCGGATTTCGCGCGGATTGAGGTTTCGGTCGGCGCGGATTTGGCGCGGATTTTTTTTCGACTTTCCCGTAACAACCCTGCTTTTCTATCAATTGATACTGCTGTAACAAACTTTGTTTTAAAAATATACTTTTCCTTAATGTACTAGTAATATCAAGTCTATTTATCATTCGCCTAATCTTTTTTGATTTTATTGCGAATTTATTTATTTGAATAATTCTTTATCTGTCCTATAAATTATCATTACTATAATCTAAGCTTGTTTTGTATCTCTATTTATTAACTATTGTCTTATTTTACATCTAATACATCTAGCTTCTCATTTTTATTCTTCAAAATACGCTCATCATTCTCTTACTATTGATACTTGATTTTTATAAAATAAATTCTCTTTTACTGTCTATTGTTTTCAATCTTCACCCCTTTTTTTCAAACAAGTGAGGTTTGAGCCCTTGCTCAATTTATGGAATTGTTAAAGGATTAACACAAATATTACTATTGTATTTTTTGGTAAACTTTTATAACATGCTTAGGACCAAAAATTGTAACAAAACACCGCGACAAAAGAAATAGCAACAAATAAACAGACTCAACAATAGGGAAGATTTCAGGAGAAAACAATACACAGTGAATAACAATAAGTTTTTGAATTGAAACTAAAAATAAAACAGTTTTTGCTTTAATGAAAGTTGATAGGCACACTATAAATGGTTAGGCGCTTATACTTACATCAAACCCTACGTAATGTACCACCCCCGGCCGAGTTAAAATGCGTAACCGGAAAAGAAGGTGTGCATGCCTGGCACGAACACTCAAAGCGTGTTCTAGCGTGCTGCTCGTACTGACTCAGAGCAAGGGTGAGATGTAGGTGTAAGGGCAGTGCGTGTTCGTCGGGAACCTAGTGCATAAGATCGGTCAAGGCCCGTTCTTACACTGAAAATTGCGAATTGCGAATTGCGAATTTTATCACCGCCATTTTGGCCGCCATCTTGGATTAAAAAATTCCAAATCACTTTAGAGTAATTTAGAGGTTAATTATATACTTTGGCTCGAGATTCAAAAATAAAACAAAGAAAAAATATGTTTTCGTGATTCAATTATTTGAAGTGAAATTTTTCTGAGACCTTCGATAATCGATGGAGGCCACTCAAAAACAACGAAAAAAAATAATTATAAAAAGCTTGGAATTTCAAATACTTGTTATTTATTCAGGGTGGCCACCAGATTTCGATTTTCAATTTCCCGGTTTTTTCCCGGTTTTCTCCCGAGACCAGAAGGAATTTTCCGGAATGTTTTTAAACCAAATTACAATGTTTTCATTTTTTTCATCATACTTTTTGAACGCATACATTTGGTTCAAAGTTTGAATTCCTCAAGAAAGCTTTCAAATCTTGAGTAAAAAGTAAGTAAGTAAACGAAGCCGTTTTTATCTGTTATCAATCAAACATCTAATTTTCAACTTATTGGGTTTTTTCATCAAAAATCGTTTTTATTTTTTAAAATGAGATAAATTATTAATAGAATTTATTAATTTTGTAAAATAGATTTACAAAAATACATTGTTATCAACATTGATGTAAATGCTCGTTAATTTTCTTTGAAAAAGGTTTTGTGAATTCAAAAAGAACAATTCTTCCAAGAATTATCAATTTCTGTGATTTTTTTTTTGGTAAAATTATGTGAGTACTTTCTTTTTAACCAAAAAAGTCTTTTTGCATCATTAGTCCAAACAAAAATGTATACACTTTGGCAGCAGTGCAGGAAAAGTGTCATACAAATGTAAAAAAATCGATAACTTGAAACTTTCTTTTTAGAATAATTTTAATGACAAAAAACTTTCTAAAAAACCCAAAACACATAATGGTAAAAACAATTAAAAAATTACCGTGCTGTGATTTTTTCAACAACACATAAGGCGGGTACAAATTTCATTCAAAGTTTTTGCTGCCCCGAAAAATCGGGACAAAAAATCATTATTATTTTTTTCAAAAAACATCAAAAATTTAATGGAATTTAAGTGAATTTTAAAATGCATTCCCTTGAGTCTAGAATCATTTTTAAGCATGTTTGGGTTGATTTAATAATCTTTTGAATTTTTGAAAATTTTCGATCTTAAGTTTTTTTTTCGTTAATTTTTTTGTTTTCGTCAAATCTTACATTTTTTGAAGACTAATGATTGCAAAACAACTGAACTAGCGTAAAATGCATTTTTAACACTTTTTGCATTCAAATGTTGAGACTATGGCTTGTTCTTTGAATTTTTATATTTTTTCAGATTTAAACATACTACACATACTTTTTTGCAATTCCGTCGTGAAACTACTTACTTTTCCTGTCATTCTTGAACGACGAAATAGCCTACTTTTCTGTACCAAAAATAACAGAATCGAATAGCAACACTTTTCAAAACAAATGCTGAAAAGTTCTACTTTTCAGCACTGAAATGGGTGCTGAAAAGTTGAACTTTTCAGCACTTGTTTCAAAAAGTAACACTTTTCATTTTTTTTTTTGATTTAAACGATTTATTGACAAAATACATGAAAATTCGACTTAAAATTTTACTCAATGGGTGTTTTTCGAAATTGCAAAAAATGTTGTATGGAACTCGTTGCAAAACTTGATTTTTTCAGCACTCGTCGTATTTATCCAACTCGGTGAACCTCGTTGGATAAATTTACGACTCGTGCTGAAAAAATCCTCTTTTTGCAACGTGTTGCATAAACTACTATTTTGAAGTTGTAGCTATTTTCAATTAAAAAACAATTCTATTTTATCTCTAAAAAAACAAATGGTTGAGAAAATTCTTTACTACATTCTTTTTTGAACATTTTTGATCCATTCTTTTGTTGCTGAGATACAGGCCAAGAAAAATATTTTAAAAGAGTGTATTTTGTGTGATAATTTGAAGGAAAAGTCTTGATCTTTAAATTTAGAGAGATATTTAGTGTAATGTTGTTTTCGTACCATGAGATCCATATTTTCCACTTACAAAAAATCCTAATTTTAATTTTATGCAAAACTATTATTTTAGCAAAGATGGGGTAAATGTCCACCATTACGGGGTTTGTCTTCCGGACCCCCTGAGACAGCTCCCCAGGTTGAGAACCGCTGATAGAGCAAACATTTTGCTTTATTAAAAAAACAAATTCGCCTTGTAAAAGTATCATATATAGGATACAACAGATAAAAAATCCATAACCAAGAAGCATGAGTCTATCACACAAATTCAAACATAGATTTTCTTCATTTTGAATAACAGGAATAATATTCTTATTGAGAAAAGAACATATTGAATACTTTAAAGAGGTTTTTGTCAAATTTTAACGAAACTTAAATTTTTTTTTCCCGGTTTGTCGGTCGAATTCCCGAGTTTTTCCCGGTTTTCTCCCGGTGGATAAAAATCCCGGTTTTTTCCCGAGGTGGCCACCCTGTATTTATTATTTAAAGTTTAACAAAATATTTAAATTTAGACAGTGAGCAAAAGAGCAACTCTCTTAATCTCTTTTTAAGATTCTTCCCGATTTCTCTCCTTTTACAATCTCAATTTGAATTTAGAAGCAATAATTTTTTTAGCGATTTTCAAAGCGTGATTTAAAAAAAAATATAACAGGCATTTTAGCGAATAAACAGTTATTTTCTGTAAAATTTATTAAATAAACATCAAGAAATGACATAATGCTAGTAGAAAAGCCATCGATAAAATTAAAAAAAAAACGTGAATTTTCGGAAAAAAAAAGTCTGTGGTCTGTTTTCGAACTCCGATCCCAAAAATAAAAAAATTGTAAAAATGCTAGAATTTTTACAATTTCATCGAAGCATGACAGTGAGCAAAGCAGCATATCTCTCTCTCTCTCTCTCTCTATCTCCGAGGATTTGTTCGCTTGCTCACTGTCTTGCCCAGAGGAAATGTGCTTAAATCACGAACGAACGGACAAGACACGGGGCTTATGTCAAAATCTTCGCGCCACGCGGGTTAAAACGTAAACAAAGCCAGCTGATGATGCAAACTCATGGGCATTTTTTGATATGGTCGTATGAATTTATATTGAAAATACCATTTAAATATTTTTTTCGGCAATTTCAGTATCCGTGATAAATTACATAGAATGATAAAGACAAACTTACTGCCAAAAAAATGTTTCTAGTACCATACTATGGCTAAATGTTTTAATTAATTATTGCATAAGACATTTTGAGAAATCATGCGTAATCGCGCGATGCTACTTCGACAACATGGATGTAGATGGCGCAAGTGATGGTTTGCTTCAGAAATTTAAAGAAAATTTGTTTTTGGTGTCATGTCCGTTCGTCCGTGCTTAAATATTAAATTTGTCAAAACGAAAGAAAAACAGAGATAAATTGAGTAGTATTTAAAAAAAATATATCCATACATCTATTTTCTAATACAGTTGACTATCTCTGTGTCAATATTGAAGGGACCGTCGAGAGCGGGAGTTATCAAATTATTGAACGAAAAAATCAAAGCATTCATTTGAAGGGACTGAAAATTTTGTTGACAGATGGAACAATATTTTTATCGAGAAGATCGACAGCCAGAGCGACTCCTCCGTATTCTGCATTCTGTATACTATATTCTTAAATGGTCCACAACATTGACTCAAAAAAGCGGCCAAACAAGGCCAATTCTTGACGCTTATCCTCGGAAGGCACGTCGTCGGCGTTTCAGTCATGATTTAACATGATTTTTTTTTTCGTTTTTCTTTCCAGGTGAAGCCCTCCGGCATCCGTTCTTCGCGAAGCTTCCCGCGGCGCAGCGCCTGCACGATAAGTGTAATGAAAATTCCGTCTCGGGCAGTAGTAGCCGGGAGCGGTCCCACAGTTTATCGAGATGAAATTCAGAACGATTTGATTATTATTAATTAATAATATTACACAGTTGTACCGAACAGCAACAACAACAACAACACTACCACCACCACAACAGTCGTCCCCTACGCGGATGCGGCGGAAACAGAAACAAAACAAAAACAAACATGATGAAACCGTGTGAAATTTTACAAACAAACAAACAATTGGCGCGTTGTGAAAGTGAGGAACGGAGCAAACACACAAACACAATCACACCAACACATCTCATTCAGACTAACACAAACACACAGTCTACCGAAGTGCACAAGAGGTGTGACAGCCTCAGATCAGGAATTTTTAAGGGAGAAAGTAACCGTAAAAGTGGGTTGTGTGTGTGTGTGGGTGTGCGGACGCGTGTTGAACGAACAAGAAGAAGAAGGGTTTGTAAATTTTATTTCGTTTGTTTACTTTTCGTTTAACAAACACACACACACGCACACGCACAAATTTGCGAGAACTTTGCCGAGCGTGTTTTCCAGTTGCGGTGGGAACATTCCACACTTTTTGTGTGTGTTCATGTTCACATAGTACACACAGTCCACTTTTATAGCGGCGCTGCATGGAAGGCACGCCGGCGGCTGCTCTCCCTCTCCCTAAGTAGTAAAGACAGCGTTCAGTGTATTTGTTAAGTTGCGCAATGATTTTGCGCGCAGAGATTTTAGAATTGTACCAGGCCCCTCGCCCCCCTTCTAAATTCAAGTAATTCGAGTTTATTGTCAAATAAATACAATTAAAAAAACAAAAGCTTCTCAATTTTGATTGGTTCCCCGGGTTGCGGTTGCGGTTGTGTGTTTGTTTTGTGGTGGATGTTTTATTCATTGTTCCCCCATTGGTTCAGTTCATCGCATTAGGGAAAATCAGGAATCAAAGAAGAAAATTGAAACGATCCTTCCAGGAGTGGGCCCTGTCGGCGGAAGGAAAGAGCGAGATAGAGGTAATATTATTAATTATTCCAATAATAATCAAATCGTGCGAAAGAGAAAAGAAGAAAAACAAAAACACGTCATTGAAGCAGTTCAGTGTTGTGTTGCGAGAGCGCGAGAGAAAGAGAGAGTGTAACTAAAACAACAAAACAAAACAAGTGTAGATCGTAAACTAAGTAAAACAATAACACACACAAACAAAACAAAACAAACTTAACACAAGAAAACGGCAAACAGAAATGCAGCAAGAAAGCAAAAGTTGTGTGTAATCAGAGTGTTGCGTGCGCGATTTAGGTCAAATGTGTCTATATTTTGTGCATGGTTTCCCACTTTTTTATACATAGCTAAACAAAAAAGTCGTAGAACGTTTAACGTATGTGTGTGAGTGTGTTGGCATTGTCATGCTGTGTCTAAGTGCGTGTGTGTGGGTGAGTACTTAACTGCTTTGTCATTATGTTTTTATTCATTTTTGTAACATTTTGTTCGACAAAACAACTCCCCTTTAGCAACCGGGCTCGGATGGCATCGTCGAACTTACCAAGGTTGTTAAGCAAAAAAATATTATCGTCAACAAAAAAAATTTTTTTTGCAAACATTTTATTACAATCATTTTTTTATATTTTTTTTTCAAACACAAGAAACCTTTATTTATTTATTATGATTCTCAATCAAATTTAGAATTTTCAAAAAATTAGGAACACAAATTAACAATTTTATGAAAATTAATAAAAAATCAACCTTAAATAACTTAACCTTAAACACTGCAAATTTCTGAAATTTAAAGATTTTGAAAATAAACCGAAAATTTATAATTTTGTATATTTAAACATAAGTTTTTTTATGGAAATTTGTGTGCTAAATCATTATATTTGTTATAATCCACAAAATAATGCAATCATTTGACACCCATATCGAAAATTTCAAAAAATTTTGTGTTTACACAAATTTAAAGAATTAAAAAAAACTTCTTTCTCTAAATGTGATCAGATTTCTGTAAATCTATACAATTTGTGTTACCGTTTGAGATCCATAGAACAAGTTCCGATCATGTGAGTATTTTACTAAAAAATATTTTATTTTATGAAAATCACATTTGTGCAAACCAGAAAAAATAAGAATTTTAAGAAAATAAAAATCTTCTTTCCATAAATATGATCAGATTTATGTTAATCTACACAATTTCTGTTTTTTTTGCCATCCCTACGAAAATTTGTGTATTTTACTCAAAAAATATAGTTTTTGAAAATAAAATTTGTGAAAAATCATTTAGTATTAAAAAAAAGATTCTGTAAAAAAGTCGATTTTTTTTAGTATTTTACTGAAAACTAATACTTTGCACAAAAATTATCACATTTGTGTAGATTTATAAACAAATGTTTTCGTTTGGCCTCCATACTGTAAACTACGAAAATTTAACTATTTAAATAAAAAAGAAATGATGTTTTATAAAAATAGGAGTGCTTTGCACAATAAATATCACCTTTGTGAAAATCTACGCAAAATTGTCATTCTTTGACATCCATATTGCATTTGATTGCTTTAAAAAAATAGTTAAAAATGTTGTGTAAATTCAAAAAAAATATTTTCTTCGTTTGATAGCAACATTGCAAATTTTGAAAATTTGAGTACTTAACTGAAAAATATTTTATTTCAATCAAATATATTTTGTCTTCGTTACAGCCATGTTTCAAATTAAAAAAAAAAATGAGCAAAAATCATCAGATTTGATAAAATTATTTAAAATATCGTATTTTATATAAACTTCTATTGCAAATTCATTAAATTTGAATATTTAACAAAAAAAAAATATTTTGTGAAAAGTGATTTCTAAAATTTAAAAAAAAATTGCCTTCGTTTGAAAAATTTGAGTTTTTTACAAAACACAAAAAAGTAGAGTAGAGTATTTTTCTGAAATCTATTATTTTTTGTAATAATTGTAAAATTTGAAAATTTGTGTATTTTTCACCAATCTTTTGTCCTTGTGACATCCATGTTGCAATTTAGACCACTCAAAAAAATGTGACAAATTCACACAAAAAAGTCACAGACAAAACTCCTTAGAAAATCCGTGTGATCGATATTGTGAGTAATTTGAAAAATCTCAGATTTTTGACAATTTTGAATTTTTTGCACAACAATTTTCTGATTTTTGTAAATTTAATTAATAATCTGTAATTGGTTCAAATTAGTTTGAGCGTTTTTAACACGACGCTGGCGCCCTTCCCCATATCCTTACAGCTCGAAAGGCATGTCGGCGTTGTTTGAAAAGTCATTTGTAACTAACCCTTCTGCCTGTAATTTGTTGCCCCCTTCCACTTTTCATCTCAGGAAAGCACTTTTCGACGTCAAACTTTTCAAATAGCGCTTTGCAATACTTTTTTGAATGTTTGTAGCGCCTTTTGAAATGTTGACGTCGATTTCTCTTTTTCTCTTTCTCTTTTTCTCTCCCTCTCTCTCCCTTTTCGCAGTTTACACAAACTATCGCCTTCGGCTTACCGAGTACTAACGCTCACACTTTTTTCCCCACACACTCACGCACACAGTCAAGTACGCGGCAGCCGTGGTTATCTCGAGCGTTAGCGTTAGCGCTAGCAAAAAGAAACTTCCCGGCAAACTGGCCCGCTCACAATCGCTGGCATTCAACTGTTTTTTCAAGTGAATGCTCACGCACACTACAACAGTACAACAGCAAAAACAACAACAACAACAATGGCTTGACAGTTCTTCTCGCTGACCTTGGTGTGATTTGTTACTTACTCTTAGCACTAGCGCGCTCAATTGTTGTAATTTACTTTCTTTTTTTTAATTTTAAGTCTTTATTTAAATACTTTCCTGCTATTGTTCTCTTCTCTTGGGAGTTTGGACACGCCACCTAGCTTACCAAATTCTCTCCCGCAATCCTATTCTCTCTTCTCTCTTTTTACTCACACATGCACAAACAGACACAGTAGAATGAGCGACGCACGCTGACTCTCACGCACACGCATACAAGTGAAAACTTTTGAGTGCAGCCAGGATGTAAAATATATATCGAAATAACTATGAAGTTTGATGCTGAGAGCGAAGTGAAAGAAAGAGATGATGGTAGAACAATTGCGCGTGTACGGAGAGAATAAGAAAAGGAGCAGCAACAGCACACACACAAAAAATGGGAGAAAGTGTGTGTGTGATTCTCTGAAACGTTTTAGTTTGACAGTGCGTTCACTTTATTATTATTATTTTTTTGATCGACAGGATGAACACAAGTTAGCAGATAAATAAAATTGATGAAAAGATATTAAATTTAATGATCTGAATTGGCGGTGTTTGCGATAAGCGTGTGATGTATCACATCCCCAGATTGGTGATTTGGTTGGAGATATCCGAGTAGGCCGGTGCTAGGGAAGAAGGACCATTTCAAACAGTTTGTGTCATTACGTCAATGAACTTCAGATACTACGGACGCGTTTAATCCAAACTCTTTCAAAAACCAAGTGATTTTGTTAGGGTCCCTAAGATAAACAAGAATTGCTGGCGACATCGGTCACAAGCAGTGAGGACTCTGGACCAGACTTTTGAATTATAAGGTATGTGGAATTTCGTACTAAAATTGCTTCGCAAATGACGTAATATGGGATAAACTGTCAAAAGGGGAGGGGCATACGTCTCCATTTCAAATCAACAAAAAACGGGTGAAGGGAAATCTCTGGTACCGTAATCTGGGGTGAATCGGGACTACAGTCTGAATAGGGACAGCAGTTTTTAGACCACTTAAAACTTTTAAATTTGGAAATGGATGTACACATTTTGTTGGCCTGAGTCTGTTCTAACCGAAACCAACCAGAAAAATCAAAATATTGTGCTCCAACATGGTTAAAACTGCTGTCCCAATTCGCCCCATGTGTCCCGATTGACCCCAGTTTACGGTAATATCACCCGGAACTGTAAATAAACTGACTTTTGTCGTCCCTTTTTGTTAGATGTGGTTTAAATTGGTCGTCTTGCTCCTACTCAATAAAGAGATATTCATAAAAAGAGCTTTCTGCAAAGTTCTTTGCCATATTGGTCACGTCTGTAACATAACAGTCTGCATCTTTGTCTCAATATTTTCAATAGTCTTACAATAAGGACAAATCTTCCTGAAATTTCGCAAAGGGTTTGATTTTTGTATTTTTTCATGAAACTTTGTACAGTCCAGTCTCGATTATCCGAAGTTTGTATGAGACTTCGGATAATCAAATCACGAACAAAAAAATCTTTTTTTTTATTTTACTTAAAAACTTTTAACATTAAACACGAGTTCTGCGACCTCATTTGTTGATTGCCTTTTAGCATACCAGATATTTTTTCTCAATATGACACCACAATTTTGGCCTAAAAATCAAACCATCCACATTAACGACCCCCGGGTCTTTTGTGGTCTCTATTGCAAGTTTCTGCTCGAACCTAGGAGTCCGAAGGCTTGAATGGGGAGAGCACCCAAACCTCTTTTACTCCAAGGAACCTTACACCCCAGTGTTTGAACTGACGACCTTTGGATTGTGAGTCCAACCGCCACCAGCGATTCCACCGGAGTAGGCTTGGTTTGGTGTGTTGTTTGTACTTATGGCATGGAGACGACTCCTACACTTGGAATGACTTAACGGCCTAACAACCAAGGCCGGGACCGACATTTTACTTTCTCATCCGATGGAAGGTTGGAGCAGATGGGAATCGAACCCAGAATCATCCGCTTACAAAGCGGACAGCGTAACCATTCGGCCACGCACTGCCACAATTTTGGCCGCCATCTTTGATTTTGAAATTCCAAATTACAGCGAAGAAAAACATTTTTTTTCGTGATTCGATTATCCAAAGTGAAATTTTTCCGAGGCCTTCGGAGAATCGAGTCAGGACTGTATATCAATTCCTTAGGTCCGAATAAGTCATTTTGTATCATTGGTTTCTCCAAACAAGTCTCCATACAGCTTGGGGACTGTCCATAGAAAAGTGCTACACAGTAAAAAAAAATCATGGTAACATGGTCTGGCAAGGGGTAGATCTTTTATGTCAGAATAAATGTGTAATTTTGCCTCTTAAAATGTGTAATTTTACCACTTTTCTGGTGTAATTTCACTTTTGAGGTTAAATTAAAACCTTTCAAAATTACACCTTCCAAGTTTACACAATTTTATACGGTGTATGCAAATATTCGAAAATCTGTATCTTAAAAGAAGGAATTTTCTGATTGATATTGCGTCTTCGGCAAAGTTTTTTAGGTTATAATTAGGACTATTGGGAAAAAATAGACACATTTTTTATTATCTTTTTATCACAAAAGACTTGATTTTGACAATCTTTACCCTAAACATCCAAAAAAACATTTTGTTGATTTGAAAACAAGATTTTTGTTGAATCAACGCCAGCTATGGAAGAATCTTTATCAAAAGAAAATCTTTTGACGCTCATCAAGAGAAACAATCGGAAGGGAATACGGCTCTTCTCTCTTGCGCACGAAAAATCGGTAAAAATAAACTCAAAAAATCATCATCTGGACTACCTATTCGGCGGATCATCGATGTCACAATTACACTTGTAGGCTTAAGATAATTTTGTTAATTATATTCAACTAAATGTTTCGTTGAATCAACCCTCGTACAGGCTGATCCTACAAAAAAAAATTCTGCTTGAAGGAATGTCTAAATTTTTAAATTATTTAAAACTCTTGATTTAATAATTTTTCTGCTATTTTTGTTTATCGCTTCTCAGGAGTGTCGTAAAATCCTACAAATGTCAGCAAGACCCATCATTAACCTTCCGTAGTATCAAAGTGCTGTTCACATAGAAATCATAGAATGAATGAACTCATAAGTGGGGGGGTTTGGTTTCCCCTCAACGAGCTAATGTTAGACCGTAACTAACCTTACCTCGAGGACCCCCGAGCTAGTGACCTCTGGAAAGGGCATCCACACCGCTGCTCGTCGTCAACATTATTTTACTTTAAGATAGAAATCATACTATGCGCCTCGAGCAACTTACTTATTCTCAGAGTGAGCTCAAACACTCTAACAGTGTCCACCTCTAATATTCTTGTTCGGGATATCGGATGGTAACGCGCAAACGACCGAACCCCTGAACCAAACAGAAACAAAGTTTCGAGAGTAATTCGATCGCGTCGTCCGGTTGGTTGATTCCGAACCAAGCACTGAAATTGAGAGAAAAACGTGATCACCTTGCGACGACAAAAACAATACGCGCCGATCGCAAGTGAGAGACTTCAACAGGTCCATGGGAACTCCAACCAACCAACCGACCATCAGTCAGTGTCGGGAATGGTACAAAAGAACCACCACCCTTGTTTTGGTTTTTTGGAGTTGGCGTGATCGGAAGCCTTGTTGCGTTCTGTTGAAGAGAGGGTGCGGGTGCTCCCATATCCAACACCAGAGTGTAACAGAAGCACTTGAAGTCATTAGTCCATAAGCAACACGTTCTCTCTTTTGTTTTTGAGGTGTTCGGTATGGATTTACCGTGAAATGGAATAAACGTACACCAAAAAAATCTACTAGCCACTTTTGAGCAAATTAGCCTTTTATGCGATTTATATCAACATTATAGGCGAATAGGCTAACGTATTACGATAAATTATGAATATATCATTGATATTTTGAGTTTACATGAGTTAAGATACTTCGGAGAATATAATCATGAACAATTTTTTTGTGTGTGTTTTTTTTATATTCTCACATATAACGTTAAATTCTAGTTCTGCGACCCCACGTACCTAAATTTTAGGGTCTCTGTTAAATTACCTAATGCATTTTTTACATTGGCCACGCCCATTTCCCTATTTTCAGCTTAGTTCTTTTTTCTTCCAGCGCTCTTTTGGATCTGCTTAGTGCTGACAAAATTCATTAAATTTTAAGCGAACACTCACGAAAAGTAGCATTTATAGAGAAAGTTTCCTGGCATCACTGGCTCACTCCAACAGGCGCTGCTGGTGGTGTTGGTGGCCACCCTTTGTTCTTTATTTGCCTTCGCTTCTCGATCGGTTTTCTTCAGCCTTCGATTGGAATGGGTCGTCAAAAGTCAAACGTCAAAAAACTTGGCGCGTTTGTTTTTTTGATGGCGCTTGCAAATTAGTCACATATTTCGGGATTATTTTTCAAGTGAGTGACCAACTGATGGTCAAAAGAACATGTTGCCGGTAGTTGGAAGCAATTTTATATCTTAAGCGCTTTGAAATCGTTAGCGCAAGTGAAAAGACATTGATGGCGACTTTCGTTCAGCAGCAAAGCTCTCATCTTGCGTGTGGATGTGTGTGCCACTAAAATGATGAGAAATGGTCTCGCAAAATAGAAATTATGATCAAAAGTGCATTAAATTTGATCTTTTTGGCCAGTAAGTGGCATAAATTTGCGTGCTTACTCGAAGCGGTGCTATTGCTGGTTAGTTTATAGCCTAAATAGTTTTTTATAAAGCTTTAATCGAGCATCAAACTCATCATATGACGAAGATAGGTGTTTGATTAGAAAGGGTATATTTCCCCTATCAGAAATGAAATTTTTCAGAGAATTTCGGATAATTGAGGTCTGTAAAAAAACTATTGAAAATAAGAAATCGAGCAAAATATTTTAGCTTTCAAAATTTCAATGGGTATACATACATACTTAAAGTAATTCCAAATACATTTTTCTGCGTTGATTTTTTTTTTTGCTGAAAAAATAGAAAATAGAAAAAAATGTGCTTAGTGCCGTGAAAAATTCTGTTATCGTAAAAACTTGAGGGCTTTTGTTAATTTGATTTGGTTAACCGCGGTGGATTTTGTTGAAATAATTCGAACTGTCAAAAATCCACCAAAGCATCTACCGGTGGATACTTTTCTACCACAGATTTTTGTGCGATCAATGTGATAGATGCTTTGGTGGATTTTTGACAGTTCGAATTATTTCAATTATTTGAATTACATGTAACAAACTTTATTCCATTTGATTTTTTTTTTTCATTTTTTTATGTGTTTTAGTAGACAAAATACGTCAACTTTTGGGTATACCCCAAAGGGCAATTCACTTCTGATATTGCACCAATATGAAGCCAATATTGGAGTCGATACGATATGCAGCCAAGGAATACTGCGCGAGTATTATGCGCGTATGATATTCACGCTGATGTTTGGGTAGATATGACCTCAAATACGACGAATATGGGGTCTATATCGTCAATACGTTATGCAGACAATGAGAATATTATGTGCGTATGATACGCGTATGCAGTGTACTCGAAGTGATTGACCCCTAGGTATACCCTGTATGACGGCCTTTTTGCCAAGTTATTATTTTTTGAATAAAATGTGTTTTGCACAAAAACAGATATCACTTTTAGATGTACGATTTAATTCTAAATCAAAAAACTTTTTTAATTTCATCGCATCGTTGTTGAATTAAAGCCAGTTTAGGTTAAATTATTCAACAAAATTGTCCTTTTTTTCAATTTCTAAAAATAGTGTCCATTTTTGAAAAAAAAAATATTCGAAGAGCTGAGAAAATTCTATACAATCTGAATTTTTGGACATTGTTGATCCGATATGGCCTTGCAAAGAATGAAAATTACCAAATATGGGGTTTCACAATTGACCATCAATTTTCAATCGATGATATCTTGGAAACCATTGCTCAGATTTTTTAATGTTAACAAAAGAAACCTTTGTGATTTTTTCTCAACTCCACGAATAAATATTTTCAGATTTTTGAAATATTGCACACTTTGCACCAAATTCTCCACCCTTACAAATCATAACTGCACACAAAATATTTGCACACTGAAAATCATACCCTTCTCCCCCCGCTCGCCTAGAGTGGTGCGTGTCTCGACTGAGCTTTGTTGCTTTCGACCACTTTAGATCAGTTTCAAACTAGGGTGTGTGTCTTAGATAGTTTTTTTCTGCTGTAGTTTGAGGTGTGCACTTTGTTGGAGAGCTTTTCACAACTTGCACGATTGTCTAAAAATCTCTGAAATCCGCAATAACGACTTACATTTTAATAGGGCCATATGATATGCCCTTTTAAGAGCGAGTCCACGAACAGGGCATACCCCTTTGTATGGGACGTCGTTTGGACCTCACCAATCTGCCTGAAATTTTCAGGGGTTGTTTGTACATATAAAACTAGCATCTGGCCAAAATATGAGCACTCTAGGTCAACGGGAAGTGGGGCAAATCGGGACACAAAGTTTGAAGGTTCAAAAACGTCAAAAATCGTAAAAAGGCTGTAACTTGGGCAAAATTCAATTTAATTTAAAAATTCAAAATGCATCTGAAAGGGCTTAAAAAATGCAACAAAATGCAGGATAGAGCACCCCGATTGGTTAAATCTAAAGGGAGTTATTGACATTTTAGTGAAAAAATAGCACAATTTTCAAACTCAAATAAAAAAGTGTTCCATCCAGATATCAACTCGGTTCGACCTGCAGCTTGTAGGGGACATCTGGGACTACCATCTGAGACTGAGAACCATTTTAACCCTTTAAAAAATGAAAGTTAAAAAAATTGAGATGCTGCTTTTTTTCTGGTGTCATCTAGTATCCTTGGAAACGAACTTGAATTTCAATAAATGTGAATCGAAGATTTTTTTTAACTTTCATTTTTTAAAGGGTTAAAATGGATGAAAATAAACATTTTTATGCATGTTTCTATTGTGAAATTGTCTCAGGAACACGAATATGATAAAATTATCATCAGAAAATGGGATCTAAGGGGTCCCCCGAGCAAAAATTTACAACCAAAAAATTCACTAAAAGTAAAAGTGTCTATTTAATATGTTGAACTGCCTTACCCAAAGCGTTCTCAGTCTCAGATGGTAGTCCCAGATGTCCCCTACAAGCTGCAGGTCGAACCGAGTTGATATCTGGATGGAACACTTTTTTATTTGAGTTTGAAAATTATGCTATTTTTTCACTAAAATGTCAATAACTCCCTTTAGATTTAACCAATCGGGGTGCTCTATCCTGCATTTTGTTGCATTTTTAAGCCCTTTCAGATGCATTTTGAATTTTTAAATTAAATTGAATTTTGCCCAAGTTACAGCCTTTTACGATTTTTGACGTTTTGAACCTTCAAACTTTGTGTCCCGATTTGCCCCACTTCCCGTTGACCTAGAGAGCTCATATTTTGGCCAGATGCTAGTTATATATGTACAAACAACCCCTGAAAATTTCAGGCAGATTGGTGAGGTCGATGCGAGATGGGTATGCTTTGCTCGTGGACTCGCTCTTAAAATGAAATGAAAAATCTGAAAATATTTTTTTCATTGAGTTGAGAAAATTTCACACAGGTTTCACTTTTAATTTGTCAAAATCGTGTTAAAAAGTTGTTTAAAAAATGAATGTTTTTTAAGGGTTTTCTGAATGGTCCTAATCATGACCTACAACTTTACAGATGCCACCAAATCGATCAGAAAATCCCTTCCAGAGATACACTGCCGTTCTACGCATAATTGTCCCATGTCATTTTTGGATGATTCTGACTTTTTATCATTTGCTTATCGTAAAATTAGTAAATGGCTAAATTTTGGTACAATAGGGCAGAAAATACTTTACTTTGACCCACAAATATCGAATTGGTCCGGACCATCAGGAAGATGAACAACTTTTTTTTAAAACCACAAAATCTGGGTTTCTTTTTAAATCTATTCATTTGTTTGAAAATGCTTCGAAATGTGTTAAAAACTACTTATTCTTTGCTGTAAGACCATATTTCTGAAGTATCAATTACAAATTCTAAAATTTCTGCATTTTTCAGGTTTCTTTGACTGGTTCATTCAAAACCCACAAACAATAATTTTCATGAAAAATGAGGAAAACAATAAAACTATCGGTCTAATAACAATGTTTTGTCTTGTTTATGAATAGTCGAAACGTTTAAAAACTTTTGTTTTGATAAAAAATAAGCTCTTTCTGTAATTTAGAAAATAGTGCTCCTGAATATTTAGTTGCTCATATGCCTAGGTGGTGCTCTGGTGCACCAAATGAAAAAGGTTGAAAAACACTTAAAACCGGTTTAAACTCACAATGTTATTCACAGAGGTTCTTGTCCAAGGTTCAAATGATAGAAAAACATTTTTTGTTTCATAAAATTTTGTGTTTGGTAATTTTTACGGGCTTTCGAAAACAGGTCTTATTTATTTCCCTAAAATTGGCCCATTTTTGTTTACATTTCACACTGTAACTTTGCTTGTGCTTAACCAAATTTGATGAAATTTGGGAAGATGTTAGTATACATTCTACATGAACACCTGCAACTTAAAGCGCCATGAAAAGTTGTGTCAGTTCCGAGATATTTGAGTTCAAAGTTTTGGTGCTCTGGAGTAACCATGGGCGGGAGAGGGTTAATTTTACGTATATTTTCAGAAAAACACAAAAAATCTGGTACTATGTTGAAAAAATCATTGAAAACAACACCAAGTCTGTTTGTCCCATCGTTAAACTTCTACGCATAATTGTCCCACCAGGTATTTTCTATCACGAAATCATGAGTTTTAAGAAGCTAAAAGTTTTAAGAAAAGTAAAAAATATAAAAATTTAAATTACAAGCTTAGGTTTCATTTTACACGCGCCCAGTTGCTTTCCAATCATTAGTTTGCAAAGTATCGAGGTATCGATGAATATATTTTTTTTTTCACGAAAAAAAACTTTGCGTCGGACTGTACATTGCTATTTTATGAAAATTTAAAATGTTTTCAAAGCAGCTCAATCATGCTAAATATGATTATAAACGCAGCAAAATGCATTCTAACTGGTTTTCAATTGATTAAACAATGATTTTCATAAAATTTTTGAAGATTTTCGAAAAAAATATTTTTTTCCCCTGATTATTCAGGCCAACTTTGAAAGAGGGGAGGGGGATAAACTTTGAAAAATATTTGCAACGGCCAGAAGCAGTGCTCAAGAATCAAGCAATATTTCTAATCCTGAACATACAAATTACCTTCATGAACAATTCCACCTCACCCAACTGTATAGGCTACTCACGCTTTACCATACCGTCGCCGATGCTCTCATGCTGCTAAACCGGCTATTACTACGCTCTGTATTGCGCAGATAGCGAGGGGTGGTCCCACCTTGTACTGAACAAGGAACCTTCTCACCACCACCCCAGCACGCTCTCTCACGGGGTTCGGTTCGGTTCAGTCGGCCAGATCAGTTCTCGTCTGGCGATTCTTCGATTAACAACGCAAGCAAATGTCTTGGACCGCGTAAAGTTCGGGATTGTTATCAGGTGAATCTTGAAAAGTTGTGCAGAACAATTTTAAAGTGTACACGTGTGAAGTGCTATAGTAGTGAGATGCTGGTACGAGTTGTGTCGTTTTGTTCAAGCTGTTGAAGCAGTTAATACCTTCATTGAACCTAGATTGTTCCGTTCGAAAATGACCCTGATGATAAGACTGTTGTTTGAAGCTGCTTCCACCACATCTGCTACGCGATGACGCAAGTTGTGAAGGTTTGTGAACTGTATTTTTTCAATAACATTAGGCGGATTGGGGGGAAAATAGTTCTAAGTTATGCACCCTCCAAGTTGGTAGTACTAACTATGAGTCACCTTAAGATAAAAAAAAAGTTCGCATAAACACACGTGGCTGGTTGGTGCACACTCCACAACTTTGCTAATTGAAACAATTTCTTCTTTGTGGTAGGTATAATATCGTATCGTATCGAAACATGTGCTGACTCGCGGATGCCTTATTTGTGCTTCCTGAATAATGTGCTGCGGAAGAATGTTCCGTTGTGTTTTATTCCAACGTGCGGAGTTGGGCGCAATTGTTTGTAAATATAAAGCTTGAAGCCGACAGGCTGGCACCAAATCAAAATGACTCATCTATCCCTCTCCCCTCAGCAAGCAGCTCATAACTATTAATCGACAGCATTCACAGCATCCAGTTGGTGTTGTTGTTGTTGAAAGGAAACAAAACAGCTTGAATCTTTGGCGGCTCCTAACGAACTTCGCATGGAATCATCCTTATTATTGCATAACATGATGAAATGAGTAATCAATTATGCTACTAGGTTAGGTATTTGGTTTCATTGAGTTTCCATTATTTAAAATAGATTTTTTTACTTCAATTAAAATCAGTTTTATTGCTTTTGATTATTTGCAAATTTTATCCCGAAAAAATGAAAAAAACAATCATTTTAGTAAAGTTTGTTTGTTAATGGTTCAGGCCGCAAATATTAGCAAATATTTTTCAAAGTTAGTGGCGTCCAATGGTCAGTGCATTCCCTTTGTCAACATTTGAATGCAATAAGTGTTTCAAAATGCATTTTACACTAGTTCAGTTGTTTTGGAATCAGTTTTCAAAAAATGTAAAAATTGACGAAAACAAAAATGTTTACGAAAAAAAAACTTTTTAAAGGTCGAAAATTTTTTAAAAATTCATAACATCAACCCAAACATGATAAAAATGATTCTTAACGCAGTGGAATGCATTTTAAATTGATTTCACCTGATGGCACTTAAATTTTCATTGAAACATTGAAGTTTTTTGAAAAAAAAAATATTTTTGCTACCTGTTTTTTTTTCGGGCCAACTTAAAGGAAAATGAAATGTTCTGGGGATAATTTGAAAACCCAAAGTCATTCAAATTTAAGGTTGAAAAACTTATAATTTTTCTTTTCGTTTCTTGTACCGAACAAGCACAGAGTGAAAAATTGACAAAGAGAGCGCGTGGTCGTAAAAAATATTCGGAGTGAAAAGAGATTTTTTTATGATTTTCAAAGCCCTTCCTATATCATGTTTATCGGAAGGCACGGCGTCGGGTGGATTGTGTTTAAATTTTTCGAAAAAGATTTTATTTTTTGTGGTGAAAAAGCCATTTCTATATAATGATCGAAAGGCGCACTGACAATTTGGATCGTTGATTTAATAGTGGAGCAAAATAACTGTGTGTGAGTGATTTTGTGTGTTAACCAGAAAAACCTTCCCATAGCATCGTTGCTCGGAAGGCTCGCCGACGGGTTTGTTATGAAAGTCCTCCCCATAGCATCGTAGCTCGGGAGGCATCGAAAAGCCAATACCTTATCCTACTAACCCAAAAAAAAAAAATCACGTGATGCTTGAAGGAGATGCTGTGGATTCAACGGTCTCAAGCGGTATCAACAAGTATATAGCGAAAAACTATGTGCTTGATGAGTCTGCAACTTCAACTATCGGACTAACATTCCTCCCTTTCGTTGAACTGCAGGCTTCTTGGGAGGGCGCCGGTATTGACTAATAAAGAAGGGATCTTCAGAGGTTAAATAGTGAACGGATGGTTGGCTCCCACTGATCATTTTTGATTCATTGTTTAACTTCAGCTGATCTGTCAATAACGGAGTAGCAGCTCATTGGCAGTCAACCATGCTCATGCTCATGCTCATGCTCGTTTCTTGTACCGAACAAGCACAAACATAACATAAACAACAGTTTCACAATGTTTATAAATCTGGCACAATGCTATAAATCTGGTTTTTTGACTAAAATTATTTTAAAATTATTCTAACCTTTTTCTTTGCTCGATTGGCACCATGTTCGCATAAATGTCCCATATGCAAAAACAGCAAACTGAGAAAAACGCAAGGCAAGTTTGTCCCACACATAAAACTACGTGTTAATTTTTCGTGAAAAAACTGAATTTTCTCCAGATTTCTAGAACAAAGTACTTTTACGAAAGAGCACACGATTTTGAACCAAACTGCATCAATAACTCAAAAGTGATGAAAATGCATATGAGCAACTCTCTACGAAATCGGCCGATTTCGACCATTTTTATTTTTTGTATTTTTTTATTTGACTTAAACTTTGTGGGGGTCTTCCATATGACCAAATGAGCTATTTTGCGTCGTTGGTTCACCCATACAAGTCTCCATACAATTTTGGCTGCTGTCCATTCCAAAATGTTATAGCTGTAACTTTTGAGTGAATTTTCTGATCAATTTGGTGTCTTCGGCAAAGTTGTAGGAATTGTTGAGGACTTTTGAGAAAAAATAGGTACACGGAAAAAAAATTGCAGATTTTTTTATCAACTTTTTTTTCACTAAAACTCAATTTCCCAAAATAAGTATTTTTTTGATTTTTGAGATTTTTTGATATGTTTTAGGGGACAAAATTCCGTAACGTTTGAGCCATAGAAAAACTAGGTCAAAACATTTGCCGCCGAGTTATGAATTTTTGAAAAAAGTGATTTTTGGAAAAAATCGAAGTTTCATGCAAAAACTAGTTTGACATTTTTTTAATGCAAAATTGAATTTGCAATAGAGAATTTGCAGCAAAGCTAAAAGACACGTGTCGCCACCTATGAACAAATAGCGTAAACCAATGATTTTTTTTGAAAAAATGTGTTTTTTCCTTCATAATCAACATTTTTATAAAACTTATGCCGGATTCGGATGAGAAAAAAATATTTCCAACAATTTGGTGTGTAACTTTCCAATATTTGTTTGATTTTTCTATGAGAAAACTGTAAATTTAGGAAAAGATAGTAATTTTGACTATTTGGCAAGAAAATCTGTCAAAAATTTATAAAAATTGTTGAATATACGTTAACACATCTGTTAACAACTATATAACTGTTTATTTCATTGATATATACGGGGAAACTCATTTTTTCGTGTTCCAAAACATGTTTTTTTTTAAAGAAAAAGGTCACAAATTTTTGCACGCCCAAAAATTGATGTTCATTATTTTAAAGCAAAAAAATTTTCTCGTCTTTTGCAACCAGTTTCATTAAGATTGATGCAGGGAATCATGAGAAATAAGCGATTTTGTTCTTCAATCCAGCAGAAAGGAATACGATTTTTGGCAAGTAACCTCATTTTGGCGCCACCTACATTTGAAACACAGGCGCGCTGCAAAACCTCAATCGAAAAGTACTGTACAGTCAAACAATGACTATTACGCCCATTTAAAACGCTAGTCTTGATTTAAAAAATTTCAAAATATTTTTTTCGAAAAGATCGGAAAATTTCACGAATTTTTCATGTATTAACATTGAAAATCGGACCATTATTTGCTGAGATATGGTCATTAGAAAATGGTGGGTTGTTTTGATGTGATTAAGAAAACTTCAATTTTCATGTTTCTTTTTCTTAAAGCGGCTCTATCTCAGCAACCCGAGGTCCAAACTTAAATGTCTCTTAGACAATTTTATAGCAAATTTTCTGAACTTCTCCAAAAAATATTTTTGGAAATGGTCACTCAGGGTCACTATTTTTAAAAATTGAAAAACTGCAAATATTTCGCTACAATCAAACTTTCGGTTGCTATATCTTGTACTTTTCGATTGCAAATTCAATTTTGTCAAACTTGTTTTTGCATGAAACTTCGATTTTTTTCCAAAAATCACTATTTTTTCAAAAATTCATAACTCGGCGGCACATTTTTTGACCAATTTTTTCTATGGCTCAAAAGTTGCGGATTTTTGTCCCCTAAAACATATCAAAAAATCTCGAAAATCAAAACCTTATCAAAAATTAGGAGTGTATGAAGTTAAATTTGAAGAACATTCGGGTATTGTAAAAAAATATTAACGTTAGGAAGGCACCAACCAGAACCTTCAAACACGCCGGCCACGGCCAGTGGTAAGATGAGTTTTGAGGGGCTAGTAAGATGGATTCACCATGGTAAGTGGTGCGACCATGAGCAATTTAAAAAAAAATGTTAGGCTTCGGAAAAATATAATGTTGTTTATCTAAAAATATGTTTTAATCGAACCCGTGCCAACCGAGCAGTAATGCTATGGGAAGAACTTGAATTATTGATAACGCGAGCTTATACAAAAAATATTACATAAAAGACCAGTCCCAACCCACCCCGTTGGTTGGCTCTACATTAAATTGGAATGCATGATTAGTTAATACAAAAACTGGAATACAATATTGATTTCAGCGAATTTGGAAGCAATCAAAATAAAAAGGAACAAACACAGAAGACACGCATGTAATGAAATAACATGTTATTTTGTAACACAATAACCTCGACGAACTCAACCGATGGCGTGCCTTCCAATCTACGATGGTTAAAGAAGGACTAATATTGTCATTGCTAGCGAGAAAACGGACGGCCAAAGAACACGATCGATCCGGCGAAGCAACCGCGCGGCTCGCTGCCCACAATCGACTTCACAAACAGCGACACAAAAGCAATAAAAATAAACATGAAAAATCAGGACTTCACGTCCATACAACCGCGCGTCTTCGCCTCTCACGCAAAACTGATGAACATCAATTTCAATTAGCACAATAAGCACCAAATGCACGCGAAACCGTATCACAATTAAAACAAAAGAAACACAAAAATTCAACTACGTGTCTTCGTTTCTCACGCAGAAATCGAAGGCACCAACCATCTTTAGGTAGATTAAGTAACTATTTTTTCTAGATACTGTAGGACAAATTAAAACAAAAATCGTTCATTTTTGGTTGTTTTATGACGATATAACCTAAATCGGCTAAATCCGAAATTGATGAAATTCTATACAATCATTCTTCTATAGAAGATATAATGAATTTCAGCAGTTTATGCACTCCTCCCATTGAATATTCTTCAA
This sequence comes from Culex quinquefasciatus, assembly GCF_015732765.1. Taxonomy (NCBI): domain Eukaryota; kingdom Metazoa; phylum Arthropoda; class Insecta; order Diptera; family Culicidae; genus Culex; species Culex quinquefasciatus. Next base: position 107,218,623 of record NC_051861.1, read on the forward strand.
TAAAATAATAAAAAATGGAATGGCATTCCCTCTGCTCGCTCTCAATGGTCCACATTTTTTTTTATCAGTCCTCCTATGGGTATGATAACGTGGCAGGGGTTGCAATATTAATGGAGGTAAACGAAGCGTAGTACAGAGATTGTGGCAAAGGTTTCCCCCTTCAAACTGCAAGGCTTGTCTCGGGAGGTTCCGTTGCCTGATAACTGATAACGCCGAATTCGCGATAACAGCGAAGCACACTCACAGTTTTAAGCATGTTAGCACCACCTGGGTATGGAAGCCCCCGCCACCAAATGCAAGTTCTTTGGTCAGTATTCGCTGTGTGCTGGCCCAAGTTGCTACTGTGATTTGTGATAAAACGTAACATGAACACATTTTAGTCACACTTTTCGATGATGTTTCATGGGTTTAAGGTGAGCGACTTAACTTGGTGTGAATCATTGTGGTTCTGGTGAAATCTAATGCGTCTTCTTTTCGTGTTCCGTTTCCGTTCCAGGTCGTCCTGCTGCTCTTCCTCGCGATTAGGCTGGGCCTCGCCCGCCGCGATGGCGAAGAGTTCGAACCGGTGGAGGACATTTGCGAGCGATGCGTTTGCGTAGTCCGGAACTCTCCCGGATTCTCGCTGCTGGATTGCTCCACCAAGAACCTGCGCCACATGCTGGCGGAATGGCCAGAACAGTTCGGTACCAATCAAACCGGTCAGGAGATCGTACTCTCTCTGTCCGGCAACAGCATCAACACGCTGCAGCAACTTCCGCCGACGGAGGCCGACCTGGTGTTCAGCTGCCGGCACTGCAACCTGACGGAGCTGGCCAGCGGGGCGTTTCTGGACACTCCGAACGTGATCCGGTTGGATTTGAGCTGGAACCGGCTGACGGCGGACGTGCTGCGGCCGGATGTGTTCCGGGGGAAGTACGACGATCGGGTGTACGAGTCGTTGGCGCTGGATGAGCTGGATCTGAGTTACAACTCGATTGAATTTCTCGACGCGACTTTGTTCGAGCATTTGACGCATTTGAGGAGATTGTCGTTGGCGCGGAATCCGCTGGGGGAGATTACCGAAGACACGGCCGCGGCGCTTGGCTCGATCGCGAAACTGGAACATCTGGATTTGTCGTACACCGGGTTGAGCGAGCTGCCCGGTGAGCTGTTCCAGAAGATTGAAAATCTGCGTGAGCTGCTGCTGCAGGGAAATGACTTTGCCGCCGTTCCGAGCGCTGTGGCGTTGTTGAAGCCTTCCCTCGTGGCGCTGTACATAGGGGAGAATCCGATTCAAATGTTGGACGATGAGAGTTTCTTTGGTAAGTATAATTTTTCGTGATAGCAATTTGGTACTAAAGCCCTACGTAAATTTTTATGCACAACGGTAAAAAAACACGATTAAAAACCACTGCTGATCACTTTTTTTTTTCATTTTAATGCAAAAAAATTGACAAGACAACATTTTTTCGATGGATCAACTATGGTCCCCTTGGAACGAGCTGTCAAGTAGGAGCTTTTCTGTCAAGAAGGCCCGCGAGGTTAATTTTTCAAAATTGATTTAAAAATCCATTTTAAAATCTGTGTGGTCCTACGAAGGGTCATTGTACTCAGAACAATAAGCTTGATCGCTGTAAACAATAATATCAGCAATCTAAGCTTCATTTTAGGACCCAATTGAAGAAAAAAAATATTGTTAACCAAAGATTTCAAAAAATCATCAAAAAAAACATTTAAAAAAATTAAGCATTCACAGAGTTTGTAAATAAATTCAAAACATTCAAAAACTAAGCATAAAATAATCATTTAAAAAAACTATAATCAAAAAAATCTAAGATTAATACAAATGAAGGTATTAAAAAAAAGTAAAAAAAAAAAAACAAAAATAGTCAGAAAGTTACCAATCAAAAGGTAAAAATTAATATAAAAAACCATAAAAAACAGAAACATGCAAGTGCACAGAGAAATAAGAGTTCCCAAAATCGTGAAAATAGGAACCTCGCACAAAGTGTTCAAATCCCATGGTACGATTTCGAAAAACGTACCATGAAATTTGAACTCTTTGTTCGTGGTTCCCTGGGATGGGATAAACAAAGAGAAAAAAACCTATTGTCAAACTAAACCACTTTCAACATGGCCGCTTCTGTCAACCTAAACCAGTCCTTTCTTATGAGGAGAAAATGAGAAGTATTGTAATTTGAATTGAAAAAAAAATAAAAAAAATAAATCAATTTCACAAATAATTGTAAATTGCATGAATAGATTAATTAAAATATTTTTAATTGAAAGGCATTTATTTCTATCGTACACCGAATGTTGACTTATCAGCATTTTCATTTTAAAAAACAATACATTTCATGAACTGACTATTCTTTTGCCCATTTAAAACTAATGTTATTTTTTTTGCGCGTTATATAGAAATGTCATCTAGATTGAACAATATTAAACCTGTGCTTCCTATGAAATTAAAATGTGGCGTGAAGAAACAACACCGTAGAACTGGATTTAAAAGCAAACAAAAATAATGGCCACAGTTTAGCCTATTTGATTTTTCGCACTTTTTATTTCAACACATTGCCACAAATTGAAAAACAAACTTTTTTGCTCTTTGAAGTGAATGAATTGGTACAAATTTGAATTTTTGCCAGCCATTTCTTTCGATTCTGACACCTTAGGGCGTGCGACCTATGGAATGTTAAATATCTTTAAAGTTGAGTAAAAATTGCCGTTGAATTCGACGTGCTCCTCTTTGGGGAACTGGGAATGGTTTATTTACTTCCTTTGCGTAACGGGACAACGACAGGAGCAGATCTAAGAAAAAATCTCCCCTCCCATTTAATGACTTGCAGGCTTTTTAGGATTTTATTTAGATTGAAGTAAGAAAACGCATTTAAATCGTATTGCATTTTTCACATCCAAATGAAAATAAAAAATCTTTCATATAAAAAACACAATAAAAATAGAAGAAGTGATCATTTTTTGACTCATCTTTGATTTGCCAACCATTTCAAGTAATTTGAATCAGGCAGCTCCTTATGAACTGATCCACCGTAAAACGATGGAACATAAACTCAGGATTCTCCACCCACGTCCAACCGCAAATTTTAACAGCCAAATCAAAAAAAATCTGCGAGGAAAAACTAAACAACTTTTCAACCAAAGAAAAAGTCATCCGCATGCTTGAGCACTGAGTTGAAAACCATCATCAAGAAAATTTCAATTGTCAAGCTATCTGAATCACAAATTGCTTGATATTTGTTTTCGAACACGAATTTTCTTGCAAAAAACAGAAGAAGAATACAAACGTAAACACTCAAAAAGAAGACTCTATCCAGCCGTCCCGTCCCAGAGAGAAATAAGAGTTCCCAAAATCGTGAAAATAGGAACCTCGCACAAAGTGTTCAAATCCCATGGTACGATTTCGAAAAACGTACCATGAAATTTGAACTCTTTGTTCGTGGTTCCCATTGTCATGAACGCTTGTTTACGATTTTGGGAACTCTTTTTTCTCCGTGTGCAAAAAATCTAAAAAAAAACAAAAATGTTAAATGCCAAAACAAACTTGAACATTCAAAACATATTTAAATTTTTAAATTCTAAAAAACAAAGCATTTAAAACTTTCTAAAGCTCACAGAATTTATAAAAAATTAAACATTTAAACAAAAAATCTTTACATCAAAAAATTTCGTAATAAAAAATTTATCAAAAAAAATAATAAAAATTTTAAAAATCAAAATAAAACCAAAAAACTGAACAAAACATTAAAAAGCTTTAAAAAAAATCTGTTCAAAAAACAAAACATTAAATACCATTACAATTTTTGAACCAATTTGAAAAGTTTACTGAATTTATAAAAAATAACATTCAAAAACTAAAAAAACGATAAAAAAATTTAAAAACTTAAAATCAAAAATCTAGTAGTAAACAAATAACCCAAAAATATAAAACATTAAACAATAAAATTCATAAAAATCAAGCAATGAAAATAAAAACACAAAAATAAAAAAAAATCAAAATTAAAAAAAACCTAATATAAATTCCGTTGAAGTTGACAAAAAAATCAATGTTATCCAATAATTAAAAAATATCAAAATACAAATACAGTAGGGTAGAGGACCCAGTTTTCGCCCACCTACTGGATTTAATCTGTATTTAGCAAACTCATACCGTTTTTTGGTTGAATTTATTATGCAGGTTTACATATTCATTCACTTCTAGTACTAATTGAACTTTCCTAATGAATTTCTAATGTTTATTAAGTTTTTATAAGCTGTTCAAAAAAAAAGCCTAACTGCAGCCGCCATATTTTTGTCAATTTAGACTACAGCGGGTAATAATGTTAATGAGGGGAATTCAACTCATTTTGTCCGAAAATAATGTGAATGAATAATTCATTAGTTCACTGTATGTCTGAATTTCATGAAAATCTAGTGATTCACCTGTTTTAAACGTTTACCAAAGGTTATTTCAATAAAATAAAATAAAGTGGGCGATGAAAAAACATTCGATCCAATTTTCGACCAGGGCGAAATCTAGTATTGTGTGTTTAAGATTTTATCTAGAACCAGTTTTCGTTTACCATAAAAACATTTCTAATCGCAGCGAAATGTGGTTGAAAATATATTTGGAACATTCTAGATTATTTTTAAAGGTTAAATAAACATTTTAATTACTTTCATTCATAAGGGGTTTTTGTTCAAATGTTGTAAAAGTTTACTGGTACATAGGAGAATTTTTGTCGTGGGCGAAAACTGGTTCCAAGGGTGGGCGAAAACTGGATTTAGGGGGGCGAAAATAGGCTCTTCAGAGCACTTTATTAAAACGCAAAATTTTGTCAAAAATGAACATGTAAATGATAAAAACCTTGTGGAAACTTAAAATCAAATAGTTTTTCAACGTTCTACAACAAATAGAACCAAAAACCATAAATTGTCATCAAATTCTCATCAAATTTCTTAGATTGCCACTGTAAAGTGGGCGATTTCTGGGTCCTCTACCCTAGTTGTTGCGTAACTGGGCTGCTTTTTAACTGGGCGCTCGATAACTGCGGGCCGTAGTCCAATTAAAAAGCAGACAAACGTCAAAAAACCAAAACAAACCGAAATGACCGAGGGGTTAATGGATGCAAAAATCATGTTCAATTAATGGAAAAACTTTTTTCAAACTTTTATTTAATTTCAAGTCACAATTAAAGGAATATGAAAAGTAAGCATTGTTAATAAATGCATTAACTTTTATTTTTATATTTCATCACCCCTCGTTATTTTTCGTTCAGCCCAGTTATCGAGCAGCATTCGGTGACTGAGCTATGTTCTCAGCCTTGTTACCGAACATGTACTGTATAAATGGAAAAACCAACAACTAAAAAAAATTAAAGAATTGTTTATTAATCAGTTCAAAATAATGGGGCAAAAAAAAAATAAATCATAAACCATAGTTTCAACATTTGTATTAATGAAAAAGGTGTTTTGAAATGCATTTCACACCACTACACTGCCGTTCTACGCATAATTGTCCCATGTTCAAAAAAGTGCAACTGAGAAAAACGCGATTGAAATTTTTCGACCGATTTCTGTGTTTCTACGCATAATTGTCCCGTGGGTTCCTATTCGCCCTATGTGTCCCTAATCGCCCCAGTTAGAAGTTTATCACCCTTATTTGTGATTCACTTGCTAAACAACAGGTAAACAAGACATAATGCTTAGTAAAACTAATGATTCCGTGTAAGAAAATACTTGGTGGGACAATTATGCGTAGAAGTTTAACGATGGGACAAACAGACTTGGTGTTGTTTTTAATGAGTTTCCGAACAAAGTACCAGATTTTATGTGTTTTTCTTAAAGTACACGTCAAACTAAACTTTAAAATGTCATAAAGTCAAAATCGTCAAAAAATGACATGGGACAATTATGCGTAGAACGGCAGTACAGTTGTTTTTCAATCATCAAAATTAGAATTTAAACTCGGGACATCGTATCGTTACACTTGAAGAAAAACTTTAAAGAAATTTCTATCATAAATTTCATAATTCACTCTCAATGCAATTCTGTATTTAAAAAAATGTTTTCCCCTCAGACCTCGACCACCTGACCCACCTCAACATCAGCGGAATGAACCTGCTGCACGAGGTCGCCGCCGGAACGTTCTCCGGACTTCACTCGCTGGAGGTGCTCGTCGCCAGCAACAACCCTGCCCTCACCGAGTTCGACATGAGTGACCTGGGCGGGCTGACCCGTTTGCGCGAGTTGGACATCTCCCGCTGCGGGCTCCAACACCTCTATCTCAACGAACCCATCCCGGACGGGCACGACGACTCCTCGGACATTGCCCACTTCGACGTGTTCCCCAAGCTACGATCCGTCAAACTGGAAGGCAACCCGTGGCACTGCGACTGCGAACTCTTCGAAGCCCTCGAATCCATCAAGCACATCCTGAACGACGAGTTCCAAGCTCCGCACAGTGCCTCGGAAGCACGCTGCGAGACTCCGTACGACCTGGCAGCGCTCCCCCTCACCGACCTAGCCGGGAAATCCCTCTGCTCGTCCCCACCGAAGAAGGTCCCAAAGATCCCGATCTACGAAGCGCCAGCCTTTCTCCGACCTCGCTCGCTCCTCATCTCCATCATGTCCGTCGGAGTCGTACTCCTCATCGGCTTCATCATCGGATTCGCCATCGTCTGCATCAAGCGAAAGCTCAAACAAAGTGACTTTGGGTTTACCTCGCCCGTTCGGTACACCTCGGTGAGAAACAGTACGACCTCGACGATTGTGCCACCGGCTTGAGGTAAATAAGCGTGGTTAAGATAAAATGCCGAATTTGTTTGTTCTAGTCTTCGCGTGTTTTTTTATCGCGATAAGTTAGGGGTTATAATATTTGAGATGAGATATAAATAAAAACATTCCTGTATGTAATTATAAACGCGAAGGTGGGCGACTTTATTGTTTTATGAAAGAAAGAAAAGCCCCGGTTCAAGGAAGCATAAAGTCGTGCCATGTCATGAAACTGTGGTATTTTTGCGATTATAGAAACACTATTATATTTACTTATTAATTATGTTGTACAGCCGTAATAGCCCCATTGGGGTCAAAAAAGTTGGAAATGCAACTTCACCGGCTCTTTGAACGCTTGGAAAAAAAAAGTTGCAAATGCCTTTTTCATTGCAACTAGGGCTGGTGATTTTTCGCGATTTCGCGGAAGCCGCGTAATCCGCGAATTTTGCTCCTGGCCGTGAAATTTGGTAAATACCGTGAAATGCCGCGCAATTAGAAATATTTAATTGACAAATTACTGCTTATTTATGCTTTAGTTTTTAAATTCAAACCCTTCTCAAGGTTAGAATTATTTGTTGATAAGAATATTTATAAGAATATTCATTCTACGAAATGCATAAAGTTGATAATATATTTCCAGCAAAATGTCTTTACTCCACAAAATTACTAAAAGGTTGTTTAAAAATATTATTCAACTCTACAATAAAAGACAACGTGAAAAGTATTAACTTTGAAATTTTAAAATCATTGAAAAATTTATTAAAATAACGATGAACAAGTTGCATTTAATGTGAATTTGATATCTTTTTTTTTATAATTTGATTATGAATTATGTAATTTTGAAATAAAATTAAAAAAAAATTACTACACCTTTTTTACTGATTCTACCTAGCATTCTTCTTTTCCCGAATGTGACGTTTAGGATGTGCTTTGTTCTTGAGATATTTTAGCAAATCTAATTTCTAAAATCTCATTAAAATTAAAATAGCTGAAACATGAACTTTTTTTTTAATCTGCGCAAATCAATCTTATATAATTATTTTCACATTTTTGCCAAGAAAAAACTGAAAAGTAACATATTTATTGTTTTTTTTCTAATTTAAGTGAAAAAAGTAAACTATTCATGCTCACTAGAATGAAGATAATGACAGCACGAATCATTCTCAAGTGGCAAATTCCTGCCAGATTTGGTGAAATGAACAATTTCGTTGAATTAAGTTCGGTAGTTCTAAAATAAGTACTAGACCTTAAATAGGGACAAATACCCTATTTGGTGTCAGGGGGTTTATTTTGCATCTTGAACTACTGCAAACTTTTAAGACACTTTTCTGTTCATAATTATGCTAAAAGAACACATAGATTTTTTTTGATATGAAAGACAATAGTTTATTGGTCCTTTTTTTTTAAAAAAAAAACATAGAGTTTTCTAAGCCCAATCTCACACACTAGCGCACCATTTGTTTTGCTTGCTGGTACAAAATTTAACCTCACTTTTTTTTCGTGTACGTACACGCAATACATGCGCACGTAGATAACTCTAGAGACTCTAGATTACTTTTTAAAATAACCAATAGAGTTTTCTACGTGCGCATGTATTGCGTGTACGTACACGAAAAAAAGTGAGGTCAAATTTTGTACCGGCCAGCAAAACAAATGGTGTGCTAGTGTGCTTGAGATCCGGCTTAGATAGCTCTAAAGAGTTATCTAAGCCCGATCTCACACACACTAGCTTACCCTTGAGCTTACCATTGTTTTTGCTAGCGGGTACAAATTTTAACCTAAAAACCCTTCGTGCACGTACGCAATACATGCGCACGTAGATAACTATTAGTTATTGTAAAAAGTAATCTAGACTTCAGATATTTTTGAGTGACAATTTTCCAACAGTTTTGTTCAAAAATTCCAATGAATAAGTTGAAATTACAGTCGACTCTCTGGCTGTCGATCTTCTCGATATCAATATTGCTCCATCTATCGATGAATTCTTCAGTCCCTTCAAACTGCATACTTCGATTGGCTTTATTCCTCGATATTTTCTCTTGCATGAAGGATCTCTTCCTCGACGGTCCCTTGGATTCTGTTTGCTTTAAAAATCTCTTCCGGTTGTCAATATTGTCACTATCTCATGGCTTGCATAGACATTTTTCTTTGCGAAACGAAGCTTTGAAGGGTGTTTGACATTAGTTTGTTTTTGTTTGCTGGACGTTGCCATGATCCTCTCCCATAGCTGGGTACCAAGAAAAACATATTTTCAATCGAGTCTTCATTTTACATCGTTCTGTAAACTGATGATTCTCTTCCTCGACGGTCCCTTGGATATTGACAATCAAAGAGTCGACTGTAATTCAAAGCATAATTGCATAATCCAAAATAAAGCAAAAAATATTATTCATAAGCATGCATTAGCATTTTTTAGCATCAAACATTTAAATTTGGTTAAGCCACAGCAAATATTTTTTGTAAGAAGTTTATATAGTATATATATAGGTCAAACCCAGTCACGAAATATTCTAGCAGAGCTGGTTCTGTCAGAATCCTGCTAGAACGGTAGAACATTTCTGCTAGAGTTCTATAAGAATATCCAGCTCTGTAAGAACTCTGCTAGAATCCTGCTAGAACGTCGTGACTGGGAAGCGGTCAAAGTCTGGTGGCTGAAGACATTCTGAATTTCACAAATATAATGAAAATGAAAAAATGGATGCAATTGCATAGATTTGTGTTTTAATTAAAATTTTAAAGTTATTGTAGGGTCCTAACACGGCTAGCTCACAATTTGGTGTTTCTAATTAACACAAGTTTCCCCACATTGTCAAGCTGCGCGGGCCAACTTCAAGGCCGGCTCTCCCTTTGTACGGAGAGAATACAACGAGCAGCGGCAGAAGCCGGATGCGTGCGTGATTGTGAAAAACGGGAACGGGGGTGCTTTCTAGAGTGCTTTGAACTTTGAAAGAATAAATAAGGGGTGATTTTATTTTAAAATAAAGTCACTAAGGTTAGTAATCCGAATGTCATGAGTTCGAATCCCAAGGTAGGAGGTTTCTAACTGCAAAATATGTTTGAGGCACAGTCCATAAATAATGGTGCATCAACAAGACACCCGAGGAACAGATTGATGTGATCGCTAACTTGGCGCGGGAAAATGATCCTCTAATCCAGTTACTTTTTTTTTCTTTTATTATTTCTGTACCATTGACCCTCGGTCTCGCCCTCGGTCCTAACCGGGTCGCAGCACCTAAAAGGACCTAATAAAAATAAGCTATGAAAAAAAATAATGGTGCATCATGACTATTATGCAGTACTTATATTTTTGACATCTTTCAGTAATCTATTTGAGTCAAATTTGAACGTTTTATAACCCATTTCCATAACCGTTTGAAGAAAATTTTGAGGAGATTTACTATTTGTGATTGAAAATCAAATTTGTGTCCCACTTTTTTGACCCCCTTGGTGTTTCGCGTAAGTTTTGACCCCGTTAGTGCTACAAGTGTTAAGTACAGATTGTCAAGGGAGACAGATTGGCCGATGCAAAATAAATCGGCACTGGCAACGTATGTTTTGCGCTTGCAACACTGCCAGTTTTGCTGGGCGTAAAGGGCGGTTGGTGTCCAGCGCGTTTGGATCTGTCAAACATTGGCCAATAGAGTTATCTAAGCCCGAACTCACGCACACTAGCACGCCATTTGTTTTGCTGGCGGGAACAAAATTTAACCTCAATCTTTTTCGTGTTCGTACACGCAATACATGCGCACGTAGATAACTCTATCTGTTTGCCTTGACAATCTGTAGTGTTAAGGACCCCATGGAACTGCTGTTGCAGACATTATCACCACATTGTACAAAACTTGATACAGATTTTTGAAGCGAGTTTCTGCTGGCAACACTGCCCTTCCGTCAGCTGTCAAAGTTCAGTGTGAAAATGGAGAACATACCACGAACGCATGAAGGTATGTATTTAATTCAATAATTTGTGTTAAATAAGCTTTAGTTCAGCGTTAACATAGTTTTATTCGCAAGTTTAGTGGGCGATGTATACGTTTAAGTTAAAATTTCTCGTGAAATCATGAAATCACAACGATTACAAGCGTTTGAAAATTTCGCAACTCCGCCGCATCGATGGCGTAGCCATATTTGTTTTAATGCCTGCTTGGATGGTTCAACACTAATTTTGTTGTTTTTTCCGCTTCCAGACATTGAGGCCCAAATCCGGGACATCCAGTCCAAAAAGAAGGAAATAAGCGCTGAGGCCGCAAAGGACAAGGGCGTCGGGTTGCTCGAGAGTGGCTACTACGATGCCGATTTGTACGACGGGGCTGCCGGGAAGGGCAAGTACGAGGGCTACGTCACGTCGATTGCCCCGAACGACGATGTGGACGACGACGAGGACGACGGAATGCCGATGGGACGGGGAGGAGACGGGGGAGCTGGTGGTGGCGGGAGGAATCGAGCGCCCGGGTACACCGCGCCGGCGGCGTTGTTGAACGATGTTGCGCAGGTGAGTAATCTTTATTGTTTTGATTAAATGAAGATTGATTGAATTTGTTTCGTTTTAGCCCGATGCAGATTTTGATCCGTTCGCGGACCGGCGCCGACCTACGGTCGGTGAGAAGGAGGACGAGTATCGCCAGAAACGACGCCGACTGGTCATCTCGCCGGAGCGTGCCGATCCGTTTGCCGATGGTAGGTTTCTAGTTGTGAATTGAACTCTAATCTTGTGTAGTTGAAACTTTGTAATAGCTTAAGATAGTTGACTTATCTGGTTGCGACGCCGGTCGATCTCCAAACGTTTGTTCCGAGACTTCCGGCGCACTTCAGGCAACGTTAGATTTTGGTCTGAGTGGGATTCTGAGTGAACGAGAATCTTTCAAGATTCATGGTGCGATTGAGTATGAAATTTCCCTTCTCCTTCCCTCATTCCTAGTTTTCCCAAACCCCACACGCCTAGTCCAGTATTTTGCCACTTTTTAATAACGAAAACCACTTACCACGCAGGTTCCGGTGGACATCCGGTGTCAGAGTGAGACCGCCGAAAGAAATCTCAGGTTAATATCGAGCCTCATTTTTGCGGGCGCTGCGCGCCCCTTCCCAGAACCGGTCCTGCGCTGGAATACCTTCAGTATTCTTGAGCAAGCTGGTTCCGGAAATGGTCGCGCGCACGCTCTCAACCGAGGTCGGTTTGTTGTGAGAATGGTGAATGAGCGTGTTAATTGTACTCAGAAACAGAAAATTATTAATCACAAAGATTTGTTTTAGGAACTTCCCCCCCCAACTCAATTTCTCTCAGTAAAAGCCAAAAACAGCCGTGAACATTTTTCTGACCCGCCACAATTTAACTCGTAACTCTTGCGTATAAAGTTTTTTTCAATTGCCTTTAAAGAATTAGTGTTCAAGCATTGAAATCGTGGCAGAAAAAATGTTTCGCGCACTGAGGATCTGGCTGGAGCACGTACGTATCACTGCCGGGACGAAACTTGAAATTAATCGAAACAAAACTTTTTTTCCGTTTCCCCCCTTAATCTTCAACAGAAAGCTAAAAAAAATGAACCTAATTTCAAGTTGTGTCTCGTTTGTATAAGTTAAATCGACCAGCAAAGCAAGTCGCTAGGAAAGGTTGAAAACTAATCAGCTCTATTTTCTCGTTCTGCTTGTTTTCGGATGTATTCCAGGCGGCAAGACTCCCGATGTCGGTTCCCGCTCGTACACGGAGATCATGCGCGAGCAGATGCTCAAGGGCGAGGAGGTTGAGGTGAGTTGTTGGCGGTCATGGCAGGGTGGCTACTCAAGTTGGGAAATTGGAGAAAAGTAGGAAATTAGTGATTTTTTGTCAAAAAGTCGGGAACCCAAGGCCCAAGTTGGATAATTTTGTACAATTTTCAATTTAATCTTTTAATTCAAAAATTCAATCTATTCTTTAATGGCCTTGAAAAAATGTCATTTCGGATAATCGAATCACATTTTTTTCGTTTTTTCTTGTTTTTGATTGTCAAGTTCAAGTACGACCCCCAAACTCTTTTTAAAGTGAATAAGAATTTTTAAATCCAAGATAGCGGCCAAAATGGCGGTGATGAAATATTGAAAAAAAAGTATTTTGTAATTTAAAAGGCAATGAATTCTTCAAATTTGACTAAAATCGGATCGCATAACTCAAATTTCATGTTAAAAGCAGGAAAAAAAAATACGAGACATGTTTTTTTGGTCATGATTCGATTATCCGAAGTCCCATGCAAACCTTCGGATAATCGAACTTCAGATAATCGAAACTTCGTATAATCGAGTCTGGACTGTGCCAAAAATTAAAAAAAAAAACATAATTCAAGCATTTTAAAATCCTTATCTTGAATTCTTAAATTCTAAAAAAAAATCTTCAAATCTCAAATTCTTATTTTTTTTTTTGGAAAATTGAGATTTCTGGATTATTTAATTTCTAAATCTGAATATTTTTTTCTGCAATTCAGAATTTTGGAATTTTCGGATTTTAATTGTTTAATTCCTACAACTGTTTTTTAATAAGTGAAATTTTAGAATTTTTTATTTTCAATTCATAAATTTAAAATTTCTGATTTTTTTGTTGCTTTACCAGAAAATGTTGCAAAAGAGCAATTCTCTACCAAAACCGGAAATGGATTTTATTTGTATTTTTTGATTTGGCTCAAACTTTGTGGGGGCCTTCCCTATACCCAAATATGCTATTTTGTGTCATTGGTTCACCCATACAAGTCTCCATACAATTTTGGCAGCTGTCCATACAAAAATGGTATGTAAATATTCAAACAGCTGTAACTTTTGAGTGAATTTTCTGATCAATGTCTGGTGTCTTCGGAAAAGTTGTAGGTATTGTTGAGGACTTTTGAGAAAAAATAGGTACACGGAAAAAAAATGAGGGTTTTTTTTATCAACTTTTTGCCTTCCTCATCTCACTGAGGCAAGGCTTATAGTCACTCGAAAAATGAACTTCTTAAATATGACTCCTAGATATACCTTCACGTATACCTATCGACTCAGAATCAAATTCTGAACAAATGTCTGTGGGGATGTGTGTAGGCATGATTTTTTTCCACACGATTATCTCAGAACTTGCTGTACCGATTTTGGCCGGATCCACCTTATTCTGTTCGTTTTGTGGTTCCCTAAGACCCTATTAAATTTTATTCTGTTTAGTGAAGTACTTTTAAAGTTATGCTAAGAAAAAGTTTTTTTGTAGCTACAAAAAAGGGTGTTTTTTGCATAACCTCAAAGGCCGGGTCTTTTTGCTTTTTGACTTTTTGACCACGCGGGGGATTGGTAGCCACACCCCCTTGCATGCGTATCGCCCGGTTGCCACATCGCTTAAGCAGTGTCTGCGTCTCTTCTGGAAAAAAATCTGTATTAATTATGTTGCTGCATCATTTTGTCTCGACAAAGATTTACACGAACTTTTTACTGAAATATATAACTCACGAGACTTTTCACCTTTACTTTGAAGAGTTGGTAAAAAAAAAGAATTGAAAATTTCAAGTAAAATCAATAATTTAAAAAAAAAACATTACTTTATCCACCTTAAGGTGGTTAGTGCCTTCCTCGCAATATAAGTGAATACACTACACAGCCTCAAAAAAGTGTATAAATATCTCTTATTTTTATCAAAATATCTGAGATCCGGCCTCAAAAACTGTGTATTAAAAACACTAGAGTACTTATAACTTTTGATAAGGTTTTCAGATCTTCAATCTTTTGGGCTTGTCTGAAAGGTCTTTTGATTACCTATCTAACGATGGGTCGCATGATAGATCCGGACAACTTTTTCATCAAAATATTTGAGATCCGCCCTCGAAAAAGTGTATAAATAACACTTAAGCGCTCATAACTTTTGATGGGGTTGTCAGATCTTCAATCTTTTCAACGCGTTGGAAAGGTCTTCCAAATACCTTTCCAAAAATGTATAGCATGACGGGTTCTCTTACAAAAACCACCCTTTTTACAATCTTCCGAAATTGAGCTAAAATAGTTTTTTCAGCATAACTTTTGAAGTACTTTTCTAAACTTCATGATATTAACTAGGGTCTTGTGGGACCCCAAGACGGATCGAATGAGACCAAAACGGTCCAAATCGGTTAAGCCAGTCCGGAGATAATCGAGTGCATATTTTTCGGTGCACGGACTCACATCCAGACACACGCACAGACATTTGTTCAGAATTTGATTCTGAATCGATAGGTATACGTGAAGGTGGGTCTACGAGGTCGAATAAAGAAGTTCATTTTTCGAGTGATTTTATAGCCTTTCCTCATTGATGTGAGGAAGGCAAAACACAAATGAAAAAAAAATTAAAAAAATTAAAAAAAACTCTTAAATTAATTTAAAAATACCACCTAAAATACAACATGAATGCGAGGAAGGCACCAACCACCTTAAGGTGGATTAAGTAACGTTTTTATACTAAAACTCAATTTCCCAAAATACGTATTTTTTGATTTTCGAGATTTTTTGATATGTTTTAGGGGACAAAAATCCGCAACTTTTGAGCCATAGAGAAACATGGTCAAAAAATCTGCCGCCGAGTTATGAATTTTTGAAAAAATAGTGATTTTTGGAAAAAAAATCGAAGTTTCATGCAAAAACAAGTTTGACATTATTTTTTAATGCAAAATTGAATTTGCTATCGAAAAGTACTTTACATATTTTTTGATAAAGGGCTCCGTTTTCTAGATATAGCCACCGAAAGTTTGATTTTAGGGAAATATTTGCAGTTTTTCAATTTTTAAAAATAGTGACCATGAGTGACCATTTCTAAAAATATTTTAAGTTCAGAAAATTTGCTATAAAATTGTCTAAGAGACATTGAAGATTGGACCTCTGGTTGCTGAGATACAGCGGCTTAAAGAAAAAGAAACACGAAAATTGAAGTTTTCTAAGTCTCACCCAAACAGCCCACCATTTTCTAATGACGATATCTCAGCAATTAATGGTCCGATTTTCAATGTTAATACATGAAACAATCGTGAAATTTTCCGATCTCTTCGAAAAAAATATTTTGAAAATTTTAAAATCAAGACTAACACTTTAAAAGGGCCAAACATTGAATATTACGCCCATTTAAAATGCAAATATTTCGCTAAAATCAAATTTTCGGTGGCTATATCTAGAAAACGGAGCCCTTTATCAAAAAATCTGTAAAGTACTTTTCGATTGTAAATTCAATTTTGCATTAAAAAATAATGTCAAACTTGTTTTTGCATGAAACTTCGATTTTTTCCAAAAATCACTATTTTTTCAAAAAATCATAACTCGGCGGCAGATTTTTTGACCATGTTTCTCTATGGCTCAAAAGTTGCGGATTTTTGTCCCCTAAAAAATATCAAAAAATCTCGAAAATCAAAAAATACGTATTTTGGGAATTTGAGTTTTAGTAAAAAAAAGTTGATAAAAAAATCTGCAAGTTTTTTTTCGTGTACCTATTTTTTTCTCAAAAGTCCTCAATAATACCTACAACTTTGCCGAAGACACCAAATTGATCAGAAAATTCACTCTAAAGTTACAGCTGTTTGAATATTTACATACCATTTTTGTATGGACGGCAGCCAAAATTGTATGGAGACTTGTATGGTTGAACCAATGACGCAAAATAGCTTATTTGGTCATAGGGAAGGCCCCCACAAAGTTTGAGTCAAATAAAAAAATACAAAAAAAATGGTCGAAATCGGCCGATTTCGTAGAGAGTTGCTCATTTTAGAATTTTTGATTTTTTTTTATTCCTGCGACTTGAAGATTTTTGAATTTTTAAATCCGTAAAACTTTGAATTCTTATATATTTGTATTTTTGAATTTCTTAATTTTTCAATCTATTAAAACATCGATTGAGAAAAAATATATGAAATATCAAAAATCCAAAAACTTTGATTCAAAAATACTAAATTAAATTCCAACATTTCAAATTCCGAAAAATTAAAAATCACACATTAAGAAATTAGAAAATTCAGAAATCAGAAAATTAAAAAAAAATATGTTTACTATTTCAAAATCCGAAATTCCAAAATTCAATATATCAAAAATTTTAAAATAGAAAATTCAGGAATCTTAAAATCTTCATTTTTTAAACTTTAAGTTTCTGGATTAGCAGGCCAAGAATTGATACCTAAGAGCATGCAATGGCACTGACCTTGTTGCGTGCTCTTCGGTTGACGTCCACGTAAGGAACATCCTGGAAGGAGCGTAACTAACTACATCCGTAGTTCTGTTAGATCATCCGAATTATCTTGATCAGAACAGTATAGCTCTGGTTCCTTGCGAGTGTCCTATTTTCTTACCTCCACGTTGGCTTGGTTTTCATGATGACCTAGCTGGTGGCCTGTGGAAACGGATCGTAAACCTTTGACCACCGCGGGTCAGAGTCGAGACGGCTAAAAGAAAGGGGCGCAACAATGTTGGAAAGGGAAGTAATTTGTGATTGTAGACGGTATTGTTTGGATTCGCAGTATGTTGAGTCAACTGCTGTGGATGTACCTGAAACATCGCACAACGGGGTTTCTCTTCTTTCCGTTTTTATCTACCATTAGAGAGCCTGGAGCTTGTTAGAGAACGGACATCTCAGGCCTGAAGTGCCAATCGAGGCGCGGAGGCTGTCAAGCGGAGGTGCCTATCGAGCAAAATCCTTTGTCTTTTGCTCGATTGGTACCTCCGTTTGAAAGTTCTCGTGCTTCGATTGGTGCTTTTAGTTTGAGATGTCCGTCCTCTAATAGGCTCCAGGCTCTCTATCTACCATCTATATTCTGTTTATTTTGTTTCACTGATTCTCTAACACGCCTTCTGTTTATTATCGTCCATTTGTTTTCGATTTTATTTTCTTGATTCTCTTATTTCTCAACGCTTTTCCACTCTATTTACTAATTGATGCTGCTGTAACAAACTGTCTGTTTTCCCTTAATTTGGTAGCGATGTGAATTTTGTTTATCTTTATTTAGCTATTTGAATATTTTTTCATCTGCCCTTTAAATTGCCCTTATACAATCTAAGCTTGTTTGTTGCCTCTATTTATTAACTATTGTTTATTTCTTTATCTACTTCATTAATTACTATCTTTCTTTTACTATTGATTCTTCAATAATATATTTCTTTCACTGACCATTGTTTTCAATCTTCACCCTTTTCTTTAAAACAAGTGAGGTTTGAGCCCTTACTCAATTTTTGGAATGATCAAAGAATCAACAGAAACATTACTATTGTACTTTTGAAAAACTTTTATAAAATGCTTAGGACCAAAAATTGTAACAAAACACCGCGACAAAAGAAATAGCAACATATAAACACGACTCAACACTAGGAATGATTTCAGGAGAAAACAATACACAGTAAAATAACAACTAGTTTTTGAATTCAAACTAAATATAAAACAGTGTTTGCTTTAATGAAAGTTGTTAGGCACACTTTAAACGGTTAGGCGCTTATACTTACATCAAACCCTACGTAATGTACCACCCCCGGCCGAGTTAAAATGCGTAACCGGAAAAGAAGGTGTGCATGCCTGGCACGAACACTCAAAGCGTGTTCTAGCGTGCTGCTCGTACTGACTCAGAGCAAGGGTGAGATGTAGGTGTAAGGGCAGTGCGTGTTCGTCGGGAACCTAGTGCATAAGATCGGTCAAGGCCCGTTCTTACACTGAAAATTGCGAATTGCGAATTTAAGTTTCTGGATTAGTTAAAATTCTAATTTTTTGAGTTGTAGAATTTTGAAATTTTCAGTTTTTTTGCATTCCTGCATCTTAATATAAATAGAATTTTAAAATGTTTTAAGGGAATGTTATTGTCGCTCGACTCTAACTTTGAAAAATATTTGCAACGGCCTTCTTTTTAATTGTCTAACTTTTAAATTTCTGATCATTTTTCGATTTTTATAAGATATGCTTTATTTTAAATGTAATGCCATTATTGAATGGCCCCAAGATGTTTTTTTCATTCAAATTAATTAAGGTCAAAGGTTATTAATGTTTGTGTAAAAAATAATTAATAGGTCGTACAAAAGGAGACCAAGAATATCAAATTAATTTGGTTGTTGCTAAAATCAGGAAAAAAAAAATGTTGCCAAATTCAGGTGTTGCTACTATTGGAGGTAGACAAAATCGGGTGTTGCATCCAAAAATGGCAGCGTATTCAAAGTTTATTTTTGAACTTCTAAATTTCTTAATTATTGAATTCCTGAATCCGTGAATTTAGAATTTAGAACTTTTTTTTTATTCCTGAGCTTTTTTTTTGTATTTAGGACTTTTGAATATTGAAAGGTATGTATTTTTAAATCCTTCAATTTTTGGTTTTATCCTTAAATATTTGAATTTATTTCTAAATCTAACTTTTTAAATGTTTCGAATTCAGAAATGATCACACGAATTCCTTAATGATAGGATTTTTCTTTTAATTTAAGACTTGTTAAAGCGTGTTTGTTTAAAAATGAAAGAAATATAACAAAATTATATTTAACATTTTGGCATTCCTTTATTTTCCAAACTGATGAAAAAAAAACTTTATGCTTGAAATTAAAAAATTACCCTTATGATTGCTTTGCCTAAAATTATTTTTTAAAATCTGAAGTTTTCTCTGTTTTGAAATTGTAAGTGCTTTATTTAAAATTATTTTTCCTTAAAATCTGTTGTTAAGTTGCTATTTTTTCGTACAATTTTCAAAAGTTTGATTTATTAAAAAATATGCATACAAATTAAAAAATGTTGTTAGATTTTTAGAAACTTTGGATTTTGATTTACAATCATTCTTTGAGTAAAAAATGTCTTTTGTTTGAGAAAATGGAAAAGTCGAAAAAAAAATGACATTCGAGTGGCCACCCTGTAGAGTAGGGTGCCCAGAATATGGGACTTTTCCTCAAAACCTCGCTCCACAAGCTGAATATTGTTTTTTGGGCTATTTTAGGACTCTGGGTCAAATATGGCCAAAATCGGTCAACATTTACCCATTGATACTCGAAGGTGAAGTTTGTATGGGAAAAATCGAAAAAATGTATGGAAAACCCATTTTTCTTACAGTTTGATCTGCACGGTGCGCTATTTCCATACAAATATTTCCAAACATGAGATTCTTATTGAAAATTTAATGCTCTACAACTTTGTAGAACACACAAAAACCGTAAAACTCGATCCTGACAAGTTATTAGCGAATTAAAAAAGTCATTTTTGTATGAAATTTTTTTTTTCACCAACTTTAGGCTCGGGTATCAATGGGTTAATCTCAACCAATTTCGCTCAAAATTTGCACAGATGCTTAAAATAACCCAAAAAACCAATTTTTGCTTGAGGAGTAGGGGGTCATTTTTTCTGGGCACCCTACTGTAGAGTCAAAATCGTCAATCCGGAGTTCAAACACTAACCCAAACTTTGTTTCCACAGCTCCGCAAAAAGATCCAGGAAAAGGCAAAGGACGGTTCCCTCGTGATCAACCGCGAGTCGAGCAACGGAGACGGCAGCAGCAGCAAGGCGGCTGCGGAATCGAAGAAGCGTGGCCGCTGGGACCAAACGGTGGAGGAGTCGTTCGTGCCGCCGAAGAAGTTGTCCACCGTGCCGGCGACGCCGACGTGGGGCGATGCGGAGAAAACCCCGGCCGACCACCGCTGGGACGAAACGCCCGGCCACAAGGGCAGCGAAACGCCGGGGGCGACCCCGAGCGCACGCATCTGGGACGCTACGCCGGCCCACTCGGGAGCCACTCCGGGGCGGGAAACCCCCGCGGAGAAGTCAACGCGTCGCAATCGTTGGGACGAGACGCCGAAGACGGAGCGTGAAACACCGGGCCATTCGTGGGCTGAGACTCCCCGTGCCGATCGCGGACCGAGTGATAGTGTGATGGACAGCACAACGCCTGCTTCGAAGCGACGTTCGCGTTGGGACGAAACGCCCTCGAACGCTACCCCGTCGGCCATGACTCCGTCGATCGCGATGACCCCAACCCCGCACGCAACACCCGGACATACGACGCCCCTGCTCACCCCAGGCGGTTCCACCCCTATCGGAAACAAAGCGATGGCCATGGCCACGCCCACCCCAGGCCATCTCGCGTCGATGACCCCGGAACAGCTGCAAGCGTACCGCTGGGAGAAGGAAATCGACGAACGCAACCGACCGTTCAGCGACGAAGAACTGGACGCCATGTTCCCGCCCGGGTACAAAGTGCTCCCACCCCCAGCCGGTTACATCCCAATCCGTACGCCAGCACGCAAGCTGACCGCCACGCCAACCCCGATGGCCGGAACCCCAGCCGGTTTCTTCATCCAGCAGGAGGACCGCAGCGCCAAGTTCATCGACAACCAACCCAAGGGCAATCTGCCCTTCATGAAGCCGGAAGATGCGCAATACTTTGACAAGCTGCTGCTGGACGTGGACGAAGAAGCGCTCAGTCCGGAGGAGCAGAAGGAGCGTAAAATTATGAAACTTCTCCTGAAGATCAAGAACGGAACGCCTCCGATGAGGAAGGCCGCCCTCCGTCAGATCACCGACAAGGCGCGTGAATTCGGCGCAGGACCACTCTTCAACCAAATTCTACCCCTGCTGATGAGTCCCACCCTGGAAGACCAAGAGCGTCATCTCCTCGTCAAGGTCATCGATCGCATCCTCTACAAACTGGACGACCTCGTGCGTCCGTACGTGCACAAGATCCTGGTCGTCATCGAACCGCTCCTGATCGACGAAGATTACTACGCCCGCGTGGAAGGTCGTGAAATCATCTCCAACTTGGCCAAGGCCGCCGGCCTCGCCACCATGATCTCAACCATGCGTCCCGACATTGACAACATTGACGAGTACGTGCGAAACACGACGGCCCGTGCCTTCGCGGTGGTCGCTTCCGCGCTCGGAATCCCCTCTCTCCTACCCTTCCTGAAGGCCGTCTGCAAGAGTAAGAAGTCGTGGCAGGCTCGCCACACCGGCATCAAAATCGTCCAGCAGATTGCCATCCTGATGGGTTGCGCCATCCTGCCCCACCTCAAGTCGCTGGTCGAAATTATCGAGCACGGGTTGGTGGACGAGCAGCAGAAGGTCCGCACGATTACGGCGTTGGCGTTGGCAGCGCTGGCCGAAGCCGCCACTCCGTACGGTATCGAGTCGTTCGATTCCGTGCTGAAGCCCCTCTGGAAGGGTATCCGGACGCATCGCGGCAAAGGTCTTGCGGCGTTCCTCAAAGCCATCGGTTATCTGATCCCGCTCATGGACGCCGAGTACGCCAACTACTACACCAGGGAAGTGATGTTGATTCTGATTCGTGAGTTCCAGTCGCCGGACGAGGAGATGAAGAAGATTGTGCTGAAGGTCGTGAAGCAGTGCTGCGCGACGGACGGTGTGGAGGCGCAGTACATCAAGGAGGAAATCCTGCCGCACTTTTTCAAACACTTTTGGAACCACCGAATGGCGCTGGATCGGCGAAACTACCGCCAGCTGGTGGACACCACGGTGGAGATTGCCAACAAGGTGGGCGCGTCCGAGATCATCAACCGCGTCGTGGACGATCTCAAGGACGAAAACGAGCAGTACCGCAAGATGGTGATGGAGACCATCGAGAAGATCATGGGCAATTTGGGCGCCGCCGACATCGATTCCCGGCTGGAGGAACAGCTCATCGACGGCATTCTGTACGCGTTCCAGGAACAGACCACCGAAGACGTGGTCATGCTGAACGGCTTCGGCACGATCGTCAACCAGCTGAGCAAGCGCGTCAAACCGTATCTCCCCCAGATTTGCGGTACCATCCTCTGGCGATTGAACAACAAGTCGGCCAAGGTCCGTCAACAAGCGGCGGATCTCATCTCCCGAATCGCCATCGTCATGAAGACATGCCAGGAGGAGAAGCTGATGGGTCATTTGGGCGTCGTCCTCTACGAATATCTCGGCGAAGAGTACCCCGAAGTGCTCGGATCCATTCTGGGCGCCCTCAAAGCCATCGTCAACGTAATAGGCATGACCAAAATGACACCCCCAATCAAGGACCTCCTGCCCCGTCTCACCCCCATCCTTAAGAATCGCCACGAAAAGGTCCAGGAAAACTGCATCGACCTGGTCGGTCGCATCGCCGATCGTGGCCCCGAGTACGTGTCCGCCCGCGAGTGGATGCGCATCTGCTTCGAGCTTCTCGAACTGCTCAAAGCCCACAAAAAAGCGATCCGACGAGCCACCGTCAACACGTTCGGTTACATCGCCAAGGCCATCGGCCCGCACGACGTGCTGGCCACGCTGCTAAACAACCTCAAAGTCCAAGAGCGCCAGAACCGTGTCTGTACGACCGTCGCCATCGCCATCGTGGCCGAAACGTGTCGTCCCTTCACCGTGCTCCCCGCCCTCATGAACGAGTACCGCGTGCCCGAACTCAACGTCCAGAACGGCGTCCTCAAATCGCTCTCCTTCCTGTTCGAGTACATCGGAGAAATGGGCAAGGACTACATCTACGCCGTGTGCCCCCTCCTCGAGGACGCCCTCATGGATCGGGACCTGGTCCACCGACAGACGGCGTGCGCCGCCATCAAGCACATGGCCCTCGGAGTGTACGGCTTTGGCTGCGAGGACGCGCTCATCCATCTGCTCAACTACGTTTGGCCCAACATCTTCGAGACGAGCCCCCACTTGGTGCAAGCATTCATGGACGCCGTCGAGGGCCTTCGGGTGGCGCTCGGACCGATCAAGATCCTGCAGTACACGCTGCAGGGGCTGTTCCATCCGGCGAGGAAGGTGCGCGACGTTTACTGGAAGATTTACAACTCGCTGTACATTGGCGCCCAGGACGCGCTGATCGTGGGCTATCCGCGCATTTCCAACGATCCCAAGAATCAGTACATTCGGTACGAGCTGGACTACAACATCTAAATATCATTCAATGCTTAACCATACGTTTTTTTGTCTTGTACGATTAAGAAATAAAGGAAAACATCTTTAGTGTGTTACAAGAAGATTAGTGGGAATGCTGTTTTTGCTCTTTTCGAAATTCCCTATTCGTGATTCAACAAAAAAAACTTTGGTGTAAATTGTGCATGTCTAAAAAATGCTTTCCCAACACCTAACCTGGTCTCTGACCCAAAAAAGACTTAATAGAAAAAAGCTAGTGAAAAAAGTGATTATTAGTTGTCTTGTTTTTCTGTCGATTTCAGATCCAGCGTCACAGTTGGTGTTTCAAGAGAGGACGCACCAACCCAGCCAATGAAAACTTCGACTTTGAAGGCATCTTTTCAAAAAGTCGTTGTATGAACGATTTTGCTGCGATGAACATGGCCTGAAGTTTCTACAACAAATGAGACTGTTGTTAAAGAAGTGAGACGATCAACTGCTGCGAGATCCTTGAAGGGAACCTGTGTCTTGCAACGGACACGGAAACAATTGAGAACAACGAAACCATAAACAATCTCTTATTTTAAAAAATTGAAATGAAGGTAAAACGATCTCAAATACGATTCAAACTGGCCGGGTACAAAAGTAGCTCGGTCAAACAAATAAAATGCCTTTAAGTTTGTATACAGCAATGCACAGGAGTTCAGAAAAATATCGTTTCAAATTTAAAGATTATTACATTATGAAAACAGCGAGAATATTTGTAAAGTTTGCATTTTTATTTACACGTTGTGATGACATGTTGTAACACCCCTGTGAGTTCTAGATCTATATCTCTCAGCCTCTCATGAGTGCCTGCTCGTCCTCTGCAGCACTCTGTACTAAAACTGTTGAAATGCATTTCACGCACTCTTGTCTAGACTACCAACGCAACAAGTTTAGTTTAAATTCAACCCCGAAACCTCGTTTCATCAGTCTATAGTTGATTATTGATACGATAGTAAACCTTTTGTGAATAAAACCGTGAAGTCCGTAATCGAGAAGACGAAAAGCAACATCTAATAGGATTATTTCGGTACGAATTCTGTCAGTTGTAGAAAATATGTAATTAACTTAGGCTGGTACAAATTTTAGGTAAAGTTTTTGTCAAAAAATATATTTTTTTTAAATTTGTCAAAAAACAGCTGAAATAAATTTAAAATGTATTTCACTGCGTTTAGGATTATTTTTAGCATGTTTGGGTTGATTTAAAAATCTAAAGAATTTAAAAAAAAATGATGTTTAGTAGCGCAAAAAGTTATTTTTTGCTAAAATTATTGTTTTTGTAAAATCATACATTTTTATTTGAATACTATTGATTGCACAACAACTGAACCAGTGAAAAATGCATTTTAAAACACTTTTTGCATTAAGATGTTGAGACTATGCATTGTTATTTCAATTTCAATATTTTTTTTTTTAGAAATTTAAACAAAATCATATTTAAAATTCAATCATAAAAAATGGCAATGACGAAAAAAATAAATCAAGCTACAATAAAAATATCCCCCCCCCTTTAAATTTGGTTAAAAATATCAGGGGACAAAAAAAAAATTGTTCCTAAAAACTTCAAAATTTTAATGGCTAAAGAAGTCTAATGAACTGAAAATAATTTGAAATGAATTTTCCTGCGTTTAAAATCTTATTTGGAATATTTGAGATCGATCAACAATATTTTATTTTATTTCTGTGAAATTCCGTTGTACAATACTGCAGAAAGTATTTTTTGCGACAAAACAAAAATATTTCTCCAATACTTAGATATTTTGAAAACTAATTATTGCAAAACATCTGGGCGGGTTAAAAGGATTTTGTAAACACTTTTATATTCAAATGTTAAAACCATGGCATGTAATTAAAATTTTAATGTTTTTTTTCATTTGTTTTCAATTTAGATATTTTTTGCACCGCTCGAAATTGGCCATAGTCGAGGGACATTAACCTCAAAAAATATTTGCAACGGCCTAGATCAAAAACAAAAATAAAAAATCTAGGGAATTTAAAAAAAAATTTTCGCACTCGATTACCCAAGTTCCTCGTCAAAATTTCACTCTCAAAATCTGGGTTTCTTACTGCATAAAAACTTAGAAATTTAATACTTTCAGAATTTAAGACTTTGGGAATTGAGAAACTTAATAATTTGATAATTTGGGGGTCCCAAATTATTGCGCAACATTTCGTTTTTCTCGACCGCGTTCCTGCCAAACTCCGTACATACTCAGCTATTTTGCAACGTTGTGAGGGGAACTTGCGGGAGAATATTCGAGCGATCGAACTTCGATTCGCAGTTTCACGACAACTTCCTGATTATTCAATCCCATCGTTTTGTTGATCGCCCAGTTTTGCGCCGATTGGTTTCGAATATTGTTTACTATTATTTGATAATCCTCTCACCGAAATACCTTGACTGTGTCTTGTTGGTTTTTCAAGAGGACGCAGCAACCCAATCGTAGGAAACTTTGATTTGAGGCATCATTTCAAAACGTCATTGCGTCAACACCACGGCGGGAAAACAAAGCGGAGATTCTGTAATACATGAGACGACTGGTTTGAGAAGATGTTGGACGATCGATTGCTGCTATATCCTTGAAGGAATCTGTGCATGGCAACGGAGAGAGAAGCCATTGAGAACATGACGTCAACGCGAACATGAAAACTCCCTTTTCAGAATATAAACGATGTTACAGCGATATCCAATGGGAAGGCCAAATACTGAAAGTTAACAAATGAATCTAGAGATCGTTACATTATGGAAAAGGGGGAGACCGACTCCGTCTTTCGTATATAGTGGAATGGTCAATACATTTTGAGGTCTTCAGTGAATAATACCCTGAAGTCCGTAATTGAGGAGACCAAAAGCAAAATATAATGGATTGATTTCAGTATGAATGTCAGTTGTATAGAATTCGAGAACAAATTTTCGGAAACATAAAAAACCTTCTTTTAAAGATTACTTAAAACTTTATTAAACTAGAACTCCATATATAGGCATGTATTTATGTCATTGATCTCAGATCGCACTTTATCTTCGTATCTCTCAAAATAAGCATGAACGTCTGCTTTGCACACTTGAGCTTCACAATTTAAGCATGGAAAAAATCACCATTCCAAATCTTCCGGCAGTCCGCCAGGATAATCCCCGGTCAGACAGGCCGTACAATGCCCGGCCTTATCCTCGCTGCTCTTGTCCATGTTCAGCTGGACGGCCTTCTTGAGCCCTTCCACGCTCAGGTAGGCCAAACTGTCCGCCCCCACGTACTTGGCCAGCTCCTCCGGGTTCAGCTTGTTGCCGATGAGTTCCTCCCGCGTCGGAATGTTGATGCCCATGTAGCACGGATAGAGAAGCGGCGGGCTGGCGATACGGATGTGCACCTCAACGGCACCGGCATCGCGCAGCAGCTTGATGATCGGCCCGATCGTGTTTCCTCGCACGATCGAATCGTCGATCAGGATGAGCCGCTTGCCGGACACGTTTTCCGACAGGGCGCCAAACTTCTTCGCCACGCCCAGCTGGCGGAGCCGGGTCGAGGGCTGGATGAAGGTACGGCCGACGTAACGGTTCTTGCAGAGCACCTCAGCGAAGTGGAGACCGGTCTGGAAGGGGGAGTGTCGTTAGAAGGTTGATCGTGCAGAATTGATCGCGCCAGTCTCACCTCTCGCGCGTAGCCGTGGGCAGCCGCCGTTCCCGACTCCGGCACCGAGCTGACAATGTCCGCGTCGACGAAGGCCTCGCGCGCCAGCTGCCGGCCGCACTGCAGCCGCACCGAGTACACCATCTGGCCCTCGAAGATGGAGTCGGACCGGGCAAAGTACACGTACTCGAAGATGCAGAACGCGTGCCGCCGGTTCTCGGGACACTCGACGACGTCGATGGTTTTGATGCCGTCGCGGGTCAGCTCGACGATCTCGCCGGGGAGAACCTCGCGCACGTAGCGGGCGCCGAT
Source organism: Culex quinquefasciatus (assembly GCF_015732765.1). Taxonomy (NCBI): domain Eukaryota; kingdom Metazoa; phylum Arthropoda; class Insecta; order Diptera; family Culicidae; genus Culex; species Culex quinquefasciatus. The sequence goes on from NC_051861.1 coordinate 107,246,130, forward strand.
CGAGAGGAAGCCGCAGCTCTCGCTGGAGATGACCCAGCCGTCGGCGGCCAGCTTTTCGACCTTTTCTGTGTTGGGAGAAAAAACATTCATTTTTAAGCAAACCTGCGTTTGACAGATGGCCACCTTTAGCATTGTGTACATTGCTCCATAAGGTAAGCAACCTGTCAAACGCGATTAAAAGCTTACCTTGCCGGTACGAGCCGATGCTAAGCGGGACGATTTTTCCAATACAGAGCGGCCTATTTCCGTACGGGTCCCGTACGCCGTAGATCTTATCCTTGAGCATGATGACCAGTGAGTACGAAAGCGGTGCGAGCTGCATGAGGTGCTTAATACGGGCGGGCCAGTCCGGTCCGTTGTCCTCGCCGTCCGGAGGATTCAGGCACAGCGCCTGTGTGATCAGTTCCGAGTCACTGTGGGTGGACAGACCGACTCCACGGGACAGCACGTCCCTCCGCAGGCTGTCGCAGTTGACCAGTTCACCGTTGTGAGCCACCGCCAGCACTCCGTGCGCCGTGTGCACCACAAACGGCTGACAGTTGACCTCCTCCGAGGCGGCCGACGTCGAGTATCTCGTGTGACCAATGCCCAGATTGCCCTTCAGCTTCTTCATCGATTCGTCCGTGAAGATGTTGTTGATCATACCCATGCCCTTGTGCACGTTAAAGTTCTTTGCGCAATTTCCCTCGCTCGTGACGATTCCGGCCGACTCTTGACCCCGGTGCTGCAAGGCCACCAGCCCCAGGCAGATAACCTGCGCGACGTCGACCTGCGTGGGCCATTCGCCCGTTGCAATCGCCCCAAACACGCCGCACTCGTGTGTCAGCCCAGACTGGACCACCCCCCGTCCGGCCCGTTTCCCCTTCAGCGCAAACTTGTCCCCGTCATCCCGCGCGACACGTGGCGTCGTAAAAGCTGACGTGCTGAGCATCTCCAGCGCATCACCGACCTCCTCCACGGCATGGTCCGGCTGCTGCTGCTGCGGTGACGGTTGATCCATCCTACGGGAAGTAAACAGATCTACGTCAGCGAAAAAAACATGGTGCAATCGGCATAACTCGGTGCATCATCATCAAAAGGGAACGCTGCTCAAAGTAAACAACGTCGACAGAAGGGCTCGTGAACCCGTTATCAGCGCAGCAGGCCATGTCGGCGCGCTGATAGTGTGTGATCGTAGTAGCCTATTTCGCTGGCGATTGGAATTGATAGTTACTAATCCTTAATCGCGCGTGCTATGACTGCTCGTAGTTCCATGGCAACGAACGCGGCTCTTGGTGGAGGAGATGTTTGAAAATAAGTCTGTATTTTTGCTCGAGTTTTGCACAAACAGTGCGGAGTGGAAATATATATTTTTTGATGTAACAACATGTTTGCACAATCGGACGACCATGCTCTACAAAACGGTTGACCGCGTGCGGTGAGAAAACTGTTACAAAATAGAAAAACTTCCAGTTGCTAAAACACAAAACGGATTTAAATCACGTGTTGCAAAAATGGTCTAGAAATCGAACGTTTTTCAACGCAACTCTTTCCCGGATTCACCTTCTTATCAATTTTCGGTAGTGGGCCAAATTCTGTTGCTCTGACCCTGGCCTCTCCTTTTTTGTCAATAAAATTAGTCTGGTATGACTAGACAAAACTTGACCACCATCACTGTTTCCTAACCACTGAACTCCTTACCATGGAGATTTTTATTTGGTTCTGGTCAAGGTCAAGTAGAATTAAAAAAGGGACTAAATTTCAAGTCTAGTTTTCAAGAAAAAAATGAAGCGTCAAAAATGAATAAAACATTTTTACAGTTATGCTACTGCTAAAGATGCAAATAGTTGCCCTTAAAAAAAAAAAAAAAAAAAACTACCTAACTAAAACTAACAGTAACTGGCCTCTCCAGCTACCTTCCAACACTGTAAGTGTTAAATAGTGATCTGTTGTCTCGGAAATTGCAAAATAGTATCAGCTGTCAAAATGCTTATGCACCCTTTTCAAATAATGTTCCAGAATTACTCTATAAATGAGAGGAAGGCACCAACCATCTAAAGGTGGATTAAGTAACGTTTTTAGTTTGTACCCCGTTGGTTGGTCAAAGTCAAACTAGAACTTGACGAACTGTCACTTTTTACACGGGACTCACATTTACTATCAAACAAAACGGTTGGTAGTAAGTGTGAGTTCTGATCCCGTTCGTTTGACAATAATAATAATTGGTGTCAAACCATCGGGGTTTCAGTGTACAACAGGAAATTTATTTTTAATCCAGTCTTCATTTTGCATCGTTCTGTGAACTGATCATTCTCTTTTTCGATGGTCCCTTGAATATCGACAAGCGGAGAGTTGACTGTAATCTTACTAAATTGCGTATATTTCTGTTAAAATTAAACGAATGCTGATATTTGTTGGGGCAACATTCTGCCAACTCTTTTCTACATTCCGATTTTATCAAAGAAGTCTAGAAATGCCAAAGTTTAATCGGGCAAGAGGATTTTTCTTCAAAATCTCATGGGCGTACACTCATCCCTCATATTCGGAACAGTTTACAGATCGGCCAATGTTCAACAAATCATAGCAAATCGATAATTGAACATAATGATTAGCTTTTACCTTCATTTGAAAGCTATCCTTGCGATCTTTCGAAAGGTGTATCGAACAACTGCAAATTTTAACTTTTCTATCAAGTTTTTGAAGAAAAACATTGACCCATGAAAACCACAAATTTGGAACACTTTTTTCTTACGGATGTAAACAAACTTTGGTTCTCTCTTGGAGTTCATATTTTTTACAAAATAATGACTTCACTCACTGAAATCAATGAAACTCAAGCTTAGTGATGTTTTATTAATGGTCTGATATTTTTTTGTGAAAATATCAGTTAAATTCAGGTGTTCCACAATTGGGTCCTAAAATGAAGCTTAGATTGCTGATATTATTGTTTACAGCGATAAAGCTTATTTTTCTGAGTACAATGACCCTTTGTACGAGCACAAAGAGTTTAAAATGGATTTTTAAATCAATTTTGAAAAATTAACCTCGCGGTCCTTCTTGACAGAAAAGCTCCTACTTGACAGCTCGTTCCAAGGGGACCATAGTTGATCCATCGGATGTTGTCTTGTCAAAAAAAAATTTTGCATTAAAATGAAAAAAGTGATCAGAAATGGTTTTTTATCGTGTTTTTTACCGTTGTACATAAAAATTGACATAGGGCTTTAGTACCCAATTGTGGGAGGCACAATAACATCCCACAATTATGGAACGAGCAAATTGGAGGCAGTGTTTTGCTGCTCTGAATAAAATAGTCTCGAAATGCAGTTTTTTGTCCAAATGAACAACAAAGTCCAAATAAAGGTCCTAAAAATAGCAGGGGCGACAGAAAAAATGCATTTGGCATGCTATTGATAAATTATCACAAAAGTTTTCCGAATTTGTGAGTGTTCCGAATATGTGGGATAACTGTAGTTTTTTAGTGAAATTTTAGGCTGAGAAAGGGTATAGTTCCCCTAAGTTTGAAAACTTCAAAGTCGTGTTCAAATATTGGCAAAAATTCTATTTAGATTCTTAAAATGTGTATTGATGAGAAAGTTGCAATAGGTCCCTCAAACGAATTAGGTTTTACGCCGACTCGATTTGGAGGTTAGAAGGAGTGCACTGTTTACATGGACTTAGCACAGTTCGATGCGGTCGTCGTTTTTGTTCGGGAAAATTCGTAGACAATCGACGAAGACCATGTAAACAGTGCACATGAGCTGTCAAATGACGTCACGGTGTAAAACCTAATTATATGTCAATTAAGTACTCCAAATGTCAATGTGACGAACTGTCACTTTTTACACGGCGCTCACGCACACTGTCAAAACAAACGTTTCGTAGTGTGTGTGAACTCCGTGTAAAAGGGGGGTCAAACTAAAAAGTGACCCCGTTCGTCTAACAACAATTGGTGTCAAACCATCGGGGTTTGAGTGTAGTTGGTTATACACTCAAACCCCAATGGTTTGACACCAACTGTTGTCAAACTAACGGGGTCACTTTTTAGTTTGACACCCCTTTTACACGGAGTTCACACGCACTACCAAACGTTTGTTTTGATAGTGTGCGTGAGCGCCGTGTAAAAAGTGACAGTTCGTCACTTTTTAGTTTGACTTTGACCAACCAACGGGGTACAAACTAAAAAAGTTTCAAACGAAAAAGTGACCTACCACCGGGGGTTGAGTGTACCGAAAATCGATTGTAAGGAGAACAAAAAATATTTGTTTTATATTTGACAACTTTTTAGGCACATTTTCGTTTAATTATTTTTACAATCAAATGTCATAAAGAGAGCCTTTGTGGAGGCCATGATCTTTAATTTTTGAAGCTACTGGACTCTCATAAAACCACAGTCGACTCTCTGGCTGTCGATCTTCTCGATATCAATATTGCTCCATGTACCGATGAATTCTTTATTCCCTTCAAACTGCATACTTTGATTGTCCTTGTTCGTCGATATTTTCTCTAGCTTGAAGAATCTCTTCCTCGTCGGTCCCTTGGATTATTTTTGCTTTAAAATTCTCTTCCGGTTGTCAATAACTTTACTTTCCCATGGCTAGCATAGACATTTTTCTTTGAGAAATGAAGCTTTGAAGGGTGTTTGACGATTGTTTGTTTTTGTTTGCTGTACGTTGCCATTATTCTCTCTCATAGCTGGTCATAAAGAAGAAAATAACAAATTTCAATCGAGTGTTCATTTTGCATCGTTTTGTAAACTGACGCTTCTCTTCCTCGACGGTCCCTTTGATATTGACAACCAGAGAGTTGACTGTAATAATAAAACGTTACTTAATCCACCATTAGGTGGTTGGTGCCTCCCTCACATTCATAAAGTGAAGACACTACACATCCTCAAAAAAGTGTATAAATAACACTTTTTTTTATAAAAATATCTGAGATCCGACCTCAAAAAAGTTTGTCAAAAACACTAAAGTACTTATAACTTTTGATAGGGTTGTCAGATCTTCAATCTTTTGTGCTTGATGGAAAGGTTTTTTGAATAGGGTAGGGTAGTCATCAATGAGACACTTTTGGTTTTTAACTTTCAAAGATTTTTCTAATTTTTTCATCAGCATGTTTTAATGAGCTTTTTGTTGCATTTTCTTTCTTTCAATGTGTTCTAACATTGACCAAAATATGAGATCGATCCGACATCTACAGCCAGAGTTATTGAACTGTCTCATTGTAGACGCACTTGGCAGGAACAATGAGACAGCTGGGGAACAATGAGACACACTACGAAGATCAAGATTTTTCTAGTAAAACACCATGTTTTTGTATTGTTCCATTGCAGGTAACTTGCCTTGAACATTTTAGAGCAATTTTGCCAACATGAAACTTTAATTAACAAAAGTTATACTAAAAAGTATTTAAATTTTGTAAAATCCGTATATTTATACCAAACAACTTTGTATTTTTGGTTAAATGAAGTTAAAACTCTATAAATATGCCAAAAATCACTTTTAATTCATGTTTTGAAAGATTTCCATCGATTTTGAAAAGTTTAATGAAGAAAAATCAAAGTGTCTCATTGTTACCCATGAGCTGAAATGAGTGGGGAACAATGAGACAGCCCTGGATTCTGGGTATATTCTAAATTTTGGCCAAACCTAATGAAAGGACATTGTAGCCCAACTCAATCCCTATGGAACGACGAAAGAAATTTGAAGAAATATTAGTTTTGGTGTTAATGGCAGCCTACGAGCGAAAAAGTAATTTTTGTCCATAATTTACTTTTACACCCCAGAATCAAACTTTTATGAATAACTTTTCAAGGGAGCGTCCATAACCAAAGCCACTATAATGGCAGACGTGTATCCAGTAAACACACCTTTCCCCCAAATATGAGCCTGATTGGTTGAAACTACGACTTGTGAGAGCCATTTTATCATTGTTCCCCGTGTCTCATTGATGACTACTCTACCCTACCTATCCAACGATGAGTCGCATGATAGATCCGGACAACTTTTCCATCAAAATATTTGAGATCCGGCTTCAAAAAATCTATTAATAACACTTAAGTGCACAGACATTTGTTCAGAATTTGATTCTGAGTCGATAAGTATATTTTATAGCAGGCCAAGGATTGATACCTAAGAGCATGCAATGGCACTGACCTTGTTGCGTGCTCTTCGGTTGACGTCCACGTAAGGAACATCCTGGAAGGAGCGTAACTAACTACATCCGTAGTTCTGTTAGATCATCCGAATTATCTTGATCAGAACAGTATAGCTCTGGTTCCTTGCGAGTGTCCTATTTTCTTACCTCCACGTTGGCTTGGTTTTTATGATGACCTAGCTGGTGGCCTGTGGAAACGGATCGTAAACCTTTGACCACCGCGGGTCAGAGTCGAGACGGCTAAAAGAAAGGGGCGCAACAATGTGGGAAAGGGAAGTAATTTGTGATTGTAGACGGTATTGTTTTGATTCGCAGTATGTTGAGTCAACTGCTGTGGATGTACCTGAAACATCGCACAATGGGGTTTCTCTTCTCTTCATTCTCAGCTACCACCTATCTCCTATTTTTATTTTGCTCTTCTGATTCCCAATTCTTCACTGATTCTTCTATTTAATATCCAACATTTGATTTTAATTTTACTAACTTTTGATTCTCTTATCTCTCAAAGCTTTTTCACTCTTTTCTATCAATTGATACTGCTGTAACAAACTTTGTTTTGAAAATATACTTTTCCTTAATGTACTAGTAATATCAAGTCTATTTATCATTCGCCTAATCTTTTTTGATTTTATTGCGAATTTATTTATTTGAATAATTCTATAAATTATCATTACTATAATCTAAGCTTGTTTTGTATCTCTATTTATTAACTATTGTCTAATTTTACATCTAATACATCTAGCTTCTCATTTTTATTCTTCAAAATACGCTCATCATTCTCTTACTATTGATACTTGATTTTTATAAAATAAATTCTCTTTTACTGTCTATTGTTTTCAATCTTCACCCTTTTTTCAAACAAGTGAGGTTTGAGCCCTTACTCAATTTATGGAATGGTTAAAGGATTAACACAAATATTACTATTGTACTTTTGGTAAACTTTTGAATAACATGCTTAGGTCCAAAACATTGTAACAAAACACCGCGACAGAAGAAATAGCAACAGATTAACACGATTAAACATTAGGGAAGATTTCAGGAGAAAACTGTACACAGTAGAATAACAACTAGTTTTTGAATTCAAACTAAAAATTAAACAGTTCTTGCTTAAATGAAAATTGATAGGTACACTATAAATGGTTAGGCGCTTATACTTACATCAAACCCTACGTAATGTACCACCCCCGGCCGAGTTAAAATGCGTAACCGGAAAAGAAGGTGTGCATGCCTGGCACGAACACTCAAAGCGTGTTCTAGCGTGCTGCTCGTACTGACTCAGAGCAAGGGTGAGATGTAGGTGTAAGGGCAGTGCGTGTTCGTCGGGAACCTAGTGCATAAGATCGGTCAAGGCCCGTTCTTACACTGAAAATTGCGAAATTGCGAGTCGATAAGTATATTTTATAGCCTTTTCTCATTGAGGTGAGAATGGCAAAATGCTTATGAAAATGCTAAATCCCAATTTTAGTAAATTTGTCAGGTTTTTCAGCCTAAATTTTCTATAGCTTAAAGTGCACAAAAAAATCATTTTGACAAGTTTCTTAAATTGGAAAATCTAGCTAAAAATACTTAGCCGATTTTAAAAAAAATCAGGTAGAAAAAATATTCTGTCAGTTTTGAAGACGGTCATTTCACTCAGCCTTTTGACTGATTTTGTTTGTACTTTCGTTATTCTTGCTAGGTTTTTTGGTTAATCCAGCTGATTTTTTTTCAACTGCAACAGGTTTTTTTTTAAATTTGTATCAGAAATTCCATTGCTGCCAGAGATGCAAGTTCTATTAACCATCCATCTTTTTTGTGATTATGGATCTGTCGAGATGTAAAATAGACAACTTCAACTAAATAGAATATCAAAATTCTTTAAAAAATTAAACATCCTGAAATACTTAAGAAAAGTCCTTATGCAGTTTTTTACATTTTTAGCTATTGTAAACGTGTCTAAAATTGATCTAAATTTTAATATTTAAATTTTAAGAAAGTGGCCTTTTGAAGTTTTTATGATTTTGAATTTTGGGTTATAAAGATATGTTTTATCCGAAGGCTTCGGAAAAATTTAACTTCAGATAATCGAAAATTCCGCGAATTCATCGGATAATCGAATCAATATTTTAAAACAACTATTGCGTGATGGGTTTCCTGTATGGCTTATAATTTCATGAAGAGTTTTCTGAGTAGAATTTCACTGTTCATTTATTTTCAGTTAATCTTGAGTTTCATCACTACAATGTATTTATCGTTGCACTAAATATCGATCATTCTCGATCAAGTTATGATTTATTGCATCCTTTCTTATCATTACATTGTGAAGTAAATGCAAATTAGGCCAATTTCCATATTATTCCTTCATCAAGTCTTAAAAAAGATTTTTTTCTTCGTCACAGAAGTGACCTTGGCCTGTCGCAATATCAATCAAAACGACGTGGGCTGAGCCGTTGAACCAGTTTGCACTTCCTGCTGGATGCCCTTCTTTCCAAGTAAAACATTCTTCTTCGCTCTTGTCTGTTGAAACCCTATCCCAACACAAAATAAGCTGATGCACTTTGTCCCCGAAAAAATATCATTTCAGCAGCATAATTTATGCTGACGACCTCACTTTGTTTACCTTAAATTTACCTCCAAAACGAACGAATCGAATCCACGTTTCACCTTGGTTGCGACACCGTTTCCAACTTCAGTCTCACGTAAGTTTGTTTTTTCCTCTAACAGAGATTACGTTATGCACTTTTCGCTCGAAACGAGCCCCCAAAAAACCCTAAAACTAGTTTTTACCTGCCCCCAAAAAAACAAAAAACAAAAAAATGCTTCGTCCACACGTCTCACAGAAAAATTCTCCAAATCTCACAAGCACTAGACCACAGTGATACGATCGCGCGAACCTCGCCTCTCCGAGCTTCGACGGACAATAACTGATTGGAAGGAAATTTCTCTTTTTCATATTTAACACACCGCGATCATCCCCGTCGAAGATCGGCCAGCCTTGCTCCACTACACACGCTACATTTGGGACCCTTTCGACTAGTACCACCTTAAGGTTGACTCTCTCTCGTGAGAGAGCCTCACTCTCGATCTCTTGATCATGTTCCAATACATGTAAAGGAAGTGATCGTGGCATTGATCGCGTGCGCAACAAGGATGGCAACACAACACTTGGTGCTGATCGAAGGTTCTATCCTTAGACTAGTTCTAATAGTTATCTTATCAGTTTGCTTCAGTGAAAGGACTTTGAAATTGACGTCAACGGTGATGATCACTCTCGTCAAACGATCGCGGATTGGTGACCAACTGTGTATTGACTTATACTTACTTGTTTGTTTTAAAATTTTTTGAACGGCTTATCAACAGCGATCCAAACTAAACTAGACAAACTCGCGCACAATCTGCAAACCTCAGCAAATTCGACGAAAAGATCAAGAATATCCAAGGACAGCGATCGGCGATCGTACAGCAAGTTCACGCTCACAAACACAATTAGTCGCAAAGTGCACGTGTCTCACACACTGATTTCACCGGTGATTACCACTAATTGACTTCAAACTTGCAAAGCAACACTATTCCATTTGAGTTGCTAATTTTGACCGCTGATTAGCACCATCTTCACGATCACCACTATTTCATACAATAGAATAGATCAAAACAAACCAGAGCCAGATCGAAAGCAATATCAAACGAAGGGAGATAAATCAAAAAGTGACGCGCGCGCGCGCTGGATTCAACACCGCATGGTTTTGCGATATAAGTGATTTGTGCTATGAACAAACATTAGGACTCGCTACAAAACCATGCGTCGGTATTAGTTTCGCACGAGCCGGCGGAGATGTGATGCAATTTGCCAACTATTAAACTGGAAGAGACTCGTAAAGATATACGTAGAAGTATTGTATTATGAAAAATAGTTCTGGAGTTTTTTTTTTGAAAAAGTCCAATAAACCAAATTTTCAGTTTTTGCTTTTTGGGTGTTTTTTTAATACCCCTGACTCAAGGCGGTTTCAAAAACACCCAAAAAGCAAAAACTGTAAATTTGGTTTATTGGACCTTTTTAAAAAAACTCCAGAGTTTTTGCAGCACCTTATGTGAAACAGCTAACTTTTCCTGTCATTCACGAATGACAAAACGACTTACTTTTTTTCATTAAAAATAAAACAGAAACGTAATACTTTCGGTACAAGGGCTGAAAAGTTCTACTTTTTGCAATTCCGTCTGAAACTACTTACATTTCCTGGCATTCTAGAGCGACGAAATGACATACTTTTCTCTATAAAAAATAACAGAATGGAAAATTAACACTGAAATGGGTGCTTTAAAGTTGAACTCTTCAGCACTAGTTTCAAAAAGTAAATTCCGTTCAAAAATCGTTTTTCAGAATTGCAAAAAAAAAATTAAGCAACTTGTTGCAAAACTTCATTTTTTCAGCAATCGTCATATTTATTCAACTCGGTAAACCTCGTAAGACTGCTGAAAAAACTTCTTTTTGCTGCTTGTTGCATAAACTACTACTTTTAAATCATTTTCAGTAAGATGCTCACAAAAACACGGAAAAAAATACTTGACATCTTTTTGATTTGTGTTTATGTGCTTCAGTGGTGACACATGACAAACATTTTTTTTGTTTGGTTCAATCGCAAAACTTAAAAAAAAGATGAATAAGGCATTTTCAGCTCGTAACAATGTTTTCATCTTTCAAAAATTCCCGATTTGCGGAAAAAAAACATTTCAATAAAAAATATTTATTTTTTTCAGAATCAAGAGAAATCTTATTATCATAAATTTCACAAAAGTTTTATTTTTCAACATTGAAAATCTAATCAAAAGTTTCCGAGATATCGCGAGTTGAAATGAAAAACGAAAAATAACACCTAGAAAAACTCATTTTTCACAAATTTATAACTTTTAAAAACTGTATCTAAGCAACCAGCAATCCGCTCAATAATGTAAAAAACAATAATTCTTTTTTCTTTAAGAAAATTTTTAGTCCCGGATAACTTTTGCTCAATGATTCAAAATTATAAAATATTAACCATGCATAAAAAATATATCTTAAAATGCCATTGAAACTATGCATTAAATAAAAAAACCAAAGTCATTTAACTCAGCATCTGAAAATGGGTTTTTAAATTATAACTTATTCACGGAAAAAAATCAATTCTCAAAATCGTGAATTAAATTCACGAATGCGAGAACCACGTTGTTCTCACATTCGTGAACTTAATTCACGATTACGGGAATTGTTTTTTTTTTCTGTGTTGTGACAACATTTTCTATTTTTACAATTTAGGCAGGTACAAATATTATTTAAAGTTTTTGTCACTCCCTTCATAATTGGCCCGAAATATCAGGAGGCGATGTTTAGTAGGTGTGTATGTGTGTGTATGCAACCAACCAAACGGAACCACGCGGCCGCTTCTTACAAATTGAGTTGTTTCCACTTATTTTTAACCCGTAAAGACCCAACATTCTATACATGCAAATAACTCGCGTAGGCATTTAAAAGGTGTTAGCTTTGCCAAGCTTCGTTGACCCATTTCTATGCTGGCTAGCCGAGCGCGAGGTACTTCAGCTTTATCGACAAGCCCCGCCCTGAAGAACGTTTTCATCAATCGGTATATAGTTGGTAGAAACAGTACTCCTAATTCCAGTTTTAGCTCACCAAGTCGCGACGGCCTAGTAGTTAGCATTTTTGCTTACCGATCCAAAGGACGGGATATCAAACCCCAACTCGAGCGACTTTTCGTTCATGTTCAGAGTTTCAAGATTAATATTTCCTATACTTTCACGTTGGGAGCAGATGGAAATCGAACCCAGAACCATTCGCTTACAAAGCGAACACCGTAACCAGTCAGCCACGGCCGCTCCCCAAGAGGCGATGTTTAGTAGGTATCACAACAAGTTTTTTATCGCAAAAATGTTTGTTTTTGTCAAATCGTACATTTTTTGAAAACTAATGATTTCAAAACAACTGAACTAGTGTAAAATGCATTTCAAAACATTTTTTGCACTCAAATGTTGAGACTATGGCTTGTTATTCGTATTTTTTTTGTATGGAGCAATTATAGAGCAATTAATTATGCAAAATAGCTTCTATTGACATAGTGACAAAGTTTCATCCAAATCAAAAAATACAAAATTAAAAATCTCGAAAAAATGCGGAATTCTCAAGAATAACTCTTTAAACAATTTTAAAGCAATGCTACCATCCAAATTTTTAAAAATATTCGCAGATTCATGAAATAAAATTTTTCTTGCCTTTTCTCTGTGTTCGATTTATTCAAAAGTGAAATTAATTTCCAATTTGATTAAAAATGGAAAAAAATAACTATTAATATTAGTTGGATGATTGATGATTTTTTCAGCATAAATAAGACGAGCGCTGAAAAATCGAATTATGCACCGTTATTGCAAACAACTTCCCAAGTAACCATCAAGCACTAAAACATGGTCACTGTTCAGCACTGAAAGCGCGTTTTTGAGATCAGCCTAACAGCTACGTCAGTGCTGAACAATGACCAAGTTTGGACTTTACTCGGCCGGTTTAGTGCTGGCCCCTACTGTAAAAAAAGTAAAAAATGGGAGACTAATTAGCAATGTAATGCCGATCTGTTTTTGATTTCTGACTTTTTGCTAGTGCTGGATGGTTACTAGGATGGCTCGAGAAAGTCGATTTTTCAGAACATATTTTTTTCGGCCCCTAAACAACTCCCCGAAATTTGGGAGCGATTGGTTGCGTCCACTTTTTGCGCATTGCATTTTAATTTTGTATTGGAATTAGTATGGGAAAACCTTCTTTTTTACATTTTGATTTTTATCATTTTTATTTTCCACCGAAGTTTTCAAACCAACAGAATAGCGTTGAAATTGAGAAAATTCTCTAAAACTTTCCTGAAGAAAGTATTATGCTATCTTGCTCCTGTCAAAAGTTACAGCGAGCTCAAAACTGGTCTAAAACGTAATTTCCGAGTCAAAAACACGTTTTAGACCAGTTTTAAGGACGCTGTATCTGAGTCAGATGGTTTTAAGCTGAGTGCTGAAAAGACAGAATGCGTAACGTGATTTTCGAATGCTCCCAACTGCTACTCACTACTACAAGTGCACTACTGCTGTAAACATAAACAAAGTAGAAAGCTTTGTTCAAGCTCAAACGTGACATATTTATTGCTGCTGAAGTGACTTGTTTTATAACACTTTGGAAACATTTTGGAAAGTTTTCGCTGAAAAATTGATTGCTTTGCGCATTTTTGTTCGTAGACTTAACGATGGGCGGCCAAAAGATGGTTTTTTTTATTTTCCACGTGACAAAAAATTACGTCCGAATTGGGTGGAATTTTGTGAACGAGAAGAACAACCGAATGAAAGTTCCAAGTTTATGTATCTTTGTATCTTAAGATTTGTTGACTTCGAATACCTCAAAAGCTCGAGTCATTTTTTAATGCTGACAAAATAAATTATAGATCGATTACAATACTTGCCACTTCTTGGTATCATTTTTATAACAGTAAATTGGTTCCGCTTTGACAGTTCTAAATTGAGGCCGCTTTGCGAACCACTATTCTGCACCCAGGTTTTAAGTAGGGTGAATGAATTTGCATGCTCGCAACTTACCGTCCCTGTTTTTCTAATCAAAACAAGCTAAAGAGAGCAAAAAAACTTTTTCCATAAAAAAAATCATGCTACCGTAATCTGGGGTGAATCGGGACTACAGTTTGAATAGGGACATCAGTTTAGAGCACTTAAAGCTTTTTAATTTAGAAATAGATGTACACTTTTTGTTGGCCTGAGTCTGTTCTAACCGAAACCAACCAGAAAAATCAAAATATTGTGCTCCAACATGGTTAAAACTGCTGTCCCAATTCGCCCCATGTATCCCAATTGACCCCAGGTTACGGAACTTTATTTACCATTCCGATACTTATACATGTCTAAAATCAGCCAATAAAACATTGTTTATTGATAGATAGTTTGTGTGCCAAAACATTATTTACTTCCCTTTTTTAAAAGAAAATTTAAAGCATTTTTTTTAATAGTTTGAAGATCTGAAGTTTGACATAAAGTGTTTTAAAATCAAACCATAACAATCATAGCCAAGACAAAATGAATTTTATCGATTCTGAAAACACTTTGCACCAATACAATAAAACCCCAAAAAATCTTTTTTGTGCTCTCTTTCTTTAGCTAGATAGGAATCCCACCAAGCTTAGTACAGAAGCTTTCATTGGATTAATTTATCCCACTTCATGACATCGCTGCTCGCATGGCACCTCGTTTCAGCACACGTCTTCAACTGGCCTCGTTACATTTACTCAGACCATTTGATCTCGCCAGTTCAATGGAAATTCTAATCTACGATTAATCACAACAAAATATCACCTAATTATGAGAAAGTCATGTAATATCCGCGAATACGATTTCGCACATCAGTCTATACCAATAAAAGGACCCTCTAGCAAATTCCCATTTGCTTTACTCTTTACACACATTTCTCACGTTCGTTCGCGCTCGCAGCTATTCCTTAACTATCACGATCATCACCACTACGACAACCCTTCCAAATCTCGCGTTCTCGCGACTCTCTTTCTCAAAATTCAACTTGTCGCGGATGCGCCATGTCTCGCGACTCACCAACACCACCGTCAGCTCTGTATAAATATCCGGAGTAGCTCGCGAGTCGAACTCAAAGCCGGCTTCTACATCGTCATACATACGCTGCTAGTGTGCCACTGGAACTGACCGACTACGGACACGAATCCCTTGAAGCTCGTATCAAGAAAAACACGTTGTGTGATAAAGTGTCTGTGTTCTAAACGACTGAGTGACATTAAGAGTTGATTAGAATTTATTGCTGTATCAGTAGATCGCCTCAACGAGATCTAGAAATGGCCGCCACCATTACCGAAGGTAAGTGCTTCCCGGAACTCCGAAGGTCACCATTTCGAGTTGACTGTAATGCGCGATCTACCCCCGTCTAGTTGGAGGAATCAAGCTGGGCAAGCTGCTGATCGAGGGCAAGACCAAGCAGGTGTACGACGTGCCCTCGCTGCCCGGCCACTCGATCCTGCTGAACAAGGACCGCATCACGGCCCACAATGGCGTCCGGTCGCACGACCTCGAGGGCAAGGCGCAAATCTCGAACCAAACCAACGCCAAGGTGTTTACCCTGCTGAACCGGGCCGGCCTCAAGACCGCCTTCGTGAAGGTCGTCGACGCGAACGCGTTCCTGGCGCGCAAGTGCGACATGGTGCCGATCGAGTGGGTGACGCGCCGGCTGGCGACCGGATCGTACCTGAAGCGCAACCCCGGCGTCAAGGAGGGCTTCCGGTTTGCGCCGCCCAAGCAGGAGACGTTCTACAAGGACGACGCCAACGACGATCCCCAGTGGAGCGAGGAGCAGATCGTGTCGGCCGGGTTCAAGGTCAACGGGGTGACGATCGGTAAGTTGGTCAGTAACGGCGCCAGGCCGGGACGGGTTGTAGATACCACTATCGGAAAAAAAATTGAACGTCAACCCAGTAGTAAACAACCGCGTCAGCTCTCTGATGTGATGATCGTGGCTTTGAACTCCGCCTTAGCAAATAATAAACATGTTGTGGGCCTACACTATCAATAGTCAATACGATGCTGACCCTCGGGGTCAGGGAAAGGCTGGTGCGATGCGCTGTGGATGAAGTATTCCCATGGTAACCGAAACCGAGTAGGCTGGGAGATTTCCTAATGGCAACAGAAGGAGGAACTGATAAGGGAGAAACTATGAAAAGATTTCAATAACAAAAAATTATCGACTGGGGGTAATGAGGAAAACTACAACGAACTCACCTACTTGTTTTGATTAGAATGTTTTCGTCGATTAATGGGGTTCGAAAGCCCTACGTCGATTTTTATGTACAACGGTAAAAAACACGATTAAAACCATTCCTGATCGCTTTTTATACATTTTAATGCAAAAAAAAAAAAAATTAACAAGACAACATTTTTTCGATGGATCAACTATGGTCCCCTTGGAATGAGCTGTCAAGTAGGACCTTTTCTGTCATTTTAAATCCTTTGCGTTCGTACAAAGGGAGGAAAAATAAGCTTTATTGTTGTGAACAATAATATCACAAATTTAAGCTTAATTTTAGGACCCAATTGGCTATAATTTTTATAAAAGTTTTTGTGCTTTGTTCATATTGAGGGTCTAGCCAAAAATATCAAAATATTAAGGCATGATAACAGATTTGCTGCCAAAAAATCGCAAAGTAACGGAGAAACATGAAAAAATCTTCTAAAAGTTAACCCAACATTTATTCAGTATACAATTAATTGTAGTTTTTAATAAAACTTATAATTTTACTTCTGATTTTCTGTTTTGTGGTTACTACTTTTTTCAATTTGAGAAGGTGAAAGCAAAATGTGATGGCCTACATTTTAGTTTTATTATTTATTATAGCTTACCATAAAAAAACACTAAACTATAAAAAACAACAACAATTTTTAAAAAGGTGCGAATATAAAAAAAACTATACATAAATTTAATTTTCTTTTAAAATGCATGTAAAAGAATGAAAAACAAAAATATAAAATATTACAAAATATTTAACCATTTCAATGAAAAGTTACAAAATAATGAAATTTAAATATACATGAGAGTGCGTGAAAGCTTTGAAAAGTCATGGCAAAATTGCATCATCAAAACAATATACAAAATATGACCACCTGTTTGTGCTAGTTTTGTGTAAAAAGGAATGTCATTATGACCTCATTTCGTTGGACAACAAGCGTTGTCAAAATAACAGTGTTTTAGTGTTCAATTGTGACGCACTTTTGAAAGACTAACAAACATGTTTGTTGATTTTAATTCAACCTGTTTGTTGTTTTGGCAGATACGAATGTTGGCGTCAGCACTTTTGTTTTTCAAATGTTTGGTTTTTCGATCAACTGAAATAAATTGAAATAAGTCGTAAATATTTGTCTTTGTCATGCTAAAATTTTAAATTTTAAATGATTGTTTTTAAATATTTTTTTTTAAATCGGGACAACACATATATATTTAAATTTCAAATTCAAATTTGTAATCGAACAGTTTTTTTTTGATAAAATGTACCGTTTGCAAGTTATAGCTATTTATAAGTATCCAGATTTTTAAGCAAAGCTGACGTTACAAATGGTGCACGAACGAAATGTCAAAATCACGCAGTGGTACCAACATTACAAAAGTGATAGGAAATTTTCCCAACATTAAAATATTTTTTCGTTGGTGCTTTTTCTAAAAGAAATATTCTTAAAATGCAAAAACAAAAATCGAAAATAAATACCCAAAAGTGGCCATAACTTGAGAATGGCACAATCTATCAAAAAAAATGTAAATTTTTGATTGCAAATTCAAACGCTTTTAAAATGTTTTTTTTTTTCAATATTTTTGGTACAGAATTTCGATATTTAAAAAAAAAGATTATTTAAATAAAAACATATCTTAACCCAGATTTTGCACCATCACACACTATGGCTCAGAAGATGTCTTTTTAATTTAGTCCCTTAGGCTGGTACAAATATTTTACAAAAGTTTTTGTCACCCCCCCTTCAAAATCGGCCAGAAAAATCAGGCGGAAATTCAAGTGCCGTAAGCTGAAATCAATTTAAAATGCATTCCCCTGCGTTTAGAATAATTTTTTAGGTTTATTCAAACATATTTTGATTTTTTTACAGTGTGTGTGTGTGTGTGTGTGCAACCAACCAAACGGGACCACGCGGTCGCTTCTTACAAATTGAGTTGTTTCCATGTATTTTTAGATCTACATTCTATATACATGCAAATAACTCGCATAGGCATTTGGAAGGTGTTAGCTCTGCCGAGCTTTGGTGACCCATTTCTACGCTGGCTAGCCGAGCGCGAGGTCCCTCAGCTTTTATCGACAAGCCCCGCCCTGAAGAACGTTTGCACCAATCGGGTTCAAACGTTATTTAGAACTTCCGAACCCTTGTCAAATGGACAAGGACCCAGCGCGTATATAGTTTGATAGTAACAGTATTCCTAATTCCAGACGTCGCTCACCAAGCCGTGATGGCCTAGTGGTTAGCATTTTTGCTTACCAACCCAAAGGACGGGGGATCGAACCCCGACTCGGGCGACTTTGATTTTTCGTTCATGTTCAGAGTTTCAAGATTAATATTTCCTACACTTTCTCGTTGGGAGCAGATGGGAATCGAACCCAGGACCATTCGCTTAGAAAGCGAACACCGTAACCAGTCAGCCACGGCCGCTCCTATATTTTGATTTTTTACAGTGCCGCAAAAAGTTTTTTTTTCGATTATTTTTTTGTTTTTTTCAAATCTTACATTTTTTGAAAACTAAAATGCATGTTGAGATTATGACATGTTATTTAATTTTTTATTATTTTTTCATGGTTAAAACATTTTAACGAAAAAAACTGTTTTAAAAAGCATTGTCCAGTCGTTTTGCAATCATTAATTTTCAAAACAACTTAAGGAGGTATTAGACTACGACAAACAACAAAACAAAATCGCCCTATTTGACAGTTTGCCTGCATTTGTTTGCAGAATCGTCGGCCTGCATACATTTTGTCTTGTTTGTTTGTCATAGTCTAATACCTCCATAAGTATTATTATTTATTTCGCCATTTGAGGTTAAGTTGAAAATCGCCCTTCAAAAAATCAAACCATCCACATTAACGACCCCCGGGTCTTTTGTGGTCTCTATTGCAAGTTTCTGCTCGAACCTAGGAGTCCGAAGGCTTGAATGGGGAGAGCACCCAAACCTCTTTTTACTCCAAGGAACCTTCCACCCCAGTGTTTGAACTGACGACCTTTGGATTGCGAGTCCAACCGCCGCCAGCGATTCCACCGGAGTAGGCTTGATTTGGTGTGTTGTTTGTACTTATGGCATGGAGACAACTCCTATACCTGGAATGACTTAACGGCCTAACAACCAAGGCCGGGACCGACATTTTACTTCCTCATCCGATGGAAGATTTGGAAATGGGAATCGAACCCAGAAGCATCCACTTACAAAGCGGAGCGAAAATCGCCCTAAACAAACTCTAAATTAACCCTTTCAGCCCTGATATAACCAAAATTCATAGTTTCCAAAACATGTCTATAGTTTTTGTATGGTCATAAAACCATCATAAACTCAAAAAAAAATCAAGCATGAAAGGGTTAAGCTTTACAATTTTCAAAACCAAGCTGTGAGACTCGAAACTGGACCGAGTGGACCACATCCAGAAAAAAATTTTTCAGCCACTGCTGAGAACATCAAGTGCATATTTTTCAAAGGGCGATAATCTTGAATCTTGAAAACGATTTACTTTATCAAAAAATCTGTAAAGTATTTTTTGATTGCAAATCTGGTTTTAATTATATTTTTTTTCAATAAATCATAACTAAGCGGCAATAATTTTGCCATGCTTTTTATGGCTCAAAAGTTGTGGTTTTGTTATCCCCTAAAGCATCCAATTTCCCGTCCCGGGAATTCCCGGGATTTCCCGGAAAAACATATTTCCCGTTTCCCGGGAAATTAGTAAATTTTCCCGGGAATTGGGTCCTAAAATGAAGCTTAGATTACTGATATTATTGTTTACAGCGATAAAGCTTATTTTTCTGAGTACAATGACCCTTTGTACGACCACAAAGAGTTTAAAATTGATTTTTAAATCAATTTTGAAAAATTATCCTCGCGGTCCTTCTTGACAGAAAAGCTCCTACTTGACAGCTCGTTTCAAGGGGACCATAGTTGATCCATCGAAAAAATGTTGTCTTGACAATATTTTTTTTTTGCATTAAAATGAACAAAAGTGATCAGAAATGGTTTTTAATCGTGTTTTTTACCGTTGTACATAAAAATTGACATAGGGCTTTAGTACCCAATTCCCGAAATACAAGCGGAAATATTCATGTTTTTAAGTGAAGATGGCGTTTGAATGGTGAACGTCCGAAAAAAGTGTGCCATGGCATGACAACCACATTTGTTTTCTAATGTTGGTGCTACTGCACGATTTTGACATTTCGGATGTTCGCCATTCGAACGCCATCTTCGCTTAAAAACCTGGATACATTTTTCTACCTTTTTAGCACCAATATTTTGAAATTATACAAAAAAAAATAATTAGAGAACCTGATTTGATTTTAATCGTTTGCTTATATGTTGTACAACAAAAATTACGCTATTATGGTATTAATATTACCTTTTTTATTTTTGACAGCTTATTTTAGCGAAACTTTTTGTCATATCATTTGAAAATAAGATATTTTACTCTTCCGACCAAGATCAAAATTGAGATTTGTTTAACGTTTTTGTTTACCTTAATTAATCGAAAATTGAATTGATATAATTATTTTTTTCAAAAAGGGTTGTGCGAGAAGAATTTGTTGAAAAGTATTCGAGAAATTACAGTTTGAAATTATAAATTTATGAAGCACTTGGGCATAAAAGGGTTAAATATAAAAAAAAATATCGTTTAATATCAACCACTGAATACCATTAACAGTAGTTTATGCAACAAGTTGCAAAAAGAAGATTTTTTCAGCACGTGTCGTACATTTATCCAACGCGGTTCACCGAGTTGGATAAGTACGACAAGTGCTGAAAAAATCAAGGTTTGCAACGAGTTCCATACAACATTTTTTGCATTTCTGAAAAACACCCATTGAGTGAAATTATAAGTCGAATGTTCATGTATTTTGTCAATAAATCGTTTGAATCAAAAAACGTTGAAAAGTATTACTTTTCAAAACTAGTGCTTAAAAGTTCAACTTTTCAGCATCCATTTCAGTGCTGAAAAGTAGAACTTTTCAGCATTTGTTTTGAAATGTGTTTCTATTCGATTCTGTTATTTTTAGTAGATAAAAGTAGGCTGTTTCGTCACGCGAGAATGACAGGAAAAGTAGGAAGTTTCAAGACGAAATTGCAAAAAGTTATTTTAATCTAATTAATTTATTAGTCCTTAGAACCATATAACTGAATTCATACCATAAATGAAACCATGAAAAATCGTTAAAAAACAACTTCGTATCATATGAAATTTACTCAAAGAATGCAACCATATTTCAAAGCTCGTTTCAAATATTTGATAACATTGAGTTGTGATTTCATGAACCAGTGTCTCAAGGTAAAAAGCGCTAGAAATTAGATTATCTATTTATTCACAAGTTAAAAATACTTGTTCTAGAAAAAGTTATTTGCCATGAAAAACATTATTTCTGGATGATTTTCATTTTTCATTTCAACTTTATGGTCACTTAGACAAATTTAGAAGCAATGTTATGGTTGTGGAGCATAGATTTTCTCTGTCACAAAAAAAATTATTAAAAAAATACTTCTCAACAAAAAATACCCATAATTTTTTTTTATTTGCTGCGATTTGAAAGACAGCATACAAAAATAGAAAATATATATATTTTCTCAAAGTTGCTTGATTTTTTACAAGCAGTAGAGGTGGGCAAAATCGCTCTTTTTTAGGAGCCGCTCATCGTCGTTCGCTCTTTAAAAAGAGCCGCTCTTTTGAACGGCTCTTTCGCTCTTTTTCAAAATATAGTTAAAAAAGGATATTTTTTAAGAATGATGTAATTTTTAAAGCTATTTCACATTAAATTTATATAATTTTTTTTAAAAATATAACTAAAAATGAAAAGATGCCCTTAACCCGTATAGGCCTGGGTGAAATTGGAATCACTAAAATGACCATAACTCAGCGAAAACTCAACCAATTTGCATACTTCTTTATTAGTTGGACTCGTTAGAATGTCTATTTTCCGAAAATGACCCGCAGAACCCGGAAATGTTCCGGTGGCCGGAGATATTCCGGTGGGTCACTGGGTCAAATGGGGTCAAAAATGGCAATTTTGGGACCCGTATAGATTTTCAAACAGAAATCTTGGAAAAAATACATTTTTTCTTGTTATGATCATTGTTCTACCCACAGACAATGCTAACCATCAATTTTGAACCACCGGAATTGTTCCGGATTGGACGGGTAGGTTCCATACCGCGGGGGAACCGGTCAGGGGGCGGCCAATAATACAAATATTTTTATCATGGCAATATGGGTGTCAAAGTTCACCATTTTCAAAATCTAGCTCATCTAGGATCCCCAAAACCATTTTTGGACCGATCTGGCCACTTTGGGACCGGTTCCCGGTACTCCGGCGAATCTCGGAATACGGCAAATTGCGGAATTATTTCAGAACAATTTTGGACCCAGCAATATGGGTGTCAAAGTACACCATTTTCAGAATCTAGCTCATCTAGGATCTCCAAAACCATTTTTGGAACGATCTGGCCACTTTGGGACCGGTTCCCGGTACTCCGGCGAATCCCGGAATACGGCAAATTGCGGAATTATTTCAGAACAATATTGGACCCAGCAATATGGGTGTCAAAGTTCACCATTTTCAGAATCTAGCTCATCTAGGATCTCCAAAACCATTTTGGACCGATCTGGCCACTTTGGGACCGGTTCCCGGTACTCTGGCGAAACCCGGAATACGGCAAATTGCGGAATTATTTCAGAACAATTTTCGACCCAGCAATGTGGGTGTCAATGTTCACAATTTTCTAAATACAGCTCATCTAGGATCACCAAAACCATTTTTGGACCGATCTGGCCACTTTGGGACCGGTTCCCGGTACTCCGGCGAAACCCGGAATACGGCAAATTGCGGAATTATTTCAGAACAATTTTGGACCCAGCAATATGGGTGTCAAAGTTCACCATTTTCAAAATCTAGCTCATCTAGGATCCCCAAAACCATTTTGGACCGATCTGGCCACTTTGTGACCGGTTCCCGGTACTCCGGCGAAACCCGGAATACGGCAAATTGCGGAATTATTTCAGACCAATGTTGGACCCAGCAATATGGGTGTCAAAGTTCACCATTTTCAGAATCTAGCTCATCTAGGATCCCCAAAACCATTTTTGGACCGATCTGGCCACTTTGGGACCGGTTCCCGGTACTCCGGCGAATCCCGGAATACGGCAAATTGCGGAATTATTTCAGAACAATTTTGGACCCAGCAATATGGGTGTCAAAGTTCACCATTTTCAGAATCTAGCTCATCTAGGATCTCCAAAACCATTTTTGGACCGATCTGGCCACTTTGGGACCGGTTCCCGGTACTCCGGCGAAACCCGGAATACGGCAAATTGCGGAATTATTTCAGAACAATATTGGACCCAGCAATATGGGTGTCAAAGTTCACCATTTTCAGAATCTAGCTCATCTAGGATCCCCAAAACCATTTTGGACCGATCTGGCCACTTTGGGACCGGTTCCCGGTACTCTGGCGAAACCCGGAATACGGCAAATTGCGGAATTATTTCAGAACAATTTTCGACCCAGCAATGTGGGTGTCAATGTTCACAATTTTCTAAATACAGCTCATCTAAGATCACCAAAACCATTTTTGGACCGATCTGGCCACTTTGGGACCGGTTCCCGGTACTCCGGCGAAACCCGGAATACGGCAAATTGCGGAATTCTTTCAGAACAATGTTGGACCCAGCAATATGGGTGTCAAAGTTCACCATTTTCAAAATCTAGCTCATCTAGGATCCCCAAAACCATTTTTGGACCGATCTGGCCACTTTGGGACCGGTTCCCGGTACTCCGGCGAATCCCGGAATACGGCAAATTGCGGAATTATTTCAGAACAATTTTGGACCCAGCAATATGGGTGTCAAAGTTCACCATTTTCAGAATCTAGCTCATCTAGGATCTCCAAAACCATTTTTGGACCGATCTGGCCACTTTGGGACCGGTTCCCGGTACTCCGGCGAAACCCGGAATACGGCAAATTGCGGAATTATTTCAGAACAATATTGGACCCAGCAATATGGGTGTCAAAGTTCACCATTTTCAGAATCTAGCTCATCTAGGATCCCCAAAACCATTTTTGGACCGATCTGGCCACTTTGGGACCGGTTCCCGGTACTCCGGCGAAACCCGGAATACGGCAAATTGCGGAATTATTTCAGAACAATTTTCGACCCAGCAATGTGGGTGTCAATGTTCACAATTTTCTAAATACAGCTCATCTAAGATCACCAAAACCATTTTTGGACCGATCTGGCCACTTTGGGACCGGTTCCCGGTACTCCGGCGAAACCCGGAATACGGCAAATTGCGGAATTCTTTCAGAACAATGTTGGACCCAGCAATATGGGTGTCAAAGTTCACCATTTTCAAAATCTAGCTCATCTAGGATCCCCAAAACCATTTTTGGACCGATCTGGCCACTTTGTGACCGGTTCCCGGTACTCCGGCGATTCCCGGAATACGGCAAATTGCGGAATTATTTCAGAACAATATTGGACCCAGCAATATGGGTGTCAAAGTTCACCATTTTCAAAATCTAGCTCATCTAGGATCCCCAAAACCATTTTTGGACCGATCTGGCCACTTTGGGACCGGTTCCCGGTACTCCGGCGAATCCCGGAATACGGCAAATTGCGGAATTATTTCAGAACAATTTTGGACCCAGCAATATGGGTGTCAAAGTTCACCATTTTCAGAATCTAGCTCATCTAGGATCTCCAAAACCATTTTGGACCGATCTGGCCACTTTGGGACCGGTTCCCGGTACTCCGGCGAAACCCGGAATACGGCAAATTGCGGAATTATTTCAGAACAATTTTCGACCCAGCAATGTGGGTGTCAATGTTCACAATTTTCTAAATACAGCTCATCTAAGATCACCAAAACCATTTTTGGACCGATCTGGCCACTTTGGGACCGGTTCCCGGTACTCCGGCGAAACCCGGAATACGGCAAATTGCGGAATTCTTTCAGAACAATGTTGGACCCAGCAATATGGGTGTCAAAGTTCACCATTTTCAAAATCTAGCTCATCTAGGATCCCCAAAACCATTTTTGGACCGATCTGGCCACTTTGTGACCGGTTCCCGGTACTCCGGCGATTCCCGGAATACGGCAAATTGCGGAATTATTTCAGAACAATATTGGACCCAGCAATATGGGTGTCAAAGTTCACCATTTTCAAAATCTAGCTCATCTAGGATCTCCAAAACCATTTTTGGACCGATCTGGCCACTTTGGGACCGGTTCCCGGTACTCCGGCGAAACCCGGAATACGGCAAATTGCGGAATTATTTCAGAACAATGTTGGACCCAGCAATATGGGTGTCAAAGTTCACCATTTTCAAAATCTAGCTCATCTAGGATCTCCAAAACCATTTTTGGACCGATCTGGCCACTTTGGGACCGGTTCCCGGTACTCCGGCGAAACCCGGAATACGGCAAATTGCGGAATTATTTCAGAACAATTTTCGACCCAGCAATGTGGGTGTCAATGTTCACAATTTTCTAAATACAGCTCATCTAAGATCACCAAAACCATTTTGGACCGATCTGGCCACTTTGGGACCGGTTCCCGGTACTCCGGCGAAACCCGGAATACGGCAAATTGCGGAATTCTTTCAGAACAATGTTGGACCCAGCAATATGGGTGTCAAAGTTCACCATTTTCAAAATCTAGCTCATCTAGGATCCCCAAAACCATTTTTGGACCGATCTGGCCACTTTGTGACCGGTTCCCGGTACTCCGGCGATTCCCGGAATACGGCAAATTGCGGAATTATTTCAGAACAATTTTGGACCCAGCAATGTGGGTGTCAATGTTCACCATTTTCAAAATGAACCTGTCAGTTCAATTGTTCAAAATTTGTGTTGAACTGACTTCATTGTTTGTTTACTTTTTTTATATTTATTTCATAAGGTTTTACGCCGTGCCTTTATTTGACAGCTCGCGTGCAATGTTTACATGTTCTTCGTTGTCGGTTTCGATGTAAAATGTGGAAAACTTTGTCTAAAAATGACAACGCTATCCTCGTACAAGCCATGTAGTTGCGCGAGCAGGAAACCTAGCTTATTTGGCGCGAACCTCCAAACCCAACCCAAAGCAAAATATAAACCTCTTATATGGTGCGAAAATTCTGTTGCGTTGATTGCATCGAACAAAATTGGGTGAGTTGTCGTTAGCGTGTACATTGTGTGGCGCATCAGCTTTTGACAGGTTGCGCTCGTCGCTTCCCAACCCTGCGGACCAGTATCAGTGTTACCAGAATTAAATCGAAAAAAAAATCTGACAAAACTATCTGGGAAAATCTGGCATGCCACTTTCTCATAATTATTGAGCAAAATTGTGTTCAAAAATTGTGCAATTTTACATTTTATTCATTATCGATTACAATATGGATTTTTTAGCAAAGCCTTTATCTTTATCTGGCAACCTGGCAACTGTTCCATTGACGTCTCTTTGGTAAACGCGTGGCAAGACAGAGAGCAAGAGAAAATTTCTCCTTCTTTCCGTTTTATGCTTTAGTTCGTTCTCGCTTGCTCTCGACTTGTTCCTTGGTGATGAGGTTTCATTCTAGATTGAGTTCTTGATTGCGTCTGATCAAAGCATTTTTTTTGACCGAGTGATGGATACAGAAAGTGAGAGTGAACTTGATGATTACAATGAATCTTCTGATGCAGCGACAGTTTCCGATCTACCAAGTGAAGATGATGAATCAAATCAATCTGCAAGGTAATTTTTGACTAAAAAGTTTTAAAAATGTGTGAATGAATGTGTGTGTTTTTGTTTTTTCACAGCAGTGGCACTTCCGAGAGCGACGAAGATTTCGTCGCGAGGAACGGAGTAAGATGGCGAAAAAAACCGGATAAGAAAGCTTTTCGCGGTGAATTCGACCAGTGTAATCATGGGTTGACTGATCATTCGAAGGATTTCAAAACGGCCCAGGACGCATTCGAATTGTTTATGTCAGTCGGTATGCTTGGTATAATGGTGAAATACACCAATATGCATGCGAGATCGAAGCGCCGAAAATGGAATGATGTTACGGTACCGGAAATGCGGGCATTCATTGCTGTCCTAATCGGAGCAGGTCGTCTTCATATGAACGACGTCAACACAAACATCCTTTGGAGTTCAGATGACGTTTGGGCACCAAGGTTCTTCAAGTTGGCTATGGCACGCGATCGGTTCAAGGACATCTTCAATTTTTGGCGATTTGATGACCGAAAACTCGGAAGAGACGTTTCCGAAAATCGAAGAACAAGTTGGAGCCGGTGAGATTGATTTACGACGATTTCGTGAAACGTTGCATCCGTAACTACAATCCTGGCAGCAACCTAACGATTGATGAGCGACTGTGCGTGTTTCGGGGTAAGTAAAAATTCAAAAATTTAAAAATTCAAAAATTCAAAATTCAAAAATTCAAAAATTCAACAATTCAAAAATTCAAAATTCAAAATTCAAAATTCAAAATTCAAAATTCAAAAATTCAAAAATTCAAAATTCAAAAATTCAAAATTCAAAATTCAAAAATTCAAAATTCAAAAATTCAAAATTCAAAATTCAAAATTCAAAAATTCAAAAATTCAAAATTCAAAATTCAAAATTCAAAATTCAAAATTCAAAATTCAAAATTCAAAATTCAAAATTCAAAAATTCAAAAATTCAAAATTCAAAATTCAAAATTCAAAATTCAAAATTCAAAAATTCAAAATTCAAAATTCAAAATTTAAAATTCAAAATTCAAAATTCAAAATTCAAAATTCAAAAATTCAAAATTCAAAATTCAAAATTCAAAAATTCAAAATTCAAAAATTCAAAATTCAAAATTTAAAATTCAAAAATTCAAAATTCAAAATTCAAAATTCAAAATTCAAAAATTCAAAATTCAAAAATCAAAAATTCAAAATTCAAAATTCAAAATTCAAAATTTCAAAATTCAAAATTCAAAAATTCAAAATTCAAAATTCAAAAATTCAAAATTCAAAATTCAAAATTCAAAAATTCAAAATTCAAAATTCAAAATTCAAAATTCAAAATTCAAAATTCAAAATTCAAAATTCAAAATTCAAAATTCAAAATTCAAAATTCAAAAATTCAAAATTTAAAATTCAAAATTCAAAAATTCAAAATTCAAAATTCAAAATTCAAAAATACAAAATTCAAAAATTCAAAATTCAAGAATTCAAAATTCAAAATTCAAAATTCAAAAATTCAAAATTCAAAATTCAAAATTCAAAAATTCAAAATTCAAAAATTCTAAAATTCTAAAATTCTAAAATTCAAAAATTCAAAAATTCAAAAATTCAAAAATTCAAAAATTCAAAAATTCAAAATTCAAAATTCAAAATTCAAAAATTCAAAATTCAAAATTCAAAAATTCAAAATTCAAAATTCAAAATTCAAAATTCAAAAATTCAAAATTCAAAATTCAAAATTAAAAATTCAAAAATTCAAAAATTCAAAAATTCAAAAATTCAAAAATTCAAAAATTCAAAAATTCAAAAATTCAAAAATTCAAAAATTCAAAAATTCAAAAATTCAAAAATTCTAAAATTCTAAAATTCAAAAATTCAAAAATTCAAAAATTCAAAAATTCAAAAATTCAAAAATTCAAAAATTCAAAAATTCAAAAATTCAAAAATTCAAAAATTCAAAAATTCAAAAATTCAAAAATTCAAAAATTCAAAAATTTAAAAATTTAAAAAAATGTTTTGTAAAATAGATTGTTTTGTTTCTCCCTCCAGGTAAATGCCCTTTCAGGGTTTACATGAAATCGAAACCAGGCAAATATGGCATGAAAGTTTGGTGCTGCTCTTGTGTCCATTGTCAGTACATATGCAACTTGCAGGTGTACACAGGAAAAGTCGACAAAAACCGGAGAAGGGACAGGGCAAGAGAGTGGTACTGGATCTGATGCAGCCATTTACGGGTCTTTGGAGAGAGGTGACTACAGATAATTTCTTCAGCTCTCTCCAACTCTCCGACGACCTGTTCAAGGACAACACCCTTTTCACGGGAACGGTTCGAACGAACAAACCAGATTTGCCGGATAGCTTCGCCAAGTCGGCCAGCCGGGCACCCAACTCGGTACTGGTCGGCTATAACGGCGTAAGCACCCTGACTTCTTTTATCGACGGACACAAAAAAAAGCCGGCCATTGTACTGACATCAACCCTTACCAAAACCACAATCTGCGGCAAAAACCACCAATCGTGCTTCACTACAACGGGACGAAGGGCGCTGTTGATGCAGGCGATTTCATCACTCGCAAGACGAACTGTGTCCGAAAGACCAGGGTATGGACGAAGAAACTGGTGATGGAACTCCTGAGCGTCGCCTGCTTGAATGCGAGTTGCCTGTACCGGTTGAAGTACCCGGAGCGGTGCAAGGGCAAAAGTTGGAGATCAAATTTTCTGCAACAACTGTGCGACCAGCTCATTCAGGAGAACGTACAGGAACGTGTAAAATCTCAAAGGCTGACAAAGGAGTTACGAGGGCAGCTGAACGCGTTTTCTTCTCGCCAAATGGAAGCGGGCGCAAAACTGTGCAACTGGTGTGGCAAGGAGTCTAGGCCAATCCGTACCTGTTGTATTTGCGCGGAAGCAGTCTGTAAGCAACACTACACTGAGATGGACCTAAAGTTTTGTAGAGAGTGTAAGAAGCAAGGCCTGAAACCAAAGACGACGAACACAAAGATAAGTCGAGTTCGGTGCGAGACGTGCAAAGTGGATCGGAAAACTGAAACGAAATGTGCTCATTGTGAGACTGCCATCTGTGGCGTATGCGGAAAGTCAGCCAAAGTAATGTTGTGCGAAAAATGTTCAAAAGCTTGAGAGAGAGAGAGAGAGAGAGAGAGAGAGAGAGAGAGAGAGAGAGAGAGAGAGAGAGAGAGAGATAGAGAGAGAGAGAGATAGAAAGAGAAAGAGAGTGCGAGCAAGAAAAAGAGTGTGGAAGAAAGAAAGAGAAGGACATAAACAGTGAAAGGGCAACAGAAAAACTGAAAGAATGAAAGAGAAAGAAAAAATAACAAACGAGCGAGCGAGATAGTAAAAGAACAGAACGAATGAGAGACAAAAAAGGAAAGTGAGAGAGAGAGAGAGGCCTGAATATCTTCAAACTCAAAAAAATATAAATACATTGGACTAATCATGAACTTTTGATTTCTTAGTAAGTAATCCCATAATTTGCCGTTTTCCGGGTTTCGCCGGAGTACCGGGAACCGGTCCCAAAGTGGCCAGATCGTTCCAAACATGGTTTTGGGGATCCTAGATGAGCTAGATTTTGAAAATGGTGAACTGTGACACCCATATTGCTGGGTCCAAAATTGTTCTGAAATAATTCCGCAATTTGCCGTATTCCGGGTTTCGCCGGAGTACCGGGAACCGGTCCCAAAGTGGCCAGATCGGTCCAAAAATGGTTTTGGGGATCCTAGATGAGCTAGATTTTGAAAATGGTGAACTTTGACACCCATATTGCTGGGTCAAAAATTGATCTGAAAGAATTCCGCAATTTGCCGTATTCCGGGATTCGCCGGAGTACCGGGAACCGGTCCCAAAGTGGCCAGATCGGTCCAAAAATGGTTTTGGTGATCCTAGATGAGCTGTATTTAGAAAATTGTGAACATTGACACCCACATTGCTGGGTCGAAAATTGTTCTGAAATAATTCCGCAATTTGCCGTATTCCGGGTTTCGCCGGAGTACCGGGAACCGGTCCCAAAGTGGCCAGATCGGTCCAAAAATGGTTTTGGTGATCCTAGATGAGCTGTATTTAGAAAATTGTGAACATTGACACCCACATTGCTGGGTCGAAAATTGTTCTGAAATAATTCCGCAATTTGCCGTATTCCGGGTTTCGCCGGAGTACCGGGAACCGGTCCCAAAGTGGCCAGATCGGTCCAAAAATGGTTTTGGAGATCCTAGATGAGCTAGATTCTGAAAATGGTGTACTTTGACACCCATATTGCTGGGTCCAAAATTGTTCTGAAATAATTCCGCAATTTGCCGTATTCCGGGATTCGCCGGAGTACCGGGAACCGGTCCCAAAGTGGCCAGATCGGTCCAAAAATGGTTTTGGGGATCCTAGATGAGCTAGATTTTGAAAATGGTGAACTTTGACACCCATATTGCCATGATAAAAATATTTGTATTATTGGCCGCCCCTGACCGGTTCCCCGCGGTATGGAACCTACCCGTCCAATCCGGAACAATTCCGGTGGTTCAAAATTGATGGTTAGCATTGTCTGTGGGTAGAACAATGATCATAACAAGAAAAAATGTATTTTTCCAAGATTTCTGTTTGAAAATCTATACGGGTCCCAAAATTGCCATTTTGACCCCATTTGACCCAGTGACCCACCGGAATATCTCCGGCCACCGGAACATTTCCGGGTTCTGCGGGTCATTTTCGGAAAATAGACATTCTAACGAGTCCAACTAATAAAGAAGTATGCAAATTGGTTGAGTTTTCGCTGAGTTATGGTCATTTTAGTGATTCCAATTTCACCCAGGCCTATACGGGTTAAAAAATCATAGGTGTTGGCGATCTCTATGTCAAAATTTCTACTTGAACCTTAACGTTTGAATTATTGAATTGCATTCAAACTTAAATCTAGGACTTTGAAGAAATTGCTATTAATTTTAAAATGGCGTTTATTTCTGCGAACATTAAACTTATGCTGATATTTTATTAAAAGAAAATATTCTGTTAACTCTTTTCTACATTCTGATTTGATCGATAATGCTTATAAACGCTGAAGTTTATTCGGGCAGGAGGAATTATTTTTTCCTAAATCTCTAAGCTATTTAGTAAGTTTTTGATAATAATTTACAAGTTAAGCAAATTAAAATGCTCAAATTTGTATTCGGGTAATACTTTGATGTACGATGAATAAAATTAAAAGTTTCTTCATATACTTTTGAAATTAAAAAAAATCAGCAGCAGGAAACTGAATATATATGCTTGAAAACTTTTTAGTGGTGTTCAAAGATTGACATCAATGCTATTGAGAGTCTTTCAATATATATTGATGAGGAAGTTGCTATAGACTCCCTAATGAAATATGACGATTCAGCTCTGAAAATAGCTCCTCATTAACATGCCGTTTTAATTTTAAAGTACTAGAAAAGTACTTTTTTACAATCATTGAAATATTTGAAATTGTATTTTCAATTCTCAAAAACAACTTTTACAAATACAAATTTGTTACAAATTCAATAAATTATATTTATAACAAGTTGATTTTAAAACTTGGACCATTTTGGAACGATTCTTTCAAATGACCGGAGTTTAAAAAAGAACCGCGGTTCTTTTTTTGTGAGCCATGGTTCGTTCGCTCTTTTTAATGAACCGGCTCTTTGAGCGGCTCGCTCTTTTTTTGCCCACCTCTAACAAGCAGTCAAGCTATTAATTGATCCTCTCACTCATTTTGACCATTAAAGTTTCTGTTCTATCCAATTTTGTTGAAAAATATTAAAACAGAATTTATAAGACTGTAATAGAATAATTTTCGTTAAATTTCAAATTTCCCGTTTCCCGGGAATTTTGTAACTCCGAGAAATTGGACGCTCTAGGTCTCCTAAAAAAAAAAAAAATAAAAAATGTGGCTTTCGAGAAATTGATTTTTTATGGAAAATATAGTTAAAAAATCGGCAAATTTGTTTTTACCGTGTACCATTGTTTTCTGAATAGTCCACAATTTTGCCGAAGACACCAAGCCGATCAGAAAATTGCTCACGTTGTTTCAAAATTTCGTAAATATTCTTTTTGAATTTTTCAATTGAATTTTTCCTTTCCAGGCCAAGACGAGGTGGACATCATGCGCCAGACGACCATCCTGGTGTTCGAGATCCTGGAGCGGGCCTGGGGAACGCGCAACTGCGCCCTGATCGACATGAAGATCGAGTTCGGTGTGGACGCCGAGGGTCAGCTGCTGGTGGCGGACGTCATCGATTCGGACTCGTGGCGCCTGTGGCCATCCGGCGACAAACGCCTCATGGTGGACAAACAGGTGTACCGCAACCTGGCCTCGGTGAGCGCCTCCGACCTGGACACCGTCAAGCGGAACTTCCTCTGGGTGAGCGAACAGTTGGACAACATTGCGCCGACGAACGACCACCTAGTTGTGGTGCTGATGGGAAGTCCCTCGGACAAGGAACACTGCGAGAAGATTGCCAAGCACTGCCGCGATCTCGGGCTGAACGTGGAACTGCGCGTGACCTCGGCCCACAAGGGAACCAAAACGACGCTGCACATCGTCAACGAGTACGAAAGTGTCCTCAGCAATCTGGTCTTCATCACCGTCGCGGGACGCTCCAACGGACTTGGTCCAGTTCTGTCCGGCAATACCAACTACCCGGTGATCAACTGTCCTCCGACCCGGCCCGACAACGTCCAGCTGGATGTGTGGTCCAGTTTGAATCTGCCCTCGGGACTGGGCTGTGCCACGGTGCTGTATCCGGAAGCGGCCGCGCTGAATGCGGCGCAAATTTTGGGGCTGGGAAATTTCCTGATTTGGAGCAAGTTGCGCGTCAAGCAGTTGAACAATTACGCCAGCTTGATCTACGCCGACAAGGGATTCCGTGGGGTGAAGAAGGCGGAATGAGGGACTGATGTGTGTTGTAGTGACTAGATTAAATACGATATGATGATAATGTAATGCAAACAGGAAAATATATCTCTATAATTTTTAACAAAAACGTGTGTTTTCATTTTTGCGAGGCATGTATCGTGCTTGTCGTAGAATTTTACAAAATAATCATGGAAACCCTCTGTACCAGAGTATTTTGGAAATTATAGAATATTAAATGTTTCACCCTTTTGAAATGTTAGTCTTGATTCCAAAATTTTCAAAATATTTTTTCGAAAAGATCACAAAATTTCACCTATGTTTCATTTTTTTTACATTGAAAATTGAACCATTAGTTGGTACGATATTGGCATTAGAAATTGTGGGAATCAAGGTTGTTAATCGATAAAATTATCGTCGATAATAATGTGCTTTCCATTTCATTAGGGCACAAAACTTTTGTAAACAAGAGTGTATCCCTCTCACACCTTATGCAAACTGTCATTCGAGTAAAAGGGATACACTATTATTTACAAAAGTTATGTGCCCTTTTGAAATGTTAAGCTCCATATAATCGTCTGACGATAGCGATAATCTAAATTATAACAAAATAATTCTATTGGCGATAACCTTATCGCCGATAATGAACGATAACTCATTTTTTTAAACTTTCTAAAATCGATTAATTCAACCATTAATTGTCAATGCTCTCACTAAGAATATATTTTTTGAAAGTGTAGTGAATTTCAAAATTATCATATGTACTCAAAATTGTTCACAAATTACCGTATTTTTCGAAAATACTCTAATTTTTCATAATTGGCAATATGGGTATCAAACTATAACAAAATACTGTATTTTTACGAAAGTACTCAAATTTTCAAAATGTGCAATGTGAAAATCAACGAATTGCAATTTCGTATGCTTTTTCAATGTTACGCGAGTTTTTTTTTAAATAATGAAATTTGCACCAAATACCTTATTTTTTTGAAAATTATACATTTTTTTAGAATATGCAATATAGGTATCAAATGAAGCAAAATTTTGTATGTATGAAACATTCAAATTGTGTAAGCTTCATATCTTACAAAATTTTGCGTCGTTTGATACCCATATTGCAATTTTTTTATGTAGTTTTTCGAAAAATACGGTATTTAGTGATTTTTTTTTGTATTTTCCAAAAAACTCTATTAATGTGAATAAGCAAACCAAATTTCGCTTCATTTGATAGGGACCATTCATAAACCCCGTGGACACTTTAGGGGGGGGGGGGGAGGATATGGCGATTGTCCACGATCCATACAAAAAAGTTTTGTTTTTGTATGGACAATTGTCCACCAGGGGGGGGGGGGTAACAGATTCCCAAAAAAGTGTCCACGTGGTTTATGGATGGTCCCATACCCATGTTGCAAATTATGAAAATTTGAGTAGTCTCGAGAAAATTCGGTATTTTGTGAACAATTTGTTTCCCGATAATTTTATCGTTAAAAACCTTGCTGTGAACCAATGACACAAAATGGCTTGTTTGGTTGTAGGCAAGGACCCCCCGAAGTTTGAACCGAATCAAAAAATATAAATAAATTTCTTTTGCGGTTTTTGGTGGAGAATTGTTCAAAAATTAATGTATAAATCATATATTCTAGGGGCCACAGTTAATAAATCGAATGTTGGTTGTGTTTGCTATTTTTAAGATATTTTGCTCAAAAAATCAAGTAAACAAATATATTCACAGACGATAAACATAATTTTGGAAGGTTCAAAAAATGATTTTTTTTATATAATAACAGAAAATCGTCCACAATTTGCTGATGATTAATACCATTTTTTTCTGTGTAAATTGTCACAACATTTTTTAACAGGTGATTTCTTACATTTTTACAAATTTTACCCAAACAAAATTTCATCAAACCAAATTTTCAACCTTCAAAATTGCAATGTTTTTCTCAATAGTTTAACAGTGCCATTCCGTTTTTGGCAACACTTAACACTGTCTCCCTCATATTAGGCCGTTGCAAATATTTTTCAAAGTTTAGGGGAGTTTGGGGTAATATGGACAGTGGGGGTAATTTGGACACCCCTTTAAAAATCACGTTTTCTTCGGATATAAAGTGAAAACGGCAATTTAAGTGATAAGGCTAGTACTAGTAATGGCCTAGGAGTATGGACAAACCAAAAAAGTTGGAATAGGTTAAGTAGTTTTGGTATAATGTGTAAAAGTTTCCAAAGGCCGGTTGGTACTGCCTTAAATTCTAATATTTGAAGGTTAGGAAATAAGGTTTTGCAGGGGTTATATGGCAAAAAAGTGGACATTTTTTGTTTAAGGGGGTTGCTTGGACGATGCCTGAGATATGTACGCATAAAAATTGTGCATTTTATCCATTTTTATCATCAAAAATCGCAATTTATGATAGAATATGCTATGGGGGTAATTTGGACATGGCTTGTGGGGTAATTTGGACATACCTGAAAGTCTACCTGTCAGGCAACAAAAAGTAACTTTCATGGTTGGATGAGTTTTTAAAGGGATTTAGATAAATTTAGTGGGATTTAATGTGTCAAAACAATCAAAAATGAATGTGAGCAATGAGAACTTTCACAAAACCCCTATTTTTTAATTTAGATAAATTTATTCCAATATTCGAATTGATGAAAATCTGATTACTGTACATTTGGCGTTCAACAAGATTCTAATGTTGATTGCTTTTAATTAACTTCTTTGACATTTCTAATTTCTATGCTGGTTTACAATAATATTTAAATTTGAAGGGCTACAGAATGTAAAAATTAAAAAATGATATTTTCAGGCTAATAAATTCTATATAAAGATTGATTTATATAAACATAAATGATACCTTAATCACTAAAAACAAGTATAGTGTGCCTGATCCAGCATCAATGTTTAAATCATTTCAGTATTAATGATTAAATTATGTATACTACACTGAACTATTTGTTATCTTCCTATTGAATTATAGTTCTATCACAAAATCATTATTTAAACCAATGATGAAATATTGTGAGCAACACTTCAAAATATAAAGCAATTACAAAACCAGGTTGAAGGATAAAAAACATGCTCAAAAAATCAAATGTTAAACTTATTCTTCAACATGTGTCCAAATTACCCCACAAAAGGTGTTCATATTACCCCACAAGGTATGTCCATATTACCCCACAAGGCATGTCCAAATTACCCCATAGGGGTGTTCATATTACCCCCACACAAAAATGTGGGGGTAATTTGGACACCTTTTAACTTTTGCGATAAAAATTGGGTTTTCATCAAAATTTATCGAAATGAATGACATTTTTCCATCAAATATGGTCTCTTTTATCCTCTGTTGTCATCCACATTCCTTTAAAATATCCATACAGCCCGTAACAGAGCAATTTCCTTAGGGTGTCCAAATTACCCCACACTCCCCTAATTCAATTTAATTCAAAATTGGTCCGAAAAATCAGGGGAAAATAATTTTTTTTTTTCAAAAAAAAATATCAAAATTTCAATGGAAATTGAACTGAGAACAATCTTAAATGCCTTTTTCTCATTGATAATCATATTTAACATGTTTGGACTCGTTTAAAAATATTTTGAACTTTTATAAAATTACAATGTACAGCACGGCAAAAACTTTTTTTCTCGCAAAAATAAAATTTTCGTCAGTATTTAGAAATTTTGGAAATCAATGATTGCAAAACAACTGGACAGGTGTATGATGTATTTTAAAACACTTTTTTCATTCAAATGTTGACAACGTGACAATTTATTAGTTTTTATGTAATTCATAATGTAACGTTACACAGAAAAAATATGTGAATTTAATTGACACGGAAAAAATGAATCACATGTAAACTCAGTTGATGTAAACTTGAGATTCGACGTAAACGGTTGAATCACACGTAAAATCATGTTTTTACGTATAATTTGTTGCAAATTTACATCAAATTACATTTAAATTTAAATGTTTAATGACGTGCAAAAGTGTTACATCATAAATGATGTAGCATTCAGAAATATTTTTAGTGTGTATGAGAAACTTTATTACCATTTTTCAATGTATTTTTTTTTAAATTTCTATATTATTTGATATTTTTTAGGCTACTCAAAAAGACATTAAGGACGGTAAAAAATCTGATATTGGAAATATGAGATTTTTGATACTTTTTTATAGGGGAGCTGGGGGTAAGACGGCCAGGCGGGGTAAGACGGCCACCCCACTGTTTTACTAAGTATACTAATGAATATTACTAAAATGTTAAGCAATACTGTTCCTCATGCTATATAATGCATATGGAGTCACCTTTGCCAAACCTATTGTTTGAAATAGTATAAAAATAGCTCAAAATAAACTAATATTTTTTCTACTTGAAACTGGATGTAATTTTTATGATTTACAACTTAAGCATTTTGATTAGGTAACAATATGTAATACTTTCTTTAAATATTGTTTCATGTTAAATTGAAGTTTTCCCATGATTATGTCCCTCAAAAAAGTTTTAAAAATGCGTTGAGGTATTTGCAAAAAATATTTTATAAAATAAGTAATTTGGGGGCAAGACCACCTCCACGGGGGGTAAGACGGCCACCCGTTATTTGTAAATTTGGTTTGATAAAGGTTGCATTTTTGAAGGATTTTTGACTGTTAAGGCATATTTAAGACATATTTGACATACTTTCGATAAAACTATCAATTTTTTTATCAAAATGCTGTTAACTGCCGGTTCGTCAATATTCCTTACTGTGATATAGCCAAATTCATTGAATAGTATGAAATCCATTCAAACTTTTAATAAAAGTCGCTAATTCAATATTGTTTACATAATTTTGATTTACTAATTCTAATCGAAATACACAATCCAGTTAATTTGCATTAAATGGGGTATATTTTCGTGTAAAAATTCATAGTTTTTCATGAAATGTGGTCGCAATAATATGAAATTCACATAGCCAAAATATAAAATTTGTTGAATAACATTTTTCTTCACATTTGAAACTTGTTATTTTCAACCAAAATAGTCATGATTTTCAGAGAAGTCTGTTCAACCAATCATGTAATTGGGTGGATTTAGCAAAGTTATCAAGTTAATTTATAGCACTGACCGTCTTACCCCGCGTGTTTCATATATATCCGATTTCAATAATTTTTTTTAAAATTGCTGAAAAGTATTGAAAATTGGTTTTTAGACCAACTAATTTATGTCATTTCTATAATGGACTATTAGTAGAACAGTATGTACCTGATTTGAGATCAAAATAATCTGTAGTGTTAATTTTATGAGACTTCTCCCTTAGGGTGGCCGTCTTACCCCCATCTCCCCTAGTGCACCGTTTTCAAGTTATAGGTATTTTAAGGATTTTTATCGAAAAAATCGTTTTTTTATTTATAAAAAATGTGACGGAAAAGCAAACTATTGGTTCGATTTTCAATTAATAAAAATGAAACCATTGTGATTTTGTTATTCTCTATTAAAAATAATTAATTCAAGATTAACCTTTTGAAAGGATTAAAACCACTTATTGTAGACATTTTCGAATGTTCACTAGATTTTGCAATGTTTATTTAGAATATTGAAAAACGAACCAATAATTTCACAAAATTTAAACTTTAAGAGGCTACATCTCAGCAGTCCGAACAATAAAGTCAAAAGTTAAAATTGCAGGAAATTTTCTCAGTTTTTCAAAAATATATTTCTGTAGGGATATTTAACATGACACAATTTCAAATTGCGCAAAACTGTTTATTTTCGAACAGATCGCTAAAATTGTTGAGGTGAGCCTCGAAATACGCAATTTTATTTAATTTTTATTTGCAAAGATGTCAGAAGAACATAGCTAAATGAAAAATATTTCATATTATGCTTATGGTTATTCGAAGGAAACTGTTCATTTGAAAAACTAATATTTTTGGGTTAAGGCTGCAGAGACTACAATTAAAATATGAATCATGTGATATCCTCAAAAATATACTTGTTTATCATTTGGAAAAATATTTAAAGCTTCATTAATTATGAAGCCTGAATAGGAACATAATGTTTAACATAATGGCAGTTAACAGGAAATGGATGTACACATTTTGTGCTCTGAATCTGGTCTAGCCGAATTCACTCCCAAATATCATAATATTAGGCTATAACATTGCTAACACTTTACCGCAGACATCAACTTTCTATGATTTTTATCAATAACAAGCCTTACCCGACAAACTTCGTTCTGCATTTTTTTCGTTTGTTGACATTTTTAACTTGTTTGCTTATTCAGCCTCCTGTGATCAAAATTTGATTAACTTTTCCCATACAATCTGCAGATTTTCCGGAATCGGTTCCAGAGTGGCCAAAGTTGTATCTTTTTCGCGTAAGAACCTTCCTTGGACTTATACGAACCCAACGCAACAAAGAGCACCTCGATTCGACGTTCTGTGTTGAATTGATTCGCGTTCGAACAAAACCGTCGAAATTTTTTTTTATATATAGAAGAAGATATTTATATAGATTTAGTAAAGATAAATGTTAGAAAGCTCACAAAATTGATTTAAAATTGAATTGCAGAATTTTTTTAAGTTCCATGTAAACAATTATTTACAGCATTTATAACAAAAAAAAACAAAAAGCGAGATACCTTGACGATATTCTTTCAAGAATTTAAATTTATCCCCCCTTCCCTTATTGCCACCCTCACACTTGTGAATAGCACACCGATTAGCGAGCTTAATACACACAGAAGTCGCAATATTTGCGTTGGCCGCCGATACCAATACACCATATGGTGTGCGTCGCTACTGCGCTAAGTCAATGAAATTAATATCATCACACTTTTGCATTATACCAGTCGCAAATATTGAGGTAAATCAACAAAATAAAGCCCACTTTACTATCTTGAACTCAGTGCCGTGCCAACCGTGGTGGAACGCGAATGTTGCTGCGGAGCCTGACGCTGCTGCAGACATTCACCTGTGCTCAACGTGGTAAGACTCGAATTCAAAGTAGCTGAGTCATTCTTTGTTGAGTGATTAGTGGATAGAGGATAATTTTGGCGCCTACTTCCTGATGTAATGGTTTCGATGTATTTTGAAATTGAACATTCTTAAATTTAAAAAATCTTTTTTTTTTAAATATATTTCTGGAGTTTTTTTTAAATGGTCCAAAAACCAAATTTCCAGTTTTTGCTTTTTGGGTGTTTTTGAAACCGCCTTGAGTCAGGGGTATTTAAAAACACCCAAAAAGCAAAAACTGAAAATTTGGTTTATTGGTCCTTTAAAAAAAAAAACTCCAGATTTTCACTTTTTAATAATGTTTACGACGCAACGTTTAACGTTTCATAACTATGTAAAAAAACCGGTGTGTACACGGCCTAAACGGTGGAGTTGAGCTTGTGAAAGTTTGGTTGTTGCACTTGCACTTTGAAGTGCACCCACTTGAATGCAAATCTGTGCAGAAAGCTGTTCAGTAAGTTTTCACCAGTCTTGGCAGGAACACCCCTTCAAAATATTAGGCTGTAAGAACCCGGATTTAAAATATTTAGGCTTTCGGATATTTTTTTAAAAATAATCATATTAAATTAACAACAAATCTGTTATCAAGCATTCGTGAGGATCAAAACAACCCCGATAAATCGTACGGGGTAAATCTTTGAGTATATGATAAGAAGGAACATTTATCATTCTATTTTTAATCGTCTTTGTGTTCTTAGTCGCAGCTTTATCAACCCAACCACCCCCATCGGCGATGACGAGCGTCCATTCGGCCGGTATTGCCGAGGTGCACGAGATGCCCATGTCGGCCATTGTGCGGCCCATTCCGTCCGAGCTGGACAACGCCAAGGTGGAGTCGCTGATGGCGACGATTCAGGTGAGTAAATCTGTTTGAAAAAAATCTAGTAATTCAAAACATTCTTGATGGTATATGCAGGGTGACCACTCAAATCTCATTTTCAAATTCCCGACTTTTCTGAATCTCAAATAATTTGCATTTCATATCAAAGAAAGATTTCAAACAAAAAAATTTAATAAAAAAGTCAATATCAAAATAAAACTATTGACAATTTTCGTTAAAAACACAAATTTAACAGCAAATTCCAAAAAAAAAACTATAAAAATTGACGAACTCATTATTTTGATTCAGATTACAAACATAAACAATTAGCCTTTAAAAAAACCGTAAGTTTAAAAATATTTATTATTTCAATGTTAATTTTTAAATTGGCGAATGTATAGTTTTTGTCTGGGTGCTGAATAGTCGTTCGCAAAGCGGCCTCAATTTAGAACTGTCAAAGCGGAACCAATTTACTGTTCGCAAAATGCTCCTAAGAAATAGCAAGTATTGTAATCGACCAATAATTTATTTTGTAAGGAACTAGGTCAGGAATAAAAAAAAGTTGATGGCATCGAACTTTTGAAGCATTCAAAAGTGCCATTTGGATGCTCTTATGATTCACTAAATTCCACCCACTTCTGACGCAATTTTTCGTCACGTGGAAAACAAAAAAAGGCCTCTTTTGGCCGCCCATCGTTTAGTCTATGAACAAAACACGCGCGAAGTACTTAATTTAGTCAGCGAAAAGTCTAACATCAACAAATCCAAAACGTTTCAAAACACTTCACTTCAGCAGCAAAAAATATGTCACGTTTGAGCTTGAACAAAGCCTTCTACTTTGTTTATGTTTACAGCCGTAGTGCAGTTGTATTAGTGAGGAGTAGTGGGGAGCATTCGAAAATCACGTTACGCATTCTGTCTTTTCAGCACCCAGGTTTTTGTTACTTCGTTTCAACTGGAAATGACAAAAAATAATTTTTTTTCTTTATTTTAAAACATAATTGCTGTTATTATTCTTTCAATGAATTCAGAACTAAATTCAGAAAATATCTAGGAATACGTAATAAATGTTTTTCTTTTAAATTGTGTTAATTTTATTTAATTAATTTTTCGAATAAATGTTAATTTATCTAGTTGTCAGTATTAATCTGCTTTAATTTTTTTCAATGAAAAAAAAAACGGTTTGATAAGATTCTATGTTTTACCACCTATTTTATGTAAAATGATTGAAAGAACAAATTCTTTAGACATATTTGGAATAACTTATACCAACATTTGTTGGATTTATTTTTATTTATTTATTTTTTTCATTTAGAACGAACAACGAATAGATTTTTTTCACTATTTATGTTTTTCGATAACTGAAAATCAAGCTTAATCTAGAGTACTTTATTACCCATACTCACAAAAAAGTTCAAGAGAATCATATGGAAAACATATTTGAAAGGACTTAATGCATTAAGTTTAACAATTAAAAATATTCCACAAAAAAAAACAAGTTGTAATCTTTTTTCAAATATTCAATCAATGTGATAAAATGAAACAGTATCATACGTTTATGCTAGCCATAAGCGTTAAAATTAGGCTAAATTTTTACATTAGTTTTTCATTAACATTGTTGTTGTTTTAAGTTAGAGTAAAAACGAAATGTAAAAAAATTGATTCATAAAAAATATTACAAAAATCTGTGACTAAATACATCCACTGTTAAGTAGGATTTGTAATGTCTTAAAAAAACCTTTTCATTCTCAAATCCAGGTTTTTAAGCGAAGATGGCGTTGGAATGGTGAACGTCCGAAATGTCAAAATCGCACAATAGCACCAACATTAGAAAAAAATGTGGCTGTCATGCCATGGCACACTTTTTTCGTGATGTTGGTACCACTGCGTGATTTTGACATTTCGAGCGTTCACCTTTCGAACGCCATTTCGCTTAAAAACCTGGATAGATTGAAATAGTGGAAGGAACCCTAAATTTAAAGTAAGTTACTAAAGAAGAATCTATTCAAGTAATTTTTTTTTTGAAAATTGTACAATATATTACAAAACTATTCAAGAATTAGATTTTTTTTTCAAGCAGGTTTGCTTGAGATTCCCGACTTTCTGACAAAAAATCACAAATTCCCGACTTTTTCCCGATTTTTGGCGGATTTTGGCCAATTCCCGACTTTTTTCCGACTTTCCCGATTTCCCGACTTGAGTGGCCACTCTGTGAATGTGAATGATGTTGTAAATTCAAGATATTTTCTATACACAAAATTTTGTAAAATTCTCAACAAAAAAAAAAAATTACCAAATAAAAAAACAAGAAGGTTACTCAAATGTGAATGTCGTTTGGAATAATCAAAAAATAAGACAGAAAACAATGAATGATTTATTTCCAAGGTTGACTTTAAATTGAGATGCAACAAAAAAAATCTTTTTTTGCGGGCATTTCGGGGTTTGTTCCGGTGGCCCAAATATTAGCTTGATTGGATGTAACAGGAGATGGCACTTTGCATTTAAATTTTATCTGGGATATTT
The DNA here is from genome assembly GCF_015732765.1 of Culex quinquefasciatus. Lineage (NCBI taxonomy): Eukaryota > Metazoa > Arthropoda > Insecta > Diptera > Culicidae > Culex > Culex quinquefasciatus. Next base: position 107,289,958 of record NC_051861.1, read on the forward strand.
AAATCTGATTTCTCAAGAAATGCCAAATTTTGAAGACCGGTATCAAGCTCCAGAGCTCTCAAAACTTCAATATTATGTAAACCAAAACGCGCAAGGATCTGTCCTATAAGCCACTGATGTTGAAAGCAAACGCATTAGTGGCCAAAGTACCTCAAAAATTGACATTTTTGAAAAAAATGCTCATTTTGTATATTCAAGATATTTTCTGAAAACTATTTTGTTTTGTAAAATTCACAATTTTTAATTAATTTTGATATATTTATAAAAAAAGGTTACTCAAACATTATTATCGATTTGATTTATCTAAAAGTAAAATAGAAAATGTAGTTTTAGGGTATATGTCCCCAATATGTCCCTATATTGGGTCTACCAAACTTAATTTAACGAAATTGTGCATTTCACCGAATCTGGCAGGGCTGGGGCTGAACCGTACGTCAAAAAAGTTTGCCACGTGCTTCGAGATTTCAACCAATCAAAAGGTGGGTCGTAAATAGGTACATTGAGAGTCGGATCCTAGGAGCAATAGACCCAAGAACAAAAAATGTTTTGGTGTTTCGGGCTTCTACAGCAATGTAAGGTATTTTGTTTATCAAAAAAGGGATTATGTACGAGCTTGAGCATTAAAAACCAGTTTATTTATATGATATAAGCTAGGCTGCCTATAGCAGCTTTTGAGAGTAGGCCCAAAATAGGCACACATACACAACATTATTCAAAAAAATTAACTATGGATGTTAAAAGTATTTCTAAAAAAAATAATCAAGGTTTAACACCAATTTATGATTTTTCCTTCAAATTTGATGTAATAAGTTTTTGAAGATTTCCTTAGGGCTGTTTGAGATCGAGGAGTAGACCATAATAATGTTTACTAGTTTATTTCAAACTAGGATTATTTTTTTGAGATAAATAGATAGTAAATATAGGTAGTAGTAACATTTCACAATTCTTTTTAAAGAATTTAAAAATAGGTCAAAATTTAATGTACTATCATTTCAAAAACATATAGGAATTTTTTTTTTTTTGAAATGTTGCTTCAACATTTTGTCGAAATTTGTAGTGTAATCAACTTAAATCAATTTAATATGCATTCCCCTTCGTTTATAAACATTTTTAACATGTTTAAGTTCTTTTAAAAATATTTTCAATTTTAGTGTATTTTTGTTGCTGAAGCTTGTTTTTGAAAAAAATGTTTTCGTCAAAAATTAGGTTAATTAAATCCAATGATTGCAAACCAACTGGACTAGAAAAAAAAGCATTTAACAACAACTTGGATATCAGAATGTTGAAATTCTGGGTTGGAATTTCAATTTATTTTTTATTTTTATGACCCAGCATCAGCCTAAACAATTTTTTTAGGCGGGAATGCACTGTATTTAGAATGAAAACATGTTGTGTTTAGGCCGAAGCAAATATTAAAAAATATAAAAGTCAGAATTTCAAAATTTCAATGCAATTTTTTTGGATAGTTGGTTTACAAAAAAAAAATCCAAAAAATGTTTTCATTAAAAATTTTCTAACATTCAAATGATTTTTGAACAAATAAAAACATTTTAAAAATGATTTTAAACGGAGAAAAATCTATATAAATTGATTTCCGATGATTGCACTAAATATTTAATAGAAATTTTGAGGTTTTACTGGAAAAAAATGCCTCCTGATTTTGAGCCGATTTTGAACTTTAAAAAAATATTTGCAACAGCCTTATTTTGCTTTGAAATTTACCATCAATAATCAGGGCTTGTGACCACACGAAATTCTCAATGAACTAAGCGCTTTGTTCGCATTAACATACTGCTCACACACGAAGAACGAATGATCGCAACGCAAAGTCACTCATACGACCTTTTGACTCTCATCTCCTCTCGACCGACATTTCAATCACCTTCCCCATGACTGCAATCAAATAAGCACCAATCAGCACCGAACAAGCAAGAAAGAGATAAAAATACAGAAAGAAAGAGAAAAGGCATCTGCCTTCGTGTCGTGCGCGACTGCTTAATTGCCAAGTTCAGGCATTCGATCGTTTCAACTTCGCGTGCGTTCACTGGCGGTCTCTTCGAAATCACGATCACGACAAATATGTGAAAAATTGTTGTTACGTGTTTTGGTTTGAGGAAATTTGCATTTCTTGCAAAAAATTTTGTCATCATTATTTTGACAAAGTACTTCGTCTTAAAATCCCAAACTCTCAAGCTCGGGAAGAATGAGAATATGTTCGTTAGATAGTTTCAAAAAAATAGTTTGAAGATATTTTCAAATACCTAAAAAAAAATTATTCTTAATTTTTCGGTCACTTTTATGAACAGCTTTCAATTGAAATTTAGGTTGTATTTTCAACGATTAAAGGCAGAGTCGTCAAGAAAAAAAGAAGATATTTTACCTTCTTACTTTAAAACAGTCGAAAAATGTTTCTAATACTCCAATATTTCTTCCATCCCTCCCTCAGGACCCCAAACAGGCCAATAATGTCCCCCCGATCGACGTGCTCTGGATCGAGGGCACCGAGGGCGGCAACTATTTCTACAGTTTCGGGGGCTGTCATCGGTTTGAGGCCAACCGCCGGCTCGGCCGCCCAACCATCACGGCCAAGCTGGTCAAGTCGTCGCTGGCGGACCTGCAGCACTATCTGGGCGGAAGTTGCCCCAAGTCGTTGAAGTGAATTTAAATTTATATTTTTCGTTGTCAGTAATTGTTAAGGAAATCGTTGAACTTGTTGGAACGCGCTTATTTATGAGTAAAAATATAAATGTATTTTTTTGTTTCTATATTTACAAAATATTTATGCGCTCTGAATTAAATTCAAATTTTGGAAGAAAACTTACCACTTCACCTACCGCTGACGAGCGCCTCAAGCTGTCGCAGGTCTTTGACGCAACTCTCAGTCAGCACTTCGATCTGCTTGTCCGGCAGAATGAGCACGTCGTCTTCGATTCGCAACCCGAGTCCGCGAAATTCCTCCGGAACGTCGCGACGATCTTTGCCGATGTAGATTCCCGGTTCCACGGTGCAAACCATGCCCGGCGTCAGTCCGATGCTCCTGGAAATTAGTGGCGTGTCGTGGACGTCCATTCCGAGGTAGTGCGACACGTGGTGAGGGCAGAACTTGTACGCAGCCCGTCCCAGCTCAACGCCCTGTGCACTCTTCGGAATCAGCCCAACTTCTTGAAGGTATTTGCCGAGTTTGAGGCACATCGTGTCGAAGAGCTGATCCAGGGTTTCGCCACCGGCGTGCTGAAGACATCCAAGCAGTTCCTTCTGTACCTGGGCGAGGACTTCGTACAGAATTCGCTGCGGCTCGCTGAACTCTCCGTTGATTGGCCAAGTTCGGGTGATGTCGCTGGTGTAACCGCCAAACTCACACCCAGCGTCCATCAGGACCATCTCCCCGTCGCGGACAATCTGGTTGTTGTTCACGTAGTGAATGACGGTGGCATTCGCTCCCCCTGCCACAACCGGCGGGTACGCCAGATAGCTTGCTCCTCCCATCCGGCAGAAGTAATCCACCTTGGCAAACAGCTGGTGCTCGCTCTGCTGAGGTCGACTCTCCTGCATCGTCCGATTGATGGCTTTTGAAGCAACCCTACAAGTTATCCTCATCAACTCCATCTCCACCTCAGATTTGATCAGTCTCAACTTGTGAATCAACCCCGCCGGAGATCGAACCCCCTCCAATTTCCCCACATCCCCGACAATCTTTCGCACATCACCCAAGTCGCAGCACTTCTCATCAAACCAAACCATCCCCGAAGGATGGCCAAACGAGTACTTCGTCAGATATCCCTTCAACTCCCCCACATTAACCGCCTCATCAACCCCAAAAACAACCGGCGCCAACTCCACCCCCGTCCGCGGCCCGTCCCACAGCTCCGCGTGCCTATCCTTGGGCCTCACAAACATCGTACACTTCTCATTCCCGTCCCCATCAACCTCCAACGTCAGCACGCTGTCCGGCTCCAAACATCCGCTCAAATACAGAAAATCCGTATTCTGCCGGAACACGTACGGAATCTTGTCGCTCATGTACTTCTTATTCGCCGACGGAACCACAATCAGGTGCTCCTTCGTGGCCGTATGGCTGCGGACCAGCGCGAGCAGCGCCTTCCGGCGGGCTTGAAATTCCGCCAGGCGAAATCCCGGCATCAGCTCAAACTCGCCGAGCAGGTGAGGATGCGTGACCGGCATCGGTTGGCCGAACGAGATGGGTGGTCGCGGGGAGCATTTCTTCTTGTCCTGGTTCTGGGTTGCGGTGGAAGGCGCGTTCGACGAGCAGGGACGGCGCGGAATTATGCAATCTGAAATCATATAAACTTGTAAAATGAGAACAACCTAGAAATTCCGAAGCACTCACCATAAGCGGACGGAATTTGGAGTAACCTGCTTCGAACTGTTCTGATTTGATTGTAAAATTTAACCAAATTCATGTTGTTGCTGTCTGGTGGGAAGGTATTTTGATCTTGATGAGTGTTTGTTTTTGCTCTCTTATCAGTTTGTCACAAATCAAAACACGCAACAAACAGCTGTTTGGCGTCGCGACGCTGCGTCAGTTCTGAGATGACGCAACGCCACCTTGATGTGGGAATGCTAACTAAATATAGGGTAAGATGGACAGAATTGACAATCGACATCGACAAATTAATTTTTAAATTAAGAAAATTAAGACCTTAAAAGAGCTTAAAATAGAGAACTAACCATTAATTGTGAAATCCATTGACCAACACCAACATAAGTCAAAGTAGTTATGGCATAGACTTAACCGGAACGGCGTATTCCTATCGAGAAATTAAAAGTGAGAATGTGTGCGTGCAACATGGAGTGAAACTTCCGAAGCGAGTTCCGAGGTGCCATGGTAAACTTCACAGCAACTGCACAAAAGTTCTACTTCATGTTGCTGATTTAACAGCTCGATACGTATACTTAAAGTTTTGATTAGTTAAAACAATGATTTCTATCTTTGCATTACACACTGTTCTGAAATGTTACTGAAAAATGCTTGGAAAAATTATAATGCTGATCGCGATTTTTACATGTAATTGATTTGCGAAATAAGTTAATGAATGGATGATGATTTTGAAGAAGTTGTTTTTAAAATTGTACTGTGTTTTGACCGTCTTTGATCTCAAGAAGATTAATGAATAACTCTTTGAGAAACAAACTGTGGCCCTTAAAAAAGGACTAATTGGTGTTGGATGGTGACGTTGGAAGCAAGGCATCAAGCTCGAACTTTGCGCCCGTATGCAACCGGGAGGTGTTTCGCCCAGATAGATGATGTGCTGCGATAAACGCTGCAAGTTCTGGCGATGTTGGGAAGTCCTCACCCCTTCTAAGAAATTCAAAAAAATTCAACGATTCTCAAACTCTTAAATTTTAAAATTGTGAAATTAAAATATTGTAGAATTTGACATTCTAAACTGCGTGATAAATAGAGAGAATGCGTAACGTGATTTTCGATTGACTTTGTTTACATCCACAAAGTAGGAGGCTGTTCAAGCACAAGCATGATTTTTTTCTTGCTGGTGAATGAGCTGTTTTAAAATCAGTATTATGTGTCGTCATTTGTCTAGTTTTTGACATTTTTGCTGGAAAATTGTCGCGTTTCGATCGGTTAGAAGATATTTTTTCTTTTTTTACGGATGACGAAGAACTGCGGCGAGAGTGTCATTCTGCGATGTCATAGATAAATTCCCTGGCTGATTTTGGAATCTTGCAGCTCTTTCTGGTCCAGCGAAAAACATCGCTAATTCTAGCGAAGCTGATCCTACATACAGAAAAGATTTTTACTAAACCAGGTTTTCAAACGGAATCAAACAGTAAAGACAGCTTTTGGATGGATACAATCGCATCGACTCTATAAACAACTTCCATTCATAATTATAAAAAAATGACGATCTCGCCTTCAACTTTCTTAAGATTTCTTGACTTCAACTCCAGGTCTTTAAAAGCCACAGATTATTCATTTTGCAAATAAAAAAAACAATTTTTAAAGATCGATAACAATACTCTCTACTTTTGGCGAACAGTGAAGTAAATTGGTTCCACTTTGACAGTTCAAAACTGAGGCCGTTTTGCGAACCACTATTCAGCACCCAGATTCTAAAACTCACAAATTATAAAATTAAAATAATCAAAATTCAAAAATTGTAAATCGCAAAACAAAAAAAATCGGAAAATAGAAATGAATAAATTTACAAATTTAAAAAATCCTTAAAAAAAACAAATTATTCAAGAGTTTTACAAAAAAATTAAATTCGTACAAACGACTCAAAAATTATGTAATTTATTTTTATTTAATAATTTGATTTTTAAATTGAATACACCCAGAACTGGGCATCGGCAAACGAGAGGATAAAGAGCACGATTCGGTAGTAAAATGGTACTGTGTGCGGACGGAGAGGATAAATCCCGAAATTAGCGAGAGTACTTTACTCATGGTTCATTTTCCAAAAAAAATCATCTATCAAAAAAAAGTACCGGTACCGAGACTCGAACCCAAGACCTTCGGCATATTGAATCGTGCCTTTGCCGTATGGGCCACCATGGTTTGGTGACTAAGTGGCGGTCGTTTGTCTACATAAGCCACACATAGGATGAACTGTTCCAATGAACGAATGAACACGCGAGAGGACTATACTCTCGCAATATAGCACTTTCCTCACGTTTCTTTTCGTGAGGACTATCCCCTCGTTCTTTAACTTTGGGTGTACTACAAACTTACTACACTGAAAACCCAACCATGGTAGTTGCTACCATATTGTAGGGTTAAATTGAGAACACGCGAGACGTATTTTTGCTAAAAACATTCCGTGCTTGAATTAACTGTTTAACGCAGTCAGTTTTACTATGTCGAGAGCGGTATGGTGATATCAACCCTCCAATATGGAAAAAATGATAATGAATTCGTAATTGCTACCATGCAATTTTGTGGAAGCATGGTACATTCTACCATTTTTGCGTTTACTTTCACCAAAAAGCCACAGTTATTTTAATAAGCAGCATTTTTAGCAAATGTTCTTAAAAATTTCCATGGTCGGGCTTTCAGTGTATATTTGGTTTGATTTTTTTATTTTGTGTTCATAAAAAGCTTAAAATTTCAAAATTCTGAAATTTAGAAATTCTAAATCTTAAAAATTAAATAAATGATCATGGATTCTAAAATAAAAAAAATAAAATTTAAAAAAATAATGACAATCTAAAAATTATTGCAACTCAACTTCAACTTAAATTTTTTGTTGAACTTTTCCCACTGTGCGTTAATTTTAAAAGCAGCACTGCGGCGCCATCTCTGTATGAAAATTTGAACCATTCGCCACACGCGTCTAACGGAGGACCACGTGACAGCAACATAAAATTCAAAATTCAAATCTGTAAACACGTGACTTCAAAGCTTCAAATCAATCGTGGAAATTTCAAACCATGGAATCGGAACTCCAACCTTCGGCACCGGCCCGCACCTGGACCAGCCATCCCCGTCCCACTATGTACTCCGGCAGAGTCGGAGATCTCCGTTCGGTGGACGAAATTGGTTCGTTTAAAAAAAAACGAATTTCTGCAACCAAATCCGAACCGAACCTTCCTGTCCTGTTTTCTTTCAGCTCCCGCGTTCCGCCACATTTTCTCGGAATTCACCCAGTTCAACGAGATCCAATCGCTCGTCATGGACGACCTACTGTACGCGGACAAATCGCTGGTGGTGAGCGCTCCGACCGGGTCGGGCAAGACGGTCATTTTCGAGCTGGCCATGGTTCGGCTGTTGATGAACCTGGAGGACGCGAGCTACGGCGGGGACTTTAAAATGATTTACATCGCTCCGATTAAGGCACTTTGCGCGGAAAAGTTCAACGGTTGGAGGGAGAAGTTTGAGCGGATCGGGGTGAAGAGTGCCGAGGTAACGGGGGATACTGACTTGCGGGACTTTTGGGATCTGCCGGACTGTAATTTGATACTGACCACGCCGGAAAAGTGGAACTCGGTGACGCGGCGGTGGAGGCAGAATGTGCAGTTTATGAGGCTTATTAAGCTGGTCATGATCGACGAGGTGCACATCTTGAACGATCCGAACCGGGGGCCGGTGCTGGAGGCGGTCGTGTCACGGATGAGGAATATTCACCGGTTTATTGGGGGCGAGAGCGAGGGGGGGATGGAACCGATGCGGATTATTGCGTTGTCGGCGACGGCGCCGAACGTGGCGGACTTGGCGGCGTGGGTTGGGCATGGGAATACGACGTGTTTCTACAAGTGAGTACTTCTTTACGATGACTGGCCGGAGCATTCTCTGAGCTATTCTTTCCCTTAGCATCGCCGAGTCCCGCCGCCCGATCAAGATCGACAAATACGTGCAGGGATATTACTGCGACACGAACACCTCCTCGTACCGTTTCGACCTCAACCTCAACTACAAGCTGTTCGACATCATCGTCAAGTATTCCGGAAACCGCCCCACGCTCGTTTTCTGCAGCACCCGGAAGGCCACGGAAACCGCCATCAATCACCTGGTGAACAACCACCCCCTTAGGCTCACTCCAGACCGGAACAATGCGTTGATGGAAATCGCCGAAAAGGTTCAAAACGTTGAGCTGAAGCGATGCCTTCCCACGGGATACGTGTTCTACCACGCGGGGATGAGCTTCGCCGATCGGAGCCTGGTGGAGGAATCGTTCCGAGCCGGCAACATTCCGGTCATGTGCTGCACGAGCGCACTGGCCATGGGTGTCAACCTACCCGCACATTTGGTCATCATTAAATCTACGCAGATGTACACCGACTACGGCATGGAAGAATATCCAGAGAGTAGCATCTTCCAGATGATCGGACGGGCAGGCCGCCCCCAGTTCGACACGTTCGGAGTGGCCGTCATCATGACCCAGCGGGAAAATGTGGTAAGTTTAAACAAAAAGAATCTTTATATTTTCAAACTAACTACTTAAAATCTGTACAAAATGTGTTCGCCATTTGCTAATCTCCCGTGTCACTCTCTCCACCTTATTTTAAAATAATTCGCTGAAAATCGCTCAAATACCCTTGTGCAACTCTTCTCCGCCCCCTCGCAGTTTGTGTCCAGTCGTGTGTGTGGTGATGATCCTGAATGGTGTTATCCCGATAGTGGGTTGGCGTTCTCTTGGAAGTCGACGTCGGAAACGAAGCCGCTTTCCTTGTCCACCGTGTACTTGACCGTCATGAGGCGACCGTCCGGAAGCCAGACGGAGTATTTGCCGGAGACCTGAAATGAATGTTATTTTAGTTTTAAGAATTTTCAAGGCAAAAAAAACGCGGGCAGATGGCTATGTTACAGGCATGACCAGAATGACGAAGAACTTTTAAGCCTCTAACGCCCATGGTAGCATCAGACCACCAATACTTCCAGAACTATTGAAAAGGATTTATAAACATATGATACACAGTTGCTTATAGAACCTTATTAAAAAAAACTCTAGACTTTGAGATCGAATTTTTCGGAGATGTGACAATATTTTCAACTGCTTCTTTTTGCACACGATTTCATCCATATTTATGAACAGCGATCTTTTCTACCGATAGACGCGGGGGCAATTTTTTTTCAAAAGAACTTTAAAATTTGTATGGAAATAATCGTCTAACAACTGAAAGCAATTTTTGAAATTGATTGCGTTAATAATTAGCATGTTTGGGAATGATCTTTTTTTGTAAAAAGTTTCTTTTCACGATTTTTTTCCCTCAAATCTACGAAATTTTGAAAACTAATGCTTTCAAAACCACTATAAACACTTTTTACATTCAATTATTAATACTATGGCCTGCAATTTCTATGTTTATTTTACTCATATCATGTTGTTCAATGTTTTCACTAAGAATATTTTTTGTTGAAAATGTAGTAAGTTTCCAAGCATGAATACAAAAAATACCAAAAACTGATTTATTCTTACTTACTTTACTATTTCACAAAATAGTTTATTTTTAGAAATTACTCAAATTTTAAGAATTTACAATCTAAGTAACAAAGGAAGCGAAATTGTGTATGTTTATTTCTCTTTTATTAGATTTCTTTGAAAAACACTCAAATTTTCACAACGTACCGTATTTTTTTCAAATATACTAAAAATTTCATACAATTTAATTTTGCATGCATTTTCATACAAGTGAAACCTATATTGTAAATTATGAATATTTGAGAATTTTCGAAAAACAAGGTATTTTGTGAAAGTTTTAGTAATTCATAGAAAAAGCTAAAGGCGAAAAAGCATACGAAATTTCGCTTCGTTTGACACCAATATTGCAAATTATAAAAATTTCAGTATTTTCGAAAAAATACGGTATTTTGGATTTTTCATTGAGATTATAAATTCAAGTACAAAAAAATTCATTCAAAAATTTCAAAAACTTTAACATATTCGAGAAATTTTAAAAATTCTAAAGATTTTAAAGATGCCAAAAGTTTAACAAACGTCTCCCCCCTCCCCCCCTTCAAAATTGGTCCCAAAATCTGGAGGCAATTTTTTTTTTCAAAAAACGTCAAAATTTCAATGGAAATAAAAGTCTAATCAACTGAGAACAATCTAAAATGCCTTTTTCGGCTCGTTTGAAAATATTTTGAACTTTTATGAAATTACAATATACAGCACCGCAAAAACTTTTTTTCTCGCAAAAATTAATTTTTCGTCAATGCTTAGAAATTTTGGAAATGAATGCTTTGCAAAACAACTGGACAGGTGCATTTTTTTCTGGATTTTTGAAATTAACATAGGTTTGTTAAGGCCGATGCAAATATTTAAAAAAGTTTTGTCCCTCGGCCCTGGCCGAGGTTAAGGGGGGGGGGAGGGGGGCAAAAAAATATAAAAATTTAAACAACAAGCCATAATCTTCACATTAAAATGAAAAAAGTGTTTTAAAATGCATTTTACACTAGTTCAGTTGTTTTGCAATCATTAGGTTTCAAAAAACTTTAAGATCTGACAAAAACAAAAATTGTATCGAAAAAAAAGATCTTGCATCGAAAATTTTCAAAAAATCTTAAGATTTTTTAATAAACCCAAACATGCTAAAAATAATTTTAAACGCAGGAGAATTTCAGCTGGTTGCACTTGAATTTTCATTGAAATTTTGAAATTTAATGTAAAAATATTTGTTTTGCCCCCTGATTTTTCGGGCCAATTTTGAAGGGGGGGGGGGGGGGGGTGACAAAAACTTTCAAAAATATTTGTACCAGCCTAATTTGCTCTTGACTTTTTAGAGTTACTAACTTTTTATTCAATTTTATTTAGAATTCCTTTAAAAAAATTAAAATAGAAAAAAAAACTAAGTTTTTTGTACCTTTTTCAATTTTTTTAAATTAAAAAAAGTGAAGGAAATTTTTTAAATTCAATTTCGAAAAAAAATATTTTTTTGAAATTCATAAAAAATAGAATTGTTTAAAAATTTTGGAATCAAAAATATTTTAATTTTTTAGAAATTTTAGACTTTTGAAATCATTGAAATCTTTAAAAAGTTTATTTTTTTTATTTTTAAAGTTTTTGAAACTTTTGAAACTTTTGAAATTTTTAAAATTTTAAAGAAAATAATTTAGATTTATTTTTAATTTCTGTTATTTTTTCGCTTTGAAAAAAAAAGAACTTAGTTTTTTTTTAAATATTCCGTTTAACGTAGGGGAGAGTGGGGAGACTTGATCCCAAGCCTGTATCTCGTCAGCATGTGGGTAAAACAATTAGCTTTGTTCTGGAAAGTTGTGCGAAATTTGCTAAAACTCATTGTAGAAAACAAAGAAAAAAAAAATAAAAAATGTTTAGATTAAGTTACACACATTTTTCTAAGAATTGCTGCAAAACACTTCCAAGAGATCTTTTTTATTTGTTTTGATAAGTGAAGAAAACACTCAAAAATTATTTAAAAAAATATTTTAATACATGAATTGTTTGATAAACATATCAACACCAAAACCCTTACGCATTTGACGTTAAATTTATCGTCATACTATTTTTACAATTAATTGTTTAAAAAGTGCGTTTAGGGAGACTTGATCCCTGCATTTTTACAGTCACTGGAATCAGCCTCAAGATTAAATAATTGGGCTGGGTTTTTGTACATAGTTTCCTTCAGTATAGTTGTACATAACTTACTGCAGTTTGAACCATTTTTCAAATTTTTTGTGAACAAAAATTACCAGCTTTTGTAAACATGCTCAATTTTGGTCTAAAAAAGATAATTTTAAGTTTTTAAATATTTTGCATGCTAAACTTGGGGTCTAGCTCATTTCCCCGAATGCCATTTCCCCGAATATCATTTCGCCTGATTGGCCACATCCCCGAATGCCATTTCCCCTAATCGGCCATTTCCCCGAAGTGACACTTACGCCAATTGCCGTTTATATAAATTTAAATTTTCCCGAATTTTCATATGACCTTATCATTATTTTCGCCTTTTTCCATGAATGACAGATATTTTCTTTCTTAATTTTACCGAACAAACAGCTTTTTCAGGTATGCTGTTGATTAAATGTTGTCAATTGGGTAGTAAAGCCCTTTGTCAATTTTTATGAACAACGGTAAGAAACATGATTAAAAACCATTTCAGATAACGTTTTATTCATTTTTATGCAAAAAAAAAGTTATTGACAAGACAACATTTTTTCTATGGATCCACTATGGTCCCCTTGGAACGAGCTGTCAAGTAGAAACTTTTGTGCCAAGAAGGGCCGTGAAGTGAATTTTAAAAAATTGAATTAAAAATCCATTTTAAATCCTTTGCGGTCGTTCAAAGGGTCATTGTACTTAGAAAAATAAGCCATATCGTTGTGAACAATAATATCACAAATTTAAGCTTAATTTAAGGACCCAATTACAGTCCAGACTCGAATATCTGAAGCCTCGATTATCCGAAGTTTGATTATTAGAAGGTTTGTATGGGACTTCGAATAATCGAATCACGAAAAAAAAATTTTTTTTTCGTTTTTTTCTTTTTCTTGTTTTAAACATCAAATTTGAGTACTGCAACCCCATTTAAGTCAAATTTGAATAGTTGATTGCCTATTAAATAATAAAATGCATTTTTTCAATATTTCAACACCGCCATATTGGCCTTGGATTTAAAAGTTCTTAATCACTTTAACGTAGTGTAGGGGACATACGCTCGACAATAAAAAAAAATAGGCATCATAAAAAAAAATTCGTGATTCGATTATCCGAAGTTTTGATTATCCGAAGTGAAATTTTTCCGAAGCCTTCGGATAATCAAGTCTGGACTGTACTATTTTTTTTTTGTTCAATTAACATTTGTATTCAACCGCATAATTAGATGTTATTTTTGAGAAATTTGCAAGGAAATTTGTCTTTTTTCGAATTTTGTTCAAGAACCCAAAAATCGAACAAATAGGTACATAAGGCTGGTACAAATTTTATTTAAAGTTTTTGTTGATTATACTTTTCGCCAAATCCCAAACCAATGATGAGTGTGTACGGGGTTCTGTACTACGAAAATCACACGGTATGTTTTTTGAATCATAAAAAATAACAAAACTTCTATTGCATTATTATTATCATGTCTATAAGAAAAAAGTATTTGTTTTGAGAATATATGTATAAAAAAAAGTCTGTAACAATATTCATTGTATTGGAATTTGTATTGAATCCCCCCTAAAATGCGACGTCTGTTCTGAATGAAGCCAAAAAGAAAGTTGATCATTCAAGGCCATTACGAACCTTTAAATATGTAGTTTGATGTGATAAAAATTGTCATCATTTTTTTTTCTTTTAAAATGCTATTTCCCGGGGCACCGGGCATTTCCGCTTGACCGCGTTTGGGGAAATGGCATTCAGGGAAATGACTATTCAGGGATATGACTAATCGGGTAAGTGGCATTCGGGATTGTGGCCCATTCGGGAAAATGGCATTCAGGGATGTGGACGATTTGGGGAAATGGGAAATTCGGCTGAATGGAATCTGGGGAAATGACAATTAGGGGAAGTGTCTTTTCGGGGAAGTGGCATTCGGGGAAATGTCCCTTCGGTAATATGAGTTTCGGGGAAATGCCATAGATTCTAAACTTGTTATATTTTGAACACAAACGTACAGGTTTAATGTGATTTTGCTGCAACTTATAGAAAATTAAAAGTTTAGATGAATTAGAAACATTTTGCTTAAGATTTCTTCAAAATGTTGAAAAGGGGATCAAATTACCCCCAACATTTTGAAAACGCCGGTTTCAAATATTATTTTAAAACGCTTGGCATGATTCGAAGAGTTTATCTGATACCCTTATCAGCCAAACATAGTTGAATGTTTAAGCTTTCAATTCATGCAAAAAGATCATAGTTTTGTGAGAAATTGACAGAGTTATGTGCGATACAAAAAAATGGGATCAAGTCTCCCCACTCTCCCCATACGTTAATATTATACCCAGTCTCTTAAAACTGTATAAAATTAAACAGAAAACATTTAAAGCGCTAGGCATTTTTCGGTTTGTAGAATATTTTTTTTACAATTTACTCTCTAAAGACAAATTAACGCTAGTATATGCCGAATACTAACTTTAATGCTTTAAAATTCATATCGATTACTATGTATTCAACTGTTTATCTATTTCTACAACCCAATTTCAATTTTCAGACCGAAATTTGTTTTTTTTTTTTAAATTTGGGAATTCCTGGGACAGTTTATAAAAAATCCCGAGATTTGGGAATTCCCGGTTTTGAAAAAATCCCGGGAATTTTGTCCTGGGAATTCCCGGGATGAACGCACCTATTTGAACTAATTTAAATGGAAATAAACATTACACTTTGAGGGTATCAAAATTATCTGTTTTATATTTTTCTTAACGATAATAAACTGACTATTAGAACTTTTTCAAAAGATCTAGATATACTTTTCTATTGACCTAAGTTTTTGTAGTTTTCATACTGCATAGAAATCTTTACCCTATCAATGTCACCCCAGCTTGCAAAGGGAATATTCTAAAAAAATAACCGTTGAAATGGTTTTAAAATGTTCAACTTACTTTGCCTCCGGCATCTCCCGCTTCATTTTTATCGAAGAACAGCTGCTTCTCCGGATCCTTCACTTCGTACTGGTACTCGTACTGCAACCAAAGAACAAAATATTTCCGTTACTTGTTTCAACTATCCACAATAACCACATAGATTTTTCTAAATTACCGCTTCATATTTCTCTGCCTGCGGCGCCGAGTACACAAAGTACATGAATGAGATCACAAGAAACAGTTGTTTGAACATTTTTGTAAAATGCTTGTTCTATTTGCTAAGAATTATCACACACTTGTATTTTTTCCCTAAAATCACTTCTGCATAACTGCTTCCCGTGTTCGATCCGGATTGACGTCGACGACTGAGCCAACCAACCGTCCCAAGTTCTGTATTTATACGCGGGGAGGCTCGCGCGCGCAGTTTCTTCCAGAAGGGAGAGTTTTCCGAGTTCTGAGATCGCAACGAACGCGAAACCGCTTTGAACTTTAGATCCGGGGCCGTGCAGCCGAGCCTTTTTCGCCAAAGATGTCACACACATTATGGCTGTTTGGTGGCTGCTGACGACGAGCCTTTCGAGGAGAAGTTTCCCGCGCTGGGTCGTCGTGTCTAGTAGGTTCTCAACTCCAGCTGCTCATCGTGGGGACGGACCCCATGAAGTGCATATTCATAATCAATCGCCAATCGCGATACGGATTTTTTTTTTTTGTTTCGTTTGTTTTTGGTTTGGTGTGGTTGTTGGGCCCCCTCCTTCGTTGGTGGTTCAGGAATGTCGTCTCAAACCCGTGACAAGGTCCTCACGAGAGGAATCTGGGATGGTGGATCTAGGTCTAAATTGTTTTCAATTTGCATAAATGCAAAAATGAGGTCTCATGAAAATAAATAAATTGATACTAAGTTTGTTGAAACAGTCATTATATGCCTTTTAATTTATTTAAAAATGTTTTTGTTATGTAAATTATAATGCGTATTTAATAGCATGTTTAAAACAAGTATTTAATGAAAACATCATTTTCATAGATCGAACTATTTCTATCATGCTAGCGAAAAAATATGAAAAAAAGAGTAAAAAGGAAAAACAATTTCTGATCGATTTGGTGTCTTCAGCAATGTTTTAGGTGTTGGTTTTTTTTTTCAAAAAACATTCTCAGAATCCTGTTTTTCATATGTTCAAGTGTACCAAAATGGCTTAACCCTCTATCGGTCATTTTTTTTTCTATTGTTGAGGAGATAATTTTGAGCAACTTTTGTTCTACGAAAAACTTTACATTTCTTGTTTTATATTTTTCTTGTACCTATCATTTTTAGTATTTTAATTTGCATTTATCTTGTTAAGTTTATGTTTGTTTTTGGCAGCATTTGGCCTATTATACCATCATTACATTTTGCCTATTTAACAGTTTTATGTTTTTACTGTGACTTTTTTTCTATTTCTTGCTTGTTTTTTCACATTTTCTGCTCTAGAATGGCACTGTTATCATTTAAATTGTAAAAAAAAGTTGAGCAAAGAATTTTTCAAGAATTTGTTGTACAATTTGCATGCTTGAACTTTTAACATCGGAAAAATAGTCTGTAAGATACAACTATCGGTTTGATCTTCAATGTGAAATTTTCCAATCATTCGAATCTAGGTAAAATTTCAAAATCACCATTATCTCAAAAAGGCTAAAAATTCTTTTTTTACCCTTTTGAAATGTTAAGCTTGCATTTCAAAATTCTGTAATATTTTTGATTTTAGAAGGTTTAAATTAATTTAAAAAATTTGATATCTCAGCAAAAAAAAATAGAATCCCAACAATTCTTCCAAGAATGAGGACAAAATAAAATTAGAAAAAGTAAATTTCTAATTACGAGCGTAATTTTTTAATTACAAAAAGTTTCACAATGTGCTTTTTACATTTCCCAAAAAAAAAATATTTCCCGTTTCCCGGGAAATTTGTAAATTTCCCGGGAATTCCCTAAATTCAAGCCGAAGTATACATTTTCTCAACTTTTTGGATTAATATTTTTGGAAATGCTCTGAAACAAATAATGAATGAAACTCAACATGATTTTGTTCAATCTTATTTAATATTTAATTCGTTTATAATTAATCAGGTGACCAGCAATTTTGATATCAAGATTTCTTTCTGATAATGAAGCAACTGGAAATAGAAATTGCTGAATGAAAATAAACTATTACAATTTAGGTAAGCTTTTTTAAAGCTTTTTAAAGAACAATTGGTGGTATTTCATATTAAAAAAATTTAAACCCCTTTACTGCCCTTACCATGATCAAATGGGGTAAAAATAGCATTGGTATCGTTGAATATTTCAGATCGGTTTGTGCAAAAATAATTACTTCAATTCGTTTAATACCTAGTATTCAAGAAATTACAATTTGAAGTGAAAGAAATAAGGAGCACTGGTGCAACAATGAGTGTTGCAGGATTAAAAAGGAAAAATTCAAGTCTCATTGTGAAATTATGGAGCAATTCTCTCATATTTCGGTCATTCGATTTTTTTTGTATTTTTTAATCCGACTGAAACTTTTTTGGTGCCTTCGGTATGCCCAAAGAAGCCATTTTGCATCATAAGTTTGTCCTTATAATTTTCCATACAAATTTGGCAGCTGTCCATACAAAAATGATATTTGAAAATTCAAAAATCTGTATCTTTTGAAGAAATTGTTTGATCGATTTGGTGTCTTGGGCAAAGTTGTAGGTATGGATACGGACTACACTGGAAAAAATGATGCACGGTAAAGAAAAATTGGTGATTTTTTTATTTAACTTATAATCACTAAAACTTGATTTGCAAAAAAACACTATTTTTATTATTATTATTTTTTTATATGTTTAAGAGGACATAAAATGCCGACTTTTCAGAAATTTCCAAGTTGTGCAAAAAATCTTTGACCGAGTTATGAATTTTTGAATCAATACTGATTTTTAAAAAAATCGAAATATTGGTCGCAAAAATTTTTCAACTTCATTTTTCGATGTAAAATCAAATTTGCAATCAAAAAGTACTTTAGTAAAATTTTGATAAAGTTTTCAAGTTAAATCCATTTTTAGGTGACTTTTTTGAAAAAAGTCGCAGTTTTTCATTTTTTTAAATTAGTGCACATGTTTGCCCCATCAAAAAATAAAAAAAAATTAAAAATAGTGTTTTTTTCTTGCAAATCAAGTTTTAGTGACAAAAAGTTAAATAAAAAGTCACCATTTTTTTTACCGTGTAACATTTTTTTTCAGTGTAGTCCATACCCACACCTACAACTTTGCCGAAGACACAAAATCGATCAAAAAATTCCTTCAAAAGATACAGATTTTTGAATTTTCATACATCATTTTTGTAAGGACAGCAGCCAAATTTGTATGGAAAATTATATGGACAAAATAATGATGCAAAATGGCTTCTTTGGGCATACCGTAGGCACCAAAAAAGTTTCAGCCGGTTTAAGAAATACAAAAAATAAAATTAAAGAAAAAAGACCGATTCCGTAGAGAACTGCTCTATGTTAATTTATCGTAAAATTAAAATCATGTTTTTGTGCTATGAAAACCGAAATCAATTATGAACCTGAAAATCATGTGGCATAATAAAGCCATAAAAATTATTGAAAAGTGCTTTGTATTGTTTAAGAGGTGTCCAAAAAATGCAAAATATTTTTGAAATTTACTCCAAATATTTGAAAACATTGAATTTTTTTGAAGTAAACCAAACACGAGAAGTTAGATTTTTAAGGAAAAACTAAACAGCTTTGCCATTTTGTTCAATAGCTGAAATCAGTATAATTTGTTTTAGGATAGTTATTTGTCATAAAAACACAATTTCTGCATGTATTTTTGTCATTTCAAATTTATGTGTCAAACCACACTCTTTAAAACTGGTCACAGAGGCAAGCTTAAATGATTTTTTGTGGAGTATGGATTCATCTCACTCACTATCCAAACACTTTGATAAACAAATACTTCTCATCAAAAAATACCTGAGATATTTTTTTTGATTT
The DNA here is from genome assembly GCF_015732765.1 of Culex quinquefasciatus. Lineage (NCBI taxonomy): Eukaryota > Metazoa > Arthropoda > Insecta > Diptera > Culicidae > Culex > Culex quinquefasciatus. The sequence goes on from NC_051861.1 coordinate 107,308,888, forward strand.
ATTTTACGATTGAGCTTATAAAATTAGAAAAATATAAACATTTTCTTGAAGTTGTATGATTTTTTACATGCAGTCAACCTGTTAATTGATCTTCACACTTATTTTATCCATTGAAGTCGCTGTCCTATACATTTTCTATGCAAAATATTAATCAGAATCAAGATCAGAACAATTTTCAATAAATTAAAAATTTCCCGTTTCCCGGGAAATTGGACGCTCTAGTTAAAACTGCTGTCCCAATTCGCCCCATGTGTCCCGATTCGCCCCAATTGACGGTACTGTAAAAAGTTTTTATTCGACAAAAAATATTTCGTCGATACTTTGATATTTTAAAAACTAAATAATGCAAAACATCTGGACAGGTGTAAAATGCGTTTTAAAACACTTTTATCATTCACATTAGAGGTGGGCGAAAAAAGAGCGAGCCGCTCAAAGAGCCGGTTCACTGAAAAGAGCGAACGAACCGTGGCTCACAAAAAAAGAACCGCGGTTCTTTTTTAAACTCCTGTCTTCTGAAAGAACCGTTTCAAGATGGGATGATTTTTGTTATAAAAATAATTAACTGAATTTCCAAAAAAATAGTATTATTTTTTTTTTGTTTTTGACAATGGAGCACTTCCATTCGAGCAGTTTTTGCTTTTTTCTACAATGTATTTCTTATGGAGCGAACTGTCAAAAACTGCTCGACTGCGGGTACTCCAATGAAAATGCAATTTCAAATAATTCAATGCTTACAAAAATCAATCCACAAAGTAAATGATTTTCCAAACACTATGAAAAAAAAAAACTTTTCATCGAACAACTGATTGTACATGAAAGTATTACCGGAACACAAATTTGAACATTTCATATTGTAAAAAATAAATCCTTTTGTTTGATAAAGCATTTATAGACTTTATCGATAAATCCAGCATGTATAAAAGAGTACACAGAATATTTTCTCCAAATAAAATATCAGCATTAGTTCAATTATTGCAGAAATAATCGCAATTTTAAAATTAAGAAGCAATTTTTCCAGCATCCTAGATATAAGTTTGGACGCCATTCAATTACTCGAATATTTAGGTTCGAGTAGAACTCTAGACAAAGAGACCACCAAGACCATGGTTTTCAAGGTTATCTTCTAGTTTTCAGCTTTAATTTTTTAATTCCGCTATATAGTTTTAATATCTTGATAGAAAGGTATTTCGTCATCAGTGTTCATCAGTGTTCTGTTCCCGACTATTAAAAATATATATCGGAATTAAAAGGAACAACTCGTCTCTTTGTATGCATAGTAATGCATTCTGCTAAAACGCTCAACCAAACCACAATATATTTTTTATCGAATAATTTATTATGTGAAATAACTTATAAAATCACACGATTCTTAAAAAAAAACCTTTTCATCTAAATTTTGAAAAAGAGCGAATGAGCCGTTCAAAAGAGTGGCTCTTTTTAATGAGCGAACGAAAATGAGCGGCTCCTAAAAAAGAGCGGTTTTGCTCACCTCTAATTCACATGTTAAACCATGGCTTGTAATTTAAAATGTTATATTTTTTATTTGAAAAAGAGCGAGTTGTGGCGCTATAACCACGGCAAATGGTGTCCAGGGCATTTGTGGAAATACAATGTCCCATCCCAGAGGATCCCGGAGCACCAAAACTTCTTAGCATGGTGCTCCCAACGATAAATTACTCTAAAAACAGGAACGTGAGCGGGGGATCCCCACGTTTCTTCCTCCCCTGTTAATGAAACTTTACAATTTTGTTATGTTATGTAAAATTTCCTGAGAAATCCGACACAAAAATCAAATATCTTCAAAAGAACTGTATTGTTGTTTGAATATTCGTGTTCAAACTCAATCCAATTCAACGAATCATCTTTGCTGTTAACTTTACGCAGTTGGCCTGGCCGCTTTAACGTTTGTGATGTTTCAAAGCAATTTATTGCATTGGGGCACTGGAATTGTTAATAATGACAAGTGGATGCTAGGCGTTAATCAACCTAAGGCATTTTCCAGGATGCCCTCGAAAGACTGGCTGCGCTAGGGTTAGATTAGATTAGATTAGATTAGTTATATTTTTTTATTTGAAAAAAAAAGAAAAAAAAGATATCCAATCGAGCCCAAAATTGTTGCGAGGGTTCCTTTGACCATTAGGGTGATCTACGCCGTGTTAGGGTGGTCCAAAAAACCTAATTTTTCAAAAAATCGTAGCTCCGCGCCATTTTATTCGATTTTTGCCCTCATGGGCGCAAATGAAAGTTTTTTTTTTTTTAATTTATATTTATTCAAATTTCTTTTCCATGTACATTCATTCAGTTAAAATATTATTGAGTGTCCAATCACAAACGATGACTTTTCACCTCAATTTTTAATACTAGCAATTTTCATTTATTCATGAAATATTGTAGCTTTCGCTATTCAGTGATTTCAAATGTAGGAGGTCCTACATGTACAAAAGGGAAAAGGGATACCTTAAAACTAACTTATAAACTACATAAAGAGCGGATCATTGCAGCTGAAGACTGCAATGATTTTTGTCGAAATGCATCAATTATCTTATTGGACATAAGCGCAAATGAAAGGTGTTCAGACAGGTTTTTAAGGAAACAATAGTTCTAGCCTAACATTTGAAAAGGTGGTTTGAAAACATGAATTTTTGTTTTGAAGATATTTGATTTTTGTGTCGAATTCCTCAGGAAATTTTACATAACATAAAAAAATGATGAAGTTTCATTAAAAGTTTACTAGAACAAAAATTGGCAAAATATCAATGAATTTATGAAAATAATTGTTTTCTTAAGCTTTTACTGATGTGTGGTCCCATAGTTTAAAAAATATTAAAAGTCTTTATTTGATTGAAAATCCATTGGTAAACAAAGTCCTTTTTGCATCGGTATTCGACCTACTTACGATAAACCAATATCAAAAATGCTTGAGATTGTTCATCTACACGGCCTTCAAGTGCTCCAAACTAAAAATAAATGAAATTTTGTTTAATTTTGGAGAAAAACGAAAATTAGTGTCAGAGGTCACGGTAGCTCTTACGGCTTTTTGATAACTCACCCTAGATATAAGCGCTATACCATGTATTCCATCGATTTTACAAGTTTTATTTTTAATGCAAATTTCAATGTCAGTCAGTAATAATTTTGTTTGTCCCCCGATTGTTTGGGGTAATTTTAAAGCGAAAGGAAACATTTTTTAAATGCCTTGTTGCTCAAAAGATGGCTTTTTATCATCTAAATCATATAAAAAACCAAGAATTCCCGAAAAAATACTTTGCGTAATAGATTTGTACACAACTGCAACTATGATATTTGAACAATTATTTGATTCAAAATATTAAAATTAAAATATGTTCAATTATAGTAAAGTTTTATGTTTCTCAAGTTTCAACGCAATTTTTTTCGCTATTAATGTTATTTTCAATGTTTAAAAAAAATTGATACTATTTCATTTATAGAAAACACGTTTTATGCTCAAATAATTAAGTCAAGGGTATGTCAAGTGATAATCTAAACTTAGATATTCTGATAACTGATCGGAGATCCGAGTCTAATTAAATCAAACCACGTGACTGTTTACTACTTTGCAATTCCGATCGATGACTTTTTGTTGAACTTAACCTGTTTTAGTAGAAACTATACGCTAAAATTATGTTTGACGGTGTTTAAATTGAAAAAAAATATTGTTATAACAATCCAATTAAAATTTACGCTGACGCGAGAAAAAGAGTACCAAATAATTGTTAAAATTAACGATCATAATCGTTACACACTAAACACTGTAGTGTAGGAGTAAGATGGGTAGAACCTCATAGCTTAGCTACACGTGGTGCAATTAAAATGCATCCTCAACAGTAGCAGAAGCATCAGCAGAAAATAGTTGTGGCAGCGGGTGTCTCGTCACGATTTGACTTCGTGAAGGACGCGATCAATGTTCTGTTTTCTGTGCTCACAATTCTTCACATTCTTCTTCTTATTCTTCTTCTCGATCTGCCTTGTACAACTTAGTCAATCCCCTTTTTTAGCCCTTCCTTTGTGTGTAATGAATGTCATTCCCATCACCAAGTTTGCACTAACTAAAACTTAAAAGCTCAAACTAATGCCAACCTCTTGCTTCACTTTCAGCAAAAGTACGAACGCCTCGCGACCGGATCGATCCCGATCGAGTCGTACCTGCACGAGCACCTGGCCGAACACCTCAACTCGGAAATCGTCCTGCAAACCATCACCGATCTGGCCAGCGCCATGGTCTGGCTGCGGTCAACGTTTCTGTACGTGCGAGCCCTCGGCGCCCCCGTCCGGTATGGGTTGCCCGCGGCCAAGGACAAGGCCCAGATCGAGCGGAACCTGGAAGGTGACGAGACGACCTGTCAGAGTTGGACCATTAAAATTTTAACCCTCTTTTTTTTAGAACTTTGCCGCACCGTGCTGAATGCCCTGGAGAAATACTCTGCAATTGCGATCGTCGCGAAAGATCAAGGAGGCGGATCCGACGGAGGTGATGACGGACTGCGGCTGAGTTCCACCCTGTACGGACGGCTGATGGCGCACTATTGTATCAGCTTCCAGACGGTGAAGCTGCTGAGGAAGGTGAGTTGTGGAACAGTTTGGTTTGGACTATCACTATTCATTTACACCTGGGTCGAACTTTGCGATGGAAAGGTGATGAATTTTATTGAAGATTTTGCCCGTCGATTTCAATCGACGCAGGAAAATATATTTCGAACTGTGGCATTAAACCAGAAAAGTGTTACAATTACACAATTTTAAAAGGTAAAATTACATATTTTTTTGTTTTTTTTTCCGTTGTGTAATAGCTCCTTAACTATGAAACATACAAAGTAAAAAATAATGTAAATTTGAAAGCTGTAATTTTGGAAGGATTAATATTACCGCTTTTATGATGTAATTTTACCTCAATTTAGACTGAAAAAGTGACATTACACCAGAAAAGTGGTAAAATTACACATTTCCAGAGGTAAAATGACACCTTTTTTTCTGACATGAAAGATGTTTCTGTGTATGTATAACGGCATTATCATGACATTTTTTCTTTTATTTGCTGTTTTAAGCAAAAATATAAAATTGTATTTTCAAAATAACTTTTTAGAACATAGTAGGTCTTTCGTCTAGATCAGACACTAGAAATTTGTCCTCTCGGACAAACTTTCATGAAACTTTTTCCTCTGCAACTTTGTCGAAGACACCAAAGCCCTAAAACGTCATCCAACACAGTTAGTTTGGTTGACACTCTGAAAGGTTGTCACCTTGTATGTCAATAATATAAATAATAATAATGTAAATAATAGGCCGTGCTTGTTAATTTTGGTAAATTTGTAAAATTGGCACTTTTTTCTCACTAAAACTAAAATATCATTGCGTTGGAGTATCGAAATTACGTTTTCTCCTCTAGAAAAATGTTCGTAGTGAAATTTCCTACATGCTACATTCATTAGTTTTACTGTTAAAATGTCCACCCAATTGTAAATAAGCATCTAACAACAAAAAAAGTAAACAAAAACAATTTTTAGACATTAAATTGCCTGGCAGAACCCAAAACCTTAAATATTGGTCAATTATTGATAGTGCATCTTGATCCTTGGATAATAAACTATAATTTAAAAAGTGAGCACCTATATTGTTTGACAAAACCTCAAATTGGGGCAAGCTAATGCAACATTTTGGGCGCCCGAAATACGAACGGAGCGCTGCGCTCCCAGAATCAAAATAAGATTAAAAAAGATAGGAGGAACATACACCTTAGATTTATTGGTCCTTTATGTGAAATCGTCTCAGCTTTCGAATGGATTTGTCAGTTTTTCGATAAAGCGGGGCGCCGGCCTTCAAAAATGACTTTTAAAAATACATTGTTGTTTTATGGCTAAAAAATGTATGGAACGGTATTTTTCTGACAAGTGCATTCGAAAGCTCTGCTCATTTCCTTTCCAAAACACCCCTAAACATCAAGGGTTCGTTGAAGTTTGGCAAAGTTATTAGCAATTTTGTAGACGCGCCTAAGTAAAAAAATTACCAATTAAAAAAAATGTTTTAGCTTCGTGGCGCCGAGGTGAGGTCAAATTCAACCAACCAAACATGGTTTCTTTCATAACTTGGTGGGGGCTATTGGAAAAGTACATTGCTTTTGATTTTTGAGCACCTTGTGTAAATAGTGGTCCACTTTCAGCGAGAATTACTCCTATACTTATTTTTACCTAAAATATAATAAATGTTAGTAAAAAACACAGCCAAAGTTGACCCCTAAAAAAAAAAACATTGGCAAAATCACATAAAACATGTTTAACCTTAAAACCTAAAATTTTCTAAAGTTTTAAGAGTTCTTCTTTCCAATGCTTTTTAAAGTTCGGAAATTAATTGAAAAATGGATTTTTGGCGATATTTTAAATCGAAGCCCGTCTAGAGGCGGGGTTAGGATGTAGAGGGTTAAATTTAAGAAATCAAAGTTTTATGGAGCCAAAAAATAAAAAAACAAGCCATAGTCTCAACATTTGAATGAAAAAAGTGTTTTGAATGCATTTTACACAAGCTCAGTTGTTTTGCAATCATTTGTCTTCAAAAAGATGTAAGGTTTGACGAAAACAAAAAATTTCAACGAAAAAAAAACTCTTTTTCAAAAGATTTTTAAATCACCTCAAACATGCTTAAAATGATTCGAAACGCAAGAGAATGCATATTAAATTGATTTCAGCTAATTGCACTTAAAAAGGCAAACATTCATTCTTTTCAACTCCACAAAAGTATTTTGTTGTTTTGGAAAAAAGTCTTTTGTTGTTTTGACAAAAAAACTTGATTTTAAAACCAACAAAACGTTTCATAGATCCAAGTATGCCTTGTTTTTCTACGAATGCTGAAACTCGTTCATATTTTTGTTGTGAAGAAAAGATTCTAGATTCAGATTTTGTTTTAGAATTTGTGTGTAAAAAAACAAAGAAAATAATTTCAAAATTACGTAGAAAAAAAAAATGAATCGAGTGTGCTTGAGATTGTTATGAGAAAATATTACAATGAAATGATAGATTTCTTGTAATAGCTGATTACAAGTATGTAATTCTGAGTTGAACTAATGTAACAAACGAAGATGTAATTAGGGATTACGTAATCTTTTATTACAAATATTTGTAACACTGAATTACAAAACAGCACCAACTATAATGTTTGAAACATTAACAAAGAAGCTTGTGATTTTTCAAACTCGCTAAGTAACCTATTTCATAGTTCTGTCCGATGGAAATTTTCTGTGCAGTCGATACGGATCGGGACGATCTTTTCTTGGTGGGGGAGCAGTTACGGAAATTGCTTTCCGCAAAATTGAGTGTTGAGTTCTTGAGTAATATTTGCACAATTTGCAACAAATTTTTAAATTCCCGGGAAAATTGTACGCGCTAGACAAGACCTTTTAAGAATGAAGTCAGTATCAGTTTAATAGATTTTTGATCTAAAAACAATATTTATAAACATTGATTAATGAAATTAGAAATTTAATTAGGGGTTGTTCAAATATTACGTCCAAGGATTTTCTGGATTTCAGCAAGACGATTCCGGGATACAATATTTATCGAAGTTCATCATATTTAGCCCTGATAAATCATATAAATTTCACTTAACTACTTATAACTTTAGAAAGCTTTATGTCCGAATTGTTTTTTTTTCTTATTATTTATATTTGTCAAGATGTTTTCTTAAAAAGTATTTTTTAAGTCTTCCTAACCCTAGACAAACTAGTTTCTAAGTAAATTTTTAAATACTTTTCTGAAATTTTAAATAGAGCCTCATATTGGAACCTTAATCCATCTTAAAGTAAAAAAAATGTGGTGTGCAAAAAGGTGTTACAAAAATGTGCATCAGACAAATGCATTTTTCCCAAGTTTTTGTCCCCTACTAAATTTTTACTTTTCATTGAAAAAAAAACTGTTAAGATAAATTGTAAATTTTTCATTATACATTACAAAACACTTTTTTTAATATTTTTATTCAAATAGAGCATTTTGAGGCTCTTCGTAAATTTAATTTTTTGACCAAAGATAAGAAAAAGAATTTAAGAATTTTAAGATTTTTGTTATAAATTCAAAAATGTATATAATGCATTTTGTGGTACTTTTTCTGTACCGTCATCTGGGGTGACATTGGGTCTGGGGTGAGATTGGGTCATACAATAACGCTAAAATTTGTATGACTCAATCTCACCCCCAGACCCAGTGTCACTCCTGTTGACGTTACCAAAAATATTTTGTGATATTTTTTGATGAACAAAATTGAAAGCAGTTTTTAAATTTATTTTTATTGCCGCTCTTTTCGTAAAGAGTTGATGAAATAAGCAAAACTTTTCATTGATATTTTCTGTATTGCGCGTATTCCCGAAAAAGACACGCGGCAAATCAGCCTCGAAACGACGCGCCGCACTTTCGGCTAATGCGCGCTGTCAAATCCCATACTACACGTTTTGTTTTTGTTGATCTTCTTCTTCGAATCGCATGGCATTGTTGCCGGGTATGTTTTTTATTGCACCAAAAGTGTAGAAAATCGCTGGCAACAATGTCTGCGGCATATTCTGAAATGCCGCGCGGCGTGTACCTTTGAAAGACGGACAATACTTGTTGTGATTACAAATTTTCTTTAAAAACTCATACCATACTTTCCATTCCTTCCCCACAGATCAAGGGCACCGAACCGCTGCTGGAGATGTTCACGCTGCTCACGTACTGCCAGGAGTTCGCCGTCTTCAAGTGCCGCAACAGCGACAAACGCGTCCTCAACGAGCTGAACCGATCCACGACGGCAAGTTCCACGATCCGTTTCCCGTTGCGAGGCCGCATCCAAAACACCACCGCCATGGTGTCCTGCCTGATGCAGGCCGTGTTCGGGAACCTGCCCATCGAGCTTCCCTCGCTCCAGCAGGAAGCCACCCGAATGATTGCGATTGGACGACGACTGGTCAAGTGTATGGTGGAGTTCATTTCGCTTGGACCACGGGGATCCGGCGAGGACGGTGGCGTTTTTAATGCGCTTTTGAGTACGTTGGTGTTGAGGCAGTGTCTGGAGACGAAACTGTGGGAGAACAGTCCGTTTCTTTCGAAGCAGTTGCGCGGGATCGGGGTGGTGTACGCCGGGCAGTTGGCAGCGAGGGGGAAAATCTCCTTCCAGGAGCTGGCTGAGACAGACCCGCGGGAGTTGGAGGTGATTCTGAAGAAGGCACCGCCGTTTGGTAACAATCTGGTTGAAACGGTTCGAAAGTTGCCGATTTTTGAGATCGAGCTAGTTTTGAAGCAGGACTACGTCGTGGAAGTGACGGTCACGCAGCAGAACAAGGGCTACGATAGGCAAGTTTCGGTTAGGCTGACAGTCCTGGTCGGAGATACGAGCAACGAGGTGCTGTATTTCAAGGATAACGTGTAAGTAAACAATTGTTTAAAAACAAACTGAACGTTGCACGAATCCGCCATCTTTTTCCTAGTAAATATTTAAGTAAATTTCTACTGAATGAAATTTTACCTGTTCAACTATTTTTAAAAAACATAAACTTTGCGCTGCGAAAGCGGTATTGAAATTTTCACTTTTTGGAGGCGCTCTTTCTTCAGTCCAACCGCCAAAGGAGCTCATCCGAGCAGGACCTGAGCATGAGCATGAGCATGAGCATGGTTGACTGCCAATGAGCTGCTACTCCGTTATTGACAGATCAGCTGAAGTTAAACAATGAATCAAAAATGATCAGTGGGAGCCAACCATCCGTTCACTGTTTAACCCCTGAAGACCCCGACTTTATTAGTCAATACCGCACCCAAAGTTAAAGAACGAGGGGATAGTCCTCACGAAAAGAAACGTGAGGAAAGTGCTATATTGCGAGAGTATAGTCCTCTCGCGTGTTCATTCGTTCATTGGAACAGTTCATCCATTGAGTGGCTTATAAGGACAAATGACCGCCATTTAGTTACTGAACCATGGTGGCCCATACGGCAAAGGCACGGTTCAATATGCCGAAGGTCTTGGGTTCGAGTCTCGGTACCGGTACTTTTCTTTTGATAGATGAACTTTTTTGGAAAATGAACCATGAGTAAAGTACTCTCGGTAATTTCGGGATTTATCCTCTCCGTCCGCACACAGTACCATTTTACTACCGAATCGTGCTCTTTATCCTCTCGTTTGCCGATGCCCAGTTCTGGGTGCGGCGCCCTCCCAAGAAGCCTGCAGTTCAACGAAAGGGAGGAATGTTAGTCCGATAGTTGAAGTTGCAGACTCATCAAGCACACAGTTTTTCGCTATATACTTGTTGATACCGCTTGAGACCGTTGAATCCACAGCATCTCCTTCAAGCATCACGTGATTATTATTGTTTTGGGTTAGTAGGATAAGGTATTGGCTTTTCGATGCCTCCCGAGCTACGATGCTATGGGGAGGACTTTCATAACAGACCCGTCGGCGAGCCTTCCGAGCAACGATGCTATGGGAAGGTCTTTTTGGTTAACACACAAAGTCACTCACACACAATAATTTCACTCCACTATTAATTAATCCAAAATGTCAGTGCGTCTTTCGATTATTATATAGAAATGGCTTTTTCACCATGAAAAATAAAACCTTATTCAAAAAACTATACACAATTTACCCGACGCCGTGCCTTCCGATCAACGATGATATAGGAAGGGCTTTGAAAATCACAAAAGAAATCACTTTTCACTCCGCATATTTTTTACGACCACGCGCTCCCTTTGCCAATTATGCATTCTGCACTCGAACAGCGACACAAAAGAGACGGAAAATAACACGAAAAAACAGGACTGCGCGTCCCACAAGCACCGCACTACTCAGGAGCTCATCCGAGCAGGACCTATAAATAAAGCGGCAAAATTAGATACTTACTTGTAGACTGTAAGTGAGCCATCATTGAGTGTTTTGATGTGCTTTAAGTGTGTTTTATTTTATTTTAGCATCTTTTTAAAGGCTAATAACCAGATAACATTCAAAAATGTTTTAGAAAAAAAAACATGACCAGCCCGGTCTGCGTTGTGTTTACCGCAAAGAGGATTCGTGGAACGGATCACAATTCACAAAATCTACAGGGAAGGAAGGATGCGTGAACAAACCGTACATTTTCATAATCATTTCATAATCATTTTTTGAATTGAATTGTTGAGACTTTGGATTGTAGTTTTTTACGCTTGGAAATCCTATTTTTTCCAATTAGGACGGTGTAAATATTTTTCAAAGTTTTTGTCTTCTCTCCCCGAAAAATCCGAAAAATCAAGGGGCAAAAAAACCTATTTTTTTCATTTTTTTTCCATATGCCAATGTCATTATAATTTAATCAGCTGAAAACAATTTAAACTCTCCTAGCCATTTTTAATATGTTTGAATTCTTTCGAAAATATTTTGAGTATAAGTAAATTGTCGTTGTACAGTATCGCAAAATCCGAGCTCCCTTTTTCGATATATCATGACTAGGGCTAGTGATTATTTACGGCAAAAAAATCGAAATTTCGCGGCTTGCCAATTACAAAACGTTGGAATTTCACTGCAGTTTCACGGTACTCTAAAAACTGCTCAAAATAAATCTTAAAATGAGCTCTTTTAGCGTAATTATGAACAGAAAATTGTTTTAAAAGTTAATAGCAGATAGAATCTTTTGACACAAGTTATTATTTTGAATAAAAAATGTATTGGATTTATTTTGAATTTTTTTTTGGAGAATTTCCGTCAGTTTTTTTGTAGATAAGAAGTAGTAAAACAGTGTTATAAAACTAACAATATATAAAACATTACAGCCATGCCCCGGTTTTGCATGCCCCGGTTTTGATTCGTACAGCTGCCTCGGTTAAGCACGGCCCAGTGCTTAACTGAAGCACAGAGCTTATGGGATTTTGGCCATATGGGAGACATTAGCTTTAAACGTATGAAAAATCATGCAAACATCAAAAAATTATAGTGTTTTGGAATCGGGATGATGTCAGCTATCCATCAAAATTATAATTTCATGAAAATTTTCACAAAAATACGAATTTTTCCTGTATTTTGAAAATGCAATGTTTCTCGAAAAACTACTCAAAATTTTAGTTTTTTAAATATGGGTATCAAATAATCAGGATTTTTATCTACATTTTGAATGTAACAACAACGTTTTTTGAAAACACTAAAAATTTTTACAAAACTACGTATGTTCGAAAAAAATACTGAAATTTTCAGTTATTTACAATATGGGTATCAAACAGTCAGGACTTTTTCATACATTTCGAATGTAATAACAACATTTTTTGAAAATTCTCAAAAATTTCACAAAACTGCGAATTTTTGAAAAAATACTCAAAATTTATGTTTTTACAATATGGGTATCAAACAATCGGGATTCTTTCAAACATTTCGAATGTAATAACAATGTATTTTGAAAACACTCAAAATTTTCACAAAACTACGTATTTTTGAAAAAAAATACTCAAAATTTCAGTTTTCTACAATATGGGTATCAAACGATCAGGATTTTTTCATACATTTCGAATGTAATAACAATATTTTTCGAAAATACTCAAAATTTTCACAAAACTACGAACTTTCGAAAAATTACTCAAAATTTTTGTTTTTTGCAATATTGGTATCAAACGATCGGGATTTTTTCATACATTTGGAATGTAATAATAACTTTTTTTGGAAATACTTATTTTTTTACAAAACTACGTATTTTCGAAAAAATGCTCAAAATTTTAGTTTTTACAATGGGGGTATCAAACGATCGGGAATTTTTCATGCATTTCGAATGCATTAACAACATTTTTTTTAAATACTCAAAATTTTCATATTTTTTTTCAAAAATACGTAGTTTTGTGAAAATTTTGAGTGTTTAAAAAAAATGTTATTACATTCGAAATGTGTGAAAAAAAACCTGATCGTTTAATACCCATATTGTAAAAACAAAAATTTTGAGTAATTTTTCGAAAGTTCGTAGTTTTGTGAAAATTTTGAGTATTTTAAAAATAAATTGTTAATAAATCCAAATGTAAAATAAAAATCCTGATCATTTGATACCCATAAAGCAATAACAATAAATTTTTGGTTTCTTTAGAGAAAAAAATCCATTTTCAAAATTCAGGAAAAATACGTATTTTTGTGAAAGTTTTCAGGAAATTATAATTTTAATGGATAGTTGACACCCGATTCCAAAACAATATAATTTTTTGATGTTTGCATGATTTTTCATACGATTATAGCCAATGTCTCTCATATAGCAAGAATCTCATAAGCTCTGTGCCTCGGTTATGCACGCCTCGGTTTTGCATCCCCCATATGCGGTGCTTAACAGAGGCATGTCTGTATTTGTTTTCCTAAGTTCAACAATAGAGGAATTTCAGTATTTTAATAAATTTTAGGCAAAACTCAAAAAAGCAGTTGATAATTGCAGAAAAATAATAATACATTGCAAATGTTCAACAAATAACTTTTTTTTCGCGTTTTCGTCATTGTAGTGTTTAATAATGTTCTTTTATAATCTTTTTAGAATTTTGAGGAATAAATAAATTTTGCTGAAATGTAAAATCAATTTGTGCGTTTCATACAATATTTCAATGAACAATATCTTTGAAAAATAGTTCTAAATCTGACAAGCAATATTTGATTATTTTGGAAACTACATCCGAAATGATCGCTTAAATTCTTGTAAAGTGTTTGAAATAAAATAAATAATGATTAAATGAACTGAGAAGATGCAATATTTAAAATTTCGCGGCATTTCACGGTGCTTCCAAATTTCACGGCCAGGAGCAAATTTCACGGATTACGCGGCTTCCGCGAAATCGCGAAAAATCACTAGTCCTACTCATGACGAAGGGCCATCCATTTTTGAACATTTGAATAAAGGCGTGTTTTTCAATAATTTGAAAAATTGTGGAGGTTTGGGCATTTGGTGTCAGAGGGACTTTTGTGTAAAATTGGACGCCCAATTTGATGGTTTACTCAGAATTCCGAAAATAATATTCTTCATTGAAATCAAATCAAAAAATGTTTAAAAAATTGTGCCATTTTTCGTTATGCAACCAAACATTTTTAAGAACCTTTTTTCATTCATGACAAAAAATTTCATTTCAAAATTTTCTGTTTTTTCTAACTTAGCAGGGTATTTTTTTAGAGTGTAACAATATTCTACAAAATTGTAGAGCAGACAATAAAAAAAAAATGATATTTATAAACATAAGGGGTTTGCTTGCGAAAAAAAAGTTTTGAAGGAGTTGGTCGTCGTTGATCATAGCCGTTCAAGGTCACCCGCAAAAGACACGAACGACGAAACAAAAAAAAAACGAAGAAAGAACCTTTTTCAAAACTTTTTTTTTCGTAAAATCGCGATTAAAAAAACTTTAAAAGATTTATAAACTGTTAAAAACTTCAAAAATATCAATGAATTCATTGTAATATTTATTTTCCATAAATTACACGTCTTTTTTCTATAGATTGTGCAGTTTTTAAACGTTTTCACACGTGTTTTCAATGAAATTTTACATTTTGTAAATATGTGTTTTCACCACTGGATTTTTGTTTGAAAATTTGGACATCAAAACATGAAATAAAACTTGCCTGGTCTTATTCAAAAATCATAAATATTAAATTTATGAATTTTAGATTTTCAAATCGGAAAATCATCTATTTTCTTCAATAACTAATAACCTATGAAAAAAGATTTCGTATATTTCTACAAACAATATAAACATCTACTTTCAGTGAAATCCCCGCCGGCACCCAGTACATCCTGCAGGACTCGTTCAAACTGCAGGACGCGACCGTCGCCACCGCCACCGGCCACGTGGTTTGCCTCAACTGGGTAGGCCTTGACTGCTCGAAAGTGCTCGTCATCAACGAAGACGCCGCAGCAGCAGCAACGGCAAAGACTTCAACGACGGAGAAGCCACGAACCCGAAAAAGCGCGACGACCAACAACGGCAAAGGAGAGAACAAGAAGATTACGGAGTATTATCGGAAGCAGGTTCCGAAGGAGACTGAGAAGGTCATTGAGAGTTCAAAGGTTGTAGAAACCTTGCAGGAACCGACTGAAAATGCGACTTGCCAGATTGATGCTGCTCCGAAGAAGCGTTCCTTGGATCTGTTCCAATTCAGCCAGAAATCCAAGCTGGGCCGAAGCACCAGCTTCAACTCAACTGCAAGCAGTGACACTACGCTACTGGAAATATCCAACAAGCTCAACCGGAACGAACCCCAGCGAGAGGTTCCGAGGACTTGCGCTGAGCAAACGATGCCCAGCAAGGAGAACCTCACCGACAACGATTCCGGCATTTGGGACGTGGTTGAAATTCTGCCCAAGGAAAAGTCCCCCGTTCAAGAGCAACGCATCAACTACTTCTACAAAGCTCCCACTCTACAAGCTGCTAGACCAGTCAAATCAGTTTCAACCGGCGGGAACATCATCGAAATGTTGCGCAAAGAACCGCTGCTGCTGTTTGGCCGGGCGGAAGATTTTGGAGCACAGCGGCACAAGGACGGCCCCAAGCGACGCGTTTGTCTTTTTGGAGTGTTTAGTGAGGTGACCCGAGAGGTTCGCCGGAGTGGTGCGGCACCGGCGAAAAGCGCCGGCGTGATCAACGGAGGTGCTCAAAAGAAGAACGATCGAGTTTGTCCGCAAACTGGTTGGGATGGTGGACAAACGAGGAAGGAGTTGGATCTTGGGTAAGTAGGGGAAATATACCCTTTCGAATCAAACACCTATTTTCGTCATATGGAGAGTTTGATGCTCGATTAAAGCTCCAAAAACACTATTTAGGCCATAAACTTACCAGCAACAGCACCGCCTCGAGTAAGCACGCAAATGTGTGCCACTTACTGGCCAAAAAGACCAAATTTAATGCACGTTTGATCATAATTTCTACTTCTGCGAGACCATTTCTCATCATTTTGGTGGCACACACATCCACACGCAAGATGAGAGCTTAACTGCTTAACAAAAGTCGCAAATATCTTTCCACTTGCGCTAACAATTTCAAAGCGCTTAAGATATAAATTTGCTTCCAAGTACCGGCAATATGTTCTTTTGCACATTAGTTAGTCACTCACTTGAAAAATAATCCCGAAACGTGTAAATAATTAGCAAGCGCCATCTAAAAAACAAACGTGCCAAGTCTTTTGACGTTTGACTTTTGACGACCCATTAAAAATCGAAGGCTGAAGAAAACAGAGCGAGAAGCGAAGGCAAATGAAGAACAAAGGGTGGCCACTAACACCACCAGCAGCGCCTGTTGGAGTGAGCCAGTGATGCCAGGAAACTTTCTCTGACCGATTCTTAGCGAAGCCACACCAAAATGTCACTTTTTTCAATTTTCAATGTGATTTTTTAAATGGAAAATTTCATTGTAATTATGATCTAATAATTGCAATGTGCTTTAAATGCGTTTTCTTATCTGAAATGCCAAAAATATTGACCAAATAAGGTCTGCAAGTCATTGAATGGGAGAGGAGTTTTTTTTCAAAAATCTGCTCCTTTCGAGAAAGGAAAAAAGAAATGGCTGGCAAAAACTCAAATCTCAGCCATATCTTTCAGTTCAAGGAGCAAAAGATTCGTTTTTCAATTTGTGATAATGTGTAGAAGAGAAACGAAACTATTGGCACTACGCCCCCCGGGGCATGGCCTTCCTCTAACGTGGGATTTCTGCTCCAGCGCCTCTGACGAGACAGGAGAAACCGGGACCGACGTTTTACTTCACCATCCGATAGAAGCTCAGTGGATAAGGCGGGAATCGAACCCGCGTCTCATAGCATCATCGGGATCGGCAGCCGAAGCCGCTACCCCTGCGCCACGAGACCCACCTGTGTAGAAGAGCAAAAGTTTTAAAAAATCAATCTGGCAAAACTGTGTCGATTTTTGGTGTGCCTTTTAAAATTCCAGTTTTAGGATGTTGTCCCGTCACGCTACATTTTCATTTCAGGAGAAGCACAGGTATAATATTGTTCATTATGCATGTCATTTCTTTGTTGGAAAATCAATTATCTTTTTAAATATGTAATAACATTGGGGGGTTTCTTCTTTAATTGTGCCACTACAGCCAAAACGCTGAAAAAAACTTGGGAATTTTTTGAAAAGGAGCCGAAGAATCGGTCCTCTATAAATGCTACTTTTCGCGAGTGTTCGCTTAAAATTTCATCTCAAATGGCAGCACTAAATAGACACAAAAGAGCGCTGGAAGAAAAAAAAACTGAGCTGACAATAGAAAAATGGACATGGCCCAACACTCAAAAAACGTTCCACCACATAGTTGCATGAAAATTCCGGTAGCAGCCAATTTTTGGTCCCAAACACCGTTTCACATGAGTCATGCAACTAACACAGTACATTCACGTCAATCCTACTTGCTTCCAACGCAGCCTACACTAACACAACTAAATTTTACGTGAAATTCTTGCCTGAAAAATTGGAGGCGTGGCTTGCAAGTCACCTGATTTTGGTTTGCATGGAATTCATGTCACATTCGCAAGCAAAGTGGTATGGAAAATATCCACTTACCATTTCATGCAACATTGTGGTGAAAAGTGACGACGACGTGCAGAGTTGCATGATTTTCCTGTCTGAAAATTTTGAGCCAGCCAGCAAGTCTGAGGACAATCAGTCTGCTGGTGATTCTCAACAGCTGAACATGGTTTCAGTCGGGCACGGAATCAAGATTTTAGTTATTTGTCTTTCTTGGTTGATTTAAGAACCGGAGCAATTCAAGATTCATTTGTAAGTATTTTCTGCACCATTGTTGATAATTTTTGCATTAATTTTCTGTGTTCTTATTTTCCAGACATCCAAGCCAGAAAATTCAGCGCGATCATCGGTTTCCCACCGTGGCCAATTTTAATTTGAGGCCGAATGTGCGCAAGGTTCATTGGGACCGGTAATCAAGGTAGCCAAGGGAATCAACGCAGACCGAGGAGATGGAGACGAAGGCGCTGGCCCCGAATGGCGGACGTGAACGAAACTGTCCCACTAGACTACTCCCAAACCGAAGCGTGCCGGAATCGTGAACTATTCACCTGTGCTTCAGAAGTGGCTGATGTCGGAGGATTTATTGCAAAGAAAAAATACTGTGATAAATGATTGAAAGTTTTTTATCTGTGTTGTGATATGTGTTCATGAAAATCGATATATTTTGAAAATAAAAAAGTTAAAACTCAACTCCATGTGTTCATTGCTCAGAAATCACCAAAAGCAACAAAAAAAAAAATGAATGAAAACCCCCTCCCCCAAAACCCCCATAATCACCTCTAAAATCATGTGATGGTCACATTCTGAGAAGGTAGGTGCTGCGTGAATTGGTTGCAACTTTGACGTGAATTCTTGTGATGTTACATATGAATGTATTGGTTCGTTTGAAAATTGAAAAAACCAAGACTCCTGAGGTTCACGTAGATTTCGCATGAAAATCCACATGGAAAAAAATCACCTATATTTTCATGCAACATTGTGGTGAACACTATTTTGAGTGAATGCAATCTCGTCAGATAATTCTTGTAAAGGGAAAGTTGCTCTACTCGTTGGTGTACTAGGCAGCGAATGACAAATATTGTTAAAGCTGCCTGAAATAAATTAACCACCACCACCGTTGGTGTACTTGGTTTTAGTAAATTTCAAGGAACACTCCAGATTATCCAGCCGCTTATTAGGCTTAAAATGAGTATATTTCCCCTAGGACAGCGATACTCAACGGGGGTACCGGGCCTACTTGATTTACACGGCAGGGGGTACCAGCCTAGAAGAAGGTTGAGAATCGCTGCCCTAAGACCTTTAGAAAAAAACTCAAGATTTTATTATTTCTTGTTACTTTTGTATTCCAAAAGTGCATGGAGAGTTTTTTTTGCTAAATTACTTTTTTATTAACACTCAAATGCTCGGGCAGTAATTTGACCCCTATTTTTTTTCTTAAAAATCTCATAACTTTCGGTAGAATTTACCAATTTGGATGCTTCCAGTTGCAAAAGATCCAGATTTGTCAATATTTTTAACTGTCAGATGGGGGACACTAAGTTATATATTTTTGAATCAATACTGATATTTTCAAAAAGGGCCAAACATTCAATATTACGTCCTTTTGAAATGTTAGTCTTAATTATAAAAAAAAATAAAAAAAATATTGTTTTCGGAATGATCGGAAAATTTCACGAATGTTTCATTTTATAACATTGAGAATCGGATCATTAGCTGCTGACATATCGACGTTAGAAAATGGTGGGATGTTTTGGTGAGACTAGGAAAACATACATTTTCTAGGATCGTATCAACCAAGTTCAAAAAAGCAAAATAAAGAGAATTTTCTCAGCTTTTCAAAAATATATATTTTTTTAAAGTGGCAAACATGAGCACATATTTAAAAAACACAACTTGAAATATTGTGCACTTTATGAAAATTTCACTAAAGCACTTTTTGATTGCAAATTTGATTTGCACCGAAAAATGAAGTTGAAAAATTTTTGCGACCAATATTTCGATTTTTTGTAGTATTATTGATCAGTATTGATTCAAAAATTCATAACTCGGTCAAAGATTTTTTTGCACAACCTGGAAATTTCTGAAAAGTTGACATTTTATGTCCCCTTAAACATATCAAAAAAGTGTTGTTTTTTTTTGAAAAATCAAGTTTTAATGACAAAAAGTTAAAAATCACCATTCTTTTACCGTGTATCCTTTTTCAGTGCAGTCCTTATCCATACCTAAAACTTTGCCGAAGACACCAAATCGGTCGAAAAATTCCTTCAAAAGATAAAGATTTTTGAATTTTCTATCATCATTTTTGTATGGACAGCTGCCAAATTTGTATGGAAAATTATTTGAACGAACCAGGGATGGAATAATCGCGAACAAATCAATTTCGCTTGCGAACTTTCTTCACCCGCGAAAGAGAGAGGAGGCAAATCACGCAAAAGAAAATCGTTCCCGAAATTCTGCAAGAAAATCAATCTGCTGATGATTTTTGTGAATTTCCTTATCAGCACCACTCAAAGATATTTATTTCACTTTGTTTACACACATTGCTCATCTACAAAATGTGCCAGGTCATTTTCCGACGTGTGACGTTACACTTGCGAGTGTAGTAGTGAAAAAGATGTTCCGCCGAATAATCAAGATGATGATTTTTTTAGATTCTTTTTACCGATCTTTCGTGCGCGAGAGAGGAGAGCCATGCTCCCTTCGGATTTATTCTCTTGATGATCATCCAAAGATTTTCTTTTGATGATGATTATTCCATCGCTGGAACGAACTAATTATGCAAAATGGCTTCTTTGGGCATACCAAAAGCACCAAAAAAGTTTCAGCCGGATTGAAAAAAAAAACAAAAATTAAAATTAAAAAAATAAACCTATTTTGTAGAGAATTGCTCAAATGTATTTTGAAGGTTCGTCAGCTGGAATTATTTTAAAATGTTTTTTTTTTCGCTAATTTTTTTGGTTTTCTTCAAATCTTACTCTTTTTTGAAAACTAATGATTGCAAAACAACTGAATTAGTGTAAAATGCAATTTAAAACACTTTTTGAATTCAAATTTTGAGACGATGACTTGTTATTTCATTTTTCCCCCCTTCCTTGACGCCGGTCAGAACGGAGGGACAAAAACTTTGAAAAATAGTTGCATCGAATAAATTTGAATTCATTCCGATATTGGCCTAGCCTGCATTTGCATCGAATTCGACGGTTTTGGTGGAGGCACATGGTATTTTCTTTGCCATCTTAGCTAAATTAAAAAAAAAATCTTTCCAGCATCGACAAATTCCTCAACTCACCACCGCCGGTGACTGCCCATCGCAACGGACTCCTCCACCTTCAGGAAAGTGTCTCCATCCAACACATCGCCCCAGGCCAAACCACCATCATCGAGATCGATTAGGAACCTCCATCTTCAAACCAGGTGAGACGATTAAAACTCCCCAATTTTATCTTAAAAAACCACTTTATTCACTTGGCTACCAGAGTAGGGACGCGCGAATTAAAAACTAAATCTAAAACAAAAGTACGTACAGACACACACGCCTACTACAACTACAACTCTATACTATTCTTGTTCTCATTGATGCTGCTCGCGCCGCCACTGCTGCTGTCGGACCGCTTCGAAAGTTGCCGCTTCAGCTCCTTGTGCAGCTTGTCGTTGTTGACTTTGTCACTTTTGCACAGCACTCCGACGCCGCCGTTGTAATGATGATGGTGCTTCTTCCGCGGGATGAAATCGTCAAACGACAGCGACTTGCGGGACTTTTTGTTCCGCCCAAAGGTGGCAAAGAGGGCGCGGCTGTCCGACGCCTTGCGCAGCCTTTCGTCCGACGCGCTCATCTTGCTGGCGGTGGTGGCGTCCGAGCAGGTCGGCGACGGTTGTTGGCCTCCGCGGTCCACCAGCACGCGCATCTTGTTCTTGATCGAGCGCCGGTGGTGGCCAAACTTTTTGCTCAGCTCGCTAAAGGTCGTCGTTTTGGCGGCCTCTTCCTCCGGCTCCGTCTCGTCGGGCTCCTCTTCTTCGACCTCTTGGGTGGTGTATCTTTGGTTCTGTTGGCTGCTGTTTGGGAGAACGGGAGAAGGTCGCGGGTCTTCTTTGGACGGGGAGTTTCGCTTGATCAGCTGGTTAATGTTCATCTTTTTGAGGTTGCGCCACAGGTTGTTCATCTGGGAAGAGCCGCCTGAGGTGGTGGTGGCGCCGGCGGCGGGTTGAGGCAGGGGTGAGGCGGATGATGTTAGCGGGGTTTCCGGGATGTTGATCTGGAGGGAAGAGAAAGGGACATGTTAGATATGTGCAGAGTTCGATTTGAAATTATATTGATTAGAATGCGAAATAATGAGGGCCCACCCGTGTGGATCAATCCGTGCACTGGACACACAATCCAGAGGTCGCCGGATCGAATCCAGTGGCGGACGCAAAACAAAAATCTAACTGTAAATACAGGTATTTGGCGCCGTTGTCATACTCTCGTACACGTAAGAGCCCAGGTTCGTTCGCTCTTTTTAGTGAACCGTACCTTTGAGTGGCTCGCTCTTTTTTTGCCCACCTCTAGTACTAACAATAGTGGCAGACAGCTTTAAAGTTAAGGCTACTAACTCTTGCTGAGCAAAAATCCGTACACTTTGCCGATATGACAGCATTATATAACAAAAACTGTCAAGGAATTATTTATATAAATTAAATTAAATAAATTTTGGGATTAAAAATTTAAACCTGTGTCGTTTTTACAGCTAACAAATTTAACAAAACGCTATCAGAGTGCTTATGACTTGCACGTTTAAAAGTATTCATAAAATAAACCGTGATTTGAATCAAAACTAAAATGTACTACTTTCTGCGTAGACGTCAGATTTGGAATAAAGAGATGTGTTCAGCTTGTTGTCCAAAAAGGAAAGAGAGCGCGATACATGTTCGCTTCTTTATTTATACCTTTCTTACATGTGTTGGTATTGGTTACATTTGATCGTACTAACTTCAAATGACATTATGCGGAAAAACCGAGGGATAGGACAATTCCTTCACCCTTTAAGAGGAAAATACAATAAGTACAGTTAATAATTTTATCAATTTAAGATATACAACAAAATCAAAAGTTAATTAGATATGTTTGGAAGAACAAAACAGTCCTGAATGTTCACTAATGATTAAGAATAAACAATTCTGAGTTCTTCGAAAGAAGGTCACCAGCAAATAAGCCGCCGTACTGCTCCTTGATCGATTTCCATTCATCGACATCGACTTGTATCGGTTCGCCGAGACCACCCGTCGAAACCGATATTCCTGGCCACATCCAGCCTGACTCGACACCGTGTTGTATCCAATGCAACCACCCGAACGTTGCACCCGACCAGCCATGGCCAGTCGCATGCCCATCGACATTCCATGATTCACCACTCCAACGGTAACGCTTTTTGGTTGCAGTGTGCTCCATTTCTGTTGTAATGATAAGAAATAAGATTTAATAATAATGATCAAAATTCCAACATTAAATAACAAACATTGGATACTGAAACAATCAGAATTACAAGTGCATAGTCTATTAACTAAGCAGTTTGACAATCCGTCATTCATCACGATATCAGTTTTAAAGGTGTTTAAATTGTAATGTTGTTTATATGTGTAGCACATACTTATATTTTGTTTCATCAAACAAGCAAAAGAAACTTTTCTAATTCCAGTCTTGGTAATCACCCTTTTCACCACCCTTCGAAAAATTTGCCTTTGCAAGGAACAAAATATTTTTACTTTCAGCAACCAATGCCAGAAAATTTTCTCAAATATCAGGTTTTCTATCAAAATTTTGTTATTAAATATTATTTTGTTATTATACATTATTAGATGCCTTTGCAATTTTTGAAAACACAGCTTCGCTTTTGATAGTCCACCATCGTAAAAGTTAAAAGTATTTACAATATTTATCAACAAAAACAAATTATGGAATTCTCCATTCGTCAATTTAATCGGCTCTATGAAGAGAATTCTAAGCAGCCATGTTGAAAATACGATGACATTTGTGTTATTGCAGCCAAACAATTTCATGTTCAACATTTGTTGTTTCTTGATATAGTACCAAACATGAGTTTTCCAAAACAGTATCATTGATCTGGCATAGATGACTTGTAAGCATTTCCTATTCCCGCTTTGAAAATCCAGCGGTTCTACAACTTTGTCATTTAACAACCAGCAATCGTCCACAAATTTTAGATCATGCCGACCACAAAAAATGTTAACAAAGCGATTGTCTAAAATTTTAGCACATCCTTTACACAAAATCAAAATAGATTGCAATTTTGCAATGCTCGTCAAAAATGTTACCATCATTTTGTACTGAAACAACATGTTTTCCATCGCTTCAAAGCCAACTCGGCATAAAATCACAAAAATCATCAATAAAAATGTTGGAATTAAATCAATGTTTGGCATAGTGTACTCGTTTTCCAAATTTTGCCTACATAGCTTAAGTTCAATTAAACTCAAATTGTTGCTGTCAAATTGTCGTTCTGAATTCTCAGGAACCTTGTCAAATAAAATGTAATCTAAACTAACACACTTTAAAATTTCATCAATTGAATCCAAATTTGGAGTTAAAATTAAATCCTCATGATTATTATCAACATTTATCTCAATTGCACAATCAAAATCATTGCCAATCAACAAGTTTTCCTTAAAACTTTCATAACTGTCAAATTGAACATGTTTCATGTTTTTATAACATTCAAAAACAAACTCTAAAACAAGATTCTCATCATTCTCGCAATCCGAGGTATTTTTAAAATTAGCTTCAATTGTATCCTGTAATTTATCTTGTACAATCGAACTCACTGTATCATTCACTGCTAAATGTTGCTCCTTTTCCAAATCATCACGAATCAAAAATAATTCACCCAAATTAAAATCAAATTTTTCTTCCCAATCCGGGGCATGCACAATTTCGCCTTCCACCTTAGTTTCACTTAAATCTCTTAAACTATCAAACAGTTTATCATCCCAATCCAGGGCACTATCACAATTTACATCAATATCACAAAAAGTTTTATCAAACAAACAGTTTAAATCAAAAAACGAATCATCCTCCCAATTTGGGGTAAATAAACAATTTAGATCAATATCAACATCATGCAAGGAAAAAGTGCTGTCATTTAACAAGCAACTATCATCAATTTCCAATTCAACCATTTGGTCCTCTATTTGTGTTTCATCCAATTTAACATAAGTTTTGTTCAAAACAGTAAAAATTTTCATGCATTGATCGTTATTATCTTGAAGGTTTTCTATTTGGTTGAACATTTCCGCATTTGCGTACTCAATTTCAACACCTTCGTTGCAAGAATAATCATCTGCAGTACTCTCACCCATGAAATTCACAAATTGTCTGTTAAAGTAATCAAGTTTGAAGCAATTTTGCTTAGAATGACCCATTTTCCCACAAAAATCACACGAAATACTAGTCTGAGGATATCTCCTATCATAGCCCTTGTCATAATAGTTTTGTTGTTGTGTTTGGTTATTGAACCTTCGGTTAGAATTAGATTTGTAGTTTAAATGAGGCTGAAATCTTGAATTGTTTTGCCTTTCCGGATAATTTTGCCGTTGCAACCCATCATTTTGTCTGTAATTTCCGTACCATGAAGACCCTTGTCTTTGTGTTGTTGTCTTTTGAATGTAATGAATTTGTTCTGGTGTAAAGTAATTGTACTGTTCCAATTGAGATCCCCCTGATTGATTGTTTAATGCTTTAACGTTTTGTTTTGATATGTTCCATGTTGTGATGAACTTGTCCATCTTGTCCAAAGTCAAACCTTCCTCCTTCAGCAAATTCTCTTTGAGATTCCCGTCAAGAAGACCCGCCAGAACTCTGTCCATGATGGCCACGTTCTTAAACGGCCCGAATCCACAGAATTCCGCCTGCAGCTTGACCGACTGCACGAAATCCTCATTGGATTCGTCAGGTTGCTGGTTCCGTTGACTAAAACGAAAGCGCTGGACTAAGTCAGGCTCCGTTTTGTCCAATTTTTGTTTCAGTTTCAACACAATGTCAGCATAAGAGGCCTTATCCAGCTCATCTTTGCTGTAGTGCAATTTTAATTGAGAAAAAAGAAACGGACCACAGATCGTCATGAAATGCGATTTCTGACGATCATCCGGCACTTGATTTGCATGAAAGGTATAGGCTAGTCGGTCGGACCAGTCCGTGAACGACGTGCCTTTTCTGAACATCTCAATGGAAGTAGCAATCCCGTTCGAACCCATGTCTTAATAAAATCAAGAATAAAATCAAAATTTCCAATGAAAGCAAAATGGAGAGAAAAAAAAATCTCAATTACTCCAAAGTAGGGATCGAACAATTAAAAAGCTTTCTACTCACCGATCTCCGTCCCGGCCTTTGCCAGCAAGCAAAACAAACCCCCAGTAGATGACTCGTCCTTCGATCAGCGCACCAGCACCGAAAATCGTCAGTTCCCGGAACAGCAGAAGAAAACCCGCCGTGGCCAATAAGCCCCACTAATTAAATAAAAAGAAAAACTCTCTTAAAAATCAAATCAAATAATGAGACCTTTTGTTCTTATAAAACAAAAGAATCATACACACACTTACTGTCACAAGGCAAAATGTTAATTATTAGTACACCAAAATGTCGGAACAAAAATTTCCTCGGTGATACTGCCTAGGAAATTTCACTTTTTTTTTAAATAAAAAAAAGGCAAAAAGAGCTTGTTTGACCCCAATCGCCCTTACCTTGCGTTTCAGCTCCTCCAACAACAAAAGAAAATCAACGCTCGCCGCGTCGCGTCGCCGACCAGTCAGCGTCCAAAATGGCGTCCGATGATGAAATTCCACCGACTACCGCAGCCCCTTTTGTTCACCAATCGACGTGACACACCCGATGCCGGTTCCTGAACCGTGCGCAGATTTTCCCCGCTAGTAGCTCGCCTCCTGCCGGTTACGCCAAAAATGCACCGCACACACCGTCAGATCAATTTAGCACACGAATTCGCCGATAACGTGCCGGTTCCACACCAAAAACCACGCCGGGAATCGCCCACCGCGACCAGCAGAACAAACGACGTCAAAATTGCTCCCAAAACCACAGCACTCCGGTTCAATCACTGGCTTAACAACCTCTGCTCACTTGGCGTCGCTGCTCGCTGCTCGACTTAACAAAATGGTTGCCGCGGAGACGCTAGCAGTCCGGACACTCGTGAATTTGCAGCTTTTGTTTTCTCAGCGATTTTTCGCTAGCACAAATGTGAACGACTTAATCCCCCGTGAGGAAGATAGAACTTTTATTACCGTCCACACCGTCACTCCAACGAAAGAAAATCACCGATTTATCGCCGCGCAGTTCTTAAATTCCTCGTCGCTAATTAATATGTACTGCCCCGTAAAAAAAATCCGACAATTCGCATAACTTAGTCGGGTCTAGTCGGGTGGTTTCGGCCGATTCGTTGGCCAACGAATCGGCTGACCGGGCAACAGACTTCTTTGTAATCTTTACATAAGCGTCTGGTGGAAAATCGGTTGTCGAAATCGGCCGACGAAATCGGTTATAAAAACAACCGATTTTTTACCGATTTAGTCTGTGAAAAAAAGGAAATCTGACTCAACCCAATTTAGTCGGTCTATTCGTAGAGCAACTAAAAATCTTACTCCTGACGCATCCCGACTAAATCGGCAACTGGTTGGTTGATTTTGATTACCCGATTTTGTAGGGTTTTTCGTCAGGTCGAGAACTGTCAAATTTTTTACGGGGTGTATCTGCGTAGACGTCAGATTTGGAATAAAGAGATGTGTTCAGCTTGTTGTCCAAAAAGGAAAGAGAGCGCGATACATGTTCGCTTCTTTATTTATACCTTTCTTACATGTGTTGGTATTGGTTACATTTGATCGTACTAACTTCAAATGACATTATGCGGAAAAACCGAGGGATAGGACAAAAACATTATGTTCTTCATTTTTTTTTTTTTTGTTAAACGTATAAAGGTTTACGAAATGTCAAGTTTGGTTTTATGAATAATATCGTTCTCAGTGTTTTCACGAACACATTTCCAAAAAAAAATCATTGAAAAGGTCCTATAACATGTGAAACACAACATTTTATAGGACCTTTAAGGTGAAGCCGTTGATCATTTTCGAAGAAAATTGATCATCACTATAAAATATTCTGTATTAAATTCAATTTAACGAATTTCTTCACCAAAAGGAATCAGCATGTGCCGGTTGTTGCCTTCTTGAAGCCACTGAAAGAATTTTTGGTCTAAATAAAATGCGTTTGAAAATTTATATAATGTTGTGGTACAATCATTGACGTCCTAGTTGGCAATCATTGATTAATGACGATTTCCATAACTTTGCAAGGAATTGGATAATCGTTACCAAAAGGAATCAGCATGTGTAGGGCACTATTCTAAACAACTTGTAGAAGGAATTTTGTCAAAATATTGAAAGCTACGCAAAATTTATATCTTTGAACGAAAAATCATGGCAATGCTGGAAGCCTTCACGTTAAAAAAAACTCTAGATTTGTTAATTCAAATGTTCAAAGGTTTTCACAAGTTTTAGAAAATCTTTGGATCTTTTAATGGATAAATACGTTTAGTATGGAATTTGTAAAAGAACAATCCGAGATTTTTTTTTAAAAGGTCCTATCAACAAATCTGGAGTTTTTTTTAAAGGTCCAATAAACCAAATTTCCAATTAATGCTTTTTGGGTGTTGTTAAATATAAAAAAAACTACCAACCGATTCCCAAAAAGCAAACACTGAAAATTTGGTTTATTGGACCTTTAAAAAAACTCCAGATATAAAAGACAATAGTTTATAGGACCTTTTTTAAAAAAAAAACGCTAGAATTATTGATAATCAAGTTAGAATTGAGGAAAACTCGGAAAACTCTTCATTTTTAAATCAAATTCACAGTTAAATAAAAATGTCTTATTACAAAAGCTTTGACCAAATAAAAAAAAAAAC
Source organism: Culex quinquefasciatus (assembly GCF_015732765.1). Lineage (NCBI taxonomy): Eukaryota > Metazoa > Arthropoda > Insecta > Diptera > Culicidae > Culex > Culex quinquefasciatus. Next base: position 107,337,301 of record NC_051861.1, read on the forward strand.
AATTCTATGTTTCAAAAGTTGTTAAAATTCCGTACAAATCCGTATTATGCGAAAAAATCCCTACAAAAATCCGGCCTGTTAAGATTCCGCGAAGAGGGTCGAAAATCCGTATGGTAAGGAAAAAACCCGTACAGTTGGTAGCATTATTTAAAGTTTCGAGGGCCATTTGTAATAGTAATTGTAATTTACGTAAGTTGAACAAAAATTAGTTGATACGACTTTTTAACAGTTTATTTTGATGCACAGTAGCATAGAAATGGTATAGGTAAAATTATCACTCGTTCAAGGTTGTTAAGGGGTTACATACATGTAAATCGACAGAAAAGTCAGAGGCTGGTGTGAGCACAACCTAAATTTTATTTAAAATCTGTTTTCATGGAATTAAAATATACATTTTCATCTATTATCAAAACAATTTTGAAGACATTTGGTTGTATCATTGCCAAGATGTAGCTATTTGAAGTTAGCAGTTTCAAAAAACGGGTGCCACGATCTCTCAACCCTGCCTTGACCAAATTGACCAAATCGGCTTTTGGTGAAGACTCTTTAAACCGGTCTTGTGTGCATGACGAAGGCCGATTTTCAAAAAACTTATTTAAAAAAAAGATATAAATATTTTTATGTTTTTCATATAAAAAATCGTCAGTTTTTGATTTGATTGGTGCGCTGGAAGTGGGGACGCGAAGTCGTGATTATGCAGGTTAATTTTATTGTGTGCTTTTGTGTCGCTATTCGTATGGGGTGAGTGATTGTTATAATCGAATAATAGCATCATTGGTGCGCTGGAAGTGGGGACGCGAAGTCGTGATTATGCAGGTTAATTTTATTGTGTGCTTTTGTGTCGCTGTTCGTATGGGGTGAGTGATTGTTATAATCGAATAATAGCATCATTGGTGCGCTGGAAGTGGGGACGCGAAGTCGTGATTATGCAGGTTAATTTTATTGTGTGCTTTTGTGTCGCTGTTCGTATGGGGTGAGTGATTGTTATAATCGAATAATAGCATCATTGGTGCGCTGGAAGTGGGGACGCGAAGTCGTGATTATGCAGGTTAATTTTATTGTGTGCTTTTGTGTCGCTGTTTGTATGGGGTGAGTGATTGTTATAATCGAATAATAGCATCATTGGTGCGCTGGAAGTGGGGACGCGAAATCGTGATTATGCAGGTTAATTTTATTGTGTGCTTTTGTGTCGCTGTTCGTATGGGGTGAGTGATTGTGGTAATCGAATAATAGCATCATTGGTGCGCTGGAAGTGGGGACGCGAAATCGTGATTATGCAGGTTAATTTTATTGTGTGCTTTTGTGTCGCTGTTCGTATGGGGTGAGTGATTGTGGTAATCGAATAATAGCATCATTGGTGCGCTGGAAGTGGGGACGCGAAGTCGTGATTATGCAGGTTAATTTTATTGTGTGCTTTTGTGTCGCTGTTCGTATGGGGTGAGTGATTGTTATAATCGAATAATAGCATCATTGGTGCGCTGGAAGTGGGGACGCGAAGTCGTGATTATGCAGGTTAATTTTATTGTGTGCTTTTGTGTCGCTATTCGTATGGGGTGAGTGATTGTTATAATCGAATAATAGCATCATTGGTGCGCTGGAAGTGGGGACGCGAAGTCGTGATTATGCAGGTTAATTTTATTGTGTGCTTTTGTGTCGCTGTTCGTATGGGGTGAGTGATTGTTATAATCGAATAATAGCATCATTGGTGCGCTGGAAGTGGGGACGCGAAGTCGTGATTATGCAGGTTAATTTTATTGTGTGCTTTTGTGTCGCTATTCGTATGGGGTGAGTGATTGTTATAATCGAATAATAGCATCATTGGTGCGCTGGAAGTGGGGACGCGAAATCGTGATTATGCAGGTTAATTTTATTGTGTGCTTTTGTGTCGCTGTTCGTATGGGGTGAGTGATTGTGGTAATCGAATAATAGCATCATTGGTGCGCTGGAAGTGGGGACGCGAAGTCGTGATTATGCAGGTTAATTTTATTGTGTGCTTTTGTGTCGCTGTTTGTATGGGGTGAGTGATTGTGGTAATCGAATAATAGCATCATTGGTGCGCTGGAAGTGGGGACGCGAAATCGTGATTATGCAGGTTAATTTTATAGTGTGCTTTTGTGTCGCTGTTCGTATGGGGTGAGTGATTGTTATAATCGAATAATAGCATCATTGGTGCGCTGGAAGTGGGGACGCGAAATCGTGATTATGCAGGTTAATTTTATTGTGTGCTTTTGTGTCGCTGTTTGTATGGGGTGAGTGATTGTGGTAATCGAATAATAGCATCATTGGTGCGCTGGAAGTGGGGACGCGAAATCGTGATTATGCAGGTTAATTTTATAGTGTGCTTTTGTGTCGCTGTTCGTATGGGGTGAGTGATTGTTATAATCGAATAATAGCATCATTGGTGCGCTGGAAGTGGGGACGCGAAATCGTGATTATGCAGGTTAATTTTATTGTGTGCTTTTGTGTCGCTGTTTGTATGGGGTGAGTGATTGTTATAATCGAATAATAGCATCATTGGTGCGCTGGAAGTGGGGACGCGAAATCGTGATTATGCAGGTTAATTTTATTGTGTGCTTTTGTGTCGCTATTCGTATGGGGTGAGTGATTGTTATAATCGAATAATAGCATCATTGGTGCGCTGGAAGTGGGGACGCGAAGTCGTGATTATGCAGGTTAATTTTATTGTGTGCTTTTGTGTCGCTGTTCGTATGGGGTGAGTGATTGTTATAATCGAATAATAGCATCATTGGTGCGCTGGAAGTGGGGACGCGAAGTCGTGATTATGCAGGTTAATTTTATTGTGTGCTTTTGTGTCGCTATTCGTATGGGGTGAGTGATTGTTATAATCGAATAATAGCATCATTGGTGCGCTGGAAGTGGGGACGCGAAGTCGTGATTATGCAGGTTAATTTTATTGTGTGCTTTTGTGTCGCTGTTCGTATGGGGTGAGTGATTGTTATAATCGAATAATAGCATCATTGGTGCGCTGGAAGTGGGGACGCGAAGTCGTGATTATGCAGGTTAATTTTATTGTGTGCTTTTGTGTCGCTATTCGTATGGGGTGAGTGATTGTTATAATCGAATAATAGCATCATTGGTGCGCTGGAAGTGGGGACGCGAAATCGTGATTATGCAGGTTAATTTTATTGTGTGCTTTTGTGTCGCTGTTCGTATGGGGTGAGTGATTGTGGTAATCGAATAATAGCATCATTGGTGCGCTGGAAGTGGGGACGCGAAGTCGTGATTATGCAGGTTAATTTTATTGTGTGCTTTTGTGTCGCTGTTTGTATGGGGTGAGTGATTGTGGTAATCGAATAATAGCATCATTGGTGCGCTGGAAGTGGGGACGCGAAATCGTGATTATGCAGGTTAATTTTATAGTGTGCTTTTGTGTCGCTGTTCGTATGGGGTGAGTGATTGTTATAATCGAATAATAGCATCATTGGTGCGCTGGAAGTGGGGACGCGAAATCGTGATTATGCAGGTTAATTTTATTGTGTGCTTTTGTGTCGCTGTTTGTATGGGGTGAGTGATTGTGGTAATCGAATAATAGCATCATTGGTGCGCTGGAAGTGGGGACGCGAAATCGTGATTATGCAGGTTAATTTTATAGTGTGCTTTTGTGTCGCTGTTCGTATGGGGTGAGTGATTGTTATAATCGAATAATAGCATCATTGGTGCGCTGGAAGTGGGGACGCGAAATCGTGATTATGCAGGTTAATTTTATTGTGTGCTTTTGTGTCGCTGTTTGTATGGGGTGAGTGATTGTTATAATCGAATAATAGCATCATTGGTGCGCTGGAAGTGGGGACGCGAAATCGTGATTATGCAGGTTAATTTTATTGTGTGCTTTTGTGTCGCTATTCGTATGGGGTGAGTGATTGTTATAATCGAATAATAGCATCATTGGTGCGCTGGAAGTGGGGACGCGAAGTCGTGATTATGCAGGTTAATTTTATTGTGTGCTTTTGTGTCGCTGTTCGTATGGGGTGAGTGATTGTTATAATCGAATAATAGCATCATTGGTGCGCTGGAAGTGGGGACGCGAAGTCGTGATTATGCAGGTTAATTTTATTGTGTGCTTTTGTGTCGCTATTCGTATGGGGTGAGTGATTGTTATAATCGAATAATAGCATCATTGGTGCGCTGGAAGTGGGGACGCGAAGTCGTGATTATGCAGGTTAATTTTATTGTGTGCTTTTGTGACGCTATTCGTATGGGGTGAGTGATTGTGGTAATCGAATAATAGCATCATTGGTGCGCTGGAAGTGGGGACGCGAAGTCGTGATTATTCAGGTTAATTTTTTTGTGTGATTTGTGTTACTGTTCGTTAGGGGTGAGTGATTGTGGTAATTGAATAATAGCATGACCTATGGAATTATTTGTGTCTTGAGCGTAATTTTCGTTGAGTAATTGGTGTTTTTTGTGATTTTTTTTGTGATCTTAATTGTTTTGTGGTTTTCAAAGCCCTTCCTATATCATCGTTGATCGGAAGGCACGGCGTCGGGTAAATTGTATATAATTTTTTGAATAAGGTTTTATTTTTTATGGTGAAAAAGCCATTTCTATATAATGATTGAAAGACGCACTGACATTTTGGATTAATTAATAGTGGAGTGAAAAAATTATGTGTGAGTGACTTTGTGTGTTAATCAAAAAGACCTTCCCATAGCATCGTTGCTCGGAAGGCTCGCCGACGGGTCTGTTATGAAAGTCCTCCCCATAGCGTCGTAGCTCGGGAGGCATCGAAAAGCCAATACCTTATCCTACTAACCCAAAAAAAATAATAATCACGTGATGCTTGAAGGAGATGCTGTGGATTCAACGGTCTCAAGCGGTATCAACAAGTATATAGCGAAAAACTATGTGCTTGATGAGTCTGCAACTTCAACTATCGGACTAACATTCCTCCCTTTCGTTGAACTGCAGGCTTCTTGGGAGGGCGCCGGTATTGACTAATAAAGCAGGGATCTTCAGAGGTTAAACAGTGAACGGATGGTTGGCTCCCACTGATCATTTTTGATTCATTGTTTAACTTCAGCTGATCTGTCAATAACGGAGTAGCAGCTCATTGGCAGTCAACCATGCTCATGCTCATGCTCATGCATGCTCATGCTCAAATCGTCAGTTTTTGATTTCTGTATTTTTTTTTAAAGCAAAATTTCCATATCGGGCTTCGTCATGCACACGGAATAATTCTTGAGAGTCTTCACCCCGATTTTCAGCCAATTTGGTCCATCCCATCTCGAGATATAGTGGCCCCCGTAAATCAACTCGGTGTTTCGAGAAAAACGCTCAGAAAATTTGACAGTCCGCTTTGCGCACAGCAAAATGTTGAGCTGAAAATCGTCTCTAACTCAGTTAAATCATGTAATATCTTCATGAAAGTTTCAGAAGTGATTGAAAATCATCATTTTAGTGGATTCAATAAATTTTCTGTAATATGAAATCTTGTGATTTTCTGCATGTATGTAACCCCTTAATTCATAAAATTATCGTCGATAATATTATCGTCGGGCCATAAAATACTAAACAAAATCAAAAAGTGTCGTAATTTTTCGAAAATAGTCAAATTTTTTGAATTTGCGATATGGGTATCTAACGAAGCGACATTTTGTATGCTTTTTTACTTTATTAGAGTTGTTTGGAAAATACTGAAACTTTCAACTACTCAAATTTTCTAAATTTTCAATTTGGGATTCAATCGAAGCAAAAATTTTGTATGCCTTTTTACCTCATTGATGTTTTTTTTAATACTAAATTTGCAATATGAAAACTTCACAAATTTTGCTTCGTTTGATACCCTATTGCAAATTTAAAAATGTTTAGTATTTTCGAAAAATACGGTATTTTGTGAAAACAAAACTTAAATAAACTGGAAAAGCATAAACAAACTCGCTTCGATTGATACCAATATTAGAAATTTTGAAAATAGAAGTACAGTACTTGTTCGGTAACTGGGCCGAGAACGTAGCCCAGTCACCGAATGCTGCTCGCTAACTGGGCTGAACGAAAAATAACGAGGGGACCACCGATGCATAATATTTTCTTGATGAAATAAAAAAATAAAAGTTAATCAAATTTATTTACAATGCTTGCTTTTTATATTTCTTCAATTGTGACTGGAAATCAAATAAAAGTTTGAAAAAAGTTTATTAATTTATTTAACATGATTTTTGCATCCATTAACCCCTCGGTCATTTCAGTTTGTTTTGCTTTTTGTGACGTTTGCCTTCTTTTTAACAGCCCAGTTGAACAACGCCCAGTTACCGAACAACTACTGTACCGTCAGTGGGGGTGACTTTGGATCAAAAAACGATACACCACTCGTAATTTCTTAATAATAAACAAACAAACAAAAAACTCGCACTTTTTTACACTTGGCCTACTTTGTTTGTTTGCAGAAACCTCAGCCTGCATAGTCTAATTCCTCCTTAGGACACCAAATCGATCAGAAAATTGAATCTAGAGAAACATATTTTTAGTATATTCCCAAGCTAATTTTGTATGACAAGCGTTCCTTTGCTTTCTTTTTATTTGTATGAAACTTTGTCCATGCATTTTTAATCAAAAATCTGAGAAAATTTCCCATAATTTTACTTTTTTAGACTTCTGGTAATTTTTTTGTTGGTTGCTGAAGTAAAGCCTCTTAAAGTTTAAACTTTGTGGAAATTGTGCAAGTATGTTATGTTACACATGACCAACATGACAAATAAAAATTGCACGAAGCTCTTAAAATGTATTTTATTCTATTACATTTCAATCATTTCATTTGGGATTTCCAGGTTGTGGCCACTTCTTTCGAAATCCTTTTCGAAGCCAACAAACCGATCAGAAAATTTCATCTGATCATTTGTTCTTTTGATATAGGGAATGAATAAAAAAAAAGTTTCATAAAAATAAACAATATAAATTCCGAAATTCTCTAGCAGTGCTGTGCTGTTTCCGTAAACTTTGTTGAAGACACCAAATCGATAAAAATCTAAACAACAGGATTCATCAGCACACAAATCTTCAAAATCATCCTTACCGGCTCGTAAATATTCTCGGCATCGTTCGAGTTGTCCTGATCGTCTCCAAAATTGGCGAATCCCGCCAGCGCCAGCTCGTTCAACTCTTCGTAGTCGTTGTTACCAACTGAATAGCTTCCCCCAATCGGCACCACCACCAAATTCGCACTCTTGGACTTTTCCTTGAGCCGCCCCGTCTCACTGTCCCGCACCATGTCCACCTTGATCATCTGACCGTCGGGCTCGTCCTCGCCGCCACCGTTGCGCTGGTTCAACCGGCGTGCCTTTTTCGCACTCAAATCGACGACCGCGTAAATTGGTTCGCCGCTAATGGCCACCACCGGTTCGGCGATTTCCTCATACACTCCGCCACCAGCATTGCTCCGCTTGGACGGAACGGCGCGACCTTCAACGGTGGACGCCGCCGCAGCCGCCGCCGGTGACCGGTTCAGGTTGGTCCGGCTGGTGTGGAGTTGCTGAGGCTGACTAGAGGACAGATTGTTGTGGCTGTTGCTGCGGCTGCGACCTTTCGGTGGCTTTTCCGACGCCGACGAGGCCTTCCTGTACAGTGTGTCCGTTGATCCGGCACTCAGTTTGCCGGCCCCAGCAAGGTGGAACCCATTTGCCGTCAGCTCGATGGTGATGCTGGGAAAGAGGGGAGAACAAAGAAAACACGATTGAGATTGATTAAAGTTGCATCAATATGCGAATAATGAAAATGTCGACTGAAACGGGGCAAGAATTTTGCCATTAACGGTTGACAATGTCATATGTCTAACTCCAACTTTGCCGAAGACATCTAATTGATCGATCTACGCCCGCTCATTCGAACGTATTCGAATTAAAAAGCACTCAAGCGTCAAAACCAGTTGTCAAACTGATGGTGACGTTTCAACACCATTGTTCGACAATTTCAGTCGTTCTAATTAGCGAATTTGGATTCGCTCATTCGAATGCAGTTTCATTCGAATTAGCGAATCCACTCTGTATCAAACAAAGTATAAAACAAAGCGAAATTGCGTATGCATTTTAACTTTTTTTGTAAAATACAGTAGACTCTATCTCTGTCGATATTGAAGGGACCGTCGAGAGCGGGAGGTTTCAATTGTCAAATTTTTGATTGTCGTGCTTAGGTATGACACCTAAACTACGCTAAAATGATTTAAATTTTATAAATCCAAGATGGCGGCCAAAATAGCGGTGATGCGATATTGAAAAAATGCATTTTATTTTTTATATTTTTTATTTTATATTTTTTCAAATTTGACTTAAATGAGATCGAAAAACTCAAATTTTCTGTTAAAAACAAGAGCATGAGCATGAGCATGAGAGACCACCCATGGTTGTCCTTCTCCGTTGCTGAACAGGACCGTAATATCCCATCAGCACAACTGGTCACACGCTTCAACGATCAAATGATGTTTCCCTTATCAACAGCATGCATGAATGCGCTGAAAAGATAAAACATCACGATCATCAAAACTAGAGCCGGTGCGAATAGGAAACAGTCGTTGGCCACCAACGGCGCCCGCCATGTCAGTTTGTAGATCTCGAGGGGATGGGACGGGAATGTTAGTTAGCACAGGCTGCTACCAAGGGTGGGTTCTATACGATATCCACACCCCGCGTGTGCCGGAAAACTACTTCTACTTGGGATTTTGTTAGTGGGGAAGGGTAATGGCCAGGATTCATCATAGAGGATGATGATGTGGCCCAATAATCAATGAATTTTGTTGAATAGGGTGATGTATTATGTATTCTCAAGGCAAACAATCGGATGATGCGGATGAGACCGTTCCCGGTTATTTGGTGTTGAGTTTAACATAAATGATTCAATCTTAGACAGCCGGCTGTGGAAAGATAGAATCAAAATTATGTGTGATTAAAAGGTGAAATATTAAACTCAGCGTAACATATTTACGTAGAGTTGCCCTGAGACTATTTATACTTTTAAATTATTATAAGATGAGCGACCAATTAATGACTGAAGAGTTATGATGTTATCTGAAGAACTTGAACAATCGCGTTGAAACAATATTTGTCGCCGTGATTCGCGGGAAACGAATGGTCGAATTGAATGATAATTTATATTTTGCTGACGCAATTTAAAAAGAATCTTCCCGTGAAACAATTGCAAATCATAGAACAAAGAAATCCGACTGTGATGTGTATCAAATACATGACTAACGGGAAAAACACACCGACGACGATGGACGAAAACGGAACGCGAAAAAAATGCGTCCCGACGGACAGGCACCTCGAAACGAACTGGCTCAGCTCTGCTGTCATCATGACAACCAGAGCTAGCCGCGCCTTCACACACACACGCACGAACTCATCCGAAATACACACCGACGACGATCGACGAAAACGGAACGCGAAAATAAATGCGTCCCGACGGACAGGCTCCGCGAAACGAACTCTCAAATTTTCTGTTAAAAACAAGAAAAGAAAAACTACGAAAACATTTTTTTGTTTGTGATTTGATTATCCGTAGTCCCATACCTTCAGATAATTGAACTTCGGATAATCGAGTATGTACTGTATGCAATATTGATATTGAGAAGATCGACAGCCTGTAGAAAAAATCATATTATAGGGGAAATTCTCGTATGTTTGGCAGGTTAAGCACTCGCTCCTAACTCCATCCAATTTGCTGATTTTCACTATTTAAACAACTAGTTTTGCAAAACTTTTGATAGACACTTGCTTGCTAACTTCTAATTGAGCTATTTATCACTCGATTTCAGTTGAAAACGCTTTTAATGAGCTGTAATGGAACACCCGACGGGGGTGTTTCTTCAAATTGCCGCCAGGTTCGCTTTTGTTGTACTCTATATCCCTCTTCTGGTACATTTGATGAACTAAATTTTTACCAATAGATAGCACCACTGTGAAGTAAACAGTTACCGTACGGAGTAGTAATATCGGTTTTAAATAATTTTAATAAAAAACTATTTTTTCTCGCAGTTTTCTAACTAAACTATGTAAAAGTTAGCAGAACTATACAGCAGAAGGTGGGGGAAGGAACTTGCGCGATCCATACATTTTTTTGTAATTGTCCTTGAGGAGAGGGGAGGGGTTGTAGTGGGAGGGAATGTGAGATTTCAAAAAAGTGTCCATGTGGTTTATGGATGGTCCCGAATGTGTTCTCGATCCACTGTGAAATGTCCAGCTTAACTAGGATAAGCTGATCTTCCCCGTTGAGCATTCGCAGGCACGAAGCGTTTGATCCGTTTTGTGCACCTTCCGGACGTGCTCCTGGAGGGCACCAAGGGACTCGAACGTGATCACACAGCGCTCGCAAACTTGCAACCGATTGGTCAGATTCTTCGACGATTGTGGCTTGTTGGTGGTAGATCTTCAAATGCATATCCAAGTAATTTTTCTCGGTGAAGAACTCCGCATCGCAAACGCTCCGCCGTGTAGTTGGCGGAAATCGGATCGCAAACCGCCGCCTTGTGCTGCTCGAGCCGCTTCATCGAGTCATGGCAAATAGTCGCCGCCTGCAGTGTGGACACTTGATGCTCTTCTACTCGATCGGATGCACAACAGGTGACGAAACGTTCCTGCTGAATCATCACTCGCCAACGTTGTATTAGGACTTGTAGCGGAACTAGTCGAAAAATCTACCACTTCATCGTCGTATTCGTCAGGTTTCACCTCCGACGCCATCGGTTCCGGACGTTCAGCCTTTATCTTCATGGCAGCAGTGAATGCCACCAGGTTGGAAGGACCCATCAACCTGCAAAACAAACATTCCTTTGATTATTAATTGGATCCACTGGAAAGTGGATCTGGCACAAACCCCTTTGTGCTGCTTCTTCAGGTCCAGGAAGCCTTGCCTCGATTCTGCCCTCACTGGAGTTCTCCCACACCAAACGAACACACTCGCCCTTCCAAACGGCTTGTCCGGATCGTCCTGCGCCCACCACCTTCCCCGGTCGTGGTGGCTCCACCTCCACCTATTTTTTCCGGTTGCCACATCCGGACAGTTAGATTGATCGGTTCCGTAAAAGAAAAGGGTCACAGTTGCCCGAGAAACAGAGACAATTTTTTGTTTCAAGAAAAGCGTAAACAATTTTTGGCAGTTTGCTTTGACAGATCTAGATGTCAAAAGCGGGGAGAGAAAGAGAAAAAATGATGATGGCGGCTGCTGTCACGCTGGTAGTAAGCAGTTTGAATAATGTATGGTGGAAATCAATTTAAATTAAATATTTCCCAAATTAAACATCGGTTAGGGATAAAATTTGACCTGGTGAAAGCTATTTTTTTTGTAAATCAGCAGGTAAAATTTTGTCGCCCTGAGATATGTAGTTTTTGAAATATTCACAAAAAAAGTGAATTTCGTAGAACAAATTTAAATTTCTTACTACCAAACGAACAGCGCCATCTATGAGAAATTTTGGCCCGTCCGGTAATCCATTGAATGTCAAAGTGCTGATTTGGCAACATTAGAGGCACGCTGGAATTCAAATCAAACCTTGTATATTTTATTCTTTATTAGAGGTTTTTTTTTGTTTAATACTAAAGTTTTCACGGAGTACTGTATTTTTTCAAAAATATTGAAATTTTAATGAAAAATTCGATATTATAAAAATATGAATAATATGAAAAAATAGTGCTTTCAAAAACAGATAATTAAGTATTTTACACAAAAAAAACTCTTATAAAATAAAAATGCAAACAAAATTTCACATCATTTGATACCCAAGTTGCAAATTAAGAAAACTTTCAAAAAAAAACTATATTAATGCATCTCCAGCGTTGGGGGCAAACATCGAAGCAAATCAAATTTGAAATTGAAAAAAATATTAAGAAGATGCAACAAAAAAAAATGATTAAAGCAATTAAAAACATGAAAAAGAAAAACTAAAAATAAAAAACTTGTAAAAAATTAGAGCTTAAAATAATTTATAAAATTGAAGAAAATATTAAAAAAAATTAAATCTAGGCTTTTTTATTACGTCCTATGATCAAATATAAACATTTACTATATCATTTTACTTTTTACATTTACTGTATGCTTACTCCGATAGAAAGTGACATAAGGTGTGAGAGGGACACACTCAATGTTTACATTTGTGTATAGGACCTAATCAAAAGAAGTTTAGAAATCAATAAATTAAAAAAATAAAAAAAACAAGAAAATTTTTATCAAAAGAAACGAAAAAAAAAACTAATTTAAAAGGAGTCAGCATTAAAAATTAATCTTCAACAAATTAAAACAATTGAAAAATCTCAATTTGAACAAAACTTACTTGTAATTTTTTAATTGCATATTTGAAATTTTGAAATTCTTGGATTTTTGATTTTTGAATTTGTGAATTTTTAAATTTTTGAATTTGAGCAATTTTCTCAGATTTTGGTCCTTCGTTTTTTTTTTTGTATTTTTTAATCCGCCATTTTGCATCATTAGCTTTTCCATATAAATTTCCATACAAAAATGATGTATGAAAAAAATCTGTACCTTTTGAAGGCATTTTTTGATCGATTTGGTGTCTTCGGCAAAGTTGTAGGTATGGATAAGGGACCATCCACAAACCACGTGGACACTTTTTTTTTGGAAATCCCACCCCCTGTCCATTCAAAAAAATGTTTGGAGCGTGGACAATTGCCATACCCCCTAAAGTGTCCACGTGGTTTATGGATGGTCCCTAAGGACTACACTCAGAATAAATTATTAACGTTAAAAAATTTTTGGTAATTTTTAATTCACTTTTTGTCACTAAAACTTGATTTGCAAAAAAAAACACTATTTTTATTATTTTTTCATTTTTTGATATGTTTGAGGGAACATCAAATGCCAACTTTTCAAAAATGCAAAAAATCTTCGACCGAGTTATAATTTTTGAATTAACACTGATTTTTTTTTTCAAAAAATCGAAATATTGGTTCCAAAAACATTTTGATAATGTGCATCGTTTTGAAGTTAAAGCCATTTTTAGGTAATTTTTTTTTTTTGAAAATAGCCGCAGTTTTCATTTTTTTTTAAATAAGTGCACATGTTCGCTCAACAATATTTTGGAAAAGCCCCTCCTTTTGACTTTGGTCAGAGCCGAGGGGAAAAAAATAAAGCCATAGTTTTAGCATTTGCATGGAAAAAGTGTTTTAAAATGCTTTCTACACTATTTCAGTTGTTTTGCAATAGTTAATTTTAAAACAAAAAAAACCTAAACATCCAAATTTTTCGAAAATTTAAAAGATTTATAAATCAACCCAAACATGCTCAACCTTCGGGAAGTCGCGTGTTTTCGCCTTTCTTACAAGTGCCCTTACAAACTGTGTACAAAGTACACGTACGCGACCTCCGGTGGGTTAAAATGATTCTAAACGCAGGGAAATGCATGTCAATTTGATTTCAGCTGATTTTCTTTAAATTTGCATTGAAATTTGGAAGTTTTTTGAAAAAATATTTTTTTTTGCCCCCTGATTTTTCGGGCCAACTTTAAAGGGGGGGGGGGGGTTTGGGGCAATAACTTTAAATAAAATTTGTACCAGCATTATGACATTTTAAAAGTATTTACAATATATAGGCAAGTAGAAAAATATTTACACTAAAATAATAGAAAAAGAAAATATGTAATTCGTCAACTTTCAGGTCCAGTTCTCACTATTTTTGACACACATGTGTCATAATTTCATTTCATCTCTCATTCCAATGATCTTCTCTACTCACTGCCCTTCATTACACCGAAAATTGATTTCCCGCTCGATTAAATCGCACCTTAAACCACACATTTCCAGTTCATCACACACAAGTCCACCTCGCATTGCCCCACAACACACACACACGCAACTCACCTTTCCGCGCTCCACTTGGCCAGATTGTTGTGATTGATATCGGTAAGCGGTTTCGGCTCCAGCGTCGTCATCATCGCCTTCGCCTGCTTCGTTTTGGCGCTCAATTTTCGCAGATCTGTTACACTGCCACTGCCGACGGTGATTCCGCGATTATTGTTGCCGGCCACCGCACCACCGCCACCATCTGGCCCAATGGCCGCGCCGTTGATGGACCACAAATCGCCGGTGCTTGCGGCCAGGTTGAACCCATCGTTGACGCCGTTGGTCAACCCGAGGGCCGCATTCCGGAACCGTTTGGCCGCGGACAATTTTTTCAAGCCGCCGCCAAACATACTGTTGATCCGACACACCTCACTGGACTGATGCAGTTGCTCCAGATTCGTCGGATGCAGGCGGAAGTTGCTGTTGTTGTTGTTGTCCTCAGGCTTCTTCGTCTCTCCTCCCTTGGCCACGTGTTCGCTGCCAACGGCGGGCACCGTTTTGCTTTGCTCGTTGCCGTCTGGCTCGTCGTAGTTGGCTTTGGGTTTGTCCCCTCGAATGCCGTTACTGGTGATACTGCGAGCAGCGTTGCTACGCGATGCTTCTAGCGATGTTGTTGTTGTTGTTGTTGTTGTTGGTGCTGCAACTGTTGCTGGCTTTTCATCGTTTTCCCTGGTGTGATGAAAGTGGGGAGAAAAGAGAGAGAAGAGAAGAGATGATGAACAAACCCGAGATAAATATAGAATTTTTCCAGATTGTGGCTTTTCATTCGCAGGCGATTGAGGATGGTGATGGGAAGAAAGCCGCAAGAGTGTCTCATCTCACATTTTCATTGTATTTTGTTGAAAAATAATCTGCATTATATATCATCCTTAAAAAAGTTTTTTTCATTTGCGCCCTTTTAACAATTTAATAAAAATCAGAAGGTAGCGGAACAGCATTTAATTCCAGTATGCCTCTAATGTTGCCATATCAGCACTTCGACATTCAATTAAAGCTCATTAAAAGCGTTTTGAACTGAAATCGAGTGATAATTAGCTCAATGAGTAGTGAGCAGGCAAGTTGCTATCAAAGGTTTGTAAAATTAGCTGTTTTAATAGTGAAAATCAGCTAGTTGGATGGAGTTAGGAGCGAGTGCTTAATCTGCCAAACATACGAGAATTTCCCCTAAGAACATTATTCACTAAAAAACGTCCTAAAACTTGAAATTTTGATTGAAAACATTTATTTTTGCATTTGAAAATTTATCATTTTTCTATTTTTGAATTTAAATGTTTTATTCCGTATGTGGATTTTCGAAAATCTTCAAAAAGTGTATAGTAACATTCCGTTTTTGGCAACACGACATGATTTTTTAAAACTGGGATGTTGCCAAAATCGGGAAATCTTAAAAAAATGTATTTTTGAGGAAAAACACTAGTATTTGTGTGAGAACCATCAATAAACATCGGTAACCCTTCATAATGAGGGGTGTGATTTGAACGAATATTTATAAACCACGAAAGATTTTTTTTCACTAATTAACATGTGTTTTGAAAGTATTACGAGACCAAAAATATCACATTAAATTAAGGTGTTGCCAAAATCGGGAATATTTGAAGAAATTGTTTCCAAAATCGGGTATTGCCAAAAACGGAATGGCACCGTACACGATAAGAAAAATTTCAGATTTATCATTTAACTTGTTATTACTAAAAGTTGAATTCCCAAAATACGTACCTCTTAGGGTGGTGCTAATCAAGTAGCGAAACAAGATATGATTTTTGAAAAAAAAAATCGAATTCGAAAAAAATATATAATGAATTCGATAGCAAATATGATATGTTTGTTTGCAGTAGTGTAATGTCTACTTTACACGCGTTTAATTGGACCGAAAGGCAGATTTGCTACCAAAAATGACATCACAATTTTGTTTATTGCAATTTAAAAAAACGTTATGAACGAAAAGGAATACATTTTTTTTAAAGCTGAGAAAATTCACAACAATTTTCTTTTTTTTTTCTTTGTAAATCGGACTGCTGATTGCTGAGCAATCAGCAAATAAATGATCATTCAAACGGTCCATTTTTTTAAAGTCATTTTCAATTGCATTGCATTCATTTGGCATCTAAACAGGATTTTTTTTGAAATTTAATTGACAGTATTATCCATTTTTAATATCCACCATTTTTCCAAACATATCTTTCGCGGCCAACCTTTCGGTGGCTATATCTTGAAAATGGAGACCTTTATCAAAAAATCTGTAAAGTACTTTTCCATTGGAAATTCAATTTTACATTTAAAAATTACGTCAAATTTGTTTTTGCGTGAAATTTAAATTTTCCAAAAATCAAGATTTCAACTCGGCGACAAATTTTTTGACCATGTTTCTCTATGGCACAAAAGTTGCGGGTTTTTGCCCCCTAAAACATATCAAAAAATCTCAAATATAAAAAAAATATGTATTTTGGGAAATTGGGTTTTTGTGAAAAAAAAGTTGATTAAAAAATCTGCAATATTTTTTCCCGTGCACCTAATTTTTACTCAAAAGTCCTCAACAATACCTACAACTTTGCCGAAGACACCAAATTGATCAAAAAATTCACTCAAAAGTTACAGCTGTTTAAATATTTACGTACCATTTTTGTATGGACAGCTGCCAAAATTGTATGGAGACTTGTATGGGTAAACCAATGACACAAAATAGCTTATTTGGTCATAACGAAGGCCCCCACAAAGTTTGAGTCAAAACAAAAATACAAATAAAATCCATTTCCGGTTTTGGTAGAGAATTGTTCAGCACTTAAAATATTTTTTTAAATTATTTATTTGCTCTATCTCAATACAAATTTCAAGTTTTGAAAATTTGGTAGTTTTAAACACGTTTCAAACGTAAACAACAACTTCATTTTTTGTAAACGGAATGAGTAGTTGAGTAAGAATTTAGATCGGTGAACCATTATATAATTGAAAACCGGTTGTAAGATTACCAGTGATGAATTTCGTTGCCAAACTTTGGTTTTTAACTTTACTGTACTTCAAGTTAACAAATGATATAATTAGGCTTAGTGATTTTTCACGCTCGAAAATTGCCAATTTCACGGGGACCTCAATTTCAAAACACCAAATTTCACGCAAATTTCGCGGAACTGCAAAAATGTTAAAATAACTCTGAAAATCCTATGTTTAAACCACAGAAATTACTATTTATGCTTCATTATGTATTATTATGTAAAAAAATCTTCCAATTTTCTAAAAAAAATCCTCCTGGTTATTGGATGGGCTCTATATTTATTTTGAAACAAAATGTAGGGCACACGTATTGTCATTTACTGAACTGTTCCGTTAATATTCGACTAACAAAGCTCAAATGCTTTCGCTAATTTGCTTCTGTTATATTATTTTACATTTTATTGAATTTCATATCATAGCTAGATTTGTCCAGTCAAAATGAGTAAAATAAATTGAATTTTCTGCGTCATTTAGCCCATAAAATATATTTTTAAGGGTTTTAGCTCATTTTTTAAAAACTAAATTTATAAACATTTTGCAAAAATAATATAATTTTTAACAAAATCGAAATTTATTTTCTGAATGAGAAGAGAAAACAAAAAAGTAGTATTTTTTAACTTTCACGGCAATCCACCCAAATAAACAAATATCAATTTAACAGGCCCAAAAAAAATTGTTATGTTTTTAAAATAAGATTCCAAAGATAAAAAAATACTCTTAATTTTATTTTGAATAAAACAAAGCTAGATTCTTTTAATTTCTTTCAAAACTATACCTTTCAATTAAAATAAAATTCAAATAAAATTTTTAATACAACGAATGAAAATATTACTAATTTTTTTTAGTTACTGAAAAACTAAAAAATCTCAACATTTCTTCAAATGATTCATATCAACTTTTGACACACATATATAATCAAGCTTTTTAATTGAAAACTAATGAAATATCTTTTATTTTTGGATGAAATATTTATTAAGTTGTTAGGCTGGTACAAATTTTATTAAAAGATTTTGTCTCATCCCCCCTCCCCCTCCCTTCGAAGTTGGCCCGAAAAATCGGGGGACAAAATTTTTTTTTCGAAAAACTTAAAAATTTCAATGGATCAGCTGAAATAAATTTAAAATACATTCCCCTGCGTTTTTCATTCCATTTTTAGAATGTTTGGGATCATTTTAAGAATGTTTGGGTTGATTTAAAAATCTTTCGAATTTTTGAAAATTATCGATGTTTGTTATCGCAAAATGTTTTTTTTTTTGCTAAAATTTTTGTTTTCGTCAAATCTTACATTTTTGAAAACTAATGATTGCAAAACTACTGAACTTGTGTAAAATGCATTTTAAAACACCTTTTCCATGCAAATGTTGAAACTATGGCTTGTTATTTCAATATTTATATTTTTTATTTTTTTGCTCATTTTTGCATTTAATGATTCGAGAAAATTGATAAATTTCACGAATTTCACGCCGTCTACGAAACCGTCATCAATCATTAACCCTATATTAGTAATAAAACCAGGATATTCACTCGCTTGATTCTACAATAGTGCATAACATTATTTTTATTCCCTTTTGAGTTTAAGAAGTTATTTTATGAAAAATCGTTACATTTTCACACAAACATAAAATTTCACGGGATTTCGCGGAAAAAGCCAAATTTCGCGAATTTCACGCTGTCCGCGAAATCGTGAAATTTCACTAACCCTAGATATAATCAATCCATTTTATTTTTTTAATGTTAAAAAAATGACGCACAACTTGAACTTGGGTGCAAATGGGGTGAAGTGGGGTCATTCTCTACCAACTCACATAAAATCGATATAACTTTGTCCTAAGGGGTAATTTTTGTCCCTGATCACGAATCTGAGCTCCATTTTGCGATATCTCGTGACAGTGCACAGTGGTCCAGATCTCAAAATTAAATTTGATTTTCCGAAAAATGATGAAGTTTTGGAGCTTTGGTGTCATCAGAAGAGTTGTTGCAAATGGATAGGGGCAACTTTTGGTTTGGTTGAAAATAAGGTTGATTCACGATTAGGATGATTTTGAAAATCTAACTTTTCAGGAATATTTTTGGGAAGTTTTTGTCTTTTAGAATATTCTGCCCACCATAGGGGGATGGCGTCGCTATTTTTAGACCACATTTTCCACTTTTTCTCATCGAAACCGACTACTTTATCGACTTCATTATGCTGGGCGAGATAGGACGCCGTCTATTTTTAGACGATGACTCAGCACTTTTCCACTCTTGCACTTAAAAAAAACCAGAGGGCAGCACGATGTAACGCCACGTCCCTATTGAAAAAACGGCTAATATCCACTTTTGGCAAAAACGAGATATTAGCACCAGGTGGTAGAGGATGTTCCAACGCATCTTCTGGAACTTTGATTTTACTGAAATAGTGCTTAGACTTGGCTACCGATGCAAAAAACCAAACGGTCTTTCTTATGGGAAATTGCCTTGACGGAGATTTTGTCACAAACACTAAAACGCGTTTTTCTCGGAATACTTGATTTGGCAAAATAGCCGAATTTTCAATTATGGGCAGTATTGTTGGGCTTGCCAATCCAAGCAACATTGTCGAAGACACCTACATTTTATCTCGCAATATACGCCTTCTGCCATGATCGCGTTATTTACATGCAATTTTCGTTTCAAATCTGAAGAAAAATGAATTTTGAAAAAGTTGTCCATATTACCTCAAACTACAATTTTGGAAATTACAGATTTGATTTAGTGCAGCATGACTGCGAAAAAAATAATTTCCTTGACATAAGTCACTTTTGCGATCACTGCCTCACATTCTAGACACAGCACACAGTTTACTGGTTTTGTTTGCGTTCCCTTCCGAGTTTATCATAGATTTTCCATCCGTTCTAGACCACGTATGCGTATGTGTGAGAGTGTTTTGTCCATAAGCATATTGGGGCGAACCCATTTTGAGTGACTGCTTCCCCAGACCAGACCTTATTACCAGCGAACCGAGGTGAACCTTCCGCTTGTTGGGTCTGGTTTCAAAATTATAGAAAAAAATGTGTGTCGTCCCCCCGGTCCACTGATGCAGCAAGAACGCGCGATGGGACGGATGGATTTTTCGTTTCTTCTCCCTCCTCCCCCTCATTTTTTCATCGAACAAGAGAAGCATCGGCAGCAGCAGCATAATATTCCATTTGAAGTTTATACAGAGTGTCGTGTTTACTCTAATGGAAAACCGTTTAGTTGCTCAGCCGACATATTTACGATCTAGCACAATCGAGAGTGGCGCAAGACTTTGTACTACATAGGATAGGTGTTAAGATACTAAGAACATGCGGCTGGTCGAGCTGATGGTTTGGGTTTGGGATGAACAACCTCAGTACAAACATGAAGAGGATCAAATTCTTGGTTTAGATATGATTAGATTTGGTCGAGAACGTGAACGTGGCATTTGGCCCTTTTGAAATATAAGTCGTGATTTTGAAATTATAGAGATTGTAAAAACTCGAATAGATTAGAACATTTAAAAAAATAAAAATAAATTAAACATTGTATCAGTTAACAAGATAAAGTAGTTTTTTTAATAATTGTAAGGTTATGTCTCAGCAACCATGGGTCGGATATTTTTCTTAAGGTAGGTCAAAAACATAAAAAAAATAAATCTTCAATTTTCAGTTATACCCTCCACTGAATTTTGAAATGTTTTAAAATTTCCTTGTTCATTTATGTTTAAATATTTTTGAATAATTTTTTATCCTACCGAAATGTGTTAAACTATCAAGTGCAAATCGTCATTCTTATGTAAAATTGTCTGATCTGTACGATAAAAATATTTTCAGATTTGTAAAATCTGACCTAACATTTGAAAATGGCCAAAAATGCTTTCTTAGTGGAATTGGGGTTAAATTTACCCTAGATGATTTTTGCGGTGCATGTGGTTATTTTTACTAAATTCCTGGCACATTTTCACATAAGTTAAGTGCCTTTTGGATGGCCGCTTAAAGCCTCCGCTCTAAATACAGACAGATTTTCTAGAAAAAAATGTAAAAAATGGTCAATTGGGGTAAAATGGACCCTTTGCCGTTTCGTGCGGTGGATGAAACCATCAACAATCGATTTCCCGGATTTTTTTTACATAAAAAACACTATTTTTCATACCAGGGAACCAGCCGCGTTCAATTATGTCCGATTTTGGGTTCCATTTCGCCCACTGTGTAATGGTGAAAAATTGCTGATTCAAACTGAAGGAATCGATTTTTTTTTTGAACAGCTGTACCTGGGTGCAGAATAGTTGTCCGCAAAGCGGCCTCAATTTAGAACTGTCAAAGCGGAACCAATTTACTGTTTGAAAAATGATAGTAATCGATCTATGATTTATTTTTTCAGGAATAAAAAAGTCGAGGGCGTCGAGCTTTTGAGGTATTCGAAGTCAACACATTTTTAGAAGAGGGTTGGAATCGAGATTGGCATAATTTGTCGCTAACATTTAATAAGCGCTACACAGAAAAAAATATTCCTGTAAATTTACATTATTTATCATGTACCAAAAGGTATCATGATAAATGATGTATATTTACATTAGATTCATCGGAAATTTACATGATTTTCATTGTAAATGTTTCAAATCAAAATATTGAGAAATCGTGTAAATTTCCAATGAAACTAATGTAAATTTACCAAAGCCAAAAAAAATTTTTTTGCTCCGTTGAATCTAGAATCTGATGCATTTTCATGATTCTAGATACAACGGAGCTAATGATTACACCTTACAACACAAATTTACGACAAGCTTATAAAAAAATCCAAGAAGATTTGAAGGAATCTAATGATAATTTTTTTTGTTAACAAGTTTAAGATGTATGCAGAATTAGTTTAGAAAAAAAAATATATTTACTCTTTTACTTACGGGTTTATTAAGTCATCGGTTGACCAGAGTAGACGTTTCCATCGTCGCCAAGGGCTTCTTCATCAGACGGTACTGCCATGGCCGGAATGATTCCGGTGCCGTGAACGCTGAAAAAGTGCAGAAAAAACTCAAAACAAATAATTTGTAAACGGAGCAATAAAAACTCACCTATGAAGGCTTATTTTGGCCCGTGCGGTTAGTCAGTCAACTTTAGCTTGATCTTGTACGATGAACCCACTTCCGGACTTCCGGAGCTCTTAACGGTGCAGGAAAGTATAATGTGCTACAAAACCTGAACATCAGACTCACAATTTAAAACAAAACAAAGTCACGACATTTTTTGCAACTCCAGCTTATGCTGCCGGCCACCGGTGGACCGATTCCTAACGGTAATTGTATGGGAGCTGTCAACATGCTCCCGGATTGAGTAGGACAGTCCGTCCTCCAGCCTAAAAAAACATTCAAAATTGCACAAACATACCTGAGAAGCAATCCGAAAACTGAACTGTGCACCGAACTAACTCAACGAACGAAACAAACGAGAAAATTACAATCAAAACAAAACCAGCTGTTGCACACTCTAAAAGAATCATGCATAATTTAGCCAAAACGAGACAAATTCCCTTATCCAAGACACAAACCGTACTACTGAAGTGCACGTTTATGTCAAGATACCGAATTATTCAAGGGTTTTAGTTAAGTATATTAACCAACTTCTCTATAACGTGTACTATTTTGGGATTTTGTTTTGATTCGTGCATACTGACGTCATTGACTGAGGATCAAAACTGTCAGATATTCAATTTGATTGCCTCGCAGAGTTGTGTTTTGTGTGCGATTGTGTTAAAAAATAACTAAAAATGAAAGAGACTTTCTTTTAACTTGCTAAATTAAACCTGTCTTGAAGAGCTAACTTTAAAAGATGTGATCCGGACAATCCTGAAAAGGAAACCTTTAATTTCCCCTCGGAATAGATTAGACTGGAAGTGGAAGTCATCTCACTATTGCCGCCACGGACAGCAACTCTCACACACCGGCCAAGTTCAGCGCACCAAACTGTAGGTTTGTTACGGGAGATAAATCTGGTTCAGGGTCTGAGGCAAATCACAGAAAATGCCTGTGCGGGAGCGTATAAGCTTGCCCAAGCTCTTGCTCAGCCAGTTTCGGAACCAACCAGTCGTCAAATCTGCTTCGATTTTTCTTCCGATTTCAGTGGAATGTCCTGCTGTAAGACAAACTCTTGATGAGATTTCTTGGCGATCGCTACCGCTATCGCTATCGCTCGTCACCTAATTTTCCAAAAAGTGACTGCAATTTGAAAAATTGGTTAATTAAGATACTGTTTAGTAATTTAGAAACTTACATCACAGCATTGAAGATACTACCGCTAACCGGAAACTAGTCCAACTTCTCAAGAACCTCGCCAGGTTTGTACTGACTCTGCGCAAAAATCCCGCATGTTATACCGTGATCCTTGGAGCCCTTATCCACTTCCTTCCGATTGCCGTCATCCTTTTTCGGCGGGACCAAGCGTTTGCACCGTTCAATATTCTCCAGGGTGTCGCCGTTTGAGTCATCCACCTGGGAATCAGACCGCGACTGGAGGAAGATTTCGGCTCCGGTACTTTGAAGGGACTGGTTTCCTTTACCGGGTGGCAGCAGCAATCCAGTCAAATCCATTTCCGGCTCTGCGGATACTTGAAACTGGAGAAGATGCAAAAAATAAACAATGTGAATAATCACTTGAAATAAATCAAATTTACAAACCTCCAGCTTCAGAAAATCAACACACTCCGATTGTTTTGATATGAAACATTTAAGGAGCGGGCAATATTGCATAGTTGAAGCCGCAATCAACTGAACCCGCTTAGAAACGACCGCTTCCAAACAACAAAACATTCGAAATGTTTTATTCTAATTAGCTGTCACTCGGTGAACAGCGGTCGCAATTACATGCGTTTCTCATTTACATTGAATGATTTTTACATTATTTTCAGGATTTACATGATTCAGATTCAATAATGAAAGCCAAATTCGATTCCATTTACATGCAATTTATTATTTACATGCAATTTTATTTTACATGATCACTTTTTACATCTGATTTATCGTTTTACATACGATTTAGTTTTTACATTTTCCAAATTTACATTTAAAACATGGTTTACACGACATGAAAATTTACATATTTTTTTCTGTGTATGTCTCACGCAAAACCTATGTTTATGAGGTTTTTTGAAATGTTAGCGACGAATTATCAATAGCTATGAATGGCACCAGCTAAATAATATTGAATAAACTTTCTCCGATATTATCACTGCGCTTCAATGATACAAAATCACGGAACATCCATTCGGTTGCTCTTCACATAAATAAAATTCCACCCACTTCTAACGCAATTGTTCGTCACGTGGAAAACAAAGATTGACTGTTTTGGTCGCCCATAATTTAGTCTACGAACAAAAAAAGCGCAAAGCACTTAATTTTTCAGCGAAAACTTTAAAATCAACAGATCCAATATGTTTCAAAACAAGTCACTTCAGCAGCAAAAAATATGTCACGCTTGAGCTTGAACATAGCCTTCTACTTTGTTTATGTTTACAGCTGTAGTGCAGTTGTATTAGTGAAGAGCAGTAGGGATCATTCGGAAATCACGTTACTCATTCTGTCTTTTCAGCACCCAGAGCTGTACTGCCCATGTTCGCATAAATGTCCCATATGCAATAACAGCAAGCTGAGAAAAACGCATTTGAAGTTTGTCCCATACATAAGGCTACGTGTTAAGTTTTCGCGAAAAAGATGGGTTTCTTCCAGATTTCTAGAATAAAGTACTGGATTTTATAGGCTCTTTCGAAAGAGCATACGATTTTGAACCAAACTGCATCAATAACTCGAAATCGATGAAAATGCATATGGGACATTTATGCGATAATGGGCAGTGTACTGGTGTATAATACATTTATCAACTGTTTTTTATTGAAATGATAAAACCATTCCACTTTTTCTCCATCGAAACCGACTACTTTATCGACTTCATTTTGCTGGGCGAGATAGGACGCCGTCTATTTTTAGACGATGACTTAGCACTTTTCCACTCTTGCACTTAAAAAACCAGATGGCAGCACGATGTAACGCCACGTCCCTATGGTAAATAATTTCAATCTTCTATTCTTTTTAGTTTTTTTTTGTGTTTTCAATAATATTCATTGATTTGACTATGTAACGTAAGCGCCATTACGAAAAAGCTTTTCAAATTGGCCGCCTATTTTACAATATATTTTTTTTTCTTAATTTGGATGAAAAAGCCTTTTTTATGAAAAAATATTATTAATGTTAATACATTTGGTAATTTTTGAAATAAAAAAGGGATATTCAGCATTTTTTTTTTAAATTTGTGATTTTTTTGTAATAAAGGCGGGCAATTTAAAATGCTTTTCTTCGTAATGGCGCTTACGTCACATAGTCAAATCAATGAAAATTATTGATTATGCATGTAAATTGCTGTTATAAAACAATGCAAAAGGTTTGGAAACATAAAAATGCCAGCAGTAGCTAAAACGTTGATGTAAGTGATAAAGATGAGTTTTTATGAGGAATTTTGAAAATTCTCCATTTTTATTTTGCTAAAAGGACTATTTTGGCACTGAAGTGACAAAAAACTAATTATTTAAAAAAGTGAAATTGTTCATAAAGGAGTTGGCTACAAGATGATATTATTGGTTTTGGCGGCAACATTTTTTGGTTGGTTTTTAGAAAAAAAATCGTCAAAATTTCAGACAAAAAAATAGTTTTCTAATTTTAACATGTGGCTAATGAAAAATTACGATCTCTGGATCAATATAAATACAGAACATTGTTGGCGGTACCCTTAACTATGATTTGAAGTGAAATATGAGGCAATTTGAACGCATTTTTCAATGTTTTAGAACAGAATATGATATTTTTACGAAAACAGACCATTTTGCAGGAAATCGTAAATCGCGAGTTCTAGAAGATTTTTGGGATTTTTTCGTTGTATAAAAACATTGTTCCTGAGGCAAAAACCTATCGAAATCTGAATGATCTCGAAGGTTTCCGCAACATCACCTTTTTTGGGACACACTTCTGACCAATCTATATAACGTCATATAAACCACGTGCACACTGTAGAACACGTTTTAAACTGCTACTCTCATTACCGTACAGTTTAAGCCAAGTACAAAAGAGCACCCACCTTTTCAGTTCCATCGTAGTGGAAAATTGAGGTGTTCCGAGGAAAAACGTGATAAAAGCGAGTGAAAAAGTGTGCCGTTGAATTACGGGAAAGGGCGCACCCTATGGCTCTATCCCCTCATATGAGTTTATGCACTCGCCCTCAAAAGCACGGTAGAAGAACCTTTTGCATCGAAACTGTGAAACCTATCAACATCGTCACGAACTTTTTTTTGTTATGTAGAATAGTATATGATTGGATATTTAAAACAACCAATTTCTGTGAACCGTATAGTTGCTTGAAATAGAAATTATGGTGGGTCTCGTGGCGCAGGGGTAGCGGCTTCGGCTGCCGATCCCGATGATGCTATGAGACGCGGGTTCGATTCCCGCCTTATCCACTGAGCTTCTATCGGATGGTGAAGTAAAACGTCGGTCCCGGTTTCTCCTGTCTCGTCAGAGGCGCTGGAGCAGAAATCCCACGTTAGAGGAAGGCCATGCCCCGGGGGGCGTAGTGCCAATAGTTTCGTTTCGTTTTTCGACTCCCAAATTTTGTTTGATGACAAAATTTAAATTTGAAAAACGTTAAATCCACTCACCTTGAATGTTTTGCTAACTCGATTTTAAAAACAGCATGAGTAACCACGCCAAATCCCATAATCATGACTGATGATCGATCATGATTCACGTAGACTTGTATCAAAACACAAGAAACCAGCTGTTACAAGTCAAGTTTTCGCACCCGTCATCGAATGAAGTCATCAACTTTGTGGCCTAAATAGCGCACATTTTTTTTTTTTTTGCAAAACAATAACTTATACTCTGCTCACAGTACAAAAATGTAACACCCAGCGAATTACTCTTTACGTGAAACCGATTGCATTAAATAGCAAACTAAAAGTGCAATAAATAAATGAATAACTCCAATGTTCACTGAATCGGAAAAAGGCACACCAACAACCAACCAGTTTGAGGACGTTGTGTTCGGTGGTGGTTCCAGCCGAGACTGGCCCCAAACGGGCAAACGTGTGTCGTTTAAAATCATATTATGTCATACTCTGACAACAACAACAACATTCGACAGAGAGATAGAGACCGAGGTACAACATTGGATCATTGTGTACCTTTGTCGGGTCAAGTTTATCTAAATATTTTGGGTATGCATTAGATCAAGAAATGGGCGCGCGCTTGTTTTGTGTGCCGTTAACACGATGCACGTGTTGGCTTGAGAACAGGTGAAGAACATGAAGATAGTCTTTAACAGATCTCTTCATGCTTAATTTAAGACTGAGAAAACAACGTTAACATGTTCAATTATATTTGATTATGAAAATCAAAGTTTTTGACTGCAAAGTCTTTAAATTATAAGCTAGTTGTAATCATGTTTCGCCTTAACTTAAACATTGGCATTTCTCGTCTAAAAAAAGACCAATTTCTATTACATATCACTTCTAAGCTGCAACATGTTGACCTCTTACACAAAATAAGCTTCTGTATTGGAATTCATGAACCTTTATTTTCTTACTTAGTTCATGTCTTTTTTTTAATAATTTTGAATATGGGAGTCCCCTATAGGGGGCAATCATTGTCATTTCATTCCAATCATTTTTGAAAAAAACAACGATTTTGAATGATTTCATCTTTAAAAGTGCTTAAAAAGATAAAGTTGAAAAAACTGAATGTTTAGAAATAAATATCACATAATCAAATATGATTGCGGTACACTTCACCGAAATTATTATTGAAAAATTAAAAACTTCGCGAAATGTTTGCAGAATATGGGCATTTTTTTTAAAGGACGGGTCATGAAATATTTTTCCGAGCTTTTGCATTTTTATCAAACATTAGGCCAATGCATTTTTTTAACATTTCATTACCGTCAGTGGGGGTGAAATTGGGTCAAAGTGATTTTTTTTACGGATTTTACCATTTGTCAGGTTCTTCTCAATGAAAATGAATTCTGTTGAAAGGGTTGTATAGGGGACATCTTAAGATGACTTCGCTGAAAAAATCTCGTTCCTAGAACAAATCCTGTTATTTTGGCAGCTGTCTCAAGTTGGGGTACGTTTTTGTACAAAAATGACCTCTTGAAAAATCATTTTTCTAAAATTTTTGTTGGGATTGCTCAAAAACTACCCAAATGTTTGAAAATCTCCTCTTCAAACATTGTAGCATGTCAATACGATTCTCTCTAACAAGAAACACTGTTGGATGACTTGTTTTTACCATATCGTTGTATTTGAGCATCATTTTAGTTTCATTTGACCCAATGTCACCCCCTCTAAGGGGTGAGATCGGGTCAATTTTCAAACAATTGGAATTTAAGGTAGTGTTCATCAAAATCCACCATATTTTGGGAAAATGTTTGTAAACTATCTAAGAATAAATTTACGTTGAAAGATTTTCGATGTTTTTTAAATTGTTTTTGTAATTAAGAAAATACGAGAGGCGTATCGTTTTTTGACCCATAGTCACCCCCACTGACGGTAGTTTTTGTTTGGTCTTTGGTTTTTTTTCATAAATAAACAATTTTTTTAAAGGATACTTTCATTTCTGTAATTTTTTTTAGTTTATTTATTCGTTTGAACCCGAGCAGTGGGTCTCGTGGCGCAGGGGTAGCGGCTTCGGCTGCCGATCCCGATGATGCTATGAGACGCGGGTTCGATTCCCGCCTTATCCACTGAGCTTCTATCGGATGGTGAAGTAAAACGTCGGTCCCGGTTTCTCCTGTCTCGTCAGAGGCGCTGGAGCAGAAATCCCACGTTAGAGGAAGGCCATGCCCCGGGGGGCGTAGTGCCAATAGTTTCGTTTCGTTTCGTTTCGTTTTTTTTTTGTTTGTAATTTTTTGCACTTTTCGAAAACATTGAGAATTTCTGATATGGTTTGTCTGATTGTTTTTGTCCTTGTTTAAAAAAAAGCTTTGAGTATTATCATTGTTTTAAATAGAAACAGTTCTGTTTTATTTGTTTTTTTTTTTAGTTTCATAAAATATGCTTTGTGAGATTGTTTTTTTGATTATATATATTTTTTTAGTGAATTCAATTTTTTTCTTCAGATTGTTATATTTTGTAAACTATCCTGAATCAGAACAATTTCCATTAACTTACAATTTTACCGAGAATTTCAGAGGTTTTCCGGAAAATTTGTTAAATAATTCCCATGATCCGGGATTTTTCCTACACCGGAAAATTGGACGTTCTTTTTTGATCACAGATAAAATTGCAAAGTAGAAGAACAAAATTATACAAAAAAAAAAACGCCAAAAAAATTTAAAAATGTCATGAACGTTGCCCATTATTTTTCATGGACAGCCCCCTCACTCCTTCAAAATATCTTCAACTGCCTAAGTTTGCCGCACTTCTAAAGTATCTTAGGGAGCGTTCTTTTATTACGTAATGCAAACAATCGGTTTTTTAGACACCCCCCTACTGCGTTACGTAATAAAATAACGCTCCCTTATTACATATATGCACTAGCGTGCCCAGCTCATTGTGGAAGGTGGAGCAATAATATGAACGTTTTGAAGATTACGTCATTTGTGGACACCTCCTGTTCAAATTTAGAACAAATTTCTGAAGATGGTGGGGCAGTTGCCCCATGTTGCCCCAGCAAATGACGGCAAGGCCAATTTTGCCCCAATTACCCCCTTTTTAAGTGTTTTTCTTCAATATCTTTATTTTCTTTTTTTACTTTAAGATATTGAAGAAAATTAATCAAAATAGGGGTAAATGGGGCAAAATGGGCCCTTGCCGTCATTTGCGGCAAATAAGAGTATCCAATCGATTTCTCGAGATTTTTTACGTATAATAAGAAAATTTAGAAGTGCGGCAAACTTGGACAAACTTGAAGATTTTTGTGAAAAACACCCAAAAAAAAGGCTAAATAAGTCGATAAGAGTGTCACCAATCAATTCCTCGTTATATTTGACATTAACAATTGTGGTTTTGAAAGGCGGAGAATGACGGCATCAAATGATCTGTTTTTCGCCAGTTTTTGCCTACTGCGCTTAATTTTAATCAAAAAAGTATTTTTTGGACTATTTGCACAATTTAATTTTTGGATCACATTTATCCTCAGGATATTTCATAAAATCATTTAAATTTAGAATATTTTCGGAAGTAGCATAACTATGTATAATATTGTATCAAGCATTTTGTGATACGTTTTGCCTAACTTTTTTTTAAATAAAGGCTTGTTATTTGAATTAAGTTTTTTTTTATAATCGTTTTGCTCGATTTTCAAAGTTCCAGAGAGAAAGTAATGGGACATTTTCTTGTATTATTTTTTTCATAGGTGGTTTTTTTAAATATTTGTTTTTTAAACTCAAAAAACCTTTTAAAAATCCAAAAAATGTTTATATAAAACGCTATTACTTGAAATCAGTACATTTCATCAAACAAACATTGTAATGTACTTTTAGATCCAGATTTTCGATACTATCCAAAAAACATTATTATTTCAAAAATTTATATCACCTAAGCCAGATTTTGAAACATCACGCACTATGGCTGAAAAGATATCACTTTTAGTCACCTAAATTTCCCATGTTCGCATAAACGTCCCACATGTAAAAACAGCAAACTGAGAAAAACGCAAGGCAAGTTTGTCCCACACATAAACCTACGTGTTAAGTTTTCACGAAAAAAAAACTGGATTTCCTCCTGATTTCTTGAACAAAATACTGGATATTGCAGGCTTTTCTGAAAGATCCCGCGATTTTGAACAAAATTGCATCAATAACTCAAAAACGATGGGACATTTATGCGATCAGGGACAGTTAAAAAGAATTTAAAAAATCAAAAATTACACAATACGTTTTTTGAGAGTAAAACTTTGGTCATGGATGGATTTTTATATCTAAAACATTACTTAATCCACCTTTAGGTGGTTGGTGCCTTCCTCTCATTAATAGAGTGATTACAATCCCCTAAAGTGTCCACATGATTTATGGATCTCCCTTAACGCGATCGCAGCACCTATGAGGTCCTTATAAAAATAAGTGACGAGTAAAAAAAACAGACTTCCTACAGACTTTTTGTCAAGATTATACAGACACCGCCTTTCAGGAAAATGGCATCCCTCTACAAGGCTTTTTTCTTGGCGATCAGACGTGGCTATTTGAGGTTATGTAAATTCAGACCATTTTTAAACTGCTTGTAATTTTAGATAGGTAAGTCAGACCTTGAAAATTCTCAATCCACAAGAAAGGTCTTCTCATATGCTTTCTAAAAATATATAACATGTGAGGGTTTCATGAAAAAACCACCCTTTTTACCATAATTTTAATTTAATATGAAACAGCTTTTTTAACATAACTTTTTAAATACATGATAAAACTGCATGAATTAAAATAGCAACTTAGGGGACGTTAAGACGGATCGATTAAAACCATTCCGGCCAAAATTGGTTGAGCCTGTGACAAGATATTCCAGTGACATTGATTTGGTACTCATGTCTACATACAGCCAAACACACAGACATTTGCTCAGCTGGTGATTCTGAGTCGATATGTACAAATGAAGGTAGGTCTAGGAGGTCTAACTAAAAAGTTCGTTTTTCGAGTGATTTTATAGCCTTTCCTCAGTAAAGTGAGGAAGGCAAAAAAGATACCTTATTTTGAGCCTTAGTGCGTCATGTTGCAAAATCTGGTTTATGAGATATGAATATTTGAAGATATTGTTATTTTGATCGAAAATCTGGGCAAAAAAATTAACTAATTTTCAAAGCAAAATCGAATTTGCAATCGTACATTACAATTTGTCTGATAAGATGTACGATTTTCAGTTGTTTTGATGTTTGTTTGTAAAAACAGTATCTCATTTCAACATACTAACACTATTTTAAAACATGTTTGTTTTGTTAAGTGACTAGTTTGATCAACTTCATGGAAACTATGTTGGAAAGGTCCCTTAACTCAAATGGATGCTGAAAAATACTTTTTTGCAATTCCGTTGTGAAACTACTTACTTTTCCTGTCATTCTTGAACGACGAAATATCCTACTTTTCTGTAGCAAAAATAACAGAATCGATCAGCAACACTTTTCAAAATAAATGCTGAAAAGCTCTACTTTTCAGCACTCAAATGGGTGCTGAAAAGTTGAACTTTTCAGCACTTGTTTTGAAAAGTAACACTTTTCAACATTTTTTTGATTTAAACGATTTATTGACAAAATATATGCAAATTTGACATAAAATTTCACTCAGTGTGTGTTTTTTTGGAATTGCAAAAAATGTTGTATGGAACTCGTTGCAAAACTTAATTTTTTCAGCACTCTTCGTATTTATCCAACTCGGTGAACCTCGTTGGATAAATGTACGACTCGTGCTGAAAAAAACCTCTTTTTGCAACTTGTTGCATAAACTACTATTTTGCGTCGGAAAACTACTTACTTTTCCTGTTATTCTTGAACGACGAAACAGCCTACTTTTCTGTATCAAAAATAACAAAATGAAATAATAACCCTTTTCAATACAAATGCTGAGAGGTTTCCTTTCAGCACTGGAATGGATGCTGAAAAATTGAACTTCTCAGCACTTGTTTGGAAAAGTTGTACTTTTCAACATTTTTTGGATTACACGATTAATTGACTAATTCTGTTCAAAGGGTGTTTTTCAGAATTGCAAAAAAAAAAAAGTTGTATGGACCTCGTTGCAAACGTTGATTTTTTCATCAGTCGTATTTATCCCACTCGGTGAACTTCGTTGGATAAATGTACGACTCGTGCTGAAAAAATCCTCTTGTTGCATAAACTACTATTTCAGTACTGTTATTTTGATCGATGAAAATCAGGGCCGTTGGAGAATTACAGAAAAAGTTAGTTGTTTCATAATGGAATTGCAAACAGATGTTTTTATGAAGCAAATTTCTCCAACAAAATTTCGCAGCTTACGACCCAATGTGCGCGACAATCGAAAGTCACCCGCGGTCGCCCATCGATGTACAACTTGCAAATTAACCATAAACACGATGCACTCTTCATTTTACGACCCGCGCCAGCATTCCCCAGAAACATTACGTAAAAAGTGAAATTCGCCCGTCAACTCTTGCGAACTTTCTCTCGACTCAAGATGGTGAAGAATGTCAGGTGCTGATAAGAACACATGACGATAATAGCCGACACAAATTAAGACCACTTATTAGGGTTCTACTCACCCGTCGTCCTCGACCTCGTTGATGGTCAGTATCTTGAACTTCTTATCACCTCCTCCCGCTCCTACTCCGACGGGCAGCTGGACCAGTTTGCCAATTTTGACGTTGTTGCCGTTGCTGGCAAAGCCGTAGAACAGGTTCGGTGCGGAAAGCGAGGCCAGCTGGCGGTTGTCGACGAGGGGCCGGGAGTGCAGGTTCTGATGCTGCTGCTGCTGCAGGCGCCGGATCGACGTGATGGCCATCTTGGAGGGATCGTCCGTGGCGTAACAGGAAGCGGTCGAGGAAGCGGACGAGGACGAAGACGACAGCGAGGAGAGCGATCGGTGGCTCAGCTGGTGGTGCAGGTTGCCCCCGTAAAGGCCCTTGGAGAGGTGGCTTCGGGAGGAAGGAGAGAGGGAGAAAGCAGATGAGACAATTGGTTAAAACATTGAAACATTATCGTAATTGGTTCTTCCCGGGTGTGTGGTGACAGCTAGAGAATGCAAACGATGCAATTGGCAAAAGACAACACGCTGCGTAATTAATTGTCCAGATGAAATTGAGCATCTGCTAAATTGCTTTTCAAGCATATGCCACGGCTCTTAAAATTGTTTCAAGTTGAGACATTACATTGCACCGCCACGCAAAATTTATGCGCGCCCCTAAAACAATTCTGGAGTTTTTTTTAAAAAGGTCCAATAAACCAAATTTCCAGTTTCTGCTTTTTAGGTGTTTTTGAAACCGCCTTGGGTCAGGGGTATTAAAAAACACCCAAAAAGCAAAAACTGAAAATTTGGTTTATTGGACCTTTAAAAAAAAACTCCAGAATTGAATGATTTTTTTTTACAAAAGGATTTATAAACATTTTTTTTGCTTTTGCTTTGCTTGCCCCGACTCAAGGTGGTTTAAAAAAAGGCACTCAGACCTTAACCAAATAAGCTCAAATTTTCAGGCTAGCTTCTGGGGTCATAAAACTTTAAAATTTAAAACGAAAATGAACACTTTTGTCTTTATCATATATCCGTGAACCACGCTGCTGGCCACTCAAGTAGCAGGGTGGCCACTCAAGTCGGGAAATCGGGAAAAAGTCGGGAATTTATGATTTTATGTCAAAAAGTCGGGAAAAGTCGGGAATTCTGAGCTTTTTAAACTCTTGAATAAATTTTGTAATATTTTGTACAATTTTCAAATTGAATTCACTCATTTCTGCTTTAGTAACTGAGCAGTTCTCTAGGATTTCGGTCATTCGATTTTTTTTGTATTTTTTAATCCGACTGAAACTTTTTTGGTGCCTTCGGTATGCCCAAAGAAGCCATTTTGCATCATTAGTTTGTCCATATAATTTTCCATACAAATTCGGCAGCTGTCCATACAAAAATGATGTATGAAAATTCAAAAATCTGTATCTTTTGAAGGAATTTTTTGATCGATTTGGTGTCTTCGGCAAAGTTGTAGGTATGGATACGGACTACACTGGAAAAAAATAATACACGGTAAAATAAATTTGGTGATTTTTTTATTTAACTTTTTATCACTAAAACTTGATTTACAAAAAAAAAAAACTATTTTTAATTTTTTTTATTTTTTGATATGTTTTAGAAGGCATAAAATGCCAACTTTTCAGAAATTTCCAGGTTGTGCAAAAAATCACTGACCGAGTTATGAATTTTTTAATCAATACTGATTTTTCAAAAATCGAAATTTTGGTCGTAAAATTTTCAACTTCATT
This sequence comes from Culex quinquefasciatus, assembly GCF_015732765.1. Lineage (NCBI taxonomy): Eukaryota > Metazoa > Arthropoda > Insecta > Diptera > Culicidae > Culex > Culex quinquefasciatus. The sequence goes on from NC_051861.1 coordinate 107,372,014, forward strand.
TTTCGATGTAAAATCAAATTTGCAATCAAAAAGTACTTTACTGAAATTTTGATAAAGTGCACCGTTTTCAAGTTATAGCCATATTTAAGTGACTTTTTTGAAAATAGTCGCAGTTTTCATTTTTAAATTAGTGCACATGTTTGCCCAGTTTTGAAAAAATATTTTTGAAAAGCTGAGAAAATTCTCTATATTTTGCTTATTTGGACTTTGTTGATACGACCTTTAGTTGCTGAGATATTGCAATGCAAAGGTTTAAAAACAGGAAAATTGATGTTTTCTAAGTTTCACCCAAACAACCCACCATTTTCTATCGTCAATATCTCAGCAACTAATGGTCCGCCAAACATTCAATATTAGGCCCTTTTAAAATGTTTGTCTTGATTTGAAAATTCCAAAAATATTTTTTTCGAAAAGATCGGAAAATTTCACAATTGTTTCATATATTAACATTGAAAATCGGACCATTAGTTGCTGAGATATTGACGATAGAAAATGGTGGGTTGTTTGGGTGAAACTTAGAAAACATCAATTTTCCTGTTTTTAAACCTTTGCATTGCAATATCTCAGCAACTAAAGGTCGTATCAACAAAGTCCAAATAAGCAAAATATAGAGAATTTTCTCAGCTTTTCAAAATATTTTTTCAAAACTGGGCAAACATGTGCACTAATTTAAAAAATGAAAACTGCGACTATTTTCAAAAAGTCACTTAAATATGGCTATAACTTGAAAACGGTGCACTTTATCAAAATTTTAGTAAAGTACTTTTTGATTGCAAATTTGATTTTACATCGAAAAATGAAGTTGAAAATTTTACGACCAAAATTTCGATTTTTGAAAAATCAGTATTGATTAAAATTCATAACTCGGTCAGTGATTTTTGCACAACCTGAAATTTCTGAAAAGTTGGCATTTTATGTCTTCTAAAACATATCAAAAATAAAAAAATTATAAATAGTGTTTTTGTAAATCAAGTTTTAGTGATAAAAAGTTAAATAAAATCACCAAATTTTTTACCGTGTATTATTTTTCCAGTGTAGTCCGTATCCATACCTACAACTTTGCCGAAGACTTCGATCAAAAATTCCTTCAAAAGATACAGATTTTGAATTTTCATACATCATTTTTGTATGGACAGCTGCCAATTTGCATGGAAAATTATATGGACAAACTAATGATGCAAAATGGCTTCTTTGGGCATACCGAAGGCACCAAAAAAGTTTCAGCCGGATTAAAAAATACAAAAATTAAAATTGAAGAAAAAAGACCGATTTCGTAGAGAATTGCTCAACTTACTTTAAATTTAAGGTTATTTTCACTATTTCAATATATTTGAGTATGGAAAAGCTGTCTTAACCTTTGAAATCTTTATGAATATTGGAGTCTTTGACACAGATTTTCATAATATTTTTTTATGAATCAAATGATCGCTTTTAATTTTTGTTCCATGATTCTATTCCATTTTGTCACATAATTGAATATTTGAAACAGGATTCGAACTTGAGTTTGGCAATAGTTTTTTTTGGGTAAATATTTGTAATTGTTTAACTAAATTCATTAGGTAATTTAAAATGTGTTTTTTTGTTTTTCCAAATATTGCCCTTGAACTTTTTTGGGTGAGTATGGGTAAATTATCTACCATCGATAAAGCTTGATTTTCAGTTTGCGGAAAACTTAAATATCGAATAAAATCCAAAATTGAAAAAGATTTTTACGTTTTGAAGAAAATATACAAATTGCAAAAAAAAATAAATATCAAAAATTACATAATTAAAAAGGGAACTTGGCAAAAACATTTTCTTTTATGAATTCCTTGACATTTTTCTAAATACTTTGAATGAAAAATAATAGCAGTTACGTTTTAATCATTCTTTGATTTAAAATGATGATGAAGTTAAAAAAAATATCAAAAACTATACGTTTGCCAATTTAAAAAATACCATGGAAGTTATAAGTATTGTTGAACTTTCGGTTATTTTTTCAAAGACTAATTGTTTGTGTTTCTACTCTGAATCATAATAATGAAATTTCATTTTTGAAGTTTTTTTATTTTTTTTTTTTTATTTTGTTATGTTTCTGTATTTTTAAAAAATGCCTATATTTGAATTTTTTTAATTCATTGAGATTTTTTTTTACTTTTCTTATAGAAAGTTTTTTGTTTGAAATCATTCTTTAAATAAGAAATGCCTATTATTTGAGCATTCTGGAAAAGTCTGGAAAAAGTCGGGAAAAAGTCGGGAATTTGAAAATGGAATTTGAGTGGTAACCCTGTAAGTAGAGAATTCCGAGCATACTTATTTGAACATTATTCTTTAAATCTTATATAATTTGGTAATATTTTGTACAATTTTCAAATTAACGGTGCATATCAACCAGAGCTTTTGCACCAAGATATTTGTTACAGAATTTTTAGTATGTCCAGAATTACAGGTGCTATCGATATAATTTTTCATTTATCCCCTTAATTACTGGTTACAAGCTAATTAACATGAAAGTTTGACTATTGATCACTTTTCGAAATACAGTCATGCCTCGGTTTTGCACGCCTCGGTTTTGCACCGTTCAGCTGCCTCGGTTAAGCACGGCCCAGTGCTTAACTTAATCACAGAGCTTATGGGATTTTGGCTATATGGGAGACATTGGCTTTAAACGTACGAAAAATCATGCAAACATCAAAATATTATAGTGTTTTGGAATCGGGATGATGTCAGCTATCCATTGAAATTATAATTTCATGAAAATTTTCACAAGATTACGTATTTTTCCTGTATTTTGAAAATACAATGTTTCTCGAAAAAATACTCAAAATTATGGTTATTGCAATATGGGTATCAAATGATTGGATTTTTTTCATACATTTCGAATGTAAAATATTTTTTTCAAAACACTCAAAATTTTCACAAAACTACGTATTTTTGAAAAAAATATACTCACAATTTCAGTGTTTACTATATGGGTATCAAACGATCAGGATTTTTTCATACATTTAGAATGTGATAACAACATATTTTGAAAACACTCAAAATTTTCACAAAACTACGATTTTTCGAAAAAAAAATCTCCAAATTTCTGTTTTTACAATATGGGTATCAAACGATCAGTATTTTTTCATACAATTCGAATGTAATAAAAATATGTTTTGAAAATACTCAAAATTTTCATTAAACTACGTATTTTTTTAAAAATGTCTCAAAATTTCAGTTTTTACAATGTGGGTATCAAACGATCATGATTTTTTCATACATTTCGAATGTAATAACAATATTTTTTGAAAATACTCAAAATTTTCACAAAACTACGTATTTTTGTAAAACATTTCAAAATTTCAGTTTTTACAATATAGGTATCAAATAATCAAATCATTTTTTTTTCAAAAATACGTAGTTATGTGAAATTTTTTAAATTTTTTTCATTTTTTTTCATAACTTTTGAAATGTTTGAAAAAATCCCGATTGCTTGATACCCACATTGTAAAAACGGAAATTTGGAGTATTTTTTTTTTTTTGAAAATACGTAGTTTTGTGAAAATTTCGAGTATTTTCAAAAAATATTGTTATTTGAAATGTATGAAAATCTCGATCGTTTAGTACCCACTTTGTAAAAACGGAAATTCTGAGTATTTTTTTTTCGAAAATACGTAGTTTTGTGAAAATTTTGAGTATTTTTTAAAAAAGGTTGTTATTACATTCGAAATGTATGAAAAAATCCCGATCGTTTGATACCTTTATTGCAATAACAATATATTTTCGGTTTCTTTAGAGAAAAAAATGCATTTTCGAAATACAGGAAAAATACGTATTTTTGTGAAAATTTTCATGAAATTATAATTTTAATGGATAGCTGACATCATCCGAAAAATTGAAAATGGGATTTGAGTAGTCATTCTGTTATTAATGACATTTCAAAAAATTTGTTTAAAGCAATGAAATTCATTCATCTTGAAAATGTAAAAAGTTTTAATGAGATTGAATGATGTATTTTTTATATGAAAAGATCTCTTAGTTAAATTTAAGCTAAGATATGGGTATCGCTACCAACTTTTTTTTATCTTGTGATTTATATCCTCAACTAGCTATCGTGCTAACATTTTGTGCAGCTCACAAAGCCTCACGATTTGAATCCTGAGATATTCAATAAAAACCGAAAAAAATCCGTGCATTTTTGTCACTTTTCATAAGAAATAAGGTTAAATCTTGTCGTGCTATCTTGACACACCCTGAACATTGATGTTAGTGCGACAATTGGCCAAAGGGATTTCAGGTCAGAACGCGTTTGACACAAGTACGAGCTCGTCTACCGTAAACATTGATTATTATAACTCGTGACTCCAGCAACCAAACTCAACCAAACTTCGGGACAATACTACAAAAATTCACTAATTTAGAACATAGGATCGCTTAATGTAAACAGCAGCTTATAAAATTAGCTAAAAATGACCAACGACAATTTTTCAACAAATTTCACAATTATTCTCTACACTCAAACCCCCCAGGCAAAACGTTAGAAGCAAACAGAGCAGATGTCAAATTGATCTGTTTCAGCTGTTGCCTAATTGCTCCAATGACCTTCCCCAGCAGCACAAGTTCGGGATCGCGTGCTCTCCAAACAAGAGCCGCGTGGAGCCAGATGGATGCTGGCAGGTCAGACATGCAATCGACAACGAAACCGGCCGGCAAAATCCACACAACAATGAAAAATGGAAGAAGTGAAGAAGATGAAAACTACACTTTTGCACGCACCTTTACTTTTTTGGCGTTTTTTTTCTTTTCTGTAGATTAGAAGGCGTCAATTCATAATTTTCAATCATTAAGCTGAGAAACAAAACAAAACGTGAAGAATTAATCGGTGAGTTTGGGTGTGTGTTGTTTGGTATTGAGTGGATTAGCTTTTTTTGGGTTTGGTTTGGTTGCGTAACTTTCCTGAAGTCTTCGTGTGCCTTTGACGGATGGAAATAAATTGATTTTTTTCTACCTTTCTGTACGCGTGTGAGCACGATTGATTTTGGTTACGTTTTGTCCTATTTTTTAGACTTTGTATCGTTTTTGGTTGGGTGGTGTAATGTGTTACTTTCAAAGTAGGAAATAGCTCAAAGTAAAAACTTGATCAATTCTCTTCCAAAAAGAGCAGTTACTCGATCCACCACAGTTGTGATCATCAAATTTAACCTTTTAATAGATAAAAGTACTTCCACGGTAAATGTTGACAAAACGATCAAAATTATGATGCAAAAACAACACCAACATAAAACTGCACACCTCAACCCCGATCCATACCGATCGTGAGTGAAATCAGTCAGCACAAAACAGTCACCCATGCTGAAATAAAGAAGAAGGAGAGGATGAAGACACACCTGTACTTTTTATCGCCGCTGCCACCGCCGCCGTCACCTTTGAGACTGTCGAGCAATGCAGTTATCCACTCGGAACAACTTTTATGATCATCGCAGCGCTGGAAGAAGAGGAAAAATTCAAGAGACACGATGCATGTTAAATTTGACTTTGCAAAACTAGGGTTTCGTGACTAATGTGAGAAGTTCTCTGGAGTGTGATTTTTATTTTTGTTTTTTTTTGTCATTTTTGACGTTTTTATCGTTTTTGTCGCTTTTATCGTTTTTATCGTTTTTAACGTTTTTTTTTCTTTGTTTGGTATTGAGTAGATGAGCCGTTTTTGTCGGTTTGTAATTTTGGTAATTTTCGTCATTTTTGTCGTTTTTGTCATTTTTGTCGTTTTTGTCGTTCTTGTCGTTTTTGTCGTTTTTGTAGTTTTTGTCGGTTTTGCCGTTTTTGTCGTTTTTGTCGTTTTCGTCGTTTTTGTAGTTTTTTTTCGTAATTTTGGTAATTTTCGTCATTTTTGTCATTTTTGTCATTTTTGTCATTTTTGTCATTTTTGTCATTTTTGTCATTTTTGTCATTTTTGTCGTTTTTGTCGTGTTTGTCGTTTTTATCGTTTTTAACGTTTTTTTTCGTTGTTTGGTATTGAGTAGATGAGCCGTTTTTGTCGGTTTGTGATTTTGGTAATTTTGGTAATTTTGGTAATTTTTGTCATTTTTGTCATTTTTGTCATTTTTGTCACTTTTGTCATTTTTGTCGTTTTTGTCGTATTTGTCGTTTTTATCGTTTTTAACGTTTTTTTTTCGTTGTTTGGTATTGAGTAGATGAGCCGTTTTTGTCGGTTTGTGATTTTGGTAATTTTGGTAATTTTGGTAATTTTGGTAATTTTTGTCATTTTTGTCATTTTTGTCATTTTTGTCATTTTTGTCATTTTTGTCATTTTTGTCATTTTTGTCATTTTTGTCATTTTTGTCGTTTTTGTCGTATTTGTCGTTTTTATCGTTTTTAACGTTTTTTTTCGTTGTTTGGTATTGAGTAGATGAGCCGTTTTTGTCGGTTTGTAATTTTGGTAATTTTCGTCATTTTTGTCGTTTTTGTCATTTTTGTCGTTTTTGTCGTTCTTGTCGTTTTTGTCGTTTTTGTAGTTTTTGTCGGTTTTGCCGTTTTTGTCGTTTTTGTCGTTTTCGTCGTTTTTGTAGTTTTTTTTCGTAATTTTGGTAATTTTCGTCATTTTTGTCATTTTTGTCATTTTTGTCATTTTTGTCATTTTTGTCATTTTTGTCATTTTTGTCATTTTTGTCGTTTTTGTCGTGTTTGTCGTTTTTATCGTTTTTAACGTTTTTTTTCGTTGTTTGGTATTGAGTAGATGAGCCGTTTTTGTCGGTTTGTGATTTTGGTAATTTTGGTAATTTTGGTAATTTTTGTCATTTTTGTCATTTTTGTCATTTTTGTCACTTTTGTCATTTTTGTCGTTTTTGTCGTATTTGTCGTTTTTATCGTTTTTAACGTTTTTTTTCGTTGTTTGGTATTGAGTAGATGAGCCGTTTTTGTCGGTTTGTGATTTTGGTAATTTTGGTAATTTTGGTAATTTTGGTAATTTTTGTCGTTTTTGTCGTTTTTGTCGTTTTTGTCGTTTTTGTCGCTTTTATCGTTTTTATCGTTTTTAAAGTTTTTCTTCGTTGTTTGGTATTGAGCCGTTTTTGTCGGTTTGTAATTTTGATAATTTTCGTCATTTTCGTCATTTTTGTCATTTTTGTCGTTTTTGTCGTTTTTGTCGTTTTTGCCGTTTTTTGTCGTTTTTGTCGTTTTTGTCGTTTTTGTCGTATTTGTCGTTTTTATCGTTTTTAACGTTTTTTTCGTTGTTTGGTATTGAGTAGATGAGCCGTTTTTGTCGGTTTGTAATTTTGGTAATTTTCGTCATTTTTGCCATTTTTGTCATTTTTGTCATTTTTGTCATTTTTGTCGTTTTTGTCATTTTTGTCGTTTTTGTCGTTCTTGTCGTTTTTGTCGTTTTTGTAGTTTTTGTCGGTTTTGCCGTTTTTGTCGTTTTTGTCGTTTTCGTCGTTTTTGTAGTTTTTTTCGTTTTTGTCGTTTTTGTCGTTTTCGTCGTTTTTGTCGCTTTTATCGTTTTTAACGTTTTTTTTTTTCGTTGTTTGGTATTGAGTAGATGAGCCGTTTTTGTCGGTTTGTAATTTTGGTAATTTTCGTCATTTTTGTCATTTTTGTCATTTTTGTCGTTTTTGTCGTATTTGTCGTTTTTATCGTTTTTAACGTTTTTTTTCGTTGTTTGGTATTGAGTAGATGACCCGTTTTTGTCGGTTTGTGATTTTGGTAATTTTGGTAATTTTGGTAATTTTGGTAATTTTTGTCATTTTTGTCATTTTTGTCATTTTTGTCATTTTTGTCATTTTTGTCATTTTTGTCATTTTTGTCATTTTTGTCATTTTTGTCGTTTTTGTCGTATTTGTCGTTTTTATCGTTTTTAACGTTTTTTTTCGTTGTTTGGTATTGAGTAGACGAGCCGGTTTTGTCGGTTTGTGATTTTGGTAATTTTGGTAATTTTGGTAATTTTGGTAATTTTGGTAATTTTTGTCATTTTTGTCGTTTTTGTCGTTTTTGTCGCTTTTATCGTTTTTATCGTTTTTAAAGTTTTTCTTCGTTGTTTGGTATTGAGCCGTTTTTGTCGGTTTGTAATTTTGATAATTTTCGTCATTTTTGTCATTTTTGTCGTTTTTGTCGTTTTTGCCGTTTTTTGTCGTTTTTGTCGTTTTTGTCGTTTTTGTCGTATTTGTCGTTTTTATCGTTTTTAACGTTTTTTTTCGTTGTTTGGTATTGAGTAGATGAGCCGTTTTTGTCGGTTTGTGATTTTGGTAATTTTGGTAATTTTGGTAATTTTGGTAATTTTGGTAATTTTTGTCATTTTTGTCATTTTTCATTTTTGTCATTTTGTCATTTTTGTCATTTTGTCATTTTTGTCATTTTGTCATTTTTGTCATTTTTGTCATTTTTGTCATTTTGTCATTTTGTCATCATTTTGTCATTTTGTCATTTTGTCATTTTTGTCATTTTGTCATTTTTGTCATTTTTGTCATTTTTCATTTTTGTCATTTTGTCATTTTTGTCATTTTTGTCATTTTTGCCATTTTTCATTTTTGTTTTGTCATTTTTGTCATTTTTGTCATTTTGTCATTTTGTCATTTTGTCATTTTGTCATTTTTGTCATTTTGTCATTTTTGTCATTTTGTCATTTTGTCATTTTTGTCATTTTGTCATTTTGTCATTTTTGTCATTTTGTCAATTTTGTCATTTTTGTCATTTTTGTCATTTTTGTCAATTTTGTCAATTTTGTCAATTTTGTCAATTTTGTCAATTTTGTAATTTTTGTAATTTTTGTAATTTTTGTAATTTTTGTAATTTTTGTAATTTTTGTAATTTTTGTAATTTTTGTAATTTTGTAATTTTGTAATTTTTGTAATTTTGTAATTTTTGTAATTTTGCAATTTTGCAATTTTGTAATTTTGTAATTTTGTAATTTTGTAATTTTTGTAATTTTGTAATTTTTGTCATTTTTGTAATTTTGTAATTTTGTAATTTTGTAATTTTTGTAATTTTGTAATTTTGTAATTTTGTAATTCTTGTAATTTTTGTAATTTTGTAATTTTGTATTTTTGTAATTTTGTAATTTTTGTAATTTTTGTAATTTTTGAAATTTTGTAATTTTTGTAATTTTGTAATTTTTGTCATTTTGTAATTTTTGTAATTTTGTAATTTTGTAATTTTGAAATTTTGTTATTTTGTAATTTTGTAATTTTGTCATTTTGTCATTTTGTAATTTTTGTAATTTTTGTAATTTTTGTAATTTTTGTAATTTTTGTAATTTTTGTAATTTTTGTAATTTTTGTAATTTTTGTAATTTTTGTAATTTTTGTCATTTTTGACGTTTTTGTAATTTTTGTCGCTTTTGTCGTTTTTGTCGTTTTTAGTTTTTCGTTTTTAGTTTTTAGTTTTTAGTTTTTAGTTTTTAGTTTTTAGTTTTTAGTTTTTAGTTTTTAGTTTTTAGTTTTTAGTTTTTAGTTTTTAGTTTTTAGTTTTTAGTTTTTAGTTTTTAGTTTTAGTTTTTAGTTTTTAGTTTTTAGTTTTTAGTTTTTAGTTTTTAGTTTTTAGTTTTAGTTTTTAGTTTTTAGTTTTTAGTTTTTAGTTTTTAGTTTAGTTTTAGTTTTTAGTTTTTAGTTTTTAGTTTTTAGTTTTTAGTTTTTAGTTTTAGTTTTTAGTTTTTAGTTTTAGTTTTTAGTTTTTAGTTTTTAGTTTTAGTTTTTAGTTTTTAGTTTTTAGTTTTTAGTTTTTAGTTTTAGTTTTTAGTTTTTAGTTTTTAGTTTTTAGTTTTTAGTTTTTAGTTTTTAGTTTTTAGTTTTTAGTTTTTAGTTTTTAGTTTTTAGTTTTTAGTTTTTAGTTTTTAGTTTTTAGTTTTTAGTTTTTACAATATTTTTCTTCAGAGAAATGCTCACATATGAAAAGGGCGCACCCAAATAAATAAACAAGAAGCAAAAATTGATTCAAACAGTCAACTTACAAACGTGTACAGCACTTTGGAGTTGGTCTCGATGGTGAACCGGGGCCCGGTGGTCGGAATGATGACCGTCCCCGGGACCAGGTTGATGATGTCCTTGAAGGGGGCGAGCTTCTTCTCGTAGTCGTCTTTCGATGAGTAGGAGAGCAGCAGTTGGTTCTGCAGGATGAAGTACATCTTCCGCCAGCCGCCCATCTTCTGCAGGGTTGCAGCGTAACCACCGGAACGCGTTCCGAGGCCATGCAGGGAAGGAGGAGAGATGTCAATGCCAGATCGTGACGATAATCGGGTGTCGGTTTCGGTGACGTAGATGAAGAAGAAGAAGACGACGACGGCGATGATGATGATGGCATCGCATATATGGTTGGTTAATTTGCGAAGAAGAACCGTGGCAGATTACATACAAAGAAGAAGAGAAGAGAAAAAAAACAACCATGAATAAAAACATTAAGGTATGAAATCATCATTAGCTACCGTCACCGGAACTGTGCTTTTTTGTGCTCATCTCTTCCGTTTGAATGAGGAGAAGCAAATTTTTTTTACGTCAAGCCTTTTGAGTTTAGTTTTAATTGAATCAGTCATTTTGACAATAGAATTTAACACTGTAAAACACGATATATTGATAATTTAGGTTAATAAATAGTTTAGATCCGATACCTGATTTTTCTGTAACAATCTTTTTGGAATTTCAAATCAACTGTAACGGGAAGTGCAGGCTCCATGTTCAGACTGGTGCTGACGAACTTACTTTAAAAAAAAGTAACTTGCGGAATATCAGAAGACTTCAATATATTTTGGATTTTTTAACAAAAATAAATTATGATGTTTTAAAATGTATGTATTCAACCTTGATTGTAAATATAGTATTGTTAATGTATAAAAAAGAACAAGCTAATGCAGAAGAACAAATAGTTACTTAAAAATGTTTAGTTTACATCTCCCTAAAGTGATTTGGAAATCCTAAGTCCAAATAGATGTTATGAAATATTGTTTAAATGCATTGCGTAATGTAACACGCTTTCAATCTCGTATATTTGACTAAAATGGGGGTGCAGAACTTGAATATGATGTTCTGCTAAGAGACAGAAATTTAAAAAAGAAAACATTTTTTTTGTCCGAAATTCCTAAGAATTCTTCGAGTCTGGACTTTGCCATTTTTTTAAGTACCTACATTATAATTTTCTCAGACTTTCAAAGCTGCACCTTTTTTTGATAATTTCAAATGAAACCCTTTAATTGATGATTTTTTTTTACAAAATACCATAATAATTCTAATGTAGTGATTCTAAATAAAATTTCGAGTCTTATATTGCAAATAATTCAAATTTGAGTATTTCCAAACAACTACGCTATTTTGTGAAAATTAAGTGTTTTACACAGAAAATTATAATCTAGTGAAAATCAGTTCAGAAATCCGCGTCGTTTAATACCCATGTTGTAAATCATATGAATTTGAGTATTTTAAATAAATTACGATATTTTGCATTGAACATTTCAAACTTCAATTCACGTTCGCATGGAGATGGTGATCTTAGCGGGTTGCAGACTGGATCTCGTCATGTATGTGTGATAATTGTCTAGCCCGGGTTGCTTAGAAATTGATTAGAGGGAATTAAAACCAATTTCTGTTCTCCTCAGGACATGACAGGAAACACAATTTTTAAGCAAAAAAATATTTTTTCCCAAAAAAATACACTTTTTTGGGGTACTGTACATTTACATTTTACAAAATTCAAGTTATTTTTTAACTATTTCTACCATGCTCAAAGTGATAATCATTGCTGGAAAACGCCTTTCAAATTGTTTCCAGTTGATTGAACGTCTAATTTCATTGAAATTTTTAAGTTTTTGAATACATTTTTTTTGCCCCCTGATTATTCGAACCCGGGGGGGGGGGGAATATATTTGCAACGGCCTAGCTTTCATATGGAACTCCTGCATAGCAAATTATAAAGATTTAAGTATTTCCAATATTTTGTACTTTACAGTAGTTGTTCGGTAACTGGGCTGAACAAAAAATAACGAGGGGACCACCGAAGCACAATATTTTCCAGATGAAATATGGGTCATTCCACCTGAAGTGTGCAAGAAAAAATGCAAATTTGAAAATTACCATCTCCGATTCTGCTCAAATTTGGCAGAGCTGTTGAGACTGTCAAAACATGTAAAAATCCCGAATTTCATCCAAATCGGACCACCCCCTCCATTTTTGTACCCTCCCAAAAAATCGACTTTTTGGCTATTTTTGAGCGAAACCCCTATCTTCGAAAGACGATAACTCAGGAACCACAAATCTTAGAGAGTCGGTCTTAGACTCAATTTTGAAGGAAATTGGACGTAGAATCCATTTCCGTGATCAAAATTTGGATAAAAATATTTTTTCTGCCTGTATTGCGCAATTGAAAACTTTGAATGGCCGTATCTCAAAACAGCCCTATTTATTTTTTAAATTTGACCTCACCATCGTATTCCCCGTCCAATTTTACATAAGAATCACTTATCGACAGAAAGGAATATGTTTCGTTCCAGAGATATCGAATTTTAAAGTTTTGAGTATTTGAGATTACCTAAATTAGCTACACTCGCCACATATGCTAGAAGGACTCGGGCGCGCTGATCAATAACTGCTACCTGTTTATTTATTGAAATACGATTTCATCCCAATTAATCATTAGCAAATTAGGCAAAAATTGTAGGAAAATGCTGTATTAATCTTAAATTTAAAAATAGTATGGGGTGAATTTATGTGCTAGCCCACAGGACAGAGCAAGAACGACACGCAATACAGAGCAGAATGGAATTCCCGCTGTGCTAGCAGGAAATTGAAATTGATGTTGTAAGTAACACTTAAGAAAAAGTGTACAATACATTATCGTATCAAAAATTATGAATTAACATGAATAATACTCTCGTGAAGCATGATTAAGCAAGAGGATTTCTGGAAAGTATAAAGCTGAAAAAAGTAAGAAATTTTTTTTTGTCAATCATTTCGAAATCTTGGAAAACGATACAGCTGCTGTCCACATGTATCAGAAGTATATGGTTTCGTTTTTGAAATTAAATGTACCAGAATTGAAAAAAAAATCATCAATTTTTCAGATGAAACTGGTTCACAATATAAAAATCAGTTTAATATGATCATGCTCAATCTTTCAAACCGTAAGGCAGATTTTGGGGTTTATTGCTGAATGACACTATTTTGCTACCGCACATGGCAAAAGCTCTAGAACCCATGGGAATTATTTCATCTACTACATCCAGCTCTACATTTGTTCTTGCTTCAAATAAAAGAAATAATTTGATAAAGTGGGAAGAAATGAGGAATTAGGAAAAATATGAAAACAATAGATTTTTTTTAATTGTGTTGTAAAAACGTTGTAGCATTTGCAAATAAATATTGAAAGTTCAAATTTTACCTAATATGGTTCAATGACACTGACATCAGGAAAAACAGTGCATTCAAAATTACCCAATAAATATTCCTTAAACAAAAATAGATTGTTCAAGGTATTGATTATCTCAAAATCGTATAAAATTATAAAAATAATTCATCTTACAGAACACCAGGTAGTAATTATTGATCAGCGCGCCCGAGTCCTTCTAGCATATGTGGCGAGTGTAGTTAATTTAGGTAATCTCAAATACTCAAAACTTTAAAATTCGATATCTCTGGAACGAAACATATTCCTTTCTGTCGATAAGTGATTCTTATGTAAAATTGGACGGGGAATACGATGTTGAGGTCAAATTTAAAAAATAAATAGGGCTGTTTTGAGATACGGCCATTCAAAGTTTTGAATTGCGCAATACAGGTAGAAAACATATTTTAATCCAAATTTTGATCACGGAAATGAATTCTACGTCCAATTTTCTTAAAAATTGAGTCTAAGACCGACTCTCTAAGATTTATGGTTCCTGAGTTATCTTCGTTTGAAGATAGGGGTTTTGCTCAAAAATAGCCAAAAAGTCGTTTTTGGGAGGGTACATAACTGGAGGGGGAGGTCCGATTTGGATGAAATTCGGGATTTTTGCATGTTTTGATAGTCTCAACAGCTCTGCCAAATTTGAGCAGAATCGGAGATGGTAATTTTCAAATGGTGTTCCGCTTCAGATGGAATGACCCATATAATAATAAAAGTTACTCAAATTTATTAACAATGCTTACTTTTCATATTTCTTTAATTGTAACTTGAAATTAAACAAAAGTTTGAAAAAAGTTTTTTTTATTAATTGAATATGATTTTTGCATCCATTAACCCCTCGATGCTTTTTTTAATTTTACATGTGGCGAAAAATTGCGTCAGAAGTGATTGGAATTTTGTGAACCAGAAGAACAGCCGAATGGAAGTTCCGAGATTATGTATATTTGTATCTTAAGATTTGTTGACTTCGAATATTTCAAAAGCTCGAGTCATTTTTTTAATCCTGATAAAATAAATTATAGATCGATTACAATACTTGCCACTTCTTGGTATCATTTTGCAAACAGTAAATTGGTTCCGCTTTGACAGTTCTAAATTGAGGCCGCTTTGCGAACCACTATTCTGTACCCAGATAAAAACAATGCAAAATCATGCGTCGTTCAATACCCTCAATGCAATTTATGAATATTTTAGTATTAAAAATGGTACTTTGTTAAAAAAAATACTATTTGATCTGACATTTTTATGAAAACAAAATTAATATAAAACATCGCATTGTAAGATACTCATATTCCAAATAATGAAAATTTCAGTACTTCCAATTTTTTGTGGAGTATATCAAAACACTATTGTGGTAAAAATCTATTCAAAATTTCTCATCATTTGATAGCCATTTTTTTAAAAAACCGAAAATAGTGTTTTCTCAGTTAAGGTGTCGAATTTTCCCGGGTTCAAAATTTCCCGGGAAACAGGAAATATTTAGTTTTCGTTTCCCGGGAATTTCCAGAATTTCGGGATATTTTTGAAATGGCCATAAAAATCAATTTTGATTACACTTGTAAAGTATGCAAGCTTATCTGTATTTGTAAGCTGTGCTGTCCTGATTTGCTTCAGATATCATATATATTAAGATATACAGATATATTAAGTAAAAATAGTGAATAATTTTTAAAAATAGTTCGAATTAAAAAAATATTCTTATACATAAATATAATACCCAATCTGTTACAAATAATAAAATTTACATAGAACATAATTGAAGAGCTGGGCATTTTCCAGAACTGTACACTAAAATTAAAAAAAAACTTTTTTAATCTAAATTTATGCTGGATTATTGAAATAATAATGTTTATAAGGCCGTTGCAAATATTTTTTGAAGTTTATGCTCCTCGACTCTAATCAAAATCGAGGGAGGGGCAAAAACATAAAAAATAATTTCAAAAATTGAAATTATAGGCCACGGTGTCACCATTTAAATGAAAAAAAAGTGTTTTAAAATGCATTATACACCTGTCCAGTTGTTTTGCTATCATTAATTTCCAAAATCTTAAGTATTGACGAAAATTTTATTTTTGCGAGAAAAAAAAGTTTTAAAAATAATTGCAACGGCCTAAAATCATATCGATTACTAAGTGTTTAACTGATACACTATTTTTACAGCCAAATTCTAGATTTTCAGCCCCAAACATGCATTTTTTTCAATTTGGGTAAAACCGGGACAAAACATAAAAATTTCCGTTAGTCGGGAATTCCCGGTTTTATGAAAATCACGGGAATATTGTCCCGGAAAATCCCGGGATGGACCCACTAATCTCCATTAACTCTGATGTTGTAGAAATCAGTACAAAATTTAGCACAAAAGAAGTTAAATTTGTCAAAAAACATGTTTTTTGTTGAAAAAAAAACTATTATTTATTCAATAAAAACTTTAAGAAAAAGAAAATCTTTTTTTATTCGCAATTGGGTCCTAAAATGATGCTTAGATTGCTGATATTAATTTTTACAGCGATAAAGCTTATTTTTCTGAGTACATTGACCCTTTGTATGACCACAAAGAGTTTAAAATGGATTTTTAAATCATTTTTGAAAAATTAACCTCGCGGTCCTTCTTGACAGAAAAGTTCATACTTGACAGCTCGTTCCAAGGGGACCATAGTTGATCCATCGAAAAAATGTTGTCTTGTCATTTTTTTTTGCATTAAAATGAAAAAAAGTGATCAGAAATGGTTTTTGATCGTGTTTTTTACCGTTAGCATAGCATAGCATAGCATTACGGGTCTGCACCACGCTGTAGGGGGTGCCACAATGGTCAATTCAATATTCTTAGACAATTTGATTGCTGCCCGGTACAACCAAAAATATCAAAGAACGGAAATTTCCACACTGTGCTCCAAGGCTACGCCCATACAGTCCCGTGGGGATTTGGGAGGGGATGTTTTTGTTGTTCACTAGTGGCAAAAGTGCAGGGAACCCATGCGACTTTTAAAAGTGAACGGAATATTTTTGGGAGGTTTGGAATGGGGGTTAGAGGAATTTCATCGGGCCGATGAAAATGGTTGAATGCGTAATGTATTACATGATTTGGATGTTTGTAAGTGTAAATGTTAGTCTGTAGTGTATTATCTAATAAGCATATAGTTTTGTAATAATAATAATAATAATAATAAATATTATAAATATGGTAAATAAAATAAATTTAAATATAATCAAGATGATTCCAGGAAGCTGTAAAAAATAGCAGTAAATTAAAATCTAAATGCTCCAGATGGTTCCCATGCTGTTTTAGAAAGATTCGTTAATTTAAGCAATTTGATGATATATGGTATGAGGAGATGGTATGTTACAGGAAAGGTATAGGATGAGGAATAATATGAACATGTAAATAAATAATCATTTAAAATACAAATGCTCCTGATGGTTCCCTTGCTGTTTTAGTAAGTGTCGTTAGTTTATGTAATTTGATCACATATGGTATGAGGAAATGAGGATATAAAGGAAAGCAATACGAAAAAAAAATAATTTGAACATTCAAATAAATTTACATATCAGCAGCTAAATTGAAATAAATTCCAGGGAGCTGTAAAAAATAGCAATAATTTTAAAACAAATGCTCCAGATCGATCCATTGCTATTTTTTAAAGCATCGTTAGTTCATGCAATTTAAATGTATATTTTATGGGAAAATAGTATGATAGAGGATTAGAAAAATATAAATAAATCATATAGTGAATAGATACATGTTAGCAGTTAATGTAAGGAAGCTGTGAAAAATATAAATATAAACATCCCGTGGAAACAACGACGCAGGCCAAACACGATCGAAGCAGGCCTTGCCTCGCAAAGAGCAACGGCGAGACTGGCCAGCTTCTTTCAAAATCACTTTTTCTTCCTTTTTCTCCCGTGCGAAACAACGACGCCGGCCAAACACGATCGAAGCAGGCCTTGCCTCGCAAAGAGCAACGGCGAGACTGGCCAGCTTCCCTCAAATACACTTTTTTCCTCTTCCTCTACCGCGCGAAACAACAACGCAGGCCAAACACGATCGAAGCAGGCTTTGCCTCGCAAAGAGCAACGGCGAGACTGGCCAGCTTCTTTCAAAATCACTTTTTCTTCCTTTTTCTCCCGTGCGAAACAACGACGCCGCTAAACACGATCGAAGCAGGCCTTGCCTCGCAAAGAGCAACGGCGAGACTGGCCAGCTTCTTTCAAAATCACTTTTTCTTCCTTTTTCTCCCGTGCGAAACAACGACGCCGGCCAAACACGATCGAAGCAGGCCTTGCCTCGCAAAGAGCAACGGCGAGACTGGCCAGCTTCCCTCAAATACACTTTTTTCCTCTTCCTCTTCCGCGCGAAACAACAACGCAGGCCAAACACGATCGAAGCAGGCTTTGCCTCGCAAAGAGCAACGGCGAGACTGCGTTTTTGATCGTGTTTTTTACCGTTGTACATAAAAATTGACTTATGGCTTTAGTACCCAATTAAGACTGAAATAAGAATATAGTTCTTTTCTACTGAAGATGTTCCGGATTTTCCCGACTGTCAAATTTATTTTTGAAATATATTTCAAAGTTAATGCTGTTTTAATAACTTTCATCAGCCAACCCATAAAACGAGAAAGGCTTTCATTTGATAATTTATCATATATATTTTTTAAATTTAACGTATTTTAATCTCACCGTGAAAGTGCACCAAATTTAGACACATTTCACTTTACGGTCGACCTCGCCGCCCATGATAACCAAATTACGTTTGTCACATTTTTCACCGACCCCGTTTGCCGAGTTGATGATTTACCTCCTAAATCTGGCACAGCACCGCTGCAGCAGTAGCGTGGAGAAAAGCAATAAAAGATAAAATCCGTCAACCTAACCTAAACACCGCGGTTTACAAGTTACACATTTTTGCCATCTTTCCAGCTTTAGCTCTTGAAGCGTCAAGATGAAGGTCGAACTTTGTTTTTATCAAGCATTTTTTGGTTTCAAAAGAAACTCATTTCTGTATTTTACCTGAATATAAAAGTCTCCAAAAATTATTGAATGAAACAAAAATCTAAGATAATAAAAATAACAATTGAGGGTTAGCAAAAACTTACATTTCTCTTCTTTTTAAGATAACCGCACATCTTGACTTGCGCGGCCGTCGAGGTCGAGGAGCTGCCACCGATCGCAGTTGGCTTGGGCTTGCTGACGGTAATAATTCCGCCGCCATGGTGATGGTTTGGCGGTGACGTCGGCTGTGGTGACCCAGGTGGAACTTCCAACAACTTTGTCGCCGTCGTCGTCGTCGTCGTTCCGCCGGAGATGGATCCACCTCCAGCCATCAGGTGCTGCTGCTTACTGGCGGGTGAATTCAATGTCATGACTGTGACCGCCAACGACGGCGTTGATGATGATGATGCCCCAACAATGACACTGACGGAAGTTTCTTTTTCTTCTTCACCAGTTTTGGTTTCGTGTTGCACTGACTCTTCTTCTTCGGTTTGTTCTTCTTCTTGCTGTTTGACTTGGTTTTCTTCTTTGGGTCGCGATTTGGTTGTGATGAATTTTTTCATCGCACTTTTAATTCACAAATTGCTGACTTTTTTTGGCTTCGCTGTTGACTCTTTTTCGGGGGAGCTTTTCTTTGTGACTTTTGATCTATTTTTGAGGCATCTTTTCATCTCCTTCAACAAAGAGTTCACTCACTTACAAGAGATCGATTCGTACTTGGGTCGCCATCTTCAATTTTGTGTTTGTCCATGATGATCACTTTACGGTTTTGCAATTTATGTGCTAAAAATGGAATCGAATCTTTAAAAATAAAATTCATTAGGGCCAATTTTGACTTTGAAAATATTTTCAACGGCCTTAATGAGTTTTCACTTAGTGGGACAAATTTTTGCCTTATATCTAAATCATATTAGGGGAAATAAACCCATTTTAATCAGTCCAAGCCGTTCGACCAATTCTCATCACTTTTGCCGTTTTGCGCTATTAAATCAACATTTTCAGATGTATCAACAATGTAGGGTTGCTTGCTCACTTTTGTTTAAGCTATTTATTACTTTGGAACAGTCAAAAACACTTTATGAAAGCTGTAATTCATGATCAAAGTGCTGATAGGCCGGTAATAGAAATAGGCTGAGAAATGGTATATTTCCCCTATTTGGATTATTTCATAATTAATCAAATATAACCAACATAAAACGTAAATTGCTATGTTTCAACAATTTGCAATTAGGTTGTAAAAAAAGTGAAAAAGTATCATTCCGATATTTAAAAAAGAACTTTTGATCATATTTGCATATTTTTTAAGAAAATAAAGACTTAAACGATGCATCTTTAACCTATATGTAAACTGTCTGACTGAATTTCAGAAATTCTCGGAAAATTTAGAAATAGTGGAATTTGTTTTAGGGGAGAGAAATTGGAATTTCACGCATATACTTTTTTATGATATGTTATGAGATGTTTGGGTTGGAATAATTATTGATTGTATACAATTATACTTAATTTTTTCTGTTAAATGCAAGAAAATATCATGCATCATTGCATCCTCGTTACTTAACAAAATTAAGGTTGATTCATATGAAAAAAAAAACAATTAAACATCAGCTTTCAGATAAACGCAGTAAGGCCGTTGCAAATATTGTTTGAAGTTTATGTCACCCCCCCTTCAAAATCGGTCAGAAAAATCAGGGGGCTAACAAATATTTTTTTTCATACAACTGTAAAATCATACTTAGCATATTTGAAATATTTTTAATTTTTTTGTGAAACTTCGTTGTACAGTACTGCGAAAAGTATTTTTTTCGACAAAAAAAATATTTCGCCGATACTTTGATATTTTGAAAACTAAAGATTGCAAAATATCTGGGCCTTGACTTTGGCGGCCAGAGTCGAGGGACATAAACTTCAAACAAATATTTACAACAGACTAAAAACGTTTTAAAATTTGGATGAAAGGTTTTGAATAGATAAGATTAAAATTCAAACAAAAAATATTTCTTTTTTCAAATTTCTTTGAATTCATTGAATTTTACTGTGGAAAATCCGGCAAAATATTTACAATCATAAAAAAAGTGTTGCAGTTTAGAAAAATATTGAGTTTTTTTTAAAAAAAGGTCCTATAAGCTATTATTTTTTATATGATTATGAGACCTATAAAAAAAACTCTAGAAATAATATATAAAAGATTTTTTTTATTTGCTCAAAACCAACAATAAACAAAAAAACAAAATAATGTTGAAACAGTCTCAAAAATTATAATACACTACTTGTTCGGCAAACTGGGCTGAGAACGTAGCCCAGTCACAGAATGCTGCTCGCTAACTGGGCTGAACGAAAAATAACGAGGGGATTACCGGTGCGTAATATTTTCCTGATGAAATATAAAAACAAAAGTTTATTTACATATTTATTAAAATTTATTTACAAAGCTTACTTTTGATATTTGTTGAATTGTGACTTGCAATTGAATAAAAGTTTCAAAATGTTTTTTTTTATCAAGCGCACATGATTTTGGCATCCACCAATCCCACGGCCATTCCGGTGGGTCTAGCTCATTTCCCCGAATGACATTTCCCCAAATGCCATTTCCCCGAAAATCATTTCCCCTAATTGGTCACATCCCCGAATACCACTTCCCCTAATCAGCCACATCCCCGAATGCCATTTCCCCGAATATCATTTCCCCTAATCGGCTATATCCCCGAATGCCATTTCCCCGATGTAACACTTACGCTAATTGCCGTTTATTTAAATTTAAATTTTCCCGAATTTTCATATTCCCTAATCTTTATTTTCGCTAATGCCTTTTTCCATGACTAACAGTTATTTTCTCTCTCAATTTTACCGAACAAACAGCTTTTTCGGGTATTCTGTTGATTAAATGTTGTAAATTGGGTAGTAAAGCCCTTTGTCAATTTTTTTAAAGAACGGTAAGAAACACGATTAAAAACCATTTCTGATGACGTTTTTTTATCTATGCAAAAAAAAGTTATTAACAAGACAACATTTTTTCGATGGATCAACTATGGTCCCCTTGGAACGATCTGTCAAGTAGGAGCTTTTCTGCCAAGAAGGGCCGGGAAGTGAATTTGTAAAAATTGAATTAAAAATCCATGTTAAATCCTTTGCGGTCGTTAAAAGGGTCATTGTACTTTAAAAATAAGCTTAATCATTGTGAACACTAATATCAGCTTAATTTTAGGACCCAATTACAGTCCAGACTCGATTATCCGAAGCCTCGATTATCCGAAGTTTCGATTATCCGAAGTTCGATTATCCGAAGTGAAATTTTTCCGAGGCCTTCGGATAATCGAGTTGTTGTGTGTTCAAGAACCCAAAAATCGAACATATAGGTTCAGGCGGGTACAAATTTTATTTAAAGTTTTTGTTGATTATATATTTCGCCAAATCCAAAACTAGCAATGTGAATAAAATGATCAGTGTGAACGGGGTTCTGTACTACGAAAATCGCACGGTTTGTTTTCTGAATCATAAAAAATAACAAAACTTCTATTGCATTATTATTATCATGTCTATAAGTAAAAAAGTATTTGGTTTGAGAATATATAACAAAAAGTCTGTAACAATATTCATTGTATATGAATGAATAGTACCAATCCTTTCAACACTCTCTCCCCCTAAAATGCTACGTCTGTTCTGAGTGAAAGTTGATCATTCAAGGTCAATACGAATTCGGGGAAATGGCATTCAGGGAAATGACTATTCAGGGATATGACTAATCGGGTAAGTGGCATTCGGGATTGTGGCCTATTCGGGAAAATGACTTTCGGGGACGTGGACGATTAGGGGAAATGGGAAATTCGGGTAAATGGAATTCGGGGAAATGACTATTAGGGGAAGTGTCTTTTCGGGGAAGTGGCATTCGGGGAAATGTCCCTTCGGTAATATGGGTTTCGGGGAAATGTCATATATTCCATTCCGGTTTGTTTTGGTTTTTTGACGTTTGTCTGCTTTTTAACCCTCTACAACCTAAACCCGCCTTTAGACGGGCTTCGATCTAAAAAATCGCCAAAAATCCATTTTGCAACCGATTTTTGACCTGTAAACAGCATTGGAAAGAAGAACTCTTAAAATTTTAGGAAATTTATGGGTTGGAAGTTTTACTTATTTTATGTGACTGTAGTGACCCAGACTATGCCTCAAAGCATTTTTTTTTTGCAATTTAAATTATGATGGTGCCATTCTATAGCAAAAAATGTGAAAAACATGCAAAAAATTGAAAAAGTGACTGTAAAAACGTGAAAAAAATAGATAGGCAAAATGTAATTATATTAGGTGGTAGAATAGGCCAAATACTACCGAAAACAAACATAAACTAAACAAGATAAATGAAAATTAAAATACTTAAAATAAAACAAGAAAAACATAAAACAAGAGAAGTAAAGTTTTTCGTAGAACAAAAGTTGCTTAAAAAAAACCTCCTAAACACGGGAAAAATAAATATTTTCGAAAAAAAAATTGGGCAGTAGAGAGTTAACTGGGCTATGGCCCAGTTAAAAAGCAACCCAGTTAAACAACGCCCAGTTACCGAACAACTACTGTACAACAAATTATACAATCTAAAAAGAAGGACTTATCCAAGGTATTCTACCCTAAATACGCGTGTCCTCGCCCCCAATTGGGTCCTAAAATGAAGCTTAGATTGCTGATATTATTGTTCACAGCGATAAAGCTTATTTTTCTGAGTACAATGACCCTTTGTACGACCATAAAGAGCTTAAAATGGATTTTTAAATCAATTTTGAAAAAATAACCTAGCGGTCCTTCTTGACAGAAAAACTCCTACTTGACAGGTCGTTCCAAGGGGACCATAGTTGATCCATCGAAAAAATGTTGTCTTGTCAAAAAAAAATGTTGCATTAAAATCTTAAGTTGGCACAACTTTCGCCACCTGTTGCATTGCGTGATAAGTTGTGACAGTGAAACTGCAAATAATAAATAAAAGAAACACTTACACACTCTCCAGGGTGATAACCGATGGACAGTTTTTTCTTTGCACCTTTCAAAGCAAAATGACCAATAATGGTGACTTAATCGTCTAGTTGGAGGTTTAAGTGAAAAATTAGCTGTCAAAAATATTATGAAAAAAGCTTTGTGAAAAATCAAAAATAAATTTCTCAAAAAAAAACTAGACTAAACAGAAAAATGCTCGAAAACCTCTAAACAAAAAAAAACTGTTTTCAAATTTCGCAAGAAAATGACCAGTAGAGGGTTAAAAGCTGCCATCATCCTTCACCAACGAGTCGTTGGACATCTAATTGAGCTGTGAGTGTCTCCACAACAAAATTGGGAAGTTGAACACGTTAAAAATAGATCCTATCGCGTTCAATTCGATGGCAACACTGGCCAAATGCACGCGATTATCGAACACGCGAATTGCAGGTGCGGATTATTATTTTTCCAATTTCAGACTCTCAACCGAAAACATTTACATAATAATGCAACAGAAATCAAACTTTTCCGTCGCGGTCGCATGGCTTAATTGGCTCATAAAAATAAGCTAATCGCACCTTCTTTTATTCGATTTTATTCCTCATGGCGAATCTGCGACTTAGACTTAGGCAGCAGCCAATCAAAATCTAACAAAAAGCCCAACTTCCGAAAATCACCAATAAAAACCCTGCCTAATAAGTATGAACAAAATTTCTGCCCGTGGCGGTTCCAAAGACAACGTTTATGATCGGTTGATTAGTGAAGCAATGAGCGAGCCCGCGCGGTTACGAAATGAAGTTTGGCTAATATAAACCTGCTGGGGTGCAGCGCGTGTTATTATAACCAACCTGTAGCTTACACATTTATACATTGAGTGACAGATTGATTCATGACAAAATAACAACCAAAATGGGTTTGGCTTTTGTTTCTGTGACCAAGGCTGTTTATTGACTTTGTCGGGGAGCAATCGAAGTGATTTTGATTTTTCCCTTTGAAGCAAAATTTGCTTACAAAACTTTTAATTGATCATCTTTTATGACTTCCATTTCGGTAAATTTGGACATCCTTGTTCTAAAACTTTGATTGGCATTACTATCCCAAAAAAATACAGCATCACGAAATATTCTAGAATCCTGCTAGAACGGTGGAACATTTCTGCAGAATGCTGTAAGAAAAGCTAGCTCTGTAAGAACTCCGCTAGAACGTCGTGACTGAGACATTGTTAAAAGATTTTTCAATAATTAAATACAAAGTGGATTCGTTATTAATTGGAACTGCATTCGAATCAGCGAATCAAAATTCGCTATTTGGAACAACTAACAGCTGTCAGTAGCATGAAAACACGTGCTCTGAAATCGTCGTACAATAGAGCTTTATGACGTTTCGCGTACACAAACTAGCGCACCATTTGATTTTGCTGGCCGGACAAAATTTAACCTCAATATTTTTCGTGTACATACACGCAATACATGCGCAAGTAGATAACTCTATGAGGTTGAATTGTCAACATCAGTTTGACAACTGGTTTTGATGGTTCTAAAACTAAGCTTAAATTGGTGATACTATTAATCACAACGATAAAGCTTATTTGTGTGCAATAGCCATTTGTAAAACTGTAAAGGAATTAAAATGAATTTGAAAAAATATGATAAACAGTAAAAAAAAAATTGGTGATTTTTTATTTAACTTTTTGTCACTTAAAATTGATTTGCAAAAATATCACTATATTTATTTTTTTTATTTTTTAATATGTTTTAGAGGATATCAAATGCCAATTTTCAGAAATGTACAGGATGTGCAAAAAATCTTTTACCGAGTTATGAATTTTTGAATGAATACTGATTTAAAAAAAAATCGAAATATTGGTTGCAAAAAAATTTCAACTTCATTTTTCGATGTAAAATCAATTTGCAATTAAAAAGTACCACAGTGAAATTTTGATAAAGTGTACCGTTTTCAAGTTATATCCATTTTTAGGTAACTTTTTTGAAAATAGTCGAAGTTTTTAATTTTTTATTTTTTTTTGAATTAGTGCATATATTCGTGAAATTTTCCGATCTTCTCGAAAAAAAATATTTTCAAAATTTTGAAACCAAGAATGATATTTTAAAAGGGCGTAATATTGAATATTTGGATATATTGAAATTTCACGAATGTTTTATATTTTAACATTGTAAATCGGACCATTAGTTGCTGAGATATCGACGTTAGAAAATGGTGTGTTGTTTGGGTGAGACTTGGAAAATATCAATTTTCCTGTTTTTAAACCTTTGCATGGCAATATCTCAGCAACTAAGGGTCGTATCAACAAAGTTGATAAATGCAAAATATAGAGAATTTTCTCATCTCTTCGAAAATATATTTTTTAAGTGAGCAAACATGTGCACTAATTTAAAAAATGAAAAACTGCGACTGTTTTCAAAAAAGTTACCTTAAAATTGATTTTACTTGAAAACGACGCACTTTATCAAAATTTCACAAAAGTCCTTTTTTTTATTGCAAATTTGATTTTACATCGAAAAATGAAGTTGAAATTTCTTTTGCGACCAATATTTCGATTTTTTGAAAAAATCAGTTTTGGTTTAAAAATTCATAACTCGGTCAAAGATCCAACTCCAAAACAAATCAAAAAATAAAAAAAATAAAAATAGTGTTTTTTTGCAAATCAAGTTTTAGTGACAAAAAGTTAAATCAAAAATCACCCATTTTTTTTACCGTGTATCGTTTTGCTCCAGTGTAGTCCGTACCCCTACCTACAACTTTGCCGAAGACACCAAATCGACCAAAAATGTCCTTCAAAAGATACAGATTTTTGAATTTCCATACATCATTTTTGTATGGACAGCTGCTAAATTTGTATGAAAAATTATATGGACAAACTAATGATGCAAAATGCCTTCTTTGGGCATACCGAAGGCACCAAAAAGTTTCAGCCGGATTAATAAATACAAAAACTAAAATTGAAGAAAAGAGACCGATTTCGTAGAGAATTGCTTTGCTTATTATAAAATCAACATTTCAATGAAAAAAGTGTTGTAATAATAGTTTTTGCAATCCCGCTGTGAAACTGTCAACTTTTCCTGTCCTTTTGGAGAAACGAAACGGCCTACTTTTCCCTACCAAAAATAACAGAATGAAAAATTTATACCTTTCAATACCAGTGCTGAAAAGTCCTACTTTTCAGCACTTAACTAGGACTTTTCAGCACTGAAATGGGTGCAGAAAAGTTGAACTTTTAGTATCAAAAAATAACACTTATAACTAACTCGGTAAACCTTGTTGCATAAATGTACGACTCGTGCTGAAAAAATCTGTTTTTTGGAACTTGTTGCATAAACATCTATTTTATGCAAAAGTTGCAAAAAATAAAGGTTTTTCAGTAGTCCCGGGCAGACGGTAATAACAAAATTCATGCCATTTCAATAACAAATTCTGTTAAAATAACAAAAAGTGTTATGGAATCTTCCTGAAAAATCCATTTCTGCATAATGGTTTAATAACGGTTTATGTTATCATAACAAAATTTGTTATTGGTCTGGTATTGGTTCAAAGCCAAAACAACTTTGGAATAACATTTTTTGTTATGGAAGAATAACTCCAACTGTTATTGGGATGATCGGATTAGTTGTTAAAATAACAAAAATTAATAACAAAGATTTGTTCGAAGAATAACTAAAATGTTATTAGTCTGTTATTACAATAACATTCCAATAACAAAAAAATCATAACGACGAATAACAAATCTTGTTATAAATAACGTAAAATGTTATTGGCCTAGTATTTTCAAATATCAAAAAATGTTATTCCCAAGTTATTTCCGTCTGCTCGGGGTGGTCGTACATTTAACCAACGAGGTTCACCGAGTTGGATAAAGACGACGAGTGTTGAAAACATCAAGTCATGCAACGAGTTCCATACAACATTTTTTGCAATTCCGAAAAACACGCTTTGAATGGAATTATAAGTCAAAGGTCCATGCATTTTGTCAATGCATCGATTAAATCAAAACAATTCACGCGTTCTTAGATTTTAATACAATCTTTTTTTGTAATGACATAGCTCTTGATGTTCCCGGGCAGATGGTTATAACAAAATTCATGCCATTTCAATAACAAATACTGTTAAAATATCAAAAAGTGTTACGGAATTCTTGCAAAATCCATTTTTGCATAACAGTTTAATAACAGTTTATGTTATCATAACAAAATTTGTTATTGGTCTGATATTGATTGAATGCCAAAACAACTTTGGAATAAATTTTTTTGTTATGGAAGAATACCGCCACCTGTTATTGGGATGATCGGATTAGTTTTTAAAATAACAAAAAAGAATAACAAAGATTTGTTCGAAGAATAACTCAAAATGTGATTAGTCTGTTATAACAATAACAATCCAATAACAAAAAAATTATAACGGCGAATAAGAAAACTTGTTATAACTAACATAAAATGTTATTGGCCTAGTATTTTCAAATATCAAAAAATGTTATTCCCACGTTATTTCCGTCCGCTCGGGTTTACAGATTACAAAATTTCTAATATTTATTCATATTTTTCCGAACGTTACAGCTATCTGGAAAACTTTTCTTATCTAAAAATCGACATTTTTCCCGTGTTAAAAACTCACTAATTTGTTATGACCTGAATGATGCGTTTCTGTCAAGGTACCATATGGTATGCTACATTTGAAATATAATTATTTTTAATTATTGTTTAAAATATGGCATTATAATGCGATGGACCTAATTTTGTCAATCTTTTTTTCAAAAATCCGACGAATCATAAGTTTTAAGAATATTAGACAGTTGACAAAAAAGCGGTCAAAAGAAAGTTGTAGGAAATCTGGAAAACACAATGAAATTAAAATACATGCTATTTCTATTACATTTTTCGAATGTCAAATTTAAAGGAGAGCTCACAATTATTATTCGCTCAATTGTTTTGTTTAAACTGCCTAGCATCATAGTATGTCTGTGCTAGCATACTGATGATACTGGTGAGGTGATGTCAGGGGTGCCAGGTTGCCAGATAAATCTGGCATTGCCAGATTTTTTGAGTGCCAATTTGAAAAAAATAATTTTCTATTTCTTCCACACATTGTTTTGTTGATGTAATTTGTTTATTTTGTTAATATATAATGTATAAAGAGTGAAAATACACTGTTTTTGAACACAAAATTGCTGATTACTTTGAGAAAAGTGGCTTGCCAATTTTTTTCCAGATTTTTTTCCAGATTTTTTCTGTTCTGATCTGGTAACCCTGGGTGATGTACGCAAAAAAAAATGCACGCAAACAAAATCAAAAATAGATGTTTTGCCCCTGGTGTAATGTTCACCATCCCGTATGGCCACCTGATTATTCCGTCCTCCAAAAATTATGCATTTCGAAAGCAAACAGAGTCATTACCGCTGCGTATGATCCGAATCCAATGGGCGTCAATCTAAGGTACAACAACGCGCAAAAAAAAAAAATGTTTCGGTTCATTTTCACCTTTGATGACGAAATTGGTCCCATTAAATCAATCGCCTTCAATTAAGACACCAAGGCGCTGTGATCATGAGTCAGCCCCCTAAAAAAAGGAGCAACACTCTGGGAAGCAAATGACCGAAACTGATGGGTGTTGATGATGGTGATGATATGTAAAGGAAATTGTGGTTGGGGCAAAATCGCCTTTTAGGGTAGCAATGTTCAGTTATCACCTTCGATTTCTTGCTAAATGAAGCGAATTTCCATGTTTCGTTACGATTATTTTGCGCTCTTTGTGGCAAAATTGAAAGTAACAAACTGTTTAGTTATTTAATGCAAATTTTATGACGTGTTTCATATTAGCAAAAGACTAATATTCTCACATCAATTAAAAATCAACCTTTTATGACCTCTCGTACGCGAGAACAAATATTGAATCCGGTCGAAAATTCTCACATAATATTAGCCAGCAAGTATTGATATACGATCGCATGGGAAAAAAGTTTGCTGACCACAGCCCAAAAGTGGGTCTCCCTCGGTGCCTTTGACGACGGTGCCGAGCTGGGCCGGAAAACCACCATTTCCACTTTCTGGCAGCAAAAACAGCCCATGTGTTTGATTCTCAGTTATAACCACGTGATCATCGCCGTATTTGCGGTGGTGTAACTGTAGTGATGATGAAATTGTTCAACATTGACATCAACAACAGTGGGTAAGGGTTTATCTAGTTTCAAACTATTTTTGAATATTTAACCTAAATAATTGGACACTTCTAAAAAAATTTGTAAAAAAAAACTTTAGCATCTTATAAATTTATGCCGAAATGAGTGTCATTTACCCTAAAACCCCAAAGTTCCGCCAATCCACCCAAATCAAGAGGTGTAAATCAGCTGGGAACAGGGGCAGATCGTTCTAGCTTAGTCATCATCGCAAAATCAACAACAACTGGCTGCCACACGGAGAAAAAAGAGTTCCCAAAATCGTGAACAAGCGTTCATGAAAATGGGAACCACGAACAAAGTGTTCAAATTTCATGGTACGTTTTTCAAAATCGTACCATGGAATTTGAACACTTTGTTCGAGGTTCCCATTTTCATGAACGCTTGTTCACGATTTTGGGAACTTTTTTTTCTCCGTGCAGGCAACTGGCTCAAAGTAGTGGAGGAGATGCACGTGGGTACGTGTTTTGTACCATTTAAAGGGCCCCGGATGATGGTCATATTTATGCTGAGAGCCACCTTGGGACCCCTACTTGGCCAATGACGGTGGGAAAATTGAATAAAACCATAAAAACCAAGGTGAGGCGGCGCAGAGACTTGCTTCGTGAAAGAAGAAATGCTAGCGGTGAAGTTTTTGAAGCACACCATTTCGAGGGCCCACTAATAATAATAAATTAGGGGAGCTGGGGGTAAGACGGCCACCCCACTGTTTTAATACGTATACTAATGAATATAACTAAAATGTTTAGCAATACTGTTCCTCATGCTAAATAATGCATATGGAGTCACCTTTGCCAGAAATATTGTTTGAAAAAGTATAAAAATGGCTCAAAATAAACAAATATTTTTTGAACTTGAAACTGGATGTAATTTTCTTGAATTACAACTTAGGCATTTTTGTTAAATAACAATATGTTTTCCTGTCTTCAAATATTTTTTCATGTTATATTGAAGTTTTCCCTAGATTATGTCCCTCGAAAAAGTTCAAAAAATGCGATGAACTGTTTACAAAAATATTTATATGGGGGCAAGACGGCCACCTCCTCCGGGGGTAAGACGGCCACCCGTAATTTGTAGATTTTATTTGATATGGGTTATATTTTTGACGGTTTTTAACTATTAAGACATATTTGTAGATAAAGGAAAAGCACTTTCAATAAAACTATCCATTTATAATCAAAACGCTGTTAACTACCGTTTCGACAACATTCTTTACTGTGATATAGCAAAACTCATTGAATAGTATGAAATCCTATCAAACTTTTCATAAAAATCGCTGATTTAATATTGTTTACATAATTTTGATTTACTTATTCTAATCGAAATACACAAACTAATTTTTTTGTGTCAAATTGTGTTTGTTTTGTAGTAAAAATTCATAGTTTTTCATAAAATGTGGTCGCAATAATATGAAATTCACTGAGCCAAAATATGAAATTTTTTTAACAGCATTTTTCTTCACAGTTGAAACCTGATTTTTTTCAACCAAAATAGTTATGATGTTCAGAGAAGTCTGTTGAACCAACCATGTAGGTGTTTGGGTGGATTTAGCAAAGTTATTAAGTTAATTTATAGCACTGGCCGTCTTACCCCCCATTCATATATAAACGATTTAAATTTTTCTTTAAATTGCTGAAAAGTATTGAGAATTGGTTTTTAGACCAACTAATTTATGTCATTTATATAATGGACTAGTAGTAGAACAATATGTACGTAATTTGAGATCAAAATAATCGGTTGTGGATATTTTATTAGACTTCTCCCTTAGGGTGGCCGTCTTACCCCCATCTCCCCTATAGAAAAAAGTTTGTTCGCCAAGTGCGGTAGCGATAAATAGTGAAGCCTAAACGGAATGTGGTTTTAGGAGAAATTGCTAAAATTGCATTTTATGAGTTTTCACTTAGTGGTGACAAGTTTTAAGATTGATACCGTCACCGGTGACATTGGAT
Organism: Culex quinquefasciatus; assembly: GCF_015732765.1. Lineage (NCBI taxonomy): Eukaryota > Metazoa > Arthropoda > Insecta > Diptera > Culicidae > Culex > Culex quinquefasciatus. The sequence continues at coordinate 107,403,406 of NC_051861.1, forward strand.
CTGGGAGGTGAGATTGAGTCGTACAAAAATGCTTAAAATTTGTGTGGCCCAATCTCACCCCCCAGACCCAATGTCACCCCTAATGACGGTATTTAAAATGTCAAAGAAAGATTGCTGCTAAATTTGAATATATTAAGAACTGAAATATATCTGAAAACAACAAAAATGTATCATCCAATAACTAGAATATTTTCATTCGTTGGAAATCAATAAAAATCTAACAAATTTCAAAAAATCAAGGGGAAGACTACATTTTCTGCAAATAGAAATGTGTATTGAAACAAACTGATCCAATTGATCCAAACTATCAGGAAACCGTTTCAAAAAGTGATTTCTCTAGAACTTCACAATTTGTTTTGAGACTTTCAATTTTGTTCTTTTTGATTTGGATAGAAGCCCAGTAAGAAAGGTACAGCCAAATCGACTCTATTTCTAGCAAAAGTGGCTCGATTTTCTCACTGGGTCGAACACATTTGCACTGGGCGACAGCTGTTCAAGCTTTGTTGATGCACAATATTTGGATATGTTTGATGGTTTCCGATAGAACAGACAAGGACAACAAGAATAGTGTATCGTTTTCTAAATTTCAGGCTTTTAAGTTCTTTAAAAACAGCTGTCTCTATTAAATTTTAGTGGGTTGAACTCATGAATAAATAGATAGGCATTGAATTTACCTTAAAAATCTGCTTTTTTATTGAAGTTTTCAAAATGCGAAGTTTTAAAATATGTTTGCCTTTTTCGGACATCTTGCATATAATACGAAGTAGTTTTTTAATGATTCAGCCCAATAAACGACTTCGGTTAAAAGAATTCTTCTTGCACAAACCTCTTTGAGACATTTAATAAAACCAATTCAGTTTTCATTCAATTTGGTCATGGTGAAAAAACGAAACACATTTTTTTTGGAACTTAATTTTGATTTCGGCGGAAAGAGCTACCTTTTTTCAACTGATATACCAACAATTTTCGTTTTAAAAGATTATCAAAATTATGATAGTTTATTTTCATTCCATAAAATCGTGATTTGTGATCGTGATCTATTCCCAGTTGTGCATGCTTCAGAAATTAATGTAATTTGAAATAAACCTTAACATGAAGTTTTTAGACGAACTGACAAAATTCAATAAGAGCATGAGCATGAGCATGAGAGATCACCCAGGGTTGCCCCTCCGTTGCTGAACAGAACCGTAATATCCTTTCAGCACTACTGATTATATGCTTCGACGATCTAGTGGTGATTCTCTTATCAACAGCATGTATGAATGCGCTGAAAAGATAAATCACCATGATTGCTAAAGCTAGATCAGTTGCGAATAGGTAACAGTCATTGGCCACCAACGGGGCCCGCCATGTCAGTTTGTAGATCTCGATTTTAAGGGACGGGAATGTTAGTTAGCGCAGGTTGCTACTAGGGCAGCTGATTTACTCTGTGCTTACACCCCACAAGCGCCAGGAACCTGAAAATTTGTTAGTAGGATAGGGTGTTTGGTCAGGATTCATCATAGAAGATGATGATGCGACCCAAAATCATAGTGTTTGTTGAAAGGTATTATGTTTTAATCTCAAGGCAAGCAATCGGATGCTGCGGATGAGTCATTTCCCGTTTATCGGCTGTTAACTTTTAATTGAAATGGATTTATCTTAGACAGCCGGCTGTGGAAAGATAGAACCAAAATTATTTGTAATTAAAGGAAGGATTTAACAGTCTGACTTTTTAATTGAGATGTTTTTACGAGTTTTACATAATTCATGTTTAGTGGGGTACTGATTAACGAAGCGAACGACGAGTTACGATGTTTATCGAGCTGAAATGGTATGATAAGGTTTTGTTGTTATTGCACACCGACGACGAATGCGAAAAAACCCTACGACCCGACCGAAAGGCATCGCAAATCAGACTGACTCAATTGTCATCGATGACAACCAGAGCCAGCCGCACCTTTACACACATACACGCACGCGAAAAAAAACGAAAAACACACCGACGAAGAGACAAAAATTATCACAAAAAACAGGACTGCGCGTCCACCGAAGCACCGCACTTTTGATGGCATTATTCAATTATTATGCCCAATCACCTCATGCACACAAAGAGCGACACAAAAGAGACGAAAAAACAGGACTGCGCGTCCACCGAAGCACCGCACTTTTTTCAAACTGACAAAGTTCAATAAGAACAGCAAATTGAATTTAATGAAAAAAATAGAGTTCTGTCATATTTTTTTTGTAAATTAAAAAACAATACCAAAAAGTTAAAAAATAATGTACACTTCCGCTTGCATTTCGGGAATTCCCGGGAAATTTACAAATTTCCCGGGAAACGGGAAATTGGACGCTCTAAGTTGAACCAATATATTTTTGTTTAGTTTTCCTCAGTGTTGCGATCCTCACGCGCTCACGCGCTCGTGAACGCTCATTTTTCGCTCATTCGTGAGGAGGAACCCTGCGCGAGCTAGCTCACGTTTGCCCGCGCTCACGTTTGCTCCGATTTTTCAGCTCGCGTTTGCCCCAAGCTCGCGCTCGTGCTCATTTTTCGCTCACGGAGCGCTCACTTTGGAAGTATCGCGAAACGAATCGCGATTTTTTCATTTTTGAGAAAGTTTTTGTTTTTCAACCCTAGTTAGATTTTTTACTTAAGGCGCAGCATGTCAGTGATAACATCACTTAGGAACATTTTTTATATATTAATTGGAATAGCTTATTTTCATTAACTATGTTTTTGAATAATAAATGGGATTTGCAAGGGTCAACTCATATTGGAGATCTACAGTCAGAGTTAAAAATATAAATATTTTCGAATTAATCGGCCTTACCTCAACAATAGTTACGGTAAGCAGAGACAATTGCTGGGGGAAGGGTATGAGCGCGTAAACAAAAATGACTGAAAACCTTATAAAAACTTACAAAACAATGTATAAATTCAAGAAGATTTACGCTGTGGTAAGTTCGATTCAATGTTATGTGATTGGTTGATTAAAATATAACATTAAACTGTTTTATGTACCTGTTTGTTGACTACCTTTCCAGCGTGCGGGTCAGAATTAGCAACCATTATAAAAAGTCATTCCGTTTAATGAATCGTTCAGTGCTTGGAAACGGCTGATCATTTTTTTTAAAGTTAATCTTTCGCTTTCTTATTCTAGAAAATAGGGTAAATTGTTGAAACAGTTCTTTTTTCACAAAAAAGAAACTCCAAATTTCTAGTGTTTGAAATAACCCATTTGAATGAAATAATATAAATTGTCATTGTTTTGTTTTACCACATAAAGGGTGGCTCATCTTCCCCCAATTATATTAAACACTTCCGCTTTTTCCTTTTTTGTGTTTTTTTTAAACCGCTTTGAGTCCGGATTCTAAAAACTTGAAATAAATACAATTTGTCAATTAATTATTTGTACATATCAGTGCTTCGCGTCAATGAATTTTTACATTAAGAATGAGTTAGCTCTTTGTTAGCTCACTCAAGAGAGAATCATTCAGGAGCGGTCGTGGCTGAATGGTTACGATGTTCGCTTTATAAGCGAATGGTTCTGGGTTCGATACCCATCTGCTCGCAACGAGAAAGTTCTGGACTCATTGAATTTGGAATTAATGAAAAAACTACAAGCTCACGGCGGGGTTCGATCCCCTTTCCTTAGGATTGGCAAGCAAAATGCTTTCCACTTAACCGTGGAGCATTGGTAGCTTGAGGAGGAATTAGACTGGTATAGTTGAATCCAAGAATCGGACTTAGAATCACATTGAATGCAAGTTGAACATCAGAACTCAAACAAGATTGCATGCAAGATTGTGCAAGCGCAGTTGAAATTGAATCTAAAAAATACCTCGCTATAAATAGCCTGGGCGACTGATAGAATTCATCCAATAAGAGATGAGAAGAATTGAAAGCATTCCCATTAGAAATGAGAACACACGAAGAATTCGAACAACAATGCCAAAGGTCGTTACCACTCGCCTAGGGTGGCTCCTCAGACCATTCACCTTCCCAAAAACCGTCCAACTCCAAGCGAAACTTACTTGAGGATACCGTGGAGATTTTCCCTTAATACTCTTAAAAAAGTGGAGCATCAACACTTCCCGTCTTCCCATTCCTTGTCCCTGGTGCGCGGTGGAGATGGGAGCGGCCGGCAATGGACGGCTGCCATGGTGGTGAGAATCTGGTTCAGGTGGAATTGGTTCTATTCCCAATTATCGATTCCTAGGCAACTTGGGCTCAGACAATCATCACATCACATGGCGAAAATCCAGTCTGCAATCCGCTAAAATCACCGTCTCCTAGCGAAGCGAAGCGAAGCGATTAAGAATGAGTTAGCTCTTTGTTAGCTCACTCGAGAGAGAATCATTCTGTCCCTTGAATAATTCTGAATTTAAAATAGAACGTATATTTCGGTTTGTCCATTTCATTGCTTACTTTTGTTTGTTTGACCACTTTCTTGTTTGTTTTTGCTGCCAGTGCTGAGATAGTTCTAGAAACTTCGTTTCAAACAGGCAGATGCTTCAACAGGGAAAAACAACTACCTACTTTGGCTCACCAGCTCACGTGAGCGCAAAACGCTCCGGTGAGCGTGAGCGAGCACGAGCTACCTGATAAAAACTCACGCTCCAGCTGGAGCGAGCACGTTTTCCGTGAGCGCTCGCTCATTCGCAACCCTGGTTTTCCTACTAGCGCCGCGTTAGGGTGGTCAGTATAATTGATTTGTTTTGCTAAGTTTCGCAAAAAAAAAAAACGCATTTTTTCTGAAACAAACTGATGTACAGAATGTCAAAATCAAGTCTAATTTTGAAGGGTTCAGGGTTAAAAAATTGTAATTAAAGGTCTTAAACTTTAAGGTCTTCTAATAGAAGAGCGCCCTTGTGAAACTGCTTAAAGTGAATTGTTTTCAGGTTAGAACACATTTTTTTTGTTTGGTTTCAAATTTGCATTAGCTTCTTTTTTTAATATTGTGCTGATAGTTATTGTGATTTGCACGGAAGATTGCGGAATTTGATTTATTTTTTGTTATTAAATTTAATTGTATAAAAAACTACTTAAAAGAGAGTATAAGTATAATGCGTTTTTTATCTAAAATATGCAAAATTTGCAAATATTTCTCTTTTCTAAAATAAATGTGATATAGTTTTAAATTATTTTTTACTGTTGTAATCAAACAGCGTTCATGCGAAGACTTGCTGGAAATTGTCAAAATTCTGCTGTGTAAACTTTGAACTTTAATGTTATTAATGTTGTGTTGCAAATTGTTTATGTTCCAGGGTTATTGATTTTGTAGGAAACTGCAATGTATTAGTTAACTTTTTGTAATAATTCTATAAATTACAGTTTTTAATTTAAAAAAAAATACAAAAAAAATAAACTTTTTTGAAAATGTAATGAACAGTTTTGATTACTTAATCATATGAAAAAAAAACAATTTAAAGTGCAATTTTTATGTATATCAGTTTCACAATGCCCAACAATCGGACGAAAAATGCTCCAATTTTCTTCCAAATTCTCCAAAAGTGCATTAATCGTCCTTCAAACTCGTGCACGTCAAGTGCAAAATTAATGCACTCATCAGTAGTGGCAAAAAAGCACGTGTTGCAATCAGCCAGAGGAATTGAAGATGGTGCGTCCGTTTTGGGCGGGCTTCGGCCATTACCTCTCAAAAATCGGCGCGGCTTAATTTGGCAAATTTAGCCGAGGATGGGCATTCGATCGTGTGAAATTTGCCACTTATGATGGATGGACTATTTTCGGGGGCTGCGGGTTTTTTTTTGCTGGAAGTGTAATTGAAACCGTTTAAAAAACGATGAGGAAGGGGGAGGGGTATTATATAACCTGTTAATAACCTCCCCTCGCAGAAGCATCGTTATGTTTGATGATGGCTAAACCCAGCCGCACACAAACACATACACACAGGTTAGTGAGTTTGTGATGATTAAACTTTATTTCCATACCGAACGGGTCGGGACGGTGAGGGCTGTAAATGTACCGCACTGTTGAGTTCTAGTTAGGGCACTTGAATGATCAACCTCTGAATTTCTGTGTGTGGGGTCAAATATGCGGGGTTTTTTTCTATAGCGGTGGATTGTAATGGCATCGGATTCGTGAAACTGAGCTGTTGAAACTTGCATTATGCGCGAATTGTTAATTAGGAAGAGTTCAGTCACATGGCGGTTGATGCGCAATATTTCGTCGTTTGAACTCTTTGGAAGTAGCTTTTACAGCGGTGGATGCTTACTGGATACTGGATATTGGTGATTTTTTTTTATTTAACTTTTTATCACTAAAACTTGATTTACAAAAAAAACACTATATTTTTATTTTTTGATATGTTTTAGAAGACATAAAATGCCAACTTTTCAGAAATTTCCAGGTTGTGCAAAAAATCATTGACCGAGTTATGAATTTTTTAATCAATAATGATTTTTTCAAAAAATCGAAATTTTGGTCGTATAAATTTTTTCGATTCGATTTTTCGATGTGAAATCAAATTTTCAATCAAAAAGTACTTTAATGAAATTTTGATAAAGTGCACAGTTTTCAAGTTATAGCCATATTTATGTGACTTTTTTGAAAATAGTCGCAGTTTTTCATTTTTTTAAATTCGTGCACATGTTTGCCCACCTTTGAAAAAAATATTTTTGAAAAGCTGAGAAAATTCTCTATATTTTGCTTCTTCGGACTTTGTTGATACGACCTTCAGTTGTTGAGATATTGCAATGCAAAGGTTTAAAAACAGGAAAATTGATGTTTTCTAAGTCTCACCCAAACAACCCACCATTTTCTTATGTCGATATCTCAGCAATTAATGGTCCGATTTACAATGTTAAAATATGAAACATTCGTAAAATTTTCCAATCTTTTCGAAAAAAATATTTAGAAAAAATTTAAATCAAGACTAACATATCAAAAGAGCGTAATGTTGAATGTTTGGTCTTTTTGAAATGTTAGTCTTGATTTGAAAATTTTGAAAATATTTTTTTCGAAAAGATCGGAAAATTTCACAAATGTTTCATATTTTAACATTGAAAATCTGATCATTAGTTGCTGAGATATCGAAATTGAAAAATGGTAGGTTGTTTGGGTGAGACTTAGAAAACATCAATTTTCCTATTTTTAAACCTTTGCATTGCAATATCTCAGCAACATAAGGTCGTATCAACAAAGTCCGAAGAAGCAAAATATAGAGAATTTTCTCAGCTTTTCAAAAATATTTTTTTTCAAAACTGGGCAAACATGTGCACTAATTTAAAAAAAATGAAAAACTGCGACTATTTTCAAAAAAGTCACTTAAATATGGCTATAACTTGAAAACGGTGCACTTTATCAAAATTTCACTAAAGTACTTTTTGATTGCAAATTTGATTTTACATCGAAAAATGTAGTTGAAAAATTTTTACGACCAAAATTTCGATTTTTTGAAAAAATCATTATTGATTAAAAAATTGAAAAAATCAGTATTGATTAAAAAATTCATAACTCGGTCAATGATTTTTTGTACAACCTGGAAATTTCTGAAAAGTTGGCATTTTATGTCCTCTAAAACATATCAAAAAAAAAAATTAAAAATAGTGTTTTTTTGTAAATCAAGTTTTAGTGATAAAAAGTTAAATAAAAATATTTTTTTTACCGCGTATTATTTTTTTCCAGTGTAGTCCATATCCATACCTACAACTTTGCCCAAGACACCAAATCGATCAAAAAATTCCTTCAAAAGATACAGATTTTTGAATTTTCATACATCATTTTTGAATGGACATCTGCCAAATTTGTATGGAAAATTATATGGACAAACTAATGATGCAAAATGGCTTCTTTGGGTAACCGAAGGCACCAAAAAAGTTTCAGTTGGATTAAAAAATACAAAAATTAAAATTGAAGAAAAAAGACCGATTTCGTAGAGAATTGCTCAGATGTGATCACCGAATATCAGATCAAAAGATTCCAAAGTACCTTTGGCTTATTGGGAAGCACGATTTTTTTTTTATTATTTTAATTCTATTAAAGGCCACATCTTAGTAAACAAAGGAGATGTAAAAAAAACAGATAATTGTAACGATATTTCTTAGCTGTTTGACAATAATTACCAGAAATGGCCGTACATTGGTCATTTCAGCAATTTTAAAATTTATTTAGAGAAAAACGCTCACAAAGTTTGACAGTTCGCTTTGCGCGTGGCAAAATTCTTATCTTAAATCGTCTCCAACACAGTTTAACGGTACACATCAACCAGAGCTTTTGCACCAAAATTTATGTTACAGACATTTTAGTATCTTCAAAACTACGGGAATTGTCGATAGAATTTTTTATTCATCCCCTATATTACTTTCTTCAGAGTTATTTTCAAAAAAAATGCTGTTTTACAATCACATTCTTACAGGATTGGGTCCGTAAGATTAAAAAATTTGAAATAATAAGACAACAACTTCCTTGGTTGCTGTGCACCCTTAATCATGAAATATCTTCTTCCATCTACATTTTTAGTGGATTCAATAAGTTTTCTGTAATATGAATGTAAACCCTTAACATCTAAAAAGATTTTTGACAAAAATAATTTTGGATATTTTTCCGAGTGTTTTTTTTTATCAAATCCATTTTTGTGAAAATTTAAGTATTTTATTCAAAAAAATCTCTAAAACAGTTATAATACATGCAACATTTTGAATCGTTTGATACCCATCTTGCAAATTATAGAAATATTTAGAAATTACAAAAAATACGGTATTTTGTGATTTTTCTTTGAAACTTACGGTATTATCAAAAAAAAAAAATTACTAAAAGGAAGCTTGAACATTCAACATAATTTGGTTGGTCTTAGTCAATTTTAAAAATATATACAAGTTATCGTCCGTTATCGTCGACAAAATTATCGCCGATAGAATTATCGTTATCGTTATCGAACCTCGAAAATTTTATCGTTGACAACCTTGTAAAATTATAATAGTAGTTTATGCAACAAGATGCAAAAAGAGGATTTTTTCAGCACGAGTCGTACATTTATCCAACGAGGTTCACCGAGTTGGATAAATACGACGAGTGCTGAAAAAAATCAAGTTTTGCAACGAGTTCCATACAACATTTTTTGCAATTCCGAAAAACACCCATTGAGTGAAATTTTAAGTCAAATTTTCATGTATTTTGTCAATAAATCGTTTAAATAAAAAAATGCTGAAAAGTGTTACTTTTCGAAACAAGTGCTGAAAAGTTCAACTTTTCAGCACCCATTTCAGTGCTGAGAAGTAGAACTTTTCAGCATTTATTTTGAAAAGTGTTGCTATTCGATTCTGTTTTTTTTTTGGTACAGAAAAGTAGGCTATTTCGTCGTTCAAGAATGACAGGAAAAGTAAGTAGTTTAACGACGGAATTGCAAAAAGAATTATTTTATGCAAAATTTGATAGATTTTCGAATTGGAAAAAATCAAAAACTGTCGAAATCATCACTATAAAAAGTAAAATTACTATAACTCGTGAATATTGTAACCCAATCCCTTTTGTTTCTATATTAAAAGTGTGTTTACGCCTACTCTTAAACATTATGTAAAACTCTAAACAAAATATCCTTAAAAACACATGCTGTCCAAACTCGATTCTCCGAAGCCTCGAGTATCCGAAGTTCGATTATCCAAAGGTCAATTACAACTAACTCGACAATTTTGAGGTTAATGATTCATCAAGGTATGCAAGAAAATGCCTGAGTAGAACTTATTACAAAAAAAGAGGGGTAGTACCGCCCTAACGTCACGAGATATCGAAAATTGGATTTCGAATTCGTGATTATGATCTAAATTAACCCTCAATGCAATTTTCCATGAAGATCAAAGAGATGTCACTGTCCTGTTTGTCTGAAGTGATTCGAAATTAAGTTAAATTGAATACTGACTCACTATTTGCTTTTCATTTTTTTAAACATTTATATTCAGTAAAGCCTCCACAATAACTCGAATCAGGAGTTGAATTTTGTAGTTCGAACTACAATCTCACATGATTTTTATCTGAAATAGTTGATGTTGGTTTGCACAAAGTAAGTGTAACTTTACTCTTCGTTTTTTAACTCATCACACTTCTTATGTCAGGTTTCTAATTCCAGAGATTTGCATGTTTTTCACTTGAAAATCACATTTCATAACAACCCCATAAGAGGTGATGTATCCACTTTCACCATTTCGGTCACGTTCTAAGGCCATACTAACATCACATCACGTTTCCATCAAATCCACGCACAGGTGTGTGGTTGCACAACGCGCGAATGCACTTTACATGACAATCACCAGAACACCCAACCAACCGGAAGTCGGGGGACTAGTCGTCGTCGCGAACCCACTAAACAAAGCGACGAACCCCGCGCTGCGACACGCCGCGACTTCAACGACAAAAACAGCGATCTTCTCCGCTCGAACATGTGTACAAAACTGAGCCAAGCTGGCGCACAAAAACAACGCAAAACGGCGAAATTTCGAAGCGCCCAGCAATTTTGCCATATCCAACAATACACCTTTTTGTTGAGTTGCGCGCGCTCTCTCTCTCGGGGGGAACTCAGCCGCCGAGCCACGGCCCTGTCCGGTTGGCTGAGTTTTGGGCCAACCCGCTCTCTGTCTCAACCTGCAAGAGCAGAGGGCTCAAGCTCAAGTAAGCTGTTTTGGGTTGGACATTGAGAAACGATTTGGGCTACTGAGATTGATTAATTTTGATCGGTTTAAAATCTCTTGACAGTTGGGTAACATTCAATTAAGTTGGTTCAAATATAGATTTGTTTTAGTTAACGCAACGCTTCAAATAATATTTTTTAGAATTTCAAAATGTTACGGCAACGTTTACATCACGTCTGTGTTTACGTCACATTGCGAGAAAATGTCATGTTTTTTCATGAAATGTTATAAACAGATATCGTTTTTGAACGATCAAATTAAAAATATCCAAAATATATGCCTTCCCGTTTGTAATCATAGTAGCCAATGTTTTATGCTAAAAACGCTAATATAATGAGAATTTTGAAAATTCGTCACTTTTTGTTCACTTAAATTAAAATATCTCGGCTTTGCGTAGACATAAATTGAATGTTAGAAAAGCAAAGTGACCTCCTTAAAATTTCCTATAAGCTGCATGCATAAGTTTTGGCTGCAACATTTTTTTTGCTCGTTTCGGGGAGTGATTTTTGATTTTTTTTAGCTAAAAACACATTTTTTTCATCTAAAGCGCCCTGCCATACCCAAACACAAGCTTTTATGGACTATGGCTGTACAGAAATTTGTTCAGGGGACATTAAACTATAACTTGAAGCCCAAGGCGACCACATCACTTCTATATTTTTAAAAATTTAAAGGTTTTCTAAATAAAAACTAACTTAATCCACCTATGTGGTTGGAGCCTTCCTCACAACAGTGGCTGTACACAAGTTTCATCTATTTTTCAGATCCGGCTTCCAAAAAGTACATCGATATCACTTAAGTGGCCATATCTCGAGACAGGGTTGCCAGATCTTCAATGTTTTGGACTCGTTGGAAAGGTCTTTTGATAACCTAACCAACAATAGGTCGGATGGTGGAGCCGGACATAGTTTACATACATTTAAGTGAGATCCGGCTTCAAAAAAGTACATCATTATCACTTAAGTGGCCATATCTCGAGACAGGGTTGCCAGATCTTCAATGTTTTAGACTCTTCGGAAAGGTCTTTTGATAACCTAACCAACAATAGGTAATATGGTGGAGCCGGACATAGTTTACATACATTTAAGTGAGATCCGGCTTCAAAAAAGTACATCAATATCACTTAAGTGGCCATATCTCGAGACAGGGTTGCTAGATCTTCAATGTTTTGGGATCGTTGGAAAGGTATTTTGATAACCTAAACAACGTTGGGTCGGATGATGGACCCGGACATAGTTTACATGCATTTAAGTGAGATCCGGCTTCAAAAAAGTACATCAATATCACTTAAGAGGCCATATCTCGAGACAGGGTTGCCAGATCTTCAATGTTTTGAGCTCGTTGGAAAGGTCTTTTGATAACCTAACCAACAATTGGTCGGATGGTGGACCCGGACATAGTTTACATACATTTAAGTGAGATCCGGCTTCAAAAAAGTATATCAATATCACTTAAGTGGCCATATCTCGAGACAGGGTTGCCAGATCTTCAATGTTTTGGACTCGTTGGAAAGGTCTTTTGATAACCTAACCAACGATGGGTCGGATGATGGATCCGGACATAGTTTACATACAGTTAAGTGAGATCCAAATATATTTGAAAACACATTTTTATAGATAACTTTTGAACTACTTATCGAAACTTCAATCTGTATAAAACTCGATCTATGGGACCCTAAACCAAGTCGAATGCAACAAGTTCGGGTCAAATCGGTTCAGCCAGTGCCGAGAAACATGAGCTAGTTTGTTTGTCACATACATACATACACACACACATACACACACACATACACACAGACATTTGTTCAGTTTTCGATTCTGAGTCGATATGTATACATGAAGGTGGGTCTACGACATTTTTATAGGAAGTTCATTTTTCGAGCAGGATTATAGCCTTACCTCAGAGAGGAAGGCAAAACTAGACCCAGATTGTTGGAGACTTTTTGAAAAGGGTGGGAGGGGTTATCTTTAAAAATATAAATAAATACGGTACAATTTTCTATACATAGGGGAAGGTGGGGCATGACGACCATATGGGGAAGAGGAACAATCGCTTGTACGGCCGTAATTTTTACAATTTTGATTATTTCCAGTATGAGGAATTGTTGCTAGCAATGCAATTAGCTGATTCTACTACCACATAACCGCCAAAACGACGTAAACGCCACGGGGCATAAGATTTAATGAAGTTTTTTCAAAACCTTTGTTTTCTTATAATATTTGGAAAGTACAAAATAAGGCTTATGACCTATCTACAATCACTTAGCTTAGAATAGTTAAGTAAAGTAAAACTTAGAAAATGTACACAACTTACGGCCGTCATCCACAATCAACTTAGAAAATTTGCTGGGCTGATATACGTTGCTATGCAGTTGTTTGTTTACCTTTGATATGGAAACGTCAACTTACCGTAGATTTTGAAATTTTCCAAACCATACGTCAAGTTTCTAATTTTATTCCTTTTCATTGTAGAAGATCAGATTCATTTCCATTGATTCAAACTCCTAAGCTAAGTGAAATTTTCTAAGTTAAGTGATTGTAGATAGGCCATTAGGGTTCGTTTTAAGGCTCATTTTATCAAAATGCTATTTTTCCTAGATCAGTAGTGTCCCTACCAATGACATGCACCTATTACAAAGTATGATTTAACTTTTGGTTATTTTTATAGAGAGCTTTTAAAAAATGTTGTTCAGGTGGGGTAAGTTTACCATATGGATTTTTAGTATGGAAAAAATTACGAATTGCTACAACAACATATTTTATTGGGAAATAAATACATGCAAGTACTTAAAAACTAATAAACAATCGTGAAAAAAAAATTCTGTGCAAAATATTGTGATATTATGAAAATTTACTATTTATCATCAAATTAATTTTTTTTTTTCGTAAAAACGATAATTTTTTTAGTAAAATTATATTATTTAATTTAAAAATTTAAGAAACGTTTCAAATACATTCTAATCTGATGTATCTAAGTGATAACAGTTCAATTGTTATCAAATTAACATGATGTTTCATGCATTGTTTCTCTTGCCCCAACGGGTTGTTCGTCTTGCCCCACTAGTTGAGTAGAACGTACGGAAAATCAAAAATTTTAAAATCAATTTTTAGCATAAAAAAACAGGATTTTTTAAAAACTTGTTCTAACAAAGTCTTAGTCTGACCTAGAATAAGATGATTATAATAAAATCCGACAGATTTTTAAACTTTTTAATGGGTTATAATGAGCATTTCCTTAGCTTGTTACACTTGCCCCACTTTCCCCTACAGCAATATTTTGTAGTCAGATTTTTCTAAAGATCGAAAACATGCAACAATATTTAAGAAGCAAGGCTTTCTAATTTTTCGGAACTGTTTATATTTGAAAGAATGGAAAAGTCTCTAAAATATTCCAACCATTATTTTTTTTATAAATAAGGCTGGCACAAATATTTTTAAAAGTTTTTGTCACCCCCCCCCCCCCCTTCAAAATTGACCCGTAAAATTAGGGGGCAAAAAAAATTTTTTACAATAAACTTCAAAATTTCAATGAAAATTGAAGTGCAACCAGCTGAAATCTAATTAAAATACATTTCTCTGCGTTTAAAATTATTTTTAGCATGTTTGGTTTTATTAAAAAATCTTAATTTTTTTTGAAAATTTTCGATGCAAAATCTTTTTTTTCGATACAATTTTTATTTTTGTCAGATCTTTGATTTTTTGAAAACTAGAGATTGCAAAACAACTGAACTAGTGTAAAATGCATTTTAAAACACTTTTTTCATTTAAATGTGAAGACTATGGCTTGTTATTTGAATTTTTATATTTTTTTATTTTTTGCCCCCCCCCCCCCTTGACCTCGGCCAGGGCCAAGGGACAAAAACTTTTTTAAATATTTGCATCGGCCTAAAACAAAAAAATGGGAATGGAAAACTTTTCAATAAATTGTTATTATTTTTATCTGAAAAAAAAGATTATTTCTAAAAAAACGAAAATATATTTTCAAGAATATTTAAGAAGTTTATAATTATTATTATTTGTTTCATTTGTTCAAATTCAACCGTTTGTCCTTTTGACGTTTTGTCCATTCGACCTTTTGTCCATTCGACCTTTTGTCCATTCGACCTATGTCTTTCAACCGGGAAATTTGTTGAAAATTTCCCGTTTCCCGGGAATTTTCTAACTCCGGGAAATTGGACGCTCTAGTTAGTCTTGATCCCAAAATCGTTCAAATATTTTTTTCAAAAGATCAATCAAAAGAAAAAAATTCGAATAATCATTAAAAAAAACTTTTTAAAATGTAATAACTAAAAAAACAGTTGTATGCAAATTGATATGAAAGAAAAACAGTAAATCTGTCTCCCAAACGTCACAAACGTTCAAACGCGCAAAAAAAAAAAAAACAACTTACGCGCCAGCAGATGATCCTGAAGCGCATAAGCGTGTTTCACGCGCAAGACGCGTCAGCCTATTTGCAGATTCATTTCGCGTATTTCTGTTACATGTGGGTACTTTAAATATTTTTTAACTGTATCCATTCGAGGGAAATCGCTGGGGCTGGTTTTGCGCATGCGTAACGAAAAAAACAAACTAAACAAAAATGTGATTTACTGCCTTTGGGACGCGTCCAGAGCCGTAACTTGGCTGTAACTATAGCAAAACGAGGAATGCTTAAAATGTTCAAAGGTAATTTAAAGATGGTTTACTGCGAAACGCAGGGTTTGCTCGTTAATTTTTTGCGAACAGTCCTTTGATTGTGTTGGTTAGTTAAACTTTGTTTTGATTTAAGATCTTCAAATCTTAGCGCTAAACAGTTGATCTCAGTCACACTTTACCGCAGGTAAGGTGACGACGCTGATTACGACCTAATGGAATTACGCTCGGCTAGCCCCTTCACATGACCCATCATCGCTGTATAAACAAAGAATTTTTAAAGGGGGAAAGTGGGGTCAGCCTAAAGTCAGTCTAACTTTCAAACTAGATTTTTTGGTGGTGTGATCTATTTCGTTGGAAATTGCAATTCTTACTCTGTTTGATTTTTTCCAAGATGACATTTTAACCCTTCTAGCCCCCTTAAGTGCAGTAAACCGTGGTCAAAGTAACATAATTTTGTACGCGCGGCCATCAAAATACAGTGACTCACAAGAGCTCTTGAACGCCCTGCTGAAGCATCAGCATCAAAGTAACCTTTGTGCAGGCACAGGTTACTAGACCTAACAAGGCAACCGTTGACGCGAAGGAAGGCCCAAACCCTGCTGCGTCGCAGTTGCAGCAATCCGCGGTCGTCGTCGTCAAACATGCGTATCGAAAACAAAGTCAGGCTGACGGATGGGTTCTCTATTTCGTCAGCCACGTGTGTGTGCGCCTACTAAGTTTAGGAACTCACACACAACACGTGGATGATCTGCGCGAGAGAGAGCGGTGAGCGAACTTGTTGGAGAGTGAGTGAGGTTAAGATCAGCGCGCGAAGAACTCTAACCTGCGCTCTCGGAACAGCTGAAGCAACACTGAAGTGAGGGATGCGAATATCTGCGTCAAAACAATTAAGACAGATGAGCGTCAGAATGGCTTCGCATGTCAGAGGGATCTCGTTTGGGTGTACGATTTGCTCGCGAAAGTTTATACACATGGCCACCGGCTCAGCACCGGTAGGCACAATTGTAGTTGGGGCGATTTGTTGTTACATCACCGGGTGTATTAACTTAATGATGTTAGGAACAAATCGACTTTTGGTCGGCTTTGGGGATGGTTTTGTAGAAAATGAGCCAAATTGTTGAAATGTAAGCTGCAGCGATGGATCATGGTTTGCTGTGTTTCTTGTTGTACTACACGTGTTGCTCAATGTTGCAAACATCGAGCGCGAGAGAAACAACCTCGCGTTGTAAACGATTTTTAAGCTTGTCGAACAATTGAGCAACAATGTTTTAAACCGTACTGCTTGTTTCGACGAGGTCCAGCAAATTAGCTGAACCATTCAATAGTGGCGTCAGGCCATGGAGGGAAAAAAAATGGCAAAAACTCAAAAATCGCGTCAAACGGGGCGCCGAAAAGTGCCAATCATGAAAAAGGTTCAACAAACCTGTATCATTTTGCGGGCATGCCAACGTTACATACACTCCGGCAGTCGGCAAATCGAATTATGCACTCCAACTTTCCGAATCGTCTTCGGTTAAGACATACCTAAGGTTGCAAATGACTTCAAAAAATGAGGAAAATAAGTATATCATAACGATGTAATTGCTGTCAGCTTATCAAATTCGAATCGAAGCATTTCGTATGAGGTGGTCCGTCTGCTTTCGTCAAAATAAAAGTTCGTCTGCATGAAGAAAAGCTTGATTTATTTATTACATTTGTGGGGACCGATTCGGGACTCGTGAATAAAAACGAACCGTCTCGTTCGAGGTTAGAAAACAGTGTGTTTTATTCATGTGGTTTTTCTCTCTTCGCGGGTGTGAGTGTATGCGTGTGCTATTTAACGGGGGGTGCATCAATGCGATTGATTGCACCACCACATAGTCCCCCCCAGTTACACCAGAAATCTTACTCTATGCCCAGATGGTGTAACTACAGTTTTTCCGTCGCTTCTGGGATGTTCGTCAATGGCTGGGTCGCAGGTGTAGGCCGGTTTGACGCGATCGATGGAAATTCGTTGTGTTTTCCCGTTAATTTCGACGTCCATGTGCTTCTTGTCACGAGCAACCACCTTGAACGGTCCCTCGTAAGGCTGCACCAACGGTCTCTTCACTGCATCAATTCTCACGAAGACGTGAGAGCACTTCTCGAGCCGGCGGTTGACGAAAACAGCTGGCTTGGCGTGGTGATCTGGATCAACCGGTTTCAGCTTACCCATCGCATTCCGGAGCTGCTTAGCGAACTCCGTCCGGTCTTCGTTGTTGGTTTGCTGCTCAAGAAACTCGCCAGGCAATCGTAGAGTTTGTCCGTAAACCAACTCCGCCGCAGAGCATCCAAAGTCCTCTCGGAGCGCGGCCCGCAAACCAAGCATGATCAACGGGAGCTTGTCGCACCAGTGCTTGGAGTCCACCGCCATTATGGACGATTTCAGATGCCGGTGGAAGCGCTCGATGATGCCGTTCGACTGTGGGTGGTAAGCTGTCGTCCTGATGTGCTTGCAACCGATGATCCTGGAGAGCTCCCGAAAGAGTTCTGACTCAAACTGCCTGCCTTGGTCCGTAGCGATGGTTTCCGGAACTCCAAACCGACAAATCCACATTTCGCACAGCGCACGTGCCACAGTTTCCGCCGTCATGTCGGGTAACGGCATTACTTCGGGCCAACGGGTATATCGATCAATAGCTGTTAGCAGATACCGATTACCATTGCACGGCGGCAACGGTCCAACAAGATCGATGTGGATGTGGCGGAACCGGCTGTTAGGGGAGCAAACTTTTCCAGCGGGGCCTTGGTATGCCGATGGATCTTGGATCGCTGACACTGCACACAGGATTGGACGTAGTGTTTGACGTCCTTGTTGATGTGGGTCCACACGAAGCGGTCCGTAACCATCCGCCGAGTCGATCGTATACCCGGATGCGCCAGGCCATGGATGTGCTGGAGCACCAGTTGGCGGTGTTGTGGTGGTATGTAGGGCCTGACCTTACCTTGTGAAGTGTCGCAGTAGAGTGGCTTCGGCGTTAATGGTGTTTGACGGAGCTCAATTTTCAGTCCTGTCGACGAGCTCAGTAGGCGCTGCAGTTCGCTGTCGTTTGTCTGATCTGCTACGATCTGTCCGTAATCAATCGGCGATGGAGCTGCTACGGCTTCGATCCGAGACAACGCGTCCGCGACGACATTGTGTTGGCCGCTGATATGCCGGATGTCGTTGGTGAACTCCGAGATGTACCGCAAGTAGCGATCTTCGTGGGGGAGCCTACTGTTTGGACTGGATGTCAGAGCAGTGGTCAGTGGTTTGTGGTCTGTGAAGATGACGAACCGCCTCCCCTCCAGCATGTGCCGGAAATATTGCACCGCCATTTTCATCGCCGTGAGCTCCCGTCCAAACGTTGAGTACCTCTGCTGGGATGGACTGAACTTCTCGGAGTAGAACCCTAAGGGATTCCATTGGCCGTCGGCGAACTGCTGTAGGACTGCTCCAGCTGCTGTATTCGACGCATCGATCAGCAGGCTCAGAGGCTTCGTCGAATCCGGATAGTGCAGAAGAGTCGCGGTGGCCAACGACTGTTTGCACTTTTCGAATGCTTCCCTAGCATTGTCGGTCCACTCCAGCTTCCGCGAATCGTTCTTCTTGTTGCCCGGTATCAAATCTCGCAGGTGAGACTGCGTGTCTGTCGCGTGCGGCAGGAACCTTTTGTAACAGTTAACCAGGGCCAGAAATCGACGAAGCTGCTTGACGGTTGACGGCAACTTGAACTCGGTAACAGCTTTAACTCGATCGGGCAGTGGAAGGATACCGTCACCGCTGACGGTGTAGCCCAAGAATTCCACGGTGCTTTGCGCGAAGTGGCTCTTCGGAACGTTGATGACCAACCCGTACATCTGCAATCGCTCGAACACTTTGCGCACGTGCATGTAGTGCTCGTCGGGAGAAGCCGAAGCAATGCAGATATCATCTACGAAGACTACGACGTACTCCATGTCCGCGAAGACCTTGTGCATAAACCTTTGGAAGGTCTGACTGGCGTTGCACAAGCCGAACTGCATTCGGGTGAACTCGAAGAGCCCAAATGGAGTAATCACCGCCGTTTTTGGAATGTCGTCCTCCTCAACCGGGATCTGATGATAAGCCCTTTCGAGATCGAGCGTGGTGAAGATCGACTTCCCCTGGAATGCGTTCAGTAGATCGTGAATATGCGGGACAGGGTAGCGATCAGGGACGGTCACCTGGTTCAGGCCGCGGTAGTCTCCAACAAATCTCCATTGGCCGTTCTTCTTCTGCACGCAGTGGAGAGGGCTCGCCCAGCTGCTGCTGGACGGACGACAAATCCCGAGTTCACTCATGACCTGAAACTCCTTCCTAGCGGCTTCCAGCTTATCTGGTGCTAAACGTCGACATTTGCTCGACACCGGAGGACCCTTCGTTTGAATGTGGTGCGTGACGTCGTGTTGCGCAGCAGATTTCATGGTCGTCGGAAGGGTGACGTCACGGAACTCGACGAGCAGGTCTCGAAACGGATGATCCGTGGCCACGACCGTTACGCTGTGGACGCTTGCGGTTGTTAGACCGCCGGTAGACGACAGTTTGGTGAGTCCGTCGATCAGACGGCGGTGTTTCAGGTCAACGACGATTCCGAAGGCCGCTAGGAAATCCGCGCCGATTATAGCCATTCCAACGTCAGCGACCAGGAAGAGCCAGTTGAACCTGCGTCGCAGTCCCAAATCGGTAGTCAGCACGCGCTTGTCGTACACCTTGATACGAGAGCCGTTGGCCGCGTGTAGATCGAATGCCGCTGCTCCTTTCATCCGGTCTCTGTTAGTGGCCGGAATCAAGGAGACGTCCGAGCCTGTGTCAATCAGGAATCGTGTGTTGCTTGTGCGATCATACAACAAAATTCGGCGGCTTTGAGTACTTCCGTCCACCTCCGCCGACTGTGGTGAACGCGGAACTAGTTTTTTTGATTCTGGAACTTGCAGGGGTCCCGACACCTCAGAGCACGGCCGCCGTACTTCCGGTGGAACCAGCAGATTTCGTCTCCGTCTCCATACGTGCTCCGGGAACTGGATCGCGCTGCTGAACGGCTGCGGGAGAAGCTTCTGCCGCGATCAGCTTTGAGGTTACGAATTTCTTCGGTGAGAGCAGCAATTTGGCAGCGCAGATCGGGGTCTTCGGGCTTCGTCGTGGGAGCGCTGGACGCGGCGGAAACGTGACGCGTTGAGGAATCCATCATTTTGTCCGCCATTTCTGCCAGCTTGCCGACCGTCGTCCCGTCGCTGATTGTGAGAATGTTCTTGACGTCCGGCGGGAGTCGCTGAAGGAACAGCATCTTGAGCAGGTCGTCGGAGATTTTCAGACCTGCCGAAAGTTCCATCATTTTCGCGAGCAGATGGGTCGGCCGCATGTCACCCAGATCGCAGGCATTCAGAAGGCGTTCCAATCTGCCCTGAGGCGAAACTTGGAACCGAGAAATCAGGCGCTCCTTTACCGCTGCGTATTTGTTAGCTTCCGGCGGGTTCGTAATAATGTCGGCGACGTGACAAATCACCGTCTGGTCAATCTTGGCCACAATGTGATTGAACTTGGTGTGGTCCCGCACTACGTTGGCCAACTCGAACTGCGCCTCCGCCTGTGCGAACCACATGCCCGGATCGTTCTTCCAGAAATCCGGAAGTCTTACGGCCACGCTGGCGGCCACTGCTGCGTTTTCGACGACGGTAGGATCGGGGTCGGGCATTGTCGAAACTTCCGCTTTTACGCGTCGGGGTCACCAATTGTGGGGACCGATTCGGGACTCGTGAATAAAAACGAACCGTCTCGTTCGAGGTTAGAAAACAGTGTGTTTTATTCATGTGGTTTTTCTCTCTTCGCGGGTGTGAGTGTATGCGTGTGCTATTTAACGGGGGGTGCATCAATGCGATTGATTGCACCACCACACATTCAATCCCTGAGCCCCGCCAACTTTTGTGCCAGCTTCCTACATTCCCGTCGACTCGCCTTCCCGTTGGCAGTCCGTGGTATCGAGTCCACAAAGAACACCCCACCACGAAGACGCTTGTAGTCCGGAACCTTGCCGTTCACAAAACTCAAAATCTGATCCTCCGTAACCTCCGTTCCACTTTGCGTCACCACCAGCGCCGTTGCCAGATCCACGTGCGGTGGTTCCGGATCCGGCAGCCCAACGACCGTCGCCTGCAAAACAGCCGGATGTTCCGCCAGAATGCCCTCCAGCTGAGCGGGCGCAATCTGGTAGCCCCGGTAGCGCAGCATCTCCTTCTTGCGATCGGTCACGAACAGGAATCCCCTCGCGTCCATGTAACCAATGTCGCCGGACTGGATGAACCCGTCGGAGGTGAGGAGCGCGCAGGTTTCCCGCTCGTTGCCGTAATATCCGGCGAACGGGTGGACGTACCGCAGCTGGATCTCTCCCTCTTCGTGCGGGCCAAGTAGTTTACCCTGGTCGTTGGCAATCTGGAGAAAAGGAAACTCAAATTTCACATCAAACTTGATTCGCGATCTCTTCCGTAAAGATCCGACAGCAATTCTGTGTTTACAACTCCATATTTGCCCATTTTCATTGTTTTGCTTGAAATACAGACCAAAAACGGCTTTGCCTACAATAGCTGTTGCGTCCTTTTGAAAACTCTGATTGTTTACATCCAAGGTAACGTCCTTTTGAAATGTTTGCTTTGAATTTTGATGTTTGACAGTTGCACTGTGTCGCAGTCGAGCAATCCCAAAACCAAAACAATCTGAGCAAGCGGGAGCGCGGGTGCAACTGGACAGGTCAGCTGCGAAAAGACACCGAATTTGGGAGTGAATGTGTAACATTGTGAATTTACTGTGTAAATTATTGATTTTCCCAGTTTTGCACCAAGTGGATAAGTGGATAATGGCTTCTTTTTTTTCATCACTCCGCTCACAGAACCGGTGCCCAATGCACGAAGTTGTTTGTTGACATTTCGACTCCCCAAGCAAACGCCAAACCATACAAAAGTGCTGCCGGATCCGATCAATTTTTTCGGCACCCAGCAAACGTCACATCAGTACAAATTGCTGCCGGATCTTTTTCCAGATCTCTTCCGGAAAAGATCCGGCAGCAATTTTGTATGGATTGACGTATACGGGGAGAGCCTAAAAATGTTAACAAACCACTTCACCAATGGTTGTGTCAATGCTTTCAATACAAAAAAAGGGCTAAAAAACATAAACAGAGAATACCGGCCTACTGAGATAACTTAAGGACTAGGTAGAAGAAGACTGAAAATCGCCGCTCTAGTTGACACTCACCCTGGCGCTCACGTTGGCCATCAGCAGCCCAGCCGAGTTGGGGATCCCCAACAGATCTACGCTTACGATGGCCCCGACTTCGCTCATCCCGTAACCGACAAACACGCGCCCTTGGGGCGCCAACAGAGCGTTTGCGCGCGTTCGAAGCGTTTCCGGCAGGGGACTCCCGCCGCAGCCCACGATCCGCAACGAGGGTAGCCGCAGCCGCCGGGCTTCGCAGTAGTGCAGCATGTCCGCAAGCATCGACGGTGGGGTGAAGACGTGCATCACTCGGTACTTGTTGATCAGCTCGCAGGCGTATTCCGGGCTGAACGGCTTCGTGGTTGTGATTCGGGTGCCACCGTTGAACAGGACCGTCATCAGCATCTGGACGGCCGAGATCCAGTACAGCGAGCTGAAGCTGAGCGCCGTTTCGCCGAGCAGGTTGCTCACCCGCGGGTACGGAGCGATCAGCTGGGCGTGGGTCAGGCAGATGGCCTTCGGGAAGCTGGTGGTTCCGGAAGAGCAAACAATCAGTGCCACGGTCTTGTCCGAATCTCCCAGGAACGGCGGTCGGTAGGAGGCTTCGTTGTCAACCGGAGCGAAGAGTACCTCGGTAGATGGGTCATTCAACAGGATAATCCGAGCCTCAAGCGAAGCTATTTTCAGCGAGCTTTCCACCCTCTTCACATTGTGAGCATTGCAGAACACCAACTTCGGCCTAGTGATACCCATCAAGTGGACCAGGTCACTCTCTTCAAACGACGCGTCAAGAGTGTGAACCGGAGCTCCAACCAGAAAGCATCCGAACAAAACCGGTGTCACGCAGGGACTGTTGTCGGCGACCATGCACACCATGTCACCCTTCACCAGTCCGAACTTTGAACTCAGATTCAACGCTGCCCGGATCATCCTGCTGCGCAGCTCATCGCGCGTGACCGACACTTCCGTGTCGGCGCTGATCTCGAAGATCTTGTCCGGTGTTCGCTCCAGAATGTTGACGATCACCTGGCCGACACTGGCGGCCGGATTGAAGATTGGAGGCTGCCGGGGACCGCTCCATGTTCGCGTCTCTGGATCGTACTGGGACATTTTCGAGGGGAAGTTTCACGGTAGACTAGCTCTCGGGAGCATCGGCCGGTGACTTTATAAGATCTTATAGAGCGTGAAAGTAGTTCCGGAGATAGCGCGCGCGCTCGTCTAGACTGGTTATCAGCTAATTTTATGATTTGCATTGTCTTATCGAACTACTCTAACTATTTCAAACAGGTACTTGACCAACAGAACACCTGGTCCAATCGGCGCAATTATGACACATAGTCACGTGTAACGAAGATAGTAAGATTTGAATTGCAAATATTTTTTTATGAGAAAAACGCCATTTTATCAAAGATTCAAGCGGCATTCTAGAAATCCGACAAATGAGTTCCCTCGCCATCAGCTACATATTCCACCTGTTGCTGTTGAACTTTTTTTTAGCTTTTTTTCTGGTTGGCATCGTTGGAATGAATTTTCCCTTCGCGCTTCGTTGAGTTTGATGCTGCTATTTTGCTAAATACGTAGTGTAGCGCACACACCCAAACACACACATTTGCCTATTGCAGATGGCAAACAAAAAATAACATCAAAAAATAACTTTAGCTTTTCGACGTGGTTGTGCTACCTTGCCGCACGTGCGTTTTGGACCAACCGTTCTTTTTAATTCTCATTTTTAGACTGGGATGACAAAAGAAATGCATCTTTTAAGCTATGGCTATCCAAAAAATTGGACAAGTTGATCAAAATCAATGGGCAGTGCTGCCAATTTTTCGAAAACCTCTTTTTTCAGAGGACAAGTTATTAACAAAAAATCAACAAGGCCGTTGCAAATATTTTTCAAAGATTATGAAAATTAAAGTTTAATCAACTGAAAACCAGTTAAAATGCATTTTCCCGCATTTATAATCATATTAAGCATGTTTGAACTACTTTGAAAACATTTTAAATTTTCATGAAATACAAATATTTTCAAAACTAATGATTGAAAAGCAACTGTGCGCCTGTAAAATGCATTTTAAAACACTTTTTCATCCAAATGTTGAAACTTAGGCTTGTAATTTAATTTGGAATTTAAAAAAAATGATTAAAAGTATCAAGAGTTTTTTTCTATTTTTCTATTTTTATTTTTTTGTTGTAAATGTCAAGTATTTTGCTTTGTGGGTATTTTTGAAATTTAGTAAAGTCACGGATATTTGAAAACATCAAAAAAGCAAAAATATAAAATTTAAAGAACTTAAAAAAAACTCATGAACGATATCGAACTTTATGAAAGTACTTTGCGATTGAAAATAAAATTATACAACTAAAAATAAAGACAAATTTTTATTTAATTTTATCTTTTTTTACGTTTCTAAACAATCTTGATTTTTTCGCAAAATTGGCAACACTTCCAAATGATTTTTGGCCACGTTTTTGACCCATAGCTCAAACGATGGCATTTTTTATTATCTAGAACATACTGTTAAGGGACCATCCAAAGAAAACGTGGACACAATGTCACACCGATATTAAAAGTACCTTTTCTAGCGAAACTAGTTTTTAAAGCGCCATTGAACAAAATTATATATATGAAAAATGTGTAACCCAACCACCAAGCCCAGTATATGTTGTAAAAATATAAAATATTAGACAAAATCTCAACGGTTGAACAATAGTAGGAAAATTAGTTGAAATCCTATCAATGTAACCTTCGGTGTCTAAAAAAGAAAATTTCAAAAATGGCTATTTTGCGCACTTTGTTTTTTGTCTGTTGAATTAAAAAGGGTGTTTTTTAGAGTGCAACTATTTTTTCTGTAAAGTTACGAGCAACTTTCTTTTTTTAACTGTTTTTTTTCTGAAAAATGTTAAGCAATACCTACAACTTTGCCGAAGACATCAAATCGATGCAAAATGCCTTGTTGATAGAAACAAGTACACACAAAATTTCATCCAATTAAAAAAACTAAAAAAAATGCTGATTTCCCAAGTAACATTTTCAAACCAACTTAGCCACCACCTAGTTTTATTAAGGTTTTATGGTAGAATTATGATTGCTCAAAAGTTTTATTTGGGCATTCCCCGCAACCAAAAAGCAAAAGCTAATTAGTAGGTTCTAACAGGGTTTTATGCCTCGGACATAAAACCTTGTGACAATAAAAGCTAAATGGCTTTCAATAAGGTTTTATGAAAGTTTTAAGAGAGTCTTGAAAACCCAATGGCAATGTCATGCCAAACGGTTTTATCGCATGCTTCTTTAAAACCAAGGGTGTTTTAGCTGTCAAGTGTCATTTGGCACGCGAAAAGCTCATGAAAAAGCTTTTAATGCGGCCAATTAGCAGTGCATTGTTCTGATTGAATGTGATTGACCGCCATCTTGGTTGAAAAAATGGAGAACTGAGAAATTTGATTTAAATTTGATGAGATCACTCATTTATGCTGAATTTCTTATATGATTAGTATTCCGATGGATGTTTAAGAATAATTTGAACCTTTTTTTTTTCAAAGAATTGCAATAAAACATTTTTTAACATTTAAAACTATGATTGCAAAATAATGATTTCTCATGAAGCCAGTTGATTTTTTGACTTTATCTCCCCTAGATTTATCAATAAAAATTCAACCCCAACTGAATTTGAGCCACCAATTGCGAGAAGCAACGAAAAAAAGGCTTTCAAATTATTTTGATTACCTCCAATATCTTTTATTTATCATCGCCATTTTTGCAAACCTGGGTTCAGAACAGTGGTCCGCAAAGCGGCCTCAATTTAAAACTGTCAAAGCGGAACCAATTTACTGTTTGAAAAATGATACCAAGAAGTGGCAAGTATTGTAATCGATCTATAATTTATTTGTCATGCTTTTGAGGTATTCGATGTCAACAAATCTTAAGAAGATGGTTGAAATCAAAATTGGCCCAAATCGTCACTAACATTTCAATAAGCGCTATGTCTCACCTATATTTGTTACGTTTGTTGAAATGTTTGCGACGAATTATCAATAACTGTGAATGGCACCAGCCAAATAATATTGAATAAACTTACTCCGATATTATCACTGCGCTTTATAGATACAAAATCTCGTAACATCCATTCGGTTGCTCTTCAGATTCATAAAACTCCACCCACTTCTGACGCAATTGTTCGTCACGTGAAAAACAAAGATGGATTTGGTCGCCCATCATTTAGGTTACGAACAAAAAAACCGCAAGCACTAATTTTTAAGCGAAAACATTAAAATAAACTGCTCCAAAATGTTTCAAAACAAATCACTTCAGCAGCAAAAATATGTCACGCTTGAGCTTGAACATAGCCTTCTACTTTGTTTATATTTACAGCTGTAACGTAGTTGTATTAGTGGGAATCACGTTACGCGTTCTGTCTTTTCAGCACCTAGTTGCAAACCATCTCAATTTTATCATTTGGCACGATAAAGACTTATTTTTTGCCAAAATAAAACCTATTTGGCATAAAACGTTTGAAGACGTATGAAATGTCATTTTTCCTTAACTTCTGACTAGGTTTTAACAAAGGTTTTATCAAGGCTTTGAGGATGTTGTTAGGACTCAGCTGTCAGCCTAGAACTCCTATGTAGGTTTTATAAATAGGGCGTGACAACCTTCTGCGGAGGCCCTTTTGGGTTTCAAGTGAGCTTTATCGGCGTTCTGGGGAGGCTGGTTTTTGGCTGATAGGTTTTATAGCGGTTGTGACAGCATTGATAAAGCCTAAAATGTTACTTGGGTTTTGAGAGAACTGCTCGCCAAAAACTCGATTTCAATAATGAGATAATCAACAGAACTAGTAGGGGAGTTTGGGGTAATATGGACAGTGGGGGTAATTTGAACACCCCTTTAAAAATCACGTTTTCTTCGAATATAAAGTGAAAAGAGCAATTTAAGTGATAAGGCTAGTACTAGTAATGGCCTAGGAGTATGGACAAACCAAAAAAGTTGGAATAGGTTAAGTAGTTTTGTAGTATAATATGTAAAAGTTTCCAAAGGCCGGTTGGCACTGCCTTAAATTCTAATATTTGAAGGTTAGGAAATAAGGTTTTGCAGGGGTTATATGGCAAAAAAGTGGACATTTTTTGTTTAAGGGGGTTGCTTGGACGATGCCTGAGATATGTACGCATAAAAATTGTGCATTTTATCCATTTTTATCATCAAAAATCGCAATTTATGATAGAATATGCTATGGGGGTAATTTGGACATGGCTTGTGGGGTAATTTGGACATACCTGAAAGTCTACCTGTCAGGCAACAAAAAGTAACTTTCATGGTTGGAGGATTTTTAAAGGGATTTAGATAAATTTAGTGGGATTTAATATGTCAAAACAATCAAAAATGAATGTGAACAATGAGAACTTTCACAAAACCCCTATTTTTTAATTTAGATAAATTTATTCCAATATTCGAATTGATGAAAATCTGATTACTGCACATTTGGCGTTCAACAAGATTCTAATGTTGATTGCTTTTAATTAACTTCTTTGACATTTCTAATTTCTATGCTGGTTTACAATAATATTTAAATTTGAAGGGCTACAGAATGTAAAAATTAAAAAAATGATATTTTCAGGCTAATAAATTCTATATAAAGATTGATTTATATAAACATAAATGATACCTTAATCACTAAAAACAAGTATAGTGTGCCTGATCCAGCATCAATGTTTAAATCATTTCAGTATTAATGATTAAATTATGTATACTACACTGAACTATTTGTTATCTTCCTATTGAATTATAGTTCTATCACAAAATCATTATTTAGCTCATTAATAAAGATAAATAATAATAATAATAATAATAAAATCATTATTTAAACCATTGACCATCAAACCATCAAATATGGTCTCTATTATCCTCTGTTGTCATCCACATTCCTTTAAAATATCCATACAGCCCGTAACAGAGCAATTTCCTTAGGGTGTCCAAATTACCCCACACTCCCCTAAACTTTCCGGGTAATACTGCCGCTCACCGCGCTAAAAGATGTTTTGTCTGATCAGATGTGCTGTTTTGGCAAATTCTGCAATTCCGAGCAGGTGGGAATAACGGAGTTAAAACCATTTTAACAACAAATCTGCTGAACACGTTATTGTCGAGTTAGGGGAAATATACCCATTTTAATCACACTAAGCCGTTCGACCAATTCTCATCACTTTTGCCATTTCTGCTATTAAATCAACATTTTCAGATGTTTCAACAATGGAGAGTTGCTTGCTCACTTTTATTTGAGCTATTTATTACTTTGGAACAGTCAAAAACACTTGATATAAACTGTAATTCATGATCAAAGTGCTGATAGGCCGATAATAGAAATAGGTTGAGAAAGGGTATAGTTCCCCTATTTGAGTTATTTCCACCTGCTCGAAATTATGACAAATTTCTATGGAATGCCCAGTCAGATGTTGATTGACACTCTGGCATGCATGTCTACTGTTTACATTTCCGGAGTTTTTTTTTTTTTTTCAAGGTCAAATAAACCAAATTACAGTGGACTCTCTGGCTGTCGATCTTCTCGATATCAATAATTCTCCAGCTGTCAATAAATTCTTCAGTCCCTTCAAATAGATTGCTTTGATTTTTTGTTCTATAATTTGATATCTCCCGTTCTCGACGGTCCCTTCAATATTGACAACGAGAGAGTCCACTGTAACTGTTTTTGCTTTTTGGATGTTTTTTAATACCCCTGACTCCGGCAACAAAATTCAACAAAATTTCAAAACAATGCACAGATCAGTAAGTCGAACGGAACTTGTTTTTGTTTTTGTTATTGTTTACAGTGTGTGATTTAGTTGTTGTTTGTTCAATTAAAAGCGCACTTTGTCAAAACGTCAAAATGCGACCAGATAGCACGATCGCATCGTTTTGATGGGTGCTGCAAGCGAGAGGCAGCACATATTTCATTGCGTTTTTGGTGGAAGCTACTCTACCCTCTGGATGGATGGAATCGCCTTTCCAAATGGTTGTTTGCAGTTTTTTTTTAACATTTCATTATTCATTTTGGCACTGCGCAGCTCATTTGTCTTGTTCTAGGAGAATTAACGGTTAGGAGTCTGAATAGAAAATTTTATTAATGACGTTAAAACTCAGTTTATTATGTAGATAACAAGACGACTTGGTACTGCAGGTATTCAAGTCCAGTCCAGTAAGGGCTTAGATTCCACTCGACGTGGTCCAGTCACTTACTAACCCATAAACAGTAGGGTGTTTCATCCAAAACCAAAAGTTCTCAGAATCAGGCAAACCGAGGTTCCCCTAGTAGAGGATACCCATAGGGACTCTCATGCCAAATATCAGCCCATTTGGTTGAGAATTGGCCTGTCCCCAGCGGTTTAAACTTTACATGGAAAATCCTATGGGATTTTTATGCTTTTCGTTCAATCGTTCCTATAGGTCTAGGGACAACATGGATTCACTCGGAATTAAGACAGGTGTGTAGGGGATGGTCCAATGAAGAAATTCCAGAAGGAATTAGGGTTCTTCATTCTGTCCCCAAGGTGCGCATTGGATCGACGTCTGGTGTCTCCAAAACCAACGATCATCATCGTATTTCCTTAGTATGCTATGACGGCTAGGTGAAAATTACGACGCCCCATGTCAGACGGTGTACACGTGGCAGAGCATACACTCAAGTTTTGGCTCAGAAACATTCTTTAAAGTTATAAAATTATAATTATTGATGTTTATGTAACAATTTGAACTATTCTAAATAACTTAACATGATGATTTTGTAATAATAATGCAATCGAAGCCTCTCCACGTGTTCATCGTCTGACATGGGGCGTCGTAATTTTCACCTAGCCGTCATAGCATACTAAGGAAATACGATGATGATCGTTGGTTTTGGAGACACCAGACGTCGATCCAATGCGCACCTTGGGGACAGAATGAAGAACCCTAATTCCTTCTGGAATTTCTTCATTGGACCATCCCCTACACACCTGTCATTATTCCGAGTGAATCCATGTTGTCCCTAGACCTATAGGAACGATTGAACGAAAAGCATAAAAATCCCATAGGAATTTCCATGTAAACTTTAAACCGCTGGGGACAGGCCAATTCTCAACCAAATGGGCTGATATTTGGCATGAGAGTCCCTATGGGTATCCTCTACTAGGGGAACCTCGGTTTGTCTGATTCTGAGAACTTTTTTGTTTGGTTGAAACACTCTAATAAACAGTGATAGTGGGCATTTCTCAGATCCACTATGAAACAACTGTTTCATTCGATTCCAACCGATAACAAAACACTCGAGACCAAGAGTACAAAGATTACTCTTACATAAAGCTATAAATTATCAAAAGCACTCCTTTTCAAGTTCAGTGTTTTCCCGTCGTTCAAACATTGTTCTACAACCCCGAAGAAATGTCCCACTTTGACGCGCTCACAAAGTGCTGGCACGGTCTCCGCCAGCCTCCGATCCTGAATCCGGCCGCCAGCCTCGGCCAGGTGATCATCAACCTGCTGGAGCGCACCCCGGACAAGGTGTTTGAGATTTGTGCCGACAGCGGAGCGGAGTTCACCTGTCGAGAGCTACGCCTTCGGATGATCCGGGCGGCGCTCAATCTGACCAAAAGGTATGGCCTCACGAAGGGAGACGTGGTCTGCATGGCCGTCGAGAATAGCCCACGGGTGACGGCGTCCTTGCTGGGATGTTTCTTGGTGGGAGCTCCTGCGCACGCATTACACGCCCACTTCGAGGAGTCCGACCTGATGCACCTGATGGGCATCACGAAGCCCAAGTTGGTGTTCTGCAACGGGCATAACTTGGCCACGGTGAAGCGGTCGCTCGATGGTATCGGGTTAAACGCGCAGATTCTGGTGTTGGACGCGCCGGAAACTGAGGAAACCCTGTTTTCACCCGTGGACAACGAAGACAAGTACCAACCACCTTACCTGGGCGATTCGGACAAAACCGTGGCCGCGATCGTATGCTCCTCCGGAACCACCAACCTCCCAAAAGCCGTCTGCGTCAGCCACGCCCAGTTGATCGCTCCGTACGTGCGCGTTACCGGCCTCGGAGTCGAAACCTTCCTCTGCTTCAGCTCGCTCTACTGGGGATCGGCCTTCCAAATGTTGATGCTTGCCCTGTTCAACGGTGGAACGCGTATCACCACCGCGAAATCATTCAGCCCAAGCTTCGCCGGAGAGCTGATCGCCAAGTACCGCGTCACGACCATCTTCACGCCACCGCCAATGCTGGCGGACCTGGTTGACCACTGGGAGGCGAACCAGCTGCGGTTTCCTTCGTTGCGCATCGTGGGCACCGGAGGATGTGCCCTGCCGGAGGCGTTGCGGAAGCGAGCGGATGCGCTGCTCAACCCGGAAGGGCGCGTGTTTTTGGGCTATTCCATGAGTGAGTTTGGCGGGATTATTGCGCTGGACATGGTGCCCAGGGCGGGGTCCGTAGGAATGCTGGCGACGAACGTGACGGCGAGGGTGAGTTTTTATTTATTATTTTCTATTGAGATTAAGTATTCATTCATTAAAGTGATTCAAATTTCCTGTCCTTTTCAGGGCTTAATTGGGTCAATTCAGCTCTGTAATGGTTGTTGAAACGTCAAATTTGAACCACTCTAGTATGTATGCTTTAAGGGCATCTCCACTCCTGGGGCAAATACGATGGAAAAACATACTAAATTTGCCTGTCTGAGTAATTCTACCGCGGTATTTGTCCCGTTTGTTAATTTGCTCACAATTGGGTCCTAAAATGAAGCTTAGATTGCTGATATTATTGTTTATAGCGATAAAGCTTATTTTTCTGAGTACAATGACCCTTTGTACGACCACAAAGAGTTTAGAATGGATTTTTAAATCAATTTTGAAAAATTAACCTCGCGGTCCTTCTTGACAGAAAAGCTCCTACTTGACAGCTCGTTCCAAGGGGCCATGGTTGATCCATCGAAAAAATGTTGTCTTGTCAAAAAAAAAATTTGCCATAAAATGAAAAAAAAGTGATTAGAAATGGTTTTTTAATCATTTTTGCCTTTCTTACTAAAGAAAGGTATAGGTTTTACTTTATGGCTGGACGTCATTTTCATCTTCGTAAATAAGACGATACGGCATGAATATTAATCGGAAAAATCGTCAAAAAATCACACTGCATCGATTTTCTACGCTTCGTCGCCAAGTCGCCAAGTTGTCAAGTTGAGCTTCGAATACTGGCGCGAGAATGCTGGCGCATATATGTTTTGGCTCGACTAATACTCGTTTGTAGTAGCTTGTCTACCGATGTTTTTCCTTCAACATGGAAGATATCGTAGCTTTTCGATTTCTTTTGCTCTGTCCGTTTTTTGCATAACTGTCCAATGTTTATGCAAAAACTTTTGTGACTTAGGACATTCATCCCGCTACAAACAATTTGTTTCCCATGTGCTCCTAAAATCGCCTTTAAGTAGGCTTCATTTTGTCGTGATTTCGTAAGTTTATTTAACAGAGTTCATTGGATTCCAATAGGAGCTTTTGAAACTTCTAAGCTTTATATCGTTTTCAAAGTTTTCAATGCTCGCGACGCCAATGGCTATCTACCTAAGGTATTGCGATTGAGTGTGTAGTGGTGCGGTTGTAAAAATAGTATCTCTGACTCTCTCACTTTCGTAGATGCTGAATGACAAGCTTCCCACTGTGCGGTTAACTTGTTCCTCAGTTTTGCTTTGCGCCTGCTTTGTTCGGTTTTTTTGGCTCGTACAGGGTTGTTACGGACGGCGCGGATCGCGCGGATGGCGCGGATGGCGCGTATCGCGCGGATCTGGCGCGGATTTGCTGTCTAATTTTGCTCAGGCGCGGATTTCGCGCGGATAGTAATTTTGATAAACAAAATAATTGAGAACGATAGAATTTCTTTCAAATTACAAAGGAAAATATTATTGGGAATTTAATAAATTCAATCTTATTCGTTGAGTGCGAAAACATCAATTTCTAAGAAGTTGTTAATGAAGAAAATTTTCTTCTAAAAATTATTGATTTTTTTTTTCTTAATACGAAACATTATTTTTAAAAAATCTGCTTAACAATTCAAATCAATACCAATTTTATTAAAATCAAAATAACAAAATTCGAAAAAAATTACAAAATTTAAAAATTTGAAGCATTGAAACTTTTTAGATTTTCTATGTTTTTTCAATATAAAAATTTAAATTTTTAAATTTTTGGTTTATTGAAAAAATTCTGTTGCCACTCTGATTCAGGTAGAATTGATTCTACTCCCAATTATTACAACATGACGAAATCCACTTAGAAATCTGCTAAAATCTCCGTCTAAAAGCGAAATGTAATGTTAAATTAAAAAAGAAATCTGGAACTCAACAATTTGAAATTTCAGAATTAAGATATCCAAATAATAATAATAAAAAATAGAATTCATTATTTGAAATTGTCAAAACTTACAGACTCAAAAACGTAAAAAGTACGAATTATTAAATTGAAAAATTACGAAAATATTACAATTGATTTTTTTTTGTTTATTTTTAATTTTTCAATAAAGTTCTTAAGTTATCAAATTATGAAATTATTTTATTTTTAAATTATTAGATATTTAAATTATGAAATTATTTAATTTTAAAATTATTAGATAATTAAATTATGAAATTATTTAATTTTAAAATTATTAGATAATTAAATTAATAAATTATTAAATTTTGAAATATTAGATTATTAAATTATAAGATTATTAAATCATTAAATAATTAAATTATTAAATTATTAAATTATTAAATTATTAAATTATTAAATTATTAAATTATTAAATTATTAAATTATTAAATTATTAAATTATTAAATTATTAAATTATTAAATTATTAAATTATTAAATTATTAAATTATTAAATTATTAAATTATTAAATTATTAAATTATTAAATTATTAAATTATTAAATTATTAAATTATTAAATTATTAAATTATTAAATTATTAAATTATTAAATTATTAAATTATTAAATTATTAAATTATTAAATTATTAAATTATTAAATTATTAAATTATTAAATTATTAAATTATTAAATTATTAAATTATTAAATTATTAAATTATTAAATTATTAAATTATTAAATTATTAAATTATTAAATTATTAAATTATTAAATTATTAAATTATGAAATTATGAAATTATGAAATTATGAAATTATGAAATTATGAAATTATGAAATTATTAAATTTTTAAATTATTAAATTATTAAATTATTAAATTATTAAATTATTAAATTATTAAATTATTAAATTATTAAATTTTTAAATTATTAAATTATTAAATTATTAAATTATTAAATTATTAAATTATTAAATTATTAAATTATTAAATTATTAAATTATTAAATTATTAAATTATTAAATTATTAAATTATTAAATTATTAAATTATTAAATTATTAAATTATTAAATTATTAAATTATTAAATTATTAAATTATTAAATTATTAAATTATTAAATTATTAAATTATTAAATTATTAAATTATTAAATTATTAAATTATTAAATTATTAAATTATTAAATTATTAAATTATTAAATTATTAAATTATTAAATTTTTAAATTTTTAAATTTTTAAATTATTAAATTATTAAATTATTAAATTTTTAAATTATTAAATAATTAAATAATTAAATTATTAAATTTTAATAATTATTTATTTATTTATTTATTTATTTATTTATTTGATTATTTCATTATTAAATTATTAAATTATTTAATTATTAAATTATTTAATTATTTAATTATTTAATTATTTAATTATAAAATTATTGAATTATTTAATTATTTAATTAGTGAATTATTTAATTATTTTATTATTTAATTATTTTATTATTTAATTATTTATTTATTTAATTATTTAATTATTTAATTATTTAATTATTTAATTATTTAATTATTTAATTATTTAATTATTTAATTATTTAATTATTTAATTATTTAATTATTTAATTATTTAATTATTCAATTATTTAATTATTTAATTATTTAATTATTTAATTATTTAATTATTTAATTATTTAATTATTTAATTATTTAATTATTTAATTATTTAATTATTTAATTATTTAATTATTTAATTATTTAATTATTTAATTATTTAATTCTTTAATAATTTAATTATTTAATTATTTAATTATTTAATTATATAATTATTGAATTATTTAATTATTTAATTATTTAATTATTTAATTATTTAATTATTTAATTATTTAATTATTTAATTATTTAATTATTTAATTATTTAATTATTTAATTATTTAATTATTTAATTATTTAATTATTTAATTATTTAATTATTTAATTATTTAATTATTTAATTATTTAATTATTTAATTATTTAATTATTTAATTATTTAATTATTTAATTATTTAATTATTTAATTATTTAATTATTTAATTATTTAATTATTTAATTATTTAATTATTTAATTATTTAATTATTTAATTATTTAATTATTTAATTATTTAATTATTTAATTATTTAATAATTTAATTATTTAATTATTTAATTATTTAATTATTTAATTATTTAATTATTTAATTATTAAATTATTTAATTATTTAATTATTTAATTATTTAATTATTTAATTATTTAATTATTTAATTATTTAATTATTTAATTATTTAATTATTTAATTATTTAATAATTAAATTATTTATTTATTTAATTATTTAATTATTTAATTATTTAATTATTTAATTATTTAATTATTTAATTATTTAATTGTTTAATTGTTTAATTATTTAATTATTTAATTATTTAATTATTGAATTTTTAAAAATATTAAATTATTTTTTGCCATTTTATTAGTTCGGATCATTTTCGGAGTCATATTTTAGTTTACAGAAATTTAGTGAAGAAAATAATAGAAATTTCGTAATTCGATTTTCCAGAGTAAAGTTTTGGCGAGAATTATCATGTACTAAATCCCTAGATTTTATTATTTGGTGATTCATTTATGGTTTGAAATTTTTTAAATTTTCTTATTTAATTTTTTTTTCTGAATTTGTTTTTAAAGCAACGATATTTAAAGTGTTGCAAAAAATGCTAATATTGTTTCAGAAATGGCAAAAAAGGTTCCATTTGGTACAGGAGGGATCCAAATGCCTTCTGTATTATTCTTTTTTCGTTTAAAGTTTCATTCATTATGTTACTCTCTATGTTTGCGCGATTTTTTTATATGGCGCGGATTTCGCGCGGATTGGGTTTTGGGGTCGGCGCGGATCTGGCGCGGATTTTTTCTCGACTTTTCCGTAACAACCCTGTCGTACCAAAACGAAAAAACCAAAACCGCGGTGTGCGTCGTCACTGGCGCATGGGAAGCTGGCCATGCTTGAGTTTGTACGATTAAAAATATTCTTTTGGTGAAAATTGCGTTTTCAATTTCTTTTAGAAAACACATCATTAATAATACCTTGCTTTCATCATAAGATTTTTTGTATCAAGTCGATGTTCTTCTAATACAACGTTGAAGGGAGATAAGAAATGGCTTTAGGGACCTTTCTTACATAGTTTCCATGAAGTTAGACCACTTTTATAAAAATAGTCACTTACCAAAACAAACATTTTTGAAAATAGTGTTAATATGTTGTATTAAGACACTATTTTTACAAATAAGCATCAAAACAACTAAAAAATCAACTAATGTTGCATTGAACGTGATTTGTGAAGCTATCAGGAGTGAAATAATCAATTTAGCTCAAATTTCATAACTTTTGATTGTTTTTATAAGGCAGGAAAAGGGTGGTCAATTCTGCCCCCAAGTGGATTTTAATTTAACACTTCTACCACCAAGCCTCTAAATGACTTGAAGGTTCCATAGTTGATTGTTTACCTTCGTAATAGCTCCTGGTAACATTCTAAACATTGAACACACTTTTTCAAACAATCTAACTTGTCAGAAAGCTTATTTAAGAACCTCGAAATAAACAATATTTGCGTTGTTTTGTCAATAAATTTACAGTTTTGCTCATAATTCGGAAAATACAATGAGTTCAAACGTCGTTTTCGGTGTGGTGATGTTATTTGACGTCATTTATAAGAGTTGGTCAAAATCCATTCAAATGCCCAAAACCAAGAGGTGGCCCCTTCTGCCCCCCTGGTCCATTCTGCCCCCTTCGCCCCTATGTGTGCTAAACAAATATCCGCTTTTTAAATTGGAATATTCATACAAATAAAATTATTGTAAAAAAACCAATTGGCATCTATTCAGCTATGGCACAAGTTGGTTAAAATTTATTTGACAGTGTTGGCAACATTTAGAAAAAAAAAATTTTTTGAAAAGCGTGGAAGACTTTTTTTGATTTATTTTTTATGAAAAATTAATCAAGCAATCAAAAAGTGCATAACATAAAAATTGATGTCGTTCTCCGTTTTCAAGTCATTTAAAATGCATTTTTTGCAAAAAAAAAACATGATTTTTTCTACCTGTAGAAATCAGGTCTTCATTAAATCACCCGAGTTCCATAATTCACCTTGTGGTGGTTGGAGCCTTCCTCACATCTGTTGTACAGAAAAAATCCTGGGCTTCAAATATTTTGAAAACCTGAGTGCTTTAAATTTTAGAAATGAGATTATTAAGATTTTCTAAACCCTTTAATCACAGTAACGGTCTTTTTGAGCTTCCTATAACAATTTAATACGATGGGCTATTTTCTTTTAAAATTAACTTCCACCCCACCCCAACTGCGTTACGTAATAAATGAATGCTCCCTAAGCAGGTCATATTGATAGTCAAGCATAAATCAATTCCATCAACTTTTTACCAACCACAAAAAACGAAATGCAAAAAAAATCAAATTATTCGCTCTACAGCATTGCCTTGGCGTTCTCGATTGCGAGATTTCTACTCAAAACTAGGTGTCCGAAGGGTTGTTTGTTGAGGTAATTGCAAACCTCTCCGGGATTCGAACTGTCGACCTTTGTTCAACTGCCTACCAGCGACTCCACCGAGGCAGGACCCAGGAAGAAGACTTCAACACCTGGACTGAGCTAACGACCTAACCCTTTAGGTTAGACCAGGGCCAACATTTCCTTCCCCGTCCGACGGAAGGCGTGATCAGACAAATCTCGTCTCGAAAAAAGTCACCGGGATCGAACCCAGGCCGACTGGGTGAGAGGCAACCACGTTTGCCCCTACACCACGGGTCCCAGCAAAAAAAGCAACTAAACTAAAACTAAAACCCAACTGTTAAAAATTTATACTAATCGTTCGAAAAATTTACCACTCAAGGTGGTATTCTATTGCGGGAAGCTTTGCCTCGATAGTTTGAAAACTAAGTTTCTTGCGGTAGAATATCACCTACCGAGAAGCGAAACCGGTTTTTTTTTTGTGTGGAAAAAATTGAAAAACTCAGTTTTCATAAGAGAGGATAACATTGAATTTGCTCCCGGGCAGTGGAGATGCTCTAAGTGTATGTTTGTATGTAATTCAGACAAGAATGATTCAGTCCACCTCTTAGCGATACAGCACGAGTGGCACGTCGACGAGAATTGAAATTTATGTTTCCCGAGTTAATTTGAGCTTTTCATTCAGATTTTATTCAGTTTAAAATATATCAATTGATAGTACAGTTGAGAATAAATAAAATGAGAATAACATTGCAATAAACAAACCTATTCGCTGATCGGAAGGCACACCGTCGATTAATTATCATACCAAACCTGTCTTCCTCTCTTTCCCGCAGATCGTCTCCGAAGACGGCACCCGCGTCCTCGGCCCCAACGAGGAGGGTGAAATCCAAGCATCGTACCCGCACCGCTTCATCGGATACTACGCCAACCCGGAGGAAACCGCTGCCTTCTTCACGCCGGACGGCTTCATCCAAACGGGCGACATTGGGCGCTTCGATGCCGATGGCTTCCTGTACATTACGGACCGCCGCAAGTCGATGATTCGCTACCGCAACTTCCAGATCGCTCCGGCCCAGCTGGAGGCGCTGATCGTCGAGCTGGCCGGGATTAGCCAAGCGGTGGTGGTCGGGCTGCCGGATCCGAAGGTGGCCAGCAATGACTTGGCGACGGCGCTGGTTGTGGTGCGGGGGGGCTCGGTTAGCGCGGAGGAGATTGTGGCGCACGTGGACGGGCGGGTCCCGGACTACAAGCGGCTGCGGGGAGGAGTTTTTATCGTGGAGTCGCTGCCGAGGACCGGCAACGACAAGATCGATCGACGACGGGCCACGAAGCTGGCACGAGGGCTTTCACAACTTTGTTGAGGGAGGGGTTTTGGCTTTTGTTTTTAGTTTACCCTTTTTATTTTTGACTTTTTTTGTTTGTCATGTTTTACAGATTGTTTTTTTGTGTAAGATTAATCAACAGTAGATTTCCTCCGATATTGCTTGCGCAAGTTCCTCTTTTCACTGCTCACTCTTACACTTTTGCAAACATAAAAACGTTTAAAAACATAATTAGTGCGATGCCTAAATAGTAGATGTAGTGCATCCAGAGAGATTACTATGCAAAAAATAAAATAAAATAAGCAAAAATATAAATATCTATCTATTTGTTTTTCTTTTCTACTTTTCTCCTAGAAAACTATAAATATAAGTGTAGATGTGTGTGTGTTATTCAGCAAACGCAGTTGTTATCAATTCGCACTCGAGAAAGGAAATATTTACACAGAAAAAAGAGGGTTGCGAGTCGCAACTGCTTTTAGCTCACTTGCTCTACCAATTCAGTGAAAAAAAAAATCATTGAAATATTTCTCGCACTCGCTCTTCGTTTTAAAAACAGGAAATTGACATTTGCTGCGCGTTATTTTCAATTATTTCTAATATATATTTCCCCTTACTTTTGTCTTACTCTTGTCAATAATGTTCATATCGCGTGTTTTGTTTGTTTTTATTTTTTAGGATTCTGTATATAATAATACCATCATTATCGGGTTTGCCCAAAGAAGGCAAACGGTTTTCATTATTATTACTACTACTATTACATAACTAACTTTTAGTTGTTCTATTTGTTACTAACTATGCTTCAACGTTACGTTTGTACACATTTCTGACTATTTAACTTTTTTTCTCGGTTGCAACACCAGTTCAGTACGCTTCAACTGTTGTGTGGTCTAGTTCCAAAGCGGGAGCAAAGAGCAATTCTCGGAGATGTTGAACTGTATTTACGGTTTGTATTTTTGTTTATTTTGCAGAAAAAATTGAGCGAACACAGAAAAGAAATGTAAAACATTGGGCGATTTGAAAATTTGATGGTGTAAATTTACAGCTATTTCTATGTAATTTGAAGTAAATTAATGAAATGTAAAATTACACAATTTTTTGTCACGAAGTTCATCTTGCAAGATGTAATGTCAAAAAAGTAAGTTATTTTATTTCAAAGTCTGGTGAAATTTGCTTCACTTTCTGTGTGACTTTACAGATTTACACAGTCATTTATGTAAAATTACATGAACAGGAATTATTCTACACCTGCAAATTTTTAATTTGCATTTTTTACTTTTTTTGCTGTGACTCTTGCATGTAGACCAAAATAGCCATTTTACGACTTTTTTTATCCATACTTAAAAGCTTTCAACATATTTTTAAAGTGATATTTCCAAAAATCTATAACATTTGGTGGCTTTGGCAAATTTATGTGTTTTGATAAAAATTACTCAGAAAAATATTCACAGATCAAACAAAAATAAATAAAGCATATTTTACACATTTAACATAGGTGTAAGATAAAAAGATTACATGTATAAATCACCAAAAAAATATTTTGAATCGTCTCACCTTAAAAAAATAATTTCAGAATATGTTACTGTTTAGTAAAAATTACGTTTATTTTTTTATTCTGTGAAATTTGCACTACACAAAAGTTTTTAGTGTAAATGACTAAAAAATCTGTAGTAAAAAAACACGACGTTATATTTTGTTAGGACTTTCACGAAATTATAGGTTTTTTTTTTTTTTTTTTTTTGAATTAAATATACTTTATTGAATCTTTCTTATAATAATTACATTTGGTTTACATAATAAGTGGTCAGCTGTGGCTCTTCAGCTTGAGTTTGCTTTTCGTGATTTAAACACTGTTCATTTTCTTAACTTTAAAAGTATATGATTTATCATTTTTGTAACACTAGGTACAATGAGGAAAAAAATTAAGAAAACATAACCTAACCTAAAACTAACTTAATCTTACCATAAACTAAACCAATCCTTGAATCAAGGGGTATTCAGATATAGCACATTTTTCCCTGAATTTCAAACATTTTTCTTGAATCTTCTGATCCAACATTTTTACTTCTGCTAATTCATGAACCTCACTTGATCTTGTCCAGCCAGGAACATTCAAAACCATTTTGAGTACCTTGTTTTGGACACGCTGGAGCTTCAATTTATGAGTTCTAGCGCAACACTCCCAAACAGGTACTGCATACTCAATAACGGGGTAAATTATTTGTTTGTAAACTGCTAGCTTATTTTTCAAAGATAGTTTTGATTTTCTGTTAATTAAAGGATACAAACACCTGATGAGAATGCTGCACTTGTTCAATATTTTATCTACATGCTGCCGAAACAATAGTTTCGAGTCAAGTATGAGACCTAAATAGACAACTTCCTTTGACCAAGGTATAGAAACATCAACGAAATTATAGGTTCTTGTGCAAAAAACTCACATTCTGACAAAAAAAAAAAAAAAAACATTTATTTTTAATTACCTAAATTTTTTCTTAGTTTTCAATATGGGTAAAAAACGTAACTCAAATTTGTAGAGATTTTGACCACATTAGAGAGTGCAGTGTAAGAAACCTTTTAAAAAATTACAAAATATCCTTTCTTTTTCAAATAAACATATTTTACTATATTAGAGTTCTTCAGTGAAAAGTAAGACATTGAAAAAAATCTAAACGTCCAGTGAAATTTTCAGTACTTTAGAGTTTTTAATGTGAATTACTCAAAATTCGATACTTTAAAAAAAACACGTTTTTTTTTAAATTTTGTGAGTTAGGTATTTAAACCACGTAAAATTTCGTGAGGATTTTCGTAAGAATGGCAAAATATTAAAAATATCACGAAATAACATATTTTTCAAAGCAAAGTAGTCCCAACATTTGTAGAGATCTTTACCACATTAGAGATTGTTGTGTAAAAAAATTGGAAAAATTACAAAATATTCCATATTTTGAAACACACAAATTTTCTATTGTTAGTACTCAAATTTTGGTATGGTATATTGGTATCAAACAAGACACAATTTTGTAGATTTTTCTTCATAAGAGTTAAATAAAATACTCAAAACTTGTTAACCTGATTTTCCCCAAATTTAAGTGCAATTTGTTGATCTATCCGTAAGCCGGCTAAGAAATTATTTGAAAGTAAAATCTTCAACATTACTAAACATAAAAATTATCACGTCAAATTACAATTTTTTTAATAAATTGATAGCCAGATTTAGTATTTAGAAATACAGTATTTAATAAAAAAAAATCACAAAAAAAAACAAATTTTTTAAAGCAAAGCAGTCCCAACATTTGTAGAGATCTTTACCACATTAGAGATTGTTGTGTAAAAAACTTTTGAAAAATTTACAAAACATTCCAAATTTTGAAACACACAAATTTTCTATTGATAGTACTAAAATGTTGGTATGGTATATTGGTATCAAACAAGACACAATTTTGTAAATTTCTTAAATAAAATACTCAAAACTTTTTAACTAAATTTCCCCAAATTTAAGTGCAATTTTCTGATCTATACGTAAGCCGGCTAAGAAACTATGTGAAAGTAAAATCTTCAACATTACTAAACATCAAAATTATCGCGTCAAATTACAATTTTTTTATTTGATTGCTAGCCAGATTTAGTATTTAGAAATACGGTATTCTATAAAAAGAAAAAATCACGAAATAACATATTTTTTAATGCAAAGTAGTCCCAACATTTGTAGAGATCTTAACCACATTAGAGATCTTTGTGTAAAAAACTTTTGAAAAAAATACAAAATATTCCATATTTTGAAACACACAAAGTATTTTGTTGGAAAAAGTTCATATTATCGAGGATTACACATTTTTATTAACCTTATAAAATGAACCTTCTTTCAAAAGAAATCCAATAAGCCCTAATCTTTAAATCTTCCACTAAAACCACATGTTTTTAAAATAAATGTAGATTATACTTTCCACAAGTTTCTTAGC
This sequence comes from Culex quinquefasciatus, assembly GCF_015732765.1. NCBI lineage: Eukaryota > Metazoa > Arthropoda > Insecta > Diptera > Culicidae > Culex > Culex quinquefasciatus. The sequence continues at coordinate 107,447,036 of NC_051861.1, forward strand.
CGACCTTTGGGCAGATCAGTAAATCTGTTTCAAAGCAACGCCTTGTTTAAAATATTAAATATCAAAGTAATTAGTTATCTTCAACTGACTATTGACCGTCAATAAGGTGACTTTTGAAAACCTCATTTAAAATGCTTGTTTTTTTTAAAAGATCTTTTAATACTTTCCCAAATGGTCATGACAAAGCATTATCATGACTTCTTCAAATAAAATGTTACATTTGTTTCGAAAGAAATGAATAAAACATCAAATATTGATTGTTTTAAATCACTGAAGTTTTTCTTGATGAAAATAATTATTTTCTGAAATCGTCAACACTGCTATGTGAATTCTGACCAAAATATCCAAAAACTCTGTTCAATTTATAAAAAAAAATGTTTTGATCAATTTTGTGCAATAAAATGTTAAATTAAAAGAAATATATATATATGTAACCTTAACGAATAAAGACACCAAATCGGTACCAATTGATTGATAAATTTCATGGCATTTTTGTATGGCTTCTCTCAAATTTATATAGTTGATTCTATGGAAAAATTCATAAAGAAAAAAGGCTTTTAGTTCACAGAAACCCAACATTTTTCAACAAAATAAAAAAAAACAAAAAAAAATTAACATTCTTAAGAGAATTGCTCGAAGACCTTCATTCATATACACGGAATCGACGTAACACCTTATAATGTGGCCCTCTTAAACCTTGCGGTTTCGTCAACGGATCCACAGGCGTGTATCGTTCTTTTTGCGACAAGACTCCGCCTCCCGGGTCTCCTAAGTGTGAAGGTATGGGCACGGGGAGAGGGCACCGAATACCTATATTTTACACTTAGAATTTTTTGCGTCCGCCCCGGGATTCATATACACTCTTCCTCTCTTAATAAGCATAAGTACGAAATTAACTTTTTTTTAATCAGATTCTCAAGCAACAGGATGATTCAAAACATGACTTGCGCGATTCAAGCCCGCTAACACTACTTAGGATCAAAAGGCCGTCGGGATAACTTTATATTTTTTTCTTTTCCTCGTTTATTAAAGATCTAAAACTCACACCAGATTCTCAAACGTTCTTCTCTACCTAGTTAATTTTGGAATGATGATGACCCCTCTCCCTGCGGAGGATCGAATCCCCTTGGGAGGGGCTGTTTGTTTTCGTTACCAGCTTGTTATTCATCTTGTTCAAATTTTACAAAGGTATCAACCTCTAATCAAACCATTAAAAAATGACTCGTAAAAGAAAAAAGTCTTTAGTGAAAGTATTGCGTATGCGGACGCAGGAAATAAAATAGGAAGCAAACAAAATTTATTTGTTAGATATGTTTCAGCATGAGATCAAAAACAAAATAGGTTGAAGGTTCAAATCTACGCTGGAAGACGCAGGTTCGTCTGTAAGTACACCGCTGTACCACACTCTTGGCTTTTGTGACAGATATTTGATCGATCGACCCTAACAGAGGGTTGTGAAGCTTCAAGAATTGCACATCAAAATAGGAAGAAAACAGAAGTAGGGCTAAGTAACGCTTAATTTGTGCTTAGTTTTTATTCTTTGCCTACAGACTAACGATTTTTTGTGTATGTGTAATTTTGTCTAAGTTCCATTAGTTGCGCGTTGAAAACACTACGGTTCTACCACATAAACATACAGAACGGCCGCAGCGGCGCTTTAAAAGTACACAATGCTAAAGAAAAATGTTCAGACTTTTTTGATGATCCGTGTTTTTATTTTCTTGTTCAAACTCTTTTGCGTTTAACGATATCTCAGTACACTCTCATTCATCTCATGGCGAGGGAAGGGTCTTTTGCAAAAAAAAAACGGGATAGGAACGAAAAGGGTTAGGAAATACCAATAGGCTGAACATCGGAAGGATTTTTAGTGCTTATTAAGAAAACCAAGTTGTAAAGAAGCTTTGAAAACAAATGTAGCTTTCAGCGAATAAGGTTGGAGCCAGATTTTTTTAAATAGTTAGTTTACAAAAATCTCATCTCTCAATGCATAATAAGACTAGTATGGATGCCATTTTCATCAAAAATGACAACATCCAGTCTTGAAAAGTTCCGTCAAATCATCACAAGTCTCAGTCACTTAGACAGGGATGCCTGATCTTGAAACTAACTGTCTCATCAGAGGAGGCATTTTAATAAAAAATAAATAAATAAATAAACAAACCAACTTTCAAAACAAGAACATCTAAACCTGGATATGTTTGGCAATTCCACTAAAGTGCAGATATATCATGGCAGGGTTGCCATACCTTGGATCTTTTTGACTCTTTAAAAACTTTCAATTTGACAAGTTATTTGTTAGTTATGGGGTAAAACGTACAAAATCGCAATGTCAACCTGGGCGATAATCAACGTTTCGACCAGTTATGCGGGCTTTTCAGGTATTTGATTTTTTTCGAAATGAAAATATCAAATTCAAATAACGAATTAAATAACATTTTTTTTCAGTTCCGTTTTGACAATACTTACTGAAGCAATTCTCCCAAAATGAGCAAGTTTATTGGGAATTTAATTTTTCTAATTTTTGATTTGAATGAAGCCTTGACTGTAACTTTTGTATGCCCAAAGAAGGCATTTTTTTATGTTTAGTTCGTCCATAAAAGTCTCAACACAATTTTGGCTGATGCATAAATCAAACAAAATTATATTTTTTTTCAACTTCGACTTTTCACACAACATAAAAATTTTTGAAAATTCTCGTTGGTATATTTTAAATGACAAAAGTTACATTACTTGCGCTATGACACAAATTGGTAAAAAAAATTAAACAGTGCTGCCAATTTTATCAAATAACTATACCTTTCGAAAACTGTAGAAAAGGCATTTTTTAAATTTCATTTATAGATGTAAAAATTAATTTGCAATCGAAAAGTATTTTACAGAAATTTCGATTTCGTACAATCACATCAAAAGTTATTTAGTTGTCGTTGCTAGATGAAAAATTTTAAAAGTACATTTCGATTGCAAATTTAAAAATTGCCATTAAAAAATGAAGCCAAAAAATGTTAGATTTTTTCCCACAGTTTTCAAAAATCATGATTTTTTCGAAAGTTTGGCAACACTGCCAACAGATTTCTAACCAAATTTTGTCATTGCTCGAAAAATGATAAATTTAAAAAATGATAACTTTGCGGAATAATTTTGTTTATTGTGTATTAAGCCGAATAAAAAAATCAAAACTTTTAGGAGTGTTACTATTGTTACCAAAAAGTCCTAAGCAATACCTACAACTTTGCCGAAGACATCAATCGATCAGAACATCAGTCCTGAAGATACAGATTTTTGAATATTTTAATGACATTTTTGGGTGGACAGCTGCCAAAATTGTAGGAAAATTTGTATGGACGAACTAAAGCAGGTATTAGACTATGACTAAGGCAAGTGATTATTCACGATTTCGCGGAAGCCGCGTAATCCACACAGAAAAAATAATGTAAATTTGGAAGCTGTAATTTTGGAAGGTTGAATATTACCTCTTTTATGGTGTAATTTTACCTCAATTTAGACTGAAAAAGTGACATTACACCAGAAAAGTGGAAAAATTACACATTTCCAGAGGTAAAATTACACCTTTTTTCTGACATAAAAGATGTACCCCTTCCCAGATGTAATATTATCATGATTTTTTTTTTCTGTGCATAAAATTTTCCCCTGGCCTTGAATTTTGCTAAAAACCGTGAAATGCTCAAATATAAATTCAAATACTTCACAAGATTTTTGACAAGCATTTTCCAAATAAAAAAAAATGCATGTCAGATTAAAAATTATTTTTTCAAGATCTGGTTCGTTAGACTATTCTTAATGTTAAAAAAACTGCTATAAATGAAGTTTATCCTAAACTTTTTTGAAATACTCAAATTTCCCTGTATTTTATATTTGTGAAAATAATAAAATTTGATTACACTTATTTTACTGATTCTACTTTCGATTAATATGTCGTTTAGTTGAATGAGCTTCGGTTTGAAGATATTTTAGTCAATGTAATTTCTAAAATCTTATTAGAAACAAATAGCTGAATCATAAATTCAACTGAACAAAAATACTTCAAAATTTCCCAAAATTAATACATACAACTTTTTCTATATAAATATTTTTGGTCACAAGGGTTTATTTTCTATCTTGAACCACAGCTAAATTTTACGAAAAAAAAAACTTTTCTGTTTATAAAAATGCTTAAAGAACACATTTTTACATTTTTTATTTGGCAGTTTTCAAAGCATCGTGAAATTGCCGTGAATCCTAATATTTTGTGGTTGACATACCGCGAAAATTCTTTTTTTTTTGCCGTGAAAAATCACTAGTCAAACTGGCACTTTTTTGTGTTTGACAGTTTGCTAAACTCGCAAAATGTATGCAGATTGACGTTTCCGCAAACAAATGCTGGCAAACTAACAAACAGACAAAATGACAAACTGAAAAAAAGTGCGAGTGTGTTTGTCATAGTCTAATACCATCTTAATTATAAAAATTGTCTTCGTTGGTCGTAGAAAAAGTACATACAAGTTTCATCCAAATCAGAAATCAGAAAATTACACAATGACGGAAAGGCTTACTTATCATCACCAAAAATAGCAGTGCTAAAAAGTCATTATAGCACTCAACGTTCAGCACTTGTATCGAAAAGTAAGTATTTTTTACACTGTTTGGGATTATGAGTTGGCTAAACACACGAACGCCAAACTAAAGGGGGGGAATGATGGTAATTTTAATGCGGAATTACTAAGAAAAATAAGTAAATTTTCAGGTGATATTCCACATTTCTCTGGTTAAGGCTTGAATGCGAAACGGTCACAGGACAAAGATTGAATGTTCACACATAGCGTCACCGAACGCACAGGCCGAGCTCAACTTGAGAGCAACCCAACCACCAGAAGACGCATGCTCTTTCTTTTTTTTCTCTCTTTCTCGCTTGTGCGAGACTACGAGGTGACAGTAATCATTTGAATGAAGTCATGGCAAAGGTGATCGAAATTCCGAAGCGCCTCAGTCTCCAATTATTTGACTGCAAATATTTCTCAAAGTTTATGTTCCACGACTCTAGCTCGAAGTCAAAAATGGACTTGCAAGCTATTGTTTTAGCTTCAAAGATTTTTTTTGCGAAAATAACTTTTTACTAATGTTCAAAAAATGTTGCAGGAACAAAATTGAGTTGAACTTTCATCATTATATATCGAAATTCAGAGAGATCTACATTTTGACATGGTGGGCGCCGGTAATGGCTCCTACCAGCAGAGACTTGTTCTTGCTTGGTGATTATTTTCACTAATGTTCAGCCTTTCGATGTTCAGTTCTTGGCAGATTTGAGCTACACTTTACACAATTGGAAGAGATTGATGTTTTTTTGTGCAGCTCCAGTTTTATAAATAAGTAGGTAAAACTCACAAACAGTAACAGTAATGGGTAGCTTTCTCCTTAAATTACCATCGAACAGGAAACGATGGAATCATGTTCTCACTCACGAATGTGTTCAACTCTCTCTCTCTTTCTCTCTCGATTGTATATTTCGTTTTCGTTCATGTTTTTGCCACAATAGTTATGCAGTCCTAGATGTCTGTATGTCACACAACACTTAAACGGTCATTCGAAATCAAATACGAATTAGTTTGCTACTTAAACCGAGTCTCATAAAAGAATCAACAATATAAAATAGTATAACGAGTGTTTTTTCCGTAAACGGTAAAAAGTTCCACACCTAAAACCAACAAGCCACAACACTTACCTCCTCCTCCTTCAACCATCCGTGCGCTTCCACATTCTAAAATCACATTTTACCTTTGCCTTTCGCCGGCGCCGCACCACGTTCCGGATGCTCCCGATGGTGGCGTTCCACCGCTGTCAGATGCTCCTCCGGCGCCCACTCCGAAACAGCTGCTCGTCGTCCTTGCTGTGGCGCCGGTACTGCTCCTCGTCCTCAATCTCCTGCCCTTCCCCCTCGCCCTCTTCCTCCTCCTTCAGTTCCGCTTCCACCGCCAGCTCATTGGGTTTTCTTGCTGGAGGATTTGCTAAACTTCTTTCCGAACGGAAAGTGCAACTTTCGTCGTCGCCGCTTGACGTCCTCGTCGACGGTGGACGAGTCGGTCGAGTAGGTGTCAAGCTCCGGTGGTCCCGCCGTGGCCGCGGCCGCCCCAACTCCTCCTCCATCTCCGGCAGGGGCTGCAGCAGTGCCGGCAGCGAGGCCGCCGTCCCGCGGTGCTGGCTGGGGAACAAACTTTCCAGGCTGGTGGTGGTGCTGAAGTGGCTGAAGTTCGCGGGGAACGAGCTGGCCATCAGCGAAGTGCTGGAGCTGTAGCGTTGAGCCGGGCGTTGATGATGAAATTGGGAGCGGCGCCGGCGGTGGATGGCCCGCAGCTGCCGCTGAAACAGATACCGCTGGGGATTCCAGGGACACCAGGTCCGAGTTCGAGGACCGGACCAGGGAGAAGAGGCTGTTGAAAGAAGGAGGAGACAATAAGGATTTAGAAATTGGAAACATTGAATTCTGTAGAATTGCGCAAGTTTTGCTCAAACTGAAGCTCGAAACTAAAAGAAAACTCTCAAAATATTAACTTGGCCAAATCAAGCAGAAGGTCATCACGTTATAGCGCTGAAAAACTCCATCTGATTCACGTTAAACTTTCTCATAATTTCGTAGCCGGCCTAGAATTTTTTGTAGACCTGGAGAGAATTACCCTAATTTTCCACACTAAAAAGGTTAGTTGAAATATTGAAATGAATTTGTAAATGGAGATTTTTTTAAGAATGACCTGAAAAAGTTTTGATTTTAGGCAAAAAAACGGGCAAAATCAACTAGAAAGCAGTAAAATTCAAACGTTACCACGAATCATCTCACTCACTCGTATCAGGGACTTTGAATTGCCGTTGAGAAGACATTTCTCCTTGGATTTCCGAAGCCTACCATAGCAATATTAACTATCGCTTAAACCTAACCTCTACATAAATACAACATAAATAACTGCTCAGCTTTGCTCGGTTTTGTAACTCTAAGCAGGAATACTATCTTCAAACATTTAACGACATCCGAGTCGTCGCGGTCTTCCTCTATCGCTTCAGTTAGAGAAAGGATCGGTGATATCACTTTTACTACTGCTATTGCTACTGTTCATGTCGTGCAGCTTCTGCTGCCTGGAATGTAACGAAATACAAACGGAAAAAAATATGTTTAAACAAAACAAGAGTTGGGATGAATTGGGTGAAATATGTAAGTGAACAGAACATATGTAATGGAGTGAGATGAAAATTGTGTATTTTTTTTTTATCCCTCAAGCCCGTTTCAAATATTTTTCAAAGTTTATGTCTTATTTCAAGTTCGTGTGGGAAATTTGCTCAATACGGTTGTACTTAATTATGCTAAGTGAGTTAGAAAATATCAATTACCCTTAATTTTGATGTTTTTTTAACTACACTCTTCTGTAAAATGGTATAATCTGGTAACCCGGATAAAAAATTACCATTTGATTACCATATTAGATCATACAATGACACTTTGAGAAATGGTAACTATTTGTGAAATCGTTTTTCAATTTCCCAAAATTAAAATTTAACTATATTAAACTATGTGTGAACTGTTTGATTTAAGGTTACTTTTTGCCAAATAGTACTTAAACCATTTATTTACCATACAACAAACAGTTTTTTGACAAAAATAGTACTGAGTTTTTTAAGGTTACCATTGCTAACCACCCTTATGCCAGATGGTTAAACCATTTGTGAGATAGTAAAAATTCATGCCAACCATATAAATACCATTTCTAAAATAGTAGTCAAACATTTTTGGAAATGGTAGTAACAATATAGTTTAAAGTTCAATTACCATATGAAAAAAAGTTTTTATATGGTACTTTTTTATGCGGGAACACTGTACAAAGATATCTTATAACAGGTAAATCCAATTGAAAATTACTTTCAGAATCAATTTTTCGGTGCATTTCCAGATTGTTATCTGAATAATCTTTTTTAATTTTCTATCCGACAACACTGCCCAGAGGTTTCAAATCAAATTTCAAAAAAATTATAACAAAAAATAAATTGGAAATGTTTATGATTTGAGTTTTGAATAATTCCCAAAACAACAAACCAAAAATTTGCGTATATTTATAAACCAAGTTAACTATACTTTTAATTGTGCCTTTTTTTTGAAGATACATTACAGCTACCTTTATTTATGTCCGTTTGACTTAAATAACTCAAAACAAGATTTTCCCACCCAACTTTTTTTTTGTAAAAAAACCTTTTTAAAAAAACAAAATTTAAAAAAAAAAATATTCAAATCTGCATGAACTTTGTACATGTTTTACAAACATATTTGTTAGCTGTAACGCATAAAATATTTAAAAAATAAATTCAAATCCATATTTGTCAATCGGTGTTGTATATGAGTGATAGAAAAAAAATCATTTGATGATTCTTGAACCGAATATTCATGTGGCAACCGTCAATATAGGCTTGTAAGTTTTCTTCTTATATCTCCTTCGCTTTGCTTCGTTCAAAATCACTCGCCGGAGATTCTTTTGTTTTCTCAGAATACCACAATGAAAGAACGCAAAAGGGGGATCGGAAAAAGACCAAGCACTACGTTAAACTGCGTTGTTAAATTTTGTTTAATGGCGGCTTTTATGGCTCCGAAGGGGAATCATTCTGAATGAGAGATTGAAATTTTGTATATGAACTCAAATTTTCACAAGATACCGTTTTTAATAAAATACTCAAATTTTCTAATGGTGAAATGTAATATGCATTTTTACTTTATGGATTACTTTTTGAAGAATACTGAATTCTTCACAAGATACCGTAATACTCGAATTTTTAAAATTTTCTAATATAGGTATAAACTCTCAAACAGTAAAAATGCATACAAAACCTATCAATACTATTTATTATTCTAAATTATGAAAAATTGAGTATTTTCATAAAATACAATTTTCTTTACAAGTTCTAGTATTAAAAACCCCAAAAAGTGAAAATTTATTTTTGAAAATTGCCTCGTTTGAACCCATATTGGGACCGTCTCGGATCGAACCCAGGCCGACTGGGCGAGAAGCAATTACGCTTACCCCTTACCACGGGTCCCGACGTCATACAAAAATGGTACGTAAATATTCGAACAGCTGTAACTTTTGAGTGAATTTTCTGATCAATTTGGTATCTTGGGCAAAGTTGTAGGTATTGTTGCGGACTATTGAGGGAAAAAATAGGTACACGGAAAAAATTGCCAATTCTTTTATTAACCTTTTTTTACAAAGACTCAATTTCCTAAAATACGTAATTTTTTATTTTCGAAATTTTTTGATATGTTTTAGGGAATCTATGACATTTCCCCGAAACCCATATTACCGAAGGGACATTTCCCCGAATGCCACTTCCCCGAAAAGACACTTCCCCTAATAGTCATTTACCCGAATTCCATTTACCCGAATTTCCCATTTCCCCTAATCGTCCACATCCCCGAATGCCATTTTCCCGAATGGGCCACAATCCCGAATGCCACTTACCCGATTAGTCATATCCCTGAATAGTCATTTCCCTGAATGCCATTTCCCCGAACGCGGTCAAGCGGAAATGCCCGGTGCCCCGGAGCGCGCGCTCCTGGGCACCGGGTATTTCCGCTTGACCGCGTTCGGGGAAATGGCATTTTAGAAGAAAAAAATTATGACAATTTTTATCACATCAAACTACATATTTAAAGGTTCGTAATGACCTTGAATGATCAACTTTCTTTTTGGCTTCATTCAGAACAGACGTAGCATTTTAGGGGGGATTCAAAACAAATTCCAATACAATGAATATTGTTACAGACTTTTTTTTATACATATATTCTCAAAACAAATACTTTTTTCTTATAGACATGATAATAATAATGCAATAGAAGTTTTGTTATTTTTTATGATTCAAAAAACATACCGTGCGATTTTCGTAGTACAGAACCCCGTACACACTCATCATTTTATTCACATTGCTGGTTTGGGATTTGGGGAAAAGTATAATCAACAAAAACTTTAAATAAAATTTGTACCAGCCTTATGTACCTATTTGTTCGATTTTTGTGTTCTTGAACAAAATTCGAAAAAAGACAAATTTCCTTGCAAATTTCTCAAAAACAACATCTAATTATGCGGTTGAATACAAATGTTAATTGAACAAAAAAAAAACGAGTACAGTCCAGACTTGATTATCCGAAGGCTTCGGAAAAATTTCACTTCGGATAATTGAATCACGATTTTTTTTATGATGCCTATTTTTTATTGTCGAGCGTATGTCCCTAAACTACGTTAAAGTGATTTAGAACTTTTAAATCCAAGGCCAATATGGCGGTGTTGAAATATTGAAAAAATGCATTTTATTATTTAATGATTGCATATTCAACTATTCAAATTTTACTAAAATGGGGTTGCAGTACTCAAATTTGATGTTTAAAACAAGAAAAAGAAAAAAACGAAAAAAATTGTTCTTGATTCGATTATTCGAAGTCCCATACAAACCTTCGGATAATCAAACTTCGGATAATCGAAACTTCGGATAATCGAGGCTTCAGATAATCGAGTCTGCACTATAATTGGGTCCCAAAATTAAGCTTAAATTTGTGATATTATTGTTCACAACGATATGGCTTATTTTTCTAAGTACAATGACCCATTGAACGACCGCAAAGGATTTAAAATGGATTTTAATTCAATTTTAAAAATTCACTTCACGGCCCTTCTTGGCAGAAAAGCTTCTACTTGACAGCTCGTTCCAAGGGGACCATAGTGGATCCATAGAAAAAATGTTGTCTTGTCAATAACTTTTTTTTTGCATAAAAATGAAAAAACGTTATCAGAAATGGTTTTTAATCATGTTTCTTACCGTTGTTCATAAACATTGATAATGGGCTTTACTAAGCAATTTACAACATTTAATCAACAGCATACCCGAAAAAGCTGTTTGTTCGGTAAAATTGAGAAAGAAAATATCTGTTTTTCATGGAAAAAGGCTTTAGCGAAAATGATGATTAGGGGATATGAAAATTCGGGAAAATTTAAATTTAAATAAACGGCAATTGGCGTAAGTGTCACTTCGGGGAAATGGCATTCGGGGAACTGGCCGATTAGGGGAAATGGCATTCGGGGATATAACCGATTAGGGGAAATAATATTCGGGGAAATGGCATTCGGGAATGGGGCTGATTAGGGGAAGTGATATTCGGGGATGTGGTCAATTAGGGGAAATGATTTTCGGGGAAATGGCATTCGGGGAAATGTCATTCGGGGAAATGAGCTAGACCCGTTTTAGGGGATAGTAACTTTTGAGCCCTAGAGAAGTATGGTCAAAAAATCTGCCGCCAAGTTAAATTTTTTGAAAAAATAGAGGTTTTTGAAAAAAAATCGAAATTTCATGCCAAAATAAATTTACCTTTTTTTTATGTAAAATTGAATTTGCAATCTAAAAGTGCCAGGCAGATTTCTTTATAAACGGCTCTGTTTTTAAGATATAGCCACCGAAAGTTTGATTTTAGCGAAATATTAGCAGTTTTTCGATTTATAAAAATAATGACCATGAGTGACCATTTCAAAAAATATTTGTTTTTGAAAGGTTCAGAAAATTTGCTATGAAATTGTCTAAGAGACATTGAAGATTGGACCTCGGGTTGCTGAGATACAGCAGCTTAAAGAAAAAGAAACAGGAAAATTTAAGTCTCACCCAAACAACGCACCATTTTCTTATGACGATATCTCAGCAACTAATGTTCCAATTTTCAGTGTTAAAACATGAAACATTTGTTAAATGTTTCGATCTCTTCGAAAACAATATTATGATTTTTTTTTTAAATCCAGAGAAACATTTGAATGAGCCAAACATTCAAATTACGAGTATAGATCGACAGCCAGAGAATCGATTGTATCAATAAAGTGACCCGTATTGCAAATTATGAAAATTCGTATTTCATGAAAATACGATATTTAGTGAAAATTTGAGCATTTTACTACAAAAGCTAGAAAATGTTTATAAAATTTCACGTCATTTAATTCCCATATTAAAAACCCGATTTAATCCCACCTGGGTGAGATAGAGCCTTTCTTACTAAAGAATAAAACAATGGTAGAACTTCTTTCAATTCATAACATCGACTTTGTTTATTTATAACGTCAGCACAAAAGAAAGTCTTATGATGAAAGCAAAGTATTATAAATGATATGTTTTCCAAAAGAAATATAAAACGCAATTTTCACCAAAAGAATATGTTTAACCGTACATATTCTTAATCAAACAAGCGTTTATGACAAACGCGAGCATAGCAAGCTTTCCATGCGCCAGTGACAACGTACACCGCGGATTCGGTTTTCTAGCTTCGGTACGAGCCCTTTTCTGTGTTAGTATTTTGGTTCATCTTACCATGGTACGAGGTACAAGTGAACAGCGTGTGCCGCACACGGTGCAGGGAAGATAGCCATTCAGCTTCTACGGAAGTGACAGAGTCAGAGATAACTATTTTTACAACCTCACCACTACACACTCAATCGCGAGTATCTTAGGTAGAAAGCCATTGGCGTCGCCAGTATTGAAAACTTTGAAAACGATATAAACGATGAAAAGCTTAGAAAGCTAAACTTACGAAAACACGAAAAAATGAAGTCTACTTTAAGGCGATTTTAGGAACACACGGGGAACAAATTGATTGTAGCCGGATGAATGTCCTATGTCGCAAAAGTTTTTGCCTAAACATTGGACAGTTATGCCAAAACGGACAGGGCAAAAGAAACCGAAAAGCTACGATAGCTTACATGTTGTAGGAAACATCGGTAGACAAGCTATTACAAACGAGCATATCTCGAGCCACAAAATATATGCGCCAGCATTCTCGCGCCAGTATTCGAAGCTCAACTTGACAACTTGTCGACTTGCCGACGAAGCGTTGAAAATCGATGTAGTGTGATTTCTATTTTGCTCACGTCAGTTGATGATTACATTAGAAACGGGGAGGATAAACTCTTTATTTACACTTCGACATGGGCTAAATTGGGTCCTAAAATTATTTTTAAATATATAATATTATTGTTCACAACTATAAAGCTTATTTTTTTAGTACAATGATCCTTTGAACTACAACAAAGGATTTAAAATGGGATTTTAATTCAATTTAAAAAAAAATAACTTCACGACCCTTCTTGACAGAAAAGGTCCTACTTGACAGGTCGTTCCAAGGCGACCATAGTTGATCCATCGAAAAAATGTTTTCTTGTCAATTTATTTTTTTGCATTAAAATGAAAAAAAAGTGATCAGAAATGGTTTTTAATCGTGTTTTTACCGCTGTACAAAAAAAACTACACAGGGCTTTAGTACCCAATTACAATTATAAAAATTCGAGTATTATCATGTCATTAGGTATTTCGTGAAAATTTGAGTTTTTTATTCCAAAAACCACAAGAAAATTTTGCATCATTCAGCACTGATAATGATGTGCTTTTTTGTAAAAAAAAATATATTTTTACAAAAAAAAATCTAGTTAGGCTAGTACAAATTTTATTTCCAGTTTTTGTCTTCCTTGTCCTTGTCTTTGGGTTGACTTAAAAATCTTTAGAATTTTTGAAAATTTTCGATGTTTATTTTCGCGAAAATTTTAGTTTTCGTCAAATCTTACATTTTTAGAAAACTAATGATTGCAAAACAACTAAACTAGTGTTAAATGCATTTTAAAACACTTTTGTTGAAACCATGGCATGTTATTTCATTATTTAAATTTTTTGATATATTTTTATATTTTTTTTAGATTTAGACATAAGTGCTGAAAAGTTAATCTTTCTAGCACTCAGATGGATGGTGAAAATACTTTTCAGTTATGATATTTTTCACACAGAAAATTAGGCAGTTTCTTCATTCATAGACAAGAAAAGTTCTTGCGGAATTACAAAAACAATTTTGATGATACAGAATAAGCTTTCTTCGATTTAGATGGATTTTAATTCTGTGTAAGATTTCGAATAGATGAATTCAACATATATTTTGAAGAGGTTTAAAAGATATGAACCATAGTAAAACATAATGTTCATGCAAAAATGAGGAATGTTTACAGTTTAAATACCGCCTAGGTTGCTGATAAAAAACTTAAAAAAAAACAACAAAAACAACTTACCTCTGCGACGACATGGTCTTCCGCGGGGGCGGCATCGGTGCCTTGCCCGGCTGTGCCGTGGGCAGCTTGGCAGGTGCCTTCTTCGAGCGGGGCGGCACGAACCGCTCGTTCGACGACGAAATCAACGTTTCGTCCTGCAAACTTTGCGAACTGTGTGTGTGTATTCGTGTGCGTGTCACAAGCAAGATTTGAGGAAAAAGAGAAGAAAAATCACACTTAGAGGTACAGAAGGGGAAAGAAGAAAACCCAGCGTGCAAAAAGTCTCTCACCTGTCGTTGATGTTGGCCGCCGCCTGGCCAAACGCCATTATCGGCGACGAAAGCGGCGAGGACGGCGTGGTCGAAGACACGGAACTGGAGTGGTTCAAGCTATTGCTGCTGCTGCTTCCGTGGTGGAACTGCTGCAGCGAAGGCGCCTGGTGATGGCCGTACTGCTGCTGTTGCTGCTGCTGAAGATGGCTGTTGGAAGACACGCTGGCCAGGATGGCCGAAGCCGTTGCCGGTGACACGAGCCCCGAGTTGAGCGGGTTCAACGCAGCGAGCTGCATGCTCGACGTGGTCGGACAACCACCGAGGATGAAGGTGACCGTTTCCCGGTCACCGGTCCGGTCTCCGTCGTCACTGGCCGACGAGTCGTCCCGGCCACTTCTGCAGATGCCGTCATACAAACCTTTTAAGTGTGTTGTTTTTTTTGGTTCCGGAGGGGTTCAAGTGTAGATTCAAGTCACAATAAATGCAATTCAAAAAACATGGAAGAGAAAAGAAATGAAACGAAAATTACATTACATTAAGAACCAAGGCGAGACCATCGTGGCGAATGGTACAATGGAAATTTTTAAATGAAGGGTAAAAAATGAAATAAATATTATGAAACAAAACCGTCCCATGGTGTGTCAAACCGTTAACGAACGGTGTGACACACCATAAAACGATGACCACCAACAAATGAGTGAAACACTTAAAATTATCCTTTGCTCTAAACCAAACTAAAAGTGAAGTTAGACTTAATAATACGAATACCTAATAGCCAACTCTTTATATGACCTATATTACAAAATGTACATTTTTCTGAATATAAAGAATTAGCTACAATTTCAAAGAGGTGCCGAAATCGAATATCAGTGCCGAAACTGTACAAAACAAATTGTATGGCAAATGGAACCTAATTTAAGCAGTCTAATCTGCTGGACTAAAAATATACTAATATTGCCCAAAAAGCCGACTAAAATTTAAAATTTAAAAATGATGCACGAAAAACATCATTGGTTTTGAAACTGACCGCAAAAAATTACATTTCTAAGGAATTGGTCATAACCATGGGTGGGCGGTGCCCTCATGGTTGTTCCGCTAGGGGGACTTTTGCCTAATCATACGAATTTGGGCAATATATAACACGATTTCTGACATAGTCCCTTAACATCGACTTTTCGACTCAGTTGGTCACAATTCTGATGTGTATAATTTTCTTGGCGCACTTTCGATGTATTGCCTTACAATGTCCTTTGTCAAACTGGTCATGTCTGTAACATAACCACCTTTACCGAATGTTGTTGCCAAATAATAAAAAAATATCACGGTGTCAACATTCCACAATTTGATTGAAAATGGATATCTTCCTTTGTTATTAGGATTATTTTTTAATGTCAACAAAAATTTCGTTCTCAGATATTTTTATTGTACCGGCTAACAACTTTTTATTTTTTTCTTGATTGAGGTTTTGCAGCGCGATTGTGTTTCAAATGTAGGTGGCGCCAAAATGAGGTTACTTGCCAAAAATCGTATTGCTTTCTGCAGAATTGAAGAACAAAATCGCTTATTTCTCATGATTTCCTACATTAATCTTAATGAAAGTTGTTGCAAAAGACGAGAAAATTTTTTTGCTTTAAAATAATGAACATCAATTTTTGGGCGCGCAAAAATTTGTGAACTTTTTCTTTAAAAAACATGTTTTGGAACACGAAAAAAATAGTTTCCCCGTATATATCAATGAAATAAACATTTATATAGTTGATAACAGATGTGATAACGTTTATTCAACAATTTTTATTGATTTTTGGCAGACTTTGTTGCCAAATCGTCCAAATTACTATCTTTTTCTAAATTTACAGTTTTCTCATAGAAAAATTAAACAAATATTGGAAAGTTGTACACCAAATTGTAGGAAATAATTTTTCTCATTAGAATCCGGCATAAAAATAATGATTATGAAGGAAAAAACACATTTTTTCAAAAAATCATAGGTTTACAATATTTGTTCATAAGTGGCGACATGTGTCTTTTAGCTTTGCTGCAAATTCTCTGTTTTTTTTATTTTTTTACTTTTTATTTTTTTTTATAAATTGTCTAAGAATATTGATTTAACCACTAAGGCGTGTCGTACAGACCCGTTATGCTATGCTATGCTAGTTTTTCCTCAAAGCCTTCAAAATTTCCCCTACAAAAAAAATTTCAAGCAAGAGCGTTGGCCAAAAATTGCAGCCAAATTATATTAAAAAAATATTATTTAAAAAATCAATAAATACAAGGTGGTCACTCAAGTCGGGAAATCGGGAAAGTCGGGAATTCGTCGAAATCCATGAAAAATTGGGAAAAAGTCGGGAGCTTCGGATTTTTTGACAGGAAAAGTCGGGAATCCCAAGCATATTTCCTAATTCTCGAATTATTTAGTAAAATTTTGTACAATTTTCAAATTAATTTCACTCAATTAGCCTTCCGCAACTTTGTTTTTAAATTTAAGGTTTCTTTCACTACTTTAGTCTATTTGAGTATTTCGATTGTGAATTATAATGCATTACGTCATTTGAAATAACATTACAATTTTTAGATTTCTTTAAACTTTTTTGTTTGTATGGGTAAATTACTATTGATGAAGCTTGATTTTTACTTGTCGAAAAAATTATATATCGAATGAAATCCAAATGTTTTATGTTGAATGAAACAATGGAAAAACATTTTTACGTTTTGAATTTATTAAAAAAGCATTGAAAATACAATAAGTTAAATTCAGGAAATTTTGATTTATTACAACTATGTCTCTTCAAACATTTTGTTTGGACTGGTACAAATTTTATTAAAAGTTTTTTTCTCCACCCCTTCAAAGTTGTCCCGAAAAATCAGGGGGCAGAAAAATATTTTTTTCAAAAAACTTAAAAAAATCTATGGAAGTGCAATCAGCTGAAATCAATTAGAAATACATTCCCCTGCGTTTCGAATCATTTTTAAGCATGCTTGAGTTGATTTAAAAAATTTTGAATTTATTAAATTTTCTATTTTTTTTATCGCAATAAGTTTTTTCTCGCAAAATTTTTTGTTTCGTCATATTCTACATTTTTTTAAAACGAATGATTGCATTTTAAAACACTTTATCCATGCAAATATTGAAAGCATGGCTTGTTATTTAATTTTTTTGCCCCTTTCTCGACCCAGAGGGACAAAAACTTTGAAAAATATTTGCATCAGCCTTACAATTAGTTGTAGAATATGAGACTCCATCCATGAAACAGGGTTTTTCATAAAAAAAGAAAAAAAAAATTTAAAAACTGACAAATCGCTAAATTAACATTGATTTAAAAAAAAACTTAAAAATTTAAAAGGAACTTAGCAGAACATGTTTTAAAACGAATTCCAAGATATTTTGCAATATAAAATAAAGAACATATAAAATTTAAAATTCAGTTATCTTTAACTGTTTACAATCGCCGTTTTCTGTTTGGCCATTTTATGAGTACAATTCCATTATTTATTTTTGAATTCCAGCTTATGATTATTTCTTAAAGATGTTTTGTTTTCTCTCTGAATCATTATTTGATGAATACATTTTGAAGTTTTTTTTAGAAATTTATTCTAAAGTTGAGTTATTGTTACTAAAATTGTCAATAGTTTGATTTTATATTTACTGCTTAATTTTGTTCGATGGTTTTTCTGACTTTTTTTTACAAAAAATATTTTGTTTTAAATCATTCTTTTGATAAGAAATGGCAATTGTTTGAGTTTCTAAAAAAGTCAGGAATTTGAAAATGGGTTTTGAGTGGTCACCCAGTACATTTTTTTTTTAAATACAGTGCGATTGATTGCTCTACAATTTTATTTAAAACAAAGCACAATTTTTGAGTTATAGCCAGTTTTAAGGTCAATTTTGAAAAAAATAATCAATTTTTCGATTTTTAAAATATTGCCCACGAGTACTCATTTAAGAAAATATTTGTGATGAGTGCTTAAAAAAATGTCCTTAAAAATCGTTAAAAAATACATTGTACATTAGACATTTCGTTCCTAAATTAAGAAACAATAAAATTTAAGCTTTTTAAATGTCACATAAACAGCACTCAATTTTAAAATGCCAATACAGAGCGGATTCGTTAATTTGAATGGCCGCTAATTCGAACGTATACGAACTTAAAAGAACTCAATCGTCAGAACCAGTTGTCAAAATTTTACTGTCGAAGTGTAATAATTATTCATGAAATTTTGAGTCTTTTCAAACTGAATATTAACAAAAATTAAAATCTCTTAAATATGTTAAGAGAGCTTCAAATTTGAAAATAGGTCTATAGGACTAACATGTCTTAAATTTACAACTTTCAAAATATTTTTTCGAATAAAATCGGAAAAAATCTGAGATATTTGTTCAAAAAATCATAACGCGGCATAACGGCGGCTAATCCACTCAAACAAATATAATGACAATATAATTTCAAAAATTTAAAAATTTCGACGAAAATAAAAATGTTTTTTCGCGATAAAAAAAAAACTGGGTTGATTATGCTAAAAAATATTAACGCCGGAGCAATTCCACCTCAAATCAGGAATTTTTCTGGTACTTTCGAGCCCGACCCTCTCCGATTTCAATGAAACTTTTTAGACATGTTATATTAGGCCTATATAAGCCATTTTTGTGTATATGGAGTCAAACCGCTGTATCATTACAAGGAATGGACATAGGACAATGGTCAATATGGAGACTTTTATGTAAAATTGTCTGGGGAATCGATTCCCACTGTCGGTTTTCGAAATTAAAAAAAAAAGTTTTAGTAAATGATTTTTGTATTTTTATTATGAGAGACATACCATCCTGCAATCTTCGTGAATCTTTTTGTCACATTTTGGGCTATTCACACAAAAAATTTGAACAAAAAAAAATCGTGACATCACCTTTAAATTTAACTTTTAAACTTAAAAATTTAAAAATCCCATAAAAGTGGCGTGTATTTTTCTTCCAGTGTATTTTTTTCAGAAAGCCCGTCCAATTTCCTACAAGTTTGGGGGAGGGGGGCGTACCTTCTCAAATGACATAGTTGATTACAATTGGCTCCATATACACAAAAATGGCTTATATAGGCCTAGGATAACATGTCTAAAATGTTTCATTGAAATCGGAGAGGGTCGGGCACAAAAGTTTGAATTTGAAGTTGTGTTTAGTTAATTAAACCTTTTTTCTTTGAAAAAGTAAAAACTTTTTGAAAAAAAAATCACACTATGATTTTTTGAGCCATCATTGCAGGAGGGGCTCTCTTAACAAAAACAAAATAGGGAATGTTTCATAAACTCATATCGACGCTGTCGTGCCATCTTGTCGCACCCGCCATTTCGACGTTCCGAGGAAAATGCGTTTTAATGTTTGACTTTGAATAAACAAAAACTAGAGCACGCAATGTAAACAATAGCAAACACGTTTTGTTTGGCTGACCAATCTGTCCCGAAGTTTGGTTGAAGTTGGTTGCTGGAGCCCCGAGTTATAATTACACACGGTAGTCTAATTTATATGTGTGTCAAACACGTTCCGACCTGAAATCCCTTTGGCCAGTTGTCGTACTTACATCAATTTTCAGGGAGCGACAAAATAGTACAACCAGATTGAAACTACTTACATATTTGAAGTGTCAAAAATATACGGAGTTTTTTCGGGTTTCGTTGAATATCTCAGGATTGAAATCGAATTTTGGAGATTTGTGAGGCATTGTGAGCTGCACAAAATGGCGTTCTTAACTTAATTTGGCCCAAAAGGCACGTACGACAAGTTAGCACGACGGCGACGATATGGAATAGAATGCCCCGATTTAGATTGGAAAAAGTAAAGTTACACAGAAGAAAAGTAATATCACACATTTTATTCTCACGTTGTCTTATGTCTTTTTACTCAAAAATGGGTTCAAATCTCTAACAATAATTTAAAATTAATCGCTATAAGATTTAAAAAATTTATGTCAGAAATATTATAACCTCTAAAAGTGTGAAAATTTACATCTTTTTATGTGTAATTTTACCTATTCCATATACATTGAGGTAAAATTACTACATCGAAATTTACTTTGTTTTTGTGGAACTTTGTATCAATTTATGTGGAATTACACTACACAGAAAAAAATATGTAAATTTACACAGCACGTAATTACTGTTTCTTATGTAAACTCACTCAATGTAATGTTGAAATATGATGTAAAGAGTAAAAAGTCATGGAAATTACTCCAATGTAAATCTAAATCTAATGTAAATCATGACTCTAATGGAAACGTTGAGCATGGAAACTCAAATCTGATGAATTTCTACCCGTGTTCAGCTTCCTGTAAATTCCTATTTAATGTAAATCATATATCCAATGTATTTCTGCCAAACGTTGACTTCAAAACTACCCGAACTAAAAATAGTAATATTTGGTTCTCTTTCTATCGCTCTCATACTTCGCTGGCCCACTGCCTGAGCCTCGACCTGAACAAGTTGATGCTTTAGCCGCTCGTTTATAAAATGCGAAGATGGCTCAGTCGGCAGCGGGTAGCAGCAGTAACACCGAACATTCTACCCGTCGTTCGTTCGATTCCAGTCCGGCGTTATTCAACTTGGCCTTCTACGAGAAAGCGTCCCCTACCTGTGAAACAACTTTTTTAAAATCCGAATTTCCTTTTGCTGCCCGCTTCAATCATTTTAAAATAGAACACAGGCCACACCCTTTTCCTACTGCAATCCAAGTCGAGCTTCTCATTCCCATTGGCCAATCAGTATTAGTGGATTTGAACTAATGTAAATTCCAAAAGTAATGTAAATTCCAAAACTAATGTAAATTTTCAAAACTGATGTAAATTTCCAATGAATGTAATGTGAATTTCCTATGAACCTAATGTAAATATACATCATTTATCATGATACCTTTTGGTACATGATAAATAATGTAAATTTACAGAAATATTTTTTTCTGTGTATTTTAAATTTACCGATTTTATTTCTGACACGATATGTTAACTGTCCCAGCACATAATTGTCTGTAATGTGACATTTTATGCTATTATTTCATTCACATGAGACAATTTGGATTGATCACAAGGCTGGAGTTTTTTTTTTTTTTTTTTTGTGGGGTCTAATAAATCAAATTTTCAGTTATTACTTTTTGAGTGTTTTTAAATACGCATTTTCTCATTTGGTTTTGTGTCTGTGTCTGTCTTGGAACTTGTTGTTAGAGTCAGAGTCAGGTCTTCTTTAATGAGTTGAAATCGGAGTCTTAAGAAAATATCTGAGATAATAATACTTATTGTCGTATAGCGTTTTCGAAGCCAAGATCTCTCATCAATTGAATTGTATCTTTTTATCCGAAACCACCAGCAACTAATTTGTGCCACTTTTTTTACTACTCTACGATATTAGTGCAACAATGAATATGAGTTGTGCAAATTTTAACAAATTGTGTATGATTTTGTTAAGTTAACCAAAATGCACGTGCACACACACCTCGATTTAGTAAGGCGGTTTCCGTTCTTTTTTTTTTTTTTTTTGAATGTCACGTGGGGGGAGCAAGACATCATACGGATTAGGAAGGGGGGAAAATGTCACAGCACCAAACAAGCAATAGGCAAGCGAAATTAACACGTAATAAAAAAAGGGGAACGAGCGATTAAAAACAACATTCTGGCTCAATCAAATCTGCGCGCGCAGCTCAAGCAACATCACCTGTTAATTGGTGTAACAGCGTTCAGCGTAAAAATAAATAATTATAAAGAACTTAAGTGACAAATTCTTACCTGTTCCCACTTCTCACTGATAATTCATTCTCTCTCTCTCTCTTTTGATATTTCTCTCTTCCTTCTCTCCCTCTCTTGGACTCGCTTCCCTGGATCACACACTTGAGTCCTGAGTCGCTTTCTTCTAGATCATGTAATCTTGATTTTGGTTTGTTGATTTTGGTTTGTTCGCAATGAATTTCGAATGACATATGTTTTGGTTTGGTTTGATACGAACGAGTGGAACGAGAGGGGGGGTTGCAATTGTTAGCAGACGAGAATCGATCAATTTAGATAAGTGTTAGATTTTGCATAGCGGTTATTATTTTTAGAAAATGGTTTCCACAAATACAAAACACAAAATTAATTGAAGAATTCAATCTAAGCCAATCAATGGGAGGGGGCAACCGAATGCAAAACAAAAGGATATTCGAAAAAATATGAGGAAAGGAAACTAAAAATAAAAACAAACAAGCGGTTTCTTGAACGTAGAAAAAATCGTTACTTTACTGTCAAATAAATAATAGCGAAAATATAAAAAAACACAAAACAGTACAGGTTTATCTTACTGATTTTAAGCCTTAGAATGTAACACTCTTTCTTATTATAGCTTAATAATGATTGTATTGTTTTTTTTACTGATTTCTTATCTCTTATTAGAACTTCACTTGAAGCAAAGCGAACTGGACTACATTTAGCGCGTTATCATCAGAGTATCGGAGTCTGTTCCTCTATAGTTAATAGCTTGCGTGGGATTTATGTATTTATTAAAACCTTCAATTCTCAAGCGATGAATAAAATAGACTTGATTATCGCCGGAAAGGCAGAATGCATTGAAAAGCAAATCATTCACTTTTTAAGAATAAGAAAACCAACAGTAATAAAAAGAAAAGTTATTGCATAACTAATTGAGCGAATTTAGTAGTCACTTTTCGAAGAGCCTTGTTTGAATAGAGCTCGAATACTATTTGCATTTGAATTTAAATGATAATCAATTTTCTAAGAGCAATTCCATGTCAAATTATTATTCTAAACATTTTATCTTGTTACAATATAGTTACGAAATTAATCATTTTCAATCATTTATTATTCGCAAATTTACATAGGGTGAATGTCCCTAAATCGGGCCTTGTATTCATTTCTATCCCATGCATCAAAATTGCATCATAAGTTGAACATTCTTTTATCGATATTTTTTAAATTTTCAGAATATTTAATTCTTACATTTTTCATTTTTTAGACTTTTGAGGATTTTTTTGAATTTACAATCATTGAATTTTCGATTATCGAAACCACATTTTCAAATTTAAATTTTCAAAGTCCTTGGGATTTTAGAAATCATTTTTTTAATATATGAACTTTTACAGCTAATTTAAAAAAAATATGGTTTATTAAAAATTAAACTGCTCAAAAAGATTTTTTTTTTGTATTTTTGATGATAATTTAAATTTTGCTATTTGTGATAAAATGTTAGATTGTTTTTAATTTTGTTTTGTGTTCTTACATTTTTAAATTTTATAGACTTTTGAGGATTTTTTTTAATTTACAATTATTGAATTTTCGATCATTGAAACCACATTTTCAAATTTAAATTTTTAAAGTCCTTGGGATTTTACAGATCATTTTTTTTAATATATGAACTTTTATAGCTAATTTAAAAAAAATATGGTCTATGAGCAATTCCAGCTCAAATCAGGAATTTTTCTGGTACTTTTGTACCCGACTCTCTCCGATTTCAATGAAACTATATAGACATGTTATACTAGGCCTATATAAGCCATTTTTGTGTATATGGAGCCAATAGTACTTAAATATTTTTGTATTTTGCAATTTAAAAATTACTGTATCTCGAAGCCGTTGCATCGTATCAAAAAGTGGTCAAAGACAAACTTGTATGAAATTGAACGGGCTTTCTTAAAAAAAAGATACACTGAAACAAAAATACACGCCACTTCTATGAGATTTTTCAGTTTTTAAGTTGAAAAGTTAAATTTGGTGGTGATGTCACGATTTTTTTTTCGCTCAAAATTTTTGAGGAAATAGCCTAAAATGTTACAAAAAAACTCACGAAAAATGCAGGATGGTATGTCTCTCCTAAAAAAATAAAGAATAACATTTACCACAACTGTTTTTTTTTTTTTTTTTGAAAAGTGGTCTAAACGTCAAAATTTTTCAGAATCGATAGTGGGAATCGATTCCCCAGACAATTTTACATAAAAGTCTCCATATTGACCATTGTCCTAAGTCCAATCCTTGGGAAGAAACAGCGGTTTTAAAAATAAAAAGGTTTAAAAAAATAGGTTTTTTGATGGATTTTGGCAATTTCTATATGACAGACTTGTTTTTTCTGTCTCGTAAATATTTTTACCGCAAAAAGCTCGTCCCATTTTCGTCCATTTTAGGCTATTTCCTCAAAATTTTGAGCGAAAAAAAATCGTGACATCATCATAAAATTTAACTTTTCAACTTAAAAACTGAAAAATCTCATAGAAGTGGCGTGTATTTTTTTTTCAGTGTATCTTTTTTTTAAGAAAGCCCGTTCAATTTCATACAAGTTTGTCTTTGACCACTTTTTGATTCGATGCAACGGCTTCGAGATACAGTAAATTTTAAATTGCAAAATACAAAAATATTTAAGTACTATTGGCTCCATATACACAAAAATGGCTTATATAGGCCTAGTATAACATGTCTACAAAGTTTCATTGAAATCGGAAAGAGTCGGGTACAAAAGAAAAATTCCTGATTTGAGCTGGAATTACTCTTATTCAAAATTAAAATCCTCAAAAATTCAAAAAAATACATTTTTTGTATTCTTGATGATAATTTAAATTTTGCTATTTGTGATAAAATGTTAGATTTTTTAAAATTTTGTCATTTTTGCTATAACATTTTTTTATTGTTAAATTTAAAATTTTCAAGTTTTAAAAATGTCTTATTTTGGAATATCCTTTATTTTAATACAATATTTTTGAATTTTTGATTATTTTTTTATTCATCATCTTTTTAAAATTATCAAAAAAAAATTAAGCTTACAAAAGTTTAAATTGTAAGACCTAGTTTTGTTTTATTTTTTACATATATTTTTCAGATTCCATAATTTTTTATTTTTGTGTTTTTGTTTGGTAAATATTTTAAAGTTTTTGTTCCTCAGCTCTGATTGAAGACGCGGGAGTCTCAAGACTTTCTAAATTTCAATTCTGAGTAATGCTTTAGCATTATTACATAATTACATACAGCATTGCTACGGTAAAAAAATGATTTTGTTTTTTTCTGATTTTTTAGTCTATTTTAAATTCATTGAGTGTAAAAAAATAAATTTATTTATTTAATGTTTCACAATATATTTATTGTAAAAAGCTTACAATTGATAACATAAGTTTTTTTAAGTTTAAAATAAAAGGTTTTACCGATATTTTTTGGATAATTTTGAAGGCGAGGATAAATTCATGTGATTAAAATTTTTAATCACAATTATTTGTTTTGTTTTTTTAAATTGCATTTTTAATACTAAATATTCAACTTTTAAAAATTTTATTTCTCTTTAGTAAGCTGCCGTTCTAAGCATAATTGTCCCATGTCATTTTTTGACGATTTTGACCTTTTGACATTTTTAAGTTTATTTTGTCGTATACTTTTCGAAAAACCCATAAAATCTAGTACTTTGTTCGGAAACTCATCAAAAACAACACCAAGTCTGTTTGTCCCATCGTTACACTTCTACGCATAATTGTCCCACCAAGTATTTTCTTTCACGGAATCATTAGTTATACGAATAATTGAGTCTTGTTCACATACTGTATAGCAATAGGATCATAAATAAGAGTGATAAACTACTAACTGGGGAGATTGGGGACACATAGGACGAAAGAACCCACGGGACAATTATGCGTAGAAACACAGAAATCGATCGAAAAATTTCAATCGAGTTTTTCTCAGTTGCACTTTTTTGAACATGGGACAATTATGCGTAGAACGGCAGTAAGGCCGTTGCAAATATTTTTCAAAGTTTATGTCAAACCCAAATGTTATATTTTTGTGTTTTTGAATAATGATATCGGTAAATTTTCAAATTCTTGATTTTGGAACATACATTTTCAAAATACCTTCAATTGAAAATTGATTATATATATTTGATTTAAAAATTCAAAAAAAATATATTTCAAAACTTCTTTCAAAAAATTTATAAAAGGAAATTGAAAAATATAAAATGCAAATAAATCTAAGGATTAAATTTAAAAAAAAATCTATTCTGAATTTATTTATATATTTTAGAATTATTCAATTTTAATCCTTCAATTTATTTACATTCTGATGTCATGTTTACAATTTTTTTAATTTTTCATTCTAATTTATAAATTTTTACCCCCTTTCAGGCACGACAGATCATATTGACTTAAAATTTAAAACTTTCTAAATCAGCTTATAATTTTCGTATGGTCTTAAACCGTTTCCCATCATAACCTTGACCTGAAAAAAGTGTAAACTAGCAAGTTGTGGTATCCAATAAATCGACAAAATTACAAATAAAATGATTTCTTTTTTCAAAATCTTGGCTTGTAAGAGTTGAGTTTTAAGAATGTTAAATTTTTGTTATGTTTTTATTTTTATATTTTTTTAGATTTTAAGCTTAAAAATTCATTAATCCTCTTTTTTATTTTAAAATTTTGAAAGAATTTTATTTTTATTTTTTTCGCATTTTTCGCAATTTTTATGAGTTTATTTTTTAAACATTAAATTTTTGTAATTTCTTTTGTTTTTAAATGCTTAACTTAAATTTTGAAATTTTATTTTTTTCAGATTTTTTTAGTTTAGAATATTACGCAATTTTATTGTTTAAGAATTTCGGAACACAGCGATTCTAATGTTAATTGCCTTGATTTCTTCTTTTTTTAACCTACTAAATTGTTTTGAAAATAAAAATTCTTAAGATTTTAAACAGGAAAGGCGGCACTTTTGAGGACCCGGAGTCGGAGTATTTTTTTCGGCCTATTTTCAACAACTTTTTATGTGTGTTGTTGTTAGGAGTTGCTCAATTTTCAAAATCCGGAATCGCTTGAAAAGCTCCGCAAATTATCAAAATTTCAAAATGTCAAAAATTACCAAATTTAAAAAAAAAACTTCGTCTATCATATTACAAAATTTATAAAATATTCCGTTGAAACATAGCGTTTTGATAAATAATTATTTTTTGCCTCTGATTTTTAAAGAAAATTTGAAAGAAGTAACAGCGATAACAGTGCTGAGAACGTAGCCTAGTCACCGAACGCTGCTCGCTAACTGGGCTGAACAAAAAATTACTAGGGGATCACCAATGCGTAGTATTTTCCTAATGAAATATGAAAAATTAAAATTACTCAAATTTATTTACAACAAAGCATATTTTTCATATTTCTTTAACTGTGACTTGAAATCAAAAAATAGTTTGGAAAAAGTTTTTTTTTATTTATTGAACATGATTTTTACATCCAGTAACCCCTCGGTCATTTCGAGTTTTTGACGTTTGTCTACTTTTTAACTGGGTCACGGCTTAGTTTTAAAGCGTCCAGTTACCGAACAAGTAGGGGTATTTTTTGACAGCTAAAACCCCCGCATTACCTCATCTAAACAAAATATATTGGTAACAGGCAATACGCTGACATTAATTTCAGTAAAATTTACAATCAGTACTTGGCTATCGTACTGAATGACAAGAGTCCTTAATTTGGGTGTAACTATTAAACGCCTTAGAGTGAAATCTACGATTTTTTTTAACGTAATTCTTCAGCATAGGGCAAAAGAGTTGACCGGGTCCAATATAGGGACACTTACCCTTCCAATGACATTTGCTAATATTATCTGAAGTTTGAATAACATGTATTTCCCAGCAGAGGTATCTTTTAAAAATTCAAAAAACACAACAGAAATTTTGTAAAATCATAGAAAATAATTCAAACTGTTGTTTTCAGATGCAGAAAAAGATTAAAAGTTTGGTTAAAGACAAATAATTTTGGCATGGAATTGGCGCTCAGGAAAATGTAATTTTGATCTTTCAAGTTCCACTTGAACAAAAACATTGAATTACAAACTATCCATTAGTTTTTTTTTAACACATAGATTTGAGGATTGATTGATAACACACTGAGTCTTACTGGGGGAAAGGAAACAGTTGGTAGTCAATTAAACATTCGATGTTTGACGAACAATGCTGTTAATATGTCGCTGCCTTATGCTTGTTTGTTACTTGCTAGTATTTATACGAATTTTGTTTTGTTTTTTTGTGTCATTGTCGTTTTCCAAAATTTAAGACAATTAAATATAGAGGTTATAGGAAAAGGATGGACTTAGTTTGTTTTAAAATACAAGAGATTGCACAACGGTCTTCCAATCTTAAGCACAATGTTACGTATGTGTGGTTCCTCTGAATAAGTTCCCCTTCTGGAGTATTTTTGGGGAGGGGTGGTTAGGATAACATTTTGTCAGGTCGTCAATCCGAGCGTCGTCGTCGACGTAAATATAAACACATGGAGTAAAAGAGAGATTTTGTGTGTGGATGTGCGTGGTTGTGCACGAGAAATAAGCACTACTTTGAATAAAAGGAGGTCTGCGCACTGTCACGACACTGCTGCTAACGTCCGCGCCTGGTTTCTACTACTCTAATTGATTGTGGTGCGCTCAACTTTGTGTAATTAAACTAATCTAGCTATGCTTGCTTGCACTGAAGGGGGGGCAGGGTCGAGACCTTCCACACACTTTACGGTGAAGGTTGATGGACTGATGCTTGAGAGAGGTGATGATCTCGAATCGAATTGAACAAAAAAGGAAACGTAACGTGTAATCAATAAGGAAACAGAGGAAACCGAAAAACGGGTTCAGAGAAAGTAATAAACTAGAGAGTTACTACTCCGATGAAAACACGGAAAAGTTGTCTAGACTGAGTAGCTTACCTTGCACGGAATCGTCATCTAGATCGTCCTGGCTGCTTGATAGACGCGCTGCAAAAGAGTACAAAGAAAGGGCGTTACAATCATCACAGCGACCTCCCAGCGATCCCAAAACCACTCACATCGATAGCTTTTACTGCCCGAGCCGCCGTTTCGGTTGTACAGCAGGTTCTCCAGATGGACCAGTCCGTTGTTGTTGACGACGCTGAAGCCGAGCAGCTGCTCGATCTGCTTCCACCGGTACATGCGTTCCTGCAGGTCGTTGGTGACGTCGTTCAGCGCGTGCCGTGCCTCCACGATGCTCCGGTCCACGTCGTCGATGCTTTTGCCGTGCGTCGACACGAACGCCCCGACCAGGCTCGAGCGCTTCTTCTTGAGCTTTTCGCACGCCTCGCGGGCCGACATCAGCTGCTTCTCCGCCTGGATGCGCTTCCGGATGTGGTGTTTGTTCTCCAGCTCGAAGGTGAGCTGCAGCCAGGCCTGCAAGCCCTGCGGCGGCGTCCAGCAGTGGTCGTTGATTTCGACCTCGGCGCGGGACAGTTCCGAGCGCAGCATTTCCACCTCCTGCTTGAGCTGCTGCAGCTCCAGGTCCGAGTTGGAGGAGGA
Source organism: Culex quinquefasciatus (assembly GCF_015732765.1). Lineage (NCBI taxonomy): Eukaryota > Metazoa > Arthropoda > Insecta > Diptera > Culicidae > Culex > Culex quinquefasciatus. Next base: position 107,476,651 of record NC_051861.1, read on the forward strand.
CAGCGTGGGGGCCTCGCGGAGCCGGCGCTCCAGGTCCATCTTTTCCTTGCCCACGTTCTCTTGCTCCTGGCGGGCGCGTTCGAGCTCCTGAAAGGGAAGATTGCAGTTTGTTATTACGGGAACATTCCCTTGGGAGGTTGGCCATCACGATACAGACCAAGCAAAAATGCGTCACGTGACCGTCAAAATCAAAAATCGATAGCCATTAGGTTTATCATCTTCATTAAAAACTATAATATTCTTTCAAGCTGAAATGGCAACACTTCAATGCCTTTCTTGTTCTAAGCTTGCTGGTTCTCCTACCTAGTTATCATAAGATAGCACAGAGGCATCGACTTACTGCTGCTGCATTCAGGATGGAAGTGCTACCAGAAGAGCCTGAATTAAAAGTTTTTACGGCGTTATCGTGGAAAAAAGACCTCATAACTCAATCATGTGTCATTCATTGAAATTAATAACTCAAAGAGTCCAATTTAACGAATCATCTCTGCGATAAACATTACGCAGTAGGCCTGACCGCTTCGCGTTTGTTTGACACTGTAATCATGTTTTTTTCTGTTTTCTCCTTAATTTGAAGAGCAGCGAATGACCAATAGGTTAAAATTGCAATTAATACAAACCCTTTTAATTTTATCAATCAGGTTTGAGGTCATCCACAATTTTTTTTACAAAAAAACGTCAAAATTTTCTAATAAGGTTTGAGTATAAACATCAGCTGAAAACAATTTAATATCAAAATTCCTGCTTTTTTAATCATTATTTATACGCATTTTAGTTCTTTTTCGATTTCCATAGATTTCCATTTTGTTATTTTGAAAGATTTGAAACTGATTTTTATAACATTTTTAATAAGACCAAGTACATCTGCCAACTTTTTGTTATGTTGTCCTCATTACTTAAACTTAAACTTTACCGAAGACAACAAATCAATCAGACAAATGACAAATTAAAGCAGGACAGTAAGCAAGAGAGCAACTCTCTTTTTTTCAGTCTGACCCCATTTACTTTGCTTTGTTTTGTTGATCACTTTCTCTTTTTTCCTCTCGTTCTCTCTCTCTTTTTCTCTACAGTACCGTCAGTGGGGGTGACTATGGGTCAAAAAACGATACACCTCTCGTATTTTCTTAATAACAAAAACAATTTAAATAACATCGAAAATCTTTCAACGGAGATTTGTTCTTAGATAGTTTACTAACATTTTCCCGAAATATGGTGGATTTTGATGAACACTACCTTAAATGCCAATTGTTTGAAAATTGACCCAATCTTACCCCTTAGAAGGGGTGACATTGGGTCAAATGAAACATGAATGATGCTCAAATACAACGATATGGTAAAAACAAGTCATCCAACAGTGTTTCTTGTTCGAGGGAATCGTATTGACACGCTACAATGTTTGAAGTGGAGATTTTCAAACATTTGGGTAGTTTTCGAGCAATTCTAACAATAATATTAGAAAAATGATTTTTCGAGAGGTAATTTTTGGCCAAAAACGTACCTTAACTTTAGACAGCTGCCAAAATAACAGGATTTGTTCTAGGAACGAGATTTTTTCAGCGAAGCCATCTTAAGATGTTCCCTACACAACCCTTTCAACAGAATTCATTTTCATTGAGAAGAACCTGAGAAATGGTAAAATCAGTCAAACATCACTTTGACCCAATCTCACCCCCCAGACCCAATGTCACCCCTACTGACGGTATTGTAGAAATCTATCTCGTGATTGCTTGCATGCAAGCACTCTCTTTCAATCACTCTTTCACATAAAATTCGCCGAAGATTCTTTTGCTTTATCAGAAAAGCATGATAATTGTAGTCGCTGAGCACTGAAAGTTTGATATTTTACAACCCTGGCTCTGTATTTTAGAAAAATTAATAGAGAGCGTTCTTTTATAACGTAACGCTGTAGGGGGTGAGGGTTCCGTTTTACGCATCATCAAAAATTTTGAACATTTGTATGGAAATTTTGTTACGGCATGGGTTCTAAAATCATTTTATTTTCGTTACGTAATAAAATAACGCTTCCACAGTGTACGTGTTTCTGAGGATCTCAAAGTTTATGCTTCCTCTCGAGTTGAGCTAGCGCTGTAATTTTTGTATGTTTTTGTAGGATAGTGTTATTTCTCTATCTTTAATTATCTTTCCCTCCTAATCTCTTTCTCGTTATCTCTCTCTCTCTTATTTTCTCTTTCTGATTATCTCACTTTTATTATCCTTTTTCTTTTTTACTCTCTTTCATTATATCTTTCTCTATCAGATTAGCTATCTCTCTTAATTTATCCCTTACGGTATTATCTAATCAAGAGAAACAATCGGAAGGGAACATGGCTCTCCTCTCCCGCGTATGAAAAATCGTTAAAAGGTAACTGAGCAATTCCAGCCCAAAACAAGAATTTTTTAGGTACTTTTTTCTCGACCCTCTCCGATTTCAATGAAACTTTGTAGACATTTTATCCTAGGCCTATAAAAGCTTGTGAAGATACAAACTTATAGGAAATTGGACGAGCTTTCCGGTAAAAATATTTTCGAGACTGAAAAATCAAGTCTGTCATATAGAAATTGCCAAAAACCATCAAAAACCCTATTTTTTCAACATTTTTATTTTTAAAACCGCTGTAACTTCACAAGGATTGGACTTAGGACAATGGTCAATATGGAGACTTTTATATAAAATTGTCTGCAGAATCGACTCTTGTGTTCGGTTTTTGAAAATTTTGATGTTTAGAGCACTTTTGAAAAAAAAAAAACAGTTTCAGTAAATGATTTTTGTATTTTTTTAGGTAAGTTGCTCCATCCTGCATTTTTCGTGAGTCTTTTTGTAACATCTTAGGCTATTTTCACAAAAAAATTGATCGAAAAAAAATCGTGGGCTCGCCTTCAAACTTGACTTTTAATCTTAAAAATAAAAAAATCTCATAAAAGTGGAGTGCTTTTTCTTTCAGTGTATTTTATTCGAAAAGCCCGTCAAATTTCCTACCAGTTTGTCTTTGACCACTTTTTGATACGATGCCACGGCTTCGAGATACAGCAAAATTTAAATTACGAAATACAAAAATATTTAAAACACTTACGCTCTTCTCACATGTCATTATCGAGTGTAACTGGCTCCATATACACAAAAATGGCTTTTATAGGCCTAGGATAACATGTCTACAAAGTTTCATTGAAATCGGAGAGGGTCGGGTACAACCAACTCCCTATTTGATATGGAATTGCTCAACTTAAAAAATCATCATCGGGATTATTCAGCGGAACTTCGATTCCACTACTACACTCTCTCTGTTACATTTATCTGTCTTTTTCCATTTCTCTCTCTCTCTCTCTCTCTCTCTCTCTCTCTCTCTCTCTCTCTCTCTCTCTCTCTCTCTCTCTCTCTCTCTCTCTCTCTCTCTCTCTCTTATTTATCTCTCCCTCTCTCTCTTTTATTTATCTCTCCCTCTCTCTCTTTCATTTATCTATCACTCTCTCTCTCTTTTATTTATTTCTCTCTCATTTATCTCTCTCTCTCTCTCTTTCATTTCTCTCTCTCTCTTTCATTTCTCTCTCTCTTTCACTCTTACATTTCTCTCTCTCTCTTTCATTTCTCTCTCTCTCTTTCATTTCTCTCTCTCTTTCACTCTTACATTTCTCTCTCTCTCTTTCATTTCTCTCTCTCTCTCTCTTTCATTTCACTCTTTCTCTCTCTCTCTCTCTCTCTCATTTATCTCTCTCTCTCTCTTTCGTGTATCTCTCTCTCTTTCATTTATATTTCTCTCTCTCTCTTTCATTTATCTCTATCTCTCTCTCTTTCATTTATCTCTCTCTCTCTTTCATTTATCTCTAACTCTCTTTCTTTCATTTATCTCTAACTCTCTCTCTTTCATTTATCTCTCTCTCTCTTTTATTTATCTCTCTCTCTCTTTCATTTATATCTCTCTCTCTTTCATTTATATCTCTCTCTCTTTTATTTATCTGTCTCTCTCTTTTATTTATCTCTCTCTCTTTCATTTATCTCTCTCTCTCTCTTTCATTTATCTCTCTCTCTCTCTCTCTCTTTCATTTATCTCTCTCTCTCTCTCTTTCATTTATCTCTCTCTCTCTCTCTCTTTCATTTATCGCTCTCTCCCTTTCCGTTTATCTGCCATTCTCTTTTGCCGTTTTCAAAAACGTGTTTCAATGTTTGACCTGGAGCGTGGTCCCGAAATTTGGTTGATTTAGGAGTCCCAAAATATAATTAATAATGTATTCAAAAGTCGGGCATTTACATGTGACAAAACGTCCTCTGCCTAAATTCTCTTTGGCCAGTTCTCGCACTTGCAGCGTGTGGCAAGATCAGATCGCCACAGTCCAGACTCGATTATCCGAAGGTCTCGCAATGAAAATCACTTCTGATAATCGAAATAGGATTTTTTTTTCGCTGTCCTTTTTTTTATTGTCGAGCTTAAGTATGACTTACTCTAAAATGATTTCTAAAGTCTTATGAACAACATTTTTAATTTTTGCTTTTGCGCCTAGGGTCAAAATTATTCAAAAACATCAAAAAAGTTGAAAATGAAAATTTTGTTTATTGGACATTTTCAACAAAAAAAAAACTCCAGAATTAGAATTTTTGACAGTAACAATTCAAATTTGACTAAAATAGGATCGAAGAACCTATTTTAGAAGAATTCAATTCGAAGAATTCGAATTCAATGTTAAGAAAATAAATGTTCATGATTTGTTTATCCGAAGTCTCATACAAACCTTCGGATAGTCAAGGCTTTGGATAATCGAGTCTGGACTGTACGGCTGTACTTCCTTATGAAGAGTGACAAAATTTCAAGGGGTTTTTGTTGAATATCTCGGGATTGAAATCGAATCTTAGGGATCTTTAAAGGTCAAAGGTGATTCATTGAATGCTGCATTCAACAGCGTTCTTAAATCAATACGAAGTTATAACCCCATCGCAATTTTCCTTTTCCTACCTTTTGCATGTCCTGCAGCGCCACCTCCGCCTTCAGCAGTCCCTCCACGTCCTTCGCCATCCGCTTGAGGTGTATCTTGGCGTTCTTGTTCTGCTGGTAGGCGTACCAACTGCCGATGATCGCCGTCAGCAGCAGTGTCACCAGCAGCAGGTCCTTCCACCGGGTGCCCGTTTCTATTGGAAAAAGAGGTTCAGGTTGAGAATGTTACAGATTCTGAAGTGTGAACCTCACCCCTCGGTGGCCCGAACAGCACCGCGTCCATCGCCTTCAGTGCAATCTTCTGCTTGTGGATCGGATCCTTGATGCCGAGCACGTTGCTCACGTAGTGCATGTTGTTGACGGCCATCCGCGGCAGCACCTTGCCGGTGACCTTATGCAGCCGGAACAGGTGCACGTACTGGGGCAGCTGGACGCTCTGGGCGAGCCACTCGGTCGTCTGGTCGACGGTCCAGTTGTGCACCTCGGAGCGCAGCCACGCCTCCCACAGTTCCTTCACCGAGATGTGCATGTCGTCGTTGAAGTGGAACGCCTTGTGGCGCTTCTCGTAGCCCGAGTCGTACTTGAGCTCCTCGCGCAGAAACTGGAATGGGAAAGGGGGAGGAGATCAGATCAAGTCATGGCTTCAAAGGACAAGTCCTACTCACATCATCCGACTCGGACAGGTCAATGTCCCCGTTGTCGTCGTCGTCGAGCTGCCGATGCAGCGACCGGATCGCCTCCATGCCGAGCTGGTCGTGGTGCGTGATGCACTCAAAGTCGTCCGCACTGCAGCCACCGTCGGCCGAGCCGCTGCCGTAGGTGCCTGAAATTAAAAACAAGAAATCTTAGGATTTAAATCAATCGTATTCGTAATTCGTGGGGCTGGACTGGGCGCTCGTGCGCCAACGGAATACAAACACACTCGGGGAAATTCGAAAGGTCGGAATTGTTTGATATCTGGAGGATGTTGATGACGGATTTGAATGGTGGTGGCTCGGTTCAGGGAGAGCTGGTAATTGGTAACACAAATCGAAAAGAAGGAACGAAGCAACCATGATTGGATGAAGCAGCTGGGAATGATCCGCCGGACGATTTGTTGGCCACTTCTTCAACCGTGCTTCCTGGAATCTCCGAACAAAGAATGTCCTCCTCGCCGAAACAAAAAAACAATCAGAACGTTACCATATACAACAATTATCGCTATCGCATAACCAAGAGTTTCAAGCCACAGAGTGCTTCCTCAAACAGCTTTGTAGTGTGTTAGGCATTAACAAAGTGCAACGAAACGACAATTGCTTTTGCTAACAGGCGGAACGATGTCTACCTGCTGAACGACCCTCCCTCATCCCAACTTATTAAAGTTTATCGCAAATAGCTGCAACACCATGGCACGAGCTGCTCGCTTTTATTACTTTAATTACCCTTTTGTTTTCCTTTCCTTCTGGAAGGCAAATTTTAATACGTTTAATCTTCGTGGGTGCGCGCGGCCAGACTAAATGCTAAAATCAACACCGACGACGGCGTTTAATGAAATTGGAAGGCGATAAGGGGAGGCGGCTTCCAGAATATGCTTAGCAATAACTAGGGGAACAGCATCTAATTCCAGCGTGCCTCTAATGTTGGCAGGTCAGAACTTTGACATTCAATTAAAGCTCATTAAAAGCGATTTCAACAGAAGTCGAGTGATAAATAGCTCAATAAGAAGTGAGCAAGCAAGTTTCTATCAAAAGTTTTGCAAAATTAGTTGTTTAAATAGTGAAAATCAGCAAATTGGATGGAGTTAGGAGCGAGTGCTTAACCTGCCAAAGATACGAGAATTTCCCCTACTTGGCGGAATTAGAAAGATCAAAAAACGTTGTATCTTCGGTATATTTTTGAAAAATAAAATACAAATACAAATCAAAATTGTTTGTTGTCGGAGAACAAAACACAATAGTTTATGAAACTAGACTCTGCCGAGATGGATACATACAACGAGTGCTGAAAAAATCATTCTTTAACCCTCTACAACCCAACCCCGCCTTTAGACGGGCTTCAATTTAAAAAATCGCCAAAAATCCATTTTTCAACCAATTGATGATCTTTAACACTGGGACGCCCAACGCATGTCTAAATTTTAGGAAAATTTTAGTGTTGGAAGTTTGACTTGTTTTATGTGATTTTGAAAATGTTTTTAAAAATGTATTTTTTAGAGGTTAACTTTGGCTGTGTTTTAACTAAAATTTCCTATATTTTAAGTAAAAAGAAGTATGCAGTAATTTTTGTAGTGTCCCAAACTATGCATCTACGCATTTTTTACAATTTAAATGATAGTGGTGCAATTTTTTTTATATAGACATCACACCGTCTTTTCAGACTGAATTTACTAGCTAACGGGACAAACACAGAACACCCAGAGGAGATGGCGGGAATCGAACCCGGGCCCCTTAGCACACATGAGGGATCGGCAGCCGAAGCCACTAACCACCGCGCCACGGGGTCCTCGGTTTTATAGCAGAAAATGTGAAAAACAAGAAAAAAATTAAAAAGTGACCGTAAAAACATAAAAAAATTAGATAGGCAAAATGTAATGATACGAGGTGGTAGAATACACACAAAAAAATATTTCTGAATGTTACATCATTTATGATGTAACACTTTTGCACGTCATTAAACATTTATATTTAAATGAAATTTGATGTAAATTTGCAACAAATTATACGTAAAAACATGATTTTACGTGTGATTCAACCGTTTACGTCGAATCTCAAGTTTACATCAACTGAGTTTACATGTGATTCATTTTTTCCGTGTCGAGTAAATTCACATATTTTTTTTCTGTGTAGGCCAAATACTACCAAAAACAAACATGAACTAAACAAGATAAATGCAAATTAAAATATTAAAAATGAAACATGAAAAACATAAAACAAGAGAAGTAAAGTTTTTCGTAGAACAAAAGTTGCTCAAAATGACCTTCTGAACACGGGAAAAATAAAAATCTTCGAAAAAATAAAATGTGGGCAGTAGAGGGTTAACAGAATATTCCAGTCATTTTTTTCGCATTATATGAGGTCTTAGACTATGACAAACGAACTAAACTGCACTTTTTCGTGTTTGAAAGTTGTTGTGTTCGGCAAAGTTGAAGGTATTGGTTAGGAGTCCTAACTTATGACAGTAAAAAAATAGGTACACTTTCAAAAAAACCCCATTTGTTACATCAAATTTGTATTGAGCAATTCTCTGAGATTTCGGTCATTCGATTTTTTGTATTTTTTAATCCGTCTGACCCTTTTTTTGTGCCTTCACTGCCGTTCTACGCATAATTGTCCCATGTTCAAAAAAGTGCAACTGAGAAAAACGCGATTGAAAATTTTCGACCGATTTCTGCGTTTCTACGCATAATTGTCCCGTGGGTTCTATTCGCCCTATGTGGCCCTAATCGCCCCAGTTAGCAGTTTATCACACTTATTTGTGATTCTCTTGCTATAAAACAGGTAAACAAGACATAATACTTAGTAAAACTAATGATTCCGTGTAAGAAAATACTTGGTGGGACAATTATGCGTAGAAGTTTAACGATGGGACAAACAGACTTGGTGTTGCTTTTCATGAGTTTCCGAACAAAGTACCAGATTTTATGTGTTTTTCTTAAAGTACACATCAAACTAAACTTATAAATGTCATAAAGTCAAAATCGCCCAAAACTGACATGGGACAATTATGCGTAGAACGGCAGTGAAGGTTACAGTTAATTTTTTTTTAAATAGTACGCGTATTTTACCAAAAAAATCAGTTTTTCTTACATGTAAAATTGAATTTCCAATTGAAAAATACATTTGTGAAATTTCGCTTATGTACACAATTTTTTAGTCATTTTTTTTTTTTGGAAATAGTGTCGATCCTCATTCGTCTTTGATTTTCCAACAAATCCAACAAAACATTTTTTTTCGGAACTTCATAATCAAGTCTAGCATTTCCAAAAACCTGGATTATAAATTTGAGGTGTTGAAATTCTGCACGTTGAAATTCTGAAAATATTTTTGAGATGGACGAGGATGGACCTACTGATGACAAAAAAACGTTGAAAATGTCGGAAAACCCTTAGTGACTCCTCTTGGCTCGATTTACTTGGCAAAAATCGATTATGGTTTAGAAGTCGCTGTCGAGCGTTGAAGTTTGTCGAAGAGTACAAGAAGATCCGAGTTGATCCTGATGAGTTATTAAGGAATTGAATTTCCTGCAACAATCTCAATTGGACATATTGGAGTTTTTTATTTGAAAATTAGCACATTTTCATAATTTGCAATATGGATATCAATCAAAGCTAAATTTTGTATTAGTAAACTTTCACAAGATACCGTATTTTGTGAATATTTTCAAATTCAAATCTTTTCAAAGTGTATAAATGTATTTTTCTTCGTTTTTGAAATAATGAGAATTTCACAATCCAAACTCGTTAGAAAGAAAGGAACATCTTAACAAAATATCACATCTTTTGGTACCAATATTTCAAATTACGAAAATTTTAGTTTTTTGGAAAAAAGATCCTTTATGAAAAAACGTTACTTAATCCACCTTTAGGTGGTTGGTGCCTTCCTCGCATTCATACACCACACAGCCTCAAAAAAGTGTATAAATAACAATTAATTTATCAAAATATCTGAGATACGGCCTCAAAAAAAGTGAATTAAAACACTAAAGTACTTATAACTTTTGATAGGGTTGTCAGATCTTCAATCTTTTGGGCTTGTTGGAAAGGTCTTTTGATTATCTATCCAACGATGGGTCGCATGATAGATCCGGACATTTTTTTTATTAAAATATTCGAGATCCGGCCTCAAATAAGTGTATAATTAACACTTAACTGCTCATAACTTTTGATAGGGTTGTCAGATCTTCAATCTTTTGGACGCGTTGAAAAGGTCTTTCAAATACCTTTCTAACAATATATAGCATGGTGGGTTTTCTTTCTTACAAAAACCACCCTTTTAAATATTTCAAACTTAAGCCAAATCGTTTTTTTAGCATAACTTTCGAAGTACTTTTCTAAACTTCATAATATTAACTAGGGTCTTGTGGGACCCCAAGACGGATCGATTGAGACTAAAACGGTCCAAATCGGTTCAGCCAGTTCGGAGATAATCGTGTGCATATTTTTCGGTGCACGGAATCATATCCTTACACACGCACAGACATTTGTTCAGAATTTGATTCTGAGTTTCATTGTTCAAAAAGATCAAAAAACTAAACCTTAAAAATGATTAAAATAGCATCTAATATTAAGGTATAAGTAAATTAGCAAATTTTTAACCGATTTGCAATTTAAAACATTTCCGTTTTTCGAAAATTTTCTAAATGAGTGTTTTCTCAAAGCTCAAAGTTACCCTTTTTCCTATAAAAAAAATATATAAAATATTTATCATTCAAAATCACTAGATAAAAATTTAAACAAATATTTCAAATATTTTTTGATTTTTTATGTAGTATTTTTTAATGATAAAATAAAAAAAGACAAATATTCGGGGTAGGAAGTCAAATCTCATTATAGAGTAACTATCATTTATTTATAAAAATCAGGGCCTAGTTCATACCATCACATTTAGACAGTAAAAAATATCTGGTGTAATTTTAACACTGAAAATATGTAATTTTACCTCTTTTATGGTGTAATGTAACTTTTTCAGTCAAAATCGAGCTAAAATTACATCATAAAAGAGGAAATAATCAACCTGCCAAATTTACACAATTTTTTACTGTGTATCCTCTATCTATTGGATCTAAAACGAAAAATGTTTTCAAACATATTTTGCCAGTATGTTTGAGTTTAAGTCGTAAGACCAAAAAAATTTTAAAAAAGAGTTTATCAATTTAAAAAATCGCTAGTTTTTAGCGGATTTTAAAAACATTTTATTATTTTTATGCAGATCTTGTGATTTTTTCAGTATATTTTTTTTCGCACTGTCCTAATCAGAGCTCACAACTTTACCGAAGACACCAAATCAATCAGGAATTTATTTCCCCTCTGCGACTTGACATTTCGGTAACTTCAAGTCCTTGTGGGCCGATTCAGATACTATTTGCAAAAAAAATGAGATTTGTATGAAAAAAAAAAAGAAATTAAAAAAAACAAACATCCTCAGGTGCATTACATCATCTTAACGATGAACCTGTCCAATCTTAAGCAACTACAAATTAAACACAACTCAAGACTCGACTTCGTCTTCCGACCCATCAGATGAGTGGAAAGCTCTCAAAATTTATTTCCGTCACGCCGCCACCAGAAGAATGTGGAATGTGCAATGTTTGCCGATTGTGAATCATTGTTTTTTTTCGCAACACAGTGTGATGATGTTCCATGTAGCCAAAACAGGAGGATTCACGCAGAAATGTATGTTTTTGTTTTTTTTTAGCAAAACGTGCCCTTTCAATGTTACAGGATGCAGTTTTTTTGTTAGGTGGTTTGTATGACTTTGTTCGGTGCACGCAGGTAGACCAAACAAGTTGTTGAATTCCTGGGTAAAAGTGTGATAATATGTCAGTTGGAAGAAATTTAAATGTTTTGGATGCAACAGGTGTCGACTTGGAATAGTTCCTGATACTGTTGCATGTGTTAAAAATTCATTCGTATGGCAATGGCACAATGCGAGATCCAGATGATCCCAGTTTTACGATCTCCAACGGATAAATCTCTGAACGGCATTTACGTCATAGAGCGACAATTTACTTTAATTATCTTTATTATCGGAAACCGGTTACAGTATACACAGATAACTTGAGCAAGCCGGTACTTTATGGTGGCGTCTCCTTGGGAGTCTCTCTAAATTAATAATTAACAGTAAATGAAAATTTATTTAATTGTGCACACTTTTCAGAACTTGCAAAATGTAATTACTGAGTCATACCAATTCCGTTAAACATAACCTAATAAAGCAATCTCTACTTCCCTTATCATTTCCAGAGAAAACACTCATCAAGAGCAGTGAAAATAAATTTGCACCATTCCCCAAATTTTCGCACGTTCCCAAATGACGCGACTTCTTTCACCATTTGGCCCAGCAACAATTAATATGTTTAATTGCAGAAACATATGGCAACAAACCAGCGCGAGAGTCACGGTCTTTGATCTGTTTTGTTAGCCGTGGCATTGCTTGCAGCAGATTTAGTATTATCTATCCGATGTTCGTTAGGGTGGTTCCATGTCAAGAACAAACTGTTTTTCGCCCTTCAAAGTTTGTAGAACAATTTCGTTCCTAATAATTTTTAATTGAAGTGAAAATTAATTTGAGAACAAATTTTGACAAATTTAGAACCACCCTAGTAGTAGCTACTCCTGCCGGGTCGCAATTCTCAGCTGCTCTGCGTCGACTAGCTGAAACAACCCCAAACACAAATACACGACGACGATCTGGACCGGCAAAAAGTGGCCGACGACCGAGATTTGAAAATAAATTGTGTTTGCAGATTTGTGCGCGCGCGACTTGTATCTCTCTTTCTCTAGCCACTGCCACCCACGCGACCGGTTTAGTGGTATCGCGGCTGAGACGAGGGACGGTTTGTTGATAGTGTAAACAGAGAGGCGGCAAGTTGTTGTCTTTGAGGCGGAGATATGTTAGTAAACGGATTAGGCGTTAAGAGTACACGGAACAAAATCCGGTTTGCGGAATCGCAAACTTTGCTTCCGATTTACTCTAAAAATCGCAAATCTTGGTTTGCACCCGTCAGCAGGAAGCATTGCTTCCAATATCGCAAACGATGATTTTCGATATCGCAAACGTAACGCAGTAACGCCTACCCCGCCAAAAGCACGCAGCACGCAGCCACCACAATATTTACTTTTTTGAATTGACCGTTGATTCCCGATTTTTTTGGTGGAAATAAGAAGAAGAAGAAGAGGTTTATTTTTGAATTTATTTATTCATAGTACAAAACCGAATCAGAGAAATTACGTGAGTTGCTTACTACGAAATTTTGATTATATCAGTTGTGTTTTGCTTTTGCTTGGTAAAAAACACACCATGCACTTGCTAAAGTCTTTGTGACCGGAACCGTCACCGCGACGGCGATGCTTCGGTGACGATTCTTCAGGTCCTTCTCGTGCTCGGTGACGTCGGCGGCTAGCCGATCCGGATGGAGGTGCTGAGACAGGTGCAGCGTGCACGGGTGGTTGATCTGGCACGTCCCTTGAGTGGATTCGCGTAGGTTTATGGCGGAGCCCGAGTGACTCTGGAGCATGTGGCGCCACACGAGGGCAACAAAGGCGCCAAAGGCACGATCACGATTCCAATTCCTTCCTACACCTCAAGGATCGGCTTGAGCAGAGTGTCCTCCGATTGAACAAGTCCTCAGAATCTTCACCAGAAGTCGGATCTGTGAAGGCGTTTGCCAAACTCACGCTGCAGTCGCGAGCCTGTGAAATATAACACAAAAATAAATTGCAATATTATTGTCTCTCGACTCAAATAAAATAATTGTCCAAAATTCAAAAAAAATTAAAATTCCCCATTTTTTTTTTAATTCTCTACAATTCTCTAAAATTTGAGAAGTTTTTCCAAAATTCTGTTAAATATTCCAAAACTCTTTGAAATTCTAAAAAAAAAACCAAAAATCTCTAAATTTACCTAAAAATCTTTAAAAAATTTCTAAACATTTCAAAAATTCTCTAAAAACTTCTGAAATTCAGTAAAATTCTTCAAAATTCTTAAAAATTCTCTAAAATTCTCTAAAATTCTCTTAATTTTTTTAAAATTCTCTAAAATTCCCGAAAATTCTCTAAAATTCTATAAAATTCTCTAAAATTCACTAAAATTCTCTAAAATTCTGTAAAATACTATAAAAATCTCTAAATTATCTAAAATTCTCCAAAAAACTTTAAAATTCTCTAAAGCTATCAAAAATTCTCTAAATTTCTCTAAAATTTTCTAAAATTCTCTAAAATTCTCTAAAATTCCCTAAAATTTCCTAAAATTCCCTAAAATTCTCTAAAATTCTCTAAAATTCTCTAAAATTCTAAAATTTTTTTTTGTATCTAAAATTTTTTTTTGTATTGTTGTATTTTGTATTTTGTATTTTTGTATTTTTGTATTTTTGTATTTTTGTATTTTTGTATTTTTGTATTTTTGTATTTTTGTATTTTTGTATTTTTGTATTTTTGTATTTTTGTATTTTTGTATTTTTGTATTTTTGTATTTTTGTATTTTTGTATTTTTGTATTTTTGTATTTTTGTATTTTTGTATTTTGTATTTTTGTATTTTTGTATTTTTGTATTTTTGTATTTTTGTATTTTTGTATTTTTGTATTTTGTATTTTTGTATTTTTGTATTTTTGTATTTTTGTATTTTTGTATTTTTGTATTTTTGTATTTTTGTATTTTGTATTTTGTATTTTTGTATTTTTGTATTTTTGTATTTTGTATTTTGTATTTTTGTATTTTTGTATTTTGTATTTTTGTATTTTTGTATTTTTGTATTTTTGTATTTTTGTATTTTTGTATTTTTGTATTTTTGTATTTTTGTATTTTTGTATTTTTGTATTTTTGTACTTTTGTATTTTTGTATTTTTGTATTTTTGTATTTTTGTATTTTTGTATTTTTGTATTTTTGTATTTTTGTATTTTTGTATTTTTGTATTTTTGTATTTTTGTATTTTTGTATTTTTGTATTTTTGTATTTTTGTATTTTTGTATTTTTGTATTTTTGTATTTTTGTATTTTTGTATTTTTGTATTTTTGTATTTTTGTATTTTTGTATTTTTGTATTTTTGTATTTTGTATTTTTGTATTTTTGTATTTTTGTATTTTTGTATTTTTGTATTTTTGTATTTTGTATTTTTGTATTTTTGTATTTTTGTATTTTTGTATTTTTGTATTTTTGTATTTTTGTATTTTTGTATTTTTGTATTTTTGTATTTTTGTATTTTTGTATTTTTGTATTTTTGTATTTTTGTATTTTTGTATTTTTGTATTTTTGTATTTTTGTATTTTTGTATTTTTGTATTTTTGTATTTTGTATTTTGTATTTTTGTATTTTTGTATTTTTGTATTTTGTATTTTTGTATTTTTGTATTTTTGTATTTTGTATTTTTGTATTTTTGTATTTTTGTATTTTTGTATTTTTGTATTTTTGTATTTTGTATTTTTGTATTTTGTTGTATTTTTGTACTTTTTATTTTTGTATTTTTGTATTTTTGTATTTTTGTATTTTTGTATTTTGTATTTTTGTATTTTGTATTTTTGTATTTTTGTATTTTTGTATTTTTGTATTTTTGTATTTTTGTATTTTTGTGTTTTGTATTTTTGTATTTTTGTATTTTTGTATTTTGTATTTTTGTATTTTTGTATTTTTGTATTTTTGTATTTTTGTATTTTTGTATTTTTGTATTTTTGTATTTTTGTATTTTTGTATTTTTGTATTTTTGTATTTTTGTATTTTTGTATTTTTTTTTGTATTTTTGTATTTTTAAATTTTTGTACTTTTGTACTTTTGTATTTTTGTATTTTTGTATTTGTGTGATTTTTTAATTTCCTTTTTTCTTTTGTATTTATGTTGTATAATTTTTTTCGTATGTTTGTGTTGTTGTTTTCTTTCTGGTTTCATTGGTGTTTTTAAACTTGGCTTTTTTCTGGCGAGCCTCTAGTATAGGTTGTCGTCGGTGCTGTAGCGTTGTAGTTGTTGAAGTCGTATGGCTGTGGACCTACACCAACGATGTTCCGGCCAAACTCTAATCACTTAGCGAGGCACATAGATACCGGACATCCGTGTCAATTATCGTCGGAAATATAAAGATGGGGTGGCAAATTCCGCCGGCTGGAATTAGAAAGAAGCTTTTGAAATTTGTTTGAAAGCTTTGCCAAAATTGGACACTAACCTTAGTCTGATTAGTTTTATCCGGACTGAACTATTCAGTCTTGAATCACTGTCAGCGTACAATGGCGGAAGAACCGCCGAAGAGATTGGTGTAGCTGGTGACCCGGATTTCTAGTTTCGCGACTCCAACGCAATCCTCGATACCGGCCATCTGGAGCAGCTTCTTCGGGACCGGGGCCGACACAATGCGAACCGGATTGAGGTGCACCAGGACGGTACCGCACTTGCCAAAGACCTTGCAGAGCACGGTGTGGGGCTTGCCGATCTTGTTACCCTAGTAACCACGGCGAACCGGTATGACCGACAGCTTGGCCAGGATAATGGCACCGTGGATGGCGGTGGCCACTTCCTTGCTGCACTTGACGCCGAGACAGATGAGGCCGTTGGAGTCACCGATGGCGACGAGCGCCTTGAAACGGGTACGCTGACCGGCACGAGTCTGCTTTTGGACGGGCATTTGAGCGGCTCAGGATCGGGAGCGAGTACAGGTAGATCTCCTCCAGGGTGCGGATCTTGCCATCGCGCACCAGACGACCAAGCTTGGTCACTGGAACCCATTCCTTGGAGTCTTCCTTGCCGCGACCACGGCCCCGTTCGCGTCTTCCGCGGCTCGCACCTCGCACCGGCACCACCGCGAGAACCAAATCCTTGAAGATTTGTCCGTTTCGGAACTGTTTCCGACGCAGAATCGTGGTTTTTTTATCCGGGAAAAGCAGCAGCAACTGGACCTGCTGCGACACTCAAGTTGACACTCAACGAAATAAACAAAATAAAAATAGGTTATGTTTGCTGTTAGTTTACTACTTGCGAAAGATGCGAACAGCTGATCCTGACAGTGTAACGCATTGGCTGCGGCGGACTGGGCAAAAAAATGCGCCGCAAACATGGTGTTTGCGATTTTGCAAACTTTTTGCTTCAATATCGAAAACATTTTTTCCAATATCGCAAACATTCCCGATGATTTCGGAAACTTCCAATGTTTTCGAATTCGTCGCAAATATTTTTCGGATCCAACGACCAGATTTTGTTCCGTGTAGATAAGTCTCCAGAGTAAACATGATAATTGCCACTGGAAGTTAAATTGAATTTTGGCTTTTTTGATTTTTTCATGACCACCTAAATTAAATTTTTAACAACACAGCAAAAACATAACCTTTGTGTAAAAAGATACTTAATATATACATTTTTTGTAAACACAAAAAAAAAATACAGCCGACGGGATTCAAACCCAGCACCAACAGTAAGGAATGGTGCATTAGCCCGCTCGGCCAATAGACCGACGAAGAATGGAAAGGATAAACGCATAGGGGAAATAAACCCATTTTAAGCCTAATAAGCGGTCTTGTATGAATGATGCTGGATAATCTGGAGTGATCATTGAAATTCAGTAAAACCAAGTACACCAACGAGTAGAGCAACATTTTGTGAACATTTCTGTTTATTTTCACTTTTATTAAAAGTTATGCTATTCCTTTTACAAGCATTTTAAAAAAATATTTCAAAAACGCATTCTAATCAGTCATGTGCATTGGGCCACGCCCATTTTTGTATTTTCAGCTTAGTGCTTTTTTTCTTCCAGCGCTCTTTTGGGTCTACTTCGTGCTGCCAAAATTGATGAAATTTTGAGCGAACACTCACGAAAAGTAGCATTTATAGAGAAAGTTTCCTGGCAACACCACAAGCGCTTCTCGCTCGGTTTCTTCAGCCTTCGATTGGTTCTTCGGGATGGTCAAAATTGAAACGGCAAAAGACTTAGCGCGTTTGTTTTTTTTATGGCGCTTGCTAATTATTTACATGTTTTGGGATTATTTTTCAAGTGAGTGACTAAGTAACGGTCAAAAGAACATGTAGCCGGTAGTTGGAAGAAATTTTATATCTTAAGCGCTTTGAAATCGTTAGCGCAAGTGAAAAGATATTGATGGCGACTTTCGTTAAGCCGTTAACCTCTGATCTTGCGTGTGGATGTGTGTGCCACCAAAATGATGAGAAATGGTCTCGCAAAATAGAAATTATTATCAAAAGTGCATTAAATTTGATCTTTTTGGCCAGTAAGTGGCATACATTTGCGTGCTTACTTGAGGCGGTGCTGTTGCTGGTAAGTTTACAGCCTAAATAGTATTTTTGGAGCTTTAATCGAGCATCAAACTCTCCATATGACAAAGATAGGTGTTTGATTAGAAAGGGTAAAAAAAAAAAAAAAACTTCATCATCCCGGTACGAGAATCGAACTCACGACCTCTGGATTGGAAATCCAGCACGCCGCTAGTCGAAACCCATCCCCTACCGGTCAGTATTCCCAGTGAGTAGAATAACTCTTTGAAGGGATCTGACTTTGCCGAGCCAGACAGGAATCGAACCCATCACCTTCCGTTTACAAGGCGAAACCCGTACCCTCACGGCCACGGTAGCTCGGTATATTTCCCCTCTATATGAGCTTGATATCTCGGTCAAGTAGGTTTCCCATACCGATGGCCTACATTTTTCAGGGTGTAATATTACATGATATTTCATAGAATAATGCAAAATTTATATTATATTCAGGCCTGGATCACTACTTTTTTGCAGTGAATTTAATCAAATTACTGTAAAATAAATTCAAGCAAATAACCGTAAACCGGGTTGACAGTGACAGTGATTTCAATTTATTTTTCAAATATTGATCAATCCGCAAGACTTGTCTCAAGATTTATACCGTAAACTGGGGTGACTTTGATAGCCCGGGGTGACATTGATAGAAATTTGATTTGGCCACTAATTTTGATACATCCAATATAACCAATATATTTTTGCATATATGTTCGATAATAAGCTATCCCTTAAAAATCACCTCGGGCTTTTAAAGTCACCTCAGTTTACGGTACTTTTAAAACATCTACTGGGGTAGGCCACACATTGTCCATGTACGATTTTTTAAAACGAGGTGACTTTGGTAGTCAGTGTGTTTCTCATCGATTTCCGTCTACAAGTTTGAAATTGAATTTATAACGTCAAAGTTGCCCACAGTAAGATTATTTTTAATGTTCCGTTTACAAAAAAAAAATACAATTAAATGTTTGTTGAACTAATTTTTATACTTTTAATAAAATGTGTTTAAATTTGAGTTTCAATGAATAAAAAGTTCCATGTTTGATTAAAAAAATATTTTTAGATATTAATTTTCCATGACAATAAAAATTCAAAATCCAAATCAATATTGAGCAATTCCAGCCCAAAACAGGAATTTTTTAGGTGCTTTTTTCTCGACCCTCTCCGATTTCAATGAAACGTTGTAGACATGTTATCCTAGGCATATATAAGCCATTTTTGTGTATATGGAGCCAGTTACACTCGATAATGACATTTGAGAAGGGCGTACGTGTTTTCAGTATTTTTGTATTTCGTAATTTAAATATTGCTGTATCTCGAAGCCGTTGCATCGTATCAAAAAGTGGTCAAAGACAAACTTGTAGGAAATTTGACGGGCTTTCCGAAAAAAATACACTGAAAGAAAAAAACACTCCACTTTTATGAGATTTTTAGATTTTTAAGTTTAAAAGTTAAATTTGAAGGTGAGCCCACGATTTTGTTTCGCTCAAATTTTTTGTGAAAATAGCCTAAGATGTTACAAAAAAAACTCATGAAAAATGCTGGATGGAGCAACTCACCTAAAAAAATACAAAAATCATTTACTGAAACTGTTTTTTTGAAAAGTGCTCTAAACGTCAAAATTTTCAAAAACCGAGCACGAGAGTCGATTTTTCAGACAATTTTACATAAAGGTCTCCATATTGACCATTGTCCTAAGTCCAATCCTTGTGAAGTTACAGCGGTTTTAAAAATTAAAATGTTTAAAAAATAGGTTATGAGCCATGTAATTAGCTTATATCTGTAAACCAATGCACAGTGTTCGGAATGGCAAAATTAAGTGGAATAAATTGATAACTCCTTTATTTGACGTCCTAGCCAAATTGTGTCTTGGGAAGAGTTGCTGTACTTGATAAGGGCTATCTTTTAAAGTTATTGACATACAGGGTGACGACCTTCCAGGGTGTCAACCAAAAACTAACTTTCTTGGATGACGTCAAATTTAAATCGAGATATCTAAAAATAGACACGGATAGACACGGAGATATTTTCAGGGAATGTAGTTGAAAGTGTGTAATTTCAGGTGCATCGTTCGGTTTTGCGCCAAAATGCGCCATTTTGAAAACATAGCAACTTGAAAATAGGCTCAAAATCACATAAAAATGGTTATAACTCTTCAATAAAGGCTCAAAACATTTTGCTGTCTTCGGCAAAGATGTGTAATTTTATGTCATAAACAACTCTTCAGAACATAGTAGGCCGCTAAAATGCTAACATTTTGAGTTATCATCAAAAAAGTGCTTTTTTGGACCATTTTTGCAAAAATGGCGTATATCTCGAGTAGATTAAGAGCTACAAATTTGGTGCCTTCGACAAACTTTCATGAAATTTTCTCCTCTACAACTTTGCCGAAGACACCAAAGCCCTACAACGTCATCCAAGAAAGTTAGTTTTTGGTTGACACCCTGGAAGGTCGTCACCCTGTATGTCAATAACTTTAAAAGATAGTCCTTATCAAGTACAACAACTCTTCCGAAGACTAGGACTTGGCTAGGACGTCGAATAAAGGAGTTATCAATTTATTCCACTTAATTTTGCCATTCCGAACACTGTGCAATGCATCCAATTGAAATGTGGTCTAAGACAAACTTATGGGAAATTGGACGAGCTTTCCAGTAAAAATATTTTCGAGACTGAAAAATCAAGTTTGTCATATAGAAATTGCCAAAAACCTTCAAAAAACCTATTTTTTCAACATTTTTATTTTTAAAACCGCTGTAACTTCACAAGGATTGTACTAAGGACAATGGTCAATATGGAGACTTTTATGTAAAATTGTCTGAAAAATCGACTCTCGTGCTCGGTTTTTGAAAATTTTGACGTTTAGAGCACTTTTCAAAAAAAACAGTTTCAGTAAATGATTTTTGTATTTTTTAGGTTAGTTGCTCCATCCAGATTTTTCATGAGTTTTTTTCTAACATCTTAGGCTATTTTAACAAAAATTTTGAGCGAAAAAAAAATCGTGGGCTCACCTTCAAATTTGACTTTTAAACATAAAAATCAAAAAATCTCATAAAAGTGGAGTGTATTTTTCTTTCAGTGTATTTTTTTCGGAAAGCCCTTCAAATTTCCTACAAGTTTGTCTTTGACCACTTTTTGATACGATGCCACGGCTTCGAGATACAGCAATTTTTAAATTACGAAATACAAAAATATTTAAAACACTTACGCCCTTCTCAAATGTCATTGTCGAGTGTAACTGGCTCCATATACACAAAAATGGCTTATATATGCCTAGGATAACATGTCTACAAAGTTTCATTGAAATCGGAGAGGGTCGGGTACAACCGATTCCCTATTTGACACGGAATTGCTCTATTATAGCAAGATTCATAAATTTTTCAAGTATACTAAGAAACTTGTTCTACTGAAAATGTCTCTAAATCTTAAAAAAATGAACTCTTTTTAAATAACACTTAAAGCTAGTAATTTAATAATTTATTTTACCTGTTTTTGTGTAAAATTGTCCACAGAACCCGATAATTCAGTTTGTTTTCCGATTTGAATTCATTTTCATTTAGAAAAACATGACCCTTTGAGAGTATTGAAATAGTTTTATTTAGCAATGTTTTTTTTATAATTATGGTTAAGGACGTTGCAAATATTTTTCAAAGTTTTTTTTTTCAAGGCAGTTTGACTACGATTAATCAAACTTTGCTTATTTTCAAAAGAATCTACCACGTCGAAACCCATTTGGTGTTTTGATAAACGATATAAAAAAAAACTATAATCAGCATAACTTGGCACTCAAATGAGAAATTTCAGATGATTTTTTTGTTTTTCAAAGTTTATGTTTACCCAAAAATGAAATTGAGAATCATTTTCAGCTCTTTGGACTTAGTTAAAAATATTTTTAATATTGGTGAAATTTTGATGTTCGTATAACGGATTTTTTACGATTAATGAGGGTTCCGTAAGCCGTATTTTTTTTTATTACCATATCGAATGTAAGAGTTGATATGGAAAGTTCGCAAAATTACACTTCTCTCTCTCTTAATTTTTTTCACTCTATTTTGGTAATGTATAGAAAACAATGCTGTTAATCGTTGAATTCAACGGCGTTTGTATTCTCGATTTCATTGGTAAGTTTTCAAACGAGCACATACAATGAACTCACTTTCATGAGCGATGAACTCCAATGCATGTAAAAAGTCACAAACAGGAATCAGGAAGTAGGAAATAGGACGCGAATGTCAAGAAAATGAAGGAATTCGACGATAAATGGGAGAGAATTGAGCGAAAAGAGACCGGAAATGGACATTTTTCTCTCAATTCTCTCTCGTTTTGCACAAACGATGAACGTTTTGACCGAACGATGATCATTTTGCTTCGTGCGTGTTTGAAAAGATCTCAGTGCAAAAGATAATATCATCGCTGTCGTTGATCGTTGGTTTAAACGTTATCGTAATCGCAGCCATCGTTGATTTAATCGTCAACGTCAACGGAGGTGTTGATCAAGGCGTTGATTACATTTTTCTCCTTATAAAAAAATATTTTTCAAAAATTGTAATTTCGCACAACTTTTTTTTTTTTGTGAGGTTGAGAAAAAAAACTGAATTTTTTTTTTTAGACTATAACTGTTTTATTCTGAAATTTTCTCAGACTGAGCAATTCTTTACCAAAACCGGAAATGGATTTTATTTGTATTTTTTTGATTAGGCTCAAACTTTGTGGGGGCCTTCCCTATGACCAAATAAGCTATTTTGCGTCATTGGTTCACCCATACAAGTATCCATACAATTTTGGCAGCTGTCCATACAAAAATGGTATGTAAATATTCAAACAGCTGTAACTTTTGAGTGAATTTTCTGATCAATTTGGTGTCTTCGGCAAAGTTGTAGGTATTGTTGAGGACTTTTGAGAAAAAAATAGGTACACGGAAAAAAAAATTTGCAGATTTTTTTATCAACTTTTTTTTACTAAAACAAAATTTCCCAAAATACGTATTTTTTGATTTTCGAGATTTTTTGATATGTTTTAGGGGACAAAAATCCGCAACTTTTGAGTCATAGAGAAACATGGTCAAAAAATCTGCCGCCGAGTTATGAATTTTTGAAAAAATAGTTATTTTTGGAAAAAAACGAAGTTTTATGCAAAAACAAGTTTGACACCACTTTTTAATGCAAAATTGAATTTGCAATCGAAAAGTACTTTACAGATTTTTTGATAAAGGGCTCTGTTTTCAAGATATAGCCACCGAAAGTTTGATTTTAGCGAAATATTTGCAGTTTTTCAATTTTTAAAAATAGTGACCATGAGTGACCATTTCTAAAAATATTTTTTTTTTTTTAAAAGTTCAGAAAATTTGCTATAAAATTGTCTGAGAGACATTGAAGATTGGACCTCTGGTTGCTGAGATACAGCGGCTTAAAGAAAAAGAAACACGAAAATTGAAGTTTTCTAAGTCTCACCCAATCAGCCCACCATTTTCTAATGACGATATCTCAGCAATTAATGGTCCGATTTTCAATGTTAATACATGAAACATTCGTGAAATTTTCCGATCTTTTCGAAAAAAATATTTTGAAAATTTTTAAATCAAGACTAGCATTTTAAATGGGCGTAATATTCAATATTTGGCCCTTTTAAAATGTTAGTTTTGATTTAAAAATCTTAAAAATATTTTTTTCGAAAAGATCGGAAAATTTCACGAATGTTTCATATATTAACATTAAAAATTGGACCATTAATTGCTGAGATATCGTCATTATAAAAAGGTGGGTTGTTTTGGTTTTAGAAAACTTCAATTTTCGTGTTTCTTTTTCTTAAAGCGGCTCTTTCTCAGCAACCCGAGGTCCAATCTTCAATGTCTCTTAGACAATTTTATAGCAAATTTTCTGAACTTTTCAAAAAAAATTGTTTAGAGATGGTCACTCATGGTCACTATTTTTAAAAATTGAAAAACTGCAAATATTTCGCTGTAATCAAACTTTCGGTGGCTATATCTTGAAAACGGAGCCCTTTATCATAAAATCTGTTAAGTACTTTTCGATTGCAAATTCAATTTTGCATTAAAAAGTAATGTCAAACTTGTTTTTGCATGAAACTTCATTTTTTTCCAAAAATAACTATTTTTTCAAAAATTCATAACTCGGCGGTAGATTTTTTTACCATGTTTCTCTATGGCTCAAAAGTTGCGGATTTTTGTCCCCTAAAACATATCAAAAAATCTCGAAAATCAAAAAATACGTATTTTGGGAAATTGAGTTTTAGTAAAAAAAATGTTGATAAAAAAATCTGCAATTTTTTTTCCGTGTACCGTAAAACGGGGTGACTTTGATAGGTTTGCGATTTTTCCGCAAAATGAAGAGTACAATTAAAATACGTAAGGAATGGTTCAGAAACATACTGACCATGGTAGAGAAGTGTTCAAGTGCCTCAAGAAGAACTTTTCATAAATTGTTGAAAAGTTTATAAAGTTAGTTAACTATAGTTAAGAAAATGTTGATGGAAGTCATTATTTTAAACTTCTCAAAAGTGTCATGATTTTCTCAATGAACATGATTTTTTATCTGAAAACGGAATGCATTTTCGGATTCTTTGGACAATTTTCCAATAGGAGAAGGTTAAATAAATTTGTAAATAATAAATAATATGTGTTTTTGAAACACAATTAAAAAAAATCTCCAAATTTATAGGCAATTTCAGTTGAACAAATTTCATGTAAAATTTGAAAACTTGTGATTCGTGCTTCGAATTCAGTATAAAATGCAATTTAAATCGATAATTGTATAAACAAAACTAGTTTTAACAAATTTTAGGCAAAATTCCGACTTTTTAGCAATTTTACCTACAATTTATATGTATTTTGCTAAAAAGCTTATAAACTTAGTTAACTTAACATATACATTGATTTTTTTCTTACAAACTATATCAGCTACTTTAGTGATGGTACATTTAACGTACAAATAAAGTTTGAACATCTTAAATATGATTTTAACAAGAAAAACTATGACTTTGATAGTCACCCCGGAATTAAAACCAAGAATTTTTAACGTAACTATTTTTCTAAACACTATTAAAAAAACTTTTTTCCAAAATAGTGCATGGACTTTGTGTGGCCTACCCCAGTACATGTTTTAAAAATAATAATCTTGAGAAAAACATTACCTGTTGGAAAATATTCCAAAAACAAATTGAAATCCTATCAAAGTCACCCCGGTTTACGGTACCTATTTTTTTCTTAAAAGTCCTCAACAATACCTACAACTTTGCCCAAGACACCAAATTGATCAGAAAATTCACTCAAAAGTTACAGCTGTTTGAATATTTACATACCATTTTTGTATGGACAGCAGCCAAAATTGTATGGAGACTTGTATGGGTGAACCAATGACGCAAAATAGCTTATTTGGTCATAGGGAAGGCCCCCACAAAGTTTGAGCCTAATCAAAAAAATACAAAAAATAAAAATGGTCGAAATCGGCCGATTTCGTAGAGAGTTGCCCAGACTTATCTTAGCCGAGGACACCAAATTAATCCGAAAATCCTTTCGTGATGTCAGATTTCTTCTTTGGTCACAACGTTTTACCCCATTAAAAAGAATACAAAATAAATAAATATCTGCAAAACGTTTGCTCATGTGTCACTTTTTACAGATTTTGTATTATAAATCAGAAAAGACGAAAAAAATACGATTTTTTCATAAACTCTTTGATATTTTACAATGTTTTTTCAAAATATTAAAAAAATTGAAAGCTGAAAACAGTTTATTTTTGTTCCTGATTAATGACTATTGATAATGATGACTTGCATAACTTTATAAGAAATTATTCATTAAGTTTTCTTAACCCCAGGGTTAGCCACAGACCTCAAAGGCCAATCCACCCGCTGCGCTGCAGAACAAAATAAATGACTAATTGTTCTTAATCGTGAGATACCGCAAATTCCAAGCCCCCCAACCTAAGAGTGCAGCAATCATTAATTCATTCATTCCAAAACACTCAATTTTGTGCAGCAGGTGCTAGGTGCTACTTGTTTGTGCTAGAGAGGTTTCGCATTACATCGCGCGCGACAACCTTGAACAACCCAACCCAACCCAAACGGTGATAACACCACGTGCGTAGAAACAGTGGTTGGACAGTGCCGAACGGGGTATGGTGAGCGGGGGGAAAATGTTTCTGAACTGCAAGCCAAACCAACAGCAAAACAACACAACACAGTTTGACAAAAAAAAAGTTTTTCTGTCGAACGGTGTAACGAAACGCAAACTGTAAAAGTGCAGAAGGTTGCAAATGCTTGCCCCTTCCCTTGGTACATACCGAATTCGTGGTGGACGGCCTGGGACATGGCCTGGCTCAGCACGGCGTACGAGTTGCGGCTCTCCAGACCGCGGTTGGACGATCCCGAACCGGCCGTGGTGCCGGCCTGTTGCGGCGTCGCAGACGCCTTCTGACCGGTTGCTTCACCTCCACCTCCACGATCATGCTGCTGCTGGTTCTGCTGGGCCGCTTTGTGGTGTTGTTGTTGTTGTTGCTGTTGATGAAGTTGTTGTTGTTGTTGGTGTTGTTGCTGCTGCTGCTGATGCTGTTGATGGGCCTGCCTCGAGCGGGACAGTATGTCATCGTCGCCACCGCTGGTTGACACCAGCACAATCGACGCCGCAAACAGACACACTGCCAGCAGCCATGCAGTCGTTGTCGTCGTCACGAGGCGCTGCCGTGGCGTGACCATATTGCTTTGTGTCTGTGGTGAGGCGTTGAACTAGTGCGCCAAAGGCTGGAAGAACTTGGCGTAGATTCGCTCTACTTGGAAGCAACGGGATTTCACTATCATCGGAGCAGTCGCATTCTGGCCGGCGGACACGTCCCTTCCGAAACCCAAAATTATCGCAGAACGTTGACTGCGATCGATGCGGTGTTGTTTACTGCTGTGGCATTGATCTTGAACAGGTTTCGACGCACAGCTTCCGCGATCGTTTCCAGAAACTATATTTCTTCCTCCACCCGGACGGCGACCTTCACCTTCTGCGCGTACCCTCTCTCGCTCTGAGTTGCTCTGTTCAGTCGTACTTCGTAATTCACAGTTTTCACACTAGCTCTTCACAACCACTCCAACAAACACTCGTCGTGTGTCACCTTTTCGGGAAGAAATGAGTGAATATTCAAGCAGTTCCAGGGAATTTTTCCGCTGTCACTTGCAGCAGCAGCACTACTTTTTTGCCCACTTCGCAGATGTGAGCGCCTTGCGACGACGTCGTTTTAATCAGTATTAAAAATCTGTTGCTCTTTGACTCTTCCTCCCCGACGGAGCGGCGGCCGGGCAGTTCTCTAGAAAGTCGCAATTTTTGTTCGAATTTATTATTTATTTCTTAGGCCGATGCAAATATTTAAAAAAGTTTTTGTCCCTCGGCCCTGGCCGATGTCAAGGGGGGGGGGGCAAAAAAATAAAAAATATAAAAATTTAAATAACAAGCCATAGTCTTCACATTTAAATGAAAAAAGTGTTTTAAAATGCATTTTACACTAGTTCAGTTGTTTTGCAATCATTAGTATTCAAAAAATGTAAGATCTGACAAAAACAAAAATTGTA
This sequence comes from Culex quinquefasciatus, assembly GCF_015732765.1. Taxonomy (NCBI): domain Eukaryota; kingdom Metazoa; phylum Arthropoda; class Insecta; order Diptera; family Culicidae; genus Culex; species Culex quinquefasciatus. The sequence goes on from NC_051861.1 coordinate 107,504,073, forward strand.
ACGAAAAAAAAGATTTTGCATCGAAAATTTTAAAAAAATCTTAAGATTTTTTAATAAACCCAAACATGTTAAAAATTATTTTAAACGCAGGAGAATGTATTTTAATTTGATTTCAGCAGGTTGCACTTGAATTTTCATTAAAATTTTGAAGTTTATTGTAAAAATATTTTTTTGCCCCCTGATTTTTCGGGCCAATTTTGAAGGGGGGGGGGGGGGTGACAAAAACTTTTAAAAATACTGATGTTTTTTTGTTTTTGTTATTTTTTTATTCAAGTCTTTTTTTTATTTTTTATTCGAAAAGAAAAATCACTGCTAATCACAGCTTTTAAAGGCCCAAGATATGAGAATTTTCACTATTTTTTCCTTATCACACTTACGATTAACGTGAACTGTCGCTGGAACAAAAAGGATAGACAGTTTGTTTACATGCACGGTTACGCCCTTTTGAAAAATTACTAGAAAAATATAAATTTCGTCAAACAATCTGTTTGATTTTGAAACAAACTGTGGCCCCAACTCGATGTAAGACAGTAAGCAAGAGAGCAGCTCTCTTTCTTCCAGCTTAACATTGTCTCTCTTTCTTGTCTCGCTATCTTCTTCTCTATTGTCTCTCTCTCTCTCTCTCTTTCTGTTTTCTCTCTATTACTTTTGTCTCTGTATTTTTCTTCCGTTTTCTTATCTCTCTCTTTATCCATTTTTCTTTTTCTCTTGTCTCTCTTTTTTTCTTTTATCTATCTCTTGTCTCTGTATTTCTTTCTCTCCACACACTTTCTCTCTCTCTCTCTCTCTCTCTCTCTCTCTCTCTCTCTCTCTCTCTCTCTCTCTCTCTGTATCTCTGTTTCTCTCTCTCTCTCTCTCTCTCTCTCTCTCTCTTGTATCTCTGTTTCTCTCTCTTTTCTCTCCATCTATTTTTTTGTCTCTCTATCTCTTTCAGTAGTCTCTTGCAGCAGTCTCTTTCAGTGGTCTCATTCAGTAGTCTCGTTTAGTAATCTTCATGACATGGCTTAGCTTTCTCTTCACTCTTATCATTCTCTTTTCCCTTTACCTGTATAATTCTTTTTTCTCTTTTTCTATCTTTCTTATCTTTCTTATCTGTCTTTTGTTTCTCTCTCTCTCTCTTATTTTCCTCTCTTTCTTATTTTCCTCTCCTTCTTATCTTTCTCTCTCTCTCTCTTATTTTCCTCTCTTTCTTATGTTTCTCTCTAACTCTCTTATCTTTTTCTTCACTCTTATCTTTCTCTCTCTCTCTCTCTCTGGTATCTTTTTCTACACTCTTATCTCTCTCTCTCTCTCTCTCTCTCTCTCTCTCTCTCTCTCTCTCTCTCTCTCTCTCTCTGTCTCTATCTATCTTTTTCTGTACTCTAATCTTTCTATCTGTCTCTATCTATCTTTTTCTGTACTCTAATCTTTCTATCTCTCTCTGCTATCTTTTTCTTCACTCTTATCTTTCCCTCTCTCTCTCTCTGCTATCTTTTAGATAAGAGTTTAGCTCTCTCTCTCTCTTTCTCTCTGCTATCTTTTTCTTCACTCTTATCTCTCTCTCTCTCTCTCTCTCTCTCTCTCTCTCTCTCTCTCTCGCTCTCTCTCTCTCGCTCTCTCTCTCGCTCTCGCTCTCTCTCTCTCTCTCTCTCTCTCTGTGTGTGTTATCTTTTCCTTCCCTCTTATCTGTCTTTCTCTCTACTATCTTTTTCTTCACTCTTATCTGTCTTTCTCTCTACTATCTTTTTCTTCACTCTTATCTGACTTTCTCTCTAATATCTTTTTCTTCACTCTTATCTTTCTCTTCCCATTAACTTTCTCTTCCTCTTATCTTTCTCTTCACTCTAATCTTACTCTTCACTCTTATCTTTCTCTTCTCTCTTATCTTTATCTTCCCTCAGCTCTTTTCTCTTGATGTTTCTCTCACTGCCTCTCTGCAATTCAATTCTCCATCGCTGCAAACGAGAACAAAGCAGAAAAACTGAGAGTTGCTCACGTGTTTACTGTCATGCTCTTAGGGGCTATACAGCATTTGCGTATTTTGAAAAGGTTTTTTTTCGACTTATTTTTAAATTATTAATCAATAAAACCCATTATTTAAGGGGTTACATACATGTAAATCGACAAAACAGTCAGAGGTTGGTGTCAGCACACACTTAGTTTTATTTATAATCTGTTTTCAGAGCATTAAAACATGCATTTTCATCTATTATCAAAACAAATAGGAAGACATTTGGCTGTTTCATTTCCGAGATAAAGCTATTTGAAGTTAGCAGTTTCAAAAAACGGGTGCCACGATATCTCAACACTGCCTTGACCAAATCGGCTCAAATTTTTGGTAAAGACTCGTTAAATCGGTACTGTGTGCATGACAAAGGCCGATTTTCAAAAAGATTATTTTAAAAAAAGATAAAAATATTTTTGTGTTTTTCATATAAAAAATCGTCAATTTTTGATTTTTGTATTTAAAAAAAAAAAGCAAAATTGTAAAATCGGGCTTCGTCATGCACACGGGATGTATCTTGAGAGTCTTCACCCTGTTTTTCAGCCAATTTGGTCCATCCCATCTCGAGATATCGTGGCACCCGTAAATCAACTCGGTTTTTCGAGAAAAACGCTCAGAAAGTTTGACAGTCCCCTTTGCATACGGCAAAATCGTCTCTTACTCTGTTTAATCATGAAATATCTTATGAAACTTTCAGGAGTGATTGAAAATCATCTTTTTAGTGGCTTCAATAAATTTTCTGTAATTTGAAATTTTGCGATTTTCTACATGTATGTAACCCCTTAATTTCGTTTGAAAGATAACAAAAAACAAATTCAATTTTTTCCAACTCTTTGATCACAACTTCTGTAAAATCTTGGCTCTGAATATTTTATTGATCAACTTGAAAAACTCTGACGAAATTGTTTGCACAAAGATAAAATTTGTAATTAATATTAAGGGGTTACATACATGTAAATCGACAAAAAAGTCAGAGGTTGGTGTGGGCACACACGCAATTTTTATTTAAAATCTGTTTTTAGGGCATTAAAATATTCATTTTCATCTACTATCAAAACAAATGTGAAGACATTTGGTTGTATCATTGCCGAGATATAGCTATTTGAAGTTAGCAGTTTCAAAAAACTTGTGCCACGATATCTCAACACTGCCTTGACCAAATTGGCTCAAAATTTTGGAGAAGACTCGTTAAACCGGTTCCATGTACATGACGAAGGCCGATTTTCAAAAAACTTATTTTGAAAAAAGATAAAAATAGCTAAAAATCGCACACAAAAAAAATCATGGTAATGGTAACATCTGGAAAGGGGTACATCTTTTATGTTAGAAAAAAATGTGTAATTTTACCTCTGAAAATGTGTAATTTTACCACTGTTCTGGTGTAATGTCGAATTTTTAGTCGAATCTAGTATTACACCTTCCAAATTTACATTTTTTTTTTGCTGTGTATCTAACTCAGTTGATTCATGTAATAGCTTCATGAAACTTTCAGGAGTGATTGAAAATCATCTTTTTAGTGGATTCCATGAATTTTCTGTAATATGAACTTTTGTGATTTTTTAGATGTATGTAACTCCTTTAATATTTTCAATCATAAATCAAGACTGGCTGTTGACGCATTGTTTAATAAATATTTATTTTATTTAAATTTATTTAAATTTTTTTTATATAACAAAAACTTCAATTTTTTTGTCTTCTCAATATTATTTTAAGCAAATTTGAAAATATGGTTGCATATGGCCGGAACTCTTTCATAGTAATTTGAGTATGAATCATGACGCATACCAAAACCATACAAAATTCCATGAACCTTATTTACAAAAAAAATGTATAAAAAACCTTGTGATTTTTTTTTACGGCTAATGCCATCCATATGGTTTGGATTATTAATATGTGGTTCCCAATCGCAAATAAATTGCAATTGCAACGAGTGCGTACAATTTTTTATTTTTTTTTTTGCAAAAATATTGATTTTTTTTTAATTAGATTTTTTGTCTGGAATTTTCATTTCGAAATGCTTACTTTTCGATACAATTGCTAAAAATTTTAAATTTTCAGCACTCAAATGAGTGTTTTAATGCACTTTTTGTCCCTGTTTTTTTGGTGATGATAAGCAGGGTATTCCGTCACCAAAGAATGTCAGAAAAATATTTTTTTCCAAAATTCAATTTATTCTTTGACAAATTATCTGTTACGAACAAAACCATCTAAGAATGTAAATGTCTACACTGTGCTCCAAGGCTACGCCCATGTAATGGTACCAGTGATTATGTCACTGACATGCCCAGAAAGACAAAGAATATTGAAGTATCAACATTGAAACATCCATTCATTAGTTCGGGAAAAGCGCACGTGTTTAGTGCGCAAACTGGGATGGCAACTACAGCGCAAACTATCGCAGCTATATTGCGCCTACATTGTACAAAAAAGAAAACATTTTTTTCGAAAGTTTTGTTTTAAATCGCGACTTTCTAGAGAACACTACTCAGCACCACTCTCGGTCCCTCCAATTCAATCGCTCTCCTTCTCTCTCACACACTGCTGTCGCGCGTGAATGTCGTCGACGACGACGACGGTGATGATGCGATGATACACAATACACAATAAAGAATGAAGCAGCAGCAGCAGCAGCATCAGCAGTGGCAGCTCAGCGGAAAAAAAGTGAATCGGAAAATGACACCCTAAAAATAAGACTTTTCCATCCTGCTGAACTCGCTGCTTGCTGCTGCTGTCACTGATCGCAAGACTCAATTCTTCACACCTCTTCGGTATCGATCACGAGTTCCGCACTTGATCACTTCACCACACACCACTCTCCAGAATTCTGTTGGCCACCTGCGAAGGTAGCTCCCACCGAAGAAGATCCCAGGCTAGCTACGGCACACGTCACGTCCTCCACGATCTCCAAAAATGGGCGAAAGAAGCAGTTGGAAGTTCGTCCGCTTCCAAAAAGCACCCGCGCCGCGACGACTACGACGATCTATTAGCGCTGACCATAGAGAGTGCAAAAGCTGGTTCTACCACGTATATTATCCGTCCGTCGGACGGCGACGAGGATCACACAATAAATATTTTTTTCTCACTCGTGTGGACGACGTCGTCGTCGTCGTCGTTGCCTTCAACTAAATACCCGCTCACACCTAATGGGTAAAAGAGCAGTCGAGTCGGTTCGGTTCTCGTATTGCTGCTGGCCCGTTCTAGCAAACAGTCGTGTAGGTACCAAGTTCAGCGATTCAGCGCGCACCCCCCTCAGTAAATACGTAAATATTCGTGCAAAACTGTCAAACGATCGCGGATTTGCGGCTCGATCCTCGGGCTATATGAAGTTGCTTTGCTTCTTATTTGTTGACGCGCGGGGTTGAGGTAGCCCTTGGGGTGCGATCGGGCAGTTTTTGGGCAGGTTGTGTGGTGGTCAACACGGCCGAAGCAGGTCGTCTGGAAAGGAAGGAAAAAAAGGAGAAGACGATTCGTTAGAGTGGATCACGTAGAGGTAGCAATTTAAGCGGTTGTGTCTTATTAGGTGGTAATTGATACTAGCTGATAGCTTAATTGAATAGAGAACCCCTGTGTACGAACGGGACGAGGATACTACGACATATATTCCTGTTCAATCAAAATATTTTTGAAGGTTCAAATCCATTCAAAGAGTTGGTTTAAAAAGCGATCGTAACGACCAAAGCAGCTAAAGACAAGCGTAAAGTGCGCGAATTGCCAAAGGAATTGCAGCGCTAGCTTTCGCGATGCTCTACACATTTCCCGAATTCCGCACGGAAAGAAGGTTTATCGTGAATCTTGCTAAATTTTGGTTAAAAATCCTAAAAAAAATTTGCTGTTTTTCAACCACCATTTTTTTTAGCTGGAAACCCTAAAAAAAATCCTGGATTTGACAGCTGGATCCAGGTCCTAAAAATGATAAATCTAGCTAAATTTTTAGTAAATTTTACTAATTTACAAGCTGGAAAAATGCTGTCAGTCTCAAAAGCTGTATGTTTTGAGAAGGTCTGTTAGCTATTTTAGCTAGATTTTATGGTATTTTAGGAAGTTTTAGAGTTAGCCCAGCGAGTTTTTAGGCTGTTTCAACTAGTTTTTTTGGAATCATTCTTAAAATTTTCCATTGATGGCTGCGAAGCCAGGTATTTTCACACATCTTTTTAGCTAGTTTAGCTAACTTTGCCACTATTCTTGGTAGGTGTTTTGGTTGGAATAGCTAATTTTTCCACTATTTCTACAAGTTTTCTTTCAAAAGCCTTCGTTGCTGCCTGCAAAGCACGCATCATTCATCCAGCCTTTTGGCTGATTGAGCTCGTTTCTTTTTTGTTCTTGCTTTGTTTTTCGGTAAGTCCAGCAAATTTTTCGACTGTTTTAACTGGTAATTTCGAAATCATTTTTAAAAATCCCTTGCTGCCTGTAAAGTTGTTTTTTATTTTCAAAAATACTTTTTGCTGGTGTAGCATGATTTTCCGCTATTCTATGTACGTTTTTTGGTAGTCCAGCAAGTTTTTTGGATGTTTCAATAATTTCCAGGCTTTTTAAACTATGTTATAGTTGATCATCCTAATTGTACGGCTATGTTGCGATATTCTATTGACAAATTAAAAAAAGTAAATACAGTAATACAAAAATACAAAAGTACAAAAATACAAAAATACAAAAATACAAAAATAAAAAAAATCCAAAAATTCAAATTAAAATTAACATAATTTAACTTAATTTATCTTATTTCAACTTAATTTAACTTAATTCAACTAAATTTAATTTAATTTAACTTACTTTAACTTAATTTATTTTTTTTTTATTATAGACATTTTACCACTTTTGTGGCACTTAATTTAAATTCATTCAACTTAATTTAACTTAATTTAACTTAATTTAACTTAATTTAACTTAATTCAACTTAATTTAACTTAATTTAACTTAATTTAATTTAACTTAATTAAGCTTAATTTAACTTAATTTAACTTAATTCAACTTAATTTAACTTAATTTTACCTAATTCAGCTAAATTTTACTTAATTCAACTTAATTTTACTAAATTTTACTAAACAACTTTTAACAACAATTGAACTAAATTCTACCAAATGTAACGAAATTTCAAAAAGATATACCCACATTTGACAAAATTCATTTCTTCTTTATTATGTTCAGTTTAATTAAACTAAACTTAACTTTACTTAATTAAACTTAATTCAACTTAATTCAACTTAATTTAACTTAATTTAACTTAATTTAACTTAATTTAACTTAATTTAACTTAATTCAACTTAATTTAACTTAATTTAACTTAATTAAACTTAATTAAACTTAATTTAACTTAATTTAACTTAATTTAACTTAATTCAACGTAATTTAACTTAATTTTACCTAATTCAGCTAAATTTTACTTAATTCAACTTAATTTTACTAAATTTTACTAACCAACTTTTAACAACAATTGAACTAAATTCTACCAAATGTAACGAAATTTCAAAAAATGTATCCTAGTTTAATTAAATTTAACTTTTTTTTTTAGATATACCCACATTTGACAATTTATTTCTTCTTTATTATGTTCAGTTTAATTATACTAAACTTAACTTTACTTAATTAAACTTGATTTTTAAATAATCATAATTTAACTAAATTTAATTAAATTTATCTAAATTTTACTGATTTTAACAAAATTTAATCAATTTAACTTAATTAAACTGAATTCTACTTTTTTCTAAATTCAACCAAATGTAATTCAAATTAACTTTCACTTAATTTAAAGTAATTTAACATTATTTAACTCTATTTTTTAATGTAATTCAAAGGCATAAAGTGCCCTGCTCGTTCGGATCTGTCAAACATTGGTCCCTTGAAATTTACTAAAACCGAGTAGACCAACTTTTTGTGAACATTTATGATTATTTGGACTATTACCAATTACCATTATCTATTCCTTTTACAAGCATTTTAAAAAAATATTTCCCAAGTGTATTCTAATCTGACGAGAATGCACTGGGCCACGCCCATTTCCTTATTTTCAGCTTAGTTCTTTTTTTCTTCCAGCGCTCTGTTGGGTCTGCTTAGTGCCGCCATTTGAGACGAAATATTAAGCGAACACTCACGAAAAGTAGCATTCGAAGAGAAAGTTTCCTGGCATCACTGGCTCACTCCAACAAGCGCTGCTGGTGGTGTTGGTGGCCACCCTTTGTTTTTTATTTGCCTTCGCTCGGTTTTCTTCAGCCTTCGATTGGAATGGGTCGTCAAAAGTCAAACGTCAAAAGACTTGGCGCGTTTGTTTTTTTGAAGGCGCTTGCTAATTATTAACACTTTTCGGGATTATTTTCCTAGTGAGTGACTAACTAATGCTCGAAAGAACGTGTTGCCGGTAGTTGGAAGCAATTTTATATCTTTAGCGCTTTGAAATCGTTAGCGCAAGTGAAAAGATATTGATGGCGACTTTCGTTAAGCAGTTCAGCTCTCATCTTGCGTGTGGATGTGTGTGCCAACAAAATGATGAGAAATGGTCTCGCAGAAGTAGAAATTATGATCAAAAGTGCATTACATTTGATCTTTTTGGCCAGTAAATGGCATAAATTTGCGTGCTTGCTTGAGGCGGTGCTGTTGCTGGTAAGTTTATTGCCTAAAAAGGTATTTTTGGAGCTTTAAGCGAGCATCAAACTCTTCATATGACGAAGATAGGTGTTTGATTAGAAAGGGTATATTTCCCTAAAATACAGGAAAATGAATTTCAAATTGTTTTCAGAACTTTTGACTTCGATTTCCATAAAAAAAATTGATGTCCTGAATTTTGAAACAAATATTTTATTTAAGGATGATGGGAAAATGATTTTGAGGATAGATTTAGATTATTCTACCACCCTGATGCTCCCTCCCCGACCCCAGTTTTGATACTAACTTAAGGGTTTTTACAGAGAAGTCGCCATATAAAAAAAAATCACAACAAAAATACATAATAATTTCATATTTTATGAAAAACAAAAAGAATTTTATGATTATTTTAATGTTTTTAAATTTTTGAATAAATTTTATTTCATATTTATATTTTTGCCAAATTATTGTAATTTGGCAAAAATATAAATATGAAATAAAATTTATTCAAAAATTTAAAAACATTAAAATAATCATAAAATTCGTAAATCAAGAGATTTTACAACTAAAATACAGTTCGCACTCGATGATACTCACCAAAAAGTCACTCCGAAAAATCGAAACATTAAATGTTTATTACCTAATTTCTCTAACCTAATTTATGACGTCCAAAAATGCTCTAAAGTACTCAGATTTTTTTTTAGAATTAAGTAATTTAAGTAGAAAAAAACCGTTATCAGAGGTGACATTGGGTCTGGGGGTGAGATTGGGTTATACAAAAAAGCTTAAATTTGTATGACCCAATCTCACCCCAGACCCAATTTCACCCTGATGACGGTAATTGAATAATTTTTAAATTTGTTTTTTTAGGTTTTTGTGTTTTTTATGTTTAAGTAAAATTATTTGATTCTAGTTTTTTTTATTTTTTTATTCTTGTATTTTCTGTTTTATTTTAATTAGATTAAGATTTTGAAAATAATTAAATTCTTTTTTTTCATAAAATTATTTTTATTAGGTCCTTTTTAAGTGTTTTTAAGTTTAAAATTATCTAATTCTCTTTTTTAATTCCTTGATCTTTTTTTTTATTTACAATATTGTTTTTGATCACCGGAAGTCGATCATAATTATTTGCTTGCACTCAACAAAATTTAGTTCCTCACAACGTTTTCTTTAAAATTTGAAACCTATTTTTATATTTCTGAATTATTTTATTTATCAAAATTGCCAGCCACCCCGTCCGTGACCACCCTGGGTCTTCCACTATCCACTTCCAGTCTCCACCATTACAGCATACCGTCCACTGTCCTGATGCTCCCTCCCCGATCTTCGGCTTTGATTCAAACTACTAACAAAAAGAAAAAATCATAGTTGAGAAAAGGTCAATGCGGATGGAGAGCAAATCGAGCTCAGCACCCCCTCACAAAGACTGGTAGTAAGTGTGGAAAAACAATGTCATGTTCACAGCCGGTCCAATCTGTCTTGCTTTTCTTTTCCAATTTGGTGGGGTTGTTGGTATCCAGGAGCCCAAGGCGGCGAAGTCCTTGTAGTCAAAAGGAAGACACTAGTGGTTGGTCCTTTTCACCGTTTCTAGGACTCTCGCAACTATGTCAATGTCATCGGCATACGCAAGTACTCGAATTGCCCTGTTGCAAATCCTTCGATACCCGCTGTTCGCACAACTCCCTCGAAGCCGATGTTAAACAACGCCTTGGATAAGCCGTCACCTTGTCGTAAAACTTGTTGCAAGGTAGCCTTGTTCAGCCGAGTCAGTTTGTCCGGGAAATCGTTCTCGTTTTCCATAGCTCATCAACATTATCTGACTGTTGTACTCAATATCAGCTAGTTTTTCCTCCACAAAGATCTTTGAAATCGCCAAGTGCTCTCCTCCATATTTGAAGAGCTCACCGGTTAACCAATCTTTGCCGGCAGCACTGTTCTTCTGTCGCGTCTTCAGCGACACTGGCCATGGCCGAGCGTTTGCTGCTCAAAAGAATCGCTTCCAGCTGCTGCACGTAGTGCTGAGCTACTGTCCGTCGTTGACAGTTCTGAGTGCATGCTTGCGCCAACTAGGTAGGAGTCCGAATCCGCACCTGCTGATACTCCGTAAGTCCAAGAATAATCGGTGACTTTAGGAGTTTCTTTCCGGGGAAAGATCGTGCTCCTCACCTCGTCGTTCGTGACGGTGTTTAGGCTATTTGGCCCAATCTGGGTCGAACGGACAGAATTTTCTGTCTCATTTTACACGATATCTAACGGTTTATCCATTCTGCTCTCACAACCGCAAGCTTATGGAGGTGGCTCCGATGACGATCTTCACGTCGAATATCTGCTCCAGCTTTGCGTAGAATGCTTCCTTCTCGGCATCGAATGATTCATCGTGTGGGCTGGACAATTTACATTGAAGATGTGACAATTGAAAAAAACGGCCTTTAATCCTCAATCTACACATCCGGTCATTGATCGGCTCCCAATCTACCACACGTCTCCGCATCTTGCCGCCCAACTCTATGAAGCCGGTCCTGTTTGTGGCTCCTATGTCTTCGTTCTCTCTTGCAGTGCTACAACATCGAAGTTCCGGTAGTAAAGCTTGTTCAACAGAGCATACTCGTACCCAACAAAACGTAGCAATGTGCAGTTACATGTTCCGAGTTTCGAATTGGTGTCTTTTTCGATCCTGATCCTTATTTCCAATCGTGCTAATCCTTCTAGTTGACTTAGTTTTGTTCCAATTAAGATTTCTGCCCTTCTTTAGTTCACACTGTACCAATTTTTCTGAACCTCACCGTCAACCCCCTTTCCCACCCCTCCCAGAATGCTGGCAACACTTCACCACAAACAAACACAGCGCTAGCTGTCAAAATAAATTACCTTTCTCTTTCCGCCTGCTGGAAACCGCCCAACAGATGTGCAAGCGAGAAGGCACAGGTCGACCCAAAACATTACACACTAACACCGACACCCACACACACACAAATTGCGAACAGACGACACAAACAGGCTCGTTCCTCTTCTTATTTTTTTCCTATTCTTCCTTGACGATGTCTCTTTTTGACATTGTGGTGGCGAACCGAAAATTCTTCCCCTCTTGTGCACCCACCTGGCCAGAGGGGGAGGCGGGCTGTTCACCTGTTTTGGTCAATTTCGCACTGGACAGCTACCTTGAGACCTTCTTTTAAAACCGATAGCGGGGCCAAGTTTTGGCAGACATTCCGACGAAAAGTGGTCAACTTTCAAGGTTATGCAAAAAAAAGTGTAATGTCAAAAGCACTGACAATGAATGCGAGAGAGGGAGAGAGCGATTGGAAAAACCTGAAATTTTAACACTAGAAAATTTTCATTACTCTTAAATCTTCCACCACAATCACTAACAAATTTATATTCTAGCTAGAGTTATTCTTCCGTAGAGGGGGCTCAGGAAAAGCAGAAAGAAAAGAAAAATATTTCACACACTACGCAAAGCAGCACACGACACGAAAAACGCACAATCAACCACACGGCACGGATGCAACCGAAAGACTGACTGAAAGAAAGAAAGAGCGAAAGAAAAGCTAGCGGTTTCCACTTTGCGCAAGAGGAAAAGAGACAGTGGGATAAAAACTGACGTGTAGTCGACTTTGTCGATTTTGATGCTGTCAATGTCACTGCGCTAAGTCGACAAAAACCGAAAATAATCTACATTTTATGATGAAGTGTCTCACGTAATGAAAAATGCAAGAAAAATCTCAAAACATTGTGCAATAAATGTTTCAGAAATTCTATTTTCATACTCACCCCGTGGAGACATTCCGATTCACCTCAGATAACGGCACTCAAACAGCTAATTAGCTGAAAAGATTTCATCCTGAGCAGCTCCTGCAAATCTCTCACTCCCCTCCAGTCGACCCAATCGTCCGAACCCTTTTTCGACCACATCGCGCGTGCTGCTGTCAGAGTTGTCAACCAGCAAAAGCAACAACGATTTGTAAAGCACGCGGTCATGCGAGTTTTCCAGCTTAGTTTTAGAGTAAACGCGCGTGTTTCTTCGGGATAAATCCGGCCATACTTGTCATTCTGCTCATTACACGGCACCAGTATCAATCGCCTAACGAGAGTCGCATCAACCGGAAAAACTTCAGTCCACTTACGCTGAGAGAGATTGAAGAAGCCGTGAGGTGCATGAAGTCTGGAAAAACGCCAAGGATAGATCGGAACTCCGCAGAAATGTTGAATGCTGTCACAAGTTGTGTGAATTTCGGGAAAAACTGCTGCAAAATGATGTTGTGCAGGATCAAATCGAAAATCTCAGACGACAGCAGGTGTTCCGTGGTGTGATCAAACGCAAATCCCACTTTCTTTTCTTCTGGCTTTCGTTGATTATGAAAATGAATCGTAAACCTCAACAAAACGCAGCACGAGGTTTTCGGTTTCTGTGTCGTGCACAACTAAGTTGTGCCTGACCCAATCCGGGTGGATCATCTCAACGACCTCGACTATGCGGATGACACTATTCTTCGGCGTCCCGTCTTAAAGTCAACGTCTCCAAAACTACATATATATGGCAGTAAACACGGAACGAAACGGCGTGAGCCAGGTAAATTAAAAACAGAAGAAGTTCTATTTTGTGATGTTTAAATATTTATTTCACGTCGTATAAATATACAGTCAGGTTTAAGAACGTACACTAATTCATATCGAGATCATGAGAATTGTAAACCTGAATATCATGCTAAGATCACCACACTTCACAGAAAACTCCTAAAATTATGACAACCTTCTATCAATCTGGAATGTATCGCTTCAAAAGCTAAGCCACTGCTAAAACTCGCCCCTCGGCGGCCCAAAATCAACAAAGCTCCTCTTGATCGCCACATCGAAGCACTCGCGCCACAGCATAATCTGCATATTGTCCAAGTTATCACAAAAGCTCAAATCCAGCAGCTTCAGCTTGCGGCAGCGCGTCAACAGCCGGTAGCACATCTCCGTCGAGATTCCCATACTGCCCATCAGGTCCAGCTGCTGCAACCCTGGGCAGTGCGTGGCAATTACGTCCAGATCACGATCCGTAAGCCCTCGGATGGCCGCCAGAAAGAGTTTCTTCAGCCGCGGACAGGACCGCACCAGCGCCCGGATCGCCTCTCCGGGGGACGCTTCCTCCCGAAGACACCACCCAAAGTCGACCTCCTCCAGCTTGGGACAGTGCGCGGCGAGCGCTTCGAGCCCGACCGAGGTCAACGAGTGGGACTTCCACATGTCGACCGAAACGAGCGCGCCGCGGTTGCACTTGGCGATTTGGAGCGCCACGTCGTCCATGCTGACGTCGAGGGGGAGGAACGCTAGGTTGAGGTGACGGAGGGCGGGGTTCCGGGCGAGTATGATGAGCAGGGATTGGGTGTCGATGCTGGTGCGGTTGAGGTTGAGGCGCTCGAGGTGGTGAAGGCTGGCGAGGGCGGTGAAGTCACGCGTCTGGGGCTGGTAGTTTTGCAGAGAGAGGTCGGTCAGGTTGTCCGGGCAGTAGCGACCGATGGTCTCGAGGCAGGAGCCGGTGGTCATGAACTTGCACGAGTCCAGCCGGAGGTGGGTCAGGTGGGGGCCGCACTTGGCGATGAAGCTGGGAAAGAAGAGTTGAGTTATAACTCTAAATTTCTACTCAAGATTTATTCCTTACTCTTTAAACTCGTTTACAGATATCTTGTTGAACAGTCCACACCAGGACAGGTTCAGCTTCTTTGTAAAGGCACACCTGGAAAAGTAATTCAAAACTGTAACGCGACTCCAAATCCCGCACCCAACCCAGTTCCAACCTCTTCTTCAGCGACTGCAGCAGCGCCGACGAGGCACACGCCCAGTACGGCTTCAAGTTCAGCTCCGCGTACAGCAGCGAATCCACGGCCACAATGTGGTGCAGCGTGCGACAAACCTGCCCGCAGCGGTACAACGATCGCAGGTCCAAATGTGCCATAATGTTGAACAGCACATCGTACGGCATCTGGTCCAGCGAGAGCCCGGATTCCGTCGGAGTTGTGCTCCGACTGCTCGATTGACTCGTGCATTCCAAGTCTGGCGAGTAGTTTTGCAGAATCACCTCTTGATTGACTGTTATTTTGGGGAGGATTTTCTGCTTCTTCGAGGGCACCACGTTCGAGACGAACTTTTGTCCCAACATCAAGATCGCGTCCAGCTGCGTTGAGTACTCCAGCTTGGCGTGGTTGAACTCGAACCTAATGAAGCGAGTTGGGCTGGGTACTGGGTTTAGTGGAGGACAGAATATCCGGGCGTGGTTCCGCTCAACCGGAGGTAGATTCTCGTTGCCCGATTCCACGTCCCACAGCAGAAACCACTGCTCCGCCTGAGTGTACGCCCATATGCGGACAATCGCACCCGGGTTGTACGTCTCGAAGACCTTGATCTGTTCGGGCAGAACCGGTTCCTCGAACCGAACCAGTATGTAATCGTCAACCGCGGGTTGCTCATCACCAAACTCTTCGCAAGCGGATGGAGCCTGCTTCCACCAGGTTCCGTAAGTTCTCTACAAAAAGAAATACCGTCTTGAGAAACGGTTCAATTCGACAATCGTCAACCTACTTACAAAAGCAAACGTCTCCGGAAAGTCCCCATAGTCCGGATACTTGGACGGTTTCCCCGTCACGTTGTACGCCGTGTACGAAATACTCGTGTCACTACCATACTGCGTGCTGAAATCGACCACGTCCTGCGCGTACTGGTTGATGGACACCAATTTGCCACCGCCATCGGCGTCCGCTCCGGCTTCGCCCTGTTGGACGGCCGCGCTGAGCTGCAGGAACACGGCCTCCTCGTCGTCGGTGGTTTCCGCGTAGCTGCTCGTTTCGTCCCCGTCGGACGACAGCAGCGAGTAGTCGCTCAACATGGTTGTTCCGGTTTGAAGGTGAACCAATGACTAAGTGGTCACTAATTAGATTAATCTGGTGAAAATTACTTAAGAAATTTTCACTGTTGGAGACTCATGGTTCATTTTTGAAGAGCGAAATTCTTGTTACAAACAATAGTTTTTTATACTTTTTAAATTACTTTTCACTTTTTAACTAGTGTAGAGATTTGGAGATCCTTTCATCTACTGCTTTATCAGAAATCATTGGATTAGATTAATTTGTTACTCTAGGTGAGATTCGACAAACACACGGAACAAAACATTTACAGCGATTTTAGCCCTAATCCTGAATAATCACTTTACTCAAAAACATGGATCTTTGCTGAAAACAGTACTGAATTTTACCAATTTCAAGAGAAGACTGATGAAAGAACCCAAAACAAACCAAACAAAACACAACAAAACGATAGGCGTGATGTTAGCCCCCGTGGTGGGATTGACAGTTTGTGCACGCTCATTTAAAGTAGTTCAAATTTTGAACGATAACCAATTGGGTACTAAAGCCCTATTTGAATTGAGTCCTAAAATGAAGCTTAGATTGCTGATATTATTATATTATTTTTCTGAGTACAATGATCCTTTGTACGACCACAAAGAGTTTAAAATGGATTTTAAATCATTTTTTTAAAATTTACCTCGCGGTCCTTCTTGACAGCTCGTTCCAAGGGGACCATAGTTGATCCATCGAAAAAATGTTGTCGTGTCAAAAAAAATTTTTGCATTAAAATAAAAAAAGTGATCAGAAATGGTTTTTAATCGTGTTTTTTTTTTATGTAAAAGCCTGAATTAATTATAAAAAAATTTCGGCCTTACTTTTAAAATAACCCTCGAAGACCTAGCTGAAGGTACCCAGTGAATCTAAATAAAAAATTTCTTTGCACAATTTGTAATAACACTACCCGAAAAGCTGAAAATTTTTGATTTTTAAACTTATAGGATCGGGATAGTGCTAGCTAAGATCTCCAAAATAATATTTTTTTATATAAAAATAGGTTGAAAAAAATATTAGGGAATGCTTACAATTTCAAGGTTTATTTTTGAAATTTCAAACATCAAATTTGTGTTCATCAGTTTTATCTGAAAAATAAAGAAATGGCAAAAAGTTCAAAATAATTTAATTTTATGTAATTGTTAATTTTTTTTATCAAATTAAAAAAAATAACAAAGTAGATATTTAGGAATTCGCGGGACTTTTTTCACGTTTCCTTTCCAATTTCGTGGATTGATATATTTTATTCTACATGCCAATGTTGAATTATTCTGTTGCCAGTATTGTAATGTTTTAAATTTTATTTCAATGAAAATGCAGTTCAATGAGAGCTTATGCTTTACCGCTCATTCTGTTTTTTTTTTTTTGTAGATACAAATTATTGAAACACATTTCGGGAGCAATTTTTGTTAAGCTAAAGAACATTTTTTCATATTTTGCTTTTGGGATGTTTTTAAAACCGCCTTGAGTCAGGGTTATTCAAAAACATCCAAAAAGCGAAACTGAAAATTCAGATTATTGGACCTTTTAAAAAAAATCCAGATTTTTAATGAACTAAATTCAAAATTTCTCGAATCTACATTTTAATGTTTACAATTTTAATATTTTTCTATATTTTTTAAAAGTAACAAGGTTTCTATGTTTCCCTTTTAACGCAAAAACTATTTCATTCGATAGTTGAGTCATAGGAGTCATAGGTCAAAAGAAGTCATTTTAAATTATTAGTTTTCCAATCAAGTCTTATACAATTTTGGGGGCCGGTCATACAAAATGCGTATGCGTATTTTCATTTATGGAATTCTGTGTCTTGAGAAGAGATTTTCTGATCGATGCGGTGTCTACGGCAAATTTATAGGTTATGATTAGGACTGAAAATCTGAAATTAAAAATAAAATAAAAAATCACTTTCTAAAGCAATGTTTTGAAAAGCTGAAAAAAAATCCTAGAAATTTTTGTCTGGAACTTTGATAATGGATTGATTCGATTTTCAATGCTTAAAATTTAAACTTTTGTAAAATTTTCTAATCTTTTCCTTTAAAATAATATTGCAATTTTTTTTAATCAAGCTTAACGTTTGAAAAGGTCTTAAAATAGATAATTTATCTAATTTCATACTTTAGATCAAATGTTTTTATTGAAAAGAACAAAAAAATAACACAAAAGTTTCAATTTTAAGCATTGAAAATGTTGTACGTTGTTACCGGCTGGGTAAAATGGTACTTTTCGAAAGTTAAAATCATTGCGGAAAAAATCCTAAAAAAAATGTGTTCTCGAGAAAGTTGTTTCAAATATTAATTGTTGCTTTTCTCCATACATTTAGACGATTTTCCCCATACAAACTTCAAGGGATAACAAGGAGGGGTTCTTGTGGTCAGAATGAGCTCAAATTTGGATTTATGCCTGGTGATGGGATTTCAGGAGGACATTGGACCACCTTATTTGAAACACAATTGGCAAATTATTTAAAAAAAAAAGTATTAAAAAAGGATGGTAAAGTGTTTGAGTACTTACACTTTTTAACTAACGCATTGTCACTAAGTGGCCATGTTGTCAAGTTGAGCTTTGAATGCTGGCGACTTTTTAGTTTTAAGAATCGAAACAAACTTTTTTTTTGTTCAAGTTTCCACAGTTTAGCTGTTGAAAGAAGCTTTAATGTCTGTAAAGTACAGATTTGTACCAGCTAAAATGATATAAATAATTTCGGTTGCTTTAGAATGCGAAAAAAATAATAAAAAGGCATGTTTTAAATAATAGTTTATTTTTTATTTTAATTTTTTTTAATAATTAATATTACATATAGAAGTTTCATATCTTAAATAATTTATTATAATTATTTATCTGTGTGTGTGTGTGTGTTTTTTTTCATTAATTATTAATAGTTTTTAATAGTTATTACTTTAAATTTATTAAATGTGTTGTGTTCTGATCGACATTCACGTGCTTCTTACTTTTCCCTCACGCTCTTTCTCTCTTTCGCAAGAGTGTTTTTTTTTTTACTTCGCTCTCACGATTTTACTTGCTCTCTTGCTGTCTGCTCGTTGCGCCTGGCCCGCAGCAGTCCGCATCAATCTCCTAATGCAACAACACACTTATTTAATTTCTCAATCTCTCTCGTGCACGCTCTCTCTCACCCGATTCTCTCTCTCACACACACAATTATCGCCTTATAGTTTACTCACAAGCACGCGCGCGCACACGACGCTCATTTTTTTTTACATGTGTGTGTGTCTGTGTTTTTCGATTTCGATTCTTCTTCTCTTCTTTTGCGTGTTTTTTTTTGTTTTTCCTTTATTGATTATTTGAATGTAACCACTAAACTTGATATTTCAACTTCTAGTAATAAGCTTGGGTTTGTTTGTTTGTTTTTTAAATGTGTGTTTTTCCCTTTATTTTGAATATTTCCTTGTTTTTTAAACGTGTTTTTTTTTGCTACTACTCCGAGTTTCGATCGCGCGCTTCTTTTTCCTCTCTCTTAATCCCTCCCTTCTGACACAAGATTATTTTTTGTAATTTTCATGTTTTTCTTCTTTTTTGGAATCAAAGCGTTACACTAGGTTTTTTTATTTGCAGCAAATTACAATTTCAACTTTTTAGCATTCACATAATACACGCAAAACACAGACGCGCGTGCGCTCTCGCTCTCTCTTTCACTGTTTTCGTGTGTGTTTGTGTGACTGTGTACAGCAGTGACTTAAAAACGCTCAAATCACTGCGTTTGTGTGTGTGTGTGTTTGTGTTACTTGGTTTATCATTTCCTTTAGAAGTTAAGAAGAGATTACATCGCATTTTGCTCAACCCTACAAGTTTTTTTTTTGCTTCACTATTGTAGAGTTTTTATTTTCTTGTTTTTTTTAGAGGAAAAACAGCTCACTTTTAACTCACGCTTCACGATTAATGTTTTTTTTTCTATAATTTCACGCTCTCTCTCACTCATTCCCTCTCTTTTCTCACTCACACACTGACTACAGGTTGTATTTGGTTTCCCTACCAAGTAATGTTTAAAAAAAAGAAAAGAAAAAGAGTTCGATAAAAACACGCGCGCGCTCGCTAGCTGTTTCTCTCTTCTTCTCTTTCTTTTTTCCTAGGAGCCATATTATTGTGAATGATGATCGCGCGTCAGAATTGAAAAATTATTAGTTTTCTTCTTTTTATTTGTCGCTTCATCCCTAACCGATGAAGCTTCAAGTGTGTGGGTGTGTCTGTGTGTTGCTTCTTCTTCTTTCGTAATAATAATAATGATAATAATAATAAAACAAAACACTAATCCGGTAATATTTACAAAGTAACGAAAGAAAGATGCGGGCGAGAGAACGCCGCACGCCCACATTACAACAGTGGGCGTGGCTTGAAGTTTTGTTTTTTTTTTTTGAGTTTCGGCCTTCGGCCTTTCTAGCTCCTCCCCCCTTTATTACTCTCTTTCTCTCTCTCTTCAATGGAATTAACAAACAACAATTCATAATGTCCTGCTGACCCTAAAGTGAAAAATTTACAGCGCAATCATACATTATTTCGCACACATTTATTCTCAAGTTCACGCGCACACACTTTTCTTGTTTTCTTTGCGAATTTCCTTTTTTAATTTCACGGCATCTTCGTTTTGCCCGGCTCCTTTTTGCTTTTTCCTCAGCCTCTCTTCCGCTCTGACTCTTTCTGTTGCTCCTCCTGTTCCTTTCGTCTGCTTGATTTGACTTTTTTTTTCGATGTTCGAAACATCTTGAAAGTTGAGTTTTCTTAGTTAAAATTGAGACAAATAGTGGAAATACGCAAAAATCTGCGGTTTTTCATCATTGCCAACGGAACCTGTACCAATGTTCGCGTTGAGCTGCTATACTAGATTTCGGCGTGCATTTTAACTCGCTTTTAAGTCATTGAACTGAAACTTTGGACAGTTCATCGTGAACTCTGGTATGAGTCTTGACGTTTATCGTTACGGCAGAGAGGGCAGCAACAAGATTATATTTTGAGTTGCGGAATATTTTCACCAAAATTGTGAAAAAAAGTTCAGCCACGGACGAACGGACATGACACCAGGAACAAATTTTCTTCAAATTTCTGAAGCAAACTATCACTTGCGCCATCTACATTCAAGTTGTCGAAGTAGCATCGCGCGTATAAGCATGATTTCTCAAAATGTCTTATGCAACAATTAATTAAAACATTTAGCTTTAGTATGGTGCTAGAAACAGTTGTTTGGAATTAAGTTTGTCTTTATGATTCTACGTAATTTTTCATGAACCCGAAAATTGCCGAAAAAGATATAGAAATTGTAATTTTAATATACATTCATACGACCATTTCAAAAAATGACCATGAGTTTGCATCATCAGCTGGCTTTGTTTACGTTTTAAACCACGTGGTGCGAAGATTTTGACATAAGCGATCTCGCTTGCTCAGGTTTTCGCCAAGAAGAAGTAAAAGAAAAACTGCTTCACTTTTTGAAACCCCGTGTCATGTCCGTTCGTCCGTGGTTCAGCGTAAACAGTCACTAAAGTGAAGGCGGTATTCCATTACGGCAAACTTTGTTTTAACTTTTTCTCAGTTGGAAAATGCCGAGTTTCAACAATAAACTGTATTTTTTTGCCAATAATGCGTTGAAAATACTCATATTTGCTGAAATATTCATTTTACCTTTTAAATCTTGACGATTGGAAAATGCCGAGTTTCAACAATAAACTGTATTTTTTTGCCAATAATGCGTTAAAAATACTTATATTTGCTGAAATATTCATTTTACCTTTTAAATCTTGACGATTATCCGAGGTATTAGACTATGACAAACGAGCAAACAAAATCGCATCGCAAGAAAAGCAAGTTTATTTAATTTTGTGTCTTGGTTTAATACCTCCTTGACATTTTCTCAGAAAATCCTAGAATTTAATTCATAGAGCATTCACTGAGAGCAAGAAAACTCTTTACAATATTATAGGCAGAATTCATTTAGCTAATTTTGTTCTGTAATTATTTCACAAAAAATCCGATAAAAAATTGTTAAATATGGCCAAACAGTTAAAACTGTAAAAAATGCAATATTTTTCATCGAAAAAAAAAATAACTCACGAAATATTTTCAATTTTAGAACCGCTACGCCGAAGTCATCATAACCACAATCGCTCACACCGCTGTTCAAGATGAACTCATCACCGACGACACTCTTCAATTCACGCTGAAATGCAGTATAGTTGCTTTTTGACATCATCGCGTTTGAAAGTGACACTTTGACCGCTAAATTTTTATTTTTTTATAAGAAAAAAATATATTGACAAGCCTTTCGTTATATTCCAAGCATTGAAACAATTGAGAATTAAAACAATAAACTTAGTGTGCAAAAAAAAAAACGCAAACAAAATTTTTCCTTCGCCATGCATCGTAACCATCATCCGCGTCCGTGTGCTTCTTCTGTTTCCGACTGTTGTTCTGTGTGTGTGTGTGAGTTTGTGTTTTTTTTTGTTTTGATTTTTCTATGTACAAGAGAAATAAGAAAAAATAAGTTTTACGCTAAAACGTTGATTCGAGTTTGCGCCCCCTCGTCTTTCGTCTTACCTTACCGGCGCTGACGTGCAGTTTTTGTTTTGCTTTGTTTTTATGTAAAAGGGTGTGTGTTTGTTTACTATTTCTCTTAATCTTTTTCTCGTTTTAGCTTATGAACGTCACGTGTTTTCTTGTTTTTTTTTGTTACTTACACGACAAACATCGACTTTTAATTTTTGTGTTTGGATTCGGGTTGGTTTGCTTGTTGATTTGATTGAGGGGAACATTTTTCAATTGTTTTCTGGTTGGATGATGTGTGTGCGTGTAAGGTTCATTTTCCCTTTCGTCTTCTTACTCTTGTTTTTTTGATTTGCTAGGAAAAAAACGACTTCCATCTATTGTTTTGCTGTGTATCTCATTATTTTGTTTGTTTGTTTTGCTAAGCACATCACATTTGCTTGTTGTGGTTTGTTACTTACAGTACGACGAACGTCAGATTGACGTTCCCTCTCTCTCTCTCACCTTATTTGGATGATTTGGATGACGTTGGCGGCGAAAGATCGTTCTTGTTGTTGTTGGCGTTGATCGCATTCGTCGCGGCGGTCGTCGTCGTCGTCATAGCAATAGCGGAAGGAGCAGAAGCAGCGGCAGCTGTCAAAGTCAGAGTTGGAGTCGCGGCAGCAATCGTCGTCGTCGTCGTCGTCGCCGCCGCCACGACCTTCAAGCCGGCGCCGACAGCGAAGAATCGACACTAAGACGAGCTCGACTGGTTCATGTTGCCAAACATGCCCGTGGAAAAGGACGTCTGCTGGCCGGCCTGGTTGCCACCGCCGCCGCCCGAACCCCCCGATCCACCCCCTCCGCCACCGGCACCACTGCCGGCGCCCGCCTGGCCACTGCCGCCGACGCCACTGTTGCCGCTGCCGTGCTGGTTCTGGCTCGACGCCACCGACCGGCTGTGCTTCGACACCGGCGGCTGCAGATACTCGTGCTTGGCCAGCGCGAACACGTCCATGCGGTCCTCCTTCCGGTACGCCAGGCAGCCCCGGATGAAGCTCTGGAAAAATCGAGGGAAAAGAGCTTTTTTAGTACGGTCTAGCTTCAATGTGAACGCCTAAGCCGAGCGTAAAGTGCGCCAATTGCAAGGGTAACTAGAGCGCTAATTTAAGCGATTTTTGTTTTATATTTCCAATTTTTAAATATTTTCCGCTAAAACATTTGTTTTTAGTTTTTCGAAAATCCCTCGGAAAATTAATTTAAAATATCTGCAAAACATCTGCATTGGAATTGTTTAAAAATCTGCAAATTTGATAACTGTGCAAATCTGACATCCCTGGTTTTGCTTTATTTAAATGGTATTTATATTCGTTTGGATAACCCACAGGGCGGTTCAGAATTTGTAATTTAGCGGCAAGATAGCGCTTCCGTGTCATGAGAGAAGTTGTAGGGAACATCATTCTGAACAATTTTACTTCAAACGAGATGTTTTTAGAGCCATATTTGTGGTGTTTATGAAAAAAAAGTTTTTTTTATTTATCAACTTAGGCTTACAGCGTGGCGAGTTGTTTCAGTTCCAAAATAAATAAAAATAGGGGTTTTTTAATGAATGCTATAGCCAATGTGTGAAAGTTATTGAAATAAGAATAACTTAAAAAGTTAATGGAGTTTGACTTTGCTTTCAGAAGCAAAGTTTTTTTTTGTTTAACTCATTTTATTTTAATTTGAAAATGTGCAATTTTGAATCGTTTTTTGCCCATAACTTTCGATAAAACTGACCAAAAACTTTCGATAAAACTGACCAAAATTCGTGTTTTAAGAATAAAAAATGTCCATGTTGTCTAGATGGACACAAAAATGTACAAATAGTAGTTTATGCAACAAGTTGCAAAAAGAGGATTTTTTCAGCACGAGTCGTACATTTATCCAACGAGGTTCACCGAGTTGGATAAATACGACGAGTGCTGAAAAAAATCAAGTTTTGCAACGAGTTCCATACAACATTTTTTGCTATTTTGAAAACACCCATTGAGTGAAATTTAAAGTCGAATTTTCATGTATTTTGTCAATAAATCGTTTGAATCAAAAAAATGTTGAAAAGTGTTACTTTTCGAAACAAGTGCTGAAAAGTTCAACTTTTCAGCACCCATTTCAGTGCTGAAAAGTAGAACTTTTCAGCATTTATTTTGAAAAGTGTTGCTATTCGATTCTGTTATTTTTGGTACAGAAAAGAAGGCTATTTCGTCGTTCAAGAATGACAGGAAAAGTAAGTAGTTTCGCGACGGAATTGCAAAAAGGATATTTTAGTAATCATTATTATTAATCAAATTCATCATAAACACTCACTTTTTCATAATTTGTATTATGACGAGTATTAATTTTTAATGTATTACAATTTTTAGTGGTAATTTAAAAAAAAATCACAAAATATCTTTTTTTAAATACATGCTTATTCTTATTTTAGTTTTATTTAAACAATATAAATTAAAAAAAAAACATTTTTTGAAATTAAGATGACGTGAAATTTACTACACACTTTCACTGTTTAAGTGGTGAAATTTTCACAAAATATCATTCTCTAATACTAAAATTTTCCTCTTTTTAAAATTTGGTACCCAACCCAAATTTAAGTATTTAAAAAAAACCTCTGAAAAAATACGGTATTTTGTGAAAATTTTAGTATTTTTCAAAATAAGGCTTTTGCAAACATTTTTCAAAGTTTCTGTCGCCCCCACTTTCTAAACCTGCCTAACAGGGAGCGAAAACAATATTTTTTTCAAAAAACTTTTTGGTTTTTTTTGTGGAATGTACAAAGAGTTCCCAGTCCCGAAAAGGACCTAATAAAAATAATTTTATGAAAAAAATGTACAGGGAGCGAACCGCACTAAAAGAAGTATTAGACTATGCCAAACAAACAAGCAAACTCGCACTTTTTCGTGTTTGACAGTTTGCCAAACTCGCAAAAAAAGAAACATGACGATTCTGCAAACTGTCAAAAAGTGCATTTTTTTTGTCATAGTCTGATACCTCCTTAATTCTCCATAAAGAGTTTGGAAAAAAAATCGGCCCAGTCTAAATTTTATTTGAAAAAATCGAAGTGAACCCCAAACATCGAGCTTCCCCTCGAGTTGAGCATGAGCAGGAATTTTGTTTGTCGGCCAGAAGCGGTAACTAATATCCGGAGCATCAAAATCAAATATTTTTTTGTTATTTTGAAAATTCAAATAGTACGAAACTAACTAATCTTGAGTTTTGCTAATATTTTAGAGAGATCAAATAACACCAATGATTTATTTCTTCAATAACTTATTAAAATTTGAAACATGAAAAATATTTTCTCTCGTCTCCGTGCCACCCTAAGCTACGATACTATGGGATGGACCTAACCAGTCAAGAAAGGGTCGATTATTATTTTTTTTTGCTTCGACCTCGCACTCACCTTCGCTTCGTTCGAGACGGTCGGCTTGTTGGCAAACTGCACCTCGGTCGCCTTCAGGATCGTGTTCTCCTCGAGGATCGTCGCCTGGCTCTGGTTGTGCCCGAACGGCTTCTTCCCGTACAGACACTGGTAGAATATCACCCCGACGCTCCACACGTCCACCTTGGACGAAATCTTGGGCGGGTTCTTGCCCACGACGAAACACTCCGGCGGCAAATACCTTGAGGAGGAAGGAAGAAGAAACGAGATTGTCGAATTAGTACGGTGCACGGTCACGCGGGAAGGTTGCGCAGGCAGGTCGGGCCGGTGCGCACTCAGAAGTTCGAAACTCGTCCCAGGCCCCGCGCAAGGGTGGGTTGAGCCCCGGGACGAGGTTGGAACGAAACTCTTCAGTTTCGGTTCCGGTTTGCTCACCAATAAGTTCCAGCACCTTGTGACGTTAGATCCATACCGTGGTCCGGGTTATAGTTCTCTTCGTCCATCACCTTGGACAGACCAAAGTCGGTGATCTTGATCTCACCACAGACGTTACCCTCCGTCAGCAGGATGTTGCCCGGCTTCAGGTCGTAGTGGATGATTGGAGGCTTGATCTCGTTCAGATACTTTAACGCTGACACAACCTGGAGGAAGGGACTGTCGTTAGAACCTGGACCTAGGAGGTGATCGCGCGGGGGAATCTTACCTGCATAATGATCGATCGGGCCTCCTTCTCCGGTATCGTCTTGTGCTGCTTCAGATAAAAGTCCAGGTCATGCCCATCACAGTACTCCAGCACGGTGCAGAATGAGTTGGCATCGATCTCAAACACATCGTACAGTTTGACGACCCGCGGGT
Organism: Culex quinquefasciatus; assembly: GCF_015732765.1. NCBI lineage: Eukaryota > Metazoa > Arthropoda > Insecta > Diptera > Culicidae > Culex > Culex quinquefasciatus. The sequence goes on from NC_051861.1 coordinate 107,530,246, forward strand.
GGTCGAGCGCCTTGTGGATGTTGTACTCCCGAAGCGCGTGCCTTAAAGGACGAATGGGAACGATCATTACTTTCTGAACTGGCTCAACGCCCTCCCCCCGCAGAATAACCCCCTGTCACAACTCACTTAATATAGTTAGCTTTCTTATCTTCCTTCCAGTCTTTGTTCAGTTGGTGCACCTTGCAGGCCACGTATCGCTGCTCTTTGAGGTCGAACGCCTTGTGCACCTCGGAGAAACCGCCCTTGCCGAGCAGCATCAGCAGTAGATACCGGTCGTTCAGCACGGGATGATTGTTGAAGCGCGACTGTCAAGAATAGATCACTTAGTCAAACTCTTCAGCGAGACCCTGAACCTCCGACCCTCACCTGATCCTCGTTGTGTATCCGCTTCAGCTCGCGGATGTGCAGATTCCGCTCCCGCTCGAGCTTCTCCATCTCCAGCTGCAGGTCGGCGTCCTCCTTCTTGAGCGCGTTCTGGCGCAGCTTCAGTATCTCGTCGCACTCGTAGTACTCCTGGATCGTGAACGTCGTGTTGCTGCTCACCACCGGGTCCGGCTTTAGGAACGTGTTGTCGTTGCCGTTGTGCAGCGTAGACGCGGCCAGCGTCGTCGACGAGCCGGCGCCACCGGCACCGGTGCCGGACGCCGCAGCGGCAGCCGCCGCCGCCGACGTGCTGGAATTGTTGCGCTTCCGGCCGCTCTCGCTGTTCGTCGGTCGCTTCTTCATGAGCAATTTCTTCTGGCGGTCAATCTCCTCCCGCTCGGCAGTGATCTCCTCCTGGCGTCTGTTGGGAGAGAGAGAGAGAGAAATGTTAGACTCGCTTGGTACAGTATGTCCACGCATCCTTCATACACTATAGGGTTCTGTGAATTTTGATTTAATCACAGAATCATCTCTGTCGCTAATGCAATGCAGTAGGCTTGGCCGATTTAACGAAGGTTCAACGAAAAGCGAATATTCCATGGAGATTTTTAGATAAGTGAAAATAGACCATTTTCCGGGAAAATCTCACCTATTTTTCCTGTAAGGTTGTTGAGCATGCCAAACTAAATCGAATAATGCTTTTAGGACGATTTTTTTTTTAAATGCGGCAGAAGCGATTTCAGTACACTCTACAAAAAAATCGAATAAATTTGACTAGAAATTGATAAAAAAAAATCTTCACCTCCAAAACAGGTCCAAAACCGCCTCATATCTCAATATACATGGAGCAGGGTTGTAAAAATATCAAACCTGCAATTCTCAGCGACTACAATTATTATGCCCACCCGAACAGACGGAAATGACTTTGGAATAACATTTTTTGATATTTGAAAACACTAGGCCAATAACGTTTTATGTTATTTATAACCAGATTTGTTATTCGTCGTTATGATTATTTTGTTTTTGGATTGTTATATAAAAAAAAAACTAATAACATTTTTAGTTATTCTTGGAACAAATCTTTGTTATTATTTTTTGTTATTTTAACAACTAATCCGTTCATCCCAATAACAGTTGGAGGTATTCTTCCATAACAAAAAATGTTTTTGCTTTCAATCAATATCAGACCAATAACAAATTTTGTTATGATAACATAAACTGTTATTAAACCCTTATGCAAAAATTGATTTTTCAAGAATATTCCATAACACTTTCTGTTATTTCAACAGTATTTGTTATTGAAATGTCATGAATTTAGTTATTACCGTCTGTTCGGGCAAACTCTCAACACTGCCCTTCTTCCCTTTTCTAAATTCTCAGCAAAAAGAATTGCCGTTCTCTATCTCGCACAATCCCGAGTGACATTTTCTTTTTCTCTCTCATTCCCGCGTTCACAATCATCCTAGCGCAATTTGATGGAACGCGTTCTTTCATTGCGGTTTTCTGAGAAAACAAAAGAATCTTCGGCGAGTGTGCGTAAACGAGGAAAAAGAGAAAGAGCGATAGAAGAAGAATGTATTTGCAACGCTGACCTTGAAAATGAACTTTCTATTGTCTAAATCTACATTGACCTATAGAGCTGTCTACGTGCGTATGTGTTGCGTGTACGAAGACGAAAAAGATTGTCCGTCCGCCAAATATATGGAAAACCATCATGAAAATGAGTGTTTTGGAGAGCAAAGAGACAAAATAAATAAACATTTTTCTCCAAGTACTTTTGAAGGGCCCCATTCTATTCAAAAACTGATGCATTATGTCTAGTTCTAAATTTGAAAATCGTGCATGGTTTAAAAATTACACGTGAAACCCAGAATAATTCTGTCAAAGAATTTTCACTCAGCTTTAACTCTCAGCAAAATATCGTAAGTGAGTGATCCTGTCTTCTCTATATCTATTTGCCTCTTTCAACGTGTTTTGACTTTTCCATAGATGAATCAAAATAACCTGCAAAATTCAAAGGAGCCTTTTAGTGAAAACTTAGTTATGCTCATTTTGACTATCTTTTCTTTCCGAAAATCTCATTTCTGTGTTTATTGTCCATGTTTTTGACGGTATCGTTCGAAAACGAGCTATATTTTTTTCGAAAATTCGAAATAAAATAATAAAAAAAAGAGCTAAATACCAATTAATATAAAATCCGGAAAATGGTAAATTCTTTTAAAATTGGGAAACATTTTCATCTAAATACTATTTTTTCTGAGATGCGTAAAATTCCTAAAATTATATTTTGAGAACTAGTATTTATTGAAATTTCATGAAATTATATCAATACAAAAATTGTCAAACTGAACTGAATGGGAAATAACAATTATTAACTGTGTATGCATCGAATTAACGATAACGTTAATAAAGTTTGATAACGATAACGAAAACAATATTTTTTCGTTATCTTCGGGACTTAGCTTTTGGAAGAACTCAAAATTTCATAGTTTTCAAAATTGTGCACAGGATTGAGCGAAAACAGGTCGAAAGACATAAGGTCGAAAGGACAAAAGGTTAAAAGAAGTATTTCTGTTTTTTTCTGTGAATTTTAATTCCTTGTTGAAGGTTATTTTTCGCTTTTTGTTTTTAAAACAACCTATTCTTGACTGTCGTAATATTTTTATGTTTTCTTCTTTTTTTTCAAACCTGAGATTTTTTTACAATATTTTGACAGATTTTCGATTTTTAAAACATACTATTGTTGGTGATAGGAATATTTCAGTGACTTTTTCCATTCTTTCAAATAAAGGCAGTTAAAAAAAACTAGTCTACTTTCTTGAACATTTTTTGATGTTTTCTATCTTTTTTTACTTACTTGATACTTGATAGTTGTAAAAGTTCGTTGAAAAATTCTGACTACCTTTTTTTTAGTTTGTCCTCCCCTTCTTTCAAAAATGTCTCCATAAAACCTCTAAATCTTAATAAAAACAGAAGTGAAATTTCATAAAAATCGTTCAAAACATGTTTTCATAGCTAATTTTCAATTTTTATGCTTTTGCCAATATGACCTTATGTTTTTCGACCTTTTGTTAAACATCTCACAGCATTTGTGTTTTTAGTGGAAAAGACTAAAATTTTCACAAAATACGATCATTTTTTAAATTTTATAATTTTCTTAATTTGTAATATATTACTCTTCTCATTGAAAAGTGCCAGCGACAAAATTGGGCGAAAAGTTCATCGCCCGGAGATGGCGAGTTGGCGCGAGCGAATGAACACCGCGAAAAAAGATTCGGGGGTGCATTGGGGTTAAATGATTATTTCGTTGTTCGGTTAAATTAGAAAATAATTATTTTTTCGTAAATATCGCTCCTTTGATGCGATGTAATTAATTTTTACAGTAAATTAGGCATTGTTACATCAAATTTGACTATTCAAACGCACTAGAATGGCCAAATTTTAAAACAACAATGTTTGCCAATTTGACCTTTTTACCCCCAATTCCCCTTGTAGAACAAAAGAAAAGTTCATCCGCGGACTGTCAGCAGCGCGCTGTTTTGTTTGCTAGATCAACATTTGGAAATGTCGAACGTTGAAGGAAATCGCTCAAAAAATGGAAATTAACCGATTTCAAATGTTTTGGCCGCAAATGAAAGTTTAGGGTGGCTAATTTTTATTCCGATCTGTAAAACTTGCTCTGGCGAGGGTTCTGGGCACTGCGGCAATCGATTTTAACGGCGGGTTGCTTCCGGTTGCATTTGATTTGCGGAGAAGGTTTTTCAATCCATCAGGGGCTTATTGGGGGCAACAGTTTCGGTAATCCGGAACTTCTGGTAAGTTTAATATTTGCAGTGTTTAGCATGAAAAACAAACATAGACTAACTACTTTTTCGAAAAATCATAACTCCTCGACATTTTAACCGATTTCAATTGTCTTATACGCAAATGAAAGGTGATAAGTTAGCCTTTCAAAGAAAAATAGTAAAAAGTTTCAAAAATCTAGCCTAACATATGAAAATGGCGTATGAAACTTTAAAATGCCGTTTTGACGGTGTCTGGACCAAAGAGCCTATGTCTGGAAATATTTTTATCGGATTCCCCGGACATTTTTACATAACATACTGAAAAATGGGAGGAGTTCATTAACAGGATTCCAAGATATGATTTTTTGAAAATAAAATCCGTGTTTTTTTACGCGCCGCGCGCAAAAACCGGAGAATGACGAATTTGGCAAAAAATCATCTTTTTTCACTAAAACTGCGATAACTTTAAAATTTCAACGATGACATGTCTGGGTACCAAAAGTTACCAATTTTGATCCCCAAACAGGTCATCGCTGAAATTTTAAAGTTATCGCAGTTTTAGTGAAAAAGTTGATTTTTCTCGGTTTTTGCGCGCGGAGCGTAAAAACACGGATTTTATTTTCAAAAATCATATCTCGAATCCTGTTAGGGACCATCCATATACCACGTGGACAATTTAGGGAGGGAGATATGGCGATTGTCCATGCTCCATACAAAAAGTTTTTTTGTATAGTCAATTGTTCACGAGGGGAGGGGGTTTGGGTTTTCCAAAAAGTGTCCACGTAGTTTGTGGATGGTCCTTAATGAACTCCTCCCATTTTTTGGTTTGTTACGTAAAAATGTCCGGGAAATCCGCTAAAAATATTTCCAGACATAAGCTCTTTGGTTCAGACACCGTCAAAACGGCATTTTAAAGTTTCATACGCCCTTTTCATATGTTAGGCTAGATTTTTGAAACTTCTTACTATTTTTCTTATCACCAACTTATCACCTTTCATTTGCGTATAAGAAAATTGAAATCGGTTAAAATGGCGAGGAGTTATGATTTTTCGAAAAAAATGGTTTTTGCGAAAATCGACGAAAATTTCCATTTTCAGACCACCGGCGCAGGTCACCCCAATGGCCAAACAAAAAAATACGGGTCGAATTATTTCGGCCAGGGAACCCTCAGAAAAATTTTGAGCCCGATCCGAGCACTTTTGTTTTTTCCATGCTGTTTTCGTGGGGAATTGCTGCATATAGACCTCCATTGATCACGCATGATCTCAGGGGGTACCGGAAAACAAACCCCGTAATGGCTGACAATAGGGTCCTAAAGCCCTAAGTCAATTGTTATGTTCAACGGTAAAAAACAGATTAAAACCCATCTCTGATCACTTTTTTCATTTAAATGCAAAAAATAGGACAGGACTGTTGCCCCCGAATAAGCCCCTGGTGGATTGAAAAACCGCAGTGCCCAGAACCCTCGCCAGAACAAGTTTTACAGATCGGAATCAAAAATTAGCCACCCTTACCTTTCATTTGCGGCCAAAACATTTAAAATCGGTTAATTTCCATTTATTGAGCGATTTCCTTTAACGTTCGACATTTCCAAATGTTGATCTAGCAAACAAAACAGCGTGCTGCTGACAGTTCGCGGATGAACTTTTCTTTTGTTCTACAAGGGAATTGGGGTAAAAGGTCAAATTGGCAAACATTGTTGTTTTAAAATTTGGCCATTCTAGTGCGATTGAAAGGTCAAATTTGATATAACAATGCCTAATTTACTGTAAAAATTAATTACATCGCATCAAAGTAGCGATATGTACGAAAAAATAATTATTTTCTAATTAAACCGAATAACGAAATAATCATTTAACCCCAATGCACCCCCGAATCTTTTTTCGCGGTGTTCATTCGCTCGCGCCAACTCGCGATCTCCGGGCGATGAACTTTTCGCCCAATTTTGTCGCAGGCACTTTTCAATTAGAAGAGTAATATTTTTGAACAAAAAATCACTACATCGTTTTTTTTTCTTTGAAAAAAGCTTTCAGTAATTTGTTTAAAGTCTGTTGTTTTAATAGGTCCATTTTAAAAGGGCTATTTGAACGCGTTATCGTCAATATCCGCCGATAAAGTCATCGAGTATCGATAACGATACACTCAAAATCAGAAGTACCCCTCAAAAGGGTTCTATCTACCCTTTAACTGTCAACACAAGGTAAACAAACCCTTTTTAAGGGTTACTTCCACCATTTTTTTTTTCAAGTTTTCCGGTGGTAACCCTTTGCAAAAGAGTAACGACGGGTTTGTTTACCTTGTGTTGACAGATAAAGCGTAGATAGAACCCTTTTTGAGGGGTACTTCTGATTTTGGGTGTAACCATTTTCGCTATCGCCGGACGATAAAATTTTCGCCGCGGCATGTATTTTGGATCGAAGATCTAAAAGTTGTGCAAAATGTATACAAATAATTTTTAATTTGGATAGGGTGATTAGATTTTTAGAACAGTTTAAGGATGTTTCTAATCTAATCTAACTGAACACAGACACAATCAGTCTGAAGAATTTGGTCAGGCCTACTGCGTTGCATTAACCGCGTTGCTAATATGCTTTAAGAGTGTTTGCAAAATTAGTACTTACTTGGCCAGCTCCTGAAATGCGTAACCGTCGGTCCAGTTCTCCTGGAAGGTCGCCCCGACCCGCTGCGTCACAAACTGGCCCAGCCGGAGCCGGTTCTGCATGCACTTTTGCCGCGCCTCCTTCTTCTCGATGTTGCTCTTCTGCTTGAGCAGCTTCTTCACCACGTCGATGCACTTGTTGATGTGGCTCTTGTGCTGCTCGATCACCTTTTGGTGGGCGCTGATTTGGCATTTCTGTTCGTCCGACAGCCGCGACAGCTCGTCGGCCCGCGTCCGCGACTGCTCAAAGTCGGTGTCCCGCTCGGTAATGTCCGCGGCGGACAGGTCCGTCTGGGTCAGCTTGGACACCATGAGGGGAGCGGGGGGCGTCTGGGGTTGCTGAACCTGCTGAACCTGCTGCTGCTGGGAGGTGACTTGAGCTAACGTGGCGGCATTCGCTAGGCTGTGGCTGTTACTACTGCTGCTGGTGTTGGTGTTGGTACCGTTGTTGGCATGGTTTAACGACGCTGCTAGACTGTTGATGGCTAGTGAAGAGTTGGGCGTTCCCAGGGCAGCTTGCGTTTGTTGCGTCTGCTGCGTTTGCACTTGCTGCTGCTGCTGCTGCTGCACGACGACAGAACTTGGGGGAGGTGGAGGTGGCTGAGAATCTCGATCTCGCTGCTGTTGTTGCTGCTGGGAGTTGGGGACCGTGCCCACCCCGGACACAACAGATGAGGATGCGTTTAGTAACGACGACGTCGACGTGGCGGATACTGACGATGGAGGAACTAGTGTGGAAGAAACGGAACCGCCGCGCTGCGGTCGCCCGTAAATGTCCTGGGGCGTCGACGCGCTGGTAAGGTTACCACTGGAGGTCACCACAGGTACGAGCTGCGGTTGTGGACTAGGTGGATACATTGGGTACTGACCGTGCTGCGGTGGCGGCGGCTGCTGTTGTTGCTGTTGCTGCTGCTGCTGCTGGGGACTGGGACTCTTGGTGGAAACCTGCGGGCCTTGCCCTTGACTTCCGCCGCCCGGGGGACCAGGCTGTGCCTGCGGGCCAGAATTACTTATTGCTCCTAGGGGACCACTCGCTCCGGTACCGGCCGGATGTGGCCGATGGGGGCTGCTCACCGGATGCTTGGAAAAGTAGTCATTGATTTTCTTATCGCCTAATGGTGGTATCGACAAACGCGGACCCTTAACACTATCTCTATCACGAATATGACCTCCGGCGACGCCGCCTCCAACGCCTCCCACACCCCCTCCCCCGGGGCCCCCATTGTCGTCCGGTGCTTTCCGCTTGCGCTTCCGGTCCGACGGCGTCCGGGGAATCTTCTCCGGCGTCGGGGTATTGATTATAGTCTCTAGCTCCTTATCACTATGCGACGAGCCGGTGCTCATGTTGGAGTCCTGCTGGTCTTTGTTATTGTTGGTGTAGTGTGGCGGCGGTTGCTGCTGCAAACTAGTGAGCGCTCCCAGCGGTGGCGGAACTACCAATCCAACCGGCTGCTGGGGGTTGCTGCTGTAGTGGGCCGCCTGCTGCACCGGGTGTGGCTGCTGCTGCTGCGGCGGCTGCGGTAGATGATGCGTATGGTGATGATTTTGGCCGACTTGTTGTACTATGGTTGTCTGTGGTGCCATCTGCAGTTGCGTTCCAGCAGACATCTGGAAGAGGGAAGAAAAGTAACAATAAGTACTACTTCCAGAATGAAAACATTCTAGTATAACCTAGAAACATCCATGTTCACAACTCGAAAGGACTAACTCTCTAATGAAAACAATCAGTTCATCAAGCTCACACACTTGTAAACATTGAGTGTGTGAGGAGGACCAACTAAATGTTTCGCCTGAGCAGTATTCCTTCACCGATGTAAACAGTTCAGTTTGAGTAACAAATTTTGAGGTCTCAGCTGAAAAAAACCTTAAACAATTCTCGTCGCATCTTCCGATATTTCTTTTGAGTAACAGATTTTCAGATCTCAACCGAACCGTTTGACAGTTCACGACTCGTAGCCTTTCGCCGCCTGCTGTGCACAGTCAAACAATGAGTGATGCTGAACCCAAAGTTGGGGTCGCCCTCGGGTGGCTGTTTTGGTGCGTACGCCACCCCATGAATGACGACACACCGACAATGTCTCGCGCGTTGCTAATCAGATAAACTGCCGTCTCGCTCACTCCCCCGATGGTCCATCTCGCTCGCGCTACCTCAAACCTTCCCCGCGCGCACTATATATCATCAACATACAAACGAAATCAATATGGCTGACAGCTCACATTTTTCCTCCTGGCTACTTCGATCGGCCGAGCCGAATGAAGAATGTTGTCGCGAAAATTTTACACACTTTTTCCGGCGAAATTCGCCCAATTTTCGCGGTGAAAATTTACGAAAATTTCTTTTTTTCTCACTTTTGTGTCAATTTTGACGTTCCGCACTGTCCTGCGACCAGGATAATCACGAAGACCTCCTGTGTATGGGTTGCCATTGCGTACGCTGACACACACACATACACACGCACACCGATGGTCACACCAATGTCCTTTAATCAAGTTTGACCACGACTGTTCCGGATGTGGCCCGGGGTTCGGAACTCGCGAAACTACCTCCGACGGTCACTTTTCCGGTTCCGGTTGCCAAACGGGCGAAGAAAAGTGCCCGAAAAAATGGCCAAGATTTTCCACTTCCACTTACCCACCGAGAGGGCCCATACACACACCAGCCAGCGCCACACGCCAAAGTATGTATCACCACGACGGCGAGACCATCACACCCGTGTGTGTCGGTCGTCTCTGTCTCTTTGGATTTCCGTAGAAATTATTTAACAAAATGGCGAAAAGAAAAATATACACACACAAACCGGAGACGGCGGTGGCGGCGGTGGACGACACGGTCTCTAAAACTGTATTTTTTGTTCCGTGTGTCTTCCTCCCGATTCATATTAATACGCACACACATACATGTACGTGCGATATGCAGTCGCAGTCTTTATTTCTTGGTGCGCGCAGCAGCACGATCATCATTGCACTCACACAAACAAGCAATAGGCGCTCGATGATGGTTTTTGTTTTACATTCAAAGACAAACACACACAGTAGGCTGCGGGTGTGTGAGTGTGAATTAAAATCATGCGCGATTTTAGATTAGCGTGTTGGGTGACGGGTATTGGTGAAGCCGATCGCCTTTGCTTGTACTTGTGAGATCTGGGCGCGCACACCAATACATCGCTGTGACTGTAATTGATGTTGTGTTGCATCAATGACTGTGATGTCACTTCAAGTATGTATCATGAACTTTATGTCACAAGTGCGTAACTTTAATGACAATGTAGAACAAAATAAAACATTCAAGTCAAGACATAAAAAGTGTCACATTTTGTCAACAAATGATTTCAAACCGTTGTCACGCGACATCATCGATGCGCAACACTTTTCCCGTCACGCAACACCGAGTTCATTCATCGTGCCGGTTGTGTCGCGTTACACGTGATAAGACCGCCGTCTCTCGCACATAAACTCAACCCATCGTAGTGTGCGTGCAGTGTTTTGACGTCTAGTCTGTTTCGGTTGTGGTAGTAAGTCGCGTGCTAGCAATCACCTTTACATACATTTATGTGGTTCCGCAGTGTGCAATATGTGTGTTGCGACCACCACCAACACCAGGGGTGCCAGATTGTTGACAAAAAGAGTTATTGTTGCTACTTTTTTGTTGTGTCGATGCTAATTTTAGAACATTTCTGCAGTTTTTTTAAAAAGGTTCTATAAACCAAATTTTCAATTTTTGCTTTTTGGGTGCTTTAGAACCGCCTTGAGTCAGGGGTTATCAAAAACACCCAAAAAGCAAAAAATGAAAATTTGGTTTATAGGACCTTTTCAAAAAAAAACTCCAGAATTTTGATCAGTGATTATTGAGAAGGTATTTTTGTTGCGATAATTTGAAGTTTTTGATTTAAAAACATTTTTTTGATTTTTTATCAAAAAAAGCAACTGACATTTTAAGTTCAGAATGTTTGTTTTCTTTTTGTTTTTATCCAAGCATTTCCGTTAAAAAATCAATAAAAACAATAAATTTAGAATCAAATCACGTCAGTTCCATCGAGCAGCACTGAATAATCACTATTCAATTGTGTCGTAATTTATCTCGATAAATAATACGACGTAATTAAGCTAGCCCTGCTCAACTCCATGACCAAGGTCTTCTTTTTAGTCATGGGTGATTTATTTGTCACATTACACGGTGTACGTGTGTGTGTGTGTGAATGTATGTGACATGGCATCGTTTGATCATGAGAATGATGTGATGATAGCACTGCGATGTGTACACATCGTGAACTTTGAACTGATCGGGACAGGGTGACCAGTTCATATCAAAAATGATTATTGTTAAGAACAAAGACAACCAATTTGTTTGGAAATTTCTTTTCAAATGCGGTACGGATTAAGACCGTAATATTGATACGTTTGATCAATACCTGATAAAAAGATCAAAACAGGGTGATAAACTGAACAACTGTCAAAAATTGTTCTGTCACAAAGGTAAACATTATGATTATGATTATCTCAAAACTAAAACAGACTGCTATTTGTTAATGTTTACATTGTTTTGCTCAAAATTTGGCCGTCTTTCAGCATGCCAAGCCAAGGTCAAGGTCGAACTCAAAACAACTCGACAGCGGCGATCAAAAATCTACGAACGTCAATTGAACGCTCAACACCTCGTCGGCCATCTTTGAGCCCCAGCTCCGTCTTCAATGCGTCTAAAAATAGACAAATTTGGTAGCGTAATTCAATTTTGACCGATTCTCACCTCGCGCGACAAGCATTCGACAACGCGCTGTGTAACGTCACGTCAACCCAAGAGAGACAAACATCGAATTCCACACGTCGTAACGACGCATCCGCAACTACGAAAATCCACGATTGAAAGAAGCAACGGGCGAGCGAAAAACCTGCCTGCCTGCCAAATGCACAGAGCTGAACTCCGGGAAGCGGAGGTCGGTCGGTCGGCCGAGTCCGGCCCCGATCGCTATCTTGAAATTCGCTAATTTGTTTGAACGAACACGACAGCCTCTCAGCTCAGTCCGCCAGCCCAGCAGCAGTAGGCCACAGACACACGAAAACGAGGGGTGTTCAATCAAAACAAAAGCAGCACTGGCAAAAGGCATGCGTCATCGCGAGCGGAAGGGAAGCGGCAAGGGGTAGGTAGGAGCGAGCGAACGAAAGAAAGAACGAAAAAAAAAAACAAACGGGAAAACACCTTCCGAGCCGAATCGGCTCTCGAAGCACTGACAGAAGAGGCAGAACGAACAGTAGGCCGACAACACAACACCGGAGCGCTAGCGCTCCTCTCCGCCTGCTACGATAGTGTATGCAGAGAGCGAGCACACAGCAGTGTTGGTGTTGTTGACGCCGGCTGGGCAGTAAACAAAAGGGGCAGACACACGACCAGACCAGACCGAACCAGACGGCGGAATGCCGAGATCGGGACTTTTAATTCATAAATTTCTGAACGACGACCCCGTCGGTGGTGGTGGGGCCAGGAACTCACCAACACACGAGCACGGACCATCAACAGCTGGTCGGCGCTGAATGGAACGGCGAGAGAGTGAGAGAACTCGCGAGGCACTCGCGGATGGCACCAACACTACGAAACGAATTCGAGTGGTAGTGGTGTGGTGCGGATGGGACCAGAAGAGAGTGGAGAACCGGAGAAGTTTTTGACAGACAGCTGAATAATGTTTGAACTAGTTTTGCGCCGCTACATGATAACTTCCGATTGCGGCCATATTTAGATAATCGAGTAGTGGTTCCCAGCGGACCGTGAAGTAGTGGTTAAATATAGGCGCTCGGTTGTGGTTTTGCGGGTTGTGCAGGAGGAATTTAATCTTTTTTTTTTGTGGTTTCATGCGTTTCCCAATCACGGACGTTGACATCGAGTAGCCTTGTCTTAAGTCACTGAACTTTTTTATGAAATTTTTAATTATCATCCGATGATTTTATTATGTATTAAGGAGTCTTCTAAGCAGAATTCAATTTGAGTGCTTGAATGGTCTTTTCTTTTTGCTTAGCAGAATGAAGTTTATGCTTTATTGACTGCTATTCGAGGATTCTATTATGCCTTCAACGATCTTCTTGTGCCTTGCCAGACTTTTAAATATTTTGTGCTGTTATCCAGTGATCTTATTATGTATTCAGGAGTCTTCAAAAGAGAAGTTTTTTTTGCAGGTTACTGGATTTTTGCCATTTTTTTGCTAGTATCCGATGATCTTCAAGAGTTGGGAGCAGATGCTTCTGAGTAACAGGGCCGTAAGCTAGTGTCTTCAATAATTTTCCTTGGTGGTCGATGTTCCTTTTGAGTAACGGATCTTGAGGTCTTGGTTGAAAAACACATTTTAGCACAATTCGCTACTAACCGATGATCTTATTATGTATTCAGAAGTCTTCTAAGGAGAAGTATCTTAAGCAAAGCAGTGTTGTCAGCTAGAGTCTTGAATATCTTACTTTGGTAGACACTGATCCTTATGAGTAACAATGATTAATGTGCTATCCGATGATCTTATTATGTATTCAGGAGTCTTCTTGGGAGAACTTCCATTTGGATAGCAGTGTTGTCAGCTGGATTCTTGAACACTTTTCGTTGGTAGTCGATGATCGTTTTTGAGCAACAGGTCTGAGGTATCAACTGAAGAGTCTTGAGTAACAGATCTTGAGGTCTAAACTGAAAATTAGAGAAAATTTTGAATAATTAAGTCTGTCGATATCCCATTTGTTTTGAGTATAAGTTGGTAGCCGATGTTCACGGCCGGTTCTACCGCGCGCTGACATTTCGATTGGATCATCACTTTTACGAGTTCGATGAAAATTTCAAGATTACCATCGCGACACCACTCGCTATGACGTAAAGTTTTCGCCCCTTCTCGCCGTGTCCACACTTGTCGAGGGCAACCACAATTACGGTACGCGCGGCTTATTCAATTCCTTTTTTCGCTGACTGTACAAAACAAAACTTCTTGCCGACGACGACGACGACGAGTCCATCCTGCAGGTTCTCGAGACTCTCTCTCGTTCTCGCTCTCACGATTCTCGCCCTACGATCTTCGAGCAGAGGGACTCTCCTCGGGTATTTGCTGTGTGCGGTCGTTCCATGGGTCGAGTTTGATTACCAAGAAACAAATACACAATTTATATGTATATACTTGATATTCATTCGTATTCAGCGCGGACACGAGCGCCTCCGTGTGCCGTTTTTTTTTCGCCTTGCACATTCAACACACCGTGCACACAGAAAATCCAAATATGGCCGACGTCGATTTTTCTTCAAAGACGAGACGGAACGTGATTGCGCACCACTGTTTTGTTTTTTCGCCCTTTTTGCGGTGGAAATCTTTCCGTATCTTTTTCGGTGGAAATTTATGGTTCGTGTGAACTGGACGTAAATAAATATTTTTAAAATATATAATTACCAATACTATCACAATTCATCGCTCACTGCAGGCACACATGGGCCCGTCAGTGATCGTCGGGTTTTTTTTCGAGTAATTTGATATTTTCTGCTTTATCGTAGCAGGCACACAGCTATTTTTCCGACCGACACTGATACAACCACAGTAGAGGTCCCTCGTTGTGTGCGGCGGGGGCTTCACTGTACACTACGGCGACCACAACAAACTGTCACTTTCCGTGCGGAGGAAATTTTCCGGACCACTTGGAGCGATTGGCCCATTTCGCGCAGCACCGCACTAAATCCGAAATTCCAATATGGCGACACACCATCAACCAGTCAATAATGAATTGTACAAAACACACACACACGCGCGAACGCTCGCAGCAGGCTGTGCGAGCAACAACAAGAAAGCGCAAAGCCGAAAATCACCAAGTAGAGGCGAAGATGAGAGAGAACCGGGCACAGGCAGAAAAAAATGTGTGTGAATTAAATTTAACGTGCACGACACGACCGAGTCTGTGTGATTCAAGAACAGACGGCGCTCGGGCTTCGCCACTTGGCAGATCTGAGAGTGGTGCAGCACCCCCTCGCTTGAAGCAGGGATCCTCCGGGCAAAACACAGAGTGCACGCTCTGTTGTGTACACATACACAAGACACACAACACCGCGCGGCGGAGAAGACGACGACGAAACTCTCGACGCGACCCGACAAGAATAAAAGCTCTCGGACGACTATATGAGTGAGTGCGCACATCAACACACGAGAGTCGAATTATACCGCGAAGCGGAGAGAGAGAAAAAAACAACAACAACAACGACGACGACGACGAAAGAAGGAAAGAATCAAGCAGCCGTATTAGACGAAGAACGGAGCAGCGAGGCAACGTGGAGGAACAAAAAAAAGAAACAAGAGAAGGAGCGAGGCGAAAACTCGAAACTGACTGACAATGCACCGCAATGTTGCGTGAGCGCGGAAGAGTAGGCGAGACGCGGAGCGAGAAACACAACAGGCGAACACGAGGAAGTAAGGGAGAGAGAAAAAATGGCAAATCAAATTTACATTCCGTTGCGAACGCGGTCGTAGTCGGCGGCGGCGACGGCTCTGTTATCAGTCATGCACTCGCGTCGAACGAGCGAGAGGAGAGACAGTTCGATTGCGGGAGAGGATTGCTCTCGCGGCTGTTTCGTCTACACCCAGAGGATGTGTTTGATGCAAAAAATGTTGTTTTAGCAATTTTGACAAAATTTTCCAGAGAAAAATGCTGATTTCTTTTAAAAATCCAAAATGTAGGTAGTTGAAATTGACATTTCGAAGATTTCTGTATAATTGTCGATAAATCATAAACAAATATTCAAAATTAATACAATTTAATTACCACTTCCGACATCAAGATCGGCGTGTGAACGTGCGCGAGCGTCCGACCGTGGCCAAACTTTTTAACCGGTCCGCTTTGTGCCTTCATTCGCACCTTTCGGGGTGAAAAATATGTGTGAATTGCATGCATGTCTGCACCGCACTCACATCATCATCGCGCGCGCACGCTCTCTCCCTGCACCCCCTTCGCTCTTTCTCTTCCTCGTCTGTCACGATGTCGTCACAATTCTTTATTCGTTTCGCTCGCTCTTTCGCCGAGAGTCTCGCTCTCCTCTCTCCTACCGGACCATATGATCGCTCCGCTAGTGTTGGTGCGTGGTTATCAGTCAGTCAGCGCGTCGAATGTTTGTTTACGTTCTCGCTAATCTGTGTTTACGCTCTCTCTTTCTCTCTCTTGGGACCGCCGCCGGCGGTCGTTCCGCCGGTCATCCCCCTCTCTCCCTCTCTCTCACAGACGGGAGGCCTTTCGGTGCGTGTCGACGACGAATGTCGTCGAGTCGGCGCTCATGGCATGCTGTGGCGGTGGTTATAAATAGACTGCGGCTTGTAATGAAACCATTCTAGAATTAAACCTCGCGCACAAGAGAGAGAGAGCGAGCGACGGAGAGAGTGCGAGTGCGGAGAGGTGGCGTGGAATGCAACTTGAGTTGACTCGTCGGGAGAGAGAGCATGGCCTGCTGTGCGGCCAACAAGGCAAAGATTAATGATTGGTGGACGCGGAACGGGTGAGAGCGCGCGCCCGCGACCTTGGTGTCCCTTGTTGAGGTAGAGATTATCAGATTAGCGGGGCGGCCCCTCGGAGGGAGGGGGGAGGGGTCCATTGTTTGCGGAAAATTTTAGGTGAAAATATACGTTTCGACAGTCAAAATTCAATAATAAACTGGTGAAACATATGTGAAACGAACAAGTGAAAGATTTTGAATACCTGTATCTCGAGCTCACTTCAACCTCATTTGACGAAAGACCCCTCAAACGAAAGAGAGTTACTTTACGTATCTTCCTGTGACATATCACATTTATTAAACATTTAAAATAGTCAATACGAAACCAGATCCATTAGCGATGGTTGGGCGTTGACGCGGAAGAAAAAATCTGACCACTTGGTGTCATTTCTATCCTGAACAAGAGCGACTCTTGTTCGTCGGGTCGCCATTTTCTAATCTGCACCCCTTCTTTTCTTGTGACAAATCGCGAACGATATTTTTATAATTAATTCTACCAAAGGTATCCAATTTTATGTTCTAGCCTGACAGGTTTCTCTCGAACAAGCCCGTTGATATTAACACCCCAGAAACGGGCCGTGTTGAAGTCGTGCTGCCAAGTGGCCATTTTTTTTTTTTTTTTTTTTTTTTGTGGGATTTAAGACTACTGCGACCATTTAGTTGATCTATTGTAGTGTACCCCTAATTACTGTCGCATATTTTCAGGGTGACAAGTCACCATTTAGGGTGACCGCCACTGACTGAGGATGCGATATACCCCAGTTTGGCGTTGCTTCGAGAATGAAGTCAACAACCGAAGTGGGATTTTCTGAATAAATTTCTGAGGGAGTTAAAATCCCTTTATTGAAAAATTTAATTCTTTTTGCAATCAGTGCACCACACTCACACAGTAAGTGCCTTGAAGTTTCCACTTCACAGTCACAGAGCCTACAGATATCAGTTTGACTTCGCGTTAGCTTTTTCAAGTGATACCGTGATGGGCAATGTCCTGTAATTAATCCAATGTATATGTTTAGTGACCGTTTATTCAGACCAAGTGGCCATAAAAAGATATTTACCGATCGTTTAGTTGTCACTACAATTTGGCAGATAAACGATAATTTGCTAGATCGTTGCGAAAGCTCGATTGAGGGATTATAAAATGCGACTGCGGGGAAGCATAATAAAAATGTAAATTTAATGACAACCCCCGTGTTTTGCACTTGTAGTGGTGGTGTTGTGCATTCACCGAAAACGGCACAACACATAATTGAGTCACCGACTCTCGGGCCGGGTCACAACCAGAAGTTCCACCTCTCTTGGGTGTGTGCGGTTTGGTTTTGTTTAATGGGTTTTCTTAAAGGAAAGCACGACGACGACTAAGGTTGTGTTGGTGTGTGGTTTTTATCGTTTCCCCACTCACTTGGGCAATTAAAGCGGCAATTAATCGCCAATTTGGGTTGGACTTCATCGCTTTCTCGTATCAATTTAGTTTCTTTTGGACCACCCTAACGGAACGATAAGTTTTGTTGTTTTTGTTTTTTTTGCTGATCAACTGTCAATTACTTGACGTTGCGCGAATAATGGCGGCTAAGCTGACGTTTATCGCGCCGCGCCAATATCGGGGCTTGTGATGACGCTAATGACAATGAAAGGTAAATAAAAATGTGCGCGCAAGTGGAGTAAAAAGCGAGGAAGGAAGCCCGAGTGTGTAAAACCGGTTCTGGTGGTTGTGTCCAGCAGAGGGTCACACACACACACCGTTCAGTCATGGACGGAAAGGGGTAAAAAGAGTGGACGGTTTTATGATCTTCAAGATCTGTAAAGGCGTAGAGTGTGACAGTTGCTTGCACTGCTTGAGCAGGTCCCAGTCAACTAGGGTCACTGAGATTTGACGAACAATCTTGAGCAGTTTTAATAATGCTTCAAATACAGTCCAGACTCGATCATCGGAAGGCCTCGGAAAAAAAATCACTTAGGATAATCGAATCACGAACAATTTTTTTTCTTCGTCTCTTTTTTGATTGTCGAGCTCAAGTGTGACCCTTGAGGTGACCCCTAAACTACGCAAAAGTGGCTTAGAATTTTTAAATCCAAGATGGCGGGCAATGTGGTGGTGACGGAATATAGAAAAAATTCACTTTATTATTTAATAGACAATCAAATATTCAAATTTCACTAAAATGGGGTCGCAGAACTTTTTTTTTAACCGAACTTCGGATAATCGAAACTTTGGATAATCGAGGCATCGGATAATCGAGTGTGGACTGTATAAGGTTTTTAAGCTTTACAGAAACTTTTTAGTGCAACACGATAGTGTAATAAAAAAAAAGGAGTCATTCAAGATCATTTTTACACGTATGTGTTAGCCATTCACAAATCACGCGGACTAGCGAAGGAAGAATCTTCATCAAATGAAAATCGTTTTGACGCTCATAAAGTGAAAAAAAAACAGAAAAAGAGCATGGCTCTCCTCGTTCGCGCACGAAAGATCGGTGAAAGAAAACTCAAAAAATTATCAACATCAACGTCAAGCATCGACAAATGACTTGTGAGTTTTCGTAGATGAACAATGTTTGTAAACATTCCGAAATAAATTTATTTAAGTGGTGCTTAAAACGAGATTCATACAAAAAATTTCTTCTGATTGGTGAAGAAAGTTCGCAAGCGAAAAGATTTTTTTTACGATTTTTCCATCCCTGAGATGAGATGTAAATCGTCAAAAATGTCAGTGGTTGGTAAGAGCACAAATGTAAACTATCTTTAAATTTTTTTTGCAGGGCATTAAAATATATATTTTCATCCATTAAAAAAATAAATATGAAGACATTTGGATATACCTTTGCCGAGATATAACTATTTTATGTTAGCAGTTTCAAACAACGGGTGCCACGATATCTCAAATCTGCTTTGATCAAATTGGCTCAAAATTTTGGTGAAGACTCGTTGAACCGGTCCTGTGTGCATGACGAAGGCCGATTTTCAAAAACTTAATTCTAAAAAAAGATAAAAATATTTTTAAGTTTTTCATATAAAAAATCGTCAGTTTTTGATTTTGTATTTTTTAAAAAAGCAAAATTTCAAAATCGGTCTTCGTCATGCACACGGAATATGTCTTGAGAGTCTTCACCTCAAATTTCAACCAATTTGGTCCTCCCATCTCGAGATATCGTGGCACCCGTAAATCAACTCGGTGTTTAGAGAAAAACGTTTACAAAGTTTGACAGTTCGCTTTGCGCATGGCAAAATTATGAACTTAATTCGTCTCTTTCTCAGTTCAGTCACGAAATGTCTTCGTGAAACTTTCAGGAGTGATTGAAAATCATCTTTTTAGTGAATTAAGTGAATTTTCTGTAATATGAAATTTTGTGATTTTCTACATGTATGTAACCCCTTAAGGTGGTTAAAGCTTCATTGGCTAATGTAATTTTCACGTTGGTAATGTCGACTAGAAGTAATGCCAATTTGGATTGATTCCGACTCGGAGTAATGTCGAATTGGAGTTATGTAAATGTTGAGTCATTCTGACTAAGCCAATGCTGACTCATAATGCCGACTTGATGTAATGTACATTTAAGGTAATTCCAACTTGGATAATGCTGACTTGGAATAATATCGACTTGAGGTAATTTAGACATGAAGTAATGTCGACTTAAAGTAATGTCAATTTGGAGGGATTACAACTTGGATTATGCCGAATCCCAGTTATGTCGACTTGGACCAATGTCGACTTGAGAAAATTCAAATTTGAATGAATGTCGACTTGGAGTAACTTCAGTAACTTCGATTTGGAGTCATTCGGACTTGGCAAATTTCAAAGTTACCCGAGCAGACGGAAATAACTTGGGAATAACATTTTTTGATATTGGAAAATACTAGGCCAATAACATATTATGTTATTTATAACAAGATTTGTTATTCGTCGTTATGATTTTTTTTGTTATTGGATTGTTATTGTAATAACAGATAAATAACATCTTTAGTGATTCTACGAACAAATCTTTGTTATTATTTTTTGTTATTTTAACAACTAATCCGATCATCCCAATAACAGTTGGAGTTATTCTTCCATAACAAAAAATGTTATTCCAAAGTTGTTTTGGCTTACAACCAATACCAGACCAATAACAAATTTTGTTATGATAACATAAACCGTTATTAAATCCTTATGCAAAAATGGATTTTGCAAGAAGATTCCATAACACTTTCTGTTATTTTAACAGTATTTGTTATTGAAATGGCATGAATTTTGTAATTACCGTCTGCCCGGGTATGCCGATTTAGAGTAGTGTCAATTTGGAGATATACCGACTTATACCGACAATTTGAGATTCCGACTGGTTTTTTTTTGTCGAGCCATAATACCACTGCGACCAATTAAAGAAATATTGTGGTGATTGGGATGATTGAACTGAAGTAATGTCGACTTGAATAATGCTGACAACTGACGCATGTCGACTTGAGAAAATTCAAACTTGAAGTACCCAGAAAAAAGCGTGGTTAACTCAACGTCGAATGTCGACGGTTTATTTTCATTCGAACATGTTCCTCCCTTTTTATGTTGACAGATGTTACTAGTTTTCGGCCAGGAAGCATGTTGTGAACATCTAAGTCAACTTTAAAGTAAGTGATCACTAAACTTTCCAATTCCGGTCGCTTTTTGCAATACCACAGAATCAAACAAGAGAAGAAGCAGCCAAGGCAGTGGACGCGGAAACGGTTTGCAGGACGAAGAAATTGCCAAAAATCCCACCTTCAGATTGCCTGCCACTCAAAATCTTCGGCAAGTATCTTCTCGTGGTAAGAAATATAATAATAAAACTGTGTGTTCATAAATGCTAAATAAAACACAAAAAAAAATCAACACCAAGCTTTTATTTTAGAAAAAAAAAGTAAGAAAACAAGCCAAAATAAACCAGGGTGACAAGGGCTAAACATCCCATGCAACCATGTAGTATGATGCAGGACTACTGTAGGACGTACACTGTCAACCTTATATTGACAGTTCGAAGCTCGACTGTCTAACGAAACTGTTTCAAAACAGCGCGATAGTGGTCCTACGGTAAAGCGATGGTAGGACCACTATTTGACCGCGTCGAACAAGATGGTAGTCCTACCGTCTGTCCTACCCAGTTCTACATTTTTCACCGGGTAATGTCGACTTGGAGTAATGTCAATTTGGAGTGAATCCGACTTGGATAATGCCGACTTGAGATTGCCGTTCAAGAGCCAAACGACATGCGACACCTAGTGTTGAGTAGCAGAACAGAGCGAAGAATGTCGATTGAAATTTCCGCCGTTTGAGGTTATGTATGCGAATTCTGTTTTGTTAAATTCCAGCGTTCAAAACAACTTTTGAGCAAAAATTCGAGCTGATACTTTGTTAACTTTTGATGCTCTATCATTTTAAACAATTTTATTTTTTCAAAATTATTTTTTTTTTAATTTTTTTTATTGCTTTACTTTATAGAGGGCAAAGAGTTAACAATCATACTACTTGAATTTTTTCTCAAAAGTTGTTCTATAAGCTGTAAATTCAATTTTAAGTTTGCATTCCTATGTAACCGAACAGCGAAAATCTGAATCGTCATTCTTCGATGCTTTGCGCCATCTGTCGGAATTTTTGAGCTTTTGATCGCGAATAGTGCAGACTACGAACAGAGTGAAATTTCAATAATATCGACTTGGTGTAACTCAGTCTTGGAGTAACGTCGGATTGGGTTGATGCTGACTTGGAGTAAAGCAAACTTGTGGTAATACCAGCTTCAAAAGATTTAAACGTAGAGTAACGTAGACTTGGTGTCGACCTGGAATAAAATTCGAGCTCGAAGTTTCGTCGACCAAACCACTTCCGTTGACCCTCACAGCGCACCGCGCTGGTGATCCAACCTCGTTGTAATTATGCACCCACGAAGATGATTCAACTTTCTCCGCGTAGGTTTGCCAGCCATAATGTAGTGCAGCCGGACGTATTTTCGCGTTCGATTCCGCGTCACATTCCGCACGACACTGAACAAGAGTGTCCACCGATGATGACGGACGACGGCGACGAGTTTGAACTTTCCATTTTTTTTTTTGCTATTGGAGACCGTTGTTCGGGTGCAGCACCAAATTCGCCCATTTGGCGGCCATCTTGGAAAATGGCCGAAACTGCTGTTCGGTTGCAGTGCTTTTTTTTTGCCTTTGCTTTCTTCGATATGATAAGTGGAAGATGCTCACTCGCGGGGTGGCGATGACGAAGATGAAGAAGTTTGAAGGTAAATCAAGAAGACGAAGATGAAACGAACGGAGGAATTCACGCTGGAAGCTGGTCGGCAGCGGAAGTAAAGGTTCGAGGGCTAGGAAAAGCAGCAAAACTTCGGGGAAAGGGAGGGTGAGCGAGGAGTGTGGGAAGCTGCGGCGGAAAACGGGGAGAAAACGGGCTATATTTGTGTATTATACATATATAAAAAAGCGAGGATGAAGGCAGATTGCGGCGGCTATATCTTGCTGGTTGTACCTTCTCGCCTCTATGTATTTACAGCAGCGCGCGGCCCCGGCCAGCTCGGTGTTTGTTACACTTTAATACCCGGTACCTTTCGAGTGCTCCTCAGTCATCATCGGACCGACCGACTGGTTTAGTCAGTGCAAACGTCCGACTATCTCTTTGCTCGCTGGTTTGAGTTCTGCACCAAGCCCCGTGCCATTGCCACCAAATTCTCCTGGCCTATGAGTACTTATTTTTATATAACCCCATCATGCATAAGTACGGTACGACCCGAGAGAGAAGGCGGAAAATGCCACGAAACTCGGACAATTAGTTTCGAAAACTCACACCACTAAACTCTCTCTAAAGCCAAAACGTACCGCGTTGATGTCCAACTTTGAACGCGCTGGCTACCTTCTGCTAATGGTTCCAGCTCAATAGTAGGACCATCTACCCTAACACCCATCACCGCTGCGATGGCGCCATCTTGCTTTGACATTGGTTTCATTATCAGTTGCACGACCAGTTTGGTCGGTTCCTTTCCAAAGGCAACTATTTTTGAATTCTCGAGCTTTTCCCAACTTCCCATGAGCATGGTTCACTGCCAAACGAGTTGCTACTCCGTTATCGAAAGATCAGCTGAAGTTAAACAATTTCACTAGTCAATACCGGCGCCTTCCCAAGAAGCCTCGTGGACGAAAAATCGGTAAAAGGAATCAAAAAATCACTACCACACCTGCAAGTATAACGTCACACGTCGAAAAATGACCTGTCACTTTTTGTAGATGGGCAATGTGTGTAAACAAAATAAAATTAATGATTTTAAGTGGTGCTGATAAGGAAATTCACAAAAAAAAAATCATCTGTCGATTGATTTTCTTGGAGATTTTTTCGGGAGAGATTTTCTTTTGCGTGATTTGCCTCGTCTCTCTTTCGCGGGTGAAGAAAGTTCGCAAGCGAAATTGATTGTGTTGCGATTATTCCATCCCTGCTCCATACATTTATTATACATTTTTTTTTTCAATTTTCTCACACAAACTTCAACTTTGAATATTCCAGGGAACAACATTTAGCTTGGACCAGAATCATTCAAAGTTGAGAGTTCAAAATTAAAAAAAAAAAAATTCAAAACCTTGCTCCACAAACTAAATTTGGAACCCTGAGGTATATTAGGCCTCGGGTCCGCATATTGTTATTACATGAGAAAAAAAATCTAAAGAAATAAATGTGAAAACATTTGTTTAAGTTTCTTAGCAGGTCAAATAAAGGCCAGACCTGATACAGTCATGCCCCGGTTGTGTACGCCTCGGTTTTGCAATGCTCCGGTGCTTAACTGAAGCACATATGAGAGAGAGACATTGGCTATTGTCGTATGAAAAATCATACTAATATCAAAAAATTAAAGTGTTTTGGCATCGGGATGATGTCAGCTATCGATTGCACTTATAATTAAATGAAATTTTTAAAGAAAAATACGTATTTTTCCTGTATTTTTAAAATGCAATGTTTCTCGAAAAAATACTCAAAATTATTTTTTCAAGAATCGAGACTAACATTTCAAAAGGGCCAAACATTCAATATCACGCCCTTTTAAAATGTTAGTCTTGGTATAAAATTTTTGAAAATATTTTTTTCGAAAAATTTCGCAAATGCTTCATATTTTAACATTGTAAATCAGACCATTTAGTTGCTGAGATATCGACATTAGAAAACGGTGGGTTGTTTGGGTGAGACTTAGAAAACATAAATTTTCCTGTTTTTAAGCATTTGCATGGCAATATCTCAGCAACTAAGGGTCGTATCAACAAAGTGCAAAAAAAGAAAATATAGAAAATTCATTTTCTAAAAAAATTTTTTTTTTTCAAAGGTGGGCAAACATGTGCACTTATTTAAAAAAATGAAAAACTGCAACTATTTTCATAAAAGTTGCTTAAAAGTGGCTTTAACTTGAAAACAGTGCAATTTATCAAAATTTCACTAGAGTACTTTTTGATTGCAATATTTCGATTTTTTGAAAAATCAGTATTGATTGAAAAAATTAAAACTCGGTCAAAGATTTTTTGCACAACCTGGAAATTTCTGAAAAGTTTGCATTTAATGTCCTCTAAAACATATCAGAAAATGAAAAAATTTTTTTTTTTGCAAATCAAGTTTAAGTGACAAAAAGTTAAATAAAAATCACCTTTTTTTACCGTGTATCATTTTGGTCCAGTGTAGTCCATATCCTTACCTACAACTTTGCCGAAGACACCAAATCGACCAACAAATTCCTTCAAAAGATACAGATTTTTGAATTTTCATACAACAATTTTGTATGGACAGCTGCCAAATTTGTATGGAAAATTATAAGGACAAACTAATAATGCGAAATGGCTTCTTTGGGCATACCGAAAGGCACCAAAAACGTTTCAGCCGGATTAAAAAATATAAAAAATAAAATTGAAGAGAAAAGACAGATTTCGTAGAGAATTGCTTTATTGCAAAATGGGTATCAAATGATCGGGATTTTCTCATACTACGTATATTTGAAAAAAAAACTTATAATTTAAGTTTTTTACAATATGGGTATCAAACGATCTGGATTTTTCCATACATTTTGAAAGTTATAACCCATTTTTTTTAAATACTCAAATTTTTCTCAAAACTACATATTTTTGAAAAAATACTCAAAATTTCATTTTTCACAATATGGGTATCAAATGATAGGATTTTTTTTGATACATTTTGAATGTTATAACAATATTTTTTGAAAGTGCTTAAAAAAATCACAAAGCTACGTATTTTAGAAAAATACTCAGAGTTTCACTTCTTTCCAATATGGGTTTTTTTTTTTCAATATAGTATAATTTTTTTGAAAATACTCAAAATTTTCACGAAACTACATATTTTCGAAAAAAATCGAACACTCAAAATTTCAGTTTTTTGCAATATGGATATCGAACGATTGGGATTTTTTCATACACTTCGAATTTTCTAACACATTTTTTTGAAAATGCTTAAAATTTTAGTTTTTTACCATTTTTTTGAAAGTACTCAAAATTTTCACAAAACTACGTAGTTTCTTAAAAAAAAATCAAAATTTCAAAATGTATTACATTTGAAAAGTTTGAAAAAAATCCGATCATTCTTTACCCAACTGAGATTTTGAGTGTTTTTTTTTACGAAAATACGTAGTTTTGTGAAAATTTTGAGTATTCTCAAAAAAAATTGTTATTACATTCGAAATGTATCAAAAATTCCAATCATTTGATACCCATATTGTGAAAACCAGATATTTTGAGTATAATTTCTAAAAAAGTAGTTTTCTAAAAATTTTTAGTATTTTCAAAAAATGTTGTCATTACATTTCAGTTTTTTTAATTGTATGACATTCGAAATGTATGACAAAAAAACGATCATTTGATACCCATATTGCATTAACAAATATTTTGAGGTTTTTCAGAGTAAAAAAAAAAAAATGCATTTTCATAATACAGGAAAAATACGTATTTTTGTGAAAATTTTCATGTGACTATAATTACAATGGATAGCTGCCATCATCCCGATTCCAAAACACTATAATTTTTTGATGTTCACCCAAAGTTAAAGAACGAGGGGATAGTCCTCACGAAAAGAAACGTGAGGAAAGTGCTATTTTGCGAGAGTGTAGTCCTCTCGAGTGATCATTCGTTCATTGGAACAGTTCATCCTATTGAGTGGCTTATATAGACAAATGACCGCCACTTGGTCATCGAACCATGGTGGCCCATACGGCAAAGGCACGGTTCAATATGCCGAAGGTCTTGGGTTCGAGTCTCGGTACCGGTAATTTGAAACCGGAAGATGAACCCATGAGTAAAGTACTCTCGGTAATTTCGGGATTTATCCTCTCAGTCCACACACAGTACCATTTTACTACCGAATCGTGCTCTTTATCCTCTCGTATGCCGATGTCCAATTCTGGGTGTTTGCATGAATTTTACTCCAAAAATTCTTTGAAGTAATATGAAAATGACGAAGATGATTTTTTTTTAAAAAAATTGTAACAAGCAAATAACCACTCAAATTGAATTAACACTGGAACGTCCAACGCATGTCCAACTTACACGGACGCCCAAGCCTCCCAAAAAAGGTGGAACGGTAACTTCAACACGCCCGTTCTCGGGCATAACTCAACCAATCGGGACGATTCTTGTTCCCAGTGATTTGTAAGAATGTCTAGATGATCCTAAAATTTTGCAGAACTTGATTTGAACAAATCTGTAATTTCTGCGACCGAAAACATCGTTCCAACTTTTTTTAAACGACTGCCTCCGCGGAATTTTCGTCGAATTTTTTTTTACACGCGAAAAAAAAAAGTTGGAACGATGTTTTTGATCGCAAAAATTACAGATTTGATTAAATTAAGTTCTGCAAAGGTCTAGAATCATCTAGACATCCTAACAAATCACTGGAAAGAAGAATCATCTTGATTGGTTGAGTTATGCCCGAGAACCATTGAGTTGAAGTTACCGTTCCAACTTTTTTGGAGCCTTGGGCGTTGGAATGTTAAAATGGGTTCGCAGAACTCGTATTCGATATTCAAAGTAAGAATATGAAAATTGAGAAAAAAAACATTTTGTATATGATTCAATTATCCGAAGTTCCTATAAGAATCTTTCGGATGTTAAAACATGATTCTGTATAGTTAGCAAAGTCAATTTTGTATGAATATTTGTTTTCAGCAGCTTCAACCTCGAGTATCTTGTCTTATTCTTAAAATCTTATATTGACAGAACAGCTTTCAAACGGTGTTACGATTTGGTTTAGTTGCATCTGATATCAGAGATCTTTCATTTGGGTGTAATTTGGCTACAGACGTCGAAAACCGACAAATATAGCAACAAACTCGTTCAACTTCAACCAGTGAACTCCCGTTGCGGTGCACCGCTGTACTGATAAGGTAACAACATACGGCCAACGCCGAGCCCGAAAAAGTCACGTCTGTTCCAATTGAGTCGCGCAAATCGACGACATTGAACAAAATCCCCGTCCGTCGGATGGACGTTTACTTCAACCGGGCAATGTGTAAGTTGTATCAACTCTGTCCCAACAAAAAAGCTGACTGCGGATTGTGTAAAGACAACAAAATCGACAAAACTGACACATCAGCAAGCAAATATGTCGAGTTGAAGAAGGACGAGGTGGATATTGATTTTTCGGAAGATTTTGTTTCGAGCAGGCAGCAACGGCTAATTGCTGCTCACCGAAAAAGCAATCTGACGCTTTTCCACACGTAAACATATACGAGAGTGCGGGTATATTTACTGGCGAGGAGGGGCACAGGGTGATCCACAAAACCGACTCTCGACAACGCCGCGCTTTATTCGTTTTAAATAATGTGGCAAGGCAAGACTGACTGCTGCTGGCCAAATGGCAAACAACAGCACATCGTTCAGCCACCACTTGAATGGAAAAATTTCGTCCAGGTTTGAAACAAATATCTACTCGTCGTCGTCGTCGACCGGGGTTGGGTTGGTTCGGTCAGAGTGGAGGTACAGGGTGGTACACGCGAAAGGTACAAATACTTCTATATGGCCTCCTCCCGCTGCTGGTCGCGCACCACCGTATAAATACACTTTTTGAATTAAGCATAAGCATAAGCATAAGCATAAGCATAGGTGCCCACCCGCAGTTGCTACTCCGTTATTGACCAGGACCTCCAGAAGTTACATCCACGAGCCGTGGAAGATAAGTGGGTGCTATCTTTCCTCGCTTCGCAACTTCTCAAAGGCCCCTATCATGCTGATCAATACCGGCGCCGGCCACGACCAGTGGTAGGGTCACGGGAAGTGGATGGGAATGTTAGTCCGATACTTGAGTGATAGAGACCGCCCAATCGACTGCTTCTCCGACAAAGTATCACATGAGTTTTGAGGGGTTAGTAGATGGGTATGAGGTCAGGATTCACGAGTGGCAGTGATGTGACCATGAGCATTTTGTTTATCGGTTGAAATTTTAAATCTTAGGCAGCCGGCTGCGGAAAGATAAATAATTGATTATTTAAAAAGTTTGTTTTAATCGAACGCGTGCCAACCGAGCGGTAGTGCTATGGGCTGGACTTATCAGTATATTTTTACTGTTGGTACAATTAAGATAACGCGAGCAAATGTCAAAAATAGTAGATGAGTTAATACTAAAGCTGCCAGTTGGAATAAATTATTACGATCAACGAATATAAACGAAAAGAAAACAGGACACCACGTAACCGATTGTAATGAAATTAAAACAATAACTTAAACGAACTTAACCGGCGGCGTGCCTTCCTATCAACGATGATAAAGAAGGACTTATAAATTTAAAATATAAAAAGACTCCAAAAATACGTTGCATAGTAACCGCGAAGTCCCGCTACTCTCAATCGAATCCGAAAGATAGCTATCTAGAATTTTAAATATAGTATTAATTCGACCGCGATCCTCCAGAAATTCTTCGTCGGCGTGCCTTCCGATCAACGGTGATGTAAGAAGGGCTTTATTCATTAAAATGATTTTATATCATAAGCCTTAAAACATATTCGTCGGCGTGCCTTCCGATCATCGATGATATAGAAAGGACTTAATCCAGCAATACGACTTGCTTGTCTCGAAAAAAAAGAATTCGAATCGTTTCTATCGAAAACTATGTAAAGAGAACAAAAATAAACTCATTGGCCAACGAACGCGCGAACTAAAAATAAAGAAAAAATGAGAAGAAGAAGACCAATCACCCCATGCATACAAACAGCGACACAAAAGAGATGAAAACAACACGAATCAGAAGAAATCCAATCACCCCATGTACAAAAATAGCGACACAAAAGAGATAAAAAGAGATGAGAATAACACGAAAAAACAGGACTGCGCGTCCACACAGGCACCGCACTACTGATGCCATTATTTAATTATAATGACCAATCACCCCATGCACTCGAACGTATAAATACACTTTTTGAATTATAAATAAAAAAAAGATCATTGACGTCGACTCGGAGCACTATTAGTCGCGTGTAAACGAGCTTCTCACAGTCAGTCAGTTCAGTCGAGACGGTTGAACCCAAGCGACGATCATGATCTATGCGACGCAACGATTCAGAGGTAGCCATTTTGGGTTGGAGATCAGATTACAGGGTTTCGGAAAAGCCACTTTGTTTGACTTCATGATAACACCAACCGGCAGGGTAGGGTAATCCCGGGAGTCATTTTCAATGGAACTCCACTTATCTTGTGGCGCTAGTAGCTCACACGTAAACGCGGACTGTTGAGTCAATCGTATGCATACTTGAGTCTGATAGCTGAAAGAGGCTACTAAATAGCTTGCAAAGTGCGACTTCACAGGCAGTCCAAGTTGAGAGCAAATTGCGGAGTAATTTGCTACTGGTTGGCAATAAAAAAAGAGTGCTCATTTACGGATTAATATGGGTTTCAATCAAGTGCTACCTAATAAACATCTTGTGTGCCATTAAAATGTTTAACGCGATGTCTGGTACAAAATGGCAGGACAGATTTAGTTTATCGTTAAATCCATTTACTAATTTAATTACACATTATATACCTATTATTTAGTTACTTAGCGAAGGTTCAACACAGTAGATCAGATACGTACCTGCAATGAAAAGAAAAAGAGTAACAATTAGTTTTTGTTTATAATCATTCTGTATCATTCAGTAGTATTTAAAATTGAGGGTAAAAAAGGTGTTGAAATCGAAAATAAGTTTTGTATGATAACCAAATATTGATGAAACGGTAAAAAATCCCCCACACCCAAAATTCAGCGTCACTACCAACCAATACTACCAACCCACACCATCATATCAAATGTGTGCATTAGGGTGCCCAGAATATGGGACTTTTTCTCAAAACCTAACTCCACAAGCTGAATATTGTTCCTTGACCTATTTTAGGATTCTGGGCCAAATATGAGCAAAATCGGTCATCATTTGATACTCGGAGGTGAAGTTTGTATGGGAAAAATCGAAAAAATGTATGGAAAACCCAAGTTTCTTACGGTTTGGTCTGCACGGTACGCTACTTCCATCCAAATATTCTCAAAAGTGAGATTCTTATTGAAAATTTAATGCTCTACAACTTTGTAGAACATACCAAAGCTGTAAAACTCGATCCTGAAAAGTTATTAGTGATTTAAAAAAGTCATTTTTGCATGAAAAACATTTTTTTCGCCAACTTCGGGCTCGAGTTTCAATGGGTTAATCTCAACCAATTTCACTCAAAATTTACACAGATGCTTAAAATAACCCGAAACCCCGTTTTCCGCTTGTGGAGCAGGGGGTCATTTTTTCTGGGCACCCTAGTGTGCATTCATTAATGAAACAATAAATATCCAACAAGTTTCATACATCGACATCTGACCACTCCTTGTTCTCCAAGCTGTGGTGGCCGAGGCAGTTAAGTCATTGGCTTAGTCTGGCAAAGGTATCTGGTTCGACTCCCGTAGTCGGCACTTTTGGTTTTTTTGACGGATGATTTTTTGCTGCAAATGAACCTCGAGGGAATAATTCTCTCGCCCATCTCGAGCTGTGTCCATGAACGGTACCTGCGCTGCCCAGTTTTGGGTGCATAAATTTCAAGACAAAGTTTGACCAACTCCGATTAAATCTGATTATTGAAGTACTAGGATTGGGGGCGATTTCATCTATTCAAATTTGAATTTGTTTGGATGACAATTTTGGTTGGATCCATCATGCGACCTATTTTTTAGATAGGTAATCAAAACACATTTTAAATGAGTAAAAAGTTTGAAGCTCTGGCAACCCAAGCTAAAATTATGACCTCTTTAAGTTATATTCCTGTTTGATACCGAATCTCAGTCAATTTGATGGAAATGAAATACGATTATTTTATGCGTCCCATAATTTGATATGACCTTTAAAATGAAATTTGGTCGGATTTAAAATGCGATTTTTTTTTCGAAATTTTGAAGCATTTTCAAAAAGAAAGTATGGTTTATAAACCCAAACATGCAAAAAATGATTTTAAACGCAGGAGAATGTATTTTAATTTGATTGCAGCTGGTTGCACTTGAATTTTCATTGAAATTTTGAAGTTTATTGTAAAAATATTTTTTTTGCCACCTGATTTTTCGGGCCAATTTTGAAGGGGGGGGGTGACAAAAACTTTTAAAAATATTTGTACCAGCCTAATTGAAAAAAAACTAAAAAAATGTGCTTTTTCAAAAATACGTAGTTTTGTGGTTTGTATAATACTGAAAATAGTCTAAAGTCTAGTCCTAAAGTTTTTTTTTATCAATTTCGAAATGTATGTCAAATTTCGAACATCTTGTGCCTTTAATGCACTAATTGAAAAAAAACTTAAAAATAATATTATTTTTGCAATTCCGTCGTGAAACTATTTACTTTTCCTGTCATTCTTGAACGACGAAATAGCCTACTTTTCTGTACCAAAAATAACAGAATCGAATAGCAACACTTTTCAAAATAAATGCTGAAAAGTTCTACTTTTCAGCACTCAAATGGGTGCTGAAAAGTTGAACTTTTCAGCACTTGTTTTGGAAAGTAACACTTTTCAACATTTTTTTGATTTAAAGGATTTATTGACAAAATACATGAAAATTTGACATAAAATTTCACTCAGTGTGTGTTGCTATAGAACTCGTTGCAAAATTTGATTTTTTCAGCACTCTTCGTATTTATCCAACTCGGTGAACCTCGTTGGATAAATGTACGACTCGTGTTGAAAAAATCCTCTTTTTGCAACTTGTTGCATAAACTACTATTTTGTACTGTTGACCCTCAGTCCTAACCTGGTCGCAGCACCTAAGAGGAGCTAATAAAAATAAGTTAGACCGTTGCAAATATTTTTCAAAGTTTATATCGCCCCCACTTATATTTTCATGAAAATATAAGTTGAATTAACTGAAAACAATCTAAAATGCATTTTTCTGCATTGTTAATCACATTTAGCTTGTTTGGGCTGGATTAAAAATAATTTGAATTTTGGATAAAATTTCACCGCAAAAACTTTTTTTCGAAAAAATATTTTTTTTTTCAATACTTATGTATTTTGAAAACCTATGATTGTAAAACAAGTGGGCAGGTGTGTAATGCATTTAAAAACACATTCAAATGTTGAAACCACACCCAAAGGAAAAATATATCTCAAAATCTGCAACATTGAATTTGCTGCAGAAAATGTCACATTTTATAACATTTTTTGCAGCAAGGCCCTAGATCATTTTTGCCCGCGTGTAAAAATTTCAGCGATCTGCAGTTCTCACCAACACATATAATGCTGGCCCGTCCCCGAGCAACATTCCAAAGAGAAGCATATGTTGGTGCTCTTTCACTCACTTTTCATCAAGCGACCATGGCGCGGTGGTAGCGTGTCGGATCAATAACCAAGAAGTTGGTGGTTCAATCCTCGTTCTGTTAAGGTTTTTTTTTTGTAAAATATAACCAAAAAGCCGTCGGTAATGTCGTTATTGTCGGTAACGGGCAAAAATGTCATACTCCTATATCGCAAAAAATGCATGGGGACAGATTTCATGTCGATTCTGATATACTTTCACGCCGCCATGCATCACAATCATGCGACTGCCAGTTGTGTGCATGTCAGCCCCCCCTCGACTTTGGTCAGAGGCGAGGGACATAAACTTAAAAAAAATATTTGCAACGGCCTTATTGAAAAAATAAAAAAAAATGTACTTTTCAAAAATATATAGTGTTAAGGTTTTTGTTTTCAGTATTTCCAAAAAAAAAAAATCTTATCAATTTCGAAATGTATGTAAAATTTTTGATCATTTCATACCAATATTTTCAATTTTGTGAAATTTTGAGCATTTTTTTTAAAATAAGTAGGTTTGTAAAAAAATATACCCATATTGCAATAACATAAAAACAAGTTTTTTAAATACGTAATTTTGTAAGAAATCCAGAGTTTCATAAAAGTGTTGCGAATACAAAATAGAATCTATTAAAACACTCCTCAAAAAACAGGAAAAAAAACATATTCTTGTGAAAATTCCCATGATTTTTTTATTACAATATACACAGCTAAAATAGTTGTAATCCAGCTGCGTGTAAAAGTGCTAGGTCTAAAATAAAAATTGCATTATTTTAAACAATTTTATGTAATTGAAACCTACTTGACCGAAATGTCAAGCTGATATATGCGTTTATCCTGAAAGCTTTTCATTGGTCTGATGGCCGAGTGGGCTGAGGCGCCAGCCTTACTGTAGGTGCTGGGTTGAGTCCCGTCGGTTGCAACTTTTTTTTTTGTGTTTACAAAAATTGTACATGCAGCGTGTAATATTAAGTATTCATTTTGACGAAGGTGATGTGCATGCGATTTAACAATCGGATTTGTTCCTGTTTACAGCCACAACAACCCCGCTCTCCTGGGAACAAGAGAGCGCCAGAACACACTACCAAACTGAACCCATGAACTGTTACGAAAGTACGTGATGATGACGAGCATTTGGCTCGTCCGCCGACCATTTCTTTGACCTTCCAGCTTGACATTGCATTGTTTGGCGTTTCAACAGCAACAGCAGCAGTGTCTTAAATTGCTGTGCGCAGCTACTCTACTCGACACTACGGTTGATTACCGCAGAAATAAAAAAAACAACAACATTCGCCGAGTTCACCCTAATTTAGCCCTTTATCAGTCAGCGTGCTCGGTTATTGCTCGTCGTCGGGGAGGACTCTCGAGTGAGGTAAGGTGGGTCCGCACACATGCACAAATACAGTGCCAATTTGTGTGTCACAAACACAAACAGGGCCACTGTGTATCAGCAACGAAACTTTCGGTCGCTTTTCGAACTTTTTATACATTCTCGTGCCGTTGCCAGCCTGCCTGCCCAGTTGTTCACTTATAATTCTTCCGTGGCCCAGGCGTCAACCCTATAACCCGTCGTCGTCGTCGTCAAACCTTCCGTTCTGTGCGCGCGGTCCTCGCAAGTTCTGTTCTGAACCTCGGGGGTCGGTGGCGGTGGTGGTGGGTACACAAAATACATATTTTGCCTCTTTCTCCGCGTTGCTCCCAGCCCTGAACTGAACCACCCGGTTTATGTATACACTTTTGGATTGACGGGGAGGGTAGAGGGGAAGGGACGGTCGGAAAACACACATTACTCGTGTGGCCTTTATGTATCAACACTCACAAAAAGCGAGCAACTCTCTAAAGATACAGATATCATATCCAGCGAAACTTATGTACTTTTCAACGGCAGCACCAGCCAGCAGTTCTTTATGCACTTTTCCTCATCGCAACCTCGAACTGCCAGGCTGGTACTGTTCGCTTTCTACACATCGGTTTCTCACGACGTCGAATCCGCGCGCCCTCAAAGACTGACTAGTCACTGCTGCCTGAGTGAGCACAGCTTTGACTCTATTACTATGACCACTGCAGGTTCCGAGGCGCTGTGCCTTCTAGAGTGGCCCAGATTTAATGCACAAATGCACCAAGAGAACTATTTTGCTAAGGTATTCTGAGCCACACTGGCACTGGGTCAAGCTGGATCCAAACTGAACACTTTACCAACCTCATGGCAGGGTTGCCAGAACAACAAACTTAGCGTAAGGGTCCAAATGATGCCTATATAATGATTAGCCAAAAGGTTCTTTCAAACATACAACACTTGGTCTTAAAACGTCAACACAAATTTTATCCAAGTCACGATACCTGAAAACAGTGTTGCCAGATCCTCAGTTTTTTGTTTAGAGAAAGTTGCATGTTGCTCTAAAGCCAGTTTTTGTTGGCCCGAAAAATCAGGAGGCAAAAACACATTAAAAAAAAACTCCAAAATTTCAATGGAAATTTAAGTACATTCAGCTGAAATCAATTTAAAACGCATTTCCCTGCGTTTAGAATCACTTTTAGCATGTTTGTGTTGGTTTATTTTGAATCTTTCTAATTTTTGAAAATTTGCGATGTTTAAGTTTTATTTTCACTTAAATGTTTGTTTTCGTCAAATCTTTCATTTTTTTTAAATTAATGATTGCAAAACAGCTGAACTAGTGTAAAATGCATTTTAAAACACTTTTCCCATGCAAATGCTGAAACTATGGCTTGTTATTTCAATATTTATATTTTTTTTTGCTTTGATTTCCATGATTTTTATAGTGTGTGAAAAAAATAAAAATAAAACTTATTTTTTTTCCAATACTCTAATTTTGAAAATATTTAGCTCAAATAGCTGAGAAAATTTTCTACATATTTCGATTTCGATTTTTAAAATAGGGCAAATATTTGCTGAGATAAACCACCCAGGGAGGCTACTCAATTCGGGAAATTAGGGAAAAAGTTTAGAATTCACTAAAATCTACAAAAAAAAAAAAAAAAAAACGGAAAAACGCCGGAAATTTTAGATTTGTTGTCAAAAAGTTTGGAAATTATTTTCTATCTTTTGAATAATTTGGTGATATTTTGTTCAATTTTCATTTCAAATTCACTCAATCCGTTTTGAGCTCATAACAAAAAATCCCTTTTCACTATTTTAATCTATTATTTTCTAATTTTGTTGATTTGAATTTTGAGTTAATTGATTTGTGCGCATTTATAAACAAAACTGCATGAAACATGTAATTTTCCGTTATTTGGTATGTAAAATGTTAAAAAATACCTAAAATTAAAAAAAAAATCAGCCGGTTGAAGTATTTTTTTCAGTTTTTATGATGGAAATTCATTTTTTATGAATGAGCTTCAAATTTGGTCAGCCATTTGAAAACTTTGCGCACCCCATGCTCTTAAAGTTTTTTTTTTAGTTTGGGTTAAGATGTATAGACAGAGCTTAATTTTCATTTATCGGAAAAACCTTGAAATGAAATCCAAAATTAATAAACCTTTTTTGATTAAAAAAAAAACATCAATCAAAAATTTTAATTACAAAAAAAGAATGAATAATTTCAAGACGTATTGATTTTGCAATAGTCTTAAAAAAAAATACATACAATTAAGAGGAAAGTTATTAAACTGTATTTTTGATGCAAATAAAATTGAAAACATAAAAAAGGCAAATTCATAAATCAACATTCTCCGAGTTTTTTTTCAATTTTTCCTTCTCGTGCCAAACCTATTGCTAGAACATCCAAATACATCAATAAAAAGGAACTATGAACCATAGTTGAAAGGTACTCCAAAATTCTTTCAGTTTAAAAGAATTACGAAATTGTGAATTGATTATTTACTAATAGATAAATTGAATTGAATAATAATTCATCATGGGTGATTAGAATTTAATAACAAATACTCAACATTAAAAAGGAAACTTGATAAAACAATTAGCTCTTCGATATTGTTTTCGGAAAGATCGGAAAATTTCACGAATGTTGCATGTATTAACATTGAAAATCGGACCATTAATTGATGAGATATCGTCATTAGAAAATGGTGGGCTGATTGGGTGAGACTTAGAAAACTTCAATTTTCGTGTTTCTTTTTCTTTAAGCCGCTGTATTTCGGCAACCAGAGGTCCAATCCTCAATGTCTCTTAGACAATTTTATAGCAAATTTTCTGAACTTTTCAAAAAAAAAAAAAATTTAAGAAATGGTCACTCATGGTCACTATTTTTAAAAATTGAAAAACTGCAAATATTTCGCTAAAATCAAACTTTCGGTGGCTATATCTTGAAAACTGAGCCCTTTATCAAAAAATTCTGTAAAGTACTTTTCGATTGCAAATTCAATTTTGCATTGAAAATTAATGTCAAACTTTGCATGAAACTTCGATTTTTTCCAAAAATAACTATTTTTTCAAAAATTCATAACTCGGCGGCAGATTTTTTGACCATGTTTCTCTATGGCTCAAAAGTTGCGGATTTTAGTCCCCTAAAACATATCAAAAAATCTCGAAAATCAAAAAATACGTATTTTGGGAAATTGAGTTTTAGTAAAAAAAAAGTTGATAAAAAAATCTGCAAATTTTTTTTTCCGTGTACCATTTTTTTCTCAAAAGTCCTCAACAATACCTACAACTTTGCCGAAGACACCAAATTGATCAGAAAATTCACTCAAAAGTTACAGCTGTTTCAATATTTACATACCATTCTTGTATGGACAGCAGCCAAAATTGTATGGAGACTTGTATGGGTGAACCAATGACACAAAATAGCATATTTGGTCATAGGGAAGGCCCCCACAAAGTTTGAGCCAAATTAAAAAATACAAATAAAATCCATTTCCGTTTTTGGTAGAGAATTGCTCAAATTACCGTGTTTCTCCGAAAATACTCAACTTTTCAAAATATGCAATATGGGTATCGAACGACTTAAAATTTGAAATGCTCCTACTCCAATTTGTCAGAGTTGTTTTTTGGAAAATACTTAAATTTTGTGTATTTTCGAAAAAATACGTAATTTTGTGAAAATTTTAATATTTTTCAAAAAAATAAATATAATTAAGTGAAAAAGCATGCAAAATTTCACTTCGTTTGATACCCATATTGCATATTTTGAAAATTTTAGTAGTTTCAAAAAATCGGGTATTTTATGAAAATTATAGCAAATTAAAAAAAAAAAAAACCCTTATCAAGTGAAAAAGCATTCGAAAAATACGTTATTTGGCGAACAATTTTGAATAAATTTATACTTTGAAACTTGCTACATTTAAAAAAAAAATATATTCTGAGTGGAAGCATTCAAAATGTAACATGTAACGGTAACGATTATCGTTATCGTCAGACGATAAAATTATCGACGATAAACAAATTTGAAATGCGATTAACAACCTTGGTTTATGGATGGTCCCATTGCGAAAAATAAAAAAAAATATTATGTTTGAAATTCCGCTTCAATTTTTTTATTTTCAGCAATTGTATGGAAAAGTAGAACTTTTCCATACTGTTTTGGAGTTTGACGGCAAATAATATTAGAGCGGTTACAAAACTTGTTTTTTCAGCACTCGTCATAATTATCCATTTCGGTAAACCTCGTTGGGGAAATGAACGACTCGTGCTTAAAAAAATCCTTTTTCAACTTGTTGCATAAACTACATTTTTAAATGCCAAAATCGATTACCATTCCAAAACCGAAACCGAAATTTCAAGAGGATGAAATTGAAATCTCACAAAAAATCTCCATCATTTGTGAATGGCACCTAAAACTTCATGTGTCTTTGCTGGCCACCCTATCACTCCTTCTGTCGAGTCGCAAAATTCATCTAATTCACCACCGTGTGCGCGCCCTCCTACGAGAGCGGCAGACGTCGCCAAGTCGCGTTTCCCTGACCGACCGCGGCCCGGTGACGGAATTTTCCACTAAACTCTCCCCGTGTCTCAGACTTCAACCGCCCGACGCGAGCGGAAAAAACAGCTCGCCCAATCAATAGGGAGGTCCCCGTTTGTGTGTTCGCGAAGAAATGTGATTATTTTAGAATCAAAAGGTTGCGACCCTGGGATGAGCTGCGCCACTCGATGCCTAGCAACACACGAGTACCAGAGTGTCTTGTACTGGCGGCGGAGGAGATTTCGCCAACATCCGTTTCCCACGCACCTTCAGTCTGAAAATCCGTCAAAATGCGCGCGTGAGTGTGTGGGTGTTTGCAAAATGGCGCTTATCAAGCCCGCTGGAAGAGTCTTATTTTCTCCTTTTTTTTTGTGCTCCTCTTTGTTCCGCGCTACCAACTAAGGACCTTTTTTGCAGGGGTTGTTGCAAGGAGATTTTTGTTGCTTGCAAAACTCCTAGACCCATGCTACTTGAACACCCCCCTCCCTCCCAACTTCGGGTAGCTAGATGACCTAAATTTCGTATACATGGCTACGGCAAGACGACGGAACACACGGTTCTGGTGGCACGGTTCTTTGTGTGTTTTGGGCGTCCCGGGAATTCAGTAGCACTCGCTATGGGTGTTTATGGCTTTGGATGAGCATTTGTCATTGATTTTTTCTATTTTTTCTGGTCAAGCTGATCCGTTTTTTTTTTCTGGAGGGTTAATTTACTGCAAATTCGATTTGGGGACGACGCCCATGAGCTGAAGTCAACCTTGACTGTCAGGCAAGAAGATGTAAATGGGACCAACTCCAATTTCTCGTACTGAAATCTGCTATGGATGCGAAGTGGAACATCTAGAATGAAGCAATAGGGTCGTCTACTCGACGATTTGGAACGGAAATGAGCTGGTAAACCAGAGATGACGAAAGACGATCAAAATGGATTCCGACTGCACTCAGTTGAGTTTGTGCTGTGACTCAGAACTGTCTCAGAACAAAAGCGTTGAAGAAGTAAAAGTGCGTTTTGAACTCCACGAGTTCTGGTCGCACGATGTCGGCCCGATGTCAGCTCGGGACACTGGAAGAGCGGCACGCAGAGAACAAAGCAGCAAAAGCGAATAACCTTCAAATTATTTTTAGTTCTCCGATTGCTTCCTCAACTCGCTGCAAAAGTGTGGCCATGTTGCCACTTCTCTCTGCTCTAGCTCTGCCGCTCCATCACACAGCCAATAACTGTAAAATGAGCACACTTTTGGACCGCGCCGCGCACCAAGGTTATAATGGCCGAGAGTTCGGTGTCACTCTTCCCAGCGCGCAACTACTCCAGGCAAAATTGTTTTCGTGTGTTTTGCTACGCAAAACAAGCTGCCACCACCCAGTCTTTATTGTCTTTTCTTCCCTCAGTGCTGCCATCTTTCATTCCGCGCGATTTCCAGCGAGTCTTCTTCCTCAACCACAACCTCCTCGTCCTCCTCCAGCGGACTTTCAATCCTCTTCACAAAAACAGGGTGTTCCAGTTCCTTACATCTGCTGCGCGTTTCGGTCGGTCGTCGTCGCTATCACAACCTCTCATGTATTTCATTATACTTTTATTGAATCTTTTACCGCGTCCCCCGGACCTCTCCGCCTTCCCTCCGCCAACCCTCTTCCTCGGCAAGTTGTGATCCCAGAGAGTGAGCACACTGTGTGTGTGTGTGTTCGTTTTGTCCGGAACGGTCTTTTCTTCGCTCTCCTCGGCGCGTATCACTACTACCCTGCCTGCCCACCTCCTCCCGTTACCATCCCTCTAGGTTCGGAAGTACGGCCTGGTGAAGTCGTTCGGCGGTGAGGAAGTGTTCAGTTGGTTAGGTTTGGTGAGCGCGCGCGATGCCTTTGCCTACGTGGTGTGGCACAGAGCTGTAGATCTGTGCTCGAACCTCCACTGACTAGCTGCGAGCACCCACAAGCCCGCCCGGCCTCAAAGTAGCGCTTCCTTATATACACGCAAAACTGCCAATGTGAATTTGATGACCATTGGCATCGAAATTTTGAACATCGAATGGTCATAAACGATCATGAGAATTCGATGCTCAAAGCGCTTTGACCATTCGATGTTCAACGCGATTTTTAGACATTTTGACAGCTCTTTTGAGTGTGTGCGTGTCGTCGCGCACAGCCGACTGTTGGTAATTCTATTCGCCACTGGCGGCGCCACCGTACATCGATGAAGCGGGGCTAGTATCGCTTTTTGCCACCAGATGGCTTTATTTGAATATTCAGGACACAAACCCAAGAAAAGAAGCAGATTATTAATCAAAGCAGGTTTTTGTTGCTTTAAATTAAAAGTAAATTAAAATCAAACTGTTT
Organism: Culex quinquefasciatus; assembly: GCF_015732765.1. Taxonomy (NCBI): domain Eukaryota; kingdom Metazoa; phylum Arthropoda; class Insecta; order Diptera; family Culicidae; genus Culex; species Culex quinquefasciatus. The sequence continues at coordinate 107,571,501 of NC_051861.1, forward strand.
TCATATTTAACTCATTAAAAATCAGTGGATTTCAAATAAACAGTTCAATTTTGATTTCCTTTTAAATTTAAGCAACAAAAAGGCCTGTTCGATCAATATCTCCACCAAACGGAAAATATTAAAAGAAAAATAACAGTTTTTATTATTTTTAAATCAACTCTTCAATACTGTTTTGACATGTACGAATGTTGAACAAATGATCTGCACCACGAGAGCCATCGCAAGAATGTTCGCTGGTCGTCAAGCTCTAACCGGAAATGTTGGTGCTTTCGGGATCGGATGGAAGTTGCTATTTCAGTTGGACTACGATAACGATTCGGCAAAACGACTGGCCACTGGTCCGTTTTTTTGCTGCTGCTGTTGGGACGCATTCTGCAAAAATAATAAATTTGTCAGCCCAAAGGGTGTTGAGCGGTGGATTATGTCAGATCATTTTAGTTACTCACCAGCATTTGGATTAGAATTAACGTTCGCTGCCCGACTGCTCAGGGTGAGCTTTTTCCTTGTTACCGTTACCCGAAGCCATAAAAGCTCGAGGTAGCCATGGACCACATCCGTGTCAAGCGAGTGTTCCACGAGCAGCCTCTCGGCGGAATTCACCGACTTCAGGCTGAAGATAGGCGTGTTGGTCGCTGTACGCTGACTAGAATTTACTTTCGGTGTCCAAGTTGAAGACGGCGTTGGTCAGCTTGGCCGCATCTAGGACAGGAAATTGGCAGTCGGCCAATCATGTTGCACACCACCAAGATGCTTTTGCTGTACAGACGTTGCAGAATGGTACAATTGTTGTCGTAGAACACAATCTTGGTGTTGGGAGCCAGCATCCATCTCTGTCAGAAGTAGTTGTAAGGTACAACATATTAGGGTTGATTTAAATTACAAATAATTAATAATAAAGCTCACTTCAGTCATCGGTAAACCTTTTTTCTGGTAACAGAGATCAAATTGATAAAACAAATCATCAACAATCTGGTCTATCTGGGTCGGATTTCATGGTAGCCTATCGGTCCTCCCGGGCGATTGGTTCCAGTGCATCCAAATGCCCTTCGAGGAACCTAACACATCGTCTGGCACATTGTTGAAACAGCTGCACATCACCTAGAAGGCCGGACCGGACTAATTTTGAGCTGCTGCTGCTACCTGACGGAACTAACTCGACCTACCACTTCCGTCGCGGCCGCCTGCCTTGATCATATGCGGTGACCCATTGTGCTGCTGGTTCCGGATCTGGTTGATCTGGCATCGCTATTCGGTTGGGGACTGTGAATCTGCATGTCCGTAGTATTCTGCTGAAGTACTGCGTGAAGAGAAGAACTGGTTTTAAATCTTTGTGAATATCCGGAACCCCAACCTACCATCGACACGCTCCTGCCTTTATGAAGAAACCGGTAATCTCCGGCAACGGACAGGTCCGTCATCGGCATGTCCGGTGGTGACGGTCCCAGACCGGCTGTAGTGGCGGTAGTTAAGGAGATTTATCACTTTCAGCGCCAGCTTTGTTTTTGCCTGCCCGCACTAGTACGGTTGTGTTGTGCTACTTGCTGTACGCCTTATGCTTCGTCAGAGTCTGAACCCATACTAGGGCCCGCCCCACGTGCTTCGAGTAATGTTTCAAGTCCTGCAGCTTACGGTTCGTGTAGAACTGCCTGACGTTGTCTATTTGGGTCACATCGACCCACCTGAGAGCGGGTAAGCTGGGAGATGCATCCGGCTTATCTCGGACTGGTCAAGTCGTTGGTGGTGTGCAAGATCGCAAACTGCACGCTGCGGAGAAAGTGCATGTTGAGATTTAGCTTAATTAAAAGATAATAATCACCGGCTTGTTGAATACTTAGACCGACGCCTTTCGTGGTGAACGCCTAGGGTAGAGGGTGTAGTAGCGAATTTCGTCAAACAGCGAGAGGATTTCGGGCGCTTTGAGAGTACGAGCCTACTCGCGAAATCCGACAGGGCCGATAGGTGCGGCATGACAATTTCCTAGAGCTGGAAAAAAAATTGATGAAAAAATATTGAGAAACAGCCAATTCGGAACTTCCGTCAACGGTGCAGTCGTTGCTGCGCAAATACAGGACACGGATCTATTGTCGCAGAGGGCTTGTGGGCGGTGGCCTTAGTCAAGTTGAGTTAGCGTTGCTGGCTAATTCGACCGCGTATCACAAGTTGAAGTGGTCGGTGAGTTTTCAGAGTCGCATGCCGGGTACACCTACACCTGTGACCACGGTGTGGAGAAAGTACTTGATTCTCTCAGAAATGTTGTCGTGCGCCTCACTGTGGGCAAGTTTAAAGGTGTTCGCAAATGTCCAGCATGACTGAGCACTCGATATGCCGACCGGGCGATCTCCCGCCCCAGGTACTAGGAATCCTCCAAGATCTGTCCCTTTTCTTCTCGGCATCAATTTTCACCGACGCGATCAAGAAGAAAGGCGGGGGGGGGGGGTGTAAGGGGGGGTCGGAAAAGGAGAAAGCGCACGAAACCCTGAAAAGTAATGATAATAACGTTACTCACGTCTCAAACTTCACCAGCAGAACCGGATTGTAAACAAGCACACATAATCCATCCTTAGAGGCCAGCAATATAATCAAATCAATTCAAATTTTGCACTGTCACGAAACGACACAAATGGGATCTTCATCAATCGTTTAGGAATCCGGAAAAACTTTTTGTTGATATTTTAATTCATGAGGAAAACCACGATTCACTTGACAACCCGAAAAAACAAACCTTCGCGAGCAAAAAAATGATCTGTCAAAAAGAATGAAAGAAGAATGTTTGCTATTCAAACAAAGTAAAAGAAGATGCGAGTGTTCGACTTGGAGTTTCACACATACATAGGAAGGTGGTTTAGTAGTGTTAGTAATGTTTACCAAAAGTGATCACTTATTTGAACATCGGATGGTCAAAGCCGGATGCGCATCCAATGTTCACCGGATTTTCTTTGCGTGTACATATCGTCCACGTCACGCCACCGCTACGACGGGGGGTTTGATAGAGCGCACTGTGCTGCTGTTTCGATTCCGACTTCGAAAATCTACCCAGTGGATGGATTGTTGGATGGGAAGCCGAATGTGCCAAGCAGTGGCTAAATTTCAATCTTTGAAACTTAAAACTTTCTATGACAATTCAAAAACAAGCACATCAACCAGATTGTTAATTATGCATTCGTTTGGACAACCCAGAAATGAACATCTCTGAAGTTCTCAATTGCAATCTTTAACTCACTGAGTTACCGGCGTATTACTCCAGTAGATACTTAGTCGATTCCACGATGTTTGAGGTGTCGCATGTCGATTTTGGGTTGTTCTATGAAATGACCTCAAGGGAACCGGTATCCGGAATATCCGGAATGATCAGACGGACATAAAAAATAGTTGTACCGGTAATTTCTGGTTGGTTCCACGAAGTTTGAGGTGTCGCATGTCGATTTTGGGTGGTTCTATGAAATGACCTCAAGGGAACCGGTATCCGGAATATCCGGAATGATCAGACGGACATAAAAAATAGTTGTACCGGTAATTTCTGGTTGGTTCCACGAAGTTTGAAGTGTCACATGATGATTTTGTGTGGTCCCATGAAATGACCACAAGAGAACCGATATCCCGAATATCCGGAGTGGCCAGGAAGATATTTAAAATTAGTTGTACAGTGATATCAGGATGGTTCCACGAAGTTTGATGGGTCGCATGATGAATTTGTGTGGTTCCATGACATGACCACAAGAGAACCGGTATCCGGAACATCCGGAGTGGCCAGAAGGACATTTAAAATTAGTTGTGCAGTGAATATCTGATTGATGACACGATGTTTGAATTATCGCATGACGATTTTGGGTGGTTCTATGACATGGCCACAAGGGAACCGGTATCTGGAACATCCGGAGTGGCCAGGAAGATATTCCGAATTAGTTGTACAGTGATATCAGGATGGTTCCACGAAGTTTGTTGTGTCGAATGATGATTTTGTGTGGTTTCATGAAATGACCACATGGGAACCGGTATCCGGAACGTCCGGAAAGGCCAGGAGGACAGATAATATTAGTTGTGCAGTGAACATCTAGCTGATGCCATGAATTTTGATGTGTCACAAGATGATTTTAAGTGGTTCCATGAAATGACCTCAAAGGAACCGGTATCCGGAACATCCGGAGTGGCCAGGAGGACTATTAAAATTAGCTGTGCAGTGAATATCTAGTCGATTTCACGATGGTAGAGGTGTCGCATAATGATTTTGGGTGGTTCCATGCAATGACCTCAAGGGAACCGGTATCCGGAATATCCGGAGTAGCCAGCAGGCCATTTGAAATTTGTTGTCTAGTAAATATCTAGATGACTCCACGAAGTTTGATACGTCGCATGATCATTTTGAGTGGTTCTAAGAAAATGGCCTCAAGGGAAAACCGGTATCCGGAACGTGGCAGTGCAGTAATGGGTGAAATGGTTGATAATCTGAAATGTTTACAATTTTTAAGATAGGTGATTGTGCCTTTAACTTTAAAAATTTCGATTTGTTTATAAACAAAGGTGACAAAACCAGCTAAAAGCTGTTACTAAATTGATTTGAGAACCTTACAAATTAATTGGTTTATATTTTATAATGTATCCGAAAACAAAAATAAAGACCAATTCGAAACCAGGAAGTGACATAAATCCCCTTATCAACAACCCTCTTATCGACCCCTCGAAACCACAACGACCAGGCACAAACTATCAAGTTGTTAAACGATTCATGTAACCTAAAATCATAATGAAAAAATAACCACAACCAACTAATCAACATCATCACCCAGTCCCAGTCAGGCAAAAGCCATCAATCGCTTAAAAGGCCAGCAACTACTGTGTTCAACTGACTCTGAATGAATCGACGCCAAACTTGTATTGGTGGTCGTAAAGCTCGTTTAACACTTCCTTGTATGGGTGTGTGCGCAGCAGTTTGCCAAAACAACAACAACACTTCTCAATTACCCCTGTGAGAAGGAGCGCAGGTGAATCCACTCAATTATTATCATTTTCACTGTGTGTTTTTCCACTTTGCACCCCTCCCTGACATTGCTTTGCGTTTTGTTCCGAATATCTTTTAATTTTTGCGCCGATCAAACACACTGTGAGCACACAACAGTTGGAAAATTGGGGAGCGGAGAGTGAATTTGCGGTTTTTGCTCGGACTCAGCCAACAAAAAGTTTGCGTACAATGAAACCATTTTTTTGTGTGGGCACTTTTTGACACCAAGATAATCGAATTACGTAGGTACACAACCAGATGATGACGTTTTGACGGTGGCGTCGATGCTTGTGTTGACGCAAGTGACACCTCTGTTGACACACGTCAAGCTAGGCCCATATGTGTTTGTAAACAAACAATGCATTCCGTTCACGTTAGGATCCACTTTTTGGTTACAAAACCATAGTGGCCCGTTTACATTGTTTTGCTTGAAATTTTCTACTGGGATGAATATCAAACAAAAAAGTCAATTACACAAATCACGAAATTTAAGCAAGTAGTACTGTTTGTTTACACTTCGTCTTAGACCCGTTTACAATGTTTAGCTAGACAGTTATACACAGAAAGAAGTGCTTTCGGCGCAATCGTAACAAAATATTTTTCAAATCTTATTTCAAGCAAAATAAAGTTTTTGGACCAATGTGAGTTTGTAAACAAAAATCTATCCTGATCATGTCAGTGGATGTTTACATTGCGAGTAAGTAAGATCCAATCTTTGTTTACAAAAGTGCATTGGCCGATAGTTTTCAAATTTGACATATTTTTAGAGAAAATCGGTCAAAACATGTAAAATGGCCGCAGTAGATTTAAACTGCGTGCATTGTTTGTGTACGAATCCCCAACAGCCCATTTCTTTTATTTTACTCATTTTTTCCGCAGACCAGCTGTTAAACTGGAAAAGACTAGTTCACGATTAGGCCTGCAGAATTTTCATGCGTGCGTCAAACGAAAATGAACCATGTTGACTCAGCCGTTTACGTAAAAAGTGCTCGATGTACAGTGAGATCCCGATTTTGTTTTAACCCATTTGCAATTATCATTTCGTTGGTATGATAAAGTCAAACAAAAAAGGTAACAACCTATCACTTTTTTATCATCGCTCGTACTGTCAAAGGTTTAAAACAATGATTAATTTACAATTCTCGAAAATTTCTTAAAATGGTATTTTTTTTATAATATATGTAGATTTTTTATAAAGTTTGGATACTTCTAAACAGATTTTTAGACTAATCATATTTTTTGATCTTCCAATGCTCAGAGTATGAAATTTTTGGATTATGAAAATCCTGTTATAATGTTAATTTTTTAACTGGACCATATTTTAAAGTTTAATTTTTTATATTTGAATTCTCAAATTTTATTGTTTAAAGATTTTTACCATTTTTTTCAGATTTCTGAATTTTCGAATTGCTAGATCTATAGATTATAAAATGTTTAGTTTTAGGTATTTTTTTTTTTTTGATTATTTGGAGAATGTGGAAATTTTTCATTATAAGATCGGTAGATTTTTACATTTAACAGATGTTGATTTGTAGATGTTTAAATCATTAAACTAAGATTTAAATTAGGATTTCTGGATCCTATTTTTAAGATTTATATTGTTTTATGCCTTATTCATTTAAGATTTTTAAATATTTTTTACTTCAAGAAATTTATTTTTTCAGATTTTTAGATCACTTGATCATTAGATTTTAGGATTTTTTGGAATCAGTTTTAGGTCTTTAAATTTTAAATTTTTAGATTTGAAATTGTTAAAATGATAAATAAAAAAAATAAGCCGTGAGATTTTTTTTATTCGATAATTTGAGATTTTTAAAGATTTTTGTACATTTTTTTACATTTTTAGTTTTAATCATTTCACACTTAGATTTTTTAACCGTATTCGGTTTTTTACAGTATACATTTGTTTTTTATTTGATGATTTTTAAATTGGATTTTCAGTTAAGTAGATGGTAAATTTTGAAATTTATGATTTTTTGGTTTGATTTTTTTAGATTTTTTATTCTTAGATCTTAAACTATTAGAGTTTTAGATTTTTGAATATAAATATGTTGAGATTTCGAGATTTTTTATTTTGTTTTTTGACTACAGATTTTTAGATTTTCTTTTTTGTTTTTTACACGCAGAAAAATAAGGCATATTTGAATCAACAAAACGTTTTGTTGATTTGAAAATCATTATTTTTGTTGAATATTGATTCAAACGTCAAACGTCAAACGCTAAACGTCAAAGCAGCATTTTCGAAACAACAAAAGACTTTTGTGGCATTGAGAAAATCAAGGTTTGTTTCAACGCAAAATCGGCGTTGATTATATTCAACAAAAAATTTGTTGATTCAAACCTCGTACAGGCTGATTCTACAAAACATTTTTCTGCGAGTAGAATTTTGAAAATCTGAGATTTAAAATTTTAAAATTCGAAGATTTCAAAATTTTGAGATCCTACGGTAAATATAATTTTTAGATTATAAGATTTTTAGTTTAATGTGTTTTTAAGATTTTAGACTTTTGGGTTTTGAAATAATATGATTTTTAAATTTTGGAGTTATTTAAATTATTTATTTTTTGTTTTTTATAAATTGATAGGTTTTGAGATTAGAAAATTTCATATAAATCTCATTTGTATTCTATTGTTTAATTTGTCCTGTGAGATATGATTATTATCAATGGCAGGCCAAACAATTTTTGGAGTAAACAATTCCCTTTTGATCAGTTTTCGATTAATTCTAGCAAACAATGTAAAACTACCAAAAGGGAGATAAGACAGTAGTGCATCTGCTTACGCCAGGTAGTGTTTACAGAAACAATGAACGATCTGACATTTTGTTTTATTCGTTTATTTTTCAAGACAAAATAGTAAAATAGACGTTTGTTTTTTTTTTATCTCAAAAACGTGTTGAGCCTTGCGAGACTCGAACCCGAACACTTTGCATGAAAGTCCATCTCTTTACCTCTGAACCACAACGGCTTGACGGTGGTAGAGAGGCAGAGCGCAATTAGACTCATCGCCAATGCACCATCTTTCTATTTCAACATTATTTGAGTAAATTATATTAAAAAAAAAACAATTTCTTGGATGTAAACAAACCAGTTCATAGCGCTCACTCTTGTGAATGTGTAAATTTGACAGAAGCGCCAACAGAATAGAAAATGACAGCCTTTGTTTTGATTTTCATTTCGATAGTGTTTGTGAGAGCCAAGAAGCTGTTTGAGCTCGACCCGCGTCTAACCAACGGGGTTCCACCGTACAATTACAGGGTGGGCACCTCCGGATGGTGTACAGTACACGCGCGCTGTTGTTGTTTGTTGTTTTGGAATTTCGCAAAGACGATGCGCGGCCGCAAACACGACACACACGGGTAAAATGTGTGTTGTTTCAGTCGAGTGAGCTAATCTCTTTACTCTCTCTCTGTTTTTAGTGTGGTCGTCGATTGGGGGTAACAACCAAGAAGACGAGCAGGAAGAAGTGGCGCGTTCACTTACGTAGATATAGTAGGAAGAGCTCAACATGATATCCAAGTTTTTCTTCTGCACTGGCTGCTGCTGCTTCTGCTTCTTCTTTGGTGCCTGCTGCTGCTGCTTGTTCTTCATTGAGCTGTGCTGTTTTTTTCTTCTTCTTCCTCTCTGGTACCGCTGCTTTTCCAACACACTCGCTTCCCGAAACTGCTTCCGTTTCTTCAGCTGAACCTGCGCCGAACTTCGGGATTCCTAGTGGTTCAGCTGCTGGCACTGCTGCTGCCGAGGTGGCGAACTACCGTGCCGAGGAGACAGTGGTTCCTCGGGCCGGTTGATCAGCAGAGTGCGGCAACGGCAGGTTGGTGGCAGGTGGCGATCCCGAAGCTGGTGCATGACTCTAAAAAAACACAACTTGAACTACACTGCGGTGACGTCGTCGAGCCTCTTGGACTGGTGTTTCCTTGCAAAATTTTGAACAAAGACACTGAGCGAGCGCAGATTTCTATTGCCTTTCCACTTTTCGGTCACCGCTACTGCTGCTGCTGCTGCTGCTGCGGGTACTGCCGACCTCCACTTCTCCGCCGAGCGCTCCGCTGTGTTTGTGGGTGTTCCGACACGACTTTGCTGTGTGTTGGTGTCTCGGTACTCACTCACTGGGAACTGTTATAAATGCGAATAACAGCAATAATAATACACTCTACACTAGCAATAACAACAACAAACAACTATGTGCATTTGATATTACTCTCTTCGTGCCTTGCACTCCGTGCTTCGCACCCTCCTTCGTTTATTCAGCACGATCTTCTTGGTTTCTTGCTTCTCCTGCTCTTCCGAACACCGTGCTCTGCTTGTTATTGTCGGTACTGCTGCTGCTGCTGCTGCTTGCTGTCGTCCCCGTCGACTTATTCTTCTTGAACACAATTTTAATTTCTGCTATGTTGCCAATACTCTACCACGAATCGAGCGCTCACACACACATTTTTTTCCTTCTTTTGCCTTCCTCTCGTTTGCTTTGCCGCACTCACACCGCTCTTCCCTCTTCTCTACCTCTTTGATTTGCTTGCTTCAGCGCGCACCCCGTACACCTAGCTATCGCCAGCAAGCTTGTGAACCCATCGATCGGGTCGTCGTGCACGATTCGTCTCGACTAAACCCCGTTTCCACCTACCCTTCACGGATTCTCACTACTAATCACGGTACGCACTGTATTCACACTCAGATCCTCTTCGGTGTTGACCGTACAGCTTCTTCCAGCGCACTGCTCGACACCTGTACACCTGACACTCTACGCTGCTGATAATCCGCAAAGTCCGCTGACTCGCTGATCCAATCGGCTCCACGCGCTGGAGCAAATTGGGTGTATCCTCCACGATTTTCCTTCTTTGTTACTGCCGACACTCTGCTGCTACTGCTACCACTTGTCTTGGTCTGGTAGTCTCCTACTCCAGCAAGTTCCGCCGACTGTCTACCCGCTTCGTCTCGTCTAGCAACCGCCGAACAGATTGTGTCACATCTGATTCTTACAAACCCACTGTGTTCTCACTCTCCGAGCTCGCGCTCTCGTTCTCTCTGCCCACTCTGTCTGTGCCGACAGCTCGCGATGTTGTGATCCGACTAAATTGAGGCAAATTCAGCGCTGCCTCTTACTTTCCCCTCGGCGAGTTCTCTCGCCGCGACCCTTTCGAACGTCGTCTAACTCACGTCGCACCTCTCTGGCGCACTGAGTTTCACCTTAACAGCGTTAACGTGCAATACCCCGAAAAAAAAAATATCGCTCCAATTATTGGCACGCCACGACGAGTAAATCAATATCCGAGAGAGCGTCGTAGTAGGCCGCCACTCGATGCACTTTCTTCCAGCTCCTTGCACGCGTGTGTCAAACCGCGACCGTGTCGGCCCGACGTCGACCTCAAACGACAACAAAACCACCCTGCGCACGAGAGGGAGTTGTAACAACACACACGGACGAGACGTTCGCCAAAGTCTAACTGAAACCCCCGGTGATGGATATTCTGAGTGCGACCGAACCAGCGGCGGCAGTAGCAGCTGTTTGGGCCGTTCCGTCTCTCCGTCCCGCAAAAGTCCGGGACCAGAGCGAGAAGGTGATTAACCGACAGAAGAAGGAGTGCGAGAAATTCGAGTGCGCGCGCGAGAGAGAGAGAGCGAGCGAAACGTCAAACTCGACCAAGAGGAAGAAGCACTCGGGGAACTCAGCGCGAAGAAAGAAGTGCAAGAGAGAGATATCCGAAAACGACGAATTGATATTGTATTATGATATTATACAATTTTCCACATTCCGGGCTTCGCACCCCTCGGAAGGAACTCGCGCTTGGCATACCCCTCGCCAGGTTTGCCTTGTTGAGGTGGGGTCACTCATTCTCTCTTTTTTTTTTCGACTGGATGATTCCACAGACGATTGCCTAAGCCTCGAGAACTCTCGAGTGAAGTGGAAAAATCCAAAACTATTTGAATAGATGGACGCGTTCGTGCGACAGAGCGTCCGGCTACTGCCACTTGTGCTTCGGAGGTCGGGGTTCAAACGATTGTTTTGGTTCTCGTCAGAAAAAGCTTTAAAAGTGACAGTTCAACAAAATCTGTTTACTACCTGTAATTCACCCTATTGAAATATTCCGCCCGAATCGGGATCGATTAGAGAAAAGGTCATAAATGTGTAATTTTCCGTTCAACAAAAGAAGCTTCCAAGAAGGATCGTGTCAAAGCGGAATTGGGACATCTGGGCTGGCCAAGATGCTGCTTGCACTAATACACCGCCCAAACGGGATCAAAACAGCTGTTTCGGGAGTTTTAGGAACAAAATAAAGCGCATTTCAGGTCAAAAGAGATCGTAAAAGTGTCATCACTCGGGGCAGGCTTGAGTGCAGTTCAAATAGAACCTTTCTAATACGTTGCCTTAGTTGGGAGATTTATGAGGTGGTAGACAGTGGAACGAGCACAATAAAAAGGGACGACGACCTTGGTGGAAAGTTTGTGGAACAACAATTTTTAATGTTTGCATTACAGAAGATTGATCAAGATCGGATATTTCATCTTGACGGTAAATAAAAGATCTTTTACACCCAAACGAGGAAAGAACTTATTGGCTAATAAATAATATGAATGTTTGAAATAATTTATTGTCTTTGCAACACCAACGTTATGACGATGACTAGATGTCTAGATTCGCCGATAAGCTCTTTTGGAAGGGATTTTTTTTCAGAGATATTCCCAAAAATACACTGGATAGCCTCAAAAATAGACTTCCAATACATCAAAATTTTCACAAGAGTCTGGCCTACACGCCTCGTGTGTCCGAATAAATCGCAAAAATGGCTTATGTACCTTAAAAGTGTCCTAAATGCATTTAAATAGTCATCAAAAATAAAATAAATTAAAATGCTCGGAAATCTATGACCGTAAACCTTCGGACGAATGATTCATCCGACATTTTGTAGTGGAATAGTCATACTTGAAGCCTATTGTATGGGTTTTTGCCCAAATTTGCCCGAGGCTTTGTATACCGAGCTCGAAAACTAGCTAAATTATCACGAAATCTTGTCTTCGACAAAGTTTGTGGAAATTTTCAGCCCTACAACTTTGCCGAAGACACCAAAGCTCTATCTCTTAACTGTCAAAAGTTAGAAATTCCATAGCCTGCTGTGATGAGTATTTTGAAAAACAAATTTCACCAAAAGTAGGCCATGACAACGCTGAACAAAGTTGTAGAACATGTCAAAGCACGAAAATGCTTACTTTTTGCTCTAAACAATTAAGTTCGTCAAAACAGCCTTTTGAACCACTGTGGCATGTCAATATCTCAGCAACTAAGCGTCGTATCAACAAAGTTCAAAAAAGCAAAATATAGAGAATTTTCTCAGCTTTTCAAAAGTGGGCAAATATGTGCACTAATTTAAAAAAAATGGAAAACTACAACTATTTTGAAAAAAGTAACCTAAAAATGGCTATAACTTGAAAATGGTGCACTTTATCAAAATTTCACTAAAGTACATTTTGAAAAATGAAGTTGAAAAATGTTTGCGATTCAAAAATTTATAACTCGTTCAAAGATTTTTTGCACAACCTGGAAATTTCTGAAAAGTTGGCATTTGATGCCCTCTAAAACATATCAGAAAATGAAAAAAAAAAAAAATAAAAATAGTGTTTTTTGCAAATCAAGTTTTAGTGACAAACTTAAAAAATCACCAAAATTTGTTTTACCGTGTATCATTTTTTCCAGTGTAGTCCGTATCCGTACCTAAAACTTTGCCGAAGACACAAATCGATCAAAAGATTCCTTCAGAAGGTAAAGATTTTTGAATTTTCATACATCATTTTTGTATGGACAGCTGCCAAATTTGTATGGAAAATTTCATCAGGATTTAATCCAAAAATTAAAATTCTAAAAAAGACCGATTTCGTAGAGAATTGCTCATTTTTCAATGACAGGTACATTTTTGAACGAATCCGTAACAATGCAATGAAAAACAATCGAGTTATAGCATATAAGAAAATAAGTTTTATTGAAAAAAGAATCATGATCAACACGGATTGTTTTGGACCCTTCGACAAAATTGTAGAGAACTGAATTTCCTACAAGAATGACCAACTCGTACAACATTTGGTGTGAAAACTCGTCAAACACACAGAAAAAAATATGTGAGTTTACATGTGCTACGGAAAAAATGATTCACATGTAAACTCAGTTGATGTAAACTTGATATTCGACGTAAACGGTTGAATCACACGTAAAATCATATTTTTACGTACCGTAAAACGGGGTGACTTTGATAGCCGGGGTGACTTTGATAGGTTTGCGATTTTTCCGCAAAATGAAGAGTACAATTAAAATACGTAAGGAATGGTTTAGAAACATACTGACCGTGGTAGAGAAGTGTTCAAAGTATCTCAAGAAGAACTTTTCATAAAATTTTAACAAGTTTAAATAGTTAGTTAACTATAGTTAAAAAAATGTTGATGTAAGTCATTATTTTAAACTTCTCAAAGTGTCATGATTTTCTCAATGAACATGATTTTTAATCGGAAAACGGAATGCATTTTCGGATTCTTTGAACAATTTTCCACTAGGAGAAGGTAAAATAAGTTTGTAAATAATAAATAATATGTGTTTTTGAAGCACCATTTAAAAAAAATCTCCAAATTTATAAGCAATTTCAGTTAAATAAATTTCATCTAAAATGTGAAAACTTGTGATTCGTGCTTCAAATTCTGTAAAAAATGCAAAATAAATCGATAATTTTATAAACAAGACCAGTTTTAACAAATTTAAGGCGAAATTTCGACTTTTTAACAATTTTACTTTAAATTTATATGTATTTTGCTTAAAAGCTTATACACTTAAATAACTAAATATAAACATTGTTTTTTTTTTTTTCTTAAAAACTATATCAGCTGCTTTAGTGATGGCACATTTAGGGTACAAATAAAGTTTGAACATCTTAAATATGATTTTAACAAGAAAAACTATGACTATCAAAGTCACCCCGGAATTAATACTAAGAATTTTTAACGTAACTTTTTTTTTAAACATTATTGAAAAAACTTTTATTCTGAAATAGTGCATGGACTTTGAGTAGTCTACCCCAGTACATGTTTTAAAAATAACAATCTTGAGAAAAACCTTACTTGTTGGAAAATATGCTAAAAACAAATTGAAATCCTATCAAAGTCACCCCGGTTTACGGTATAATTTGTTGCAAATTTAAATCAAATTGCATTTGAATTTAAATGTTTAATGACGTGCAAAAGTGTTACATGATAAATGATGTAACATTCGGAAAGATTTTTTTGTTTGCAGGTCCTGGGTGCATGATTTCAAATAAATCATTTCATTTCAAAATTGACTTTCAAATAAATCATTTTTTTTATTAATTTGCTCACACGAAAAAAAAGCCGCTCAATCATAGTTTTTGAAAAATATTTCCATCCGAAACCAAGTAAGGAAAACCTTATTAGGACAGGAACTGGGCAAAAGTTTTGCAAAAAGTTAGCTTGGAAAAGGTGATTTTAGCGGAACAGGAACAAGGAAAGGGATTTGGAAGACGGGACGTGCTATGCTCCACCGTTTTAAGAGGATAAGGGAAATTCTCCACGGTATTCCCAAATAAGTTTCGCTTGGAGTTGGACGGTTTTTGGGAAGGTATAAGGATACACTCTAAGCAAGCATTGGGACCATAGTTTTGCAAAAAGTTTGTAAAAACAGAATATTGGGTGGGAATAGACCCAAAATCTTCCAAACATGCCTGATTATTCGTAACTCTCGTGTAACTTTTCTTCGAGGGGTTCAACCTATCTTCGGCCATTTTGTACTAATGCAAAGATTGATTTTCGAGGTTGGAAAAAGCGAGAGCTCACGAAATAGCACAAAACGGGCATGAATGTGTGGGTACGGAATTTTACATTTTGCTAGCGTTGTGTAGCTACGGTTTTACGGTACCATCAGCCAGCAGCGGCAAATATCAACCCAACAAGAAAGCTTTGCCAAAGAGTTCACTATGATGATGTTGCTGCTGCTGATGATGATGGCGATGACGGTGTGGCGATGGTGTGATGAGGAAAAAGGCAAAATCGTTCGAAAGACAGGGTAACCCATAAAAACCCAACCGCCACCTCCACCCCCACCCCCTCACTTTCCTTCCCCGCAACACAATTTGAACACAGAGAGGCGACGAAAGCGCAAGAAAAAGTTGGCGAAAAAAAGAAGAAGTAAAAAAAGAGCAGCCAGTGTTATTAAAGCTCCTCCACGCGCGCATATGTAATAAATAAAAATGAGAAAATATGTTGACGTTAAGCGCAAAACAGGCATTGCTTCACACACCACCACCAACGGAAAAAACAGCAAAAATTGAAAACTAAAAGAGTAATGACAGCAGAAAAATAAAACAAGAAGAGGAAGAAAAATTTGCACACCAGAAAGTGCAAAATAAAGAAAGAAAGAAAAAAAAAGTGAAGCAGGCGAAATTTGTTCGCCTCGTGCACTTTTTAATTCGATTTTCGTAATTTTGCGCATTTTCCCTTCCACTCTCTCCGTTTTCATACAGTGTGTTCTCTTTCGGTGCAAAACTGACAGCCCAAATCATCATTTTGGTGTGGTCGTTTTTCCTTGTTTTGCTACTCGACGCAATGAGTAAGAATTTGTCCAAAACGGCAATACTGTCCCTTTGGACCAAAAAGTGACGTAAGTGCCACTTTGACATTTTAGAAACAAATTGTTGCTTACGTCACTTTGTGAATTAAAATGCTAAAAACAAGGAAATGCTGCTGCTGCTGCTGAAAACAACTGAACAAACGAAACGAACAAAATTGTTTCGAACCGGCGTAAGTGCGGCAACATTGTGGTGTGAATGAAATTGTGGACGGTGGCGGTGTCAGAGAAAAAAGCGAAAATAATAATCGCATCGCAAGTAAGAGTCCCACTAGCAGCCTTACCAACGCGAAACAAAAATGCACTTTTTGTGATTTTTTTTCCTGCTACTAACCATTTGTTTCCACTATTTCGCAACTGTTGGGCGCCATGTTGGATTTTTTCACCGTTTAAAAAATTGATTGTCTGAGAGTAGCAAATCTGACGTAATTTTAAAAACTTTCCGATTTCAGAAGATTTTTTCAGCACGACTCGACTATTTAGCCAACGAGGTTTGATTTTTTTGTATTTTTTAATCAGGCTGAAACTTTTTAGGTGCCTTCGGTATGCCCAAAAAAGGCATTTTGCATCATTAGTTTGTCCATATAATTTTCCGTACAAATTTGGCAGCTGTCCATACAAAAATGATGTATGAAAATTAAAAAATCTGTATCTTTTGAAGGAATTTTTTGATAGATTTGGTGTCTTCGGCAAAGTTGTAGGTATGGATACGGACTACACTGGAAAAAAATGATACACGGTAAAACAAATTTTGGTGATTATTAATTTCACTTTTTGTCACTAAAACTTGATTTGCAAAAAAAACACTATTTTTATTTATTTTTTATTTTTTTATATGTTTTTGGGGAACATCAAATGCCAACTTTTCAGAAATTTCCAGAATGGGCAACAAATCTCTGACCGATTCTTCAAAAAAATTAAATACAAAAAAAAATCGAAATTGCAATCAAAAAGTACTCCAGTGATTGAAAGTGCACCGTTTTCAAGTTATAGCCATTTTTAGGTAACTTAAAAAAAATAGTCTCAGTTATTCATTTTTTTTTAAATCGGTGCCCATGTTTGCCCACTTTTGAAAAAAATATTTTTGAAAAGCTGAGAAATTTCTCGATATTTTGTTTTTTGAACTTTGTTGATACGACCTTTAGTTGCTGAGATATTGCCATGCAAAGGTTTAAAAACATGAAAATTATTTTGCCTTCCTCACTGAGGTAAGGCTATAATCCTGCTCTAAAAATGAACTTTGTATAAAAACGTCGTAGACCCACCTTCATGTATACATATCGACTCAGAATCGAAAACTGAATAAATGTCTGTGTGTATGTGTGTGTATGTGTGTGTATGTGTGTGTATGTGTGTGTGTATGTATGTATGTGACCAACAAACTGGCTCATGTTTCTCGGCACTGGCTGAACCGATTTTACCCGAACCTGTTGCATTCGACTTGGTTTAGGGTCCCATAGATCGAGTTTTATACAGATTAAAGATTCGATAAGTAGTTCAAAAGTTATGCATAAAAATGTGTTTTCACATTTATCCTGATCTCACTTAAATTTATGTAAACTATGTCCGGGTCAATCATCCGACCCATCGTTGGTTAGGTTATCAAAAGACCTTTCCAACGAGCCTAAAACATTGAAGATCTGGCAACCCTGTCTCGAGATATGGTCACTTAAGTGATATTGATGTACTTTTTGGAAGCCGGATCTCACTTAAATGTATGTAAACTATGTCCGGGTCCATCATCCGACCCATCGTTGGTTAGATTATCAAAAAACCTTTCCAACGAGCCTAAAACAATGAAGATCTGGCAACCCTGTCTCGAGATATGGCCACTTAAGTGACATTTATGTACTTTTTTGAAGCCGGATCTCACTTAAATGTATGTAAACTATGTCCGGATCCACCATCCGACCCATCGTTGCTTAGGTTATCAGAAGACTTTTCAAACGACTCCAAAACAATGAAGATCTGGCAGCCCTGTCTCGAGTTATGTCCACTTAAGTTATATTGATGTACTTTTTAGAAGCCGGATCTCACTTAAATGTAAGTAAACTATGTCCGGATTCACCATCCAACTCATCGTTGGTTGGATTATCAAAAAACTTTTCCAACGAGTTCAAAACATTGAAGATCTGGCAACCCTGTCTCGAGATATGGCCACTTAAGTGATATTGATGTATATTTTTTATTCCGGATTTAAAAAATAGATGAAATTTTTGTACATATCATATCAACCATTATTGGTAATAAGTGAGGAAGGCTCCAACCACATAGGTGGATTAAGTTAGTTTTTTTCCAGGTCTCACCCAAACAACCCATCATTTTCTAATGTCGAAATCTCAGCAACAATGTTAATATATGAAACATTCGTGAAATTTTCCGATCTTTTCGTAAAAAAATATTTTCAAAATTTTCAAATCAAGACTAACATTTTAAAAGAGCGTAATATTGTATGTTTGGCCCTTTTCAAATGTTAGTCTTGATTCAAAACTGTTTTTCGTAGAATCGCGATAACTCGTTATTTTTACAAGCAAACCCCTTATGTTTATATATCAATATTTTTTTGTAATTGTCTGCTCTACAACTCTGTAGAACATTGTTACACTCTAAAAAATAACTCTGCAAAGTTCGAAAAAA
The DNA here is from genome assembly GCF_015732765.1 of Culex quinquefasciatus. NCBI lineage: Eukaryota > Metazoa > Arthropoda > Insecta > Diptera > Culicidae > Culex > Culex quinquefasciatus. The sequence goes on from NC_051861.1 coordinate 107,589,748, forward strand.
ACACGAAATTTTAAAATGAAAATTTTTGTTCTAAATGAAAAAATGACCCTTCTGGGTAAATATAGATTCGAAAAGTATATTAAATTTCCCATAAAATAAAATATTCCAAAATTTTTCACAGTAGAGTAACGGAAAATGGCAGAGTTTTCAAATTTTTTTGAGTGTTTTTTTCGATGAAAAATACGTTTTCTTTTCGGAATTCTGAGTACGCCATCAAATCGGGCGTCTAATTTTACATAAAAGTCCCTTTGACACAAAATGTCTCATCACCGTTACAGGCTGCAAATTATTGAAAAACACCTCTTTTTCCGCATGTTCAAAAATGGAAGGGGTCGTACCGCCCCTCCGTCACGAGGTATTTTTCAAAAGTGGGCAAACATGACATTGTGCACTAATTTAAAAAAAATGAAAAACTGCGACTATTTTCAAAAATGTAACCTAAAAATGGCTATAACTTGAAAACGGTGCAATATATGAAAATTTCATTACAGTACTTTTTGATTGCAAATTTGATTATGCATCGAAAAATGAAGTTAAAAAATTTTGGCGACCAATATTTCATTTTTTTTTAAATCTGTATTGATTCAAAAAATCATAACACGTTCAAAGATTTTTTGCACAACCTTGAATTTTCTTAAAAATTGGCATTTGATGTCGCCTAAAACATATAAAAAATAGTTTTTTTTTGCAAATCAAGTTTTAGTGATTTTAGTGAAAATTAGATCGTTTTGTCATTCGAGAATGACAACATAATGTTCGCATAAATGTCCCATATGCATCTTCATCACTTCATCAAGTTATTGATGATGTACTTTTCTTTGCATATGGGACATTTAGTTTGTAGTAGATCTCTGCCCATCTAAGTCCCAAATTGGCCCAGAATGCAAAGCGGTAGAGCTAAAAAAGAGTTGCATTTTATTCGCTACCGAGTGGAAACGAAAAAAAAAAATGTAAAATAAAATAAAACGATAGCACGGAGCAGAGCAAACGAAAAATGAAAACTAGTTTTCACTGGGTTTGGACGGGGCACTGCCGGTTTGGTTTCGCGACTCTCAATGCGATGTCGAAATACATACTTTGCAAAGTAGAGTGCTCGGTTTTAGCTCTATAGAGTTCGTCTCTCAAACCCCCTCCCCTCCCCAACTTCAAAGTGAAACTTGTTCTTGATTGTGTGTTGTTCTTCTTTTTCGGCTGCGCTGCAGTTTTTCCAGTGAGTGATACCTACCTACGCGACCAGCGAGTTGAACTATGTCTACAGGGCTATTTTATTCAATCTTCGCTATTCCTCGGCGGCCGCTGCCGGCCGCCATATTGCCGTAATGTGGCCTCCTTTCCCTTGAACCCCTCCAACCTGCAGCATTTCCCCCTCGCGAACGCAGCAGCAATAGAGCTAATCGCGGTGCGCGCAAAACTTTACAATCCCAGCCCAGACTCCCAGCCGGTTGAGTCGCGGTGAAACCTAATCTGTGACACGTTCGACATTCAGCCAAACTGAAACTACTGAATACACACACACACACGCGCGGGTCGTCGCTGGGCGGCCATCTTGGGGCTAGTTGACTGATGGTTCGGACGGTTTCGCATTCCGTCCCCCGTCCGAGTGAGTGTGTGTGTGCGTGTTTATGGCACAGCACCGAGATTATAACCTTACGAGGAGCATCTCATCTCTCGGTGGACACCGGACTGACCGACAAAGTTACGTCATTCGAACTGCTGGAGTAATGAATTCATTTAGCAGCAACATTTATCGGAAGACCATGTAGTTTGTCATACATTCAAAAGCAATTCTAAACTTTGTTTAGTACAGCTTAACAAAACCAGCTAAATTCAAATTAAGGTTTCTCCATTGGCTGGTGTTTCTTTGGTTGTCAATATCGAAGGTTCCATCGAGGAAGAGAAGTATCAATTTACAGAAAGATGCAAAATGAGTACTCGATTGAAATTTTGTTCCTGATACTCGGCGATGGGAGAAGATCATAGTAACGTCTAGCAAACAAACACAAATTAACGTTGAACTCCCGTGCCGGGACCCGTGGTGTAGGGGTAAGCGTGATTGCCTCTCACCCAGTCGGCTTGGGTTCGATCCCAGACGGTCCCGGTGGCATTTTTCGAGACGAGATTTGTCTGATCACGCCTTCCGTCGGATGGGGAAGTAAATGTTGGCCCCGGTCTAAACTGAAGGTCGTTAGTTCAATCCAGGTGTAGGAGTCGTCTCCCTGGGTCCTGCCTCGGTGGAGTCGCTGGTAGGCAGTTGGACTAACAATCCAAAGGTCGTCAGTTAGAATCCCGGGGTGGATGGAAGCTGAGGTGTAAAAAGAAGTTTGCAATTGCCTCAACAATCAAGCCTACGGACACCTAGTTTCGAGTAGGAATCTCGCAATCGAGAACGCCAAAGCTTTAAAGCGAATAACTTGACTCCCGTCAATGCCTCGTTTTGCAAAGGAAAATGTCTATTAATGCAAGCCATGAGAAAGAAAAAATATAAAATAGCAAATGAAATACACAGAAAAAAATATTTCTGTAAATTTACATTGTTTATCATGTACCAAAATGTATCATGATGAATGATGTATATTTACATTAGGTTTATTGGAAATTTACATTAGATTCATTGGAAATTTACATTAGTTTTGAAAATTTACATTAGTTTTGAATTTACATTAGTTCAAATCAACTAATTCTGATTGGCCAATGATATTTAGATAAAAATACCTAATTTTTTTTTTACAATACGGGTATCAAAAAAAAAAAATGCTCAAAATTTGTATGTATGCATGTATGAAAATGTATGTATGAAATGTGTGTATGAAAAAAATTCGGTCGTTTGATACCCATATTGTAAAAACCTAAAATTTGGAGTATGTTTTCAAAAATACGTAGTTATGTGAAAATTTTGAGTGTTTTAAAAAAATGTTGTAATTATATTCAAAATGTATGAAAAAATCCGGATCATTTGATACCCTTTTGTGAAAAACTGATTTTAGAGTATTTTTTCGAAAATACGCAGTTTTATGAAAATTTATAGTTTTTCAAAAAAGTGTTGTTATTAAATTAGAAATGTATGAAAAAATTCCTATCATTTGATACCCATATTGCAAATAAAATAATTTTGAATATTTTTTCGAGAAACACAGAATTTCCAAAATACAGGAAAAATGCGTATTTTTGTGATTTTTTTATGTAATTATAATTGCAATGGATAGCTGCCATCATCCCGATTCAAAAACACTACAATTTTGTTGTGTTTGCATTATTTTTCATACGATTATAGCCAATATAGCCCATATAGCCAAAATCCCATAAGTTCTTCACCAAGGCATGACTGTTATATGTATTTCTAAGTAGTTGAATCTGAATCTGCCCTCAAAATTGAGCCAAAATGAATAAAGAAAATCGATTTATGATCATATGTCGGGGTTTTGTGTAAAATTATCCTGTTTTTTTTTTAAATTACAACGTGCAAAAAGTTCTTTCCAAAAAAACGTCTATACTTAGATATTTTGGATACTAATGACTGCAAAAAAAAAAAAACAGGACAGGTGTATAATGCATTTTAAAATCCTTTTTTCGTTCAAATGTTGAAACCATAGCAAAGCAAAGCAATCCCGAGGTCTTTTGTGGGCTCTGTTGCAAGTTTCTGCTCATTTCTAGGCGTCCGAAGGTTATGTGTGGTGAGTCACTAAAAACCTCTTTTACGCCAATGGACCGACGTTTTACTTCCCCATCCGATAGAAGGCCAGGAGGAACCCGCGCCCCACAGCAACTTAGGGATCGGCTGCCGAAGCCGCTAACCACCGCGTCACGAGGCCCACCATAGGTCGTAATTTAATTTTTTATAACTTTATTTATGTTTTAGTGCGTCCATCCCGGGAATTCCCGAGACAAAATTCGCGGAATTTTTCCAAAACTGGGAATTCCACAATCCCGGGATTTTTTATAATTTATCCCAGGAATTCTCGAAATTTAAAAAAAAAAAAACAAATTTTGGTCTGGAAATTCAGATTTGAATGTGGAAACTGTTTAAACTATCTGCAAAATGCCTAGCGCAGTCATCATTCATTAGGGGTGACGTTGGGTCCGGGGGTGAGATTGGCTCATACAAATTTCAGCAATTCCCAATCTCACCCCCAGACCCAATGTCACCCCTGATTATTTATGATTTAAAATTTGGAAAAAAATCATTCAAATTATTTTTCATCAATCACTGGCATGTGGGGCAAATCAGGACAAATGAGACAAGTTAAGACAGATGTTAAGCCATTGCATGATGTTTTGAATGACTTTGGTTAAAACAGGATCAGAACCAAACAATTTTACAGAACACCGATTTTTAAATTTATTGCTCTAAAATCTACTAACCTATTCCGACTGTATGCCTGTTTTTTTCCTAGTTGGCGGTAGTAACTTAAAGGTAATTTTTAAATATGTTTTTTGCAAAAGTTTTTTTTTGTGTTGCATAAACTTTTATTATATAAAACATGAACTTTTAACTTATATTAAGTTTTACATTGACTGTTGTTCTTTTTAGACATTTTCAAAGCAATTTTTCAAGATGTTCTGATCATGTCATATAAAAAAGAAATATATTTGTATAAGTTTATTTAACTTGAATCACATTGTAGTTCATTTAAAATCCAAAGTGCAACAAAGAACAAAAAATGATTTTAATTTCATTTAAGCTATTTAAAAACTGTCGTCTTTGTTTAGATTGAAGTGTACATTATCACCAATTAATATGATTGAACTTATTCTTTGATTTTAAGCTTGAAAAAAAGATTGTATGACTGTTTCGAAAATTTCCCGGGATCCCGGGAATTCCCGGGATTCCAAAAATATGTTTCCCGTTTCCCGGGAAATTCAAAACCCGGGAAATCTGGACGCCCTACAAAACATCCATCAACATGTAAAATTTAATCTGTAATTAGAAGTTTTATTTGCTATTTTTTAACGAGTGCTCCGCCTTATGTACACAGAAAAAAAAATCATGGTAACATTACACCTAGGAGGGGGTACATTTTGGGTGTCAGAAAAAAATGTGTAGTTTTACTTCTGAAAATGTGTAATTTTACCACTTTTCTGGCGAAATGTCACTTTTTCAGTTAGAATTGAGGTGAAATTAAACCATAAAAGAGGTTATATTTAACCTTCCAAAATTACACTTTTCAAATTTACACAATTTTTTATTGAGTACACAGAAAAAATGGGAATTATGAATCACATGTAAATGCGGTTGATGTAATGATTTTTTGTTGCAATTTTACATCAAATCATATTAAATTTTTAATGAATAATGACTATTTTTTTGATTCAACAAAAAACTGTGTTTCAGAAAAATAGTATTATCTAAATAATACCTGGTAAGCCATCGACGCCAAGGAAAAAAAAGCTGTTTCCAATAAGAATTGTTGTATGTGTTTACACAAAAATTCTAGAGTTGTTTTTTGAATAGGTCCCATACTGCCCCTGATCGCATAAATGTCCCATATGCATTTTCATCGTTTTTGAGTTATTGATGCAGTTTTGTTCAAAATCGTGAGATCTTTCAGAAAAGCATATAATATCCAATACTTTGTTCTAGAAATCAGGAGGAAATCCAGTTTTTTCGCGAAAACTTAACACGTAGCCTTATGTGTGGGACAAAATTCAAATGCGTTTTTCTCAGCTTGCTGTTTTTGCATATGGGACATTTATGCGAACATGGGCAGCATAAACATATGACAGTCAATAATTTATAGGACCTTTAAAAAAATACTCTAGAATTCAAACCTTGTTAAACTTTTATCCGAGAAATGTTAAGGATCGACCAACTTTAAACTAATCTGTACACAAAAAAATGTTTCAGAATGTTACATAATTTGTGACGTAACACTTTTGCACGTAATTGAACATTTAAATTTTAATGCAATTTGATGTAAAGTTGCAACAAATTATATGCAAAACATGATTTTACGTGTGAATCAACCGTTTACGTCGAATCTCAAGTTTATATCAACTGAGTTTACATGTGATTATTTTTTTCGTGTCGAGTAAATTCACATATTTTTTTCTGTGTACAGGTAGAAAACAGAAGCAGTTGTTTTTCATAAACTTCTAGGATTTACAGGGAGGGGTTCCCGTGGTCAGAGCGAGCTTAAATTTAAAATTCAGCCTAGTGATGGATCAATCTTTAAATTTAGAAGGTACCCTAATGTTTAATTCTTGCGGAGAATGTGACTCTATATAATTTTTGTCGAAGAGACAAAAACGATACGACTTGATCCTGAACAGTCATCAGTGCTTAAAAGGCATTTCTGTTTAAACATGTTTGCGGTTTGCGTAAATTGATCCATCCGCATACCAAGTTTAGAGTGTGTACTTGCAAAGTGTGAAGGTGCCAGAAATGGGAGAAAAAAACATGGTTGAGCGATATGCAAAAGTGAAAATTAGTGGTGAAGCCGTAAAAAAGATTCACTGGGGAAACATCATGTAACACGCCAGTTTTCAAATAATTTAATTAGAAATAATTCATTTATTTTATTACAATTCAATACGAAAAAAATCTCTGCAAATTTGCAACAAATAAGTGCAAAATTTATTCTGATAGCCACGCAAAAAAACTCCCCAAATAACACCCGTAAAGCGTGTAATACAAAAGCGAATTAAGATAAAAGAAACCACTTAGCGTACACGGCTCAAACTCGAACGCGCTCGCTCGTATGGCTTACGTTTTCGCTCTCCTCCTCTGCCCAAATACACCATCAACACGATCTCGCTCGTTTTAGCTTGTGAGAGCGGGCGCGCGCTCGACCCTGTTCATCATCATCTTCGCAACCAAAGCCGAGCCAGAGTTCAGTGCTCTTTTTCTGATGGTGGATTTTGCCTTCACTTTTTTTTCGGGGGGGCTCACTTTGGAGCGTTTTTTTTTTGTTCGTGTGTAACCCACACGACCACATTTTAACAACACCGCTGCCGAGTTAGCGCCTCTCCGGCTTAAGCCACCAATACAGCCATTCCCCATATATTAGCATCGGCTCATTTATATTCAAGGTCATTAAATTATTCAACACCCCCTCCTGCCCCGGATTTGGGCGTCCGCGCGATCCGATCTCCAGCGAGAGCAGCGATCATCTTGGACTCTTTTGCTTCTCTCTTCGCAGCTTGTTTTGAGAGAGAAAGAGAGAGAGAGATTTTCGTTGATGAACGATCGCTGAATCAGCGCTCAGCTGCGTCAAGTGGCTCGGTTAGTCACTCAATTTGAATGGTTTGTTGTGGTTGACTCCTCTTTGACTGACTCTTTGAAGGGGGAGATCGTTGCGATCTGCATGTCTTGCTTTGGTTTGGTTTTGGTTTTGAGGAGCAGCAATTACCGAGGGGTGCGCGCGCGCGCTTGTGTGAAAATGTTATGAGCGATAAACTGCGTTAAAGAGCTGCGCGCTCCCCGAGTGGCGGAAGGTGTCAAGATGGTGATCAATTATGGCAGGTCACTAAATAATTGATTGTAGGGTGGCAATGAAATTATGCGAAAATAAAAATGTATTTTTTATACAAGTTTCTCAAAGTTATTTTTTATTTGATCTATGTGAGAATGCTTTGGAGTCGAGACTTTTTTCCTTTAAATTTGAAAATTATGCATTGACTTAAAAAATAATCTCAGTAATTTATAAAAAAGAAGCAAAGAACAATTTTGTGGAGTGCTCGCATAAAACAAGCATGTGAATTTTGGAAATTCTGTATCTTGAAAAAGAATTTTCTGATCTATAAGGTGTCTTGGACAAAGTTGTTGATAAAGATGAAGACATTTCTGTAATAAAAGATTCACGGGCTAGTTTTATCTGGCTTTTTATCACTAACAATTAATTTTCCAAAAAAGTTTCAATACTTTTAAATCAAGCCTAACACTACAGAAGGGTTCTGACACACTCAGCACAGCCTTTAACGGCATTGTACTATTTATACAATCTTTTCAAATATTGGTCTAGATTATTGAAACTCCAAACTACATATTTATCTCTAAAAGCACAATTTATCATCTGAGCAATTCTCCACCAAAATTAGAAATTTATATTTTATATATATTTTTGGATTTTATTTATATTTTTTTATTTCGTTCAAACTTTATGGCGCCCTTTCCTATGACCTGTTTATGGGCAAAGTTGTAGCTATTGATGAAAAATATTTCAATTGTTTCTAGAAATCCGTTTGTTTTTGTTGATTTTTGAGATTTTTTCAATATGTTCAAGGGTATATCGCAACTTTTGAGAAGAATGGACACAAATTTAGCCGCCGAGTCATGATTTTCTGAAAAAAAAATTGGGTTTCGGGAAAAGTCGAAATTTAAGTCAAACAAATTTTTTGACAATTGATTTGATAAATTGCACCGTTTTCAAGATATAGCCACTCAAATTTAAATTTAAGTGGAAAAATCGTTTTTCAATTTTTTTTAAATAGTGCCCATGATTTTCCACTACTAAAAATATGTTTTTAGAAAAGTTAAGAAAATTAGAATAATATTGCCTAAGAGACATTAGGTCTATTCCCATACTGCAGAATTCTGCAATTCTGCACGAAATCGGCAGCAGAGCGTTCCCGTACTTTTCTGCAGCATAAGTAACTTTTTTCCCAGGCAGAACTTCTGCAATGAGAGAGACAGAAGTTGCAGCAAAACTGTTCCCGTACTTTTCTGCAAGCTCTCTCTTCTCTTTCTTGTTGAAAAGTGACTGTAAGTTGGTGTGATGGATGTTGGGTACACGCTTACATAAAGTTTGCAATGTGGGTGAAATCAAGCATTTTATCATAAGTTGTAATATTTTTTTTTGTTTTATTATTACTAAATTGAATTAGTCTTTTGAAGAGACGTTAGTATATTTTGAATTGATGGATTTTTTGGGTAGTTAGTTTTTTTTATGTCTGGTTTTATTGAGAACGATTTTTTTGTGTTAACGATTTCATGCTTAGTTCATTAATGTAAATGAAATAGCGATATTTTTTAGTGTTAAAATGATAACTTTGTGTATAGACTAAATTGTGTGTTTAAATAATAGGTAAATTTAATTGCCAAATAATAAATTGTACCATTAACGGTGCTACCAATTTGTATTCTTATTTGAACCAAAAAATGTGATGTAATTTAGTCGAATTCTTAAATTTTAGGAAGTTTAAATTCTAAAATTCGGAAATTCTTAAATGCGCCATCTTGAATCACAAAAAGTACATTTTTTTGGAGTCGTTATAAAACCAGGTTTAAAGGATTTAGAGATTGAACATTTTGACGAGTTCTTCGGAAAATGGAGTACGAACTGTTTTTATTTTTTTTTAATATTTGAGTTTTCATTTTTTTATGTACAGAATTTTAAAATTTTACTTATTTTTGTTTTTTGAGTTTCTTTATTTTTTATTAATTTTTTTAAACTTTAACTTTTGAATTTTTGGTGTTCTGAACTTTGAAATATTCAAACTTTTGATTCATTTAATTCAAATTTAAAAATATTTGAATTTTTAAGTTTAGGAACTTTTAAGTTAGAAACCTTTATTTTTTTATTTCGAATTTTGAAAATTAAGATTTTTTTGAAATTTTCAATGTTTCATTTTTAATTATTTAAATTTTCAAGCTTTGAATTTCTGATTTATTGTTTTTTTTTTCTAAAATAAATATTTGCATTTTTAAATTTCTCTAATATCTGATTTATTTTTTTCAAGTTCCTTAATTTGAAAATAGTTCTTTTTATATTTTAAATCACGAATTTCTTAATTTTCAGATATATAAATTTATGAGTTTCAAAATTGTAGAGTTTGTGATTCATTTTTTTTATTTGTCAATTTCGCTGCGTCACCGTTATTCTTCGATGTGAAATCCAATCATAATTTATTAATGTTATCCTTCAAACATTTTGCTAATAAAACATGTATTTATGGTCTATATAAATATACCTTCTATATTAAACCTTTTTCTTTTTTTAATTATGTTTTTTTAAACGTACCTGCCATTCTCATTTCTTAAATTGTTTACCTAATGTAAAGTTTTGAGTTGTTTCTAATATAAAATGTCTACCTAAGCATTATAAATTTCTAGTTTAATAAATGGTACATGCTTGATTTTTTAGACAAAATGTTGATTTGCATAAAAAATAAGTCCCCGTTCTAGAGGTAAACTTCTTTCAATTACAATTTTTGTTAATCCATTTTTTAAATTGTTTTGAAATAATTAAAAAAAACTTCAATACCCAATTTGAGTAAATCCACTCAACTGTATACAATATTGCAGAAAAAGTACTGGAACGCGCTACCCAGGCAAATGTTTTGCGGCTTCTCTCCTTGCAGAACTTCTGCAAACGAGAGAGATGAAGAGAGCGAGCTGAAAAGTACGGGAACGTGCTGCAAAAAAGTGACTTATGCTGGCTGCAGAATTCTGCAGAAGCTGCAGAAATTCTGCAATTCTGCAAGTACGGGAATAGACCTATGAAGATTGGACCTCTGGATGCTGAAATTCAGCGAATAAAAGAAAATGAAAGACGAAAAAATATTCCCACATTTTCTAATGCCAAGTTATGGTCCAATTTTCAATGTTGATCTCTTCGAAGATTTTGGAACCAACATTTCAAAAGGGCCAAACATTCATTTGAAATGTAATTTATGTATTTTCAATCAAATGAAGACATTTTAATAATTTAACAAATTTTCAAGTTTGAGATTAGAGACGTCAAAGATTTAGTTTTTTTTAGCATGAGCATGAGAGACCACCCATGGTTGTCCTTCTCCGTTGCTGAACAGAACCGTAATATCCTTTCAGCACTACTGAACATAGGCTTCAACTATCAAGTGGTATTTCCCTTATCAACAGCATGTATGAATGCGCTGAAAAGATAAAACACCATGATTTCCAAAACAAGATCAGTTGCGAATAGGTAACAGTCATTGGCCACCAACGGCGCCCGCCATGTCAGTTTGTAGATCTCGATTTTAAGGGACGGGAATGTTAGTTAGCGCAGGTTGCTACTAGGCGTAAAAGATTTAGTTTTTTTTTATGAGTTATTTGCAATTTTGCAAATATTTGATCAAAAATTCATAAAAGTTGCAAACAGTGCACTTCATTGAAAGAAATAAAATAAAATTGTGAAGTCATTTCGATTGCAAATTTCACTTTGTCGGTGTATAGCATTATATCTCTCGGAACTACTTTTCGTATGGCGAGTGTCAAAATTGCACGAAGTTTATACGATTTGTTGAGCGTCGGATAACAAGCATCTCAGGGTTGAAATCGAGATTTAAAGATCTTTGAAGGTCAAAAGAAATGTAATTGAAAACTGCACAAAATGACGTTTTTTAGTCAATTTGCCTCAAAATGCACGTGTGACAAGATAGAAGAGCAATTCTCTACGAAATCTTTTTTTTTTAATTTTAATTTTTGTATTTTTTAATCCGTCTGAAATTTTTTGGTGCCTTCGGTATGCCCAAAAAAGTCATTCGCATCATTAGTTTGTCCATATAATTTTTGTTACAAATTTGGCAGCTGTCCATAAAAAAATGATGCATGGAAATTCAAAAATCTATATCTTATGAAGGAATTTTTTGATCGATTTGGTGTCTTCGGCAAAGTTGTAGGTATGGATAATGACTACACTGAAAAAAATGATACACGGTAAAAAATATTTGGTGATTTTTAATATAACTTTTTGTCACTTAAATTTGATTTGCAAAAAACCACTATTTTTTTTTGTATATTTTAGGGGACCAAATGTCAACTTTTCGAAAATTTCCAGGTTGTGCAAAAGATCTTTGAACGAGTTATGCATTTTTGAACCAATACTGATTTTTTCAAAAAATCGAAATATTGGTCGCAACAAATGTTCAACTTAATTTTTCGATGTAAAACCAAATTTGCAATCAAAAAGTACTTTAGTGAAATTTTGATAAAGTGCACCGTTTTCAAGTTAAAGCATCTTTAGGTAACTTTTTTGAAAAAAGTCGCAGTTATTCATTGTTTTTAATTAGTGCCCATGTTTGCCCTATTTTGAAATCCATTCCAATATGGCGTCGTCACGGTCGTGCACTTCTTGCTCGCCAAAACTGCTAGAGCGATGTATTTTTTTAAAACTTTCCGCTGGCTGCCGCTGATGCACTTTTCTTCCTCGTCTCGTTGTCTCGTAGTCATCGGTAGTCATCATCGTCAGCATCACCATCATCATCTGCTTCGACTGCTTGCCGTGCACCTCAACGAGAGAGTTTTGCGGTATTGGCGGTAACCACATGTGTGCAACTGCGACCTCCACACCATCTCTTCCCACTTGCCACCCAGCATCCCATCCCAGGGGTATATAGATGTGTACAAATTGTGTGTGATCCATGTCCTGGACGACCAGCACAGGATGCACTCGTCGATATATGCGTATAGAGAGAGAGAGAGCGGCATGCAGTTCTTGTTATTTTATAATATAACAATCGCCTTTCTCTGCGCTCGGGATCACTGGCTGGCTAGTGCTGGATGCGGGACGCTGCGTGGGTTTCAATTTTCAACCTTCTGACCTCTTCTCGAACCCGGGAAGCGCGCGATGGCAGGCGCCCATGGTTACCACCGGAAGAGCGAATCTAGAGGCCGGCCCAGCAGAATCTCCTGAACTGCGAATCTAATCGATTATAATCACATCACTGACTAAAAGCAAATATTTGCTGCGCGGAGAAGAGCGTGGGATTGGCTTGGAAGGGAAACGCCGATGGAAAGTTTTTGCAAATTGTGTCATGTTATGGCGTTGGGCATTGTTTTAGTTGAATTATCGAAAAAGGTCTTGAAGTTTGAACCGACACTACACCCACAGGAACGAATGGCTGCAGGAACTGTCATCCTGGCTTGCTACATTAAATGACAGCTTTTCTATCAAAATATGCATAAAGCATGTGTCAACTTGAAAACGTGACGTGACGTGACCACAAGGAATTGTTTAAAGGGAAGAGAGTTGATTTGGCTGGCCGGCAGCGAAATTATGGAAAAGTTCAAGTCCTGAAAAATCACGAAATACTTTAATTTTTGCGCTTTTGTGAAAGATTGTGAAACTTGTAACGCTACAACAATCGGCAAATGCAGTCCCAACTGCAGTTGCGCTTTGGTTGACAATCGCGGCCACATTCCGTCCGGGCTGAGTCACCCGTGCTTATTCTGGCACATTCACGTCGTTTTACAAGATAACAAGCTCCGAGTAACTCTACTAACAATAAGAAGTGAAGTTGAGCAATTGTCGTGCTGGTGTTGATTGGATTGAAGCGACCAATCTGCCAAAGTCACAGATCAGCAGACTTACAATGGTGAAACTTGACTTATAACCTCAAACCTTGTAAGCTAGGTCCATTTGTCTGTTTCGTCAGCCGGCATTGGCCTAGAATCTCCAAAGGAATGAAGACTCCCAGAGCTATCGGACACCATTACCACGATTTTAACAAGCAGAAACACACACACAAGTTTCGGAATTTCGTCGTGTTCGCAAATGGCCGCGTCTTCGTTGGAACCTGGCCCGGGATCCGTTAGCCCGTGCATGCCCCACAACGCCACGTGGGACGCGCGGAAAGGTAGATAAATTATCGGAATTCGTTAGGATATTATATAATCATTATCGTCGCATGTATCATTTCCGACGACGACGTCGAAACTTGGCTGGTTTGGCGGAGGTAGGTAGCTCCAAGAAGCGACCCCCGCACGGAAATCTGATTGTCGCCGGAACGTTCCGTCCCGGTGGTGACGGAGCGGGGGCGAAACAGTGTACGTACAGTTGTCTAATAGTCCTAAATCGGTGTGCTCGATACGAAATTCCAATCGCCAGCAGCCGCGTGTTTGTCTTTGTGCGTGTGTGTGTCGACGTGTAAATTCAAATTTGATTAGTTATTTATCACTGTGACAGGTTGTGTGTGTCTCTCGCTCTGCCCCCCCCCCCCCGGTCGTGCCGCTGCCCCACCGCCCAGCGTAGAAAAGTTGGAAGAAATCGATTCGGATTGCTACACGACCGTGCACCCCCCCCCCCCTCCACCCGGTCTGCTCTTGATATGGTCATTAGGCGATTGCCAGGGTTACCAGAAGACTTGAATCTGCTGACTGCTCACTGGTTTGGTCATAAATCAAACCTCGGATGATAACAAAGATACAATATTATTTTAATTACTGTAAGTCATCAAAATTGTTTAAATTTCCAGAAAAAAAATGAATAATTGTCGAATAATGACACACAAAATCGTCTTTTGAATGCCTTTTTAATATGGCTATTGACTACAGATGTAATTTTCATCAAAATGTACAGCATCCTTGAAAAGTTCCAGAAATCATATCTTAGTAACGACATCTTTTAAAAGGGTTGCCCGATCTTCAACCTGGAAATCTTATCAGTAAGGTCTACCAAAACGTTTCCAATGATTCAAATAAGTTGGTTTTTTAAGTCATTTTAGCCGACTCCCGACCTTTAATTTAAATTAAAATCATTAAATAAAAAATTGTATGGGGACTTTCAAAATTTGGCAGCTGTCCATACAAAAATGATTTATGAAAATTCAAAAATCTGTATCTTTTGAAGAAATTTTTTGATCGATTTGGTGTCTTGGGCTAAGTTGTAGTTAGGTATGAGGACTACACTGAAAAAAGAATTATATACACGGATTTTTTTTGTTGTGATTTTTAATTTCAGTTTTTGTCACTAAAACTTGATTTGCAAAAAAAAACAAGCTTTATTTTTTTTTATATGTTTTAGGGGACATATCAAATACCAACTATTCAGAAATTTCCAGAATAGGCAAAAAATCTTTGACCGAGTTATGAATTTATGAATCAATACTGATGTTTTCAAAACGAACAATTCTCTACGAAATCGGTCTTTTTTCTTAAATTTTATTTTTTGTAATTTTTAATCCGACTGAAACTTTTTTGGTGCCTTCGGTATGCCCAAAGAAGCCATTTTGCATCATTAGTTTGTCCATATAATTTTCCATACAAAAATGATGTATGCAAAATTCAAAAATCTGTATCTTTTGAAGAAATTTTTTGATCGATTTGGTGTCTTCGACAAAGTTGTAGGTATGGATATGGACCACACTGAAAAAATGATACACGGTAAAAAATTTTAGGTGATTTTTTATTTAACTTTTTGTCACTAAAACTTGATTTGCAAAAAAAACATTATTTTTAATTTATTTCATTTTTTGATGTGTTTTAGAGGACATCAAATGCCAACTTTTCAGAAATTTCTAGGTTGTGCAAAAAATCTTTGAGCGAGTTATAAATTTTTGAATCAATACTAATTTTTCAAAAAAAATCGAAAAATTGGTCGCAAAAATTTTTCAACTTCATTTTTTGACGTAAAATCAAATTAGCAATCAAAAAGTACTTTAGTGAAATTTTGATAAAGTGCACCGTTTTCAAGTTAAATCCTTTTTTAGGTGACTTTTTTGAAAATAGTCGAAGTTTTTAATTTTTTAAAATTAGTGCACATGTTTGCCCACCTATGAAAAAAATATTTTAGAAAAGCTGAGAAAATTCTCTATATTTTGCATTTTTGAACTTTGTTGATACGACCCTTAGTTGCTGAGATATTGCCATGCAAAGGTTTAAAAACGGGAAAATTGATGTTTTCTAAGTCCCACCCAAACAACACACCATTTTTTAATGTCGATATCTCAGCAACTAATGGTCCAACTTTCAATGTTAAAATATGAAACATTCGTGTAATTTTCCGATCTTTTCGAAAACAATATTTTAATTATTTTTAAATCAAGACTAACATTTCATAGGGGCGTAATATTAAATGCTTGACCCGTTTGAAATGTTAGTCTTAATTTTAGAAAAAAATATTGTTTTTGGTAAATTTCACAATCCATAAGTTGCTGAGATATCGACTTAGAAAGCATCAATTTTCCAATGACAACTTCCAATGGCAATATCTCAGCAACTAAGGATCGTATCAACAAAATCCATAAAAGCAAAACATAGAGAATTTTCGCAGCTTTTCAAAAATATTTTTTTCAAAGGTGGTCAAACATGGGCACTAATTTGAAAAAAAAAAATGAATATCTGCGACTATTTTCAAAAATGTTACCTAAAAATGGCTATAACTTGAAAACGGTGCACTTTATCAAAATATCACTGAAGTACTTTTTGATTGCCAATTCGATTTTATATCGGAAAATGAAGTTGAAATTTTTTTATGACCAGTATTTCGTTTTTTTTTTAAATTTGTATTGATTCAAAGGTTTTTTGCCCGTTCTGGATATTTCAGAAAAAATGGCATTTAATGTCCTCTAAAACATATCAGAATAGAAAAAAAATTAAATATAGTTTTTAGTTGCAAATCAAATTTAAGTGACAAAAAGTGAAATTAAAAATCACCTTTTTTTTCAATGCAGTCCTCATCCATACCTACAACTTTGCCGAAGACACCAAATCGATCAAAAAATTCCTTCAAAAGATACAGATTTTTGAATTTTCATATATATCATTTTTGTACGAACAGCTGCCAAGTTTGTATGGAAAATTATATAGACAAACTAATGGTGCAAAATGGATTCTTAGGGCATACCGAAGGCACCAAAAAAGTTTCAGTCGGATTAAAAAAAATACAAATGACCGAAATCTCAGAAAATTGCTCATTAAGTTCACAATGATTTAATGTCTGTTTGCAAATTTCCCAACAATCTAGTCTGTAAATTCACCTAAGTGCTCAAAACTTTAGACAGTGTTACCAGATCACCAGATTTTTTTTTAATGTATTTTTTTTTAAATTCGTTTCAAAAAATAAAACATGATCTGTGCATCCGTTGCCGATACGCATACGTCGAGGTGGAAAAATGTGTTCTTTTTGGGAATAAACAGGATTTCCTACTGATTTTTAAGAGCAAAACATTTTGTTTTTATTTTTCTTCTGAAAGAGAACACGATTTTGAACCAAACTGCTTAATTGTCTCAAAAGTGATGAAAAAGCATATGGGACATTTAGGCTGGTACAAATATTTTTAAAAGTTTTTGTCACCCCCCCCCCCCTTCAAAATTGGCCCGAAAAATCAGGGGGGCAAAAAAAATATTTTTACAATAAACTTCAAAATTTCAATGAAAATTCAAGTGCAACCAGCTGAAATCAAATTAAAATACATTCTCCTGCGTTTAAAATCATTTTTAGTATGTTTAGGTTTATTAAAAAATCTTAAGATTTTTTGAAAATTTTCGAAGCAAAATCTTTTTTTTTCGATACAATTTTTGTTTTTGTCAGATCTTAGATTTTTTGAAAACTAATGATTGCAAAACAACTGAACTAGTGTAAAATGCATTTTAAAACCCTTTTTTCATTTAAATGTGAAGACTATGGCTTGTTATTTAAATTTTTATATTTTTATATTTTTTTGCCCCCTCCCCCCTTGACCTTGGCCAGGGCCGAGGGACAAAAACTTTTTTAAATATTTGCATCGGCCTTATGAGAACAGGACCTGATCTACGTACAAAAATAGCAAAATATCAATGAATTTATCAAAATTTGTTAAATATTAAAAAGTCTTTTAATTGAAAACGCATAAAATAGGCGATGTAAAATGTACAACTTTAGCCAATGCAAATGTAAATTTTGGTCAACATTTTTATTGTTCCCTGTTTGATTGGGAAAATTTGGGGAGGGGAGGGGAAACCGCCTTCCCCTGAGCAACTCTCTACAAAATCGGCCGATTTCGACCATTTTTATTTTTTGTATTTTTTGATTTGACTCAAACTTTGTGGGGGCCTTCCCTATGACCAAATATGCTATTTTGTGTCATTGGTTCACCCATACAAGTCTCCATGAAATTTTGGCAGCTGTCCATACAAAAATGGTATGTAAATATTCAAACAGCTGTAACTTTTGAGTGAATTTTCTGATCAATTTGGTGTCTTCGGCAAAGTTGTAGGTATTGTTGAGGACTTTTGAGAAATAGGTACACGGAAAAAAAATTTTGAGGATTTTTTTAATCAACTTTTTTTTCACTAAAACTCAATTTCCCAAAATACATATTTTTTGATTTTCGAGATTTTTTGATATGTCTGCCGCCGAGTTATGAATTTTTGAAAAATAGTTATTTTTGGAAAAAAATCGAAGTTTCATGCAAAAACAAGTTTGACATTATTTTTTAATGCAAAATTGAATTTGCAATCGAAAAGTACTTTACATATTTTTTGATAAAGGGCTCCGTTTTCAAGATATAGCCACCGAAAGTTTGATTTTAGCGAAATATTAGCAGTTTTTCAATTTTTAAAAAAAGTGACCATGAGTGACCATTTCTAAAAATATTTTTTTTGAAAAGTTCAGAAAATTAGCTATAAAATTGTCTAAGAGACATTGAAGATTGGACCTCGGGTTGCTGAGATAGAGCCGCTTTAAGAAAAAGAAACACGAAAATTGAAGTTTTCTTAATATCACCAAAAAAACACACCATTTTCTAATGACGATATCTCAGCAACTAATGGTCCGATTTTCAATGTTAATATATGTTAAAATTTTCCGATCTTTTCGAAAAAAATATTATGAAAATTTTTAAATCATGACTAGCATTTTAAATGGGCGTAATATTCAATGTTTGGCCCTTTTAAAATGTTAGTCTTGATTTAAAAAAATTCAAAATATTTTTTTCGAAGAGATCGGAAAATTTCACGATTGTTTCATGTATTTACATTGAAAATCGGACTATTAATTGCTGAGATATCGTCATTAGAAAATGGTGGGCTGTTTGGGTGAGACTTAGAAAACTTCAATTTTCGTGTTTCTTTTTCTTTAAGCCGCTGTATCTCAGCAACCAGAGGTCCAATCTTCAATGTCTCTTAGACTATTTTATATCAAATTTTCTGAACTTTATATTTAAATATTTTTAGAAATGGTCACTCTTGGTCACTATTTTTAAAAATTGAATAACTGCAAATATTTCGCTAAAATTAAACTTTCAGTGGCTATATCTTGAAAACGGAGCCCTTTATCGAAAAATATGTAAAGTACTTTTCGATTGCAAATTCAATTTTGCATTAAAAAGTAATGTCAAACTTGTTTTTGCATGAAACTTCATTTTTTTTCCAAAAATAACATTTTTTTCAAAAATTCATAACTCGGCGGCAGATTTTGACCATGTTTCTCTATGGCTCAAAAGTTGCGGATTTTGTCCCCATATCAAAAAACTCGAAAATCAAAAATACGTATTTTGGGAAACTGAGTTTTAGTGAAAAAAGTTGATAAAAATCCTCAATTTTTTCCGTGTATTTTTTTCTCAAAAGTCCTCAACAATACCTACAACTTTGCCGAAGACACCAAATTGATCAAAAAATTCACTCAAAAGTTACAGCTGTTTGAATATTTACATACCATTTTGTATGGACAGCTGCCAAAATTGTATGGAGACTTGTATGGGTGAACCAATGACACAAAATAGCATATTTGGTCATAGGGAAGGCCCCCACAAAGTTTGAGTCAAATAAAAAAATACAAATAAAATCCATTTCCGGTTTTGGTAGAGAATTGCTCCCCTTTCAAAGTTGGCCCAAAAAATCAGAAGCCAAAAAAAAAACCTTCAAAATTTCAATGAAAATTTTGAATGCCATCAGCGGAAATCAATTTCAAATGCATTCATCTGCGTTAAGAATCATTTTAAGCATGTTTGGGTTCATCAAAAAAATCCTTTTAATTTTTGAAAATTTACGATGTTTAGTATTGTAAAAAGTTGTTTTTCCGCTAAAATTTTTGGTTTCGTTAAAACTTACACTTTTTTGAAAACTAATGATTTCAAAACAACTGAATCAGCGTAAAATGCGTTTTAAAACACTTTTTTCACTAAAACATTGAGACTATGTTTTGTTATTTCAATTTTGATATTTTTTTCCTTTTATTTCCTCCCCTCCCCTCGGCCACCCCTCGACCTCAGCCAGAGCCGAAGGACAAAAACGTAGAAAAATATTTGCATCGGCCTTAAAGGTATTCTTGAAAAAAAAAAATGTGACCTTAAGTCCATAAGCGATGCAATTATTATATTTTTTTTTTGGAAAATCCTTCATTGCAATACCAAAAAAGTGTAAAAAATTCCATTCGTAATGTGATCGATTCACTGCCTACGACGCTGTTGCCAGACGACATTTTCCACATTTCCAGCGAATGACTAAAGTGTGTGGAAGTAAATGAACATCATCTGTTTGTGTGAATGTGTGCTCCGATATGAATGGAAAAGAACGAAAGGCGTAGGCCAGCGTGGAATTTGTTTTTCTAATAATAAATTAAGCTTCCACGTACTGAGATTGCCCACCACATTTGGCAAGTTTGTTGAAATGTCTGGAAAATTTTCTGTTGAATTTGTTACGATACCTTTTTTGACTCGGAGTCGAATTTCAGTTCTAATTTTTAGAAAGAATGTTGTACATACCTGCAAAAAGAAAAGAGAAAGCTTAATTAGTTAGATATTCTACCAAAATTACGATATAGTCATATAAACAAAGGAAATCTGCTCAAAAAATCCACTTTTTTTTTTTTTGGTTCTAAACAACTTTTCTCCATTAACGTCACCCACAACTGCTCACTTGCTGTTTTTGGGCCAAATTGTCTCATGCAAGAGAAAGGAAACTCCCCAAGGAAAGGCCACCACCACCACCAACGACCCACAAAACCCGTGCTGGGAGTGAAGTGGACCGGGGTGATGTCGGTTGGGTCATGTCGTCGAATCGTGTGTGTGTGTGTGTTTGTATGTGGGCTGAAAGTCGTCGAGAAAATAGGGAAATTTATTAGAAAAAGACCAACCACCCTCCGCACCCACACCCACTCCGTACCGCCACCCCCGCACCCAAGTCGAAAGAGGAGGAGGAGAAGGAAGAAGAAGTAAAAAACCGTCCAACAAGCAACAGCAACAGCATCATCAGCAGCAAACGGGTATAGTGGGATGATAAACAGCTAATGTACACACAAGTGAAAGAGGGAAAAATGAAAATCGATTTTTCCACAGTTTTTTTTTTTTGTGTGCTGTTGTTATTCGTTGCTGCCTTCAAAACACACGCACACAGCTTTCAAAACCCACGACGGCGACGACGGAATGAAACCTCGCTCCTTGGCGGTTTTGCGAAAAAAAGGGGCCAACGGAAAATGTGTGATGTGATTCTAGCATTTGTTGAATTAATTTTGATGGAGGAGGAAACTTTGATTGTAATAACTTCAGCTAAACCCGAGCATCGGTAAATAACAAGGGAAATGCGTAATAATACCTTTCTCTGGTATCAATACCAAATTTTGGTATTCCTGGACCCTTTAAAATTTGTCTTAAGGATTATGCAAGAGCAAAATGTGGTATCATACCAATTTAAGGTATTGTTTTGATATTGCAAAATTGCAGAATTTGTCAATGGTCGAACACCACATATTGGTATTATTTTGGTATTTAAGTGTTTTATCAAATTCCTCTGAAACTATGGGAAAATTTCGACCAATTTTGACAAAATAATTAATTTTGCGCTAAAATGATGTCTCAAAGCGAATGCTTTCATTCAAAACCGGAAATTTCAAACTTGATTTTAAACATTTTTGATATACCCCCTACAGAAATGACTTGAAATTGTGGAAAATTTTCTAAGTCAGGATGGCACATTTTGGTATTATTTGAATATTGAAAGGTTTCATCAATTTTCTCTGAAACTATGGGAAATTTGCTAAAAAAACAAATTTACGAGTTAATTAATTTTGCGCTAAAATGACTTGAAACCCAAAAATGTTAAAGATGATTTTAAAAATTAGTTTGATATACCCACTAATATTTTTTTCAAAAACGTTGAAATATCTCTAAGTCGGGATAATCAAATACTTTGAAAAACGAGTCAATCGACAGATTAATGAATTTTGGCGAATTTCAATTCAGTTTCATATTAATAATACTTATTTTTCAATCTTGTTATTTTTCAGAAGCTTCAAGAACTTCAAGCACAGGCCGTTCATCAATGACAAATGCATTCGGTGTGGTGAAGAATATCACTAATAACAACATGGAATCATCAGGTGAGTAGATTTGGCTGTTGCATATGAATAATTTCCGTTTTTCACTAACTGCAACTGCTGCACTAAAATGGTATGAAAATACCAAATTTTGGTATTACTTGTTCAAATACCAGCGACCATAATGTGCTCTTGGTTGCCCAGCAATAGATGGTAAAATACCATGAAATCATACCAAAATCATGTATGTGAAAGACCACAGAAATACCAAAATATGATTTTCCAAGGGCGCGGGAATACCTAAAAATAAAACCATGGCAATACCAAGTTTTGGTATTCAAGCAATGTTCAAAAATCCAGAAGACCTCAACTTGGTATTGAAATGGTTTTATTTTGAGGTATTATTTTACCCTTGGAATAACATGGTTTGGTATTGTTGTGCCCTTACACATACAAGATTTTGGTATGATTTCATGGTATTTTACCATCTATTACTGGGCAACCAAGGGCACATTTTGGTCGCTGTTATTTGCCCAAGTAATACCAAAATTTGGTATTCCCGTGTTATTTACCCCTGCTCGGGAAGAATGAGGATTAATTCGTGCCTTCCATTTCATTAGGGCACAAAACTTGTATACACTTTTACAACAAACCATTATAAACTCTCACACCTTATGTTAACTGTCATTTGAGTTAAAGGAATACACTTTTGCTTACAAAAAAAAATATGTGCCCCTTTTGAAATGTTAGGCTCCAAATTTGGACTTCCTAGTTTTTTTTTTTTTTTTTTTGGGAGGGTGATCCAGCCGCACATCGTTGATGTCGAAACCTCTAAACTGGGCCCTCGTCCTGTCACGTCCGTCAGTAGTCTTGTCGTACATTACAACTAGAACCAGATCTGCCAATGAATTAGTACACTTCGACCAAATAAACACTGACGCTGTATGGATCTGACTCTAGAATAAATGCACAGTTGTGTGTTATTCATAAGTCCAACATGTTCAATTATTCATATAAGTCCAAATATTCATTTGCGGATAACTACCTAACTTGAATTGAATAAAATTGAGATTTTAAGTAACATATCCGAAAGCTACTCTTATCTCAAATCCCCGACATTTTAATTAATAGCCAAAAAAAATCTAGAACGTTTCTTTTAAAACCTGTCTGGCTTCTTAAAAAAAAAAATAGATTAACATTTCAAGTCGTGAATTGAAAAAGAGACGACCATTTGATCGTCAGAATTCCAGTAGATCCTCGATTCGCAACAATGGTCGATACAATCATAATCCGACAGTCGTTAGTTCAACAGATCAACGAATTTAGTCCGATATCATTTCACTATTGATTGATCGAGACTCTATGGAAATTTTGACAAATCAGAATGGTTTTTATGCTACTTGAATGAAAATCACCGATTCTGATAGAATTACTAAATTCACTGTTACTAATTTTGTCCCTAAATAACTAAAGGCAAAGTATAAAAACTTGATATTTATAGTTAAAATCCTAAATTCTACAAACACTATTTTTTTAAACCCTCATCCTAACCTGACACCCACATTAAGATAGGGAAAAATCACATATGTAGCGGTTCATTGTACAAATGTGATATTTCCACTATCGGAGAACCTCCTTGTCTCGATGACAGCTTACCGGTCATCGATTAAGCCCTGAGACTGCGTCAAAGTGGGTTCTCGTAGCATGAAGTGGTGTCCATGTGTAAAAATGGAAGCTTCAGCAATATACTAAAAACTTCGATTTTAATTCCACATCGGATCAAATCATACTCCTTGCCAAATAAGCATCAAACCTATGATACTCATTATAACAAAGCCCAGGGAGGCTCCAAATTTGGACTTCCTAGTTAAAAAAAAAAACATAATTTGAGCAACTAAAACCCTGAAAAATTTCAATGCTGAGACTATTCCTTACTGTTAAAATTAATTCAAGAAACTATGGGAAATTTTTTTTCCAGGTCAAGGATTGAGTCCTATTTCCAACAAAACTGTTAAACCACTCTAAAATCTGTTTTTATTAACACATTCACAAATATATTTTTTGTGCTAACTAAACTTGATAAATAAGCAATGCCCTATAAAATCAACCGATTCCATGCAATTTGTCAAGTTTTTTCAACACTTTTCAATAAACAAATTTTGACCCACTTGAAATCTGGAGTTTTATTTGAAAAGGTCCAATAAACCAAATTTCCAGTTTCTGCTTTTTGGGTGTTTTTGAAACTACCTTGAGTCAGGGTTATTGAAAAACACCCAAAAAGCAAAAACTGAAAATTTGGTTTATTGGACCTATTAAAAAAAACTGCAGAAATGTACTTTAAGGATTGAAAAATTTCACAAACATATCATTTTGATATTTGAAAATGGGAGCAATAGTTGCCGACTTATCTACAGTTGCAAAATAAAGGGCTAATTTGTTAATACCTTTAAAAAAAATATAACAAAAAGAGCAATCCAGCTCAAATCAGGAATTTTTCTGGTACCTTTGTACCCGACCCTCTTCGATTTCAATGAAACTTTTTAGTCATGCTATCTTAGACCTTTATAAGGCATTTTTGTGTAGGGGAATTATTTCAATCAAATATCAAATCCATTTCAATCAAACTAAGCCGTTCGACCAAATCTCATCACTTTTGCAGTTTTCCGCTATTAAATCAACATTTTCAGATGTATCAACAATGAAGAGTTGCGAGCTCACTTTGATTTGAGCTATTTATTTATTTTGGAACAGTCAAAAACACTTTATTTAAGCTGTAATTCATGATCAAAGTGCTGATAGGCCGATAATAGAAATAGGCTGAGAAAGGGTATAGTTTTCCTATATGGAACCAATTGTACTCGAAAATAACATTTGAGAAGGGCGTTAGTTATTTAAATAGCCGTTGCATTGTATCAAAAAGTGGTCAAAGACAAACTTGTAGGAAATTGGACGGGCTTTCTGAAAAAATACACTGAAAGAAAAATACAGGCCACTTCAACGACATTTTTCAGTTTTTAATTTTAAAAGTTAAATTTGAAGTTGATGTAATGATTTTTTTTCGTTCAAAATTTTTAAGGAAATAGTCTAAAATGTAACAAAAAGACTCACGAAAAATGTTGAATGGTTTGTCTCTCCTAAAAAATACAAAAATCATTTAGTTTAACTGTTTTTTTTAATGTAGTCTAAACGTCAAACTTTTCACAAACCGATAGTGGGAATCGATTTCCCAGACAATTTTACATAAAAGTCTCCATATTGACCATTGTCCTATGTCCAATCCTGGTGAAGATACAGCGATTTTAAAAATAAAAAAAGGAAAAAAAGTTGTTTTTATGGTATTTAGCAATTTCTAAATGACAGACTTAATTTTTCAGTCTGGAAAATATTTTTACCGGAAAGCTTGTCCAATTTCCTATATTAATTAGGAGAGACATACCATCCTGCATTTTTCGTCAGTCTTTTTGTAACATTTTAGGCTTTTTCCTCAAAAATTGTGAACGAAAAAAAATCATGACATCACCTTTGAATTTTACATTTAAACTTAAAATTTAGAAAATCTCATGGAAGTGGTATGAATTTTTCTTTCAGTGTATTTTTTTTCAGAGTATTTTTTTTCAGAAAGCCCGTCCAATTTCCTACAAGCTTGTCTTTGACCACTTTTTGATACACAGTAAAAAAAAATCATGGTAATATTACATCTAGGAAGGGGTACATCTTCTATGTCAGAAAAAATGTGTAATTTTACCTCTGAAAATGTGTAATTTTACCACTTTTCTGGTGTAATGTCACTTTTTTAGTCTAAATTGAGGTAAAATTACATCATAAAAGAGGTAATATTCAACCTTCCAAAATTACAGCTTCCAAATTTACACAATGTTTTTTGTGTACGATGCAACGACTCTGAGTTACAGTAATTTTTAAATTACAAAATAAAAAATATTTAAATTACTTACGCCTTTCTCAAATGTCATTTTCCATATACGCAAAACAGGCTTATATAGGCCTACACACAAAAAAATATGTGAATTTACTCGACACGGAAAAAATGAATCACATGTAAACTCAGTTGATGTAAACTTGAGATTCGACGTAAACGGTTGAATCACACGTAAAATCATGTTTTTACGTATAATTAGTTGCAAATTTACATCAAATTGCATTTAAATTTAAATGTTTAATGACGTGCAAAAGTGTTACATCATAAATGATGTAACATTCGGAAATATTTTTTGTGTGTAGGATAACATGTCTAAAAAGTTTAATTGAAATCGGAGAGGGTCAGTAACAGAAAAAATCCTGGTTTGAGCTGGAATTGCTCAAAAGAATTTTTTACAGATAATAGTACACTTTTTTACCCAAAGGTAGTTGAAATACTTAGATGTAATATTACCATGATTTTGTTTCTACAGTACAGCCAAAACTTGCTTATTCCACCTATATGGTTGCTGCCTTCCTCACTCTTTACCAAAAATGTGTCACAGAAAAAAATCATGAAAAAATTACATCTGGCATAAAACATGATTTTTGGTAACTTGAGACGACGATGCCAGATCTTCAATTTGTGGGTTTGTTTGGAAAGCCTTTTGATTACTCAATTAACGATAAGTCGGATGATTGATCCGGACAAAGTTTGCATACAGATAAGTGAGAGCCGGCTTCAAAAAGAACATAAATATAACATAATTGGCCATAACTTGAGACAGGGTTGCCAGATCTTCAATGTATTGGATTTGCCCTTTTGATTGCCTATCCAACGATAACATGGTGACATTAGTTAGTAGTTATGAACTACTTATCGAAACTTAAATTTCATTGAAACTCGATCTATTTGACCCTAAACCAAGTCAAATGCAACTGGTTTGACCAAAATCGGTTCAGCCAGTGCTGAGAAAACTGAGTGACATTATTGGTAACACACATACCGCACAGATGGACAGACATTTGTTCAGTTTTCGATTCTGAGTCGATAGGTATACATGAAGGTGGGTCTAGGAAGTTCTTATGGAAAAGTTCATTTTTGAGATTCCGTGTTTTACACAGAATTCAGAAATTGGTTAAAATACATACGGTGAAATATTAATTTTGTTTTGTTATGTGTAGGTTAGTTCAAAATACACGTTTTTAAAAAACGTACCACGGAATTTGAACAGTTTGTTCGTGGTTCCCAATTTCATGAACGCTTGGCTTGTTCACGATTTTGTGAACTCTTTTCTCTCCGTGTATGTTGTGAAATTTGTCAACATCAAAATGTTTTTAAAATCGTCAAAAAAATTTCTCGATTTATAAAATGTTTACAACGGAATCGATTTTTTTACGATGTTGGAAACATTTTGATGTTGACAAATTTGAAAACATAGGAGTCGGATTTCTATCCGTGTAGGGTTATCAAATTTTCTATGTTTTGGACTCGCTAGAAAGGACATTTAAATACCTTTCAAAAAATGTAGAGCAATACGAGTTTTCTTACAACTTTTCACAATCTTTCGGACTTTTTTCAACATGACACATCTACATGTAAACACACACACACAGACATTTGTTTAGTTTTTGATTCCAAGTTGATATGCGTACATGAAGGTGGGTCTAGGAGTTCTAAATAAGAAGTTTATTTTACGAGTGATTTTATTGGCATTCATAAGCTAAACAACATGCGACATCTAGTGTTGAGTAGCAAAACAGAGCGAAGGATGTCGATTGAAATTTTTGCCCTTTGAGGTTATGTATGCGAATTCTGTTTTGTTAAATTCCAGCGTTCAAAACAACGTTTGAGCAAAAATTCGAGCTGATACATTGTTAACTTTTGATGCTCTATCATTTTAAACAATATTTTTTAAAATTTTTTTTCAAAATCTTTTTTATTGCGTTAATTTATACAGGGCAAAAAGTTTACACTCGTACTACTTGATTTTTTTTTCTCAAAAGTTGTTCTAAGAGCTGTAAATTCAATTTTAAGTTTGCATTCATATATAACTGAACAGCGAAAATTTGAATCGTCTTTCTTCGATGCTTTGCGCCATCTGTCGGAATTATGGAGCTTTTATTCGCGAATAGCCTTTCCTCAGTAAGGTCAGGAGGGCAAAATCAGAAAATAAATTAAATTTTAACAAGATGTTTTATAACAGAATTAGAACGTTAAACTCCCACCAAATCCAGCCCAGTGACCTCTGTGCTTTGTCCGGTTTGCCAAAAGATCAGCCGTATAATCAACGATGGAGATGATTAAAATCAATATTTCGAATATCTGCTTGGGTGCCCTCTCTCTCTGTGTTTAGAGGGTGAGGGGGCTGGAAAATGGAAATGATGAAATTTTCACATGTACAATTTTCCCGACCTCCGCCTCCACCACCAGGAGCTTCTGGAGATTTGTTCCAAACCGAGAACCACCCCACCACCTCCTGTCGTCTCTGCTTTCCGTCGCTATCACCATCAACCAAAGCCGAAGGCCGAATCCTGGCCCTGGCTCTGACTCGCGCGCGCTCTCTCCCCATGTAGAACGCCCGAGAATCCTCCTCCCGGTTTATACATAACAAAAGCACACACATCCGATTCGTCCTGGCTGCATCCCCCCCCCCTTTTCTCCCCATCGCCAAAAAAGCTCCTTTGTCGGATGCTTTGCAGATGAAATATACATAAAATCGTTACACATTTTCATCCGCATTCGTCGTCGTCGTCCTCGGCGATGATGCACCTTGAGCCTTGGGCACGTCAAATGTGGACAAAATTAACCCCTTAACTGGGCAAATTTTCGTTGAAAAGTGTAGTTTGTTTCTTCAACTTTCAGAAGTTTGTATATTATTTCCTTAAAATTTCTTACTGATTAAGAGTTGTTAAGGGTTAAAAGTAGATTTCCTGAACAAAACACCCTGACTGTCTTTTTTGTCAATTATTTTCCCACCATTCTGGCTGCACTGTTCGTTGACTTGGAATATTCCGGAATGCTGATGCTTTCCACTGTTGTTGCTATAGCTTGCTTGATGTACGCACTTTTCCACTTTACCTCCGACGCCTTTCTCGCCCACTTTCTCCGGCCGCGTCCTCTTCCTTGCGTCCACCACCCACTCAGCTGCAACGAAACGACGGCGGAGTACTTTTCCCCGGGGAGTATCCGGGCGTGTGCCCAAAAATTTCCCAATCCCTTCTCCCAAAGATCACCCTACCCCGCCCCCTCTTAATCCAGAGGTTGGAGGAGGGGTCACACAATTACCGTGTTCTTGGAGAGCATGCTTCTCTTGCTGTGAAGCAAAAACACAAACACACCTGCAAATAGGTGGGTGGTGCCCCCCCCCCCCACCTTTCTACCTCCTTTTCCGCGTCCAAAAAAGGATTTCAAGTTTGTCTACCGATATTACACCAATACAATCATCGTTCGCCGTTGTCCTGATTCGAGAATCTGCAGTGGCGTTGAAGGATGTTTTTTTTGTATTTTTTTTTAAATTAAGTGTAGCTGATGAACTTCATGTCATCGATAAAGATATGAAATTATAATTGGAACTTCCAAGCTCGGAATAAGTAGTGTACAACAATTCTAGAGTTTTTTTCATTAGTCATTTTAAGTAACTTATCGTGTATTTTCAATTACAGAGGCTCAGACTTAAAAGGGAGCATCTTCAAATTACTGCCATATAAAGGGCCAAAATGACATGCCAAAATTCTTGTTTCCCACAAACTACTTCCAATCTCCGTTTTTACAGCTTACTGTCCACTGCCCCGATGCTCCCTCCCCGATCCCCGGCTTTGATTCTAACATACTAATAAAAAGAAAAATCGTAGTTGAGAAAAGGTCAATGCGGATGGAGAGCAAATTGAGCTCAGTATCTTCTCACAAAGACTGATAGTACACAGAAAAAAAAATCAATTCTCGTAATCGTTAATTAAGTTGACGAATGTGAGAACCACGAAGGAATTTATTCATGAGTATGGTGCATTTGCACTATAAACGTGAATATATTCCTTCGTGGTTCTCACATCCGTAAATTTAACTCACGATTTTGAGAATTGTTTTTTTTCGTGTATAAAAAAGAAAAAAATATAAAAAAAGATTAGAAGAAAAATAAAAAAAATATGCCAATGCGGACTGATCAATTAATCTCCTCACGAGGACATAAAAAAGGCAGATGGTAGGAAGAAGCAAAATAAGAACAGAAAATCAGGAATAAGAAATAGTCAATGCGGATAGAGAACAAATTGGAGCTGATCTAAAAAAATGCGTTTAATCTGCACCCAGAAACTTAACTCTAAAAATTTGATGATCCTAACAACACAATAAACTAAAAAGCAGCCAAAATATGGAAAAGTATAGTTTGTATCAGAGCTTTCCTCAGTCCCGATTGTTTGGTGGTGTTAGACCTCGAGCTGCGTCCAGTGACCCATTTTATAAAGGCAGGGATCCTGACAGTCTAATTCCGGGCATTGTCTGGCCCCGCCTAAACATGGGCATAGAAAACCTTGTTTTTTATGAAAGCGAATTTCAAGAAGACTTAGCTATTTGACATTGAAAGTAGGACTAAGAGCTGTCGAGACATTGCTTGTTTCAGGGTGACCACTCAAATCCCATTTTCCAATTCCCGACTTTTTCCAGACTTTTCCAGAATGCTCAAATAATACGCATTTCTTATCTAAAGAATGATTTCAAGCAAAAAAAAACTTTCTATAAGGAAAGTCAATATTAACCACCGAAAAAAAAAAATTAAATGAATTTAAAAATAATCCAAATATAGGCATTTTTTGTTAATACAGAAACTAAACAACAATTGAAAAAAAACTTCACAAACTTCATTAATATGATTCAGAGTAGAAACACAAACAATTAGTCTTTGAAAAAATTATCGAAAGTTCAACAATACTTATAACATTCATGTTATTTTTTAAATTGGCAAAAGTATAGTTTTTGATACTTCGTTTCAACTGGAAATGACAAAATGTTGAAGATAACTGAACTTAAAATTTCGTTCCTTTTTTTTAAAAACTTCATCATCATTTTAAATCAAAGAATAATTAAAACATAATTGCAGAAATTATTCATTCAAAGAATTTAGAAAAATGTCAAGAAATTCATAAAAAAAATTGCCTGGTTCCGTTTTTAATTTTGTAATTTTTGATATTGTTTTTTTAAATCAATGTTAATTTATCTAGTGGTCAGTATTTAGCTGTTTTTTTTTTCAATGAACATTCAGTTAGATATGATTTTATGTTTTACCGCTTATTTTAAGCAAAATGTTTGAAGAGACAATTTTTTTAACAGTTTTGCAATAACTCTAAATTTCTTGGTTTTTTTGCAATTTCAAAATTTTCTTTATGTTTTCAAAACGTAAAAAAGTTTTTAAATTTTGGATTTTATTCGATATTTAAGTTTTCCGAAAACTGAAAATCAAGCTTTATGTATAGTAGTAATTTAACCATACTCACGAAAAAAGTTTAACGGCAACATTAATAAAAAAAAACACATTTTAATTACTTAAAGAATTAAGTTGAACAATTAAAAATATTTACCAAAAAACCATTGCCAAACTCAAGTTGGAATCTGTTTTCAAATGATCAATCTATGTTACAAAATGAAATAGAATCATAACTCTAAGCTGGCCATTAGGCTCTATTTTTATATTAGTTTTTCATTAACTTTACCTCTTGTACGATAAACAAAAATTTATAGAGATCATATGATTCATGAAAAATATTATGAAGATCTGTGTCAAAGACTCCAATATTAATTAAGATTTTGAATGTCTTAAACAGCTTTTCCATACTCAAATATATTGAAATAGTGAAAAGAACCTTAAATTAAAAGTAAGTTATTAAAGCAGAATTGAGTGAATTCAATTTGAGAATTGTACAAAATATTACAAAATAATTCAAGAGTTAAAAAATTAATTTTCAATCAAGCATACTTATAATTCCCGACTTTTCCCGACTTTTTGACAAAAAATCATAAATTCCCAACTTTTTCCCGATTTCCCGACTTGAGTGGCCACCCTGATTGTTTGAAATGAGTTTAACAACTGGACGGGTAGTCTTTTTCTAATCGCTCAAAAAGATCTCAAATGAATTTCGAAAGATTTTTTTAAAACCAAACAATATAAAAAATCTTTTTTGTCAGGAAAATGAGTAATTTTACATCACAATTCTGTAAATTTACTTTTTTGTGCAAAACAACACATTGTAGAGCAACAAATTACAAATTGAAAAAAATATAAATAAATAAATAAATAAATAGCAGGAGAAAAGGAGCATGTTTGAACCCCTATTTAAAACATTTTAAATTTTCATGAAATACCAATGTACAGACACACGAAAATTTGCATTTTAAAACACTTTTTTCATCCAAATGTTGAAACCTAGGCTTTTAATTTAAATTTTTATATTTTTTTATTTTCCAAACCACGACACATATTTCAGTAATTTTTTTTGATCCAGAAAAATAAATGCACAGATATAACTTAATTGGTCATAACTGGAGACAGGGTTGCCAGATTATCAATGTTGTGGACTCGTTGGAAAGGGGTTTTGATTACCTAACCAACGATGGGTCGGATGGTGGATCCGGCAATCGTTTGCATATATTTAATTGAGATCCGGCTTCAAAAAAGGTACATAAATATCACTTAAGTGGTCATAACTCGAGACAGGGTTGCCAGTTCTTCAATGTTGTAGACTCGTTGGAAAGGTCTTTCAATTACCCAACCAACGATAGGTTGGATGATATATCCGGACATCACTTACATACATTTAAGTGAGATCCGGCTTCAAAAAGGTACATAAATGTCATTTAAGTGGTCATAACTCAAGACAGGGTTGCCAGATCTTCAATGTTTTGGGCTCGTTGGAAAGGTCTTTTAATTACCCAACCAACGATGGGTTGGATGATATATCAGGACATCACTTACATACATTTAAGTGAGATCCGGCTTCAAAAAGGTACATAAATGTCATTTAAGTGGTCATAACTCAAGACAGGGTTGCCAGATCTTCAATGTTTTGGACTCGTTGGAAAGGTCTTTCAATTACCCAACCAACGATGGGTTAGATGATGGATCCGGACGTCGTTTACATACATTTAAGTGAGATCCGGATATATGTGAAAATACATTTTTATAGATAACTTTTGAACTACTTATCGAAACATCAAACAATTCAATAGCGATCTATGGAACCCTAAACCAAGTCGAATGCAACTGGTTTGATCAAAATCGGTTCATCCAGTGCTGAGAAAACTTGGCAAGAATATTGAATATTGGGTCTTCGAGCTTTTAATAAAAAAAGTTCATTTTTAGAGCAGGATTATAGCCTTACCTCAGTGAGGAAGGCAAAAAATTAACTACGTCGCATAAACGTTAGGAAAGAGCCCATTATATCGTCACTCTTTCCATAAATAATTGAATGTTCTGTTTATAAGAAAACGTTCTTAACAGAATCTAAATTTCTTATTTTCTCTTGTTTCCCTTCAATCTCTTCAAGCCACGTGTTCCATGCATTCTTCCTTTTACACACACACACGCACACGTGTGTGCAGCGTCAAATTTCCAAGGACATCACCATGTCTTACCACACTTTAAACAACCCTCCAACAAAAATAGTCATTACAACTGGAACTTCTGTAGTTTCCCCTTCTAGCTTAAATTTCTCCCCTCATTGTCGCCTCACATTAAAAATTTCCCTTCAAGTTGCAGTGTGGTGACGTCTCTAGAAAATTCCTCTTCTTTCTTGAAACGGTGCCGTAAGGGGTAAGGGCACAAAATTGCGTTTCATTGTATGGTTTCCTTGTTGTAACATGTCTTACGGGAGCCAGCAAGTTATTATTGCGCATTATGTAATATTGATATTGTGTTTGCATTCTCTGAAATCATGACTGTTTAAAAGTTTTAATATTCCGAAAATTCTAATACCTGCTTTGAATACTGCCAGAACTTTCTCGATCGCTGATTTTCCACCACCCACTTATGGGGGTGGTGTGAAAATTCGGCTGTTTCGAGTCGAAAATTGAGTATCACCCTCCTTCTTCTTCCTCCCGTAACCACCAGGAAAAGTCATGCCCATCGACACAAAAGAGCGCCTAACCGAATTAAACGGTCGTGTATCGATTTTTGGCCCAGCGCAACGTGCCGCACACACACACACACACACACAACATTTTCTTTCGCCCACATTTTCCCAGAACCCACTCCCGTGCGCTGCTCGGGGAAAACTTCCATTTATTTATTCTCAGACCTTCCCCCGCACCCTCCTTGCTCTCTTCCCACTCAGCGGAAAATCGCATGCAACCTGAACCAGAAGGATGCAACCAGTGAGTCCTGAAATTCGCCAAAACAAAGCCCCTCTTCTCCCCTCACCGATTCCGGGAAAAGTGTCCTCCTCGCAAACCCTCCTCTTGTAGGGAGGAGAGTAATTTTCTCTCCCGTCAACCTTTCTCTCTCTCTCCCGAATGTCTCGTGTCCTGGAAAAGTGGCACAATTTGCCGACTCTCCCTCTCAAAATTTTGAACTCTCCTCCGACAATCCGCCTTTAAATCGTCCAGGACACGTTCCCGAAAAAATGCCGATGCACTTCTCTTAAAGTGCTGCGAATACAGTAATGTTGCTGGGTCGCGGAACTCCCAGCCAGAAGGATATTGGGAGACCAAAAAAGGACGACGCGCAGGATCCGGAAAATGTATCTCCTTTATCATCTTGAATTGGCGCGTTGAGTTACCCTTCTATGTACAAGCGTATGAGTGGCGCGAACGCATAGCACGTGCTCGGAACTCAACTCTTCCTCTTTTTTTTTGCGCTTCGCAGAGATGAGTTACTGAGTGATTGCACGCATTAAATTTGGCACAGATAAACTTGACGTCGCGTAGTCTTGTTGTTGGTCTTGAAAGTTGGGAATGGAAAGGGGTTTCTTTGTTCACGAATTTGTGTCAGAAAAAATATGAAAAGTTACCTTTAACCACGTGTAAATTTACATCAGTTTATGTGTGATTTCACAAATTCCAAAATGATAAAGATAAAGATTCGCTTTTGGAAAAATATTGTTTGAGACCATAAAACCCTTAGGCATCACAACCTTACAATTCTACACCCAGCAAAAAAAGTAGTAATCCAGCTGCGTGTAAAAGGCCTGTGTGTAAAATAAATTTTGCATTATTTTATGAAATTCTATGTAATATTACACCCTGAAATATGTAACCCATCAGTATGGGAAACCTACATTCAATTTTTCATCGGTGTGATGGCCGAGCGGGCTAAGGCGCCAGTCCTAACTGTTGGTGCTGAGTTTGATTCCCGTCGGTTTCAACTTTTTTTTTGTTTACAAAATTGTACACGCACACGGAAAGAAGGTTTATCGTGAATGTTACTAAATTTCGGTTAAAAATCCTAAAAAAATTGGTTGTTTTTTCAACCACCAATTTTTTTAGCTGGAAATCCTAAAAATAAATCCTGGATTTGACAGCTGGATCCAGGTCCTAAAAATGATAAATCCAGCTAAATTTTTAGTAAATTTTACTAATTTGCAAGCTGGAAAAATGCTGTCAGTCTCAAAAGCTGTATGTTTTGAGAAGGTTTGTTAGCTATTTTAGCTAGATTTTGTGGTATTCTAGGAAGTTTTATAGTTAGCCCAGCAAGTTTTTAGGCTGTTTCAACTAGTTTTTTTGGAATCATTCTCAAAATTTTCCATTGATGGCTGCGAAGCCAGGTATTTTCACACATCTTTTTAGCTAGTTTAGCTAACTTTGTCACTATTCTTGGTAGGTGTTTTGGTTGGAATAGCTAATTTTTCCACTATTTCTACAAGTTTTCTTTCAAAAGCCTCCGTTGCTGCCTGCAATGCACGCATTATTCACCCAGCCTTTTGGCTGATTTAGCTCGTTTCTTTTTTGTTCTTGCTTCGTTTTTCGGTAAGTCCAGCTAATTTTTCGACTGTTTTAACTGGTAATTTCGAAATCATTTTTAAAATCCCTTGCTGCCTGTAAAGTTGTTTTTTATTTTCAAAAAGACTTTTTGCTGGTGTAGCATGATTTTCCACTATTCTTGGTACGTTTTTTGGTAGTCCAGCAAGTTTTTCGGATGTTTCAATAGTTTCCAGGCTTTTTAAACTATGTTATAGTTGATCATCCTTATAGTACGGCTTTGTTATTCTATTGACAAATTAAAAATAAATAAATACAGTAATACAAAAATACAAGAATACAATTATACAAAAATACAAAAATACAAAAATGCAAAAATACAAAAATACAAAAATACAAAAATACAAAAATACAAAAATACATAAATACAAATTAAAATTAACATAATTTAAATTAATTTAACTTAATTTAAATGAATTTAACTGAATTTAACTGAATTTAACTGAATTCAACTGAATTTAACCTAATTTTACTTAATTTAACTTAATTTAACTTAATTTCACTTAATTTAACTTAATTTAACTTAATTTAACTAAATTTAACTTAATTTAACTTATTTTAACTTAATTTAGCTTAATTTAACTAAATTTAACTTAATTTAACTTAATTAAACCTAATTTAACTTAATTTAACTTAATTTAACTTAATTGACTTTAATTTAACTTAATTTAACTTAATTTGACTTAATTTAACTTATTTTAACTTAATTTTACTTAATTTAACTTAATTTAACTGAATTTATTTGAATTTAACTGAATTTAACTTAATTTAACATAATTTAACTCAATTTAACTGAATTCAACTGAATTTAACTTAATTTAAATTAATTTTACTTAATTTTACTTAATTTGACTGAATTTAACTGAATTTAACTGAATTCAACTGAATTTAACTTAATTTAACTTAATTTAACTTGATTTAACTTAATTTAACTGAATTTAACTGAATTCAACTGAATTTAACTTAATTTTACTTAATTTAACTGAATTAAACTGAATTCAACTGAATTTAACTTAATTTAACTTAATTCAACTTAATTTAACTTAATTTAACTTAATTTAAATTAATTTTACCAAACAATTTTTAACAACAATTGAACTAAATTCTACCAAATGTAACGAAATTTCAAAAAATGTATCTTAGTTTAATTAAATTTAACAAAAATTTCCAGATATAACCACACTTGACTAAATTAATTTCTTTTTTACTTTGTTCAGTTTAATTATACTGAACTTAACTTTACTTAATGAAACTTAATTTTTAATTAATCATGATTTAACTAAATTTAATTACATTTATCTAAATTTTACTGATTTTAACAAAATTTAATCAATTTAACTGAATTCTACTTTTTTCTAAATTCAACCAAATGTTATTCAAATTAACTTTCACTTAATTTAAAGTAATTTAACATTATTTAACTCTATTTTTTTATGTGCTTCAAAGGCATAAAGTGCCCTGCTCGTACGGATCTGTCAAACATTGGCCAGTCTATATCTAGACACTCTGTACCCGCAGCCTCCCCCCACGTAGACAGATGTCCATACAAAAAAAGTGGAGTGTGGACAAACGCCAGCCTCCACCTCCCCCGCCAAAAGGTTCACGACAAAAGGATGCCACCAATCGTCCAACCAAAAATTAGAGGCTCAACTTCTAACCTCTTTCCCTCAACACAAAAAAAACTTCGCACCTAATCAACTGAAGATCTCAGCCCGCAGAAAGTCTTCCTGGCTTTCAATCCATTCACTCACGCACTATCTCCACCTTTTGCACTTGCACTTTCAACTTTCAAACGCAGAATCGTCACAAAACTCCGCGAACTGAGCGGCTTAAACAGGATCAAACACGATACGAAACGTTCTCTTGCTTTGTGTTGGTCTCGAACTGATGATCTGTCAAAAAATCCATGCTGCCGGTTCCAGCTAGTTTTTAGGTAAAAAGTAGGCAAAATTGTGCTGAAACACCATTATTTTTGGTAAAATCTCTCCTGTCATTTTGATTTGGGCTGTCAGTTTTGGATAGCAAATCAGCAATCAGGGTTAGCTATTTCACCAATCCCAAGTTGGTAAATTTACCTGTAATTTTAGCTAATTTAACCAAAAAAATCACTGTTCCACCAATTTGAAGCCAGCTAATTTGAATTGTTAAATTTAAGATGGAACTCCTTTCCGTGCAGTGTGTGTTAAGTGTCTTTTTTGACTAAAGTGATGTGCATGCTTTTGCATGCGATTTTACCATCGATTTTTTTGCTGTGCAAAAAGGCCCAAAATGGCGTCCATTCTGCCAACCACTCAACCGAGGCTCGCAAGCTTTTTTGCATTGCATCTTGCAACCTTACCACGTCGACACAACCGTAGAGCAATAGAGCACCTTCACAGCCGCCCTCCAGTCAACCAACCTCCAACCCCCATCCCAAACATGGCAAACATTTTCCGCGACTCACCAACCCAACCCAAACCTCTGGCCTGGCCAGAGTCAGCAAAATGAGTGTGGATCCGATGCCTTGGTTGATGTATACCTGCTTCGTGTTTTTTTTTTTGCGTTCCGTTCAGTTCAGCCGCGAATATGAAGCGAGAAATCGAAATAACTAATAGCAAATGAAGGAGAATCTATTTACTGTTACAAGAGCGAAACGTCGTCGTCGTACCGACGACCCCCGCACGCCAACACTGACCACCACGGACCCTTTTCCATGTCTCTGACCCGTAACGTTACGAAACTGGCCAGGGCGAAAGAAAGAAAAGCCAGCAAATATGGTCGCGTTTTTTCTTCCAGATCTCGGCGGTTCCACACTGCGAGCTGATGGTCGCATAAGGTACGGAATCTGCCCGCGGTCCTCGTCGTCGTCGTCTTCAAGTGGCGCTTCTTCTTTCTCTTGTTTGCGAATAGTCAAAGGTTAGTCGGTACCCTAACAACGACAGTAACGATGACCCTCTTAAAGACCTCCCTCTTTCTACCAGTGCTGACCCCTTCCACAACCTCCGGGTCAGTCGGTTAATTAGGCTCGAAAGGTTCAAAATGCCACTCTCTTCTGAGCGGAGTGGAGAATGTTTGTCGGTTGAAGACGGCCAGTGGTTGCCAAACTAGCAACCTGTATGCTTTAAAACTCTTTATTTGTTTATGATTCGTTGGTCAATGCCGGCGCCCTCCCTAACTTGAGCTACAGTCCAGAATCGACTGTCCGAAGTCCTCAGAAAAAAATCACTTCGGATAATCGAATCACGATTTCTTTTTTGTTGTCTTATTTTTGATTGTCGAGCTTAAGCATGACCCCTTAACTTCTCTAAAATGATAAATGTTTAAATCCAAGATGGCGGCCAATATGGCAGGGACGAAACATTGAAAAAATGCATTTTTTTATTTACTAGGCAATCAACTATTCAAATTTAACTAAAATAGGACCGCCACGGGTCTCGTGGCGCAGGGGTAGCGGCTTCGGCTGCCGATCCCGATGATGCTATGAGACGCGGGTTCGATTCCCGCCTTATCCACTGAGCTTCTATCGGATGGTGAAGTAAAACGTCGGTCCCGGTTTCTCCTGTCTCGTCAGAGGCGCTGGAGCAGAAATCCCACGTTAGAGGAAGGCCATGCCCCGGGGGGCGTAGTGCCAATAGTTTCGTTTTCGGACCGCAGAACTCGAATACGATGTAAAAATCCAGAAAATTAAAAAAAAAAAACAATTTTTTGGATAATCAAGTCTGGACTGTGTTTTAGCACTGTCATTCTGGCCGCCATCTTGGATTTAAATTTTCAAAAAAAATATAATTCTCATTTTTTAAGTCAGGCAAAAAGTCTTATTTTTGATTTTTTGTCCATGTATTTATTTATTTATGGAAATATTTGAAAATAGCTAAGCAAAGTATCTACTATTCGCATATATTATTTATTAACATTAAAATCTGAAAAATATATCGTTGCAAATAAATGAAATTGAGAACAATTAAATTATGTAGATTTTTCAACTGACGATATTTTGGTAAATGGTCCAATTTTCGATGGTAAAATTCTATGTGATTTTTGAAATCTTTCAAATTGATTTCGGATTAAAATATCATTGAAATATCAAATCAAGCTTCTCATTTCAAATGAATTACAACTTGTGTTATCAGCACTTTAAAAAGCAAAGTACACTAGAGCAATTCTCTGAGATTTCGGTCATTCGATTTTTTTTGTATTTTTTAATCCGGCTGAAACTTTTTTGGTGCCTTCGGTAT
Organism: Culex quinquefasciatus; assembly: GCF_015732765.1. NCBI lineage: Eukaryota > Metazoa > Arthropoda > Insecta > Diptera > Culicidae > Culex > Culex quinquefasciatus. The sequence continues at coordinate 107,629,749 of NC_051861.1, forward strand.
GTCCAAAGAAGCCATTTTGCATCATGAGTTTGTCCATATAATTTTCCATACAAATTTGGCAGCTGTCCATACAAAAATGATATGTGAAAATTCAAAAATCTGTATCTATTGAAGGAATTTTTTGATCGATTTGGTGTCTTCGGCAAAGTTGCAGGTATGGATATGGACTACACTGGAAAAAATGATACACGGTAAAAAAAAATTTGGGGATTTTAAATTTAACTTTTTGTCACTAAAACTTGATTTGCAAAAAAAAACTATTTTTATTTTTTTTTATTTTTTGATATGTTTTAGAGGACATAAAATGCCAAATTTTCAAAAATTTCCAGAATGGGCAAAATATCTTTGACCGAGTTATGACTTTGTGAATCAATACAGATTTTTTCAAAAAATTTAAATATTGGTCGCAAAAATTTTTCAACTGCATTTTTCGATGTAAAATCGAATTTGCAATCAAAAAGTACTTTAGTGAAATTTTGATAAAGTGAACCGTTTCCAAGTTATAACCATTTTTAGGTAACATTTTTGAAAATAGTTTTTAATTTTTAAAAAATAGTGCACATGTTTGCCCACTATTGAAAAAAATATTTTTGAAAAGCTGAGAAAATTCTCTATATTTTGCTTTTTCGGACTTTGTTGATACGACCCTTAGTTGCTGAGATATTGCCATGCAAAGGTTAAAAAACAGGAAAATTGATGTTTTCTAAGTCTCACCCAAACAACCCACCATTTTCTAATGTCGATATCTCAGCAACTAATGGTTCGATTTTCAATGTTAAAACATGAAACATTCGTGAAATTTTCCGGTCCTTTCGAAAACAATATTTTCAAAAAATTTAAATCAAGACTAACATTTTAAATGGGCGTAATATTGAATGTTTGGCCCGATTGAAATGTTAGTCTTGATTTTAAATTTTTGAGAATATTTTTTTCGAAAAAATGAAGTTGAAAAATTTTTGCGACCAATATTTCGATTTTTTGAAAAAAATCTGTATTGATTCAAAAAATCATAACTCGGTCAAAGATTGTTTGCCCATTCTGAAAATTTCTGAAAAGTTGGCATTTGATGTCCTCTAAAGCATATAAAAAAAAATAAAAATAGTGCTTTTTTGCAAATCAAGTTGTAGTGAAAAAAAGTTAAATTAAAAATCACCAAATTTTTTTTACCGTGTATCATTTTTTTTTTTAAGTGTAGTCCATATCCATACCTACAACTTTGCCAAAGACACCAAATCGATCAAAAAATTCCTTCAAAAGATACAGATTTTTGAATTTTCACACATCATTTTTGTATGGACAGCTGCCAAATTTGTATGGAAAATTATATGGACAAACTAATGATGCAAAATGGCTTCTTTGGGCATACCGAAGGCACCAAAAAAGTTTCAGCCGGATTAAAAAATACAAAAATTGAAATTAAAGAAAAAAGACCGATTCCGTAGAGAACTGCTCACTAATAAAATCTATTTTCCTTAAACTTTTTATGACTCAAAGTTGAATTTCTGAAATACGAAATCTATGTTTTTTTAAAAATAAGTATGTACTTCACATTTTTCTGGATTAAATTTACCGTTTACAAGTTTTTGCTACCTTTGGGTATAAATTTAGTTTGAAAAAAAAGTTTTTTTAGTTTAAAAAATAATTCTTGAAAAAACAGCCCTCAGAATAATATTTTTGAAAGACTGAGAATTTTTAAAATCGGGAAATTAGTTTCTGAGATTCAGCCGCACAAAGAATTCGAATCCAGGAAAATGAATTACTCCAAGTGTCACCTAATTAGCCTGTAATTTCCAACTGACTTTATTTCGGAAAATATTTGTCCGAATTTCAATGTTCAAAATCGAAACTTTTGCTAGATTTTCTGATCTTTTCAATAACAATATTTTTTTTTAAATCAAGCTGAACTTTTGAAAAGGTTTATAAATAGATAATTATCTGTTTTTCATATTTGAAATAAAATAATATATATTTTTAAAATATTTTATTGTAATAATCAGGAAATTTCGTTAAAGTTATAGAAAATTGTCTAAGCTTTTCAAAAATATGTGTATCAGAATTAAAAAAAAACTAAACAAATATCTGTATTTACACTTAAAAGTAGATAAAACAGGAAAACGGTACATTTGATAAAAAAAAAGTTAAAAAAAATGTTCGGATTTTCAATATTTTTCAAAAATAAAACACACTGTTTATTTCAAGAATGTATATCACCTAAAACAGATTGTGCACCATACCAACACGTACTATGGCTCGAAAAATGTCCTTTTTAGTCCCCTAAAACATATTAATTTCTTTTGAAGTAGTTAATGCATGGACAAAAATTCATCAAATTAAAAAAAATACAAAGAAAAATAATTTGCGAAATCGAAGAGAATCAATCCGATGCATTATCTCAGCAACTATTTGTTCAATTTTCAATGTAAAAAAAACATTGTAAAAAGCTTTTCATGCTATTGAATAAAAATATTTTAAGATGTGGATATAGGGAAACAGCATGTATTTCCTTCGAGCACCTAATTTTGGCATATCTGCACTTTGACGTTCGATTACACTTTCTAAAAAGCAAGTCAGTCAATAAAAAAAAATCAGTAGGCAAATTTACTTGAATTAGAACCGAATCCTTAACCTATCATACATACGAAAAATTTGCTCTGCATTAAGAAACAATTTTAAATAATCAAAAATATTCATTTTTTTTATCTGTAACTAAGATTTTTTGCTATTACTTGAAACAGCTGAGATTTATTGGATTTTTGTTATGATCATTCGATTGTTTTTTTAAGAGTACATTTTTGATTGGGAATTTAAGTTCTTGTGAAAATAAGTTCAATAAAAATATGTATTTTTTTTAAAGTTTAACTCTTTTTTTTTAGATTTAAAAAAAAACACCCAAGCGGAAAGTCCTTTCAAAAAGAAACGAGAGAAAAGTATTATTTGGCGAGAGTATAGACCTCTCGCGCTAACAACAACAAAAAATCATGTTCATTCGTTCATTGAAACAGTTCATCCCATTGAGTGCCTTATATGGACAAATGACCGCCACTTTGTCACCGAACCATGGTGGCCGATACGGCAAGGGTGCGGTTCAATATGCCGAAGGTCTACGGTTTGAGTCTCGGTATCGACACTTTTTTTTTTATGGGTGAGCTTTTTGGAAAATGAACCCAACGCGTAAAGTACTCTCGAATTTTCAATAAGTTTGAGAAGCACTGATTCGAAGCGTAGCCGGTATGCAGCACACTGCAATCAATGCTCTGGCTCGATGTAGAGGTGTGTACAGTGTTGGTCCATGCTTTGAGCGTGAATTTCGCAATGATCGTACGCTATTGGGTCACAGCCATTTGTGAACCCCTAGTAAAAATCCAAGCATGATTTTCAGAAGATCACCGCCGATTGTAGTCAATGAGATGTCAAACAGCAAACACAAACGTCCTTCTATTTTCGCACGTGTCATCAAATCGGTTCGCAAACACAAATCGAAAGAAGAAGAAAAAAACGATCACCCATATTTGCTCATCATCAACCCCGTCTTGTTGTTCCAGAGAAGCTGCTAACCGGACAGCAAGTGGTTCATCGTTAGCACCACGGTGTGAACTGCGCGGCTTTGCACCTCCTCGTGTGCCTCTGAAAGACAAAGGTCCGGATAAGCCAAGACTCTCGCCAAGGCTTCACGGTCAATCGAAATCCGCGTTGAACCGGTAATTCAGGAAATTCTTGCCTCCAGTCGCGCGCGCGCGCCCGACACAGATATCTGGAGGTGTGCTTGGAGTACTCCGCGGAGTATGGCGAATTCCAGCTGAGAAAACGAAGAAGTGGTCGTACATCTGGATGGCTTGGCCCCAACCGGAATTTTCATGGGATGGGAAACGGGGAGTTCAAGTTCAAATTAGTCATCTTTTCATACAAATACTTTCCAGTGCTGGTTGAAAGGTAAGCTTTTTAATGGTCACGTAAGTGTTTATAACTTAAGACAGGGTTGCCAGATTTTCAAATTCATATTTTTTTCATTTTTTAAAAGTTTTTTTCAAATAAATAAAATAATATTTAAATTAATTTGACTTTTTCAATCGTTCGGAACTTACTTCTTCTTGATTGCGTGGTGGTCCATTCAGTTAAGCATGCATTTTGCGTACATTAGTCGGCGTTTGCACGCAAGCTCAACCCCTACCTAAACAGACCAGCCGGTGTTTGCTGCTTCTCGGGGTGGCGAAACTTGAGCCATATTGGAGATCATAAGCCACTTGGAGACGGTGTGGGAACACACAAATGTGGCAACATTGCATCAACCGTCAACGGCGGGAGAGAGAGTCCACTTGAAGAAAACGTAGAAATTAAGGTTTATGACAGCGATACGCACCTAAGGGAAATTTACTCTTGTCGTCATTCTGCCTACTCAAATTGAATATCAATAATCAACCAGTGACTTCAGGAACTGCAAACTTAAAAAGTCACCCAAAAGTGTAACAACAAGTTGATCACGTGTCAACCTTTGTGGGCATGTGTGCGTTAGTCGAGGGCGAGGGAACAACTCAAGAACGCAGATATAAAACAGCTTCACAGTGGGACAAAATAAGTTGATTTTTGTCCAAAATTTACAAACTTTTCGGGTTGAGGATTTTTTTTTTCATTTTGAAATTCTTCAGAAACATTTATTTTTAATCCAACTTGAATCCAACCCACTGTGTTCGTCATTCAAGTTCGGCCACCCAAACGAGGGATGATTTTTCCTTTTCGGTGTCGCAGTAGGTATGTTCCGCCCCCCTTGAATATCGTGTCGTCGGTGTAAATAAATGAAACACAACATTGCTCAATTGAGACGTGGCGTACTTTCTGAGTTTGTGTGTGTCCGAGTACAGGGTGTTACTCAGCACACTTCTAATCAACAACTGGTAGCCTAACCTCGTTCGGCCTGTACAGGCGCCGACACATCGGCTATGTAGCGAAAAGGTTCTTTGTTCGATGGGATGAACCTGCTTACGGCGATGAAGGGTGTGCGCCGTGAAATGCAGCCTAATCTTTAAGGAGTAACAAACATATTAAAATCTCTTTCTTAAGGTGAAACGGGACGCCAGTTTCTGGACAACTTCTGTTCAACTTTAGTCAATGTCTGAATTCGACAGACGCTTCAACGTCTGCAAAAAGTAGAACTCCACAAGTTACAGAATTTTCCTAAAAGGTGCTTCCAAAAACTCGAGTAGTAGTTTCACCTTAAAGAGACTTTCTCTGTCCTAATAAGACTGAGTGACGTAAACGCCAAATTGAAATAATGGCATTTTTTGAGATCCCCAAGTGATGCTCTATACGGGAAAAAATGGCAACACTAGGTTGTAAAAAGTCGCTTCCGCCACTTAGTCGTGTCAGCGCATCAGGCTTTCTAAAAAGCTAGGCTTGATTTAAATTCACGTGCATGATTTACCACGTTACCAATAAAGCTTCAAAAGGCTTTGGTTAGCTTGTTGATAATATTGAGGAAAAAAAAGAGTACAAACTGCTTTCATATGGCTAATACACGTAAACGACAGAGTGGACAATTGCTAGTTTTTGTATTGAGTGGATAAACTATCAAAAATGGAACCTTTTGATCACAGAAACAATCACCAATTCTCAAAATATGGCCTCAAATTCTGTCTTTTTCAAAAAGTGACCACGTGGTTTACAGATGGTCCCCTGATATGACCACAAAATAACTGAGCAGTTCTCTCACATTTCGGTCATTCGATATTTTTTGTATTTTTTAATCCGACTGAAACTTTTTTGGTGCCTTCGGTCTGCCCAAAGAAGCCATTTTGCATCATTAGTTTGTCCATATAATTTTCCATACAAATTTGGCAGCTGGCCATACAAAAATGATGTATGAAAATTCAAAAATCTGTATCTTTCGAAGGAATTTTTTGATCGATTTGGTGTCTTCGGCAAAGTTGTAGGTATGGATATGGACTACACTGAAAAAAAAATGATACACAGTAAAAAAATTTTTGGTGATTTTTTATTTAACTTTTTGTCACTAAAACTTGATTTGCAAAAAAACACTATTTTTATTTTTTTTATTTTTTGATATGTTTTAGGAGACATCAAATGCCAACTTTTCAGAAATTTCCTGGTTGTGCAAAAAATCTCTGAGCGAGTTATGAATTTGTTAATCAATACTGATTTTTTCAAAAAATCGAAATATTGGTCGCAAAAAATTTTCAACTTTATTTTACGATGTAAAATCAAGTTTGCAATTAAAAAGTACTTCAGTGAAATTTTGATAAAGTGCACCGTTTTCAAGTTAAATCAATTTTTAGGTGACTTTTTTGAAAATAGTCGCAGTTTTTCATTTTTTAAATTAGTGCACATGTTTGCCCACCTTTGATTTTTTTTTTTTTTTGAAAAGCTGAGGAAATTATCTATATTTTGCATGTTTAAACTTTGTTGATACGACCCTTCGTTGCTGAGATATTGCCATGCAAAGGTTAAAAAACAGGAAAATTGATGTTTTCTAAGTCCCACCCAAAAAACACACCATTTTCTAATGTCGATATCTCAGCAACTAATGGTCCGATTTTCAATGTTAAACTATGAAACATTCGTAAAGTTTTCCGATCTTTTCGAAAAAAATATTTTCAAATTTTTTAAACCAAGACTAACATTTTAAAAGGGCGTAATATTGAATGTTTTGCCCTTTTGAAATGTTTGTCTAGGTTTTAAAAATTGAAAATATTTTTTATCGAAAAGATCGGAAAATTTCACGAATGTTTCATAGTTTAACATTGAAAATCGGACCATTAGTTGCTGAGATATCGACATTAGAAAATGGTGTGTTGTTTGGGTGAGACTATTAGAAAACATCAATTTTCCTGTTTTTAAACCTTTGCATGGCAATATCTCTGAAAAACTGCGACTATTTTCAAAAAAGTCACTTAAAAATGGGTTTAACTTGAAAACGGTGCACTTTATCAAAATTTCACTGGAGTACTTTTTGATTGCAAATTTGAATTTACATCGAAAAATTAAGTTAAAATTTTTTGCGACCAATTTTTCGATTTTTTGAAAAAATCAGTATTGATTAAAAAATTTATAACTCGCTCAAAGATTTTTTGCACAATCTGGAAATTTCTGAAAAATTGGCATTTGATGTCCTTTAAAACATATCAAAAAATAAAAAAATCAAAAATATTGTTTTTTTGCAAATCAAGTGTTAGTGACAAAAAGTTAAATAAAAAATCACCATTTTTTTTTACTGTGTATCATTTTTTCCAGTGTAGTCCATATTCATACCTACAACTTTGCCGAAGACACCAAATCGATCAAAAAATTCCTTCAAAAGATACAGATTTTTGAATTTTCATTCATCATTTTTGTATGGCTAGCTGCCAAATTTGTGTGGAAAATTATATGGGCATACTAATGATGCAAAATGGCTTCTTTGGGCATACCGAAGGCATCACAAAAAAATTTAGTCGGATTAAACATACAAATATTAAAATTTAAGAAAAAAGACCGATTTCGTAGAGAATTGCTCAACTTTCATTCTTACCTTTTAACGGTGCACATCAACCAGAGCCTTTTGTACCAAGATTTTTCTTCACACTCATTTCAGTATTTTGAAAACTGAACTATGGAATGAATTTGTATTCATCCCCTAAAGTACTGTATACTAAATTGTTTACAGCAAAGTTTGACTAATTTTACAATCAGATTGTTGCAGAATTGCGCCTGTAAGTTTAATTTTAGAATAAAAAAACAACAACTTCCTTGGTAACTGTGCACCTTTAAAACGATTTCGGCAGACCACTTGTGTCATTTACGTTTACAAGAACTACGCAGTTAAAAAATAGTGTAAATTTGGAAGTTTGAATATAATCACTTTTATGATGTAATTTTACCTCAATTTACACTGAAAAACTGACATTACACCAGAAAAGTGGTAAAATTACACATTTTCAGAGGAAAAAATACTCATTTTTCCTGACATAATATTACCATGTTTTTTTTACTGTGTAGGGTCCAAAGGGAAGTGGCTGTAGAGCTAAGTAATTTTGCGTATTTTTTACTGGATTCCTTTGATACTGTAACCGCAGATCTGCTTTACATTCAGTATTTATTCATTTATTTTATTTTCAAAATCAAATTGCATTGCCTTGGCGCTCTCGATTGCGAGATTCCTACTCGAAACTAGGTGTTCGAAGGCTTGATTGTTGAGGCAATTGCAAACCTCTTTTTTACACCTTAGCTTCCATCCACCCCGGGATTCGAACTGACGACCTTTGGATTGTTAGTTCAACTGCCTACCAGCGACTCCACCGAGGCAGGACCCAGGGAGACGACTCCTACACCTGGACTGAGCTAACGACCTAACCTTTTAGGTTAGACCGGGGCCAACATTTACTTCCCGTCCGACGGAAGGCGTGATCAGACAAATTTCGTCTCGAAAAATGCCACCGGGACCATCTGGAATCGAACCCAGGCCGACTGGGTGAGAGGCAATCACGAAGGTGACGATTTTTTTAAGGCTGAGAAAGGAGTTGTATAACTTTTGTTGGTACTGCAAACTCCACAGAAGATTTGATTTCCTTAACTAAGGTGTCCGTTGTGTTTTTCATTATTTGAAAGAGTTGGAGAATTGATTCAAATTAATTTTACTTTTTTACAAAAAAAATTCGAATACCAAAACCTAGTCAGTACACCCTTCCCAAAAAAAAACATTCAACTAGTGCAGTTTGACAATCTCCGCGCGCGCTGTTGCCATATTTTGTCGCGCTGATCGTGCCGAAGAAGATTTTAATGAGTTGACCTACCTAGTCACCCGGTCGCTGCCAAAACTCAATCGAAAGGTGGCATCGGCACAAGCGCGCCTCAGCTCGCTGTAAACAAAGTGAATGGCACGGCAAGGTTCACTTGCTGCGCTGCTACCAGGGCTGATCTCTCTTTCGCTTAGTTCGAAGATGATGCGCGCAATGTTTACCTTTAATTGGTCACTTTTACCAAAGTTTCGCTCGATATTAGCCCGCGGTTTCGTTTGGCGACTGGTCGATCGTGATCTCGCCCGTTTGTGACTTTGTTACGATCGTCTTTTTCACTTTCAGATCAATAGCTGTGTGTGCTGGTAATGGTGTTAGTAATGGAGGCGGTAGCGGCCATGTTTAATGAGGTACACTCAATTGCTATAATAAATATTGTGCTGCGTCACTTTGCATTATTATGGTAATCGAGTCGGGAATATTTGTAACAGGGTGCTTTAGCATGAACCTCACAATTTTGAAAAAAAAAATATCCCTAAAGAAAAACACTAAAGATCTGGCAACCCTGTTTCAAGATGCACAGCTAAAAAAGTAGTAATCCAGCTGCGTGTAAAAGGCCTGGATGTAAAATAAATATTGCACTATTTTATGCAATTTTATGTGATTTTACACCCTGAAACATGTAGCCAATCAGTATGGGAAACCTACTTGACCGAAATGTCAAGCTCATATATCCTTTCAGCTCTTCATTGGTCTGATGGCCGAGTGGGCTAAGGCGCCAATCCTTACTGTTGGTGCTGGGTTTGAATCCCGTCGGTTGCAACTTTTTTTGTGTTTTCAAAAATTGTACATGCAGTGTGTAATATTAAGTGTTTATTTTGACGAAGGTGATGTGCATGCTTTAGCATGCGATTTTACCATCGGATTTTTTGCTGTGTATGAGCACCTATCTGACATTTTCCTTGTTTTTCATGGTTGGATGATCTTTTTTAAAATGATGAATTTAATGATGATGAACTTCTCACATATATTTTCCGATTAGTAACATGTTTAGAATATCTGGCAACACTGCCATGAGATATCGGGACTTAAGTGTACTTTATTAAATCTTTCATTTACGAATGCTTTAAACTTGGTTGAAATTTTTGTAAATCCAGCCGAACAATTAACCTTCAACTAGTTGATTATCCAAAAGTTTCAAACTATTCGAAGCATTCTGGGAACACTGGTACTTTTTTTTAATTTCAAACTGAGTGTACATTTTTCTCTGCCGATTGCCACTCTATCAATGGATGGTGTTTAGCTGCTCCACTGGAAGAGAATGGACCCCGGCTAAACCCGGCGAAGGCGAGGGGGTGAGGGGGGATCAACTAACTGTGGTTTCTGATTTAGTAACAGTTTTTAAAACTCTCCGCGCAGCACTCTCGGCGCAGCACTCGGCTGCAGGCCTTGAATGAGTGCAAAGTGAAGCAAAAAAGAGAAAAAAACGAGAATCGTTGAACGTGAAATGGAATGAAAAATATCACATTCCAAACAGCGCGGACACTGTTGGACTCTTTACCCTCTGTGCAACGTCCAATAACTGGCCGCTTGAATCGCGCGCTATCACTGGGTGACTAGTGACTGACACTGACTGGTTTAGGGGAAGAGGGTGGTGTAGATGTACGTAAATAAACTCTGTAAATACATCCGATGACGTATGATGTGTGTGTGTGTGTGTGTGTGTGTGTGTGTGTGTGTGTGTGTGTGTGTGTGTGCAACTTTGCAAAACACTTTCGCACAGAGCTATCGATGCGCGCCGATTGGGGTGGCCACCAAGCTCTCGCGACCAGGAGGAAGTGAAATCCGCGCGGTGGAAAAAAAAATAGTTGCAAATCTAGTTCAAATGCGACCGGACGAGGAGGCCATTTTGAATTCGTCGATGTCGAGCTTGTTTGCGAATGACTAGCTGCACCTAAAGATGGTCTCAATGCGATCCCGGGGGTATTTGGATCAGCCTAAATGCCTTCGTCAAAAAAGACACTTAATATTACACACTGCATGTACAATTTGTGTAATCATTAAAAAGTTGCATCCGACGAGAATCAAACCTGGCACCAATAGTAAGGACTGGTGCCTTAGCCCGCTCGGTCATCAGACCGATGAAGAATGGAAAGGATAAACGCATATATGAGCTTGTCATTTCGGTCAGGTAGGTTCAGGCTGTTAATTACATCACAATTCATGAAATAATGCCAAATTTATTTTACACCATGGCCTTTTACACGCAACTGGATTATTATCTTTTACCTACCCATTTTGATGTGCATCTGGCAACTACACAGCAAAAAAAAACATGGTAATATTACATCTACATCGTTTATGTCAGAAAAAATGGGTAATTTTACCTCTGAAAATGTGTAAATTTACCAGTTTTCTGGTGTAATGTCATTTTTTCAATTTAAATTGTGGTGAAATTACAACCTTCCAAAATAACACCTTCCAAATTCACACATTTTTTTTACTGTGTATGCTAGAACAAAACTTCAGTCTGGAGTTAAAAATGCGATGATTAAAATGATTTATTTTACAATTACAGCAGCACATAGTTATCATAGCTTGATTTTATAGGAAACTACCATCTAGAACAAGCTGAGAGCTATATCAACAGTAAGGCTTTGTCAATTGCAACCAAAACAGCAAAATAAAGATCACAGTAAAAAAATTGGAGGGTGTAATTTTGGAAGGTTGATTTTTTTTTCTATTATGTAATTATTACATAAATTTAGTCTGAAGCGTTACTTAATCCACCTTTAGGTGGTTGGTGCCTTCCTGATATTCATAAAGTCAATACATTCAGAAAAAATAGCAACATGTTTAACAAATCAACTTTATTACTCATTTCTTTTGAAAGGGTTCACAGACCTCTTTCTGGCTCATCGGCAAGGTCTGATAAAAAACCTATCTAACGATAGTTCGCATGGATGATTCAGGCAATGTTTCTATCACAATATCTGAAATCCGGCCTCCAAAAAGTGTATAAAAAACACGTAAGTGCTAATAACTTTTGGTAGGGTTGTCAGATCCTCGATGTTTAAGGCTCATTTGAAAGGTATTTCAATTATCTAACTAACGACAGGTCGCATGATGGACCCGGACATCATTTTCATTGAAATTTCTGTGGATCCGGTCTCCAAAAAGTGTATAAATAACACTTAAGTGCTGATAATTTTGGATAGGGTTGTCAGATCTTCAATGTTTTGGACTCATTGGAAAGGTCTTTTTAATACCTTTCTGAAAATGTATAACATGACAGGTTTTTTCTTGCAAAAACCACCCTTTTTACAATCTTCCGAACATGCGCCAAAATCGTTTGTTTAGCATAACTTTTGAAGTGCTTAATTTAACTTGCTGATTTAAAATAGAGACCTATGGGACCCCAAGACGGATCGAATAAGACTAATACGGTCAAAATCCGTTCATCCAGTCCGGAGATAATCGAGTGACAATTTTTTGGTCCACCCACCTACACATATTTATACGTGAAGGTGGGTCTACGAGGTCAAACTAATAAGTTCATTTTTCGAGTGATTTTAAAGCCTTTCCTCAGTAAGGTGAGGAAGGCAAAAAGTGGCCAGAAAAGTGGTAAATTTACATATTTTTCTGATATCAAAGATGTACCCCTTCACAGATGTTATAGAGCAATTTTCTACGAAATCGGTCATTTTTTTAGAATTTTAATTTTTGTATTTTTTAATCCGACTGAAACTTTTTTGGTGCCTTCGGTATGCCCAAAGAAGCCATTTTGCATCATTAGTTTGTCCATAATTTTCCATACAAATTTGGCAGCTGTCCATACAAAAACGATGTATGAAAATTAAAAAATCTGTATCTTTTTATCACTAAAGCTTGATTTGCAAAAATAAAACATTATTTTTTTTTCATTTTTTAATATGTTTTGAGGACATCAAATGCAAACTTTTCAGAAATTTCCAGGTTGTGCAATAAATCTTTGACCGAGTTATGATTTTTTAATCAATACTGATTTTTTTCAAAAAATCGAAATATTGGTCGCAAAAATTTATCAACTTCATTTTTCGTTCTAAAATCAACTTAAGTGAAATTTTGATAAAGTGCACCGTTTTCAAGTTAAGGCCATTTTTAGGTATTTTTTTTTTTAAAGTTGCACTTTTTCATTTTTTTATTAGTGCACATGTTTGCCCACTTTTGAAAAAAATATTTTTGAAGAGCTGAGAAAATTCTCTATATTTTGCTTTTTAGAAATTTGTTGATTCGACCCTTAGTTGCTGAGACATTGCCATGCAAATGTTTAAAAACATGAAAATTAATGTTTTCCAAGTCTCACCCAAACAACCCACCATTTTCTAACGTCGATATCTCAGCAACTAATGGTCCGATTTACAATGTTAAAATATGAAACATTCGTGAAATTTTTCGATCTTTTCGAAAAAAATATTATCAAAATTTTTGAATCAAGAATAACATTTCATAAGGGCCAAATATTCAATATTACGCCCTATTAGAATTAGTCTTGGCTGAGCAACTCTCTACGAAATCGGCCGATTTCGACCATTTTTATTTTTTGTATTTTTTGATTTGACTCAAACTTTGTGGGGGCCTTCCCTATGACCAAATAAGCTATTTTGTGTCATTGGTTCACCCATACAAGTCTCCATACAATTTTGGCTGCTGTCCATACAAAAATGGTATGTAAATATTCAAACAGCTGTAACTTTTGAGTGAATTTTCTGATCAATTTGGTGTCTTGGGCAAAGTAGTAGGTATTGTTGAGGACAATTGAGAAAAAAATAGGTACACGGAAAAAAAAATTTCAGATTTTTTTATCAACTTTTTTTTTCACTAAAACTCAATTTCCCAAAATACGTATTTTTTGATTTTCGAGATTTTTAGGGATGTTTTAGGGGACTAAAATCCGCAACATTTGAGCTATCGAGAAACATGGTCAAAAATCTGCCGCCAAGTTATGAATTTTTGAAAAATAGTGATTTTTGTAAAAAAAAATCCAAATTTCATGCAAAAACAAATTTGAAGTTATTTTTTAATGCAAAATTGAATTTGCAATCGAAAACTACTCTACAATTTTTTTGATAAAGGGCTTCGTTTTCAAGATATAGCCACCGAAAGTTTGATTTTAGCAAAATATTTACAGTTTTTTGATTTTTAAAAATAGTGACCATGAGCTACCATTTCTAAAAATATTTTTTTTGAAAGGTTCAGAAAATTTGCTATAAAATTGTCTAAGAGACATTGAAGATTGGACCTCGGGTTGCTGAGATGCAGCCGCTTTAAGAAAAAGAAACACGAAAATTGAAGTTTTCTAAGTCTCACCAAAACAATCCACCATTTTCTAATGACGATATCTCAGCAACTAATGGTCCGATTTTCAATGTTAAAATATGAAACATTCGTAAAATTTTCCGATCTTTTCGAAAAAAATATTTTGAAAAAAATAAATAAATCAAGACTGACATTTTAAATGGGCGTAATATTCATTGTTTGGCCCTTCAATAACTTCAAATTTGTTTTTGCATGAAATTTGGATTTTTTTACAAAAATCACTATTTTTCAAAAATTCAAGTTATTGGCGCCAGATTTTTTGACCATGTTTCTCGATAGCTCAAAAGTTGCGGATTTTAGTCCCCTAAAACATATCAAAAAATCTCGAAAATCAAAAAATACGTATTTTGGGAAATTGAGTTTTAGTGAAAAAAAAGTTGATAAAAAAATCTGCAAAATTTTTTTTCCGTGTACCTATTTTTTCTCAATTGTCCTCAACAATACCTACAACTTTGCCGAAGACACCAAATTGATCAGAAAATTCACTCAAAAGTTACAGCTGTTTGAATATTTACATACCATTTTTGTATGGACAGCAGCCAAAATTGTATGGAGACTTGTATGGGCGAACCAATGACACAAAATAGCACATTTGGTCACAGGGAAGGCCCCCACAAAGTTTGAGCCAAATAAAAAAATACAAATAAAATCCATTTCCGGTTTTGGTAGAGAATTGCTCTGGCTTAAATTTTTTAAAAAATTAAAAAGTGCGACTATTTTCAAAAAAGTTACCTAAAAATGGCCTTAACTTGAAAACGGTGCACTTTATCAAAATTTCACTGAAGTACGTTTTGATTGCAAATTAGATTTTACATCGAAAAATGAAGTTGAAAATTTTTTGCGACAAATATTTCGTTCTTTTGAAAAAATCAGTATTGATTAATAAATTCATAACTCGGTCAAAGATTTTTTGCACAACCTGTAAATTTCTGAAAAGTTCGCATTTTCTGTCTCTAAAACATATAAAAATGAAAAAATCGTGATTTTTTTGCCAATCAAGTTTTAGTGACAAAAAGTTAAATAAAAACTAACTTAATCCACCTATGTGGTTGGAGCCTTCCTCACTCATTACCATCAATGGCTGTACACAAATTTCATCTATTTTTTAGATCTGGATTAAAAAAAGAACATAAATATCACTTAAGTGGCCATATCTCGAGACAGGGTTGCCAGATCTTCTATGTTTTGGACTCGATGGAAAGGTCTTTTGATAACCTAACCAACGATGGGTCGGATGGTGGATCCGGACATAGTTTACATACATTTAAGTGAGATCCGGCTTCCAAAAAGTACATAAATATCACTTAAATGGCCATATCTCGAGACAGGGTTGCCAGATCTTCAATGTTTTGGACTCGTTGGAAAGGTTTTTTGATAACCTAACCAACGATGGGTCGGAAGGTGGATCCGGACATAGTTTACATACATTTAAGTGAGATCCGGCTTCCAAAAAGTATATCAATATCACTTAAGTGGCCATATCTCGAGACAGGGTTGCCAGATCTCCTATGTTTTGGACTCGATGGAAAGGTCTTTTGATAACCTAACAAACGATGGGTCGGATGGTGGATCCGGACAAAGTTTACATACATTTAAGTGAGATCCGGCTTCCAAAAAGTACATAAATATCACTTAAATGGCCATATCTCGAGACAGGGTTGCCAGATCTTCAATGTTGTGGACTCGATGGAAAGGTCTTTTGATAACCTAACTAACGATGGGTCGGAAGGTGGATCCGGACATAGTTTACATACATTTAAGTGAGATCCGGCTTCCAAAAAGTATATCAATATCACTTAAGTGGCCATATCTCGAGACAGGGTTGCCAGATCTCCTATGTTTTGGACTCGATGGAAAGGTCTTTTGATAACCTAACCAACGATGGGTCGGATGATGGATCCGGACATAGTTTACATACATTTAAGTGAGATCCGGATATATGTGAAAACACATTTTTATACATAACTTTTGAACTACTTATCGAAACTTCAATCTGTATAAAACTCGATCTATAGGACCCTAAACCAAGTCGAATGCAACAAGTTCGGGTCAAATCGGTTCAGCCAGTGCCGAGAAACATGAGCTAGTTTGTTGGTCACATACATACATACACACACACATACACACACACATACACACACACATACACACAGACATTTGTTCAGTTTTCGATTCTGAGTCGATATGTATACATGAAGGTGGGTCTACGACGTTTTTATACGAAGTTCATTTTTAGAGCAGGATTATAGCCTTACCTCAGTGAGGAAGGCAAAAAAGTACATAAATATCACTTAAATGGCCATATCTCAAGACAGGGTTGCCAGATCTTCAATGTTTTGGACTTTTTGGAAAGGTCTTTTGATAACCTATCCAACGATGGGTCGGATGATGGATCCGGACATAGTTTACATGCATTTAAGTGAGATCCGGCTTCCAAAAAGTACATAAATATCACTTAAATGGCCACATCTTGAGACAGGGTTGCCAGATCTTCAATGTTTTGGACTCGTTGGAAAGGTCTTTTGATAACCTATCCAACGATGGGTCGGATGGTGGATCCGGACATAGTTTACATACATTTAAGTGAGATCCGGATATATGTGAAAACACATTTTTATACATAACTTTTGAACTACTTATCGAAACTTCAATCTGTATAAAACTCGATCTATGGGACCCTAAACCAAGTCGAATGCAACAGGTTCGGGTCAAATCGGTTCAGCCAGTGCTGAGAAACATGAGCTAGTTTGTTGGTCACATACATACATACACACACACATACACACACACATACACACACACATACACACACACATACACACAGACATTTGTTCAGTTTTTGATTCTGAGTCGATATGTATACATGAAGGTGGGTCTACGACGTTTTTATACGAAGTTCATTTTTAGAGCAGGATTATAGCCTTACCTCAGTGAGGAAGGCAAAAATCACCAATTTTTTTACCGTGTATCATTTTTTTCCAGTGTAGTCCATATCCATACCTACAACTTTGTCGAAGACACCTAATCGATCAAAAAATTCCTTCAAAAGATACAGATTTTTGAATTTTCATACATCGTTTTTGTATGGACAGCTGCCAAATTTGTATGGAAAATTATATGGACAAACTAACGATGCAAAATGGCTTCTTTGGGCATACCGAAGACACCAAAAAAGATTCAGTCGGATTAAACAATAGTTCTGGGACCTCGAAAGTGCACATCTGTATGCAAGGATATTTTGGAGGACCCAGAAAATCCCATAGAATGTCCAAAGAGCCCATAGTGTTGCCAAATAATCCCCGGGACATCATTGAATATGAACCTCCATCGGAATCTTGGTACAATCTTGTTGTTATGGCGGTAGACTCTATGATCTGTATTCCAGGAAACTTTCGATAGCCAAAGTTATTTACGATTTTTACCCGCAGCAATATTACAAACCAAGAACATGAAATTTTACTATGGCAAAACATGTTTTATTCACAGAGAGTTGAAAATCGATGGAAACATAAATAATTCATCATCGATGCACGGTGCATATTCTCCCTTGTTTAACCGAGCTGTAGAATATCTTTGCGCTGTAAATTTGGCCACCGCAATCGTATTTCGTCTCTAAACCGAGAGTGATACAAACGAGGTAGGTATTTGCTCAAATTTTGCTGCAATTTGTATTCGCTGCGATTTGCCACACGTGTTTCATCTAGAGTCGGACTTAATTAGTGTGTACTATTACTGCGCGTACTAGTTAACGAACCAGCAGTGGCTAAATTGAGCCGTGCACGCACAGGGTATTTCGCAAGTCGGTCACATCTTTTGCCCTAGTCGTCGTCGTCGTCGTAGTCGTCAACACACAGGGTGGTGGCTGGCAAAACTTGCACAAATCCAGAGTCCCCAGCTCTAGGCGGCGCGATAAGGTGGTACACGTGACGGTTTGGTGGGTGGTGGAAGGGCCGGGAGGAGGGGAGGTTGCTATTCCCATATTGTCGATAAATGTGTGTGATCCTCCATTTTGTATTTTTTTTTTCGTCTTGTCTGTGGCAAAATCGCTCTTTTTTTGTCTTTACTTTGTGTACCTTCGGGTACGGGGCTCGAAATCGCGGCCTCAGGACCCACGTCAGTGACATTCGAAGGTTTCGGGGTGGGTTGGGGGTAATGAAGGAGGTCATGGAGCGAGGGTTGATGGAGGAAAACTGTATTCACTGGTTGGTGATAGAGTTGTTTTTGTGTGCTGCTATTCCATTTCGCATGGCATTCCATTCAGACAGTGCCGAAGTATTGTCAGACACTGTAGCAAAAATTCGTAAAAAGAATTCTTGAAAAAAAATCTTGAAAAAAATCTTTAAAATAAATAAACAGGAAACTTTAGCAAACTCTTACGGACAGAATTCAAATTTCTTTTAATTTTCAACAGTGTTGCCAGAGTCTCTCTCTCCCACAGCGCCTGACAACAGTCACACCCGGCCAGATTCAATTAAATTGTGTGTGCATATAAATTCGCCACTGCTATGGTGTGTTCTCCCAGGCCCAAACCTCCACCTTTCGGAGTCGTCATCATCATCGTTCGCAGCAGCGACTAAAGGTTTCCACGGGTTTAGGTACCGCCACCTTTTCGGATTCGACCTGGCCGTTGCTGTTGTTGATGACGATGATGATATGGCTCCGTGGAAGCTGCTGGGTTGCTGGATCTGGGTTGTATTTCAGGCAGCGGCTCCCTTTTGTGGGTCTTTCGTTTCCTCACTTCCATAAAATCCCCATGTTTCTTGGGTTTCCTCTCCCCATGAGACTTGTCATCATCATTATGTTATAGGGTATCACTAGAGAACCACCACTAGGGAATGGAGGGGCTGTCTTTAACATGTAAAAAATATTTCTGTAATTTGATCAATAGGCAAGATGATCTTGTAAGGTCGAATCTGTCAATTCCATGAAGCTTGATATGCAACATGATGGGATTTCATCAAAGATCTCAAGTTGGCCGTAGTTCTGATTTCCAGGAACCAGGCTGACCGGAATGGCCAAATTGGTTCCATGGAGGTTATGACATTCGGTGGTATTTATTAAATTACATTCGCGTGGTGAATCGCAAAAATGAACTAACTTTTTTGGGGTTAGAAATATTAGGGGTCAGAATAAGAAGACATTCTGCTGAATGCAATCTGGGGCGATCCGATTGATCGTATTATGCCGATTACGCTGCAGGGTTGGAGTCTCAAAAAGGGGCCGTTCTAAGCCTTATTTCCAAAGTAACAAATTTGGTAAAGATCTGGGGTTTAAGCTATTCCCAAAACGATGCTCCCTCAAGGGGTCATCCATAAACAATGTGGTATTTTGAAGAAAATCTGGAGTTGGAAGTTTGGTGAAGGGCACATGGACTATACACCCAGAACTGGACATCGGCAAACGAGAGGATAAAGAGCACGATTCGGTAGTAAAATGGTACTGTGTGCGGACTGAGAGGATACATCCCGAAATTACCGAGAGTTCTTTACTCATGGGTTCATCTTCAAAAAATGTTCATCTATCAAAAAAAAAAAAAAAGCTCTGGTACCAAAACTCGAACCTAAGACCTTCGGCATATTGAACCGTGCCTTTGCCGTATGGGCCACCAAGGTTCGGTGACTAAGTGTCGGTCATGTGTCCATATCAGCCATTAAATAGGATGAACTGTTCCAATGAACGAATGAACACGCGAGAGGACTATACTCTCGCAAAATAGCACTTTCCTCACGTTTCTTTTCGAGAGGACTATCCCCTCGTTCTTTAACTTTGGGTGTACAAAAAGGTGAAATATTGTATGAAGAAAAACACTTTAATGATTCAAATTCGATGACTACGTGGTTTATGGACTGTACCCCAGACCCGCCAATGAGTATACGCCATTTCACCGATATGAAACTAATTTAAAAATAATGTAAAAAAACATGGTCTGCAGTGATTTTTAAATAACCGATTCTTCGAAAAGATTTATTGAAATTAATTTTTCGTTACATTTTTTACAATCTTTTGATACAAGGGTCCTGATTGCTCCAAAACGACTCATTCACTCGCGACCACAAATCGAAAGCGACAAAAAGCTGCTCTGACCGTTTTCTACCTTCTACACCAATCGCTACAGAATACTCTCTCTCTCTCTCTCTCTCTCTCTTTGCTCTCCCTCTCACTCCAATCGGGTAATACAGCGAATGGTTCAGAGAGACCGATTGCGTTGTGTCGCTCAGTCGCTGAGTCGGAATGGTTTGCGATCGGCTTTTGTTTAACTCAGTTATTAAACTGCTTAAAATCTGTGTTATCAAAAATGTTTTTTTTTTTTACGTGGATGTAATTGTATCCATGCATTTTTTATGTCAAAAGAAGTCTTTTTTGCATCAATAGTTTTTCAAACAAGTCTCCACACCGTTTTGCGGGCTGGTCATACAAAATGGGTATGAAAATATCCTAAAATTTGTATCTTAAGAAGGGATTTTCTGTTCGTTTTGTGTCTTCAGCAAATGTAGTTTATGATTAAGGGGTTACATACATGTAGAAAATCACCAAATTTCATATTACAGAAAATTTATTAAATCAACTTAAAACATGATTTTCAATCACTCCTGAAAGTTTCATGAAGATATTTCTTGAATAAAGTAAGTTACAGACGATTTAGGCTGAAAATTTTGCCATGCGCAAAGCGAATTGTCAAACTTTGCGAACGTTTTTCTCTGAACACCGAGTTGATTTACGGGTGCCACGATATCTCGAGAAGGAATAGACCAAATTGGCTTAAATTTTGGGTAAAGACTCGCAAGACATATCCCGTGTGCATGACGAAGCCCGATTTTGAAATTTTGCCTTTTTTCAAAAATACAAAAATCAAAAACTTTCGACTTTTTATATGAAAAACATAAAAATATTTTTATTTTTTTAAAATAAACTCTTTGAAAATTGGCTTTCGTCATGCACATAGGACCGGTTTAACGAGTCTTCACCAAAATTTTGAGCCAATTTGGTCAAGGCAGTGTTGAGATATTGTGGCACCCGTTTTTTGAAAATGCTAAC
The DNA here is from genome assembly GCF_015732765.1 of Culex quinquefasciatus. NCBI lineage: Eukaryota > Metazoa > Arthropoda > Insecta > Diptera > Culicidae > Culex > Culex quinquefasciatus. Next base: position 107,650,865 of record NC_051861.1, read on the forward strand.
TTCATATAGCTGTACCTCGGCAATGATTCAACCAAATGTCTTCAAATTTATTTTGTTAATAGTTAAAAATGTATATTTTTATGTCCTGAAAACAGATTTTAAAAAAGTTTGAGTTTGTGCTCAAACCATCCTCTGACATTTTTGCCGATTTGCATGTATGTAATCCCTTAAAAGGTACACCCAAAACTGGCAGCGCTAGTCCGAGAGAATGATGGTCTCGAGTCGAGAGAATAGTGGTACCATTCACGGACGCAGAGAACACAGCTCGAGATGGGCGATAGAACTATTCTCTCGAGGTTCATTTGCAAAAAAGTTCACCCGTCAAACAAAAAACCAAAAGTGTCGACAACGGGAATCGAACCAGAGACCTTTGACAAACCAATCCAATGACTTAGCTGCCTCGGCCACCACAGCTTGGTGACCATGGAGAAGTCAGAAGTCGATGTATGACACTTGTTGGATATTTATTGATTCAACTAACGAATGAACTCATTTGTTATGATGGTGTGAGTTGGTACCATTATTCTATCGATTTTGGCACTGAGCCCTCAATAAATTTTGAGAGAACGATTATCTCGATTCTGAATTTGGGTGTAGTTGCAAATATTTCAAAATTGGTTCGAAAATCAGGGGGCAAAATAATATTTTTTTCATAAAACTGGAAAATTTCGAAAATAGAAGTCTAATCATCTCAAAACAATCTAAAATCCCCTTTTCTGCATTGATAATCATGTTTGGCTTATTTGGGCTTATTCACAAATATTTTTAACTTTTATGAAATTACAACGTTCAGCACCGCAAAAGCTTTTTTGAAATTTTGGCCACTAATTCAATATTACGCCCTTTTGAAATGTTTGTCTTGGTTTAAAAAATTTTAAAATATTTTTTTCGAAGATATCGGAAAATTTCACTAATGTTTCATATTTTAACATTGAAAATCGGACCATTAGTTGCTGAGATATCGACATTAGAAAATAGTGGGCTGTTAGCTGTTAGACTTGGAAAACATTAATTTTCCTGTTTTAAAACACTTGCATGACAATATCTCAGCAGCTAAGGGTCGTATCAACAAAGTTCAAAAAAGCAAAATATAGAGAATTTTCTCAGCTTTTCAAAAATATTTTTTTCAAAAGTGGGCAAACATGTGCACTAATTTAAAAATATGAAAAACTGCGACTATTTTCAAAAAAGTCACATTAAAAATGGATTTAACTTGAAAACGGTGCACTTTATCAAAATTTCAGTAAAGTACTTTTTGATTGCAAATTTGGCTATCCGAATATGATCTGAGGTCAAAAACCTCCGACCTCTATCTTGTTACGGCGGTAGACACATCGGCCGTAACTCCCGGGACTCTACAGAAGGCCCAGAACATCACCACATATCGGTAGACTAGTCCCTGATCCTCCCTGAGGCTATCTGGATATGATCTGAGGTCAAAAATCTCCGACCTCTATATTGTTACGGCGGTAGACCCATTGGTCATAACTCCCGGGACTCTACAGAAGACCCAGAACATCACCACCCATCGGTAGACTAGTCCCTGAACCTCCCTGAGGCTATCCGGATATGATCTGCGGTCAAAAACCACTGACCTCTATCTTGTTACGGTGGTAGACCCATCGGTCGTAACTCCCGGGACTCTACAGAAGACCCAGAACATCACCACATAACGGTAGACTAGTCCCTGCACCTCCCTGAGGCTATCTGGATATGATCTGGGGTCAAAAACCACTGACCTCTATCTTGTTACGGTGGTAGACCCATCGGTCGTAACTCCCGGGACTCTACAGAAGACCCAGAACATCACCACATATCGGTAGACTAGTCCCTGATCCTCCCTGAGGCTATCCGAATATGATCTGAGGTCAAAAACCTCCGACCTCTATCTTGTTACGGCGGTAGACACATCGGCCGTAACTCCCGGGACTCTACAGAAGACCCAGAACATCACCACATATCGGTAGACTAGTCCCTGAACCTCCCTGAGGCTATCTGGATATGATCTGGGGTCAAAAATCTCCGACCTCTGTATTGTCACGGTGGTAGACCCATCGGTCGTAACTCCCGGGACTCTACAGAAGACCCAGAACATCACCACATATCGGTAGACTAGTCCCTGATCCTCCCTGAGGCTATCTGGATATGATCTGAGGTCAAAAATCTCCGACCTCTATATTGTTACGGCGGTAGACCCATTGGTCATAACTCCCGGGACTCTACAGAAGACCCAGAACATCACCACCCATCGGTAGACTAGTCCCTGAACCTCCCTGAGGCTATCCGGATATGATCTGCGGTCAAAAACCACTGACCTCTATATTGTTACGGTGGTAGACCCATCGGTCGTAACTCCCGGGACTCTACAGAAGACCCAGAACATCACCACATATCGGTAGACTAGTCCCTGCACCTCCTCCCTGAGGCTATCTGGATATGATCTGGGGTCAAAAACCACTGACCTCTATCTTGTTACGGTGGTAGACCCATCGGTCGTAACTCCCGGGACTCTACAGAAGACCCAGAACATCACCACATATCGGTAGACTAGTCCCTGATCCTCCCTGAGGCTATCCGAATATGATCTGAGGTCAAAAACCTCCGACCTCTATCTTGTTACGGCGGTAGACACATCGGCCGTAACTCCCGGGACTCTACAGAAGACCCAGAACATCACCACATATCGATAGACTAGTCCCTGAACCTCCCTGAGGCTATCTGGATATGATCTGGGGTCAAAAATCTCCGACCTCTATATTGTCACGGTGGTAGACCCATCGGTCGTAACTCCCGGGACTCTACAGAAGACCCAGAACATCACCACATATCGGTAGACTAGTCCCTGAACCTCCCTGAGGCTATCTGGATATGATCTGGGGTCAAAAACCACTGACCTCTATCTTGTTACGGTGGTAGACCCATCGGTCGTAACTCCCGGGACTCTACAGAAGACCCAGAACATCACCACATATCGGTAGACTAGTCCCTGAACCTCCCTGAGGCTATCTGGATATGATCTGGGGTCAAAAATCTCCGACTTCTATATTGTCACGGTGGTAGACCCATCGGTCGTAACTCCCGGGACTCTACAGAAGACCCAGAACATCACCACACATCGGTAGACTAGTCCCTGAACCTCCCTGAGGCTATCCGGATATGATCTGAGGTCAAAAACCACAGTCACAATCGCTAACTCATACTTGTACGGCGGTGAACACATAGGCCTTAACTTGAGGAAGTTTCGGATGACCTAGAACATCGTAAACCTTGTAAATTTGGTGTAGCTGTATAGCTGACTTCATAACGATTCCAAAACACTATAAATTTGCATAGTTATGATGATTTTTTATAACAATATAGGTCATGTCTCCCATATAGCCAAAATCCCATAAGCCCTGTACCTCGCATATGCAACTCTTGCGACAAAACCGAATCAGGTGGAATGACTCGTATATGCAAAGTTGCATATGCGAGGCGCTCTTATGCGAGGTTTAACTGTACATCGAAAAATGAAGCTGACAAATTTTTACGAGCATTATTTCGATTTTTTTTTAAAATCAGTATTGATTAAAAAATTCATAACTCGGTCAAAGATTTTTTGCACAACCTGGAAATTTCTGAAAAGTTGGCATTTGATGTCCTCTAAAACATATATATATAAAAAAAATAGTGTTTTTTTGCAAGTTTCAGTGACAAAAAGTTAAATAAAAAATCACCAAAAAATGTTTTACCGTGTATCATTGTTTTTCAGTGTAGTCCATATCCATACCTACACCAAAACGATCAAAAAATTCCTTCAAAAGATACAGATTTTTGAATTTTCCTACATCATTTTTGTATGGCCAGCTGCCAAATTTGTATGGAAAATTATATGGAGAATCTAATGATGCAAAATAGCTTCTTTGGGCATACCGAAGGCACCAAAAAAGTTTCAGTCGGATTAAAAAATACAAAAAAAAAATGGAATGACCGAAATCTGAGAAAACTGCTCATTGGTGAAAATTGCGTTTTCAATTTCTTTTAGAAAACACATAATTAATAATACCTTGCTTTCATCATAAGATTTTTGGTATCAAGTCGGTGTTATGAATTGAAAGAAGTTACATTCTTCAGTAAGAAAGGCTCTATCTCACCCCTGGTGGGATTAAATCGGGTTTTTTATATTAATTGGACATGTGAAAAATGTGACCGAGATTTTGCAAATAGAGTCCATCATGTCTTTTCCGAATGCTCTAAAAAGCCGTTTTTCTTAATTCCTAAAATTTAATTTTTTTTTTAAGTAGTAGAATGGGGTCGCCTTGCAAACAATTTCAACTCGGCAAAAAAAAAACAGTTTAAAACAGGTTTTCATATCATTTTTTCCTTTCATCTATTGTTCGATTTTGAGCGAAAAAAAATCCTTCTTTTTAAATGTGGTTTCCAGAAAAGTTTTTTTTTAAGAATTTTTGAAAAGTGCGTTTTTTTTTTGTTGAAATTTGAAATTGAAAAATTTCAAAAGTGTGTTATGTACTGATAAATAATGTTTACATATTCAGAATACGTTTCTTTTTCACAGGTGCCCTAACTTTCTCATGATTAAGACACCCGCAATGTCGTAGCATATGAGCAATGAAGCGCTGCTGCTACTGCCTCCTAGCGGCCTAAACGCGAAGAAAACTGATAGTGTGGTGTACGACTCGTTTGGCTCCACCTTAATGTGTCGTATTTGCGTCGTACTTGGCGTCGTATCATCTTGGAGAAAAACAATTTCTTCTTCTTATTTTTCCTCCAACCTATAGATTCAGCTCGCAAAAACGCACAGGGTGTGCCATTCTACGAATTTCCCTATTATCATTCCAAGAGTTCGCCCTGTATCAGCCCAGGTTTGTCGACAGTTTTTTGGAGTGGTGGTTCTCCGCCACCGTCTGCCATTGATTTATGGCAAATTGAGAAAACGGGCCCCGTGACCAGGCCCGAACTGAAACGGGACCACCAACTCCACCCAAAACTCGCATACTGGCCCCAAAAATAGTGCTGCTGCTGCTCTTTCTCTAACCTAGCAGCGCCAAATAGTAGAGATGGGCTTATTTGAGCGAACCGTTCTTTTGAACCGGCTCAAGCTAAAGAACGAATGAGCGACCGCTCAGAAAAAATGAGCGGCGGTTCATTTTGTGAACCGGTTCTTTTCAAAAAACCGTCAAATCAAAGAGCGAGTCGAAGAACGAACCGAACGAGAGCGAATGAGCGAGAGCGAATGAACGGAAAGAACGAACGGAGCGCTTGATTAGCGTCGCTCGCGCCGTCGTCGACGTCGTCGAACGGCGTCGTTTTCGCTCACTCTTTCGTTATTTCGCTCTCGCTCATTCGCTCTCGTTCGGTTCGTTCTTCCACGCGCTGGTGGTGACGGTGCTGTGGAGAAAAGAGGGGAAACTAGGTTCTCACCGGTCGCCTCATGTTCGAACATTATGGCGCATTTTATGCTTGTTGCTAGCCCGTGTCGGGGCGCCTGTGATTTTGAATCAGCTGACTGTAGCCCGATGTTGCATGATCTCATAATGAAAATATCGATAGATTTCTCAAATGTTATGTACATGAAGTTGTTACACGCATTCGAACATAGTTCGTATGCTAGTGGTAATTGTTCAAAAGTTTCCTTAATGCATTTTTTTCTGATCTTCTTTTTTGACGCTTGTTTTGATCATTCATTTGCTGTCATTAATAATAGTTGTTCTTATTAAACAAAAAACTGCATTTCAAGAATATTTTATCAAGTGCAGCAAAAGGCTACCTCAAATATGCCTATTACTGAACACCAACTTAAATCTATTGTTTCACAAAATAATGGAAAGATTGTTATCAAAACGATAATTCAGCTTACTTTTCATAACTTTTAACGATTGAAAGCAATCATTTGGTTGAAAATATTCACTTTTGAAGAAAACTCAAGTTTGTTAAACAAACAAACTTTGTGGATTTCAGAGATCAATGTTTTTCTCCTTTTTCATATAAAACGTTTATATTTGAAATGCTTTCCAAAAAAGGATAAAGCAAATCGACGATTTTCTATGTTTTATGGACGATCTCCAATCTGTTCAGAATAAGTGCGATGAGAACATATATTTTGAATTATCAATCAACAAAAATCATACGAAGCGTGACACTCAAAACTAAATATCTTGAGCAGATGCTTCAGTTCATTCCAGTCTACTTTCTGACTTTGAGCGAAATGAGCGGATGAGCCGTTCAAAAGAGCCGCTCATTTAAATGAGCGAGCGAAAATGAGCGGCTCACAGAAATGAGCGGTTTTGCCCACCACTACCAAATAGTGTATGGAGCAGCGGTCACTGACCTCCCGCAGGGGTCCAACGAGCCTCGAGGGGTGTTGGAGTTGGACCGCACCATCAAGCATGGAGTCAATTTTTGCTGCACTGCCTACACTGTGAGATTCTGGGAGATTTTTTTGTGTGCTGTCTCGAATTGCACTTCGTTTTTTTTTTTTGCTTCTCTCATTTTGTGTGAGTGCCACGCCGTGCCATTTCCATTCGTCGAGAAGTTTCCACGATGTAAAACCTAGCTGACTAGTGGCCGCCACTGGGAATGGTTATGGAGGCCCTCAAAAGTACACGAACAAGCAAACGCAATCGCAGTCGGCAAACACTGCGGGTTTTTAAGTAACTTTTTGAAAGCAAAACTTGTTATAAGACTGTTATTAGTTTTTATGTCAAAAATATTCAAGCTATACAATGCGAGATGAACATGATTTAAATTTCTTAAACGTTAATATAACACTGGTTTTTGTTTTTCAATTTATAATTTAAATTTCCTAGATTTAGGCCGTTGCAAATATTTTTCAAGTTTATGTCGACCCCAAAAGTCAAGAGACATAATCTTCAAAAAATATCTGCAACGGCCTTATGTCATGTAAAAAAAATTAATGGCCTACTTTTCCCTACCAAAAAAACAGATTGAAAAATTAATACCTTTCAATACCTGTGCTGAAAAGTTCTACTTTGCAGCACTGTAATGGGTGCTGAAAAGTTGAGCTTTTCAACATTGGTTAGCGAAAAGGTAACATTTTTGAAAAAAAAAATGTTTTGAACGGTAAATTTAGTAAACACTTGAATGTTTGACATAAAATTCCGTTCCAGAAGCGTTTTTCGGAATTGCAAAAAATGTTAAAACAAACCGTTGCAAAACTTGATTTTTTCAGCACTCGTCGTATTTATTGAACTCGATAAACCTCGTTGGATAAATGTACGACTCGTGCTGAAAAAATATTCTTTTTGCAACTTTTTGCATAAACTACTATTAAATTGACTTATACTTTCAACGATCATTTCGAAAATATTTAAAACAGTAAGTTTTTTTTTAAATTGTCCTATAAGCTTTTGTTTTTTGTAGGTTTAAAGCACCTTTTAAAAATTTCTAGAAATACAAAAAAAATACAAAACACCGTATTTTTTTAAAGAACTGAAATTTTCATAAATTTCGATATGGTATCGAACGAAGCGAAATTTGGTATGCTTTTTCACTGTGCTAGTATTTTTTGAATTAATTGCTCTAGAATTGACAAAAAAAGACATATTTTTTCGAAAATACTAAAATTTTTACAAAATACGTTAAATCTTCGAAAATACTTTTTGTTTTTTGTGATTTGCAAAAAAAAGAAAATAGGTATGCTTTTTCACTGGACTTAATATTCTTAAATTGAGCAATCCTCTACGAAATCGGTCTTTTTTCTTAAATTTTAATTTTTGTATTTTTTAATCCGACTGAAACTTTTTTGGTGCCTTCGGTATGCCCAAAGAAGCCATTTTGCATCATTAGTTTGTCCATATAATTTTCCATAGCTATACAAAAATGATGTATGAAAATTCAAAATCTGTATCTTTCGAAGGAATTTTTGATCGATTTGGTGTCTTCGGCAAAGTTGTAGGTATGGATATGGACTACACTGAAAAAAAATGAGACACGGTAAAAAAAAATTGGTGATATTTTATTTAACTTTTTGTCACTAAAACTTGATTTGCAAAAAAACACTATTTTTAATTTTTTTTTTAATTTTTGATATGTTTTAGAGGACATCAAATGCCAACTTTTCAGAAATTTCAAGGTTGTGCAAAAAATCTTTAAGCGAGTTATGAATTAATGAATCAATACTGATTTTTCAAAAAATCGGAAAATTGGTCACAAAAATTTGTCAACATTATTTTTCGATGTAAAATCGAATTTGCAACCAAAAAGTATTTTAGTGAATTTTTGATAAAGTGCACCGTTTTCAAGTTATAGGCATTTTTAGTTAACTTTTTTGAAAATAGTCGCAGTTTTTCATTTTTTTAAATTAGTGCACATGTTTGCCCACTTCTGAAAAAAATATTTTTGAAAAGCTGAGAAAATTCTCTATATTTTGCATTTTTGAACTTTGTTGATACGACCCTTAGTTGCTGAGATTGCCATGCAAAGGTTTAAAAACAGGAAAATTGATGTTTTCCCACCCAAACAACACACCATTTTCTAATGTCGATATCTCAGCAACTAATGGTCCGATTTTCAATGTTAAAATATGAAACATTCGTGAAATTTTGCGATCTCTTCGAAAAAAATATTATATAATTTTTTAAACCACGAAAACATTTCAAAAAGGCCAAACATTCAATATTACGCCCTTTTAAAATGTTAGTCTCAGTTTAAAAATTTTGAAAATATTTTTTTCGAAAAGTTCGAAAAATTTCACGAATGTTTCATATTTTAACATTGATAATCGGACAACTAGTTGCTGAGATATCGACATTAGATAATGGTGTGTTGTTAGGGTGGGACTTAGAAAACATCAATTTTTCTGTTTTTAAACCTTTGCATGGCAATATCTCAGCAACTAAGTGTCGTATCAACAAAGTTCAAAAATGCAAAATATAGTGAATTTTCTCAGCTTTTCAAAAATATTTTTTTTCAAAGGTGGGCAAACGTGTGCACTAATTTAAAAAAATGAAAAACTGCGACTATTTTTTTTTAAAGTCACCTATAAATGGATTTAACTTGAAAACGGTGCACTTTATCAAAATTTCACTTCAGTACTTTTTGATTGCAAATTTGATTTTAAATCGAAAAATAAAGTTGAAAATTTTTGCGATCAATTTTTCGATTTTTTGAAAAAAATAGTATTAAATCAAAAATTCATAACTCGCTCAAAGATTTTTTGCACAACCTGAAAATTTCTGAAAAGTTGGAATTTGATGTTCTCTAAAACATATCAAAAAATAAAAAAAATTAAAAATAGTGTTTTTTGCAAATCAAGTTTTAGTGACAAAAAGTTAAATATTTTTTTGAGTGTAGTCCATATCCATACCTACAACTTTGCCGAAGACACCAAATCGAACAAAAAATTCCTTCAAAAGATACTGATATTTGAACTTTCATACGTCATTTTTGTATGGCCAGCTGCCAAATTTGTATGGAAAATTATATGGACAAACTAATGATGCAAAATGGCTTCTTTAGACATACCTACCGAAGGCACCAAAAAAGTTTCATTCGGAATAAAAAATACAAAAAAAAAATCGAATGACCGAAATCCGAGAGAACTGCTCAATTATTTTAAATACTTAACAAACTATTTACAACTGTTCAACTTTTATTAGGATTGAAATCTTTTGAACATCATTTTTCTTTATTTTGAAAATTTCATTAAAAAATAAATCAAGAAAGAAAAAAAAAAATACAGCGTCAATCAGTAACTCAAAGAGGTGACGAATGCTCCTCCCTTTGTGCGTCTTATTTTCTGTCATCACAAGGTACAAGCCACTGACAAAGACTATCACGCACCGATGACGTACGCACCGAAAAGGGTCATTATTGTGGATCGATGAAAAGCAAACCAGTTTTTTTTTCTTATGCGTGCTTCCACTCTGGTGGATTCGCATCACACGCACACCATATTTGGGTGTGCGCATTTATTGCGTGTTGTGACATTTGTGGTTGATTAATTTGAGAAAGAAAAAAAAACCTTTTGGGCGTTTCCCAATTAAACTTAAGCCATCCGAGCATCTTACGCATGAGATTTTACCATCATCGTGACTTACCTGTAAATAGAAAAAAAAGAACAAAAAAGTATTGCGTTAGTATTGGTGCAAATTTAAATGCCCTCGACAGAGGAATTCAGCGCACGCAAAAAAAAAAAACAACAAAACTGGTCGGCCATCTTTTGACCGTTCACCGAGCTAAGCAAAAAAAATAAAGGCCCCGTAAAACAGTCCTCCCTCCAGCGAAAATCAGCAAGATGTAAATCAAAGAAACTGGCTCCTTTCCCCTCTTTTCCCTGCTCCCAAGCCGAGGGGTCCACCAATACCAGCAAGAAGTAGAAGAAAACGCAGCAAAATAAAAAAAATGACCTTTCCGCTTTTCGAGCTGACGACCACCATCGTCTGACCCCTCGACCCCCTTCACCCTCTCTTGTCACTTTTGACGTTTTGCACCGTGCAAGCTCGAATTGATTGAGCGGTGGTGGTTGGGGGGCTACTCAAAGGTTTGCCACGCCGCGCCAGGACGGAAGCGCAAACTACGCGCAAATAGCAGTGCTACCAACCGCAAGAGAAGAGAAGATTGAAGGAAACACACAAATCCAAAACCGAAATCTACATCGAATGAATGCAGAAAAGTTTGAAGAATAAGAAGACAAACAGACCGACTCGCGCTCTACATCATTGCCCATTTCCGCACTGTGTTGCTCTTTCTTGAGCGAAAATGAGCGAAATAATCAAGGAAAACAGAGAGCGAGAAAAAGAGCGAGACAAAACAAACAAGGGGCCGAACAACAGTCACTTGAGAGCATCACCCCTTCTGATAACCGAGGGGTCCACCAATTGCGTTTTTTTTTGCTTCGTTACAGGTTGAAGGAAGGTAGCAACAAACTTCAAAGCTTCATCATCGGCCCAACACTGCCCATATCTTCGCTCTTTCCATCTCATCTATCAGCAGAAGCAGAAGCAGCGGCACTGTTGTTGGTAATCTCCGGATGAAGAAGGGGTTATGGGAACAAAAGGGGGGAAGGTAGCGTGAAATGGTGACAAAAATATTCTCGCACGGAAACAAGTTCCATCTAAAATTAACCAATTCAAATTCGAACTTGCTAAAACAGCTAATTTTTCGGTTGAATCAGCTAAAAATCAAGTCAAATTATTCGCTCTACAGCATTGCCTAAGTATCCGAAGGCTTGATCGCTGAGGCAATTGCAAACCTCTTTTTACACCGTAGCTTCCACCCACCCCGGGATTCAAACTGACGACCTTTGGATTGTTAGTCCAACTGCCTACCAGCGAATCCACCGAGGCAGGACCCAGGGAGACGACTCCGACACCTGGACTGAGCTATCGACCTAACCCTTTAGGTTAGACCGGGGCCAACATTTACTTCCCTATGCGACGGAAGGCGTGGTCAGACAAATCTCGTCTCGAAAAATGCCAGCTAACAATCAGCTTACATTTCAGCTAAATTTACGAATTTGATGTTGGATGAAAAGCAGACCCTGATTGATTCACTAGCCAAAAAAGACAAAATGTAAACTCAGCAAAGTTTCGTATTTTTTTTTGTTTTGAGTATTTTTGTATATTTTTATAAATTTCTTCTTTTTTTTTTGTTTTCTCGATTAATGTACTTTTGCTTTTTTTGTATTTTTAATGCTATTTTGTATTATTGTGACCATTTTTTTACAAGTATGAAATCCCAAATTTTTATATTGCAGTATATTCGTTAAATCCACTCAAAGATGATAATTAATCATTTATCAAAGTTCAAGAAGATCTTTCAAGATTAAAATGAGTAAGAGACGATGTGAGCTCAAACGTTGTTGACGTTTTTCTCTAACTGGCTGAAATTTTAGGTGAAGACTCTCAAGATGTATCCCGTGTGCATGACGAAGCCTAATTTTTAAAATAAGCTTTTTTAAAAAAAAACACAAAAATCAAAAACTAACGGTTTTTTTAAACACAAAATATTTTTATCTTTTTTTTAAATAAACTTTGTGAAAATTGGGCTTCGTCATGTACACGGAATTGGTTTAACGAGTCTTCACAAAAATTTTGAGCCGATTTGGTCAAGATAGTGTTGCGATATCGTGGCACCCGTTTTTTTTTTAAACTGGCAACTTGAAATTGCTACATCTCGGCAATGATGCAACCAAATATCTTTAAATTTGAATAAATTTGTTTAGTTAGTAGGTAAAAATGTATATTCTAATGCCCTGAAACTCATATGCTCATACTAACCTCTGACTTTTTTGCCGATATACATTTTGCATATTTTTATTTGGGGTTTTATGAGTATTTTTGAGTATTTTTAAAATTGAACTTCTGTGTATTTTTAAACTGTTTTTATTTGTATTTTCGTTTTGTGAAATTTTGATAATTTGGCATTATTGTAATTTTTATCATTGTATTGTTGTAATATGTATTGTTATTATATTGATTTTTTCGCAGTTTTGTATCTTGTTTATTTTTTTGCATTTGTTTATTTGTGTTTCTTTTTGTTTTTTTTTTTGTTTTTTTGATAATTTTGTTGTACTTTTTATTAAAAAAACGAAAAAAAAAACGTTTTATTATATCAGCGTGAAATATTTTTTTTTTTTCATTTTTGTTGTGTATTTTATTTAGTTTTTTTAATTCTTAAATATATGCATTGTTACATGGTATTGTTTTGTTTTTTTTTTTTTATTGAATTATTAATATTTTTTGTTTTGTATTTTAGAATTTTAGGCTTTTTTTTGTATTCTTGTATTCATATACTTTTGTATTTTTGTAATCATAATCAACTATTTTGTATTTTTGTACAAAAAATTTATTTTTATTTTTTTTTATGTATTTTGTGTTTTTATTATTTCATACAGGTTCTGTATTTATCTTTATTTTTTATTTTCGTCTATTCGTGTGTGTTTTTTAAAATGAATTTTCGTGTATTTTATGATTTGTGTGTATTGTTTGTTTGTATTTTTTATATTTTTGTATATTTTTATGTAATTTTGTTTATTTTTCGCATTTTTTATGATTTGTGTTTTTTTGTTTTTTTTTTGTTTTTTTTTGTTTTTTTTTGTTTTTTTTTATATTTTTTAGTTTAGGCCGATGCAAATATTTAAAAAATTGTTGTTCCACGACCGAAACATATAAAAACATTAATTAACACCAGAATTTCAACATTTCACTGAGAACAAGGTTGTAAAATGAATTATAAATTCGTACAGTTGATTTGAGGTCATTAGTTAAACAAACAATTATTTTTTGAAATTTATGTCCCTCAGCTCTGACCAAAGTTGAGGGGGGGAGGGGAGGGGGTTATAAAAAATAAAAAATAAATATAAAAATTGAAATTGAAATTACAAGCCTTGGTTTCAACATTTGGATGAAAAAAGTGTTTTAAAATGCATTTTACAGGCGTACAATTGCTTTCCAATCATTAGTTTTGAAAATACAGTAGTTGTTCGGTAACTGGGCTGAGAACGTAGCCCAGTCACCGAATGTTGCTCGTTAACTGGGCTGAACAAAAAATAACGAGGGGACCACTGAGGCATAATATTTTCCAGATGAAATTTAGAAATAAAAGTTAATCAAATTTAATAACAATTCATACTTTTAATTTTTCTTTAATTGTAACTTGAAATTAAACAAAACCTTGAAAAAAGTTTTTTTTATTTATTGAATATGATTTTTGCATCCATTAACCCCTCGGTCATTTTGGTTTGTTTTGGTTTTTTGACGTTTGTCTGCTTTTTAACTGGGCTACGACCCAGTTATCGAGCGCCCAGTTAAAAAGCAGCCCAGTTAAACAATGCCCAGTTACCAAACAACTACTGTATCGAGGTATTGATGGATTTTTTTTTTTGCAAAAACAAAACTTTTCGTTGAACTGTACATTGGTATTTCATGAAAATTTAAAATGTTTACAAAGGAGTTCAAACATGCTAAATATGATTATAAACGTGGGAAAATGCATTTTAACTGGGTTTTAGTTGATTAAACCCCCCCCCCCCCTCCCGACATAAACATTGAAAAATATTTGCAACGGCCTTGTTTTAAAAAAAATATTTGCAACAACCTAATCACAAAAAAAATATTTAAAAAACGTTTGCATTAAAAAAAACCGAAACAAGCCACTTTTGAGTCATGAAGTATGAACAAAGAAAATTAAAAATATGAAGTATTAAGGATTCAAGATTTTTCTAAAATATTTAAAACGGACTCCCGATAACACAACAAAATATTTGTAAAGCTAGCATGTGATTTTTTATTCGATACCCTGATTCCACGTTATTGTAATTTTAAAATTGAAAAATGTAGATTCACCTACAAATAACTTTTTTTTGTCAAAAGGGTATTTTTTGCTTCTTCTAAAAGTCTATCTCGCCCCACGCGCCCCCTCTTCTTCTCTTTATTTCTCTGTTTTTCTACCGTGTTTCCCGATGTTTTCATCCGATACTTTATTACACACTCCGCCATGACCGTGTAGTATTATAATACCTCTAATCTCTGTCTCTTTAAATATAATTTATAACACTTTGCACGTTGGACTGCCGCTCGCTCATTCGCTCTCTGTTGCTGTTTTCGAGAGAATAAGAGAGTAAATTAACCCCTCACTCTCTCTCTCCCTCTCCGAGAAGCAGCGCATAGAGGAATCTCCCCACAAAGTGACGGCGGCAACGATACGTCATCGCGGCGGAACGCGCAACCAAGAAACCGAGCAAACGTTCGTTTTCCCACACGATGACAAGCAGACAGGCAGCAGGGCTGCCAATAAAAGTGAGTAAAATTAAACCAAGTGTGTAACCACACTCAACCCCTCGACGATCCCCCGAGAGAGTGGGAGTGGAACGAAAATAATTACACATTTTGAAGAGGGATTTGTGAGGGAGCACCTAGCAGGGTTGTGTAGGACTTTCTTTAAATAGTTTTTTTTTTAATTTATTGGTTCGGAAGTTGAACTTATTTCTGACGAAATAGATTTTTATCAAAATCACAATACTTTTCCACCTAACTAAAAGTAACTTTTCCTGTTTACATTTCTTTATCCGGGACTTCACAAACATATTTATGGCATGAATAAACGTAAAGTAGTCGTACAAAAGAGAGCGAACTCGGGAGAGAATGCGCGCACAGCCGGAAAATCGTGAGCAAAATTTCATCTGATCCAACAGCAACAAAAATCACAAGAGAGTGAGAATTCTCATCGTCGGTCGGTCGGTCGCACTGGTTCGGGTGTCATGACCGAGACAAATCGTGGCCGTCGGCGTCGAACGATTCGGTCGATTATCGCGGACGCGCGACGGAATTCCGACGACGGCGCTCTGATTGTGCGATGCTGCTGCTGGGGGATTCAATCACGATTGCACTGTCAGCTGCTGCACGGCGGCACGGAGGGAATTTGGAAGTGGAGAATGTGGGTTAGGTGACCTAGTTTTTTTTTTCTTGGATGGTGAAATTGTGAGAAAAAGAAGTTTTCTCATTTGGTTAGGATCGTGAATGAGTTTTATAATTTTTAAACAAATATTTCAATGATCGTAACGCTTGCTTAGAGCGTATCCTAGACCTTTTATCTTCCCAAAAACCGTAGATCTTTAAGCTAAAGTTCTTTGGGGATATCGGGGATAATTTCCCTTATCCCCTGAAAAAAGTGGAGCGTTAACATTGTCCGTAACTTGTTTCTCACTAACGTTCAGTTATTAACAACGAAAACGAGTACTATTGCGAATCTACAATTTTGTATTCGTTAATATGTTGAAAATAATACACGATGAACTTAAATGCACCAAAAACCAACACAAAAAATAGATTTGTGGAGAGAATTTCAAGAAAAAAGAGTCAAATCAACATTATTCTTCATTTTAGTTAAATCATGCACTTTCTCTTATGGGTCATTCCATCTCAACTGTGCACGAAAAAGTGCAAATTTGAAAATTACCCTCTCCGATCCTGCTCAAATTTGGCAGAGCTGTTGATACTATCAAAACATGTAAGAATCCCGAATTTCATCCAAATTGGACCACCCCCTCCATTTTTGTACCTCCCCAAAAAATCGACTTTTTGGCGATTTTTGACCAAACCTCCTAGTTTCAAACAGCGATAGCTCAGGAACCACAAATCTTAGAGGGTCGGTCTTAGACTCAATTTTGAAGGAAATCGGACGTAGAATCCATTTCCGTGATCAAAATTTAGATTAATTTATTTTTTCTACCTGTATTGCGCAATTGAAAACTTTAAACGGCCGTATCTCAAAACACCCCAACTTATTTTTTTATTTGACCTCACCATCGTGTTCCCGGCCAATTTTACATAAGAATCACTTATCGACAGAAATGAATATGTTTTGTTCCAGAGATATCGAATTTTAAAGTTTTGTGTTTTCGAGATTACCTACATTAGCTTCATTCGCCGCATCTGCTAGAAGCACACAGGCGGGCTGATCAATAACTGCTACCTGGTGTTCTGGGAGATAGTTAATTTAATTTATCTTTTTATAATTTTACTCAAATATTTATTCAAATGGCTAATAGGGGAAATTCTCGTATGTTTGGCAGGTTAAGTCAAAAAGCCGTAATTGCCAATGGTAAACAAAGCCTATTTTGCATCGGTATCCGACTTACTTACGAAAAAACAAATTTCAAAAATGCTTAAGATTGTTCATCAACTCTCTCTCAAGTGCCCCAAACTGAAAAAAAATTAAATCTTGTTACAATTGGGAGAAAAACAAATATTAGTGTCGGAGGTCACGGTGGCTCTTACGGCTTTTTGAAAACTCACCCGAGATTTTCACTATTTAAACAACAAATTTTGCAAAACTTTTGATAGAAACTTGCTTGTTCACTTCTTTCTTATTGAGCTATTTATCACTCGATTTCAGTTGAAAACGCTTTTAATCAGCTGTAATTGAATGCCAAAGCGCTGATATGGCAACATTAGAAGAACGCTGGAATTAGATGCTGTTCCCTACCTTGATCAATCTATTTTTGTGAAAAAAAATATTTATTGGGTTATTTTGAATGCACCGTTTATTTACGTGTTGCTAACCGTTTTAGAGAACCTCCGAGGCCATGACTAGGGCCTTTATCATGGGCGGTAGCAAAATAGTACCATTCAGCAAAAACCCCAAAACCTGCTTTATTATTATTATAGTTTATTATTGACACTTTACCATAATTTGGCAAATCTCATTTATGGGTTAAAAGATTGATCATATTAAATCAATTTTTATATTGTGAGCCAGCTCCATTTGATTAAAAGATGATTTTGGTCAAGATACATTTTATTTAAAAAAAAATCCTTATACGTGAGGACAGCAGCCGTATTGTGTTCCAAGAATCCAAGAATGATAGATGAAAAAAAAACACTGTTGTTCGGACGGTGTCGAAATCATCGCAACTAAATTTTGAGAATTAGCCGCTTTGCAGCAGATCAAACTTTGTGATTTTCTTAGATTTTTCAGTTTTATACTTTACAGAAATCCTTTTCCTACTCCTTGTGATCGTCCTTCACTAGAGTACAACAAATCAACAAATTTTATTCATTTTAATTCATATTTTTAACTCAATAATGTATCGTGCACTTATTGTTCAGTGTTACTAACAAGATTAATTGCATTTTGCATCGGAATCCAATTCTGCCCTTTACTGTGTGTCGTTATTGCTCTGTCCTGTGGGTTAGCACAGAAATTCACTTCATTCATTGTTTTTAACAGATAAACATTCGCGATTAAACTCCAGTTTCCTACAGTGTTATACAGTTAATTTTTGCCCAATTTGATAAAGATTATTTATGATGAAATATTATTTCAAAAATGACCAGGTAGCAGTTATTGATCAGCCCGCCTGTGTGCTTCTAGCAGATGCGGCGAATGAAGCTAATGTAGGTAATCTCGAAAACACAAAACTTTAAAATTCGATATCTCTGGAACAAAACATATTCATTTCTGTCGATAAGTGATTCTTATGTAAAATTGGCCGGGGAACACGATGGTGAGGTCAAATAAAAAAAATAAGTTGGGGTGTTTTGAGATACGGCCGTTTAAAGTTTTCAATTGCGCAATACAGGTAGAAAAATAAATTAATCTAAATTTTGATCACGGAAATGGATTCTACGTCCGATTTCCTTCAAAATTGAGTCTAAGACCGACCCTCTAAGATTTGTGGTTCCTGAGTTATCGTCGTTTCAAACTAGGAGGTTTGGTCAAAAATCGTCAAAAAGTCGATTTTTTGGGGAGGTACAAAAATGGAGGGGGTGGTCCGATTTGGATGAAATTCGGGATTCTTGCATGTTTTGATAGTATCAACAGCCCTGCCAAATTTGAGCAGGATCGGAGAGGGTAATTTTCAAATGCTGTTCCGCTTCAGATGGAATGACCCTTATTTAAACTTTTTTATGAAAAATTGATTAGTGAGATAAATGTTCCCCCAGAAATATTGAAAATTAATTCAAATAGAAAAATGTTAGAAATTGCTCAGATTTTAAATCGGTAAGACATTATTCATTTGTCGTACTTATTGATTTTTTTCGATTGATGGTCTATATGATCAAGATTTTTTAAATATAAAAAATATTTCAATTGGAAAACTAATTGTTAAAAGAAGATATTTAAAAAAAGGGCGGAAAGAGTTGATATTCCACTTTTTTAAGGGGATAAGGGAAAATCTCCACGGGATCCCCAAATATATTTTGCTTGGAGTTTGACGGTTTTTGCGAAAGTAAAAGGTCTAGGATACGCTCTAAGCAAGCGTTGCGACCATTGACATGATATTTTTGATTGGTTAGATTTTATTTTCAAGGCAATCAATCGTATGCTATTTGCGTGTTATAAATTTGAAAGCGAAAATAATTTCTGAAAAAAAAACAAATTTCCCACCGTGCACAACTCCTTAACCTTCCGCCATGGCTCGTAGCATGACTAGCGCCCCCTGAGGACATACCAGAAGCCGACCGAGTAAAACGGGCTCAGTCGTGTCGAGATCGACGAACGAGCTCGACCCAGACAGTGTTAAACGCTTAATAAAACATGTGACGAATAAAAATGGGAAAACGTCCTACCTCCTTCCCTCCCCTTTTGCTACAAGCGTCCCAACCAATACCAACACTCACTTTTAAGGTGTATTAGTATTTCAATTCATTTTTGTTTCGTGCTGCAATCAACAAACACTCACTTTCTTCCGTTTGGCCGACTGACGAAAGCACACTTACTTGTGTATAAAAACGTACGTAGAACGTAACAGTCTCAGCCGAGCGTAAATTGTTGAGGTAGCTTCTGGTTTCAGGAGGGTAACTCAAAAAAGATGGGGGCAAATCAACAATGTATTAGTGTGGGGGGCTCCGTCGAGAGAATGAGAGTCGGTGAGTGACGTAACTCTCTCATTCTCTAAAATATGTGTTCAAACTGATTCCCCATTCAAATTAGCCCACCGATTGAGTAGCATAATATTATCAGTAGTAGTATCGATTCACGCTCCCCAAACACGCACACAACCCCAAAACCGCGAAGAGAGAGAGCGCGCAAAAAATCGCTCGCTCTCACAAGCCGCAAATCTCTCACCGAAACCAAATCATCATCCGTCGAGACTAGACGTTGGCGTGCCTGGCAAGGTTGCGGTTGCATTTTACGATCATTTATTCTTTTGTTGTTATGCTCCCCCCCCCAACCTTCCTCTCTCTGCTGCCGCCTCTGGTGCTGGTGCGGCGCTGCCGGACCAAACTCGATTTTATTGAACCACTCTACTCTCTGTGAGTGAGGCAGCAGCGGCGCGCATTAAGACATATTTGGGCGTGCTGGGGGGCGAACACTGCAGCAGGGTTGCCAGATTTATTAATTTATTTGCTTTTAAGTTTAGTTTAATTTAAACTTTTAACTAAGATTAAATAATTAAATTTAATTGCAAATATTTTCCAATATTTTTTTTCGCAAAAAAAAAAAATGTCAGAACTTACATTATTTGAAAACTAATGAGAACTAAAACTAACCCATTCAAACTTTTTTTATTTTTTTGCCACAACAAACTCAAAGCTCGTGCCTTAAAATTTTAAAATTTTCAATACCCCTAAAATCTCATACTAGTGACCTGTATTTTTTTCATTGTATTTTTTTTTCAGAAAGCCCCCCAAACTCTAACTACTTTTTGATCTGATGCAACGGCTTCGAGATACAGCTATATTTAAATTATTCAAATTACTTACGCCCTTCTCAAATGTAAATCTCGAATGAAACTGGCTTTATATACTCAAAAATGGCTTATATAAGCCTACAAGCAAATAAAGTAGTAATCCAGCTGCGTGTAAAAGGCCTGGGTGTAAAATAAAATTTGCATTGTTTTATGAAATTTGATGTAATATTACACCCTGGAACATGTAGCCCCTCAGTATGGGAAGCCTAGTTGACCGAAGTGTCAAGCTCATATATGCGTTTTATTTCCATTATTCATCGGTCTGATGGCCGAGCGGGCTAAGGCGCCAACTAGAGCGTCCAATTTCCCGTCCCGGGAAAAGAATTCCCGGGAATTCCCGGGATTTCCCGAAAAAAAAATATTTGTAAATTTCCCGGGAATTCCCGAAATTCAAGCGGAAATATACATTTTCTTAAATTTTTAGAACTTTTATTTGAAAATGCTCTGAAAAGTAATAAATGAACAAACTCAACATGATTTTGTTCAATTAAATGTATTGTTTGGTTTATATATAATTAATTTGATTATCAAAATAGTAATATCAGAATTATTTCTGATACTATTAATTTTTGAAGCAACTGGGAATAGATATTGCTTAAGGAGTATTAAATCAAAACTCCTTACCTCCAATTTAAAATTGAGATTTTTTTTACGTTTCTGTTTACCATGATCAAATGAGATGAAAATCGAATTTGTGCAAAAAGAATTAATTCAATTGGTTGAATACCTAGTACTAAAGAAATTACAATTTAGAGTAAAAGAATTATGGAACACTGGTGCAACTAGGGTTAAATGTGAAAAAATAGAAGACTTTTTGTAGAATGATGTTAATTTATCGTATAATTTAAATCATATTGCATAATAATACAAAAAAAGTCATTGAAAAATTACTTTCTATTGTTTGTTCTAAAAAAGGGCAAAAATATATTCAAAGATATTTCAGATATTTGAAAACATTGGGTTGTTTGGAGTAAAACCAACACTAAAAAGCTTTACCATTTGTTAATGAGCTGAAACCAGTATTTGTCATGAAGAACATAATTTCTGCATGTTTTTTTTTTTTTTCATTTCAATAAACTGGTCACAGAGGCAAGTTTTAAATTTTTCATCAAAAAATACCAAAATACATTTTCTTGTATCTGAATGATTTTTTACTTGCAGTCAAGCTGTTAAGGGACCATCCATAAACCACGTGGACACTTTTTGGGAATCTCGTACCCCCTTCGTGGACAATTGTCCATACAAAAAAATCTTTTTGTATGGAGCGTGGACAATCGCCATACCCCCTAAAGTGTCCACGTGGTTTATGGATGGTCCCTAATTGATCTTCACACTTATTAAAACCATTAATGTTGATGTCGTGTACAATTTTGTAGCATAATAATAATTAAAACCAAGATCATAACAATTTTCAATAAATTTAAATTTTCCCGGGAATTCCCGGGATTTCCCGTTTTCCGGGAAATTTGAAACCCCGGGAAATTGGACGCTCTAGCGCCAGCCCTTGCAACTTCTGTTTTGTGTCTATAAAAATTCTACATGCAGTGTGTAATATTAAATGTTTTTTGACACAAAGGTGATGTGCATGCTTTTGCATGCGATTTTACTATATGATTTTTTGCTGTGTAGGATAACATCGTCGGGTACAACCATTCCATATTACCATATTTTAAAACAGTTTGAAAAAAAATTATTATTTTTTAAAGCAGATGTAGTAACAATTTTAAACTAACACACTTGAGAGATCTTGAATGTTGTAAATCACATTAAAACAAGTTAAATTTTGGATCGAATATAACCTCTTTTATAATGTAATTTTACCTCAATTTACTAGGAATATGTGAAATTACACACAAAATATGTAAATTTACATATTTGTAGACGTAATATTACATCTCAATTTTGAATGCAGAATGGTTCGCTTGGGGAAAATGCACCGAAAACATTAGAAAAACGTACAAATTTATGAATTCAGTGCAGTAGGCTTATGCTTTGGAATATTCCTTCACAATAAATTTGCCATATATTTGATCTAATCCATTCCAAAGCCCAAAACCAAGGGTAATCCAGTCGCCCCCTGCCCCCACTTTTAAAATCTGAGATTATCCTCAATTGTTTGGAATTAATTTCACTGTTTTTTTTACCAGGCTTAAAATTCCAAAATAAATGTGTACAAAATTGACAATATTGGCCACCCGGCCAAAGTGTTGGCACTTGTAGCAAACAACACGAACGAGAGAACCACGGAGGCGCAAAGAGGCACGGTATCGCGTTACTAATACGGATTTATTTTTAACAAGCCGCGCTTGACACGACAATGGCGGATTGAGTGAGTGGCTGCTGATTCGAGGGTGTGAAATTTTTTTGACAAATAGTTGAAACAAAAAGCTCCCCCGAAACTAAGTTGATTTATGATTACAAGTGGGGAGAAGTGACCATTTTTGGGATCGGAAATTTGTTTCAGGAAATCAATTTATGAATTTCCCCAAAAAATTCAAACATTAAAGAGAGACAAATTTTCCGATTTTCGGGCCAACTTTAAGAAATATGGCGGCGGCCGCTGCTGCTGTTTCTGGTGGGACGTGAAACACAAACAGACACGCACACACACTCGACATTTCTCGCTGCTGTTGGAAGAACCTTAGCAAAAGTACAAAACTCTTTGGTATAAATGACATGCGCGTGGTTTGGTTTTCGTGCGGCAGTCGACGACGACAACGACGACTCACACTCACTCCTTCTCCCTTGCAGCAGGCATATCTCTATACACACGAAACAACAACAACAACAACAAAAAAACTATTTGAACGAAAATGAAAAAAAAAAACAGCAATTGAAACGCGCGTGTATACCTACGTATATGCAGATTGTATGATTTTTTGTTTCGCTTTCCTTCGATTTTACTCAGCAGGAACAAGGGGTCGATGGATGGTGATTTATGAAACAAATATAAAAAATAACGAAATAAGGAAACTAACAAGATATCTTAGAACCAAAAAAATGATGACTCAGATGACTTAGGTTTATTTTTTCGGTACAGTGTCATCTATTATTAGGCAACACGATTTTTGTTTCATTTCTGCTTGTCAAAAATCCA
Organism: Culex quinquefasciatus; assembly: GCF_015732765.1. Taxonomy (NCBI): domain Eukaryota; kingdom Metazoa; phylum Arthropoda; class Insecta; order Diptera; family Culicidae; genus Culex; species Culex quinquefasciatus. The sequence goes on from NC_051861.1 coordinate 107,674,120, forward strand.
CGTCAATATTTTAATTGTTCACTGTTGTGTAAAGTTTAAGATTGGTTTTTGATGAAAAAATTAGAACAAAACTCGGGAGTAAGCGTGATTGCCTCTCACCCAGTCCTGGCCTGGGTTCGATCCCAGAAGGTACCGGTGGCATATTTTGAGACGAGATTTGTCTGATCACGCCTTCCGTCGGACGGGAAGTAAATGTTGGCCCCGGACTAACCTAAAAGAGGTTAGGTCGTTAGCTCAGTTCAGGTGTAGGAGACGTCTCCCTGGGTCCTGTCCTGGTGGAGTCGCTGGTAGGCAGTTGGACCAACAATCCAAAGGTCGTCAGTTCGAATCCCGGGGTGGATGGAAGCTAAGGTGTAAAAAGAGGTTTGCAATTGCCTCAACAATCAAGCCTTCGGACACTTAGTTTCGAGTAGGAATCTCGCAATCGAGAACGCCAAGGCAATGCTTCTCGCTCGGTTTTCTTCAGCCTTCGATTAGAATGGGTCGTCAAAAGTCAAACGTCAAAAGACTTGGCGCGTTTGTTTTTTTGATGGCGCTTGCCAATTATTTACATGTTTCGGGATTATTTTTCAAGTGAGTGACTAACTAATGTGCAAAGGAACATATTGCCGGTAGTTGGAAGCAATTTTATATCTGAAGCGCTTTGAAATCGTTAGCGCAAGTAAAAAGATATTGATGGCGACTTTCGTTAAGCAGTTAACCTCTCATCTTGCGTGTAAATGTGTGTGCCACCAAAATGATGAGAAATGGTCTCGCAAAATAGAAATTATGATCAAAAGTGCATTAAATTTGACCTTTTTGACCAGTAAATGGCATAAATTTGCGTGCTTACTTAAGGGGGTGCTGTTGCTGGTAAGTGTATAGCCTAAATAGTGTGTTTGGAGTTTTGATCGAGCATCAATCTATTCATATGACGAGGATAGGCGTTTGATTAGAAAGGGTATATTTCCCCTAATATTTAAAAAATAAAAAAAAAAAAAGAAAATGAAATAACAAGCCATGATCTTAACATTTGGATGAAAAAAATGTTTTAAAGTGCATTTTACACCTGCCTAGTTGTTAAGCAATCATTAGTTTTAAAAATATCCAAGTATGAAAAAGTTTTTTTTTCGCCAAAAAAAAACTTTTTGCGGTGCTGTACATTGAAATTCCACAAAAATTTAAAATACTTTTGATCGATCCCAGACATGCTAAATATGATTATAAACGCAGGAAAATGCATTTCTAATTGTTTTCAGTTGGTTAGACTTCTATTTCCTTTAGAATTTTGAAGTTCTTTGAAAAAAATATTTTTGTTGTCCCCTAACTTTAAGGACCGATTTTTAAGGGAGGGTGACATAAACGTTGAAAAATATTTGCCACGGCCTTATTTGTTTGTTCCTTATTTTTCCACCTGTGAAGGGATGTTTCATTGTAAAAATGATCTGTTCTTGGTGAAAATTAAAGATTTTAATTAAAAAAAATAGATTTTAGAAATGAAAAAAATATGAAATCGCCATCAGTTTTTAAATCTCAGGGTTGTCAGATATCCAAATAAAACATCAACTTGTGTGGTCTTCTCAGTAACTATCAAACTTCGGTACTCTAAGGCAGATCTCTAAAGACGAAACTTGACTTTTTTTTTAAAAACATGAAAAAGTCTCATAGATTCCAACAGTGTTGTCAAAATATTGGTAAGACTTGCTCGTTGAAAACAAATCCTTCAAAATATTACGGATTTTTTTTTTCGCTAATGTACACTAGCTTTTAGCATGATTCAACGACCCCTCGGTTTATGTTTGCTTTTCCAATTAATGTTGGACGCAAGAAAAATCAATCCACTTTTTTAATTTATGGACAAATTTCTACCATTTGTAATTTGCTAAATTGTGATCTAATTACCTTCAGAAAACAGTACTGATAATATTACATTGAGAAAGGTAGACGGATCTTGTGTCACAAAAATTGTACGAATTTAAATCTTTTTCTGTGTAATTGTGTAAAAGTGAGACTGAGGATATGAAAAATAAAATCATATTGTCCTTACGAGGTTCTTTATTTTTGCAATCCTTCAAAGACAAAGGATTGACCACTGAATCCTGGCCCCTAACCCCTTACTACTTCTTAACCCGCTACCCAAAGAAACACTAAAGCCTAGGTACATATTATAGCACATATTAAAAACTGTGTTTGTGTGGTTGTACGTGCTCGCTCGAAGGAGACGGAAAGCTGTCACCGCGTCTTCATCACACATACGCTTGCTCTGTTTGTGGAAAACTTACACGTCATTGATTTTTCTCCCTGCGCCTTCCGGCGGCGGTTGTCGTCGCAGATCCTGTCGAACCAGCACGGGTGGCCGGGGCCAACAGCAGCGACGAGGAGCCATTGTTCCGCGTTGAACGGGACGTCACCTCGAGACCTCGGGACAGGTAGGACATCTAACCGTTTAAGCTTGTTGTTTACAAACACTGACACTGACCACTGACACTTGGAAGCAGTTGAATACGAACGCCAACTTCCGGAATCGATCCCCCTCCACCAGATGTGACAAATTCCTCAACTTCCGGTTCACGCCAAAAAAGCCCACAACCGTCGTCGTCCTTGTAATCTTTTTGTTCTCCAGGCAACTCCCTTCAGAATTTACACCACTTTCTTCTCCTTTAACCCCCACACCTCTCAACTCGGAAAACCGCGAAATACCACACGACCACCTTCCGGAAACGCACCAGGACAGGCCCTGTGTTAGTGACACGACTGACGGCGGAGGCGGCTCGCAACTGACACTGACACTGGTGGCAGCAGGCCGTGCCGTCGTAACACCAAACTCTCTCTCTCTCCCTCTCGCGCGCGTGCAAATCTGCCTTTGCTGCGGTTCGTCCCGCGTGCGAGTTCCGTTTGTTGTTTTCTTCCTGCTTCCGCCGTCAACGGGCCAGACTTCGGCAGGGTTTCGGGCGATGACGCGTGTGACTATCTGTGGGATTCGCGCGCCCGTTACTCGAGCTGATGCTCTTCCGAAGGATAACCAACCGCAGCAGCAGCTTTGAGGAATTCTCTGGGAAAATTATGTTTGCGTTCCTACACCTGCACATGCAATGTGTCAATTTGGAAGGTTGAATATAACCTCTATTATAGTGTAATTTTACCTCAAGTTAGACTGAAAAAGTTACATTACACCAGAAACGTAGTAAAATTACACATTTCCAGAGGTAAAATTACTGAATTGAACTAATGCTGGTATTTTATCTGGAGAAAATATTCTATGAACTCTTTAATACATTCTTTTTTAATCGAAAAAGTCTATAAACGCTAAAATTTAATCGGACAAAAAGATACATTTTTCCAAAATCTCTAAACGATTCAATAGATTTTTGGTAATATTTTACAAATTATGCAATTTGGAATGCTCAAATTTGTTTTCCGCTAATACTTCAATGTGCAATTACACAGTAAAAATCCGATGGTAAAATCGCATGCAAAAGCATCACCTTCGTCAAAAAAGATACTCAATACTACACACAGCATGTACAATTTTTGTAGACACAAAAAAAAAGTTGCTACCGACGGGATTCAAATCCAGCACCAACCGTACAAACTGGCGCCTTAGCCCGCTCGGCCATAAGACCGTTGAAGAATTAATAGGATAAAGGCATATATGAGCTTGACATTTCAGTCAAGTAGGTTTTCCATATTGATTGGCTACATACTTCAGGGTGTAATATTACATAGAATTTCATAAAATAATGCAAAATTTATTTTACATCCCGGCCTTTTACACGCAGCTGGATTACTATTTTTTTGATGTGTAGTTGTACAATGAATAGTTGTTTTTTTTTTCATTTTGTTTAGAAAATCAATTACTTTTGGGATTAATTTTTATAAGAAATATTTGAAATTTTATTTTCCATTCTCAAAAACAAATTTAATTACCATTTTTTTGGAAGTTCAATAAATTATTTTTATACCAAAAATCATGCCATCTTGAAAGGGTTCTTTCAAAAGACCGGAGTTTAAAAAAGAACCGCGGTTCCTTTTTTTTTGGCCCATCAGGTTCGATCGGATCCCCAAAAATCGATTTCAATCCTGAGATATTCAACGAAATCCGAAAAAACTCCGTGCATTTTTGCCACTTCACATATAAAATTAGTTTCAATCTTGTCGTGCTATCATTTCACTCCCTGAAAATTGATGTAAATGCGACAACTGGCCAAAGGGATTTCAGGTCAGAACGCGTTTGACGCACGTACAAGTTACACAGTAAAAAATAATGTAAATTTGGAAGCTGTAACTTTGAAAGGTTGAATATTACCTCTTTTATGATGTAATTTTACCTCAATTCAGACTGAAAAAGCGACATTACAACAGAAAAGCAGTAAAATTACACATTTTCAGAGGTAAAATTACACCTTTTTTCTGACATAAAAGATGTACCCCTTCCCAGATGTTTTTTTTTCTGTGTAGACTACCGAAAACATTTGTAATTATAACTCGGGACTCCGGCAACCAACTTCAACCAAACTTCGGGACAATGCACATAATGGTCAGCCAAACAAAACGTGTTTGTTATTGTATACATTGCTTGCTTTCGTTTTTGTTTATTCATGGTCAAACACTAAAACGCGTTTTTCTCGGAACGTCGAAATGGCGGGTGCGACAAGATAGCACGACGACGTCGGCCTTCCAAATTTACACGTTTACGTTTACTGAAAAAGTGACATTACACCAGAAAAGTGGTAAAATAACACATTTCCAGAGTTAAAATTACCCCTTTTTTCTAACATAAAAGATGTACCCCTTCCCAGATGTAATATTACAATGATTTTTTTTTTTTCTGTATATATATGTAACTATGATGATAAATAATTCTTTCACAAATCGAAATTTATTTCAATGTTTGCCTTCCTCACTGAGTAAAAGCTATAAAATCACTCGAAAATTAAATTTCTAAAATCCATCCAAATCTAAGACTAAAAAATCCATCCAAATCTAAGACTGATAATGAAAATTGTATCTTTTCACATAAAAGGCAGTTTGAAAACCATCATATTACAAATTGTAACTAGCTAATGAGAGGCCATTAAAGATTACAGTAAAAAAAATTCAATAATATGAATTGAACAATTGAACATTTTTGTGTGTAAATAAATTTACCTCCTTTTGGACGTAATTTTACCTAACTTAATGTGTAATAAAATGAAATTAAGCTACAAAAATGGAAAAGTCACCAGTTTCTGATGTAACATTACACATTTCCTGCAAGAAATCTTTCAAGACAGAATTTTTGGTAGTACATTTTTCTCAATGTTACATCAGAAAATTATGAAAAAAGCATCTTTTTCAATGCAATTCATTTTTTTAACATTAACAATCACGTAAAACTGAGGTGAATTTACTTCATCAGATTATTCAACACATCGATGTTTTAACTTTTTTTCTTTGTTTTTGCCTTTCTTACTAAAGAAAGGTATAGTTTTTACTTTAAGGCTGCAGCGTCCATGGACGTCATTTTCATCTTCGTAAATAAGACGTACTGCATGAATTTTAATCGGAACAATCGCCAAAAATTCATACTGCATCGATTTTTGACGCTCTATCGATTCACCTTGACAGAACTCGTCCATCTCCAACCCTCGAATTTTGAGAAAATAAATTCCGAGGAGTTCGAGTAATATCCGTGTGTGGTAATTTTTTTTGCAAAATTTTGTGTCGCGAAGTCCTCGGCTCCCTTATTTTCGATTTTGATTGTTCCAAGTGCATTTGAAAGCTGGTGTGCTGAACAAGGGTCATTTTGAGACCGAATTTAGAAATATCCATCTGTTTTCGGATGTGGCCAGACTTTTCAACAAAATACACAGTTTTCAAATGAATATATGGTAAATTTTTTCCATTTTCATATCTTTTATTAATCTCAAAAATTGCATTTTTCGAGCTCTACAACCTCCCAAATTTTCATCCAGATCCATAATTTGGTTCTGGAGTTAGAGCCATTTGAGTAACCTACCAAGAGAAAAAAAATCCATTAAAAAGGTAATAGCCCACCTGTGTACCTATTTTTTTTTTTTTTTCAATATTCCTCAACAATACCTACAACTTTGCCGAAGACACCAAATTGATCAGAAAATTCACTCAAAATTTACAGCTGTTTGAATATTTACGTACGTAAAATTTTTGTATGGAGAGCAGCCAAAATTGTATGGAGACTTGTATGGGTGAACCAATGACAAAAAATATCTTCTTTGGTCATAGGGAAGGCCCCCACAAAGTTTGAGCCAAATAAAAAATACAAAAAATAAAAATGGTCGAAATCGGTCAATTTTGTAGAGAGTTGCTCAGTAGTAGCCTAACTATGCCAATGTTATCATTTAATCCTTTCAGGCCATAATTTTGAAAAAAAATGTTTTTTTTCTTTAATGATTGAAAAATGATTTTAAGGACCATACGAAAATTATAGGCTATTTAAAAAAAAAAAATGAATCAGATCGAAGTAAGCTACGCTCGAAGACGGACGTCAAAGATTTTCGCTGTCGTTTTTTTTCTTTGAATATTTGTTCCAAAATTGTGATTCCGGCAGATTCCGGTGATTCCGGTACTGGTGTTGGTTGCTGTGGAAGTGCCCCGGTAGTGGTTCTAGCGGAGTATTTAATAATAATATTTGAATGATCGAATTCAAAAGTGAAAGTGTAGAGAGGAACGGCTCACGGCGTTTCAGTGTCCATGCCAAGAAACTGAGCAACTGTTTTACAATTGGCAGAGGAACCACGGAACCTTTCAACGGGAAAACCTTCAAAGTCATCACTCAAGATCTGAAGAACTTGTGACAGCTTCAAAATTTGGTGTTCCTTTCTGGTTTTCATCACGGTCAGCATTCCCCAGCAGCAACAGTAACAGTATATGGACGTCGCGGTTCAATTCCAAGAAGCTGGAACTTGTCATCATTGGAAACCTGAAGTTTGAAGGCTGGATTGGATCAAGATTTGATGTTTTCTTATTTGGTGAGCCCGTTCTTTTTTAACACAAAAACTCTCACTTATTCTATCATACGCACAAAACAATCAAGACAACTACGCCAACCTTATTATATACGCGGTAGGGTGTTCTCTCGGTCGTTCGCTGTGAGTTGTGGATTGCCTGCTTCTCTAATGAAGGTTCGACTGGGGGGGCATGCTTATTAATTTCTCGTCGCTCCATACCCTCAGTGACGTGATGGGAGCAAGGGCGTCTATACGAAGTGTCCCTACACCCGCTACAAATTTCCGGCGCTTGGGGAGGGAAGCGGGAAACCATTTTGATCTATGCGCCGGTATTTGTAGCATAAAAATTCGTGCAAAAAAACTTATGCACGTGGGTGTACAGATTACGGAGTAAAAGATGATCGAATTGTTCACCTAGCGCTCACATGTGTTCCAGGACCAAGTTGCCTGCGGGTATGGGGATCATACATACATACATACATTTAAAAAAAAAAAATGAATCAATATGACCCATCAGGCCCAAAAAGGTTGAGAAGCACGATGAATAAAAAAATAAATAAATAAACCAGGTTAAAATTTCAAATTCATTTGTTTCTCGATTTCCCGGAGAACCGCTTCAGCTGGTAGGCTTTTCTTGTTGTTCGCGCGAGATGAGACTCCCCAACGACGGCGACGACGTGGACCGGGAAAAAGGTGAACTTTAACTTTTTCCACAGTTTCATTCACTTTCTCTCCTGCTCTTACTCTCAGCCTCTCTTGGCTCACAAATTTTCCGTTTCTCAATGGACCCACCAGCGCAAAGGATGCAGGAAAATCCCTTCGCCGCGTGACACCTCTACGGACGGACGACTTCCGACAGTTGAGTTGAGAGCGCCCACCAGATATTGAAAGAGCGCCACATGTTTTCTCTTGTGTTGAAAAAGGTTAAGGGGGATGAAAACGAGGGAAGAGGGTGGACTCTCCCCGGGGGGTCGGAGGATCCGATATCCCACCTAATATCCCACGGAAAACAGAACCACTGCGTTAACAGAATTAGAAGTAGATATATCCCGGTGAGATCCGGAACTCTCGAGTGGGGACTGCAGTACACATGGTTCAGGTTCATCATTGGAGGTTTTGGAAGTGAGGGATTGCTTTAAGATATTAAAAGTTAATTTAATTTAACACTATTTGTTGGGGCCAAATCTCCCAACTGGATCTTCGGGTGGAGTGTATTAGGGATTTTCTCCGGGTGATCAAAACACTTTGCGGAATTCTCTTTCCTAACAAAACCTTTATTCTGATCACTATGTACAAAACACGTCTTTACTTGAACGCGTCGCGAACTGGAGTGAAAAATCTCCACTTCTCTCTCTCTCTCCTCGGCTCGATTGCGCGCGCATCCGTTGCGCGCCAATTCCCACCTTCTCGATCGTTCCTTGCTGTCATCGCAGGCGGCGACGAGGGGTGTCGCGTTGGGTGTGTCGATCGCAGCAACCAGTGTTGCCGATCGAGCTGGGTTTTCATTTGTCATCAAGAATTCTCGGAAGACGGAAGCATAGCTGACATTCTCCCCCGCGGCTGCATTCCAGCTAATCTGAAGCACCGAAGCGCTCCAGAAGCCGGTCGTTGTCCACGGTCGGCAAGGGTGCCAGTTTGGATACCGACCGCTTGAAGACTGCTCCAGAACCGGTTTTCACGTCCACGACACGCACCAGCGCGTCCATTCCGGGGTAAGTCTCGACGATGATGCCGACCTTCCAGGTCTGCGACGGAAGGTTGTCCTCGACGAGGAGGACCAGCATTCCGGGCTGCAGATTGTGCGATTTCTTGGTCCACTTCGCACGGCTCTGCAGACTTGTCAGGTACTCTCTGGACCAGCGGCCCCAGAAGTCCTCACGAAGCTTGTCCAGGTACTCCCAGCGGTTCAGACGGTTGTCCGCGACACCGCTACGGAGGGCTTGGCGACAGGACGCAGCGGCCTGCCGAGTTGAAGATGCGCCGGAGTTATCGGAAGGGGATCTCCGGGGCTGTCCGACAAGCTGAAGAGCGGCCGAGAGTTCAAGACCGCTTCAACGTGCGTCAAGATGGTAGCAAATTCTTCGAAGGTAAGCACCGCGTTCTGCAGCGTTCGTTTCAGGTGTGTCTTGACGCTCTTCACACCCGCCTCCCACAATCCGCCGAAGTTGGGAGCCCTGGGCGGGATGAAGCTCCACTCGATGGCCTTGGGCACGAGCAAATCTTGGATTCCGCGCTTCAGAAGGTCCTGCTTGAAGAGCTCGTGCATTTCGCGCAAAGATCGTGACGCCCCGACGAAATTCGTCGCGTTGTCAGAGAAGATCTTGCGCACCATGCCTCGTCGGTTGACGAAGCGATCCAGGGCGGCCAAGAAGGCCTCGGTTGTCAAGTCTGACACCAATTCCAGGTGGATGTTCTTGGTGACCAGACAGACGAACACGGCGATGTAGGCTTTGGTAAGTTTGGGTCTGTACTTGCCTTGTTTCACCGTCACAGGTCCAGCGTAGTCCACGCCGGTGTACTCGAAGGGGGCTGCAACATTCACTCGTTCCGCCGGAAGCTGTCCCATGAACTGCTCGATCCTGCGTGGGTTGGCCTTGAAGCACTGCAGGCACTTGCGAGTTACGTCGCGCACTACGTTGCGCGCCTTCAGCGGCCAGTACTGCTGTCGAACGATGGCCAGGAGTCCGGAGGGGCCGACATGCAGGTTCTCCACATGCAGCGCTCGGATCAGCAACGTAGTCACGTGATGACGGGGCAGAATCACGGGATGCTTGGCCTCGTACGGGAGGCTCGAATGTTCCAGACGTCCACCGACTCTCAGCAGACCGTCCTCGTCGACGATTGGTGCCAGGCTCGCGAGCTGGCTGGATGTTTGTTCGGTCTTCGCAAGATAAAACTCATCTGGTAAGACTGTCATTTGGATCGACCAGATGATGGACTTTAACGCCGCTCTCGTTTCAGGAACTGTCACGTAGGCGCACGTCGTCTTTGGTTGTCCAGACTTCTTGTTCCTGCAGTTCTGGACGAATCTGCGCACGTAGCAGATCACGCGCTGGAGTTTCCGGAACTCGCCGAACCGTTTAAACACCGGCATCTCCTCGACGACGGTGACTTTGTAGACGATGGCTACCAGCCCTGGCAGCTCGTCGTCCTCGAGTTCGGGGGGTTCTTCAGGAACGTAGGCAGCGCTCGTCAGCGGTAGAAGACTCTTCCACCACTTCGGACACCGACTCAAGAGTTTGGGACTCATCCCTCGAGAGACGATGTCTGCCGGATTGTCGGCTGACCTCACGTAATTCCATCGGAACTTACCTGTGAGGTTGAAGATCTGGATGACGCGGTTACGCACGAAGGTCTCCAGGAGATTCGGATCCTTCTTCAGCCATGCGAGCACAATCTGGCTGTCCGAATACAGCTTGATAGCGGACAGCTTCAGATCCAGCGTTTCGATGACCTTCACGACGAGCCGTGCAAGCAACAGCGCTGCACACAGCTCCAGGTTCGGCACGGACAGCTTCTTTAGCGGAGCCACTCGGGATTTCGCGCACAACAGGTTGGCCTCGGCCGACCCATTCCCGCGGATGCAGCGCAGGTAGACGTTAGCCCCGTAGGCAACGGTCGACGCGTCAGCGAATCCGTGCAGCTCGTGCAGAACCGTGTTGGGCACCACGACGCATCGTGGCACACGAATGTCGTTCAGCGCTGTTAGAGACTCTCGAATCTCGAACCACTCACACAAAAGCTCTTCGTTTAGTTCGGTAGCCCAGTCCATCTTGCTGGCCCACAACTTCTGCATAAACACTTTGGCCAGCACGATGACTGGGGCTACGAAGCCCAGCGGGTCAAACACTTTCAGAATGTCCGAAAACACTTTCGCCTTCGAAACTGGTTTGTCGTCGCACTCTTCCAAACAGTTCACAAAACGAAACTCATCCTCGCGTGGGTCCCACAGGACACCCAGAGCCTTGATGGCTTCGTTCGCACTGTACTCTTCGATCGGTTTCGGCTTCTCCCGATCTTCTTCAGGCACACACTTCAGCACTTGCTCTGAGTTAGAGCACCACTTTTTCACTGGGAAACCTCCCTCTTCCAGGATCTTCTTCACTTCCAGCACAAGTTTCACTGCTTCCTTCTCGTTGCTGGCTCCGGACAGCATGTCGTCGACATACATGTCCTCGATCACGATCTTGGCGGCTGCTGGGAACCGGCCTTTCGCCGACTCCGCCTGCTCCACCAGACACCGCGTTGCGAGGAACGGGGCGCTCGCCGTTCCGTAGGTCACGGTGTTCAGCTCAAGCACTCGCAAGCGCTCGTTCGGGTCCTTCCTCCAGAAGATTCGCTGGTACGGCGTATCGCTCGGATGCACACGCACCTGCCGATACATCTTCACCACGTCGGCAGTGAATGCGACCGGATGGCGACGGAACCGCAGAACGATGGAGAACAGGTCATTCTGGACGGTCGGTCCCACCTTCAACACATCGTTCAGGAGTACTTGCCGGCCTTGGCGCTGGCGTCGAAAACCACCCGCAGCTTCGTAGACGAACTGGACGGTTTGAGCACAGCGTGGTGCGGCAGGTAGTACTTACGCACTTCTGGTGAATCTTGATGCTCAGAAATCTCCTTGCAGTGACCCAGCGCCTCGTACTCCTCGACGAACGCCGTGTACTGCTCTCGGAGTTCCGGGTTGCGCGACAGACGGCGCTCCAGCAGGTTGAATCTCCTCAACGCCTGGACTCGGTTGTCGCCCAGCTCAAGAACCTCGTCCTTGAACGGCAACTGGACGACGAAGCGACCACTTCCGTCACGGCCGTGGGTGCCACGAAAGTGCTCTTCCACTTCCTGTTCTTCGTTGGTTTGAAGTTGCTTGTCTGCTAGTTCTTCAACCAGCCAGAACTTCTCGATGGCGTTGTTCAGCTGATCCTTCAGCGTAATGTTCGAGTGGACGACTTGGCAACTCAGCTGCTGGAACGGGTCGTACACGCCGGTCACGATCCAGCCCAGATCGGTTTCACGCAGAGTCACGGTGCCGTTCGCCAGTTTAACTCGATCCGTTCGCAGCAAGTCCCACACGTAGTTCGACGCCATGACCAGGTCAATCTCGTGCGGCTCGCTGAACTTCGGGTCTGCCAGGAACACGTCACTCGGGATGTGCCAAGCAGCTGTCTCGATTCTTGCCGACGGGATCCGTCCCGTTGGCTTGTCCGAAATCAGGCACGAGATGTTGTCTTGGAACTCACAGTACCTCGACGAGAAGGTAAGGTTGACTCCCTTCTTTGCTTGCGTCTTCACTGCGTTGGCTCCAACGACCGTCACGTTGCACTTTTCGAAGGTTAGACCGAGGGTTCGTGCCATCGCCTCCGACAAAATGTGCGCCTGGGAACCGGAATCCAACAACGTTCGACACGGATGGAACCTGCCGGCCTTGTCCGCCACGTTGATGATCGCTGTCTGCAGCAGAACCTGCTGCGGTGACTTCAGCGCTCCGCTGCTGAAGCACGAGGTTGCCTGCTGCTCGTTGTCGTCGTTCACTTCCGGCGCACCCGTGTCGCTGGGACCAGCCTTCACGCTGGCGGATGACACTGCCGACGGCGCCTTCGCTGATACCGGAGCCGCTTCTGGCTTCGGCTTGGTTTGCTGCTGGTTCTTCTCCTGGTGCAACAAGCTGTGGTGCTTCTCACCGCACTTACAGGATCGATCCGACGGACACTGTCCAACTCGGTGACCCTTGCGCAAGCAGTTGTAGCACAGCCTCGCGTCACGCACCTTCGACCATCTCTCCGCAACACTCATGCCGCGAAACGAGCCACACTTGTAGTTCGCGTGAGACCCGTCACACAGATCGCACTCGGCCTCGTTGGATGTCGCGGCTGCCGAGGTGATCTTCGCCGATGGCTTCGAGGACTGCACCGCCTTGGGAACTGCCGACCGGACCGCATACGACGCAGGGGCAGCTAACTCGCACCGTTCCAGGATGGCGCACCGCTGCTTCAAGAATTCGATCGTCTGCGCATACTTCGGGAGTTCACCCTTCTTGACGGTAGCTTCCCACTGCTCGCGTGTCTCACGATCCAAGCAAGACGACAGAATGTTGACGACGAACAACTCCGATACACCCAGCAGCTCCTGCTTGTGGTACCGTAAGTTCTCAACGTGTCTCGAACATTCCTCGTACAGCTCTCGCAGCTCCTTTGATGACTTCTTCGCCATCCTTTTTAGCTGCAAGATCCCGTTGATGTGGATGTCGATGATCAGGCGTCGGTTCTCGTACCGGTCCTCGAGGATCTCCCACGCGTGCGCATAGTTGTTGTCCTGAAGCGTCTTCGTGTCGATCATGCCCGTCGCTGCACCCACCAGAGACTTGTCCAAGTAGTGCAGCTTGATGGCGTCCGAGTCTGGCGAGTTCTTCATCAGCTCCAGGAACATCGACTTGAACTTCGGCCAGTTCTCGTACTGGCCGTCAAACGTTGGAATCGGTGCACGCAAGGGCGTCTGCTGGACAATCACCTGCTGACCAGCCTGTCCGGCAGGGACGACCGCTTGGGCACGATTCGGTGGTGCTGTGAGCTCAACGATCTTCTCCAGCACCTCGTCGTAGAGCTGCTCGAAGTCCAAGAACCGTTCGGCGTTCTCGGTCCTCTGCTCTTCCGACAACCTTGCGTCCATGATATTGTTGTTAAGGCTGTTGTACTCACCGTAGTACTTTTCAGCGTTCGCCTTGCAGACTACGATCCGCGCTGCTGGGATTCCAGGCTGGCCGAGGACAGTCCTGACCCGCGTCAACTTGCCCTTCACATGTCCGCGCCTGTTCAGCAACGCCTGCACTTCTTCGTCCGCCATTTTCCGCTTGCTCTCCGTGTGCCGTTGCTTCGGAGTCAGCGGAAGTTGAACCACCACGGGCTTACGGTCTTCCGGTTCCGGTTTCTTCTGAACACTGGCTTCTTGCTCAGATTCCTCGCCTTCTTCCGGTTCTACTTTCGGCTCGGTGTTCAACCCCAGGAAACTACGCCACATCCGCCGGGATGCAGCTCACTTCACTTTTTTGGGTTCCAAGATGGCGGCGCACACTCTTTTCTCGCCGAACACTCTCTTGCTGGCGTTTTCAAGATGGCGGCCCACGCTCTTTTCACCGAACACTTTTCACTTTTTGCTCCAGTGGTTTTTTCGGACCACCTTCCACGCACTTTTCTGCTCGAGTAGCAACGCTACCGTCCACGCAATGTTCTGCTTCGGTGGCCAATCGCGACCACTGTCCACACTTCGCACTACCGGCGGCCAATCCGACCTCTTCCGGTGCACTGTTTGCGCGTTGCTGGAACCTCCACACAACCGCGTCACTTTCACGCTGTCTGGGCCACGTGAAACGCCCTCCGGGATAAGCGACTTCCGGACACTTCACTCCTCGCGACACTCCGGAATTCTCCGATTCCGACGGACTTACCGATAGGCACTGTCTATCCGGTTCGTAAGGACCAAATGTTGGGGCCAAATCTCCCAACTGGATCTTCGGGTGGACTGTATTAGGGATTTTCTCCGGGTGATCAAAACACTTTGCGGAATTCTCTTTCCTAACAAAAACTTTTATTCTGATCACTATGTACAAAACACGTCTTTACTTGAACGCGTCGCGAACTGGAGTGAAAAATCTCCACTTCTCTCTCTCTTTCTCTCCTCCTTCGGCTCGATTGCGCGCGCATCCGTTGCGCGCCAATTCCCACCTTCTCGATCGTTCCTTGCTGTCATCGCAGGCGGCGACGAGGGGTGTAGCGTTGGGTGTGTCGATCGCAGCAACCAGTGTTGCCGATCGAGCTGGGTTTTCATTTGTCATCAAGAATTCTCGGAAGACGGAAGCATAGCTGACACTATTCTTTTCAAATGTTTTACTTTTACTGAAGTGGGATTTTAAAGATGGGATTGAGAAAGTGGACGAGTTAGATTTTCTAATCCCTTTAATCCTTGACTAACTCTGTCACCCTCGCCTAGAAAATGTCGAATCTTGTTTGAAAACAAATCAAACACTGGTTGGAATCTTCAAAATTAATTTCCCAAACCCCCTTCTCTGTTGAACTACAAAACCTTCTTTTCCACCCGAATTCCTCCGTACAGAGAGGAGCATCCCTTTATGTTTTTTTCCACCCACCCTTCATAGTACACTCCCAGTCCCCACGATTTTTTTATGTACACATGCATGGAGATTGGGCCGTCGAACAAAAAAAGAAGGTAAAACAGCCAAAAGGATGCTGCCTTCTCTGATACATGAAAATGCGCTCGCAAAATCCGGTCTTCCTCGGAAGCTGGTGGAGGAGGAGGCGGAGGTGGTTTATATATTATTTATAGGAATAAATATTTTTTCTGACTCTGGCAACATTTTTGTTTGCCAACTCATCCCCCCTACCTCAACCAACTTCACCAAACTTTCACCACCCCAAGAACCATTTTCTCCCAGCGCTGTTGTCCTTACGCAGTATAGTGGGTTATGCCTCTTGACGTTATCCATTCTACGAGAGCACACCGCCACCAGGACCAACGATTGAGCGACGAAGAAGTGGTTAATTTTTCTAAATTAGTGCGTCGTCGTCTTGGTTCCCTGTCTGTGGAGTTCTCGCGACACTTTGAAAACGACCTGCTTTGCACCTGCTGCGGTGGATGGATCTACCGGCAGGGCGTTTCATCCCTTGTTTAGTTTGTCTTCGCGGGGTTGGTCTTTCTCTGTCAGTGCTTGACGATTTCTGGATTTTTGTTTTGGGGGTGGACAGATTAGACCGATTTATTGATTTTTAGTCGACAGTGGGACGAAGTTTGTGTAATTTATAAAATTATGTATTTTTATGATTTCTTTGCAAGTCCTTATTCTTCACTGAAGCTAGCGATTGTCCACGCTCCGCACAAAAAAAGAATTGTTTTGTATGGGAATTGTCCTTGGGGTCTGAGAATTCAAAAAAAATGTGTCCACTTGGTTTATGGATGGTCCCTAGGGTGCCCAGAAAAAAATGACCCCCTGCGCGGAAAATTGTTGATTGGATTATTTTAAGCATCTGTGCAAATTTTGATCGAAATTGGTTGAGATTAATCCATTGATACCCGAGTAGAGCGTTCAATTTCCCAGCCCCGAAAAAATTCCCTGGATTTCCCGAAAAATAATATTTCCCGTTTCCCGGGAAATTTGTACATTTCCCGGGAATTCCCAAAATTCAAGCGGAAGTATAGATTTTCCTTACTTTATGATTCCAACTTTTAAAAATTTATAAAAAAAAATAATGAGAGAACCTAATTTTATTTATTTTAATCTACTATACATAACTTCAGATAATATTTATTGTAAAACCTGGTAACAATGATAGGATTTCGTTCTGTTTTTTTATATTTTTTCCAACTGGCAAGATTATTATTTTGTAAAACATGTACTGGGGTAGGCCACACAAGGTCCATGCACTATTGTTGGAAAAAAAGTTTTTCAATAGTATTTGAAAAATAGTGGCGTTGAAAATATATTTAGCATTTTGGGGCGGCTTTGTACAAAGTATTTTTTGTTAAAATCAGATTTAAAGTGTTCAAATTTTACACAATCACTAAGGTTGCTGATACGTTTTTAAGAAGAAAAATAATCAATGTGTAAATTTAGTTTATAAGCTTTTTAACAATTTACATATAAATTTTAGGTTAATAAAAAGTCAAAATTTTGCCTAAAAATCGTAAAAATGAGTTTTGTTGATAAAATTACGGTCTAGAACAAGTTATTTGGCATGAAAAACATAATTTTTCCATGATTTTATTTTTTGGGTAATGAGTCAAAACCTCTTTAACGCAAATGGACTCACGTTTTACTTCCCCATCCGATAGAAGGCCAGGAGGATAAGGCGGGAATCGAACCCGCGCCCCATAGCAACTTAGGGATCGGCAGCCGAAGCCGCTAACCACCGCGCACGAGGCCTTTAATCAAGCAAAATATTGTTATAAAACGTTGTTCTGAATAAAAAAAATAGATAAAAGTTGTTTGTGGCAACCTTGCTAACATATTCGTTAACAAGAATAAATGTTTTTCATGTTCCTGAAAAATGATACAGATATTTAAATTTCTAGGCATTTTTTTTGATTAGGTCCAATAAATATATGAAACACAATAGCTTATAGGATCATGATTTAGTTTTCTAATGCACTTTTAAAACGAAAAATTTTGTTTGCTGGTGACATTTTTTTGTCAAAAAATATTTCTTTAAAATATTCATTTATAAAAGAAAAGAATCAGTTTCAAACAAATAACAATGTTTTAAAATAATTTGGAGCACAAATTTTAATATTTGGAAACGACACAAGCAAAATCGAATATAAAATTTAAATTTGATATCAAACTAAATACTAAATACTCAACTTATCTATTCAATATTTCATAAACGGTCATTAATTGAACAATTTTTGAAATCCGTTGCGGTCCGAACAAAATGGCTTCGCATGCCAAATTCGATTGAAAAAACTCAAATTTGTATTTTTTGCAATATGGGTACCGAACATTGCCAAATTTTATATAAAAATTTCACAAAATCAGATTTTTAGTATTACGTTCAAATCGGTACCAAACGACGCAAAGATTTTTAAAATTTCAGAATTTACTGTTAAGTTTTATTTTTTAGCAAAATAATGTTTTTTTTTAAATACTCATCGTTATAATTTAAATAATGGTCATGAAACAGCGCAAAGTTTTCAAAAATTTTAACAAGATACCGTTTGTTTAAAATATATACTCAGATTTTTCAAATTCGCAATATGGATAGGGGACCATCCATAATCCACGTGGATACTTTTTTTTAATAATCTCAACCCTCCCTCTCCCCCTCCCCCAAAATTAAACTATGAAAATTTACGACATTTAAAAAAAATAAGTATTTTGCACTCACATTTCAACACAGCAAAAAATCCGATGGTAAAATCGCATGCAAAAGCATGTACATGACCTTTGTGCAAAAAGACACGTCATATTACATACTGCATGTAATTTTTTTGTAAACACAAAAAAAAATACAGCCAACGGGATTCGAACCCAACAGAAACAGAAAGGACTTGTGCCTTAGCCCGCTCGGCCATCAGACCGATGAATAATGTAAAATCTTAAATTTTAATTTTTGTATTTTTTAATCCGACTGAAACTTTTTTGGTGCCTTCGGTATGCCTAAAGAAGCCATTTTGCATCATTAGTTTGTCCATATAATTTTCCATACAAATTTGGCAGCTGGCCATACAAAAATGATGTATGAAAATTCAAAAATCTGTATCTTTTGAAGGAATTTTTTGATCGATTTGGTGTATTCGGCAAAATTGTAGGTATGGATACGGACTACACTGGAAAAAAATAATACGAAGAAACGAAGTTGACTTTATAGCTGTCGGCCACCATTGCTAGTACCAACCACTAGTGTCTTCCTTTTTATCTACAAGGACTTCGCCGCCCTGGGCTCCTAAGTGTATGAAAGTATGGCACGGAGCGACGGCGCCGAATACCCATATTTACACAAAGAATTTTAGAGCGCCCGCCGCGGGATTCGAACCAGCGACCTCTGGATTGTGAGTCCAGTGCGCGGTCCGATTGATCCACACGGGCTCCGATTGATAATACACGGTAAAAAAAATTTGATGATTTTTTTACTCAACTTATTATCACTAAAACTTGATTTGCAAAAAAACACTTTTTTTAATTTTTTTATTTTTTGATTTGTTTTAGAGGTCATCAAATGCCAACTTTTCAGAAATTTCCAGGTTGTGCAAAAAATCTTTGAGCGAGTTATGAATTTTTGAATCAATACTGACTTTTTCAAAAAATCGAAAAATTGGTCGCAAAAATTTTTCAACTTCATTTTTCGATGTAAAATCAAATTTGCAATCAAAAAGTAGTCCAGTGAAATTTTGATAAAGTGCACCGTAATATTGAATGTATGGCCCTTTTTAAATGTTAGTCTTGGTTTAAAAATTTTGAAAATATTTTTTTCGAAAAGATCGGAAAATTTCACGAATGTTCCATATTTTAACATTGAAAATCGGACCATTAGTTGCTGAGATATCGACATTAGAAAATGGTGTGTTGTTTGGGTGGGACTTAGAAAACATCAATTTTCCTGTTTTTAAACCTTTGCATGGCAATATCTCAGCAACTAAGGGTCGTATCAACAAAATTCAAAAATGCAAAATATAGAGAATTTTCTCAGCTTTTCAAAAATATTTTTTTCTGCAGTGGGCAAACATGTGCACTAATTTTAAAAAATGAAAAACTGCGACTATTTTCAAAAAAGTCACCTGAAAATGGATTTAATTTGAAAACGGTGCATTTTATCAAAATTTCACTAGAGTACCTACTTTTTGATTGCAAATTTGATTTTACATCGAAAAAAATAGTTGAAAAATTTTTGCGACAAATTTTTCGATTTTTTGAAAAAATCAGTATTGATTCTAAAATTCATCACTCGCTCAAAGATTTTTTGCACAACCTGGAAATTTCTGAAAAGTTGGCATTTTATGTCCTCTAAAACATATAAAAAAATTTAAAAAAAATTAAAAATAGTGTTTTTTCGCAAATCAAGTTTCAGTGACAAAAAGTTAAATAAAAAATCACCACATTTTTTTACCGTGCATCATTTTTTTTCAGTGTAGTCCATATCCATACCTACAACTTTGCCCAAGACACCAAATCGATCAAAAAATTCCTTCAAAGGATAGAGATTTTTGAATTTTCATTCATCATTTTTGTATGGCCAGCTGCCAAATTTGCATGGAAAATTATATGGACAAACTAATGATGCAAAATGGATTTTTTGGGCATATCGAAGGCACCAAAAAAGTTTCAGTCGGATTAGAAAATACAACAAAAAAAATCGAATGACCGAAATCTGAGAGAATTGCTCAAAGTATAAACGCCCATATGAGCTTGACATTTCGGTCAAGTAGGCTTCCATTACTGATGGGCTACATATTTCAGGGTGTAAAATTACATAAAATTTCATAAAAAGTGCAAAAAAATCACACTCAGGTCTTTAAATTGCAGTTGGATTACTAATTTTTCTCTGTGGATACTTTTTCTCTGAGGATTTTTGGATACTTTTTCTCTGTGAAATACAGCTAAAAAATTCTACAAAAAATGTGTTGTTTAATACGCATTAGGGTGACAAGAAAAAATGGAAATTTTGCAAAACTAAAAAAATGTATGGGGAAAAGCTAAAATTTCCAAATTCCGTCAAAAGGTGCGTTAAATGTGTCGGATCATAGTCAACTGTGATATTCTTATGACAAATAACTTTGTCGAAGACCGCACGATCTGAGTTAACCGTGACGAGTTATTTACGATTTTAAGAAGACGTGTTTGTATGAAAAGATTTTTTTTCACAGTTACTTATTTTTGGCTAAGGAATCGAATCAGGGGGTATCCCTGATTTTGTTTTTTTTTATTGTCACCCTAATACTTATGCATGTTGCAAATCAAGAACTTTTTTTTTTTTAATAATGTATTTTGTGATAATTTGAAAAAAAACTATTATGTAGTGGAAATCTATTAAAAAATTGACGCCGAAACCCATATTTTGAAAATTTGTGTATTTTCAGCAAAATATGGCTACTGCAAATTTTATGTTAAGTTTGTTCCCAGATTTTCTTTTGCCTCTCTTATTCTTCCGTCGATGTGCCATCAGAGTTGTGATGTTATGGATAGAACAAGTTTTTTTTTTATTTGCTTCTTTCTTAGAGTAAGCCTATTCTATCCAACAACATTGAGGACCACAAACTGAAACCAAACAAAAAAAAACCTTCATCAACGACGTTCCTAATCAAATTTCACGTGGGCAAAAGAGATAAAAAAGAAGTAGAGTACGTCATCCCATCAAGGACATCATCAGGTTGGCCACAAACAATTCCGCCCGCAGAGCGTGGGACGAGCTTCCGACGCGAAGGACCTGGAATCGCATGGCAGAACGGGGAGAAAGTTTCTCCCCGTTCGATTTCGATTTCGCGACTTTTGAGCTCCTAAACCACACACACACACCATCATCATTTTCATCTCGAGGAAAACCGTCATCATCGTCAGTAATCGTCATCGATATCGTGTTGCTACTCGAGCCTTTGGGGTGTGTGTGTGTGTAGTACATGTAAATGCGAATAAATTTATAGCTTTCTGCTTTCACTGCTGGGAACGGGTGAGGGACGCAACTTGAAGCGACGCAACGAGGAGACATACGATGTGATCAGAATGCTAGAGGTCCTAGAGAGAAAGAGCAAAAGCAGAGATTCAACGGGGTTTCTGGGAGGAGGTGGGAAACGGGATTGAATTTATTTTATGTACTTTTGCGTGCTTTCTCTTTTGTCGTTCTTGTAGCAAACAGTGGTAGATGTTTTAGGATGAATGTCCCTATTTTGGATCTATTGTACCTAATTTGGGTCTAATGTACCTTTTTTGGACCTACATTATTTTTGATTATTTTGAATAGACAAACCAAAAGCAGCTGGATGGCATCAATTGCTTGTTCATATCTGCACAAAATGATCAGCAAAAGCCAGCTTTAGATGCAATAGGTCGAAAATAGGAGCAAAACTGTCAAAACGCACCATGTTTCCGTTTTTTGGGGCTACCAAAAGTGTATCCCGAGGATACTTCTCCACCATGTGTGATGTGTCTGCGTTGGTATGCCTGTTCCGTTATATGTGAACAAATGTTTATGTACCATAAACTCATTTCCCGAGCGACGATATTAAGTGTGGCGAGAAGAAAACACAGATTTGGGGAGGAGGGTTATATGCTTTAAAGGGTGGCCGGCCGCCTCCCAAAAGTTTCTCCTGACCCTCGGACACTTAACTAGAAGAAGCTTTTCCGTTTTCTGTCGCTGTAAAGTTATCAGATTAAATCGTGTTCCTTTTTCATTTTCCGCCATCGAAGCAATTTATTACACGAGGACCGGGGAACTCTGTGCCCGGAATACTAATTTGATTGGTGACACAGTTCAAAAACTTCTTTCTGTCATATGAAGAACAAAACCGATTTGAATCAAGAATTTTTCACCGTGCAACCGTTACGCCACTTTTCTGTTTCACACCGCCTTAGCACCTCGCAATGAAAAAAGAACGACGAAGCTCGGAAAAGCTGTTGGAGCTTTTTGGTCAGCCTCCTGACCCGATCCGGGGGCCCGGTGATGATACATAACCGAAAACGCAATTTCGGCAACGCCGAGTGTGACACAGTGGCGTCACAAAGTGCGCCAATTGCGAGGGTAAAATCGTAGCTAACTTAGTCAAGACCAAACTGCACGTTCCGCGCACAAAGTGCGCCAATTGCAGGGGCAAACTCACGGCTAACATTTCCCCCTTTTCGGACGCCACTGGTTGTTCGCCTGCCGGCAGTGGAAAATTGCAAGCTTTTCTCGTTTATTTTCGCATCGTCGTCGTCCCGGTTCACCCCGGCGATGCGTCGACTGGCTGAGAGTTGTACATAGAGAGACTAACGCAGTGCATTTTCACTTTTGATTTTCCTGTGAAGTTGGAGAAGGGGAGAAGGGCCCGGTTGAGACTGCAGTGGGCAAGGATGCGTTCACGCGCGTTGCAGTTCCGGAAAATGGCTCCCCAAGGAGGAGAAGGAGGAAGAAGAAGCAGCTCTGGATGCTGGATGGTAGTGATGATGGAGGATGGCCTAACAACACGCATATTTATTGGTTTGATGAGAAATTGGTGAGATGAAAGGGGTGATGGTGGGTAGAAAAGGGAAGAGAGTATGTTAGGAAAAAACTAGTTTATTGATTGGTTCTCCTTTTCGAACGTGGGAACGACTAGAAAACGTGTTTCTATGTCTGCAAAGAGTTGATAATGTTTATAACGAAACTTATCTGCATCTTTAATAGATATTTTGCATTTTTGTTTAACTAACCTATTTTAAGTAAAATTTTCAAAACATGTCATTGTTGCAAAGCGATGTAATCTCGAGGTGATTACAAGGTGATTACATTGCAATGAAGCAGTACTGCAAATGAATGATAAGATGATCTGCAACGGTGAAAAAAAGGATTGTGTTCTGTCTCTCCGCAAGCAACAAGTCCTCGTGGTACAGAGGTAAAGAGTTATAATCTCACTCAAAGTGCTTCGGTTCGAATCTCGGTGCATGCATAAAGTTTTTTTTTGAGTTTTGTGAGCATACACACACATTTTTTATGAGTTGAAAACAGAAAAAATATGTTAATATTTATCAGGGAATGGTGACACTTTTGGTATCAAAAATAATGTGTAATATTACATCAGAAACTGGTGAATTTACATCAGTTTCTGGTAAATTTTCATCAGATTTACATGTTAACACAATTTTTAAGGAAAAAATACTCAAAAAAGAGAAAATATTCCCGATTTGGCTGCTCAAGTTTGGGTGTAGTCACGAGAACGAACATTAAGGAAAAACTGCAATTCTTCTCAAACCGATTTCAAAATCCAAAATGGCGATCCCATAAGTTTCCCAACAAAGGCCACATCGTTCTCGACGTCGTCGTTTCACTAATGAGCAAATATATGTATGCGAAACCAGCGACGACGACTTCCTCAATCCTCAATTTCCCGCGGATGCATTTCCCTACCGCCAAACTCGAGACGAAACAGGTAGGGCAGGCTTTCCCCATTAAAACTAAATTAAATTAATTTTCAAACAATATGTCTCTTCTCTCTGGTTCTCTGGCGGTTCCGCGGGTTGTCGTCGGAGGGGCGTTCCGATAGTAGTTTTGCTGTTTGGCCAGAAGAGTTCCAACCTGGTCGTTCTTCTCGTCGTCACATCCCTTTTCGAAAGGTCGTATCAGCAGTTTGACGGTTGAGAATTTTCAACCTGATGTTTGTGCCCTTTTCCAATGCTACTCTCGAGAGCTTTGTGTTATTGTGTTTTTGTTGTTACTCAACCTGGTCGGCGCCCACTTCACTTCTCCACACTCTTGCAGCGATGTGGTGGAGCAAGTGAGAGAACGAACGAATCATCCCGAAAAATGAACCAAGCGCCAGAACGAGAACGAGAAGGTTATGTGTAAGGACCTCCTCTTCCCACCACCTCGTGGGAGGAATTCGCAAACTCCCGGAACAGCACTTATGATACTTTATGGTATATAATAATAAGGTGCACTCTCTCCTGAAGGACCGTACGGTGCTGCTGCTGCACCCTGCACTGGCAACAGGAAAGCTCACTTGGCGCTTCTCGCGAAGTATGTGCAGGGTGGCAACTCTTTTTATGTCCAAATATTAAACTGAAAACAATTAAAAAAAACATTTCCATAGTTTTTTTTAAAAGATGTAGGTACTCTACATAGTAAAAAATGGTGTAAATTTGGAAGGTTGAATATTACCTCTTTTATGGTGTAATTTTACCTCAATTTAGACTGTAAAAGTGACATTGCATCAGAAAAGTGGTAAAAAAATGTACCCTTTCCAATACACAAAAAAATATTTCCGAATGTTACATCATTTATGATGTAACACTTTTGCACGTCATTAAACATTTAAAATTAAATGCAATTTGATGTAAATTTGCTACAAATTATACGTAAAAACATGATTTTACGTGTGAATCAACCGTTTACGTCGTAGGGGACATCTTAAGATGACTTCGCTGAAAAAATCTCGTTCCTAGAGCAAATCCTGTTATTTTGGCAGCTGTCTAAATTTAAGGTACGTTTTTGGCCAAAAATGACCTCTCAAAAATCATTTTTCTAACATTTTTGTTGGAATTGCTCGAAAACTACACAAATGTTTGAAAATCTCCACTTCAAACATTGTAGCATGTCAATACGATTGGATGATTTGTTTAGCATCATTTTAGTTTCATTTGACCGTAGAGGGGGTGACATTGGGTCAATTTTCAAACTATTGGCATTTAAGGTAGTGTTCATCAAAACCCACCACACGGCAAAAAATCCGATGGTAAAATCGCATGCAAAAGCATGCACATCACCTTCGTCAAAATAAACACTTAATATTACACACTGCATGTACAATTTTTGCAAACAAAAAAAAAAAGTTGCAACCGACGGGATTCAAACCAAGCACCAACAGTAAGGACTGGCGCCTTAGCCCACTCGGCCATCAGACCGATGATAAGTTGTTAGGATAAACGAATATATGAACTTGACATTTCGGTCAAGTATATTTCTCATACTTATGGGCTAAATATTTCAGGGTGTAAAATCACATAACATTGCATAAAATAATGCTATATTTATTTTACACCCAGGCCTTTTACACGCAGCCGTATTACTACTATTTTAGCTGGGGACCATCCATAAACCACGTGGACACTTTGGGGGGGGGGTATGGCGATTGTCCACGTTCCATACAAAAAGATTTTTTTGTATGGGCAATTGTCCACGAGGGGGTTCGAGATCACCAAAAAGTGTCCACGTGGTTTATGGATGTTCCCCTGTGCATATTTTTGCATATTATAACTATCTAAGAACAAATCTACGTTAAAAAAATACGAGAGATGTATCGTTTTTCTACCTATATTCCAGCCCAAAACAGGAATTTTTTAGGTACTTTTTTCTCGACTCTCTCCGATTTCAATGAAACTTTGTAGACATGTTATCCTACGCTTATATAAACCAATTTTTTGTGTATATGGAGCCAGTTACACTCGAGAATAACATTTGAGAAGGGCGTAAGTGTTTTAAATATTTTTGTATTTCGTAATTTAAATATTGCTGTATCTTGAAGCCGTTGCGTCGAATCAAAAAGTGGTCAAAGACAAACTTGTAGGAAATTTGACGGGCTTTCAAAAAAAAAATACACTGAAAGGAAAAAAAACACGCCACTTTCATGAGATTTTAAGATTTTTAAGTTTAAAATTCAAATTTGAAGGGGAGCTCACGACTTTTTTTTCGCTCAAAATATTTGTGAAAATAGCCTAAGATGTTACAAAAAGACTGACGAAAAATGCAGTATGGAGCAACTCACCAAAAAACTACAAAACTCATTTACTGCAACTGTTTTTTTTTTTCAAAAGTGCTCTAAACATCAAAATTTTCAAAAACCGAACACGGGAGTCAATTCTCCAGACAGTTTACATAAAGTCTCCAAATTGACCATTGTCCAAAGTCCAATCCTTGTGAAGTTAAAGCGGTTTTAAAAATAAAAAATGTTGAAAAAATAAGTGTTTTGACGGTTTTTGGCAATTCCTATATGACAGACTTGATTTTTCAGTTTCGAAAATATTTTTACCGGAAAGCTCGTCCAATTTCCCATTAGTTTGTCTTTGACCATAATATTTTTAATATTTTTTCAGCATAGTAACCTGGATAGTAAATAAGCAACATTCGTGAAACTTTCCGATCTTTCCGAAAAAAATATTTTCATTTTTTTAAAATCAAGACTAACATTTCAAAAAGACGTAACATTGAATGTTTTGCCCTTTTGAAATGTTAGTCCTGATCTGAAAATTTTAAAAGTATTGTTTTCGGAAAGATCGGAAAATTTCAAGAATATTTCATATTTTAACATTGAAAATCGGACAGTTAGCTGCTGAGATATCGACGTAAGAAAATGCTGGGTTGTTTGGGTGAGACTTAGAAAACATAAATTTTCCTGCTTTTTAAACCTTTGCATGGTAATATCTCAACAACTAAAGGTTGTATCAACAAAGTTCAAAAAAGCAAAATATAGAGAATTTTCTCAGCTTTTCAAAAAATTTCTTTTAAAGGTGGGCAAACATGTGCACTAATTTAACATTCCAACGCCCAAGGCTCCAAAAAAGTTGGAACGGTAACTTCAACTCAATGATTCTCGGGCATAACTCAACCAATAAAGATGATTCTTCTTTCTAGTGATTTGTTAGGATGTCTAGATGATTCTAGAACTTTGCAGAACTTAATTTGATCAAATCTGTAATTTTTGCGATCAAAAACATCGTTCCAACTTTTTTTTTCGCGTGTAAAAAAAAATTCGCCAAAAATTCCGCGGAGGCAGTCGTTTTAAAAAAGGTGGAACGATGTTTTTGGTCGCAAAAATTACAGATTTGATCAAATTAGGTTCTGCAAAGTTCTAGAATCATCTAGACATCCTAACAAATCACTGGAAACAAGAATCGTCCCAATTGGTTGAGTAATGCCCGAGAACCAGCGAGTTGAAGTTACCGTTCCAACTTTTTTGGGAGGCTTGGGCGTCCGTGTAAGTTGGACATGCGTTGGGCGTTCCAGTGTTAAAAAAATGAAAAACTTCGACTATTTAAAAAAAATCAAAGATATGGCTATATCTTGAAAACGATGCACTTTATGAAAATTTCACTTCAGTACTTTTAGATTGCAAATTTGATTTTACATCGAAAAATGAAGTTGAAAAATTTTTGCGAGCAAAATTTCGAATTTTTGAAAAAAATAGTGTTGATTCGAAAATTCATAACTCGGTCAAAGATTTTTTGCACAACCTGGAAATTTCTGAAAAGTTGGCATTTTAAGTTCACATAAAAAATATCAAAAAATAAAAAAATAAAAATTGTGTTTTTTTTTTGCAAATCAAGTTTTAGTAGTGACAAAAATTTGAATTAAAAATCACCAATTTATGTTTTACCCTGTATCATTTTTTTTTTTTAGTTTAGCCTTATCCATACCTACAACTTTGTACAGATTGTTGAATTTTCATATGTCATTTTTGTATGAACAGCTGCCAAATTTGTATGGAAAATTATATGGACAAACTAATAATGCAAAATGGCTTCATTGGGCATACCGAAGGCACCAAAAAAGTTTCAGCCGAATTAAAAAATACAAAAATTAAAATTCAAAAAAAAAGAATCAATCTTTTTTTTAATTTTAATTTTTGTATTCTTTAATCCGTAAATACAGCTCTTTATTCTTAATCACTCAAAATTGTGTATTTTAAATTTTTCGATTATTTTATAGGTTTTAGTGGTCAATAAAAGACATCATTTGAGCCATAGTTGTGTAAAATTGTGTAATTTTGGAAAGTTAAATATTACCTCTTTTATGATGTAATTTTACCTCAATTTAGACTGAAAAAGCAACATTACAAAATTACACGTCTTCAGAGGTAAAATTACACATTTTTCTGACGTAAAAGATGTATCCCTTTCCAGAGGCAATATTATCATGATTTATCATGACATTATTGAAATATTTATCAAATCATTTCTTATTGCAAATTTGAAATACGTTAAACAAATAATTAAAAAAAACATCAAATTATTCGCTCTACACACAGCAAAAAAATCGATGGTAAAATCGCATGCTAAAGCATGCACATCACCTTCGTCAAAATAAACACTTAATATTACACACTGCATGTACAATTTTTGCAAACATAAAAAATAGTTGCAACCGACAGGATTCAAACCCAGCACCAACAGTAAGGACTGGCGCCTTAGCCCACTCGGCCATCAGACCGATGTAAAGATGTAAGGATAAACGCATATATGAGCTTGTTATTTCACTCAAGTAGGTTTCTCATACTGATGGGCTACATATTTCAGGGTGTAAAATCACATAAAATTGCATAAAATAATGCAATATTTATTTTACACCCAGGCATTTTACACGCAGCTGGATAACTACTTTTTTAGCTGTGCAGCATTGCCTTGGCGTTCTCGATTGCGAGATTCCTACTCGAAACTAGGTGTCCGAAGGCTTGATGGTTGAGGCAATTGCAAACCTCTTTTTACACCTTAGCTTCCATCCACCCCGAAATTCGAACTGACGACCTTTGGATTGTGAGTCCAACTGCCTACAGGCGACTCCACCGAGGCAGGACCCAAGGAGACGACTCCTACACCTGAACTGAGCTATCGACCTAACCCTTTAGGTTAGACCGGGGCCAACATTTACTTCCCCATCCGACGGAAGGCGTGGTCAGACAAATCTCGTCTCGAAAAATGCCACCTGGGTTAAACCCAAGCCGACTGGGTGATAGGCAACCACGCTTACCCCTACACCACGGTTCCCGGCAAATGATTTTTTTAATATGATAAAAAGGACACAATAAGACCGGGAATCAACACAAGAAGGACACTGAATCATTTAAATAATTAAAATAGATTAAAATACTTAAAAAATAACCTTGGGAGATGGAATGTTGAAATATGTAAATTTACCTCTTTTACAGTGTTATTCAGTTATTATTCAGTCTAAATTAAGTATTGAGTAAAAAAAGAGGCAATAATAAATTTTGATTTTTTTTATTTGAAAAATAGTCTTAATATCAAGATATATTGATTTAATAGTAAAATCTTAACGTAAAAATCAGGCAAATGTAATTTGCTCTGAGTGTGATTGTATTGTTTCAATTAAAAAATATGATCAATAGTTCGCGAAAATTCTGCTAGAACTATTCTGAAATAATTCCAAAATGGGCAATCAAATTTTTAATGCAATTTTTAAGAAAATTGAATAGTTAAACAATTTATGGAATGTTTAAAAATTTGGTAGTTGAATATTACTTCTTTTTCCATGTAATTTTACCTCGATTAATGTCACACATAAAAACAGTTAAATTAACACACTTTCAAAGCAATATTACAATTTTTTGCTGGCAACGTTCTCAGATGTAATACAGAAATGATTTTGTTTACCGTAAACATAGTAAAAAGAGATAAATTTTGGAAGCTCGAATTTTTTTTTGTCGTCCCCCCTTCACTATGTTTTTAAAATGAAGGGAAATTAATTATAGACCTTTTATTAGCATGTTGTATTGTATAAAGCAGGGTGGCCACCAGATTTCGATTTTCAATTTCCCGGTTTTTTCCCGGTTTTCTCCCGAGCCCAGAAGGAATTTTCCGAAATGTTTTTAAACCAAATTACAATGTTTTTTATGCTAACGTTAGAACCAACATACTTTTTGAACGCATACATTTGGTTAAAAGTTTGAATTCCTCAAGAAAGCTTTCAAATCTTGAATAAAAAGTAGGTAAGTTGTAAACGAAGCCGTTTTTATCTGTTTCCAATCCAAACATCTAATTTCCATAATGATTGGGATTTTTCATCATCATACATGTAGATTTTATAAACTCAAAATAAAAAATCGTTTAACTTTTTAAAATGAGATTGATTATTATTACAATTTATTAATTTTGTAGAAAAGATCTGTAAATCTGTAATCTGTAAATTTATGTAAATGCTCGTTAATTCGTAAGTTGCCCCGAAAAATCGGAGGGCAAAAAAATATTTTTCAAAAAACATTAAAATTTCAATTGAAATTTAAGTGCAATTAGCTGAAATCAAAATAAAATGCATTCCCTTGCGTTTGGAATCATCTTTAAGCATGTTTGGGTTGATTTAATAATCTTTTAATTTTTAAAATTTTACACCTTTAGTTTTTTTTTTTTGTTACTGTCAAATCTTACATTTTTTTAAGACTAATGGTTGCAAAACAAATAAACTAGTGTAAAATGCATTTTTGCAATTCCGTCGTGAAAATACTTACTTTTCCTGTCATTCTTGAACGACGAAATAGCCTACTTTTCTGTACCAAAAATAACAAAATCGAATAGCAACACTTTTCAAAATAAATGCTGAAAAGTTCTACTTTTCAGCACTGAAATGGGTGCTGAAAAGTTGAACTTTTAAGCACTTGTTTCGAAAAGTAACACTTTTCAACATTGTTTTGATTTAAACGATTTATTGACAAATACATGAAAATTTGATTTAAAATTTCACTAAATGGGTGTTTTTCGAAATTGCAAAAAATGTGGTATGGAACTCGTTGCAAAACTTGATTTTTTCAGCACTCGTCGTACTTATCCAACTCGGTGAACCTCGTTGGATAAATGTACGACTCGTGCTGAAAAAATCCTCTTTTTGCGACTTGTTGCATAAACTACTATTTTGAACACTTTTTGCATTCAAATGTTGAGACTATGGATTGTTCCCCCACTTGACCCCGGCCAGAGCCGAGGGACAAAAACTTTGAAAAATATTAGCATCGGCTTTTTTTTCAACATGATTTAAATTTTTGTGTTGATGTAGTAACCACCTAAAAGTGATTGCCTGTATTTCAAGTGACTTTTTTGTAGCAGAATTCTAAATATGTTGTATTTTTCAAATATCTGAAAGTTTTACACATAAATTTCAAACGACATTTAAAAAAATACTTTGAAAAAAAAAATCATTGCAAGTTGTCCTTAATAATTTGTCTGGCTGAGAATCTCAAATACCATCAAATAAAATAATATTTACAAACAGAAACTCCATGATATTATTATTTTTAAGTTGAAATATATTATAATTCAACGGTTCTCAACTTTTTCTAGGCTAGGTACCCTTTTTAGTGCTACTTAAGCTGCTGGTACCCCCTAGCGTTCATACATGAAATTTTTCGTTTGCATGAGATTTTTCTACATTCCAATTCACGAAGAAAGAAACTTGAATTTTGAAGTATTAAAAATGTCGTAAATCATGTTTCTAGAGTTGTTTAAAAACATACTGGATAGGCCACACAACGTCCATGTACATTTCTTCAAATCAGTTTTCTTAATAAAGCTTCAAAATAAAATGTTGTACCCTGTTTTTCTTTAAAACTATCTACTATCTGTAGAAATTCCTTTTGTTAATTAAATTTTCGCTGTCTTTTTTCATTTCTACAGACATTTCCTATATTTTTTTTAAATTTTAATTTTTGGAGATTTAAATTTTGTAAATAGTATTTTTTTGAAGTTGTAGCTATTTTCAATAGAAAAATTATCTATTAAATGGTTGAGAAAATTCTTTTCTGCTTTCTTTTTTGAATATTTTTGATCCATTCTTTTGTTGCTGAGATACAGGCCAAGAAAAATATTTTAAAATAGTGTATTTTGTGTGACAATTTGAAGGAAATGTCTGAACTTTAAATTTAGAGAGATATTTACTGTAATGTTGTTTTCGTACCATGACATCCATAATTTCCACTTACAAAAAATCCTAATTTTTATTTTATGCAAAACTAATATTTTAGCAAAAAAAAGGACGAATTGAAAATATCCAAATCATGAAACATAAGATTATTTTTACCAACATAGTAGTAAATGGTAGTTGGCACAATATACAAATTTGAAACAAATATTTGTAGAAAAAAAAAATCTTAAAAATTTCTAAACGAATGCAAATTATAGATTTATCATTCAAATATTTTTTAAACATTTTCTGATTTGGTCAAAAACAATTCGCCCGTAATTCATTGCACCTTAAGCATGGTTGTTATTTTTTTGCTTCAAAGCAATTTGTTATTTTTTTCTCTCTCAAATATTTTGCTTGGGACAAATGGCCGCCATTGCGGGGATTGTCCTCGGGACTCCCTGAGACCGCTCGTGGTACCCCCAGGTGTACATGTCCCCAGGCTGAGAATCGCTGGTAGAGGAAACATTTCGTTTTATTAAAAAAAATCGTCAAGTAAAAATACAATAGGATACAACAGAAAAAAAATTACACAAATTCAAACATAGTTTTCGCGAATTCTTCATTTAAAATAACAGGAATAATATTCTAATTGAGAAAAGAACATATTGAACTCATTAAAGAGGCTTTTGTAAAAATTTTACTAAACTTGAAATATTTTCCCGGTTTGTCAGTCGAATTCCCGAGTTTTTCCCGGTTTTCTCCCGGTGGATAAAAATCCCGGTTTTTTCCCGAGGTGGCCACCCTGGTATAAAGCCATCCTTGTTTTTTTTTTTGTGTAAAATTTCTGATTTATAGTTTTTTTTATACACAGTTTGTTTTATCGCCCCTCCTCTTTTTGTCCAGGGCCAAGGGAAATTTTAATAGAATTTGTACTAGCTATACCTCTTGTACAGTGGACGTTGTCGATATTGAAGGAATCGAGAGCGCACAGAAAAAAATGATGGTAATATTCATCAGGAAATGGTGACAGGTTTTGTGGCAAAAAAAATGATTAATTTTACCCAAGAATATGATGAATTTTCATCAGTTTTTGATAAATATTCATCAGGTTTACATTTTCACACATTTTTTATGTAGTATTACTCAAAAAAAACAGGTAATATTCAACCTACCAAATTCCAAAATTAAACTTTTTTTTCTGTGCAGGAGTTATCAAATTATAGAACGAAAAATCAAAGCAATCTATTTGAGGGGATTGAAAAATTTATTGACAGCTGGAGCAATATTGATATCGAGAAGATCGACAGCCAGAGAGTCCACTGTGCCAACATTTATGAGGAATATGTAAAATTACACGTGAAAAAATGTACACTTTTAGAGGTTTTTTTTTTACTCCACACAGAAAAAAAAAATTATGGTAATATTCATCAGGAAATGGTGACAGATTTTGTGGCAAAAAAATGATTAATTTTACCCTAAAAAATGATGAATTTTCATCAGTTTTTGATGAATATTCATCAGGTTTACATTTTTACACATTTTTTATGTAATATTACTCAAAAAAAGAGGTAATATTCAACCTACCAAATTTTCAACATTCCAAAATTCAACAATTTCTTCATTCCAAAATTCAAAATTTTGTCAACATTGCCATGATTTTTGTTTAGAGGTTAGGGTATTATTAAGATCCTCAACTTTTTTTAAATTCCGGAAAAACGGAGTAAAAATAACGGCTGAAGTCACGCTACAAAATTTTGAACATTTGCTCAACCTTTCTACGGTATAATACAGTAAAAACGTTACTTAATCCACCCTTAGGTGGTTGACGCCTTCCTCACATTTAAAGGGTGCTACCCAAAATGCAAAAAGTGCGTAAATAACACTTAAGTGCTTATAACTTTTGATAGGGTTGTCAGATCTTCAATGTTTTGGACGCATTGGAAAGGTCTTTTAAATACCTTTCTGAAAATGTATAGCATGACGGGTTTTCTTACAAAAACCACCCTTTTTACAATCTTCCGGACTTTTGTTAAAATCGTTTTTTTAGCATAACTTTTGAAGTACTTAACTAAACTGCATAATTTTTAATAGCGACTTATGGGACCCCAAGACGGATCGAATGACGCCAAAACGGACAAAATCGGTTAAGCCAATGTCGAGATAATCGAGTGACAATTTTTTGATCAACATCCCACCACACACACAGAAATTTGCTCAGAATTTGATTCTGAGTCGATAGGTATACATGAAGGTGGGTCTAGGAGGTCTAATTGAGAAGTTCATTTTTTGAGTGATTTTATAGCCTTTCCTCAGTAACGTGAGGAAGGCAAAAAGGGTGAACTCTGGAAAGATGAAAAAATATCAGGTTGAAAATTACCTCAATTTGATGTAATTTTACATGATTTCCAACAGAATCAGTAAAACAATGTCGTTTTGACTGAACTTGACAGGTACTTTGAGTATCAATATTGATGGCAGCGCCAGATGACGTACTGGTTCCGGATAGCTGGAGCGTCCGAAATGCTAATTTTTTTTTAATGTATTCCATGGTAATACAATACTATTTCAAAAAATGAAAGTTAAAATTGACCTAGAAAACTTTTTAACACAACAAACGGTGTCCAGAACCAAATTGGAAACTTATTGGCCAGTTCCGGTTAACCTGTAACCGGTCCCCGAATGTTACTAGATAGGCTAATTTGACTATTTTGATGGTACTTTTTGTTATTTATTTTTTCAGTAAATGCTGAATTCCTAAAATTAAGTTGCCACCCTAACCGCGTTGCAAAATTGCATTCAAACTCAAACCTCGATCTCGTTGCAACAGGACCCATCGCAGTAGGCCTCTCGCAGATTCATCCGATGTTGATGATGATGTGACCGGGGCCCGGTAGTGGATGCATCTGAACAAATATCACCGACGACGACCGACCGGCTCTGGGTAGATAAAAAAACAACAACTACGAGAAGAGCTTCCGGGAACAATGGCACACAAGGCGCAGCAGAAGGTTGGTTGGGTGACACGAACCCACACATACACACGCGCGCGCGAGGGAATGAATAATCATAAAATCGATATTTAACAAGAATTTGTCTATTTCTATTTGGGATCTACTTGACGAGTGTGCCTTGTTTCGGATTGCGAGGCGAAACTTGCAATTTAACCGTTTGCGTAGTCGGAAAATTGAATTTATGTTCCTTATTTGGGCCTACTCAAACACTACTCTAACTCATTTTGACTCTTTCTTGCATTAGACCAACACTAATGCGGCCAGTAAACTTGCGGTGCGTAGCAATACACAAGTTTGTCTGACAGCTGCGAGCTTTTAGTCCCAAAATACATCCAATGGATTTTGTTGTAAACAAACTTTTAAAATCATGATTTTAGCAGCTTGAAAGTTGTTTTTCGGTTAGTTTCAACGTACAAATTGCGAGATTGTAAAGCTAAGCAGCTTTTGACAGATGCTGATAGTATAAGATTCGGATCTGGGCCCTCCTGCGAGTGAAATAAAATTACGGCTAATTCAGGAACGCGCGAACTGATCAACTTGGAATAATATTTTAATCGAGGGTCCAAAATAGGTACCCAAGTCCAACGAAGAGACATTTGCCCCACAAAATCGTACTTTTTCCAACATTATGATGATGATCATCGTTTTGACGGTTGACGATGACGATGCTGCTGTACTTTTTTCTTCTCCTAGTTGGTGGTGAATCCGTGGAAAACCGACTACACTTTCCACCCTTACCACCCACTTCTTTGAGAGTAGGAGAATGGGAGAAGGGGGGGTCAAAACAGGGCGAGAAAAGGCAAAAATGGGAGCACATTTTTGCGAGTTATTTTTGTTTTCCCTTTTTTTCTACCTCGCTTCCCACGAATCTACAAACTCTACGAGGAAAGAGACGGAGAGAGAAAGGTGTCCTATTATAAAGGTTTCAGCTTCACTAGGCGAGGTGGGGTGGGCAGCAAAACTTCGATCGATAACGGCCAAGCTGCTTCAAGTTCGCCAAAACCCGGAGAAGGAAAAAAAAACACAACGATTCACATCCCATCCCACCTCGGATTGGGAATGTCCACAGCACAGAAAGTAAAAAGAGGGAACAGTTGTAAAAGCAACAAGCAAACACTTACCCTAGCGCCCAAGAATCGAGCTTCGAGCAGTTCCTGCTTCCGAGGATCGAGAGCCGCTTGGAAGTGTTCCATCTTGATTGATGCACCTGCGGGAAGGACAAAAAAAGTATATAAAAATATATTTATAAAATGTATGATGAAATATATCTGCATTCTACTTCACTTAAACATTTTAGAAGATAAAAATGCACAAGCCGATATGCACAGAACAAAAATTATGGTAATATTACATCTGGAAAGGGGTGCATCTTTTATGACAGAAAAAAGTGTAATTTTTCCCCTGAAAATGTGTAATTTTATCACTATTCTGGTGTAATGTCACTTTTTCAGTCTAAATTGAGGTAAAATTACATCATAAAAGAGGTAATATTCAACCTTATAAAATTACACCTTCCAAATTAACATAATTTTTCGCTATGTAATATTGCACAATGAAAACATGATTTTTATGCTTTTGATACAGGCTTCAAAATTGAAATTTCTCAATATTTTTTTAACTGATGGTTGATCCTAAATTTTAAGAATACATGCACATCAGTAAACAGAAATACATCTGGGAATGTTGCTAGATTTTGTGCCGAAAAAAAAGTGTAACATTGCCTCTCAAAATGTTTAAATTGGTGGCTGAATATTACATCTTTTTCGATGTAATTTGACCTCAATTTTCATTCTAACTACATAGAATCTGTCCACATTCTTATAAAAGAAATATTACCATGATTTGTTCACAGTATTCCCCAGCTCTCCAAAAACGACCCGACACCACCGACCCTGACTTCGACTTCTCAGAGTGTGTAAATTTACATCTTTTTATGTGTAATTTTACATAATACACATAAATTTTGGTAAAAACACATCGAAAAAGCATAAGCATAAGCATAGGTGCCCACCCGCAGTTGCTACTCCGTTATTGACCAGGACCTCCAGAAGTTACATCCACGAGCCGTGGAAGATGAGTGGGTGCTATCTTTCCTCGCTTCGCAACTTCTCAAAGGCCCCTATCATGCTGATCAATACCGGCGCCGGCCACGACCAGTGGTAGGGTCACGGGGAAGTGGATGGGAATGTTAGTCCGATACTTGAGTGATAGAGACCGCCCAATCGACTGCTTCTCCGACAAAGTATCACATGAGTTTTGAGGGGTTAGTAGATGGGTATGAGGTCAGGATTCACGAGTGGCAGTGATGTGACCATGAGCATTTTGTTTATCGGTTGAAATTTTAAATCTTAGGCAGCCGGCTGCGGAAAGATAAATAATTGATTATTTAAAAAGTTTGTTTTAATCGAACGCGTGCCAACCGAGCGGTAGTGCTATGGGCTGGACTTATCAGTATATTTTACTGTTTGGACAATTCAGATAACGCGAGCAAATTTAAAAAATAGTAATTAAAAGACGCTGAAGAGTAACATAATATCGATAGTTTGATGAGTTAATACTAAAACTGCCAGTTTTGAATATATTATTACGATCAAAGAATATAAACGAAAAGAAAACAGTACACCACGTTACCGATTGAAATGAAATTTAAGCAATAACTTAAACGAACTAAACCGGCGGCGTGCCTTCCAATCAACGATGATAAAAGAAGGACTTATGAAAAATAAAATATCAGATAAAAAGCTCCAAAAGACAAGTTGCAGAATAACCGCGAGGTCCCGCTACTAACAATCGAAAAAAAAAACAAAAATCAAAAGCGCGCGCTAATGGTCTATCCTAAATGTTAGCGTATCTTTCGATAAACGATTCTCATCTACTTAATCCTGAAATGTTTGCCTAGGAAGTAACAAGTTTGTGATTTACTGCATTTACCCAATTACACCGCCGAAAAGATAAAACACCATGATTGCTAAAGCTAGATCAGTTGCGAATAGGTAACAGTCATTGGTCATTGGATTTTAAGGGACGGGAATGTTAGTTAGCGCAGGTTGCTACTAGGGCAGCTGATTTACTCTGTGCTTACACCCCACGAGCGCCAGAAACCTGAAAATTGTGTTAGTAGGGTAGGGTATATGGTCAGGATTCATCATAGAAGATGATGATGCGACCCAAAATCGAATGTTTTGTTTGGAGAGATGATGTATTATTCTCAAGGCAAGCAATCGGATGCTGCGGATGAGACATTTCCCGATTATTGATTGTTGAATTTCATTTAAATGGTTCAACCTTAGACAGCCGGCTGTGGAAAGATAGAACTGAAATCATTTGTAATTAGATGATGATATATTAAGCTCGGTGTAACATTTTTACTTGAGATGATTTTAGGGGATTTAAATGGTTGATGTTTAGTGGGGTATTGTTTGGTGAAATGTAGGACGAGTTACCGAGCTGAAATTATATATTTTTCAATTTAAAACACTCGCGTTCTATGCAGATGATCGTGTTGTGATAGATAAACTAGCGTAAACAAACGTTCATCGCATTTTACTATACCGTTTTGGTAAAAACACATCGAAAAGAGGATAAATTCAAATTTTACAACCTGTAACAATTAAACTATCATTCTGCAGCTTTGCGAATAGGCCTAATACAATTGGCAACATAAAAAAATGACAAATCATTCGATGTGAAAATACTTCAAATTAAACACAAAGCACAAGAATAATTAACATTTTGGTAGAGTGAAAGTGCCTCCAAATTGTTACACAAGGGTAATTCTCCGCCAACTCACACAGCAGTAGGCAGCGAATGACAAATATTGTTAAAGCTGCCTGAAATAAATTAACCACCACCACCACACAGCAGTTGCCTCGACCCCTCACAGCTAAAAAAGTAGTAATCCAGCTGCGTGTAAAAGGCCTGGGTGTAAAATAAATATTGCATTATTTTATGCAATGTTATGTGATTTTACACCCTGAAATATGTAGCCCATCAGTATGGGAAACCTACTTGACCGAAATGTCAAGTTCATATATGTGTTTATCTGTACAACTTTTCATCGGTCTGATGGCCGAGTGGGCTAAGGCGCCAGACCTTACTGTTGGTGCTGGGTTTGAATCCCGTCGGTTGCAACTTTTTTTTTGTATTTGCAAAAAAATGTACATGCAGTGTGTAATATGAAAAATGCTTTTGCATGAGTTTTTACCATCGGATTTTTTGCTGTGCTCTTCGATTTGCGTGAAACTTTGTTCCAAGGGGTAACTTTTATCCCTGATCACGAATCCGAGGTCCGTTTTTTGATATCTCGTGACGGAGGGGCGGTACGGCCCCTTTCATTTTTGAACATGCGAAAAAAGATGTGTTTTTCAATAATTTGCAGCCTGAAAGGGTGTTGGTGACTTTTATGTTAAATTAGACGCTTGATTTGATGGCGCACTCAGAATTCCGAAAAAACGTATTTTTCATCGCAAAAAACACTAAAAACGTTTTAAAAATTCTTCCATTTTTTTTTTACTTGAATTTTGGAATGTTGAAAATTTGGTTGGTTGAATATTAATCATTTGTTGAGTAATATTACATAAAAAATGTGTAAAAATGTGAACCTGATGAATATTCATCAAAAACTGATGAAAATTCATCAATTCCTGATGTAATATTACACATATTTTTTGCCACAAAATCTGTCACCATTTCCTGATGAATATTACCATCATTTTTTTTCTGTGTACTTTTCGAATCTACATTGACTCAGAAGGGTCATATTTTCATCTAGAACAAAAATTTTCATTTTAAAATTTCGAGTTTTTTAAACTTTGCAGGGTTAATTTTTAGAGAGTAATAATATTCTACAAAGTTGTAGGAGCAGCCAGTTACAAAAAAAAAATTATATACAAGCATAAGGGATTTGCTCATAAACATCACGAGTTATCGCGATTTTACAAAACAAAATAGTTATGAAAAAAAAAATACTTTTTGTGTTTCTCTTTAATTCGTCGTCCGTGTCTGTCGCGGGTGACGATGAACGGCTATAATCGACGACGACCAACTTTTTCAAAACTTTTTTTCGTAAAATCGCGATCACTCGTGATGTTTATAAGCAAACCCCTTATGCTCGTATATCAAATTTTTTGTTACCTTCTGCTCCTACAACTTTGTAGAACATTATTACTCTCTAAAAATTAACCCTGCAAAGTTAAAAAAAAACACGAAATTTTAAATGAAAAACTTTGTTCTAAATGAAAAA
Organism: Culex quinquefasciatus; assembly: GCF_015732765.1. Lineage (NCBI taxonomy): Eukaryota > Metazoa > Arthropoda > Insecta > Diptera > Culicidae > Culex > Culex quinquefasciatus. The sequence goes on from NC_051861.1 coordinate 107,714,114, forward strand.
ATGACCCTTCTGGGTCAATGTAGATTCGAAAAGTACATTAAATTTCCCATAAAATGACATGTTCCAAAATTTTTAACAGTCGAGTAACGGAAAGTGGGAGAATTTTTAAAACTTTTTTAGTGTTTTTTCGATGAAAAATACGTTTTTTCGGAATTCTGAGTACGGCATCAAATCGGGCGTCTAATTTTACATAAATGTCCCTTTAACGCCAAATTTCTATCTCATCGCCGTTTCAGGCTGCAAATTATTGAAAAACACCTCTTTTTTCGCGTGTTCAAAATTGGAAGGGGTCGTACCGCCCTTCCGTCACGAGATATCAACAAACGGACCTCGGATTCGTGATCAGGGACAAAAGTTACCCCTTAGGACAAAGTTTCACGCAAATCGAGGTGGGGTCGGGGCAACTGCTGTGTGAGTTGGCGGGGAATTACCCAGAGTGAAAGTGACTCCAAATTGTTACACAAGCGAAAATAAAACAACAGTAACTATCAAAAAGATGCTAAAACATCATGTTACCTACACAGTGAAAAAAAACTTTTTTTTTTAAAGTGGAAATTTTGCTGGTTGAATTCACCCTATTTTGTGTAACTTTACCTAAAATAGTGTGTAAAAAAGTTAAATGTGTAAAATTTTCATCATTTTGTATTGAATTTCACTTTTTTACAGATTATTTTAGGTAAAATTACACAAAAACAGGGATTATTCAACTATTAAGTGTTAAACCCAAAATTTACAAAAAAAAATCCATGAATAAAAAAAATAAAAAAAGTATAATTGAAATTACGAGCACTGCATTATACACCTGTCCAGTTGTTCTGTCATCATTAGTTTCCAAAATATCTAAGTATTGAGAAAAAAAATATTTTTTTCGAAAAATAAAATTTTAACATTGCTGTACACACAGCTAAAAAAGTAGTAATCCAGCTGCATGTAAAAGGCCTGGGTGTAAAATAAATATTGCATTATTTTATGCAATTTTATGTAATTTTACACCCTGAAATATGTAGCCCATCAGTATAGGGACGTGGCGTTACATCGTGCTGCCATCTGGTTTTTTTAAGCGCAAGAGTGGAAAAGTGCTGAGTCATCGTCTAAAAAAAGACGGCGTCCTATCTCGCCCAGCAAAATTAAGTCGATAAAGTAGTCGGTTTCGATGAGAAAAAGTGGAAAACGTGGTCTAAAAATAGCGACGCCATCCCCCTATGGGAAACCTACTTGACCGAAATGTCAAGCTCATATATGCGTTTATCCTTACAACTTATCATCGGTCTGATGGCCGAGTGGGCTAAGGCGCCAGTCCTTACTGTTGGTACTGGGTTTGAATCCCGTCGCACAGTGGGCGAAATGGAACCCAAAATCGGACTTAATTGAACGCGGCTGGTTCCCTGGTATGAATAATAGTGTTTCTTATGTAAAAAAATCCGGGGAATCGATTGGTGATGGTTTCATCCACCGCACAAAACGGCAAAGCGTCCATTTTGCCCCAATTCCCCATTTTTTCACATTTTTTCTTGAAAATCGGTCTGTATTTAGAGCGAAGGCTTTATGCGGCCTTCCAAAATGCACTTAACTTATGTGAAAATGTCCCAGGAATCCAGTAAAAATAACCACTTGCACCGCAAAAATCATCTAGGGTTCATTTAACCCCAATTCCGCTATAAAAGCATTTTTGGCCGTTTTCAAATGTTAGGTCAGATTTTAAAAATCTGAAAATATTTTTATCGTACAGATCAGACAATTTTACATAAGAATGAAGATTTGCACTTGAAAGTTTGACACATTTATGTTGATATAGAAATTAAACTAAATAAAAAGATTGAAGAATCACTTTTGGGCCAATTTTCCCAAACGCAGAATAAACTGCCTTTCACGTACATTTTATTTTTATCAACATAAATGTGTCAAACTATCAAGTGCAAATCGTCATTCTTATGTAAAATTGTCTGATCTTTACGATAAAAATATTTTCAGATTTTTAAAATCTGACCTAACATTTGAAAACGGCCAAAAATGCTTTTATAGCGGAATTGGGGTTCAATGGACCCTAAATGATTTTTGCGGTGCAAGTGGTTATTTTTACAGGATTCCTGGGACATTTTCACATAAGTTAAGTGCATTTTGGAAGGCCGCATAAAGCCTTCGCTCTAAATACAGACCGATTTTCAAGAAAAAATGTGAAAAAATGGGGAATTGGGGCAAAATGGACGCTTTGCCGTTTTGTGCGGTGGATGAAACCATCACCAATCGATTCCCCGGATTTTTTTACATAAGAAACACTATTATTCATACCAGGGAACCAGCCGCGTTCAATTAAGTCCGATTTTGGGTTCCATTTCGCCCACTGTGCGTCGGTTGCAACTTTTTTTTGTGTTTGCAAAAATTGTACATGCAGTGTGTAATATTAAGTGTTTATTTTGACGAAGGTGATGTGCATGCTTTTGCATGCGATTTTAACATCGGATTTTTTGCTGTGCACTGTACATTTCATAAAAATTCAAAACATTTTTAAACAAGCCCAAACATGCCAAATATGATTATCAATGTAGAAAAAAAATATTTTAGATTGTTCTCAGTTGATTAGACTTCTATTAAAATGTTATAAAACCGGACAAATAGTAACTTTACACATATTCAGAGTTAAAATTACATGTTTTTTCTGACATAAAGATGTATCCATTCCCAGATGTAATATCACCATTTTTTTTACACTGTAAGGCCGTTGCAAATATTTTTCAAAGTTTATATCGCCCGCCCCCCTCCCCTTCAAAATTGGTCTGAAAAATCAGGGGGGGGGGGCAAAAACATATTTTTCCAAAAAACTTTCAATAAAAATAGAAGTCTAATCAAATTAGGATAGTTTTACATCATTGTGGAGTAATAATGTTTTACTGTGTACACAGATAAAAAAAGTAATTTTTTGTTTGATTCACATTTTCGATGTAATTTTACTTTGATATATTTTGTATTAAAAATACACATGAAAAGATGTAAATTTACCGTTTTTTAGGCACATGTTCTCTGCCACAACATTTGTCCTCATTCTCAGATGTAATATTACCATGTTTATTTACTTGGCCACTCAAATCTTACTTCAATAATTCATTATCCCGACTTAATTTCCTAACCACAAATAATATGCATTTTTTTCTTTACAAAGTAAAAAAAAGTAATGCATCTAGAGAATTACAAATTCCAGGCTGTAAGTATACCTCTTTTCCATGTAATGTTATGTAAATTTATGAGTGAAAAATAAAATAAAATGGAAAAAGTTGGAATTGCAACCTCAAATGACATTTTCTTTAAGGCAAAGGATCTGTCATGAAAGATTTAACTTTAGAAACTGGGAAAATTTCAACTCTCTTAATCTATTTTCAATTCTATCCATTAATTAAGAAGGCAAATGAGGTTAATTTACTCTTTCAATTTTTTTAAATCGAGTCTAAGACATCGGAGCTGTTATTTTTTTGTCAATGTCAGTTATTAAGTCTTCTTCATATCTGCGGTCAGATTAAAAAAATTAAAGAAAAAATAGTCAAAACATGTCTCATCTGTTTTACTATGAGAAAACAAATAATCCATGCAAAATGTGTTTAATGTTTGCTCAGTTAAAACGGTATATTTGGTAATATTATTTTAATTATAGATGAAAAATTTGAATTTCACGTAGTAACAGGTTAAAAGTACACAAATGTGAAATTTTACATATTCTGTGAGAAAAAATTACACCTGCACAGAAAAAAAAATGTAAATTTACCCGACACACAAATCGTGTTTCATACGTAAACACGCTTAATGTAAATTTGAAATCTATTGTAAACAGTCAAATTCTATTTAAAGGGTCATTATGTAAACCCAAATTCTATGTAATGGTTGAATCTTATGTAAATGCAAATTTGTTCACTGATTCCAGCAAAATTTGAATTCTTAAAAGCATGTAAAATTCAAATCTAACGCAATCTTGCTTCACTGAAATTTAAGAAAATCGTGTTAGTTTGAGTGCGACGGATGACAGCTAAAACAAAACAATTAAATTAGCTCCTCTGCATTTGGTGGCAAGTAAGCCAAGAGTTGGACGCTTAAGTTTGTTGTTATTGTTGAATATCTGAACTTCAACTATTCAAAGCAAGTGTTAGTTGTTTGTTATGTTATGGTCGGTTGTTGTTGAATGGGTGCTGTTCTAAAGCCTTCAATAATACTTTAAACAGCTTGTTTCCGCGGAGTGTCAAAAGTTGTTCACTGTTTTCTAGAGATTGCTAATTAAACCGTCGTTTCCCCCACGGAATAAGCGAATTTTCCAACCTGCACAAACCGGGAGCAGGAGTAACGGATTGATTTCGATCCCAGTTCCCTCTGTCCGTTGCGACAGGACCAAGTTCTACTGTTGTAGCCCGCCTGTCTGGTTCATATCTCCGGTCTTACCTCAACCGCCTAACGAGTCAATACCGTGAACTTCCGCCGGCTCTTCCAGCATCTCTTCCAGAACTGTTCTACGTTGCCAGGAACACCTTCGGTTGTATTAGCGTGGATCGGAACAACGTCGCTGGATGATTCGATTCGCAGCTGTAGCGAGAGTAAGGAGAAGGAGCAGGAACGGGATCACGGCTGATCCATCCGATTCGAAGAAATTCTTATCAGGATCAAATCTGAAGTTTCATTTGCTGAAACACAAAAGGTATGTAAGTGGGCATATAAAAAAAATACCTAAATTATTTAATTATCTAAATTGATGTTGTTGAAGGTATTGAAATGAAAATTTATCAATGGCCGATAGCTTTTGCCGAGCGATCCTGATTCGCATGAGAATCAAAATAGTCCAGCACTTTTCCATAATCAACAGTGTATTCAGCTGCAGCAGAAATGGTATATTCGGGATTGCGCCGTATTTTGGAAACCGCGTCCTAATTCTGGCCGGCAGTATTCGCCAATTAAGGTTCTGGATGTGTTTTGTCCAAAAGAAACCGCTCGATTATGGTTATCAGTATACTTACAGCATGATCTGTATGTTGAAGTCGATGAGAAGTTATTTTAAATTGTTTTTAAAAACTGTTTTTTTGTTTTTCACTAGTTTTAGGTGCAAATTCAAACCAAAACATCGATCTTTTTCGGTGATCCGCACAACATCTTTTCGTGATTTGACAGTTTGACTCGACAGTTGCAGTTTGATCAGGTGAGTACCCCTGTGACTGTGATTGTCGCGGTGTTGACAAATCAAAGCGGTGTTTAAGTGTGGATCACAATGATGCGTTGATCGCATCACGTTGCCCCATTTGGGGGAAAATACGAATTAAATAAAAACGGAACGCTATGGAGCCTCGCTATGGACTCATCCTGAGCTTGGTAGAGAAGTGTTCAAAAAACCTCATGAAGTAGTTTTCAACAAATTTTGAAAAGTTTGAAATGTTAGTTAACTATTATTATTAAAATAGTAAATAGTATTATTAAACACTCCCAAGGTTCATATTTCTCAATGAATATGTGTTCGAATCGGAAAACGGACTAAATCTTCAGTTTTATAGGCATTTTACTGCCGTTCTAGGCATAATTGTCCCATGTCAGTTTTGGACGAATTTAACTTTATGACATTTTTAAGTTTAGTTTGATGTGTACTTTAAGAAAAACACATAAAATCTGGTACTTTGTTCGCAAACTCATCAAAAACAACACCAAGTCTGTTTGTCCCATCGTTAAACTTCTACGCATGATTGTCCCACCAAGTATTTTCTAACACGGAATCATTAGTTTTACTAAGCATTATGTCTTGTTTACCAGTTGTATAGCAAGATAATCATAAATAAAGGTGATAAATTGCTAACTGGGGCGATTAGGGACACATAGGGCGAATAGGAACCCACGGGACAATTATGCGTAGAAACACAGAAATCGGTCGAAAAATTTCAATCGCGTTTTTCTCAGTTCCACTTTTCTGAACATGGGACAATTATGCGTAGAACGGCAGTTTAGGCATACCAAGGTTTTTAGAAAATGTGAATTTTTTTAATTATGCTGCAAAATTGGAATTGATGACAAACTTTTGATTGAATAAACTTCTAAAGAATTTTGATAAAATTTTAAACTTTTATGTACTTTTTGGTAACAATTTGACGTAACAAATTCAATTTACAAACTTTTAGGCTTAGGTTTGCAAGAAACACAGAGTCATAGTCACCTCGGTTTAAAAAAAAACTATTTAAAAAAAAACTATTTTTTAAGCACTGTTATTTGAGAAAAAAAAAATGATGAAACAAACATTGACATTGTGTGACCTACCGCAGACCCTACCCTTGGGCGTACCCCAGTACATGTTTTAAAATTTGTATTCTTGAGTCTTATCACAGAGTAACCCAGAGTTATCACTGTCACTTGTTTTTTTTTGTTTAACTTTGTGGTACGTTGCGGGTACATCGCCTGCTACCAGCAAACCTTATGGAGCCAAAGGGACCATCCACAAACCACGTGGACAATTTAAAAAAAAACTCAAACCCCCTTCGTGGACAATTGTCCATACAAAAAAACTTTTTGTATGGAGCGTGGACAATCGCCAAACCCCCTAAAGTGTCCACGTGGTTTATGGATGGTTTGACTTTTCTTCGGACTGGTCACTCTGGGTTACTCTGTGGTCCTACCATTTGATCCTATCAAAATAAATTCTGTTTGAAAAGATATTTTCTGTCACAAAAGAATGAAATGCTTCTCTCGATCAAAGATTGAAAAACTAGTAAACTTTAAGAATTTTATTGTTTCCATAAATTTTAAGATATTTTGATTTTGTTTAGCAGAAGGACATATTTTTTTAATTATTATTGATAAAACCATTTTTCAATAATATCAATACGAAAAAAAACAATATATTTAACAAAAAAAAACTTGAGCCCAGAAGTTCCCAAAGGTTTTGCTTGGCGGGCTAAATTTAAAGTTCAAAAACTAATTCTACGATTTTTCATTTCAGTGTTGTGAGCCTGAGTGTAATCGGCAAGAAAGACATTACAGACTTTTCTGGCTAATACAGACTTCCCGTAAATCAGAGTTGGCAACACTGAGATTCTCAGCCGCAGGGCCATAAACGTCAGTTGTCACAATCAAAAAATGAAATGTTTTGGTTTTTTTTTGTAGCGAGTTGTCAACTTTGATTTTTTTTTCTTTGGCTCGCCGCAGTTGGTTAACTTGGCCAACTTTGATTAAAAATGTTGAATGTTGTCAAATTTGTTTTTAAGTGCGTGCAAGAACATTGGATCGAGTTGAAATGTGGGAGTAGAATGGTAAGCTTAAGTCCCACAGGAAGACTCGTATACGCAGGAGCAATCGATCAAAGATGTGTTTCTTTTTATCCTACGCAGGACATCATTCACCCGAAGGATCTGCTGGAGAACTGCTAACTAAGCCGGACAAAGAACTAAAAGGGTAAGCAGCCGATCCGCCGGATGTGTGACCCGTTCTCGCTGAGGAAAACGGTCTTATCGTCGCGGGATTTCTTCCACTTGCTCAAGTCACACGGTTTCTTCTATTTTAGTCCGGTCCCTTGTCGAAGGAACGCTTGATTCTCGGGATTGTCGACAGTGGAACCGGTAAAAGGTGGCGGCAGCTCGGTAGAAGTCAGGTTAGCAAAATGTTCGTGCGAGTCGAGCCCATGTGTAGCAGATCTATTTGGGCCGTGTGGAGCGGAGGTTGGTCACAAGGCTGGGTAGTCGATTCTGCGAGCTGCTTGGAATACACGGGACTGCCAATTCGGAGATCTTGCTGCGGAGACAAGACTAGTTATAGTACGTATCCAGGTGAGTACATTCCGCATTGCTATAATCACACAAATCTTTTTTATCTTAGTCGCGTATGTGTTCTTTATACACACTTGTACAAAACCAAAACACGCGACTTCCGAAAAGTTATTCAGCCACGAAATGGCAATAATATTCAACTTTGAAACACTCCGTTGAATCTAAAACCCGATGAAATTATTCAAATGCTCGTACATTACTCGTACGAATCAAAACCGTTTGTACGAACGCCGAAATAGGCTAATACATTCTATGATGGAAATGCATGCTTTTATTTTAAACAAATAAGTTCATTTTACTCCGTTGAATTTGGAATTTGATGAAATTTCGTTCTTTTTATTTGTTTTTTGCAGTGCGTAATAGTTAAGTAATGTTTTTATTCAAATGAAAGTATTTTATTTGATTTGAAAGGAAACATAAGTTAACTGTTTAAAGCCATTGCAGGTCAAAAAAGCATTTGAAATTTACATCGAATTCTAAATTCAACGGAGCAAAAAAAATTTTGGGTTGGGTAAAATTACATCGATTTCATCGGAAATTTACAAGTTTCTGAGCGCCGTTTGTTCCGCACGATTACGACGGATGATACGTAAATTTACAATGAATTTGATGTAAATTAGCATCATTAATGACGTGCACTTTTGGTACATCATAAATGATGTAAATTTACCGGATTTTTTTTTCTGTGTGTGAATGAATTATCTGACACAAAAGTTCAAGAAGATGTACCCATTTCTAGATGTAAATGTTACCTCATTTATGATGTAACTCTTTGCACGTCATTAAATATTCAAATTTGCAGCAAATTATACATAAAAACATGATTCGAATCTCAAGTTTACATTGACTGAGTTTACATGTGATTCATTTTTTCCGTGTCGAGTAAATTCACATATTTTTTTCTTTGTAGTTAAAAAAAATTAAGTAATATTACATCATGAACGAGGTTTATAACACCCTTAAATTTTACACTTTCTAAATTTACATACTTTCTTACTTATTTTACAATATTTTTGCGCCTGATTTTTTAATCATTCTTATTACTGCTTTAGTCGGTTCAGAAAGGGTAGACAGCTAAAAAAGTAGTAATCCAGCTGCGTGTAAAAGTGCTGGGTGTAAAATAAATATTGCATTATTTTATGCAATTTTATGTAATTTTACGCCCTGAAATATGTAGCCCATCAGTATGGGAAACCTACTTGACCGAAATGTCAAGCTGATATATGCGTTTATCCTTCTAACTTTACATCGGCCTGATGGCCGAGTGGGCTAAGGTACCAGTCCTTACTGTTGGTGCTGGGTTTGAATCCCGTCGGTTGCAACTTTTTTTTGTGTTTGCAAAAATTGTACATGCAATGTGTAATATTAAGTGTTTATTTTGACGAAGGTGATGTGCATGCTTTTGCATGTGATTTTACCATCGGATTTTTTGCTGTGTAGGTTTGGAAGGTTGAATATATATTACCTCTTTTATGATGTAATTTTACCTCGATTTAGACTGAAAAAGTGACATTACACATTTTCAATGGTAAAATAACACTTTTTTCTGACATAAAACATGTACCCTTTCCCAGATGTAATATTACGGTATTACCATCATTTTTTTACTGAAAATAACAAGCCAGGGATCATCGACAAATTAAATGTTTGCGATAGTTTTGCCATTTTTTCAAATAACTTTTCAATAACAATTCTCTGTTTTTTTGTTTTAGTTCCGAATACTTAAACATAACAATGTATTCTGATTATTTTTTCAAATCAGAAGTTTAACGACAGATTTTGGCTCGCTAATTACAAAAAATGCTAAAATTGTGTTGAGATAACTATGAATTTCACACTATAGTACACAGCAAAAAATCCAATGGTAAAATCGCATGCACATCACCTTCGTCAAACACTGCATGTACAATTTTTGACAACACAAAAAAAAAGTTGCAACCGACGGGATTCAAACCCAGCACCAACAGTAAGGACTGACTGGCGCCTTAGCCCACTCGGCCACCAGGCCGATGTAAAGTTAGAAGGATAAACGCATATGTAAGCTTGACATTTCGGTCAAGTAGGTTTCCCATACTGATGGGCTACATATTTCAGGGTGTAAATTTACATAAAATTGCATAAAATAATGCAATATTTATTTTACACCCAGGCCTTTTACACGCAGCTGGATTACTACTTTTTTAGCTGGGTAAGAAACATTGTACTACTTGAATAAAATAATCAACATTTTAAATAGTAAGGCGGTGAGACATGTTTGCGTTTATGGTAAGTTATAATATGATATGATATCCAAAAAAATAACAATTTACTAACAAGCTTTATTAGCAGATTCAGTTATGCAAAAATCAATATTTGTTACGAGCATAAAGTTGAATCATAAATTTTGCTATTTTTTTTTTTGTTTTGAAAATAAGAACATAATAATGCGAAACAATTCTTCATTTTCCCCCAGAACAAACACTACCAGCGCAGCAATAACAGAACAGAACGAACGGAAGCCGGAACAATTTCAAACGAAATTTCGAAAAAATCGCAACCAAAAAGTGTGTGCCTAAACAGAAACCAAAAAAAAAAAAAAAGTTCGGCCACCAAGAACTCAAAAAAAAAGCTCTCTCTCTGGCCTCACCTCCTCCGCCTCCGGTCCGCACTCGACGTCTGTCACTCATTCCGGCCGAGCTGGCGGTGGTGGTGGCTCGGCGTCCGTTCGTCCTGCTGCCGGTTCTTTCGTCCGCACGACGACCTCGGCCCTCGACGGTGCTGCTCAACCCGGGTTCAGGCCATTCCGAGGCGTACATGCAAAACCCCGTCGTTTGTTTATTCCTGGAAATTTTTCGAAATTTTAACTCTCTATTGGCAGCTCAGGGTTAAGGAGGGCAAGATTTTCCCGTGGCAAATTGTGCGTTTTTCCGAACCACGCCGCGCGTTGAATCGTTAAACTATTTTTAAGCCGGGTCCGCGGTATGGGGCTAAAAATAAGCCATCGATTCATTCAGAGATTGTTGTTGTGTAGAAATTCCCCGACTCAATACTTGTGACTTGTGAGTAAGCTTTCTTTTCGCTTGCAAATTATTAGTGATGATGGCTAATGGTTTAACGATCTGATTGATGATCTCAGAAAACCATTTTAACCTTCCTACGGTATTGGGGCCCTTATCGGCCTTTTTGAAAATTAAATTTGACATAACTTTTGCTGTAGGCATTTTGACATAAGAGCAATTCTCTACGAAATCGGTCTTTTTTCTTCAATTTTAATTTTTGTATTTTTTAATCCGGCTGAAACTTTTTTGGTGCCTTCGGTATGCCCAAAGCCATTTTGCATCATTAGTTTGTCCATATAATTTTCCATACAAATTCGGCAGCTGTCCATACAAAAATGATGTATGAAAATTCAAAAATCTGTATCTTTTGAAGGAATTTTTGATCGATTTGGTGTCTTCGGCAAAGTTGTAGGTATGGATACGGACTACACTGGAAAAATAATACACGGTAAAAAAATTTGGTGATTTTTTATTTAACTTTTATCACTAAAACTTGATTTACAAAAACACTATTTTTAATTTTTTTTTTTTGATTTTTTAGAAGACATAAAATGCCAACTTTTCAGAAATTTCAGGTTGTGCAAAATTACTGACCGAGTTATGAATTTTTAATCAATACTGATTTTTCAAAAAAAAATTTTGGTCGTAAAATTTTTCAACTTCATTTTCGATGTAAAATCAAATTTGCAATCAAAAGTACTTTACTAAAATTTTGATAAAGTGCACCGTTTTCAAGTTATAGCCATATTTAAGTGACTTTTTGAAAATAGTCGCGGTTTTCATTTTTAAATTAGTGCACATGTTTGCCCAGTTTTGAAAAAATATTTTTGAAAAGCTGAGAAAATTCTCTATATTTTGCTTATTCGGACTATGTTGATACGACCTTTAGTTGCTGAGATATTGCAATGCAAAGGTTTAAAAACAGGAAAATTGATGTTTTCTAAGTTTCACCCAAACAACCCACCATTTTCTATCGTCAATATCTCAGCAACTAATGGTCCGATTTTCAATGTTAATATATGAAACAATTGTGAAATTTTCCGATCTTTTCGAAAAAATATTTTGGAATTTTCAAATCAAGACAAACATTTTAAAAGGGCGTAATATTGAATGTTTGGCCTTTGTGAAATGTTAGTCTTGATTTGAAAATTCCAAAAATATTTTTTCGAAGAGATCGGAAAATTTCACAAATGTTTCATATATTAACATTGAAAATCGGACCATTAGTTGCTGAGATATTGACGATAGAAAATGGTGGGTTGTTTGGGTGAAACTTAGAAAACATCAATTTTCCTGTTTTTAAACCTTTGCATTGCAATATCTCAGCAACTAAAGGTCGTATCAACAAAGTCCAAATAAGCAAAATATAGAGAATTTTCTCAGCTTTTCAAAAATATTTTTTCAAAACTGGGCAAACATGTGCACTAATTTAAAAATGAAAACTGCGACTATTTTCAAAAAGTCACTTAAATATGGCTATAACTTGAAAACGGTGCACTTTATCAAAATTTCAGTAAAGTACTTTTGATTGCAAATTTGATTTTACATCGAAAATGAAGTTGAAAATTTTACGACAAAATTTCGATTTTTGAAAAATCAGTATTGATTAAAAATTCATAACTCGGTCAGTGATTTTTGCACAACCTGGAAATTTCTGAAAAGTTGGCATTTTATGCCTTCTAAAACATATCAAAAATAAAAAAATTAAAAATAGTGTTTTTGTAAATCAAGTTTTAGTGATAAAAGTTAAATAAAAAATCACCAAATTTTACCGTGTATTATTTTTCCAGTGTAGTCCGTATCCATACCTACAACTTTGCCGAAGACACCAAATCGATCAAAAATTCCTTCAAAAGATACAGATTTTTGAATTTTCATACATCATTTTTGTATGGACAGCTGCCGAATTTGTATGGAAAATTATATGGACAAACTAATGATGCAAAATGGCTTCTTTGGGCATACCGAAGGCACCAAAAAAGTTTCAGTCGGATTAAAAAATACAAAAAAAATCGAATGACCGAAATCCTAGAGAACTGCTCATAAATTTATAGTATAAATAATAATTTCACAAAACAAATAATCCTCGGACGACCCCTAGGGGAGCGTCCAAAACTAAAATTACTTTAACTTTAAAGGTATTGGGGTTCTTTTCGACCCAAAACTTTAAAAAATCTTCAAAAATCCAGTTTTTTACCGATTCCGGTTCTTTTGGTCACATCATATCTTTCAATTTAATGAAGTTTGATATGTCGCATGATAGGATTTATTTCATATTCCGGAAGAGTCCCCAAGGGACCACCGGTAACCGGTTCCAGATTGACCAGAATGTATCAACGAACAACGGCATGACTGTATATTGACATATCTTTCAATTCCATGAAGTTTGATATGTCGGATGATAGGGTTTATCTCATGTTCCGGAAGTGTCCCAAGGAGACCACCGATAACCGGTTCCAGATTGGTCAGAATGCGTGAGCAAACAACGGAATAACCGTAGATTGACATATCTTTCAATTTGATGAAGTTTGATATGTCGGATGATAGGATTAATTTCATATTCCGGAAGTGTCTCCAAGGGACCACTGGTAACCGGTTCCAGAATGACCAGGATGGGTCAGCGAACAACGGCATGACTGTCGATTGACATATCTTTCAATTTCATGAAGTTTGATATGTCGGATGATAGAGTTTATCTCATATTCCGGAAGTGTCCCCAAGGGGCCACCGGTAACCGGTTCCAGATTGGTCAGAATGCGTGAGCAAACAACGGCATAACCGTAGATTGACATAACTTTCAATTTCATGAAGTTTGATATGTCGGATGATAGAGTTTATCTCATGTTCCGGAAGTGTCCCCAAGGGACCACCGGAAACCGGTTCCAGATTGGTCAGATTGCGTGAGCAAACAACGGAATAACCGTAGATTGACATATCTTTCAATTTGATGAAGTTTGATATGTCGGATGATAGGATTAATTTCATATTCCGGAAGTGTCCCCCAGGGACCACCAGTAACCGTTTCCTGTTTGGCCAGAATGGATCAGCAAACAACGGCATGACCGTAGATTGACATATCTATCAATTTCATGAAGTTTGATATGTCGGATGATAGGGTTTATCTCATTTTCCGGAAGTGTCCCCAAGGGGCCACCGGTAACCGGTTCCAGATTGGTCAGAATGCGTGAGCAAACAACGGCATAACCGTAGATTGACATAACTTTCAATTTCATGAAGTTTGATATGTCGGATGATAGAGTTTATCTCATGTTCCGGAAGTGTCCCCAAGGGACCACCGGAAACCGGTTCCAGATTGGTCAGATTGCGTGAGCAAACAACGGAATAACTGTAGATTGACATATCTTTCAATTTGATGAAGTTTGATATGTCGGATGATAGGATTAATTTCATATTCCGGAAGTGTCCCCCAGGGACCACCAGTAACCGTTTCCTGTTTGGCCAGAATGGATCAGCAAACAACGGCATGACCGTAGATTGACATATCTATCAATTTCATGAAGTTTGATATGTCGGATGATAGGGTTTATCTCATTTTCCGGAAGTGTCCCCAAAGGGTCACCGGTAACCGGTTTCAGATTGGCCAGAATGGATCAACAAACAACGGCATGACTGTCGATTGACATATCTTTCAATTCCATGAAGTTTGATATGTCGGATGATAGGGTTTATCTCATATTCCGGAAGTGTCCCCAAGGGGCCACTGGTAACCGGTTCCAGAATGACCAGGAGGGTCAGCGAACAACGGCATAACTGTCGATTGACATATCTTTCAATTCCATGAAGTTTGATGTATCGGATGATAGGGTTTATCTCATGTTCCGGAAGTGTCCCAAGGGGTCACCGGAAACCGGTTCCAGATTGGCCAGAATGTATCAGCGAACAACGGCATGACCGTCGATTGACATATCTTTCAATTCCATGAAGTTTGATATGTCGGATGATAGGATTTATTTCATATTCCCGAAGTGTCCCCAAGGGGCCACTGGTAACCGGTTCCAGAATGACCAGGATGGGTCAGCGAACAACGGCATGACTGTCGATTGACATATCTTTCAATTCCATGAAGTTTGATGTGTCGGATGATAGGGTTTATCTCATGTTCCGGAAGTGTCCCCAAGGGGTCACCGGAAACCGGTTCCAGATTGGCCAGAATGTATCAGCGAACAACGGCATGACCGTCGATTGACATATCTTTCAATTCCATGAAGTTTGATATGTCGGATGATAGGATTTATTTCATATTCCCGAAGTGTCCCCAAGGGGCCACTGGTAACCGGTTCCAGAATGACCAGGATGGGTCACCGATCAACGGCATGACTGTCGATTGACATATCTTTCAATTCCATGAAGTTTGATGTATCGGATGATAGGGTTTATCTCATGTTCCGGAAGTGTCCCAAGGGGTCACCGGAAACCGGTTCCAGATTGGTCAGAATGCGTGAGCAAACAACGGCATAACCGTAGATTGACATAACTTTCAATTTCATGAAGTTTGATAAGTCGGATGATAGGGTTTATCTCATGTTCCGGAAGTGTCCCCAAGGGACCACCGGAAACCGGTTCCAGATTGGTCAGATTGCGTGAGCAAACAACGGAATAACCGTAGATTGACATATCTTTCAATTTGATGAAGTTTGATATGTCGGATGATAGGATTAATTTCATATTCCGGAAGTGTCCCCCAGGGACCACCAGTAACCGTTTCCTGTTTGGCCAGAATGGATCAGCAAACAACGGCATGACCGTAGATTGACATATCTATCAATTTCATGAAGTTTGATATGTCGGATGATAGGGTTTATCTCATTTTCCGGAAGTGTCCCCAAGGGGCCACCGGTAACCGGTTCCAGATTGGTCAGAATGCGTGAGCAAACAACGGCATAACCGTAGATTGACATAACTTTCAATTTCATGAAGTTTGATATGTCGGATGATAGAGTTTATCTCATGTTCCGGAAGTGTCCCCAAGGGACCACCGGAAACCGGTTCCAGATTGGTCAGATTGCGTGAGCAAACAACGGAATAACTGTAGATTGACATATCTTTCAATTTGATGAAGTTTGATATGTCGGATGATAGGATTAATTTCATATTCCGGAAGTGTCCCCCAGGGACCACCAGTAACCGTTTCCTGTTTGGCCAGAATGGATCAGCAAACAACGGCATGACCGTAGATTGACATATCTATCAATTTCATGAAGTTTGATATGTCGGATGATAGGGTTTATCTCATTTTCCGGAAGTGTCCCCAAAGGGTCACCGGTAACCGGTTTCAGATTGGCCAGAATGGATCAACAAACAACGGCATGACTGTCGATTGACATATCTTTCAATTCCATGAAGTTTGATATGTCGGATGATAGGGTTTATCTCATATTCCGGAAGTGTCCCCAAGGGGCCACTGGTAACCGGTTCCAGAATGACCAGGAGGGTCAGCGAACAACGGCATAACTGTCGATTGACATATCTTTCAATTCCATGAAGTTTGATGTATCGGATGATAGGGTTTATCTCATGTTCCGGAAGTGTCCCCAAGGGGTCACCGGAAACCGGTTCCAGATTGGCCAGAATGTATCAGCGAACAACGGCATGACCGTCGATTGACATATCTTTCAATTCCATGAAGTTTGATATGTCGGATGATAGGATTTATTTCATATTCCCGAAGTGTCCCCAAGGGGCCACTGGTAACCGGTTCCAGAATGACCAGGATGGGTCAGCGAACAACGGCATGACTGTCGATTGACATATCTTTCAATTCCATGAAGTTTGATGTGTCGGATGATAGGGTTTATCTCATGTTCCGGAAGTGTCCCCAAGGGGTCACCGGAAACCGGTTCCAGATTGGCCAGAATGTATCAGCGAACAACGGCATGACCGTCGATTGACATATCTTTCAATTCCATGAAGTTTGATATGTCGGATGATAGGATTTATTTCATATTCCCGAAGTGTCCCCAAGGGGCCACTGGTAACCGGTTCCAGAATGACCAGGATGGGTCAGCGAACAACGGCATAACTGTCGATTGACATATCTTTCAATTCCATGAAGTTTGATGTATCGGATGATAGGGTTTATCTCATGTTCCGGAAGTGTCCCCAAGGGGTCACCGGAAACCGGTTCCAGATTGGCCAGAATGTATCAGCGAACAACGGCATGACCGTCGATTGACATATCTTTCAATTCCATGAAGTTTGATATGTCGGATGATAGGATTTATTTCATATTCCCGAAGTGTCCCCAAGGGGCCACTGGTAACCGGTTCCAGAATGACCAGGATGGGTCAGCGAACAACGGCATGACTGTCGATTGACATATCTTTCAATTCCATGAAGTTTGATGTATCGGATGATAGGGTTTATCTCATGTTCCGGAAGTGTCCCAAGGGGTCACCGGAAACCGGTTCCAGATTGGCCAGAATGTATCAGCGAACAACGGCATGACCGTCGATTGACATATCTTTCAATTCCATGAAGTTTGATATGTCGGATGATAGGATTTATTTCATATTCCCGAAGTGTCCCCAAGGGGCCACTGGTAACCGGTTCCAGAATGACCAGGATGGGTCACCGATCAACGGCATGACTGTCGATTGACATATCTTTCAATTCCATGAAGTTTGATGTATCGGATGATAGGGTTTATCTCATGTTCCGGAAGTGTCCCAAGGGGTCACCGGAAACCGGTTCCAGATTGGTCAGAATGCGTGAGCAAACAACGGCATAACCGTAGATTGACATAACTTTCAATTTCATGAAGTTTGATAAGTCGGATGATAGGGTTTATCTCATGTTTCGGAAGTGTCCCCAAGGGGTCACCGGAAACCGGTTCCAGATTGGTCAGAATGCGTGAGCAAACAACGGCATTATCGAAGATGGACATATCTTTCAATTTCATAAAGTTTGATATGCAACATGATGGGTTTTCAACAAAAAAAATCAAGTTGGCCGTTCATAGGGTACCCGGGAACCGATTCCAGGTTACCCGGAAGTGGTCACTAACACTCCAGAGTGGTTGTGGCAATCGTATATTGTGTTTTTAAGTTTAATGGATAAATTTTAACTATTGAAACATGAACACCTGGGCCTGATATTAATATTTGTGGTCAAAGTATCCTGATTAGTCAAACCATCCTGATTGGTTGAAATTTGCCGGAGATACAGGTCGTCAAAGTTGGGGTCTCGAAAAGGGTCTTTTTCGGTTGTAGTCGATTCCCGGTGACCACAGTGACCAAATCCGGTTTTCCAAATCGGTTTCGGAAAGGGGACGACCTAACGACCTTTCAATTGAGACAAAAAGAACAGGAATCGGTCAAAACTGGATTTTTGACGATTTTTCAAAGTTTGGGGTCGAAAAGGAGCCCAATGGAACATTTTTTTCTCAATAGTCCTCAACAATATTTACAACTTTGCCGAAGACACTAAATTGATCACAAAATTCACTCAAAAGTTACAGCTATTGAAATATGAACGTACCATTTTTGTATGGACAGCTGCCAAAATTGTATGGAGGCTTGGATGAGAAGGCCCCCACAAAGTTTAAGCTAAATAAAAAAATACAAAAAATAAAAATGGTCGAAATCGGCCGATTTCGTAGAGAATTACTCACGTGCATTTTTTTTTTTTTTTTTTTTTCAAAAAGATTATCGGATTTTCCGCAATAATCTTAAATTTTCGACTCCCCCGATTTTTTTCTGCGGATTTCCACGAATTTCTGGAATTATTCCCCCCTATTAAAAAGTTTTGTAATCCATTTCAACCCCAAAATTTGAAGGAAAAAAAATCACAAAAAATCCACTTTCTGACAAAATTTTCACCAAATTTTGAACCCAACCGAAAAAATCAGATTAGTCACTGTGGCAACCTGCTGGAACCTGCTACGACCGAAAAAGAGACTCTTTGTGTGACCCCAAACTTTGACGACTTGTGTCTCCGCAAAATGTGAACCGATCAGGTTGCTTCTTCGACAGGTATTTGGCTATAATTTGTCTAAAAAATTTAATATTAGGGTCAGTAACGTCATGATTCGAAATCCGGACACTTAGTACCATATTATTTTTGTTATAGCTGACAAAAAATCATGTAATGAGTTGGAAATGTAGAAATATCATCAGGATTTAGTATAAACAGTCAGTTTTAAGAGAATGCATGCAAAATATGTCTTTTCTAACAATTTTTCATCAGAATTTGAAAATTTCAAATGACTTGTTGTGCTTCGAATCCCGGACACTGTTAAAAGCTGATTCGAAATCCGGACACTTTTGCTTCGAATTCCGGACACTCGATTTTGTTTATGAATCTCACAAATTTGGACTGAAATGTTAGTGAATGGCATTCTTTAGGTCACAAATAAGCTGTTAACATCAAAACAATCGATAGTTTATTTAAAAATTTGCTAGAATTTAAGGAAATCAAAAACATAAATTTCTGCTTTGCCTTCCCAGTGCTTCGGACGCCTATGAAATATTTCCGTTGAAATGTTTCGCATTTTTGGTAAACTTATAATTTTATTTTATTTAATTGTTTTGGCATTAACTACAGCGTTCAAACAAACTTTAAATGAAAGTTGATGTTAGAATTCATCAAATAACACAGTTTTGACATTCATAATGCGAACTTATATCCAAATAATTGATAAAACAAGTTGAAGTGTCCGGGTTTCGAAGCGTCCGGGAATTCGAATCATGACGTTACCAGGAGACCTTCCGGTTCCGAAAATCCGGAACGCTCGTAAAGTTTCTTTTTTAAGAGTTTTTCATGTTAAACGATACTTTTATTGAAATTGTGGGACAAAATTCAATTTAAAAAACACATCATGATAGCTGAGATCACTTCGAAATTTAATTGGCCAGTTCCGGTTAACTCGGAACTGGTTCCCGAATACCCGGAGAACTGCCAACTTGACTAATTTGACGAAACCCCATCATGTGACATATCAAACTTCCTGAAATTGAAAGGTATGACAATCTGCGGTCATGTCGTTGTTTTGTGGCCCATCTTGGCCACTCCGGAACCGGTTACCGGTGGCCCCTAAGGAAACAATTCCGGAATATGCAAGAAACCCTATCGTCCGACATGTCAAACTTCATGAAATTGAAAGATTTGTCAATCAACAATATATGTAATGTTGTAATGTTCCATGCTTGATGTTCTGGGTCGTTCAAAAGCTCCTAAAAAGAAATCTTGGAGTCTACCGCCACAACAACACGATTCTACAAAGATTTCGATCGTGGTTTATATTCAGTGATGTTACTTGGACCCTTTAGAAACACCATGGAATGTTTGGACCATTTTTGAGATGTTCTGGGACCTTCAAAGTGTCCTGGAATACAGAACATGAAGTCTACCACCGTAACAACATGATTCTACGAAGATTTCAGCGGAGGTTCGCATTCAGCAATATCCCTAAATTCACTCACCTCGCCCCGCATGAAGTACCAATGTTTCACGATTCCTAAAAGATTGACCTTCCGCAACGGCACCGCATTCACCACAATCTTCCGCGGCACCACTTTTCAACACAAAACACTCCGGTTATCGTTTTCCTTCAAGATTCCCAACCTTTGCTGGGGACTCTCTAACCTCTTCCTTATCACCTTTTCAGCACTGTTTTTTTCTGTTGTTCAACTTTATGTTCACACACAAATTACCAACTTCTCCTCGTTTCTTTTTGTTTCGTCTTTGAAGGATGCGCAAACTTTTCGCCGTAAATATGGCTGCCAATTATCTTACGCGCAGTGAACACGGCGACTACACTAATCAGCCCCCGATTGATTGCAGATTAATCCGTCCGATGGCCATCTTGCGGATCTCCCGGGCGGGGGGTTCCGGCTTTTTCGCTGGGTTGCGCGACTTGGTCTCGCCGCTCGTCCGGGTTGAACCCTCCGTACCTCCGCGCGAAGCGATTCTGGCTCTACAAAGTGGCCATTTGGTGTAAATCAGAGTGCGCGATTTGCACTGAATTTAGTCTGATGATGGTACTCAATTGAAATTAATTCCCCGTTTAGTGGCAGCGATTATTTACACACACTTGACACTTGCCCCGATCCGAATCGGTCCAAATCCCGCGGGGTAAACAAACCGATTTTCCGCGTAATTCCAGGGGAATTTTCCACCGCACTATTTTCCACGCACAAATTTGCGAAACAATCTTCCAAATCACCAATCAACTCGCAAAAAAAAAAATCTAATCTTTTCCACCGCAGACACAGTGCCAAAGGCGCAGTCAGTGTGAAATGTTGTGTTTTCTTGTTTCGGAATTATTCGCTTCCTCTTCCTTCCTTCGTGCGCTCTGTTGTTGATGTTTTTGACAGTTCTCCCTTCGGTTCGCGCGCTCTCACCAACACACACACACAGGCACCAAAAAAAATCCTTGCCAATTTCACCGGAAACCGTTGCGAACCGTGCCGGTTCGGTCGGAAACGCGAACCACCGCACCGGGGGACACTTCCGGCGCGTAGACGGCAGTGCTCCGACGTGGTTTGAAGCGGAAAAGTGCACTTTTCGTACGATTTTTTTTTGTCGCAAAAACGTTCGACAGAAGAATCCGAACCGCGAACACCTTCGTGACAGGCACACGCACACTGCTGGTACGTTCGTTTGATGGCTAGTTCCGCACCGGGTGCCGCACTCAGAGCTGTCAAAGTGTTTCTTTGAAGAGACTCGCGCTAGTTCCGCACGAGTTTCGCCGCCTTCTTCACTGTAAAGGCTAGTAAGCTGATCGTAAGGAAAAGGGTCAAGAAATGGCTTTACGAACAGCAGAACAAAGGAGAAGGAGCGATTTCTTGGGGCTTTTCTTCACCCTCTCTGGCTTTCTCTAGCTGCCGCTGCTGCCCATTTGATTTTTTTCTTGACCGGTTCCTTCCGAATTGGAATAACCGCCAAAACGCCACGGGGCATATGATTGAATGAAGTTTTTGTCAAAACCTTAGTTTTCTTATATTTTTTGGAAAGTACAAAATAAGGCTTAGGGTTCGTTTTAAGGCTCATTTTATCAAAATGCTATTTTTCCTAGATCAGTAGTGTCCCTATCAATGACTTGCATCTATTATACAGTATGATTTAATTTATGGCTATTTTTGTTGAGAGCTTTTAAAACATTTTGTTCAGGTGGGGCAAGTGTACCATTAGGGTATGGTTGTATCGAAAAAAATTAAATTGTCCAAATTTAGTGAGCACAGCACTTTTTCAGTTTCTTTTGGGGCCCTAAACAACTTCTCAAAGTTTGGGACCGATTGGTTTAGTCCTTACTTTGCGCAAAGCGATTCAATTTTCCATACAAATTTGTATGGGGAAAACCATTTTTTTGGATTTTGATATTTATCAAATCCACGTTTCATGCTATATCAAACCCGTACTCATATTCGGATGCTCTGGAATGTCCTCTTCAACTTTCCCGAAGAGAGTATGGTGCTAGCTTACCCCTAAAAAAGATACAGCGTGTTCAAAACTCGTCTAAAACGTGTTTTTTGCTCGAAAATCACGTTTTAGACGAGTTTTGAGGACACTATATCTTCTTTCAGGAGCAAGTTAGCACCATACTCTCTTCGGCAAAGTTGTAGAGCACATTCTAGAACATCCGAAACGTGGATTTGATAAATATCAAAATAAAAAAAAAGGTTTTCCCCATACAAATTTATATGGATTGGATTTTTTCGTGCTGATTTGCCGGATTCGGCCAGTCCGTAAGTATTTATTAAGTTTTGTATCGGATCTAAGTATAATGTATTTATCTTTCCATACCAATCAGGGACGGTCGCGAATCAATCTAGGAAAAAAAAGGTCCAGATCCGGGAAACGTTCCGGCTTTTCTGGTAGTTTCAGGTAAAAATGAATTCTTTGCTTTTTCATTTTTTTTAGGAACAACCGAATAAATAAGTTGATTGACAAGTGATAAATATTTTAAATTTTATTTTCAGTATATTCCCAAAATGATCCCACGGTGACGACAGCCAAGGATTTTCCAGGGTTCCCCAGGGAGCTGCTAGAAAATAGGGTTTAATACGAGGATAAAGCAAGGGGTTGGAAACTCTTAGATCTATAATTATTTTGTTAACCAGTATATCAAAATATATGTTAGTATACTTATTATTTCCTTCCAATCGCCAGTATACTTACCAATATACTGAGAGTATCTTAATATACTAACAGTGTATTGCTGTTCGGTAAGTATACTAACAAGTATACTGGAATATCGTTAGTATACTCAGTATTCTTAAGTAATATTAGAGTTTCCAGCCCAAAGTAGTGATTGACCGAGTCGAATTTCATGATTGTAAGTTTGAGTAGTATCTCGTAATAAATGAAAAATATACAAACTAAGAAACAATTTTGCGTTTTAATAAAAGAAAAAAGAAGAAGAAAACAAAAAAAATACCAGAAAAGCAATTTGATAAAATGGATTCTTCTTTTGATAAACACGTTTGTTGAACCACCACTCATGATTGTTGTTAGAGTAAAAATGTCACGTTCGGGCATTGACAAACATGATTATTAGAACCACCAAATTTTTTAGGTTGAATTTGACAAACATGTTTACTGGCCCTTAGATGACAATCTTGTTTGTGGGATGCACCCAACATTTTGCTAGGTTTACAATCGGATTTTTCTGCGTGTTTAGGGCCCCAAAAGGAACTGAAAAAGTGCTGTGCTGGAAAATCGATTTTGATATTACACCCTAGTGTAGGATATGGATTTTTAGTATGGAAAAATTACGAATTGCTGTAACAACATATTTTAGGCTGGTACAAATATTTTTAAAAGTTTTTGTCACCCCCCCCCCCCCCTTCAAAATTGGCCCGAAAAATCAGGGGGCAAAAAAAATATTTTTACAATAAACTTAAAAATTTCAATGAAAATTCAAGTGCAACCAGCTGAAATTAAATTAAAATACATTCTTCTGCGTTTTAAATCATTTTTAGCATGTTTGGGTTTATTAAAAAATCTTAAGATTTTTGAAAATTTTCGATGCAAAATCTTTTTTTTCGATACAATTTTTGTTTTTGTCAGATCTTAGATTTTTTGAAAACTAATGATTGCAAATCAACTGAACTAGTGTAAAATGCATTTTAAAACACTTTTTTTCATTTAAATGTTAAGACTATGGCTTGTTATTTAAATTTTTATATTTTTTTATTTTTTTTGCCCCCCCCCCCCTTGACCTCGGCTAGGGCCGAGGGACAAAAACTTTTTTAAATATTTGCATCGGCCTTATTGAAAAAAAAAATACATAAAAGTACTGAAACTTAAACTTAACTGATAAGGCTGATACAAATATTTTTAAAAGTTTTTGTCACCCCCCCCCCCTTCAAAATTGGCCCGAAAAATCAGGGGGCAAAAAAAATATTTTTACAATAAACTTCAAAATTTCAATGAAAATTCAAGTGCAACCAGCTGAAATCAAATTTAAATACATTCTTCTGCGTTTATAATCATTTTTAGCATGTTTGGGTTTATTAAAAAATGTTAAGATTTTTTGAAAATTTCCGATGTAAAATCTCTTTTTTCGATACAATTTTTGTTTTTGTCAGATCTTAGATTTTTTGAAAACTAATGATTGCAAAACAACTGAACTAGTGTAAAATGCATATTAAAACACTTTTTTCATTTAAATGTGAAGACTATGGCTTGTTATTTAAATTTTTATATTTTTTTATTTTTTTGCCCCCCCCCCTTGACCTTGTCCCTTGGCCAGGGCCAAGGGACAAAAACTTTTTTAAATATTTGCATCGGCCTAAACAGTTAATAAAAAAAATTTTCCACACAAAATAAAGTGATATTATGAAAATTTACTCTTTATCATCTAAGTAATTATTTTTTTCCTAAAAACGATCAAATTTATAGTAAAATATTATTATTTAATCTAAAAACGAAAGAAACGTTTCAAATACATTCTAATCTGATGCATCTTAGTGATAACAGTTCAATTGTTAGCAAATTAACATGTTGTTTATTACATTGTTTATCTTGCTCCAACGGGTTGTTCGTCTTATCCCACTAGTTGAGTAGAACGTACGGAAAATCAATAATTTCAAAATCAATTTTTTATAGTACAAAACAGGATTTTTTAGAAATATTTTATTGAAAAAAAAATACATTAAAGTACTTAAAAACTGATAAGGCTGGTACAAATATTTTTAAAAGTGATTCCCTGCATCAATCTTAATGAAACTGGTTGCAAAAGACAAGAAAATTTTTTTGCTTTAAAATAATGAACATAAATTTTTGGGCGCGCAAAAATTTGTGAACTTTTTCTTTAAAAAACATGTTTTGGAACACGAAAAAAATAATTTCCCTGTATATATCAAGGAAATAAACAGTTATATAGTTGACAACAGATGTGTTAACGTATATTCAACAATTTTTATTGATTTTTGACAGACTTTCTTGCCAAATGGTCCAAATTACTTTCTTTTTCTAAATTTACAGTTTTCTCATAGAAAAATCAAACAAATATTGGAAAGTTATACACCAAATTGTTGGAAATCATTTTTCTCATCCGAATCCGGCATAAGTTTTATCAAAATGTTGATAATGAAGGAAAAAACATATTTTTTCAAAAAATCATAGATTTACGTTATTTGTTTATAGGTGGCGACACGTGTCTTTTAGCTTTGCTGCAAATTCTCTATACAATTTTTGTTTTTGTCAGATCTTAGATTTTTTGAAAACTAATGATTGCAAAACAACTGAACTAGTGTAAAATGCATATTAAAACACTTTTTTCATTTAAATGTGAAGACTTTGGCTTGTTATTTAAATTTTTATATTTTTTTATTCCCCCTTGACCTTGTCCCTTGGCCAGGGCCGAGGGACAAAAACTTTTTTAAATATTTGCATCGGCCTTAACAGTTAATAAAAAAATTTGTCCACACAAAATAAAGTGATATTATGAAAATTTACTCTTTATCATCTAAGTAATTATTTTTTTCCTAAAAACGATCAAACTTATAGTAAAATATTATTATTTAATCTAAAAATGAAAGAAACGTTTCAAATACATTCTAATCTGATGCATCTTAGTGATAACAGTTCAATTGTTAGCAAATTAACATGTTGTTTATTACATTGTTTATCTTGCTCCAACGGGTTGTTCGTCTTATCCCACTAGTTGAGTAGAACGTACGGAAAATCAGTAATTTCAAAATCAATTTTTTATAATACAAAACAGGATTTTTTAGAAACTTGTTCTATCAAAGCCTTAGTCAAGACCTGGAATAAGATGATTATAAAAAAATCCGACAGATTTTTTAACGTTTATAAGGCTGGTACAAATATTTTTAAAAGTTTTTGTTCCCCCCCCCCCTTCCTCAATATTGGCCCGAAAAATCAGGGGGCAAAAAAAATATTTTTACAATAAACTTAAAAATTTCAATGAAAATTCAAGTGCAACCAGCTGAAATCAAATTTAAATACATTCTTCTGCGTTTAAAACACGGTTTAAAATCATTTAAGCATGTTTGGGTTTATTAAAAAATCTTAAGATTTTTTGAAAATTTCCGATGTAAAATCTCTTTTTTCGATACAATTTTTGTTTTTGTCAGATCTTAGATTTTTTGAAAACTAATGAATGCAAAACAACTGAACTAGTGTAAAATGCATTTTAAAACACTTTTTTCATTTAAGCGGTATACGCACTTCGGAAGGAACCGGTCAAGAAAAAATTCAAATGGGCAGCAGCGGCAGCGCAAGCAAGTCAGAGAGGGTGAAGAAAAGCCCCAAGAAATCGCACCCTCTCCTTTGTTCTGCTGTTCGTAAAGCTGTTTCTTGACCCCTTTCCTTCCGATCTGCATACTAGCCTTTAAATGTGAAGACTATGGCTTGTTATTTAAATTTTTAAAAGGGACAAAAACTTTTTTAAATATTTGCATCGGCCTAATGGGTCACAACGAGCATTTCCTTAGCTTGTTACACTTGCCTCACTTTCCCCTACACTTTTTTGTGTAATCGCAGTCGAACTGAAAAAATCGTATGAAAAAGTGCGAAATCGAACTCAGCAAAGTGCAATTTTCCGTTACAGGTACAAAATTTAACCTCAATCTTTTTCGAGTACGTACACGCAACACATGCGCACGCAGATAACTTTAGTGCCGCACTCGATAAATATTTTGTCAGTTTCATGCACACTGACAAATCAAGCAAAACATTGTAAAAGGCACGTTGTCGATTTTCAAAACATTGAGAAAAATCAATTTTAAGTTTGGGAAAAGTTTTTCAAATCCTATTTTAATAGAACTGTGAGAATTTGAAGGATTATTCCCTTAAAAGAGGGAAAACTATTACGTATACATTGCCTAATGTTCAAATTTACCAACAAATGATTTTTATTCGAGAAAATTCATAAAAAAGCAACATAGACCCTGCAATAAAATTTGTGTTCCAAGCGATATGTGTTGGCCCTTTGCGTTTTAATACCTTTGTAAACCTTGTAAACAGTGGCAGTTTCACTTTCCGTGTTGGCCCCAGGCCAAACACGATTCTGTTTTGTTTATGTTTATGCTTTGTTTGTTCGGCCAGTGGCCAAAACAGAATTAACCAAAACAAACTTCACTTTTCTTTTTGGCCTTTTGCAGCAAATTTAGTTTTTCGGTGTTTTAATTTGATTTTTGAGCAAGTTTTTGAGGTCTTTGAATGATTTTTGTGATATTTTTTGCAAAAAAAGAGATCGTCTGACACCTAAAGCTGTAGGCAAAGTGGTAGGTGCAATAAAGTAGGGATTTTTATCCCTCAAGAATTGATTCTGAAGAATCAGAAAGAAGTTCCCGTTACTTCACGATAGTTCTCACCACTCCCCAAGGATCAAAATAAACGCAGGTAAGTCTGATAGCATTGTAAAGTGTAGTTGAATGCCCTGTTAAAATATCAATGTTTCAGTAGGAGCTGTGAAAAATCACGAAGTCAAAGTGACCAAGCTGTCAGGAACTTGTTGCTGCCGAAGCAGGGCGGTGGAAGACGCCCGCTTGGTGATGTACGATTTGCGCTTGGCTCTAGGCTTGGCCGTAAAACTATTTCCGCATAAGTTGTCTGGACTTTCCTGCGGGCTGTGCAACTGTTCGTCGTTCCCGTGTTCAAGTGGGCCAGGTTGATGATCGTCCTTTCCGACGCAACCGTAAGTGAAAATGTGCTTCGTGGCAGGCTTTGCACGGCATAGCTACTTCGTTGCATCACGGTTGCTGGTTGTTTTAGCAAAGGGCCATACTTTGTTTTGATTTTTGTTTTGAAACGGCTTTGTGTTTGTCTCTAGCACTAACACAATTTCAAAACAAAACAAACCAGTTTCCGTATTGACCCTTTGGTACAAGGGGTCTATGTGGAGGATGAAAACAAACAAGATTTCATAAACTTAGGTCTTTTGCAAAACTGTATTTTTTTCAACTAACAATCTACTTTTTATACTTTTCTCGATATGTAGTGATAGTTAACGACTGAAAGCATCGTTTGCAGTAAAAATCCCGTTTGTTTACATTTTGACTTTGGACCTTTTACAATGTTTTGCTTGAAATGACGTTCGTTTGAAACAAAGTGGCACCGACGAGTCAAACGAACGTACCATACGCGATGCAGCACGCGCAGTGTTGGCGTAAATTTGCGTGAGCGGGAATCTGCAGAGGGTTGGAGGAAAGTCTGTAGAAAATGGTGTCGGTAAAGTAGATTGCGAAAGAGTAATTTTGTACACGGTTGATTGGAAGAGCTCAAATTTAGGAGTTAATTTCACTCAGTTGAACAAAATGATTTTTGATTTTTTGTTTTTGGATGTAAAAAAGTTTGTATGCGAACTCAACAGAGATATCCACGGTTTCTGACACGCACACTATGATTCTGTGTTTATGCTATTTTTACGCAGACATAGGCATATCGAGTAGACAATTAGTATGTAGATTAGTAAGGTAAGGCGGATTTTCCAGCTGTCAAAATAGTTTGTTAGCACGAAACCCGTATTTTATATGACGATTTTCAGAAAAGTGAAGAATTGACCATTTTACGGGCAAATTTCACCGGATTTTTTTTTCTGTAGGGTTGATAAGCATGCCAAACTGAACCGAAATTCGCTTTTAAACCACAAATATTTTTTCAAAAAAAATAAATTTAACTAAGCGCGGACTGCCCATTAAATACGCAACTCACTTTTCTGAAAATTTCCACATAAAATCCGGGTTTCGTGCTAACTATTTTGACAGCTGGGAATTCCCGCCTTACCTTATCTTATCTACATACCTTAGACGAAGCCCACTGGCCATCTGTCGGTGAATACGCGCAACTCACGAAAGCTGTCATCTTAGGGTCCGGCTGTCATCAAGCGGTAGGCTTTAAAAAAACATTGTGTTGTGTTTTTATGTTGTGTTTTAAATGCTTTTGTTTTAAAATTTTTATGTTTTTTTTATTTTAAAAGTTTGTCATTTTAAAATTTCAAATAAGAAAATTCAAATATTAGGTAATTTTAAAACCGAACAGTTTTAAAATTTCAGAATGTAAAAATTTATGAATTTAAAATTTAAACTATTATGAGTACAAGAATTGAAAAATTTACGAATTTCAGAATTCAGGAATTGGTTCCTGAAATTAAGCTTATATTTGTGATATTATTGTTCAAAACGATAAGGCTTATTTTTCTGAATGCAATGACCCTTTGCACGACCGTAAAGGAATTAAAATGGATTTTTGCATCATTAAAAAAAAACTTCGCGGCCCTTCCTGACAAAGAAGACAGCTCGTTCCAAGGGGACTATACACTGTAACTGAAAATCGCACTTTGCTGAGTTCGTTTTCGCACTTTTTCATACGATTTTTTCAGTTCGACTGCAATTACACAAAAAAGTGTAATCGTAGTCGAACTGAAAAATTCATATGAAAAAGTGCGAAAACGGACTCAGCAAAGTGCGATTTTCAGTTACAGTGTAGTTGATCCACCGAGAAAAATTATGTCTTGTCAATTTATTTTTATGCATTAAAATGAGAAAAAAAGTTATCAGAAATTTACCGTTGTACATAAAAATGCACTTAGAGCTTTAGGACCTCGTTTAGGACCCCATTAAAAAAAATCTCTGAATTTTCAGAATTCAAGAATTTTCAGAATTTAAAAATTTAAGAATTTTCGGAATTTTTGAACTTAAGAAATTTTCAGAATTTCAGAATTTTCAGAATTTAGGAATTTAAGAATTTAATAATTTTTGGAATTTAAGAATATAAGAATTTAAGAATTCCTTAATTTAAGAATTTAAGACTTTAAGAATTTAAGAATTTGAGAATTTAAGAATTTAAGAATTTAAGAATTTAAGAATTTCAGAATTTAAGAATTTAAGAATTTAAGAATTTAAGAGTTGAGGAATTTAAGAATTTAAGAATTTAGGAATTCAAGAATTTAAGAATTTATGAATTCAAAAATTTATAAATTCAAGAATTTAAGAAATTCTAAAATTTAAAAATTCAATGGTTTATGAATTTTAATATAAAAGAATTTAAGAACTTTCAGAATTGAAAAATTTAGCAATTTCCAGAATTAAACAATTGAAAAAAGAACTAAAAATTAAAAACATTAAGTATTTTTAGAATTAAATAAAACTTTTCAGAATTCAAGAACTAAAGAGAATTTTTCAGAATTTGAGGATTTAAGAATTTAAACATTTAAGAATTTGAGAATTCAAGAATTTAAGAATAAGAGAATTTAAGAATTCAAGAATTTAAGAATTTAAGAATTTAAGAATTTAAGAATTTAAGGATTTAAGAATTTAAGAATTTAAGAATTTAAGAATTTAAGAATTTAAGAATTTAAGAATTTAAGAATTTAAGAATTTAAGAATTTAGGAATTTTAGAATTTATTCAATTCAATTCAATTCAATTAGTTTTTATTAGTAAATAATCAATTCACAATTTCGTAATTCTTATAACCTAATAGAGTTTTGGAGTACCTTTCAACTATGATTTGTTCTATAGTTCATTTTGATGTAATTGGATATTCTAACAATGGATTTGCCAACAGAAGGAAAAATTATTTAAAAAAAACCTTCTAAATAATTTTAGAATTTAAAAATTTAGGAATTCAAGAATTTAAGAATTTAAGAAATTCTAAAATTTAAAAATTTAAGGGTTTATGAATTTTAATATAAAAGAATTTAAGAACTTTCAGAATTGAAAAAATTAGCAATTTCCAGAATTAAACAATTGAAAAAAGAACTAAAAATTAAAAACATTAAGTATTTTTAGAATTTAATAAAACTTTTCAGAATTCAAGAACTTAAGAGAATTTTTCAGAATTTGAGGATTTAAGAATTTAAAAATTTAAGAATCTGAGAATTCAAGAATTTAAGAATAAGAGACTTTAAGAATTCAAGAATTTAAGAGTTTAAGAATTGAGAACTTAAGAATTTAACAAATTAATAATTTAAGAATAAAAGAATTAAAGAATTAAAGGATTTAAGAATTTAAGAATTTAGGAATTCAAGAATTTAAGAATTTGAAAATTTAAGTTTAAGAATTCAAGAATTTATGAATTTAACAATTTAAGAAATTTTAAAATTTAAGAATTAAAGGATTTATAAATTTTAATATTAAAGAACTTAAAAAATTTCCGAATTAAAAAATTAAGCAATTTCCACAATTTATCAATTTAAAAAATATATTTTTTTGGAATTTACAGAACTTAGAAATTTTTGCATTTTAAGAATTTAACAATTTAAGAATTTAACGATTTAAGAAGTAAGAATTCAAGAATTTAAAATTTTAACAATATAAAAATTTGAGAATTTAAAAATTTAAGAATTTTAAAATTTTAGAAATTTAAGAATTTTAAAATTTTAGAAATTAAGAAATGTAAGAATTGAGCAATTTTGAGAATTTCCAGATTTTTTTTTAGAATTTAAAAAATTAGTAATTGAACAATGTTTTTTTCTTTTAATTTAGATTTTCGATGTTTAATTTATTTTTAAACGGAGCTGAGAAAAATATATAATTGTTGACATGATATTTTCAACTATTTCGGATGAACAAATAACACCAACTCTTTTTTTTTTTTTTTTTTTTTGGGAGGGTGGTCCAGCCGCACATCGTTGATGTTGAAACCTCTAAACTGGGCCCTCGTCCTGTCACGTCCGTCAGTAGTCTTGTCGTACATTACAACTAGAATCAGATCTGCCAATGAATTAGTACACTTCGACCAAATAAACACTGACGCTGTATGGATCTGACTCTAGAATAAATGTACAGTTGTGTGTTATTCATAAGTCCAACTTATTCAATTATTCATTTAAGTCCAAATATTCATTTGCTAACTACTTTGGATTGAAAATCTAAATTTTAATCTAAAATCCTCTAAACTTAATGTTCAAAACTAAACGTTCCTTTAACTGTTGTAATAGTACTTCTATCAAAAAACAATAAAAATTATGAACTGATATACAAATAGGATAGAAATCGCGATTTGAAAAAGAAATGACCATTTACGTCAAAAGATCCGTAGTTCCTCGATCCGCAACAATGGTCGATACAACCATAATCCGAAAACCGTTAGTTCAACAGATCAACGAATTTTGTCCGATATCATTACATTATTGATTGATCGAGACTCTGTGGACAATTTGACATAAACGAATGCCTAGTATTCTACATCAATCAAAGTTTAATGACAGCATTACTCTAACTTAACAATTGCAACTAAATTTATCATCAAATAGATTTGGAAAGGATACAGATTTATTTTAAATACTAATGCTAAGCAACAAATCAATTGTGCTATCCTGAAGTCCCACCTAAATCCCACATTGTGATAGTGAAAAAGTCACAGAAGCAGCGATGTCTTGTGCAATTGTGATATTTTCACTATCGGAGAACTACCTAGTTCACGAAGACAGCTTATCGGTCAACGCTTAAGCCCTGGGGCTGCGACAAAGCGAGTTCTCGTAGCATGAAGTGGTGTCCATAGTGCTTATAAAAAAGAATGTATACCCAAATTTTAACTAATGCACTAGGATCAAATCATGCCCCTTGACTTTACAAGGCCCAGGGTATTTCGGATGAACAAATAACACCAACTCTTTCAACGAATAAGCATTATATTCAATTCAAATTTCCCTCCCCTTTTCCAACGTTCCTACTTGCGCCTCACGAACCGCCTCTTAGCCATAAACGTCCCGGAGGCGGCATCCGCGCTTCCCCCAAGCCGCAGCACCAAGCAGTTTTTGGTCGAGTTGTACGACCCACCGATGAACGCCGCAAACTTGAGCAACTCCACCTTGCTGATGGCGAGCCCGTTGTGGATCTGCTCCACGTCGATGGTTCCGTTCTCGAGGATGAACGCCAACGCGAGGTAGTACGTAAGGGCTTTGTGTTCGGTGTAACGGGTTTTGGTGAGTTCGTGAGAGTTAATTTGGGAGAAGCTTTGCTTGATTTCCTTGTCGAGCTGCTTGGAGAAGGGGGAGAGTTCCTGCTTGCGCAGAAGGCGAGTTTTGGACGAGAGGAGACGAACGAGTGCGTCCATGAAGAGGGAAATCTGGAGCGTTTCGATGCCCTGCTTGGAGTCGGGTTCCTTGCACTGGAGCACCGCTTTGACCTTGTTGGTGAGGTAGACGTTCGCCAGCTCCAGCGTGTCGGGTTCCTTCTCCAAAAAGCCCAGTCCAACCTGCTTGAGATGGACGAGGAGTGACTTCGGAATCAGCTGGTCCAGCACGTACAAATCGGCGGCGGTTTTCGCATCCGGATTCCTCGGCGGCTTCATACTGGCCAGAATGAGCTCGCCCTCAACGCGACTCTTGGTGAACTCACTATCGTCCAAGAACTGCGACTCGTCGTACTTCTCCATCATACTTTGAATGCTCTCATTCGCCACATCAATGTTCGCATCGGCCCGCTCGATCCGCTCCAGCGCCTGCATCGCGACCTTCCCGCCAAACTTCCTCATCGCCGTCTTCGAGTGGTCCTCCTCCTGGAACTTGTTCTTATTATCATCATAGCACGCATTCAACATCGTGCACTCTTCCAGCTGAATCAGCCGCATCTTGCCACTCTTCCGGTTCCGGATCGCCACGTAACTGCGCATCAACTCCGTCGGCAGGCCCTCGCCCACGTAACCCCGGTACACCTGCTGATCGCAGCCCACCACCACCATCCGGGAGGGTTTTTCCGAGTCGTCACCGGATTTGGCGGCCGCCTCGCGGTTGACGTCCACCGCGCGGAAGCTCTGGATGCGGCGGTCCTTCTTGAAGCTCATCTCCGCATTTTGGAAGTTTACTGCGTAAAGAGAGAGGGAAGAAAAAGAGGCTATTGAAACCAAATTTGCATGACAATTAAAATGTTATTATTGAATCATCTTTGCGGTTATCTTTACACAGTTACTGCCGTTTTACGGCGATATGATGTATACGCCATTTTGGACATTTTCAATTTTATTGTACAGTCTGATAAAGAATCTTAAAAGCAACCTCCTGACGAAAGAATTTTTCAAAAAACTGCTCTGGGGCCCATTTTATTAAGCAAACAAACAATGATGTATACGCCAATTTTACTCATCATGATGTATGTATACATTGAGAATTGATAGAAGTCAAATTCAGTACTGTTGAATGTTGATTTGAGGTTTTGGGACCAAATCAAGATTGGGCAATATTTTATTACATTATTTCGATTTAATTCTTAAGCGGACGTCCATTAGGCATCATCCATAAAGTACGTCACGCTCTGAGGGAAGAGGGGGGTTTTGAGAAAGCGTGAAATTGCGTGTTAAAAGCATAGGGAAATCGTGACAAGGGGGGGGGGGGGGTGGAGTAAATTTTGGCTGATTTTAATGTGACGTACTTAATGGATGACACCTTATCCACATCCACGTAGACACTTTTTTGAAAATTCTAGACCCACCCACCTCCCTTGCTGACAATTGTTGAAAATGTTTTTATGGAACATAGACAATCGCTAAGGGAGCGTTATTTTATTACGTAACGCAAAAAATCGGATTTTTAGACCCCCCCTCGTAACAAAATTTCCATACAAATTTTAAAATTTTTATATGGAGCGTAACACGGCCTCCGACCCCTCCCCCCAACTGCGTTACGTAATAAAAGAACGCTCCCTAATACCTCCCCCCCCCCTTAAAGTATCCACGTGGACAATGCATTACGGGATCCACTCAGCTATCAAAATAGCTGGCACAAAAAATAAAGCCAGCTTTGATCGAGCAATGTATACATACATCATTGGGCAGGAAAAGTAGTGATTTTTATTGCTATTTTTACGGCCAAATGATGTTTGTGGTTTAAAATCGTAGAGAATAGGAAAAACAAGAAATTTTGTAGGGGCCACATTTTTATTGTACTTTTTAACAGTTTCTACAGAGCAGACCTCAAATTAGTCATTTTAAATTGAAAAAATGAACAAAAACAGAAAATCGTGTCTACAGCAAAATCACCTCAATGGCGTATACATCATATCGCCGTAAAACGGCAGAGTAGGCCTGGCCGCTATAACGTTTGTGCTGTTTCATTGAAGTTCGAGCAGTTTTTTTTTTACTTTTCCTTATTAGGTTTTACGCCGACTCGGTTTTTAGGTTAGAAATTTGACAGCTTGGCTGCACTGTTTACATTTTTTGCGCGTGTGTCTCAGTAAAAATGTGTGTGCGTGTGCGCTCGTGACGTCGCGCTGTAAAACCTAATGGGAGAACTGTCATTTCTACCACTTGAATTCAGTGCTGATGTTTTTTTTGCAAGCAGTAAAATTAACAATAATAACATAACCAAACTTCTCGGCACCCACAGCAAACGTCAAACTCGAGGTCAAACTAGGGTATTTGTCCCTATTTTGGGCCTGGTACCTATTTTGGGTCTACCAAACTTATCGCACGAAATTGAGCATTTCACCAAATCTGGCAGGAAACTGCCAGTTGATAATGATACGTGCAGTCATTATCTTCATTTTGGTGGGCAAGAAAAATTTACTTTTTCCTTCAAAATTAGAAATAAAGCAATAAAAACAGCACTCATCACTTTTTTCTTGGCAAATCGCTAATTGCCCATTAGGGCGAAAATTTTCACCACTTTTGCTTACCGCTTGTTGACACTCAGCGCCCGGCTTTCATCGCTCAGCACACGAATGAGAGCCTTTCCCCGAATCTCCAACCACCCGCAATGTGTTTTTTTTTTATGGTTTGCACAATCCCGTTCAAAAAACAATCACCAAACTGCCACCAAATCAATAAAATATCTGATTAATAACTTCGTCCATTTCGGAGAGAATCTGTTTATTTATTTATGTATAAAGAAAAAAACAACTCTCCCACTGAGAAATTTAACGCCCCGATCGGCCCTTCTACCATCAGGCTGTTCGGGGCGTTACGTTTCACAGAGGGTTCAATATTTTTGAATCAAGCTCACAGTTTTTCTTATTCATAATACTCATAAAAAAAACGTCCAAAAACAGAGAAGAGTGTATTTTTCAAGTATGTTTTTTGGATTTTCCGGGTATTTTTTTAAAATTAAAGTTAAGTTATCAGAGTTGCATTGTTAATTTGATTTGGCTAACCGCGGTGGATTTTCTTGAAAGAATTCGAACTGTCAAAAATCCACCAAAGCATCTACCGGTGGATACTTTTCTACCACAGTTTTTTGTGTGATCAATGTGGTAAATGCGTTGGTGGATTTTAGACAGTTCGAATTATTTCGAGAAAATCCACCGCGGTTAACCAAAATTAATTTAACAATACAACTCACCTGTAGGAATCACTGCAGTCACATGTTTTGAACACTTCAAAGATTTTTTCCAATGAAAAAATAAATTCTTTTTAAATATATAAAAAAAATGTTGATGCCGGTAAATTCGGACAAATCGAATTCAATTTAAAAAAAAGTGTATTTTCGTGCAAGCTTAAAACACTTATTTTCGACCGAATGTATGACAGAAGGTCGAAAAACATAAGGTCGAATGGACAAAAGGTCGTTTTTTTAAAAAAAAGAACTGCTCTTTTTGAAAGAATGGGAAAACTCATTTTTTTTTTTACGACAATCAAGAAAATGTTGTTTTTATAATTGAGCATGAGCATGAGCATGAGAGATCACCCATGGTTGCCCCTCCGTTGCTGAACAGAACCGTAATATCCTTTCAGCACTACTGATTATAGGCTTCGACGATCTAGTGGTGTTTCCCTTATCAACAGCATGTATGAATGCGCTGAAAAGATAAAACACCATGATTGCCAAAACAAGATCAGTTGCGAATAGGTAGCAGTCATTGGCCACCAACGGCGCCCGCCATGTCAGTTTGTAGATCTCGATTTTTAGGGACGGGAATGTTAGTTAGCGCAGGTTGCTACTAGGGCAGCTGATTTACTCTGTGCTTACACCCCACAAGCGCCAGGAACCTGAAAATTGGTTAGTAGGATAGGGTGTTTGGTCAGGATTCATCATAGAAGATGATGATGCGACCCAAAATCATAGTGTTTGTTGAAAGGTATTATATTTTATTCTCAAGGCAAACAATCGGTTGCTGCGGATGAGACATTTCCCGTTTAACTGTTGTTAAATTTTAAATGAAATATTTTAATCTTAGACAGCCGGCTGTGGAAAGATAAAACCAAATAATATTTATTTATAAAATGAGGTGTTAAACGCAATGCTGCAATGATAGCGTAGTCTGATTTTTAATTATATAATCATTTAGTTCATGAATTTGCAACGGAATAGACGCGACGAACTCAATCATCAAGTGCCTTCCGATCTTCTTTCTGTTAGCTAGATAAGGTGTTATTTTCGTTGCCTCTCGAGCTACGATGCTATGGAGAGGGCTTAACACACAAACAACCGACGTCGAGCCCTCCGAGCTACGGAGCTATGGGAAGGTCTTTTCAACACAAAAAGACTCGCGCACCACACGACGTTCTTAATGAATCAAAATAATTTTGCTGCGCGATAAACCTAACGAACTTAGATCGTTTTTATCGAAAACTATATCACAATTCACGACAAAATGCGAAACAAAAGGCACACACAAAAAAATCACTTTTCACTCCGAATATTTTTACGACCACGCGCTCCTTTGCCAATTATGCTCTGATGACGCTGCATTTTCGGAGGGTAATTTTCTCGCAGCGCACAATTCACGACAAAAATGCGAAACAAAAGGCACACACAAAACAAATCACTTTTCACTCCGAATATTTTTTACGACCACGCGCTCCCTTTGCCAATTATGTACTCAGAAAATGTTGTTTTTATAATTAGTTAAAATCAGGACTTTTTTTTTGAAAAGGTCCGATAAACCAAATTTCCAGTTTTTGCTTTTTGGTTGTTTTTGAAACCACCTTGAGTCAGGGGTATTAAAAAACACCCGAAAAGCAAAAACTGAAAATTTGGTTTATCGGACCCTTAAAAAAATCCAGACATAACTTATAAAATATTTGAGAAGTCAGACTTTTTGCTTTTAAGAACTGCTCATGTTTGTCAGAATGGGAAAACTCACAAAAATATGACAACCATCAAATTGTTTGTATTAAAGAATGGAAAATTTCTTGAAATATTTTCATTGATATCGTTGATTGCACTTTAAATTTAATTGCAATTTTCAAGTTCTTTGAAAAAAAAATTAACCCCTGATTTTTCGGCTCTGTCTTGGGGGAGAGAGGGGGTTGGGTCACAAAAACTAGCCTTAATTTCTAAACAAAAAAAAAAAAATATAAAAAAAAATCTAAAAGAAAAATGCGTTTAAAGTTACACATTTTGGATAAACCACAAAATACGTCTTAATACGTTATTCAACGCCATTCCGGTTACGTGTACGGCGAAATTGCTTTGACTTTTTCGAATTAGCGCATCTTTACTGTTAATTCATTTATACGCTTTCAACCAAATGTGACATAGCAAAAGAACCGTAATTCTAACTCACACAAAATCGGATTGTCCCGCCCGGGCTCCAAGTGCACGATGTCGGAAATCTGAGACGCTTGCATTGCTGGTAAACTTGCGTTTTTCCTTTAATTTCACAAACTTAAAATGAAACCGAATCCAGAAAATCGTGCCCCGACCGCACTCACAACACCACGCGCGTTTTGTTTTTGTTTTGATTGCGATTTGACAGTTGCCGCTAGGGATGCTCAAGTTTTTTATTCGTCCGGCGGGCTAACATCACGCTTCGGTACTGCATTACCGACGACCGAGGAGAAACGTCAAACGGAGACGCAATCAAAACAAAACAAAATCAACGATTACTTTGCGTCTCACTCTTTCTGCGGGATCTTTGCGGAGCGGTGAAGCGAGATAGCTAGCCGGAGATGCAATTCTGTCAACGTAATCAAAAAATTCTGAAGATGGTTTTTAAACAATTTTGAACGAGACGAATTTCGATTTATTTTTAAGTGGTTTAAGCACGGTTTGATGGTTAAAGTAGTTAGTTTCAACGATTGTGACACGCAAGATAGAGATGAAACAGTTTAGATATTGAGCAACCTTCAGTTTAACTTGAAATTGGAACGATTCCAAGCAGGGAGCTAAGAAAACTGGTTTTGACCAAATTCGCACCGCGATGGCACCGAGTAAGAATTTGCTAATTTTGTAAGTTAAGTGACTAATCGGGACACTTGTTCACAGAGCCCAACAACAGCAACCTGAAATATCTGAGCCTGGTGACGCTCACCCTGCAGAATGCCATCCTCGGCCTTAGCATGCGTTACGCCCGGACCCGGCCCGGCGACATGTTTCTCAGCTCGACGGCCGTCGTAATGGCCGAGGTGGTCAAACTGGCCACCAGCCTGGTGCTGGTTTTCCTGGAGGAGGGCAAAAGCATGCTGCGGCTCAAGGCGACCCTTCACAACACGATCGTGAAGCAACCGATGGACACGCTCAAGATCTGCGTTCCGTCCTTCCTGTACATCCTGCAGAACAACCTGCTGTACGTGTCCGCTTCCCACCTGGACGCGGCCACCTACCAGGTCACGTACCAGCTGAAAATCCTGACGACGGCCGTCTTCGCCGTGATCATCCTCCGCAAGCGACTCCTCCCAACGCAGTGGGCCGCCCTCGTGGCCCTGGTCATCGGCGTGGCCAGCGTCCAACTGGCGCAAACCGACTCCAGCGGAACCGCCGCTTCCCGCCAACAACAAATGCCCGGTGAACCCGAGCAAAACCGTCTTCTCGGCTTCAGCGCCGCCCTCGGCGCCTGCTTCCTGTCTGGCTTCGCCGGAATCTACTTCGAGAAGATGCTCAAAGGCGCCGACATCTCCATCTGGATGCGCAACATCCAACTCTCGCTGCTCTCCCTCCCCTTCGGCCTGCTCACCTGCATCGTCAACGACGGCTCCAAACTCTCCGCCAACGGGTTCTTCTTCGGCTACGACGGCTTCATCACCTACCTAATCATCCTGCAGGCCGGCGGTGGCCTCATCGTCGCCGTCGTCGTCAAGTACGCCGACAACATCCTGAAAGGATTCGCCACCTCGCTCGCCATCATCATCTCCTGCGTCGCCTCGATGTATCTGTTCGACTTTACGCTCACGATGCAGTTCACCGTCGGCGCGGCGCTCGTCATCGGGTCGATCTTCCTGTACGGGTACGATCCGAGCGCGGCCACTGGCAAGCACAAAGTGATCAAGCTCAGCCCGGATGGCGGCCAGGACCAGGTGCGGCTGCTGGCGGAGAAGGTGTGAACACGAGAGTATTATTTGATGGCGAATTGCGCGCACTTTATTGAAAACACAAACACACACAACACGTAATTTTAAGGTGATACAATTCTAATGTTGGTTTAGAAGCAAAAACATAATGCAATCTGAGAGAGTAAGATCCCCCGTAACGTTACTTAAGGTAAGGCAGAGAGACAGAAAGGGAAGGTTTGGGGAAGGTGTCGTTTTAGTTCTATTGTGACGTCGACGAGTTTATCGAGTTCGAATAAAGAAGAATCATAAATTTTAAAGTTGTCTTTTATTTATTTTTCTATTTAACTTGCTAATTTGTCAATTTTGTCCATTTTGTCCATTTTTCCATTTTTTCCAAGATTTTTTCAATTTTGATCCTTTTGTCCGTTGACTTGACTTGACTTGACTTGACTTGACTTGACTTGACTTGACTTGACTTGACCAAAATGACCAAAATGACCAAAATGACCAAAATGACCAAAATGACCAAAATGACCAAAATGACCAAAATGATTAAAATGACCAAAATGACCAAAATGACCAAAATGACCAAAATGACCAAAATGACCAAAATGACCAAAATGACCAAAATGATAAAATGACCAAAATGACCAAAATGACCAAAATGACCAAATGACCAAAATGACCAAAATGACCAAAATGATAAATGATAAAATGACCAAAATGACCAAATGATTAAAATGATTAAAATGACCAAAATGACCAAAATGACCAAAATGATAAATGATAAAATGACCAAAATGACCAAATGATAAAATGACCAAGATGATAAAATGACCAAATGACCAAATGATAAAATGACCAATGATAAAATGACCAAATGATAAAATGATAAATGATAAAATGATAAATGATAAAATGACCAAATGATAAAATGATAAAATGATAGAATGACCAAAATGACCAAAATGATAAAATGATAAAATGACCAAAATGACCAAAATGACCAAAATGACCAAAATGACCAAAATGACCAAAATGACCAAAATGACCAAAATGACCAAAATGACCAAAATGACCAAAATGACCAAAATGACCAAAATGACCAAAATGACCAAAATGACCAAAATGATTAAAATTGTTCGTTTTTAGTTTTTAGTTTTTAGTTTTTAGTTTTTAGTTTTTAGTTTTTAGTTTTTAGTTTTTAGTTTTTAGTTTTTAGTTTTTAGTTTTTAGTTTTTAGTTTTTAGTTTTTAGTTTTTAGTTTTTAGTTTTTAGTTTTTAGTTTTTAGTTTTTAGTTTTTAGTTTTTAGTTTTTAGTTTTTAGTTTTTAGTTTTTAGTTTTTAGTTTTTAGTTTTTAGTTTTTAGTTTTTAGTTTTTAGTTTTTAGTTTTTAGTTTTTAGTTTTTAGTTTTTAGTTTTTAGTTTTTAGTTTTTAGTTTTTAGTTTTTAGTTTTTAGTTAGATACTTGAAAATAACCAGCCAAGAGTGCTTCTACCTACACAACTG
Source organism: Culex quinquefasciatus (assembly GCF_015732765.1). Taxonomy (NCBI): domain Eukaryota; kingdom Metazoa; phylum Arthropoda; class Insecta; order Diptera; family Culicidae; genus Culex; species Culex quinquefasciatus. The sequence continues at coordinate 107,756,009 of NC_051861.1, forward strand.
ATCACCGTTTCCATTCAAATCAGCTGAACTTGGATCACGCACTCGCTGAGCTGCATTATTCATCCAATCAGTTCAAATGACGATGTACTTATCCGTTTGTCCATTAGATGAAGCCAGAATGACACCGTACATATACCATCATCAATGGAGACCGTTAAAATCGGAGGGGCGGGGGTTCGTCGCTTACACCTATTCAACTGATTCAACTCTCGCACTTAACCCAGAGAGGCGGAACAAATACCTAAAAGTTGTAGCAAAACTTGGTCATCGTCGCATCGCACCTCGAGCTACAAAATGTGTGTTACTACGGACTATTTGCGCGATCGCACGTCACATTCCACGTCCGGTAACTACACCTCAACAGCTGTTAGTAGGAGGGGAACCCGGCGGTGGTGGCTCTTCTATAGTGATGTATCCATGAACTTAGGGTGCACTGAGAAATGGATATTAAAAATTTTCTAAAATATGACATTCTTTTAATAACTTGTGTCGCCATCTCTTTTTTTGAGCAAGAATTAATCCATGATACAAAAGATCATTTGGACTGCCACCTAGTTTTCAAAACCAGAACTTTTCTGACAGTTTGGAGCTAACATTTGCCTCATTTTTTCCGTGTAGTCATGACAAGAACCACTTGAACTCCACGCGGAGCTCGTATCACCCGGCGTGTTTCTGATTGCAAGAGAGTCCACCACACTGGTACCGCTTGTACGACCTACACTGTTCGTGCAAGGTCCAACTCACGCTGGCTGGTCGTCCGATATCGGCCAGCCAGTTTCGACGCGACTTTTGAGCGATTAACATGTGTGATTAGGTTATTAGAGCCTCTGGGGTTCTTGCGTGAGAGAGATAACTTTAAACACGCTGTTGAGTGGGGTACGTATCGTTGAACATCGACATGTTGGGAGATTGTCTTAAAAGAGTGCGTTTGGTCAGTGTGTAAACAAATCATGCGGGTGAAGATTGTTGAGTTGAGGTGGTTTGAAGAACTTCAGGACAACAACATTTGCCGCGCGCGCGGTTGTGCAAGGGCGGGAAGTTCCGATAAGTCATACACACGGTTGGGATACTTGAGTCGTAGACAAGCGGACATGATTCTAAGAACATTTTGTGAAGTGTTTAATCGATTATTTAAATTTGAATTTAAGCTAGCGCCATCTATTGTCGAGTAGCTAAACTAGCCAAGCCGTATAGAGCTCAAATGACGTAAGATGATTATGCCCGTGAAGGTTATTGGCGACTATTTGGTCAAATTCTCACCAGATTGCGCTAGCATAATACTTGGTTTATTTACTATTTATACGAAAAGAATCTTCTGTTTGTCTTTGGTTAAACGATGAATTTGTGGAATGGATTTCTATCTGAACTATGATTTAAAAAGCATGTATAAAAAGTCATTTATGAGGGATATCATAGTTGGGAGTGTCTAAATTATCACGAAAACACTTTGGCCATTTACAAAATGTACAAAACGTTTTCACAAAAAAAGTGATAATTGTGTACTGCCCCTGATCGCATAAATGTTTCATATACATTTACATCGCTTTTGAGTTATTGATGCAGTTTGGTTCAAAATCGTGTGATCTTTCAGAAAAGCCTACAACATTTAGTGCTTTGTGCTAGGAATCAGGAGGAAATTCAGTTTTTCCGTGAAAACTTAACACGTAGCCTTATGTGTGGGACAAAATTCAAATGCGTTTTTCTCATCTTATTGTTTTTGCATATGGGACATTTCGAGCCAAACATTTCATTAGGGCACAAAACCAAAAACCGCGATTCGAGAAAATCGCTTGCAAAAAGTGCACAACTTGTTTCAATTCCTATTTAAAAAAGAAGCTTGACTGATGGTATTTTTACTTATGATACGATAAAACACATCATTTTCCTCAGCTCTGCTTGAATGCTTTTTAATTTATGTTGATTTTCGCTATAAAACTCATTATTTAAAAAAATCTCGTTATTAGGCCCTTTTAGCTTTCCAACTGCTGTGCATAATGGGCCCTTTCTAAATGCAATTTCGAAGAGAATTGAAAGGGCACTAAAGTGCTGTCATCCGATTGTTGTGTTGAATGATGTTTATGGGACCTTTTGTTCAGTTAGAAATAATGAGGAATTCAGCGAACATTATGTTAATTGGTGAAGTTTTGTGATCGAATGGTGAGAATAAGGCATGTGAAACATAAAAATTCTTCAAATGTGTACTGAACAGCATCCGCGGGACCGTATTAAATATTGTGTTTCGGCGAAGTTTTTTTCTGCAGAAATCTTTGGTGAGACGTAAACCAAACGTTGTTTTGAAGTGAATTAGTGTTAAGAATGATGAAAAGTTCACTTTTTAACGTAGAAAGTTCCTCAACTACGAAAAACTAACGAAAAAGAAAAGGGCACAATTGAACTTTTTTCTGGTTCGGAGTGAACATTCTTATGGGCCCTTTTGAGTTTTTGATTTTTTCAATAGGAAATTGTTTGTTATCAATCTGATTCTTGGAGGGCATGTAGGGAGTGTACTAATGAATGGAATAGTGGAATAATCCCGAATGTTTACGTTTTGGTTTTGTGCCCTAATGAAATGTTTGGCTCGATTTATGGAACATGGGCAGTACAGATCTTTTCAAAAGTTATACTTTTACACTATAAACCAAATTTTCATTTTTTGCTTTTTGGGTGTTTTTGAATACCCCTGACTCAAGGCGGTTCTAAAAACACCAAAAAAGCAAAAATTGAAAATTTGGTTTATAGGACCTTTTCAAAAAAAAAACTCTAGAAATGGGCCATAGACTAAATGTAAACAAGCAGTCTTGTAATTAACAGTACATGGTGTACTTTTCAACAAAAAGGGATGAATCCTGCATAGTTCGGTTTTTATATGTGAGAAACTTATTTCGGATTTGAATTCATAGGACAGAGTGCAGGGCAAAATCAAACTTTTTTTCAGTAAAATCCCTGTATCTCGCCAATAGTTCATTTTAGTTTGAGGTTTACAATGATTATTATGTAAAATTATCCGGGGAACATGATGGTGATTAAATAAAACAAATAAAAATATAAGGAATTGGTCAAAACTGAATTTTAATAGAAAAATCGTTAAAATATAATATATGTGGGCATTTAAGGGTTAAAATTTTATTTTTATCGAATTCCTTGGACATTTTCTATGAAATGCAACCTGTAGAAAGTCTTTTGCTCAAATAGTTGCAAAGTAATGATTAAAAGAAAAAAAAGTTTCCTAGAAAATCGTCAAAAATAGCACCAAAGCACCAAACTTGGGATTCTGTTAACTATCAATAGATGAACGTTCTCTCCAAGTTTGGTCCAAATCGGTGAAGGTCGAGTCCAAAAGTGTACTCAGTTGACCTGGAATGACTCATATTGCATTTTCCAATGGTAGTATTCATTGAAATGTTGAAATTCTGGCTTGTGATTTCATTTTTTTTTCCTTCCACCCTTAAACGTCGAGTTACAATAACTTTGAAAAATATTTGCATTGGCCAATTGAAAAATGTTTAAATGTATTGGAAATTATCAAATTTTGATAAACAATGAGAGTTTTTTAGAACAATTTAAAAAGGGGGAAAGTTGTCAGGAATTTTACTTTTATAAATCAGAAAATATTTTTTTTCCACATGAAAACAAACGTAAATCTTTTCCAAATCCATAAATCAGATTTTGATTTTGTAATTTTAAAAATACTTTACTAATGAAAAGAACCCCTGCAAAAATATTTTGAAAATCTGAGGAAATTTCCAACAATTTTCCTTTATTGACTCTGTTGATCGGACTGCTAGCTGCTGGTGAGATACAGCCTCTTAAACTTAAAATTTTGTGAAAAATTAGTTTTTCATTTGTCATTTTATTGAACCCTTTTTTTTAATTCGCGATATTTCGGAAACTGTTGGTTAGATTTTGAATGTTAAAAAGTAAAATTGTGAAAAGAGCAAAAATTCAATAAAAATAATTTCGAAGTTCTATAATCAAGGATAACTTTCTAAATGGGCTTAAAAATGCTGGGATTTAGACATCTCCAAATTTCTTATTCTTTATTGAAAAGAGCAGAAAATTTAGCAAAATTTTCCCTTTTTAGTATTGAAAAACATTAGATGCCAATAAGAAAGCTAAACTTTTCACAAAATTTAAACTTTAAGAGGTTGTATCTCAGCCGCAGCCAGCAGTCCGATCAACAGAGTCAAAAAAGGAAAAATGTAGGATTTTTTTTCCAGATTTTCGGAAATATTTTTTGTAGTGGTACTTTTCCTTTCTGGAGTATATTTCCATTCCAGAACATTTTTTTTTCAAATATACCACTTTGTGTTCAACACTTGAAAATGGTGCACTTTATCAAAAAAATATGTTTTGCAAAGTTGAAATTTAGTTTGACAATATTTTAGATAATTTCCCATTATCACTTGTTTTCAAAAAATCATAATTCCGGTACCAAATTTTACACCATTCTAAACTCTAGCGCAAATGATGCCTTTGTGAGTCCCCTGAAAATATAAAATCGAAAATATATAAGGAAATTGCTCTGCCACGGGCTGTATGGATATTTTATGGAAAAATTTCATTTATTTCGATAAATTTTGATGAAAAACCCACTTTAATCGCAAAAATTAAAAGGTGTCCAAATTACCCCCACATTTTTGTGTGAGGGTAATATGAACATCCCTATGGGGTAATTTGGACATGCCTTGTGGGGTAATATGGACACCTTTTTTGGGGGTAATTTGGACACATGTTGAAGAATAAGTTTAACATTTGATTTTTTGAGCATGTTTTATATCCTTCAACCTGGTTTTGTAATTGCTTTTTATGTTTTAAGTGTTTTTTGCTCACAATATATCATAAAAGGTTTAAATAATGATGTTGTGATAGAATTATAATTCAATAGGAAGATAACAAATAGTTCAGTGTAGTATACATAATTTAATCATTCATTGTGAAAATGATTTAAACATTGATTCTGGATTAGGCACAAGTAAAGTTTATAGTGATTAAGGTATCGTTTAGATTTATCGAAACCAATCTTTATATTGAACTTATTAACCTGAAACTATCATTTTGCCTTCCTCACTGAGGTAAGGCTATAATCCTGCTCTAAAAATGAACTTTTTATTAAAAGCTCAGACCCACCTTCATATATACATATCGACTCAGAATAGAAAACTGAACAAATGTCTGTGTGTGTGTATGTGTGTGTGTGTGTATGTATGTATGTGTTCAAAAATCTTGCCAAGTTTTCTCAGCACTGGCTGAACCGATTTTGATCGAACCAATTGCATTCGACTTGGTTTAGGGTCCCATACATCGCTATTGAATTGTTTGAAGTTTCGATAAGTAGTTCAAAAGTTATGTATAAAAATGTGTTTTCACATATATCCGGATCTCAATTATATGCATGTAAACGATGTTCGGATCCAATATCCAATCCATCGTTGGTTAGGTAATCAAAATACCTTTCCAACGAGTCCACAATATCGAAGATCTGGCAACCCTGTCTCGAGTTATGACCACTTAAGTGATATTTATGTACTTTTTTGAAGCCGGATCTCACTTAAATGTATGTAAACGATGTCCGGATCCATCATTGGACCCATCATTGGTTAGATAATTGAGAGACCCTTCCAACGAGTCCACATAATTGAAGATCTGGCAACCCTGTCTCGAGTTATAACCACTTAAGTGATATTTATGTACTTTTTTGAAGCCGGATCTTACTTAAATGTATGTAAACTATGTCCGGATCCATCATTGGACCCATCATTGGTTAGATAATTGAGAGACCCTTCCAACGAGTCCACATAATTGAAGATCTGGCAACCCTGTCTCGAGTTATGACCACTTAAGTGATATTTATGTACTTTTTTGAAGCCGGATCTTACTTAAATGTATGTAAACTATGTCCGGATCCATCATCCGACCCATCGTTGGTTAGGTTATCAAATGACCTTTCCAACGAGTTCAAAACATTGAAGATCTGGCAACCCTGTCTCGAGATATCCCGACTTAAGTAATATTGATGTACTTTTTTGAAGCCGGATCTCACTTAAATGTATGTAAACGATGTCCGGAACCATCATCCAAATCATCGTTGGTTAGGTAATCAAGAGACCTTTCCAATGAGTCTACATACAGTATGTAAAAAAAGTATTTACACCCCTTGGGCACTATGCACATTTTGTGATGAAACATGTAAAAAAATTAAAGTTTGACAGGAACCTAGTACTACGTTTTGTTCAGAAACTCATGCCAAACATTTTGCTACAAAAAGCTCATGAATAGATGATTTCTATAAAAAGTAATATAACAAATACTATTACAAAAATAAAAAAGGTGCAAAAAAGTTTGTGCACCTTTCGAAAAATTAACATAAATAATTTTATTTGTTGACAATTCACCAACAATCCAGTCTCCCAACTCCAAATAGGCATCCTTGACTGATTAAAAAAATAATTTGGATTGAATATAAAATTGATTAACTACTTAGTATATAAGTTTATATAACTCTGGAAATTCTATATAAAACTTATCTAAACTTAATTTTGCAAACTTTTAATTCAACTAAATGTCAATATATTACCATAGAATTGCTAAATAAACATTTTGGAGTGGGTATTACACCGTTTTGGGGGTATATGTATCGATAGAATGGATTTTTCGTTGGAATTTCGTACCAACCCGGAATTACGTCGTAGGAAAATCCGCCGGGATCCGAACCGGTCCACGATTCACAAGTCAACCTATGTGGAATCGGAAAGGGCATAAAATTTCCGATCTTTTGATACCCATACATCTAGGTTTTCTTTAAAACCTACGTTTTTAAATACCTGGGCAAAAAGTAAGTTTGATCCACGAGAACAAAAATTACGAAATTCCATACATTTTTGGCAGGTTGCTCAAACGAAACCATAACAACGTTTTTGCTTAGGTATTTAAAAACGTGGGTTTTATAGAAAACCTGGATGTATGGGTATCAAAAGATCGGAAATTTTATGCCCTTTCCGATTCCACATAGGTTGACTTGTGAATCGTGGACCGGTTCGGATCCCGGCGGATTTTCCTACGACGTAATTCCGGGTTGGTACGAAATTCCAACGAAAAATCCATTCTATCGATACATATACCCCCAAAACGGTGTAATACCCACTCCAAAATGTTTATTTAGCAATTCTATGGTAATATATTGACATTTAGTTGAATTAAAAGTTTGCAAAATTAAGTTTAGATAAGTTTTATATAGAATTTCCAGAGTTATATAAACTTATATACTAAGTAGTTAGTAAACTTTATATTCAATCCAAATTATTTTTTTAATCAGTCAAGGATGCCTATTTGGAGTTGGGAGACTGGATTGTTGGTGATTTGTCAACAAATAACATTATTTATGTTAAATTTTCGAAAGGTGTACAAACTTTTTTTGCACCTTTTTTATTTTCGTAATAGTATTTGTTATATAACTTTTTATAGAAATCATCTTTTCATGAGCTTTTTGTAGCAAAATGTTTGGCATGAGTTTCTGAACAAAACGTAGTACTAGGTTCCTGTCGAACTTTAAATTTTTTACATGTTTCATCACAAAATGTGCATAGTGCCCAAGGGGTGTAAATACTTTTTTTACATACTGTAATTGAAAATCTAGCAACCCTGTCTCGAGTTATGACAACTTAAGTTATATTTGTGTACTTATTTTTCTGGACCTAAAAAAAAATAGCTGAAATATGTGTCCAAACCACTCATATTACCCATTGTTGGTAAAAAGTGAGGAAGGCATCAACCACATAGGTGGATTTAGTTAGTTTTTTCAATTTAAGATTCCGTAGTCCTTTAAAGTTGAATATTATTGTAAACCAGCATAAAGAAATTAGAAATGCCAAAGAAATTAATTTAAAAAAATCATCATTAGATTTTATATGAACTCCAAATGTGCAGTAATCAGATTTGCATCAATTCGAATATTGAAATAAATTTATCTAAATTAAAAAAATAGGGGTTTTGTGAAAGTTCTCATTGCTCACATTCCTTTTTGTGTGTATTAACATTTTAAATCCCCCTAAATTTATCTTAATCGTTTTAAAAACTCGATCAACCATGAAAGTTACTTTTTTGTTGCCTGACAGGTAGACTTCCAGGTTTGTCCAAATTACCCCCACTGTCCATATTACCCCAAACTCCCCTACCTAATTAATAAAAAGCAATTACTTTTAATTGAAAATCATAGTTATAACATATTAATAAGGAATAAGTTTTGTTAATATTTAGGGGAGAGTGGGGAGACTTGATCCCCGGGGACACTTGATCCCAAGCCTGTATCTCGTCAGCATGTGGGTAAAACAATTAGCTTTGTTCTAGAAAGTTGTGCGAAATTAACTAAAACTCATTGTAGAAAACAAAGAAAAAAATAAAAAATGTTTAGATTCAGTTACACACATTTTTCTAAAACGAGCTGCAAAAAACTTCCAAGAGATCTTTTTTCTTTGTTTTGATAAGTATAGAAAACACTCAAAAATTATTCAAAAAAATATTTTTTATACATGAATTGTTTGATAAACTTATCTACTCCAAAACCCTTACGCATTTGATGTTAAATTTATCGTCATATTATTTTTACAATCAATTGTTTAAAAAAGTGCGTTTAGGGAGACTTGATCCCTGCATTTTTACAGTCACTGGAATCAGCCTCAAGATTAATTAATTGAGCTGGGTTTTCATACATAGTTTCCTTTAGTACATAACTTACTGCAGTTTGAACCATTTTTCAAAAGTTTCGTAAACAAAAATTTCCTGCTTTTGTAAACATGCTAAATTTTGGTCTAAAAAATAATATTTTGAGTTTTTAAATATTTAACATAATAAACTTGTTATATTTTGAACACAAACGTACAGGTTTTATGTGAAATTGCTGTAACTTATAGAAAATTAAAAGTTTGGATGAATAAGAATCATTTTGCTTGAGATTTCTTCAAAATGTTGAAAGGGGGATCAAGTTACCCCTAACATTTTTAAAATACCGGTTTAATAGTAGTTTAAACAACAAGTTGCAAAAAGAAGATTTTTTCAGCACGAGTTGTACATTTATCCAACGAGGTTTACCGAGTTGGATAAATACGACGAGTGCTGAAAAAATAAAGTTTTGCATTGAGTTGCTTATAACATTTTTTGCAATTCCGAAAACGCTTATTTAATGGAATTTTATGTCAAACATTCATGTGTTTAGTAAATTCATCGTTCAAAACAAAACAATATTGAAAAATGTTACTTTTCGACACTAGTGCTGAAAAGTTCAACTTTTCAGCACCCATTTCAGTGCTGAAAAGTAGAACTTTTCAGCATTTATTTTGAAAAGTGTTGCTATTCGATTCTGTTATTTTTGGTACAGAAAAGTAGGCTATTTCGTCGTTCAAGAATGACAGGAAAAGTAACTAGTTTCACGACGGAATTGCAAAAAATATTTTTTTAAAACGCTTGGCATGATTCGAAGAGTTCATCTGATGAAATATCCTTATTAGCCAAACATAGATGAATGTTTAAGCTTTCAATTCATGCAAAAAGTTTATAGTTTTGTGAGAAATTGACAGAGTTATGTGCGATACAAAAAAAAGGGATCAAGTCTCCCCACTCTCCCCTACTAATATTCAAAATATTAGTGGTCCAATTGCCCACGACGACTCACAAATTTTGAACACGTCTTACGATTGTGATCCCAAGGTGCAACCTTGGTGACAAATTTGTGTATTGTAAAGCTTTTACCCGCCGCGGACAACACTCTTCTACAGAAGAGAGAGATGACTCAAACCAAGCAAATAGGCGACCTCCCCGATACTGACTCGGTTGGCTGGAATGGTTGGCTGGTGACAAACAACGTGCCAAGCCAAGATCAAGGTCCAACGCCCATCCAATGTTGGTGGACTCTATGGGATGGGCGTTTTGTCTCGTTTTTCTTCACTTTACACCACCGCTGCTGTGACCTTTCTCTCTCTGTCTCAGCACAAAGTGAGGTGTCACATTGAGGCACGAGGTGTCCCACCTGGAATACCTAATGAATTACGCGTTTCGAGGAAAATTTGGCATCGCTTAGTTGTACGGGTTTTTTTTTTGTTGAGAGCGCGGTCAACTTTTTTTTGGGGTATCGAAAGACGATTATGGCCAATCCGCCCGACGTTAACATGCTAATTTAAACTGGCTCATGGTCCATTGAATTGCACACTAAAGTGCAAGTTTTACGGCAGGCTCAATGACAGAGGTTGTTCAAATTTTCAGCTCTTGTATCGAAAAGTATTATTTTTCGTCACTGTTGTTGTTTTTGAGCTTATTCAACATTCGTTGCAAAACACGTTTTTCCAGCAAACGTGAATTAATTTTATTGTCTTCTCAATAATCTTTAAAACGAACAACAGCTTATTCTTCTACACACATGGTAAAATGACACAGATTTTTATTATAATTAGTGTGCTCCCTCCAATCCAGCTTGCTTAATTCAATTTAAGTAACATTTAATCGCTATTTTAATGCAATCATCGCTCCTTTTGTTGCATCTCGATTGTTCTGCTGTACTGCAACCCCTCTCCTTAATTTTAGTGACTTTACAAATGGTCCCTACAACACTTTTTTTTTGCGTTTTGCACTTTGATGAACAAACGAACGGTGTTATAATTTTGCGCCTCAACGGCGACCAATCCCCAACGCACGTAGAAGTCAAGTGTGTGTGGGCAGTGCCTTTAATCTGAGTTGAAAAGCGCGGGTTTTCTGGCGACGACGACGACGACTAACCGACCAAGTCAGCCAAACACACTCTTCGCACAAATACAGTGCTGGCTGGAAGGAAGGAAGTAAAAATTTCTGTATTTTAAAGCAATCAAATTTTTGAAAAATTAGCAAAATAACGAAATAAAATCAATCCAACTAGTTGGTTAGAATTACTTCATTATTCATTCGATTTTTTCAAAACTCATCCATATCTAAATTCATTTTAGTAAAGAATCTCAAGGCTGCAAGTTGTAAACACAAATTCATGTGTTTTTAATAATTTGAAATTTTTAAATTGAACATTTTCAGTAGCTCAGTAAGCAATTTCATTTAAACACTGAAATAATGGTGTTTAGGGAGTTTATCTGCATTATTATTATGTTACACTCTATACAAAAAAACCTTTTTTTGATTAACTCTTTTCACAAAAAGTAGAATTCCCAACAACAGTATTTTTAACATTTTATATGTTTTATTGTTTTTGGGATCAAAACAGGCGAAAACTAGATTTCTCAAAACTTGTTGAAAATGAACACAACACATTTTTTTTTAATGTAAAACCTAAATTTGCAATTGAAAAATACTAGTAAAAAGCACCTATTTTTTCTCGATTGCGAGATTCCTACTCGAAACTAAGTGTCAGAAGGTTTGATTGTTGAGGAATTGCAAACCTCTTTTTACACCTTAGCTTCCATCCACCCCGGGATTCGAACTGACGACCTTTGGATTGTGAGTCCAACTGCCTACCAGCGACTCCACCGAGGCAGGACCCAGGGAGACGACTCTTACACCTGGATTGAGCTAACGACCTAACCCTCTATAGGTTAGACCGGGGCCAAGATTTACTTCCCCGTCCGACGGAAGGCGTGATCAGACAAATCTCGTCTCGAAAAATGCCACCGGGACCCTCTGAGATCGAACCCAGGCCGACTGAGTGAAAGGCAACAACGCTTACCCTCACACCACGGTCCCGGATACAGCTTTTTTTTAGTTTTAGCCAATTGAAAGTTAATTTTAAGCCAAAAAAATATTTTTAGAATTTTTCAAACAGTGCCCATAGTTCTGAAAATAAAATCAACTGGTTGAGAATTATTTTTCTTTTATTTTTGGATTTTGAGATTTTGAGAATTAAATGAAGAAAAATTAGTTTTTTACAAACAGCCTTAATTATTTAACTGATAACAGGTTGGCAACGATAGGTCTTATTTGCATGTTAATTAAAATTTGAAAATGTGAACTTTTCTTTTATATATTTTTCCAAGATTTAATTACAAACTTGTTGCACTATTTACAAAAATCCAAAATATATTGTTTTCCCTGAATTTAACCTCCAAAAGCGAAACATAAACCTTGAAAAAAAAAAAAACATTAAAAAAAAACAAAATAAGCAATTTCGTGTTTAAATTATAAGTAATTTTTGAAAATTGTAAGAATACGTTTTTCAAATTTAAACAAACTCGAATTTTTCAAAAAAACATATCTTTGAGGAAAATTGTTTTGTCTATACTTCTCAATGGCCCAAAACATGTTTTTTTTTATCACCTCAAAAACATATTGAGAAAAAAAAGAAACGAGATTTTCAGTATTGAGTATTTCTGTCAGGGTAAACCATGTGGACACTTGGAAGGGGGGTTTAGGAACATGCTCCATACAAAAGATTTTTTTGTTTGGACAATTATACACGAGAGGGGGAGGGGAGGGGGGGGGGTTTGAGAATACCAAAAAAGTTTGTGGATGGTCCCCAGACTGTATCTTTTTTAATTATTGCTAACTTTGCTTGAAAATAATAATACAAATGACTCCTTTTCTGGTCTTCACGGAGAATTGCTTAAAAGCCAGAAAAATTTATTGAAAAAATCTTTCGACATTTTTTTTATTATATGTATCATTTCTAGGGTTAGCGAATTTTGAGGATTTCGCAAACAGCGTGAAATTCGTGAAATTTGTAAATTTCCGTGACATCCCGTGAAGTTTAACAATTTCCTGAATCATTTTTTATAAATAAGGGACCATCCATAAACCACGTGGACACTTTTTTGAAATCTCAATCCCTCCCTCCCTCCTCGTGGCCAATTTCCAAACATTTTTTTTAATGAAGTGGGACAATCCCTGTCTCCCCCCACCCCCCCCCTAAAGTGTCCTCGTGGTTTATGGGTGGTAAATAACAACACTCAACAGTTATGGCATACATAAAGCAATTCTGTGTAAATTATATATATATTTTTCAATTGGAAAGCGTAATATTAACTATTCCAATAATTTGTGTTTTTTTAAGATTCAATTAATTCTGCTTTATAAAATTGTTTTTGACCTCCCAAATGAGGCCTGCATGGCAATTTAAGATTGATTGACAATTTAATTTTTTTTTGAGATTTTTAACAAAGATTTTTTATAAGAGTCACGCTTAAATTTTAGAAGAAAATTTATAATTGACAAAAAAATAATTGAAAAAAAAAATTATAAATGGTTATTTCTGTAGTTTTAACATTAGATTTTCACGGTTTAATTTTTGTTCATGATCCATGAAATTTCTTTGCAATGTGATGTTTTGAAATTATGGTCCCCGTAAAAAATGTAATTTTTGAGCGTGAAAAATCACTAAGTCTTCATTTCCAATTTAATGCAACTAAAGCGTATTTTAACATAGCAAAAAGACTTATGATTATTTTGGAATCAATTTGATTTTTTTTAATCAGATCATCAAATTTTCCACAATTTTTTGTCAAATATTGAAGAAAGGTGAACAGTAAAAAACAATTTTCTGTATCATGAAAAATTTCATTCTCAATTGAAAAAATCAGTTGCTATTAATATTATTTTTAAAAAGAAAACTTTTGATAAATTTTGGAGAGCATGAGCATGAGTATAAGCATGTTTGACTGTCAATGAGCTGCTACATCGTTATTGACAGATCAGCTGAAGTTAAACAATGAATCAAAAATGATCAGTGAGAGCCAACCATCCATTCACTGTTTAACCTCTGAAGATCCCTACTTTATTAGTCAATACCGGCGCCCTCCCAAGAAGCCTGCAGTTCAACGAAAGGGAGGAATGTTAGTCCGATAGTTGAAGCACATTATTTTTTCGCTATATACAGTATGTAAAAAAAGTAAAAAAGGCACTATGAACATTTTGTGATGAAACATTAGCATTAGCATTAGCATTTGGAGGACGCCCCACCACCGGAAGGCTCCACAACGCTTATCCCTCTGTTTGGTCTGGTTGTGTTAGACCCTCATCCGGAACAATAATCCAACACGGGAGATACCATGTCTTCATCTTTTGGTGAGTGTGTAATACAGCCCAGGGCATAAGGGGGTCCAGGCCGGGTCCAAGCTATCCTCAGGGATATGAAGGATCGTTAGTAAACACCTATCTAAAGTGCGCAAGGACCCCTACGTCACCTTAGTGGTATAGATGTTTGTAGGGAGGTTTTGGACTCAATGTTAGTAGGAGAGGTAGAACCCTAGGATACACCTCGAAAGGCGTTGCGGGTTGGTTGTAACAGTATTCCTAATTCCAGTCTATGCTCACCAAGTCGCCATGGCCTAGTGGTTAGCATTTTGCTTACCAATCCAAAGGACGGGGGTTCGAACCCCGCCTTCGGCGACTTTGATTTTTCGTTTATATTCAGCATTTCAAGTATTTCTATGTCCTTAACTTTCTCGATGGGAGCAGATGGGAATCGAACCCAGAACCATTCGCTTACAAAGCAAACACTGTAACCATTCAGCCACAGCTGCTCCCATGAACATTTTGTGATGAAACATGTACACAATTTAAAGTTTGACAGAAACTTAGTACTACAGTATGTAAAAAAAGTATTTACACCGCTTGGGCACTATGCACATATTGTGATGAAACATCTAAACAATTTAATGTTGACAGAAACCTAGTACTACGTTTTGTTCAGAAACTTATGCCAGACATTTTGCTACAAAAAGCTCATGAAAAGATGATTTCTATAAAAAGTTATATAACAAATACAATTACGAAAATAAAAAAGGTACATAAAAGATGTGTACACCTTTCGAAAAATTAACATAAATAATGATATTTGTTGATAAATCACCATAAATCCAGTCTCCCATCTCCAAATAGGCATCCTCGACAGATAAAAAAAATAATTTGGATTGAATATAAAGTTTACTAACTACACCCAACTGGCAGTCGCATGATTGTGATGCATGGCGGCATGAAAGTATATCAAAATCTGCATGAAATCTGTCCTCATGCATTTTTTGCGATATAGGAGTATGACATTTTTGCCCGTTACCGACAATTATCGACATTACCGACGGCTTTTTGGTTGTATTTCACAAAAAAAACACTTAGCAGAACGAGGATTGAACCACCAACTTCTTGGTTATTGATCCGATACGCTACCACCGCGCCATGGACGCTTGATGAAAAGTGAGTGAAAGAGCACCAACATATGCTTCTCTTTGGAATGTTGCTCGGGGACGGGCCAGCTTTATATGTGTTGGTGAGAACTGCAGATCGCTGAAATTTTTACACGCGGGCAAAAATGATCTACGGGCTTGCTGCAAAAAATGTTATAAAATATGACATTTTCTGCAGCAAATCTAATGTTGCAGATTTTGAGATATATTTTTCCTTTGGGTGTACTTAGTATAAAAGTTTATATAACTCTGGAAATTCTATATAAAACTTATGTAAACTTAATTTTGCAAACTTTTAATTTAACTAAATGTCAATATATTACCATAGAAATGCTAAATAAACATTTTGGAGTGGGTATAACACCGTTTTGGGGGTATCTGTATCGATAGAATAGATTTTTCGTTGGAATTGGGTACCAACCCGGAATTACGTCATCGTGAAATCCGCCGGCATCTGAACCGGTCCACAATTCACAAGTCAACCTATGTGGCATCGGAAAGGGCATAAAATTTCCGATCTTTTGATACCCAAACATCTAAGTTTTATATAGAATTTTCAGAGTTATATAAACTTTTATACTAAATAGTTAGTAAACTTTATATTCAATCCAAATTATTTTTTTAATCAGTCAAGGATGCCTATTTGGAGTTGGGAGACTGGATTTATGGTGATTTGTCAACAAATAACATGATTTATGTTAATTTTTCGACAGGTGTACAAACTTTTTTTGCACCTTTTTTATTTTCGTAATAGTATTTGTTATAAAACTTTTTATAGAAATCATCTTTTCATGAGCTTTTTGTAGCAAAATGTTTGGCATGTGTTTCTGAACAGAACGTAGTACTAGGTTCCTGTCAAAATTTTTTACATGTTTCATCACAAAGTGTGCATAGTGCCCAATGGGTGTAAATACTGTTTTTACATACTGTAAATACTTTTTTAACATACAGTTTTTGTTGATACCGCTTGAGGCCGTTGAATCCACAGCATCTCCTCCAAGCAACACGTGATTATTATTTTTTTTTGTTAGTAGGATAAGGTATTGGCTTTTCGATGCCTCCCGATCACGATGCTATGGAGGGACTTTCATAACAGACCCGTCGGCGAGCCTTCTGAGCAACGAAGCTATGGGAAGGTCTTTCTGGTTAACATGCAACATCTCTCACATACAATTATTTTGCTCCACTATAAACTCGAAGATCCAAAATGTCAAGAAAGCACGTTTCCCTACCGCCCGCAAGCGACACACACAATTCGCGACAAAAGGCACACACAAAAAATCACTTTTCACTCCGAATATTTTTACGACCACGCGTTCCCTTTACAAATTATGCACTCACCCCATACAAACAGCAACACAAAAGCACACAAAACAATTAACCTGAATAATCACGACTTCGCGTCTCACTTCCAGCGCACCAATCTAAAAAAGGATACTTTTGATAAATTTTGGATACATAAAATAAAAAAATAAATCAATGTTTTTGTATTTTATTAGCTATGATGGATTTGTCAGCTGCGTTGTAATGAAATAAAAACAAATATTTAAAAATACAAACTGAAACAATTTTTTGGGTCCAATTTTACAAGCTTTACAATCCCACCGAAAAAATCTAGGGAAAAGAGTAGTTTATGCAACAGGTCGCAAGAAGAAGAGACTGATATCAGTTACAAGACCATAACAACCTGCCCATAGCATTGTTGCTTGGAAGGCATAGCCAAATTTAATTTCGCTTGATTATGGCATTCCTGATATCTACTCATAATCGTTCTGATTTGGTATTTTGACAGCAATAGCATGGTGCATGGTTTGGCGATGTCACCGAATTTCAGCTTGATCAAAAAAAGTTAATTAATATTTAAGACCTTTTTGAAAGATTCAAGAAAGATACTTCTAGAACTCTCCCAACTTTTAACACAAACTCCAACCTCAAAGAAGTGACTCTTTCAGCCGGAAGTGTACAACCACACGCTTCAACCCAATCGAGCGGGCGCTCAATGATGGCGAACGCGTAAATATGCCCATATTTGTCCACTTGCTCACTCATACATCGAGCTGCTCGTCACATCACAGCGCCATCACCACTGACTGTGCGCGCGCGCGCAGAGACAGGAAGGTCCAGTTCCCATATTCTGCATCAAGCCCGCGACTTGAACGCGCGAATACGGCCGACTAGGCGACGAACCGAGCTGTGTTTACTCGCGTGATTCCGTCACCGTCCGTCACCCTGTTCAAGTCGCGTTCGAAACGAAAAAAAAGTGCGGGTTTGAGATTTTTGAAGGTTTCTTTTTTTTCGGGATTTCGGGAGGAAGTTAATGCGATTGATCGAAATTTTCCTAACCTCTTTCGCAGATGTAACACCGCGTTTGGCCGTGACCAAAGGCGCGAAGGAGGAGTTTGCTGACAGTTCGGACAACGAACCTGGATTAGAATCGATCGATCCGTATGGAGTGACCGCAAAAGGATTGACACGTTCCGGACGATTTTGGATAAGAATTCCGGGGGCCAGTGAAGAATGAGAGTGGGTGCAGATCAATCATACTTAGTGTTGGCTAGAATCACGGTGTGTAACGATCGTGTGGAAAATAAAAATAATAATAAAGAATAAATAATTGTAGGAAAAAAAATCTACACCCCAGAAGTTGGTCATTGGTCAGTGGGAAGTTCTAGAAGAGAGAGAAAAAAAAACATCGAAGATCAATCGTCAACTCGCGATGGCTTGAAGAATCCAGTTCTGGTCGAGAACTGGAGCCGTGAATACGTGTGACAAAGTGACACGGAAGCCGAGGTGCTCCGCGATAGTTGTGAAACGTGAAATAGTGAAAAACGACGAAGACGACGACGAACCCCGCACACTCCTCTGGATTTATGCACGTGTGCACGTGCGTCGAACGAGTGACCGTGCGTGAATCGAGAAGTTGAGTGACAGAGAGAGAGAGAGGGAGAGCAAGAAAAGCTTCAAGGAATAGTGAAATAGTGAAAAGGTGTGCGAAGAAAAGGGTGCGACGGAGATACGCTGGTTTTAGAACGAACGGTGAGTAGATTGAGGCGGTTTATTACAGGATGAATAATGAGTTTGGCACACAAAGCTTGACAGGGATTTACATTAATCGTCGTTTGATTATATTATTTTTGTAAATTGTTTAATTAAGCTTTTGAAAATTAAGTTAAAGCCCATAAAAATATGTTTTATTTAGCCCAGTCGCAGAAAATGTATTTTATTTTATTCATTTTGACCGTAGAAGATGGTTGAATCTTGCTTTGATATTAAATTCAATAAAATGTAAAATGATACAACAGAAGCAAATTAGCGAAAACATTCTAGCTTTATTAGTCGATTATTAAAAGAGCAGTTCAGTAAATGAGAATACGCGTGCCCTACATTTTGTTTCAAAAAATGTATAGAGCCCATCCATGATCCAGGAGGATTTTTTTTGAAAATTAGGAGATTTTTTTTTGTGTCGCATTCAAATTAAGTGAAGATTTTTTTAGTTTTAATGAAGCATAAAAAGTAGTTTTTGTGATTTATACATAGGATTTTCAGAGTTATTTATACAGTTTTAAAGTTCCGCGAAATTTGCGTGAAATTTAGTGTTTTGAAATCCGCGAAATTTGCAATTTTCGAGCGTGAAAAATCACTAAGCCTAATGATCAGGTTTAAAAATGCGATAATATTTACAATTCGTTCAAGTCTATGTCATGACATATTCGTACATGTTTGAAGAAATTTTATTTAAAACTTTGTTTTATTGATCAATTCGACTTTTCTAAACGTCCTAATTTAAACATTGCGGTAAAATTAATGAACTTTGTAGAGTTTTTCAAAAACCTGAAAATTCTCTCACAGTAAACTATTTTTGAAATTCATCAGTAGACAATCAATTTGAATTTTGAACTCATCTCAGTTCAGCGTCTGCTGAAAACATTTGCTAGTAAAATTTTATTTACACTGAAAAAATATCCTGGTGCCTTCGGTTAGTAAAATAAATTATCTTATATCAAGCCAATACGTCCGACTGAAATGCGGTTGAAGGCAATCTTATGAGATAGGTATATGGAGGGCTTTCCGATGAAACTGTTCGAGACGGAACAATCAAGTGCTACATAAAAAAATAGCCAAAAACCATTTCAAAATGGTCAAAAAACCAAGATTTTTCATTTTTTTTTAAACTGCAGTGTTTTCAAAAGGACAAGACTTAGGAACACGGTCAATATTAACATTTTTATATACAATTGTCTGCAACACCAATTATCGCAGTGATTTTGACGTTTAGACCACTTTTTCAAATCAAATTTTGGTAAATAATTGTGGTTTTTTTTCCTTAAAGAGAGTTGCTTCATCCTGCATTTTTTGTGGTGCTTTTTTTTAAATGTTAGTCTATCTACAAAATAAATTGAACGGAAAAAAATCGTAAGCTAACTTTAAATTCATTTCACAAACCATAAATTTGAAAAATAAAACCCGTAGAAATGGCGTGTATTTTTCTTTCAGTGTATTTTTCAGAAAACCAAAAAAACCTACAAGATTTTCTTTGACCTCGTTTTGATACAAACGTTGTAACGGCTTCGAGATACAGCAATATATAAATAACTTGCGCCCTTTTCGAATGTCAAATGCACGATGAGTATCAAACTTACATTTAAACTTACTACACTATCAAAAAATGTGTTTCTGAGTTGAGAGGATTTAATTTCAATAATGGAGCAATTCTAGTCCAACACATGAATTTAGTAAATACTTTTACGCGACCCTCTTCAATTTCAAATAAAATTTGTAGAGTTATTAAATTGTTATCCAAGGCTTACATAAGGAATTTTTGGTATATGGAGCCAGTTGCACTCGAGATAGCGTTTTAGATTGGCTTAGGTTATTTAAATAAGTTAGTACTCCGTAGTTAAAATATTGATGCAAAAGCGGTCAAATTGTGTTGAACATTTAATGAGCTTTCAAAAAAAAATACACTGAAAAAAACCCTATTTCTACAACATGTTTTTGATTTTTAGTAAATTTTTAAGGTGATCTAACGATTTCTGTTCACTCTATTTGTTTGAAACATTTGCTTAAGATGTTGCAAAAAACCTCGCGCAAAAATACAGGGTGGTATAAATGACTCGAAAGGTGATCTATTAGAAAGTTTTATTTCAAAATGTTCTTAATGTGCGAAATTCGAAAACTCGAGGAAATCGAAAAATTATGAAAAATGGGGTTTGGCCATTTTTGACAATTCCTATAAATAAAGGCAATTTTCATCAAAATCTTGATAAAAAGTGATTTTGTTGAACTAAAGGCGGTTAATTTAAAATGAATTTCTTCCTTATGGCGCTTACGTCACATAGTCAAATCAATGAAAACTTTGTTAGGGTCCTTAAAGCCCTGAGTAAATTTTTATGTGCATCGGTAAAAAACAAGCTTAAAACCATTTCTGACTTTTGGTTATTTTAAAGCAAAAAAAAATAAAAAATGACAAGGCAACCTTTTTTCGATGGAGAAACTATGGTCCACTTGGAATGAGCTGCCAAGTAGGAACTTTTCTGTCAAAAGGTCCGCGAGGTTAATTTATCAAAATGAATTTAAAAATCAATTTTAAACTCTTTGTTATCGTAAAAAATGTGATTTTACTCAGAAAATAGGCTTTATCGCTGTGAAAAATAATAGCAGCAATCTTAGCTTAATTTTAGGACCCAATTGCCATAATAAAAAATGCAAAAGATTTTAAAACATACAAAATGCTGTCAATATAGCTGAAACAGCGGGGTATGTGAAAAAATTGA
Organism: Culex quinquefasciatus; assembly: GCF_015732765.1. Taxonomy (NCBI): domain Eukaryota; kingdom Metazoa; phylum Arthropoda; class Insecta; order Diptera; family Culicidae; genus Culex; species Culex quinquefasciatus. Next base: position 107,776,923 of record NC_051861.1, read on the forward strand.
GTTTTATAGGGAATTTAAAAAAAATCGTCATTTTCCATTTTTTTGGCACTGAAATGACAAAACTAATTGATAAAAAATCTAAAAATTTCAGATTTAAGTTACTTATAAGATAATGGTATTGGTGCCAAAATTTTCTAAGATGGCTTTTGAGAGAAATTCGTAAAAACATCAGGCAAAAACAGTAATTTTCTCAACTTTAACATGCTGCAAATAGAAAATAACGACTTCCTGGATCAATATGAATACAGAACATTATTGGTAGGACTCCTATGATTTTGTAGTGAAAAACGGGGCCATCTTAGCACATTTTTAATGGTTTCAGAACCAAATATGATATTTTCTTTGAAAACAGTTAGTCGCAAATCACGAGCTCTAAACGATGTTTAGGAATTTTTCGTTGTATGGAAACATTTTTCCTGAGGCAAAAACCTGGGTGATGAATAGAGAGAATGCGTAACGTGATTTTTGAATGATCCCACTTTGTTTACATCTTCAAAGTAAGAGGCTGTTCAAGCACAAGCATGACTTTTATTCTTACTGGCAAATGAGCTGTTTTATCATCAGTAGTATGTGATTTATTTTGTCTAGTATTTGACATTTTTGCTGGAAAATTGTCGCAATTCGATCGGTTAGAAGAGATTTTTCTTTTTTACGATAAACAGATAAATTCCCTGGCTGATTTTGGAATCCTGCAGCTCTTCCTGGTCCAGCAAAAAAAACATCGATAATTGTAGCAAAGCTGATCCAACAAACAGAGAAGATTTTCACTAAACCAGGTTTTCAAACAGAATCAAACAATAAAGACAGCTTCTGGATGGATACAACCGCATCAACTCCATAAACAACTTCCATTCATAATTATAAAAAATTCTCGCCTTCAACTTTCTTAAGATTTCTTGACTTCAACTCCAGGTCCTCAAAAGCCACACATTTTTTATTCTTGCAAAACAAGACCATTTTAATGATCGATAACAATACTCTCTACTTTCGGCGAACAGCAAATTGGTTCCACTTTGACAGTTCAAAATTGAGGCCGTTTTGCGAACCACTTTTCAGCACCCAGGCAAAAACCTATAGAAATCCGGGGGAAAAAAAAGAAGCCAACTAAACGTAACTTACCACAATTTAAAGAAGGAACAATACTATGTTAATTAACGACACACGTCTTCATTGCATTTCAATTAAAAAAATCAGTTACAAAATCGTGCAACATTCTTCTGCTGCAAGTACGCATGATTTTCATGTAACACGTTAACGATTACACGCCGGTACTATTCGCAAACGCACATAATTAAGGTCCTCCTGCCTTACTAACCTGCAGCGTGTTGACTAATGAATACGATCGGTTTGATTTATGAAACCCTCCAACCCGCCAATCTAACAGGCAATAAGGCCGCCGGCCACCGGCAAGTGCGTGTCCGTTATTGAGTAATCACGGTTTATGATACCCTTTTTTTCCTATAGTGCTGTCAGCAGAATGTCGATATAACAGCGTGGTTCAAAGCGAGAATGTTCAAAAAGTCACACCTCCGAACCTGCGTATGATAACCAACGCAAGCAAGCCTTGAAATCGCGGTGTCGTTGACGGGTCAGAATTTTTGCTTTCGAAATTGCGGAAAAAAAACAACGTTCCGGTGTTGCTCATTTGTACTTAGGGGGGAGACACGTGGTCGTTCACCGGTTCAATCGGTTCGGCGACGACGTTTTGTTATTTACCTTGCTGCGGTCGTAAATTTAAACGAGATTCGGTAGTTTGAACTACCTTTTTTTTGTTGCTGTCGGTTCCATTTTGAGTATACGCATTGATTTATTTTTTTTTTTCGAACAAACCAGATACAATTTAACGCCACCTGATTTGGTCGAATTCCACGGTAGCAGCACCATAAAATCTTTGCTGTCCGGTATGCTGTGGTGCTAAGGAAGGTTAGGCGTTTTCTCAGGTAGAATATTTTTTTAAATCAGCGATTCTCAACCCTGCCATGTTAATCAAGTAGGCCGGTAGTTTATTTTATATTTTTATAAAAAAAACCTAAATGCATAAATTGTAATTTGCAAATAAACCTGCAGTTGCCATAACTCCTCTGTACTAGTTAGGGCTGCAGGGTCGGGTACCTCCAAGCGACTTTGAATCCATACTTTGATGGCAACTCCGACTCTGGATGCAGGATATGACGTCGACGACGACTTCAGCTCTCCAAAAATACCCGACTTCACAGATTCCGACTCCAAGTGAAAGTTGCTGAAAATTAGCTGAATCCGATGCCGTCTCCGAGGTCTCACTCCAGCTCGAACTTCAACGTCAGCTCCGACTTCCTCGCTCTGTGAAAATAATAACAGTTTTTGTTATTCACATTTCAAAAATTCTCAATGAATAAATCATTTCCCTTAGAGGATATAACAAACTAAAAAAACAACTTTCAAAAGTTAATTTTATCAGATTATTTTAAGCTTTAGGACCCCATTACATGGTCAAATAAATGGCCACGATTAAATTGGTCAAAATTATTCCATAGTTCTAGCCAATTTTAGTAAAGTCCCTTAGGGGGTATATCAAAAAATAAAAAAACAGCTTTCAAATTTTCAACTTTTTAGAATAATTTTAGCTTAAGGACCCCATTTCATGACCAAAATAATGACCCCGACGAAATTTGACAAAATTATACCAAAAATCTAATCATATTAAGCAAAAAAATAACAGATTGTGTTATGGACACTTCAAAACTTTTTCATTTGTGCGATTTATGGTAATTTAATTTCTAAGTCAGAATAGCAAACGAATAACAAATCTTGTTATTAGGAGAGTTTTTGAAATGTATAACATTTCCTCTTATTATCGTGTTAATAAACATTTTCAGTATAATATCACTTCAATACCAAATCTTGTTCTTTTATCAGAAACTGTTATTATTTTTTCTTCTTGAAGTTGAAGTTAAGAATAAAATAATAACACTTTTTGGTATTTTAACAGGATTTGTTATTGAAATATTATTAATTTTGTTATTACCGTCTGCCCGGGATAACTAGGGTTAGTGATTTTCACGATTTCGCGGATAGCTAATAAAATTTACCAAATATTTTATCCAGAAAGGTTTGAATTGTAAACTTTGTGTTCAAATAAAAATCTGATAATAACTTTCTGAACTCTTGAGTTGAATGCCGGCCCGGATAATCTTCAAGGGCATTCTCTTGAGGGGAACTGGGAAAGATTTACTTTACTTTTACTATTATATCCATCAAATGATCACAACATACGAAAAGTAAGATAGTTGTTAGGCAAATGCAATTTTTTAATGTTTTCGTCTCCCTCCCTTTCAAATAAAGCAGAAAAATTAACAACAGAAAACAAATATGCATTTTTCTGCATCACTTTCAGAACGATTGGGCTCGTTTTAAATGATTTTGAAAATCAATGTAATTTCCAATGTGTAAAGAGTATTTTCGGGGTCAAAAATATAAAAAAAAAAGTTTGAAAATTGAATTTACGAGTCAACGTTTCGTATTTTTGATCCAGCCCAAACATGCTAAATATGATTATCAATGCAGAAACTGCATTACAGATTGTTTTCAGTTTGACTTCTATTTTGATTAAAATTTTGAAGTTTTTTGAAAAAAAATATTTTTGACTAGTTTCGGATGAAAGTGCATCGATTTAATTTCAAATTCCAAGCTTCCAAGTGCTTTAAAACCACGGCTACGTCACGACTGTCATCCACATATAATGCGAGTGAAGTCAAAATCGAACCAAGATCGAACCAAGTTTTAAGCGCGTTGCTTTTGAAAATGTCGTATGCGCATCGAACATAAATCACAAAACTAAAAACCTTATTTAAGTTTAATATAAGTTTTTTTATATGTAATTAATCTCAGGGGACAACTAGGAGAACTACATTTACTTCCGTCAAGCACCTAATGTTGACAGCTAGTTTAAAGTTTGTTTGACTGAAATTTAATAAGTATTCCATTCATTTCAATCCAACGGTCAGGAAGAATGGCACTAATTTTATTTTATTTCAAGGTAACTGAAGATATTAAGATTTTTAGTTTAGTTTACTGAGTTTGGTTGTATTGTATCGTCAAGTAGAACTTTGTTTTATTGATCTAATAAATGTAAAATGTAGAAAAAATTACGCAATAATTGAAATTATCTCGCAAATATATGCAAAAGATAAAAAAAAATCTGGCAAAAAATAATTTGAGAACAAAATTTATATATTTATTTCATACGACCTTTTCAAAAACCACGCGTAAACAATATTGACAGCGCCTCTGGCGGGGACTTCAGGAAACTGCATGTGTGTCAGATCCTTGTTTAAAACCTGATGTCAACATTCAGACTGAAATCCTGATTCGCCCGTGATAACGGTATTGCACATTTCTATTCAATTAGTTGAGTATTTTGTTCAAAATTTTTTCAAAAGGAGATACATTTTAATGTTATTCATCATTTCAATTAGATTATTAGATTATTCATGTCGTGGCAAGCTTTTAAAGTTACCGTTAAATTCTTGTTTAATAAATTAAAAAAGCTTAATGACTTGGTAGAAGTAAAAAATAAGATTAACATTCGTTTTGTGCTCAGAATTTTTTTTGTGACATTGATTTCTTGAGATTGGAGTGATCAAATCTACTTAGAAGGTTCAATATTCGGACATTTGTCCTACATCAAAGACATAGTTTCTGCTTTTACGCATCAACATATATTTCAGGGGTGCGGTGTAAACAAATTGAACAAATTGAACGGCGGGCAAACAAACAAAACGATGATGTCACTGCCAGCATAGCCATAAATTACACGCTTCTGAATGGTTGCAGCAGCTCATTATTATTCAATGGATCTGGATGGCATCATCATAGCAAGCCAAGATAGCAACGGAGTCAGCATCATTTTTCATCGCGATGTCAACGCCATCCAAGTGTGCGGCGATGCATTCGATTCGACCCATCTGCGCCGAAAAACCGGTTCCTTTGCTCAAGTTTACAACTCCTCTCCTGTCACAGTTTATTGCTCTTTCGGGCACAATCTGCAGATTTTACGATGACGGCGGCCAGTGATCATGACTGGGTGCTTTTTTTTATTTATGTTGGATTTGCTCGGTTGTACTGTGGGGTTGGGAAGCATGTTTCGAGAAATAAACACAACTCACTAAGATCTTTCAAGTCTCCTGAACCTGGGTTGAGGACGTGAAACACGACTTGAGAAGCCATCGCCGCCGCCGCCGCCACAACAACTTTCCATATCGGGATGTAGGACAATGAACGACAAAGGACGTCCGGTTGATGAGGGAGGGTTTAATGTACCCTTTGCAGTTTGCTGTCCGGTATTGGGCTTATTCCGGGGGTAGAATGCAGACTGGATTTCGCCATGTTAAGTGATGATTGTCTAAGCCCAATTTGCCAAGGAATTGATCATTTGGAATAGAACCAACTAAACCTGAACAAGATTCTCACCACCATGACCATGCAACCATCAATGCGGCCGCTCTCATCTTTGTCGCGCACTTAGGACCACTTTTTAAGGGGATAAGGGAAAATCTCCACTGTATTCCCAAATAATTTTCGCTTGGAGTTGGACGGTTTTTGGGAAGGTCTAGGATATGCGTAAGTACAAGGTAGAATTGTTTTATACAAATCATTCATTTTGATTCTTAAATGTTTAATGTTGTTTATTGCAAGTTTGTCGCTGACATGTTAAGCCACAGTTTTAAAACTATTCAGGTATTCAACGGACATTTGATGCATTCCATAAAACAACTATGACAACAGCCTAGAACTTTGCGGAAAGAAACGAACAATTACATCTCGTTGTAATTCGAGTCCCTCAACCTGCTCCCTGTCAGCCAGCCCCCGCCAATCAAGCTCAATCAAAATACCAGCTGTCCAGTGCGCTGTGTCTAAGAACAATTATCGCTCAATGAAAAATCACTTTCGTTCAGCACGATAAACTTTTCCTCCTGACCACACACAGCCAGAGTCGGCGATTAACCGTATATATTGGCAGTTTCCATAAATTTTGAACTTCACTTCCCCGTTGTCACTCAGCAAGTGTGCCTTGATAGAAGAACGATTACGGGCGAATCGCGCCCGATTCAATTCGCACAAATCCATAATGGATGATTCCTGCGGCGCGGGAGGGGAATTAATGCTCTGTGAAAAATAAGACTGTCCGAGTGCGCGCGGTCTCTCTAATCGCGGGTTTAATCGCGATCGCAAACCATTAAGCAAACACTCGGGGAGGGCGAAAGAGCGCGGAAAGAATGATGTGTCGCGGGGAAGCAGTTAATTGTTGGATTGGATTAAATTATTAGTGGAGTACCTACCTACCTGTGATGCTTCTTGGTATGAAGTGAGAATCTGGTGAGGTAAGGTGTACTTGACGACAGAGGTTCTCTTATCATGGTGTCTATATATTATTTTGGCCATTGCAAATTTTATGTCAGGTATTTTTCCCCACCCAGGAATAATAAATAATAATAATCGCAAACAAATCTTTTTCGCTTGCGAGCTTTCTTTATCCGCAATTTCGTTTGATGATGATTCATCCATCGCTGCCCCCACATATTCCTTCAAAATTATTTTAATAAATCAGGGAAATAAAAAAATATAAAAAAAATGTTTTGGACCACAAATCGGAAATAGACGTCAAAATAAAAAAAATGTAAATTTTTGATAGTAACAGATCTGCACCCAACTGGCAGTCGCATCATTGTGATGCATGGCGGCATGAAAGTATATCAGAATCTGCATGAAATCTGTCCTCATGCATTTTTTGCGATATAGGAGTATGACATTTTTGCCCGTTACCGACAATTATCGACATTACCGACGGCTTTTTGGTTGTATTTCACAAAAAAACACTTAGTAGAACGAGGATTGAACCACCAACTTCTTGGTTATTGATCCGACACGCTACCACCGCGCCATGGACGCCTGATGAAAAGTGAGTGAAAGAGCACCAACATATGCTTCTCTTTGGAGTGTTGCTCGGGGACGGGCCAGCTTTATATGTGTTGGTGAGAACTGCAGATCGCTGAAATTTTTACACGCGGGCAAAAATGATCTAATGTTATAAAATATGACATTTTTTGCAGCAAATCCAATGTTGCAGATTTTGAGATATATTTTTCCTTTGGGTGTGTGATAATGTTTAAAGATTTAAATTTCACTTGAAATTCATTATTTGCCCTTCCGTCGACCTCAATCAAAACCGAGTGACAAAAACAAAAAAAAACATTTATCCTGTTTTCAGTTTTTGTGACATCTAGGGGAAATTTACCCATTTTCGTCACACTAAGCCTTTCGAATTATTATCATCATTTTTGCAGTTCCGCTATTCAAACAACATTTCCAGATACATATTTAAAAAAAACTTTTTGAAGGCTGTAACTCATGTTCATACCTGACAATTTAAGTGGATTTACCATGATTTACACTACCTATTTAATTCAAATTTTAGTTAACCTCCAAAATCAAATGGCATTTTTTCGATCGTTTTTCAAAGTTTTTAAATATCATGATTAAAAAAGCAACACTGCTAAATATTAATTGCTCTTGCTCTGTCATTGCTCAAAAGCTGTATTTTCAGATCCTCTAAAACAAACAAAACATAAATGTTTTCAAAAATAATGTGTGTTTTAGTACGAAAAAATGAGACACGGTTCAGGATTAACAATGACTTCACTTTATTCAGACACGTCCTTTCAGGTTCGTACTCGCGACAAGAATGAATGTATAGAAAGAGAGAAAAAAAAAACGAAACTATTGGCACTACGCCCCCCGGGGCATGGCCTTCCTCTAACGTGGGATTTCTGCTCCAGCGCCTCTGACGAGACAGGAGAAACCGGGACCGACGTTTTACTTCACCATCCGATAGAAGCTCAGTGGATAAGGCGGGAATCGAACCCGCGTCTCATAGGCCCCCAAAACCAAAGCTAAAAACTCGATTCGCCACCTACATTCGAGTAGGAGAACTATGGTGCAAGGTTACGTTTACGTTTTTGCGTGATAAGTGCAAAGGGAAGTGAAAACAATTTTAAGGTTTTTTAAAAGAAAATTGATCTTTTCGAATATAATAAAGTTAACAGGAGGTAAGAAATTAAAAGTTCTATCGATTGACTTTTTGATTTTTTTTCTAAGTTGCCATTTTCATTGAAAATTCTGAGATCCGGATTGAAAACTCGAGAATGAGGTTAGATTGCTAATTTTGAAAATCATTCCAATTACCATTTTTCAAGCAGAGCTTTGCTTCTATGATAGAAGTGACTTTAAAAAATATTTGTCCGCTTGAATAATCTACATTCTCAATTGATTAGTTAGGTTTAGGTTGATTAAAACATTCCCTTATTTTGAATCAGATAATGAACAGGTTAAATAGGCCATCACAAAAATATTTGTGTTTATATCAATTAACCTACTTATTTCTTACCTGAAAATGGTATAATTGGCTATTAATGTCGACTTTATGATCAAATAAAACAATTTCAAATTTCAAACCAATTTACTCGCTGTAGTTTTTAATGAAAACATCACCCCAAGTTTCAGCGCCCTCTAGTGGGGGGTAATTCTGACGTTTGATTGCCTATAGCATCATCGGGATCGGCAGCCGAAGCCGCTACCCCTGCGCCACGAGACCCACCCAGAACCCCAGACCCAGAAAGAGAGAGGAAAGATGAATGACAGTTGGAGAAGGGAAGCGTCCACGAAAGGCGTGACGTGGGATGTACATGAAAACCGTAACATAATATAACAATGTGTTTGAGCAAATCGTTTTTTTGTGTTAAAATGTGAAATTTAAAAATTAGTTATCTTTTTGCCGAAGACTTGTCAAAATCTTTTTAATGTAATTTTACCTGAAGCAAGGCCGTTGCAAATATTTTTTGAAGTTTATGTCCCTCGACTTTGATCGAAGTCGAGGGGGGCAAAAATAAAATAAAAAAGCTAAAATTGAAATTACAGGCCACGGGGTCAACATGTTTCGTTTTTTTTCGTTTCGTTTCGGGGTCAACATGTGAATAAAAAAGGTGTTTTAAAATGCATTATACACCTGTCCAGTTGTTTTGCAATCATTTGATTTCCAAAATTTCTAAATACTGACGAAAATTTTATTTTTGCATAAAAAAAAAAGTTTTTGCGGTGCTGTACATTGAAATTTCATAAAAGTTCAAAATATTTTTAAACGAGTCCAAACATATTAAATATGATTATCAAAGCAGAAAAAGGCATTTAAGACTGTTCTCAGTTGATAAGACTTCAATTTCCATTGAAACTTTGATATTTTTTTGAAAAAATATTTTTTTGCCCCCTGATTTTTCGGACCAATTTTGAAGGGTGGCGACATACACTTTGAAAAATATTTGTATAAAAAATAATTACATACAAACTGACGAAAACTTCACCTCATTGATGTCATTTTAAATAGTTTCTGATATCAAATTTCACTATTTTGCAACAAATTTTGTCAGGCAGATTTGTGGCACAAAGTCTTACGGAAAAAAGTGAGATTTTACAAACGAAACTTGCAAATTTGCATTTATTATGTAACTGAAATTATCACACATTAACATAGACAAAATTATCTAGAAAAGGTTATTATCTGACAGATGCTACACAAGGCTGTATTATCAAAATCGATTTTCTAGCACAGCACTTTTTCATTTCCTTTTGGGGTCCTAAACAACTCCTCAAAGTTTGGGAACGATTGGTTTAGTTCTTACTTTGCGCAAAGCGATTCAATTTTCCGTATAGATTTGTATGGGAAACCCCATTTTTTTGGATTTTGATATTTATAAAATCTACGCCTCATGCTGTACTAAAACCGGATTCATATTCGGATGCTCTGGAAGATGCTCTACAACTTTCTCGAAGAGAGTATGGTGCTAGCTTGCCCCTGAAAGAAGATACATATAAATCTCAAGCATCCTTTAATCTTAGCTCGCAAAAAAAATGAGTTCAAATCCCTATTGAAAAGTTCCAGTATCAAGTCAATTGTCACCAGATTTATAAGAAATAATAATTAAAATAATTATTTAAGTTTTCGAAAGACATATTTCTTATTTAAAATTCTCAGAAATGATTTTCCAGTTGAAGAATAATAATAATACAAATATTAATAATTGATATTTAATTAAATATACTTTTTGTCGAACCATTCCACGGTTTGTTTCGTAGAACAAACTTGAGATAAAAAATTCGGCAAGTCCGATATTTGGCACCACGAAAGAAGAGCTCTTTCTTTGGGGGGACTAAGGCACCTTGCTTATTTTTTTCGATTTTCTGCATATGGTAAAAAAAAAGACCTTTCCAACGAGTTCAAAAGATTGAAGATCTGACAACCTTATCAAAAGTTATGCGCACTTAAGTGTTATTTATGAACTTTTTAGAGACCGGATCTTATATATTTCGATGAAAACGTTGTCCGGATCAATCATGCAACCTAATGTTGGATAGGTAATCAAAAGACCTTTCCAAGTTCAATAGATTGCAGATCTGACAACCCTATCAAAAGTTATAAGCACATAAGTGCCCTGAATTATGAAGATCTGACTACCCAATCTGATGGTATGAATAATGAATCAAGTTGATAGAACACTGAAGGGTCCGCCCTTTTGTATCTATTTTGGATAGCATTACCCTCTGAATGTGAGGAAGGCACCAAACACCTAAGGGTGGATTAAGTAACGTTTTAAATTATAAATTTGTTACAAAAATATCACAAGTACCTTAACGGCTTTTGCAATTGTGAACACACTTTGCTAGAAATTTAGTCAAAATAAAACCTTTACAAAAAACTAACTTAATCCACCTATGTGGTTGATGCCTTCCTCACTTTTTACCAACAATGGGTAATATGAGTGGTTTGGACACATATTTCAGCTATTTTTTAGATCCAGAAAAATAAGTACACAGATATAACTTAAGTTGTCATAACTTGAGACAGGGTTGCCAGATTTTCTATTATGTGGAATCGTTGGAAAGGTCTCTTGATTACCTAACCAATGATGGGTCGGATGATGGTTCCGGACATCGTTTACATACATTTAAGTGAGATCCGGCTTCAAAAAAGTACATAATCATCACTTAAGTGGTCATAACTCGAGACAGGGTTGCCAGATTTTCAATTATGTGAACTCGTTGGAAAGGTCTCTTGATTACCTAACCAATGATGGGTCGGATGATGGATCCGGACATCGTTTACATACATTTAAGTGAGATCCGGCTTCCAAAAAGTACATAAATATCACTTAAGTGGTCATAACTCGAGACAGGGTTGCCAGATCTTCAATTTTGTGGACTCGTTGGAAAGGTCTCTTGATAACCTAACCAATGATGGGTCGGATGATGGTTCCGGACATCGTTTACATACATTTAAGTGAGATCCGGCTTCAAAAAAGTACATAAATATCACTTAAGTGGTCATAACTCGAGACAGGGTTGCCAGATCTTCGATGTTGTGGACTCGTTGGAAAGGTCTTTCGATTATCTAACCAACGATGCGTCGGATGATGGTTCCGGACATCGTTTACATACATTTAAGTGAGATCCGGCTTCAAAAAAGTACATATATATCACTTAAGTGGTCATAACTCGAGACAGATTTGCCAGATCTTCAATGTTGTGGACTCGTTGGAAAGGCCTCTTGATTACCTAACCACCGATGGGTTGGATGATGGATCCGGACATCGTTTACATGCATTTAAGTGAGATCCGGCTTCAAAAAAGTACATAATCATCACTTAAGTGGTCATAACTCGAGACAGGGTTGCCAGATTTTCAATTATGTGGAATCGTTGGAAAGGTCTCTTGATTACCTAACCAATGATGGGTCGGATGATGGATCCGGACATCGTTTACATACATTTAAGTGAGATCCGGCTTCAAAAAAGTACATAAATATTACTTAAGTGGTCATAACTCGAGACAGGGTTGCCAGATCTTCGATGTTGAGGACTCGTTGGAAAGGTCTCTTGATTACCTAACCAATGATGGGTCGGATGATGGTTCCGGACATCGTTTACATACATTTAAGTGAGATCCGGCTTCAAAAAAGTACATAATCATCACTTAAGTGGTCATAACTCGAGACAGGGTTGCCAGATTTTCAATTATGTGAACTCGTTGGAAAGGTCTCTTGATTACCTAACCAATGATGGGTCGGATGATGGATCCGGACATCGTTTACATACATTTAAGTGAGATCCGGCTTCCAAAAAGTACATAAATATCACTTAAGTGGTCATAACTCGAGACAGGGTTGCCAGATCTTCAATTTTGTGGACTCGTTGGAAAGGTCTCTTGATAACCTAACCAATGATGGGTCGGATGATGGTTCCGGACATCGTTTACATACATTTAAGTGAGATCCGGCTTAAAAAAAGTACATAAATATCACTTAAGTGGTCATAACTCGAGACAGGGTTGCCAGATCTTCGATGTTGTGGACTCGTTGGAAAGGTCTTTCGATTATCTAACCAACGATGCGTCGGATGATGGTTCCGGACATCGTTTACATACATTTAAGTGAGATCCGGCTTCAAAAAAGTACATATATATCACTTAAGTGGTCATAACTCGAGACAGATTTGCCAGATCTTCAATGTTGTGGACTCGTTGGAAAGGCCTCTTGATTACCTAACCACCGATGGGTTGGATGATGGATCCGGACATCGTTTACATGCATTTAAGTGAGATCCGGCTTCAAAAAAGTACATAAATATCACTTAAGTGGTCATAACTCGAGACAGGGTTGCCAGATTTTCAATTATGTGGACTCGTTGGAAAGGTCTCTTGATTACCTAACCAATGATGGGTCGGATGATGGATCCGGACATCGTTTACATACATTTAAGTGAGATCCGGCTTCAAAAAAGTACATAAATATTACTTAAGTGGTCATAACTCGAGACAGGGTTGCCAGATCTTCGATGTTGAGGACTCGTTGGAAAGGTCTCTTGATTACCTAACCAACGATAGGTCGGATGATGGTTCCGGACATCGTTTACATACATTTAAGTGAGATTCGGCTTCAAAAAAGTACATAATCATCACTTAAGTGGTCATAACTCGAGACAGGGTTGCCAGATTTTCAATTATGTGAACTCGTTGGAAAGGTCTCTTGATTACCTAACCAATGATGGGTCGGATGATGGATCCGGACATCGTTTACATACATTTAAGTGAGATCCGGCTTCCAAAAGTACATAAATATCACTTAAGTGGTCATAACTCGAGACAGGGTTGCCAGATTTTCTATTATGTGGACTCGTTGGAAAGGTCTCTTGATAACCTAACCAATGATGGGTCGGATGATGGTTCCGGACATCGTTTACATACATTTAAGTGAGATCCGGCTTAAAAAAAGTACATAAATATCACTTAAGTGGTCATAACTCGAGACAGGGTTGCCAGATCTTCGATGTTGTGGACTCGTTGGAAAGGTCTTTCGATTATCTAACCAACGATGCGTCGGATGATGGTTCCGGACATCGTTTACATACATTTAAGTGAGATCCGGCTTCAAAAAAGTACATATATATCACTTAAGTGGTCATAACTCGAGACAGGGTTGCCAGATTTTCAATTATGTGAACTCGTTGGAAAGGTCTCTTGATTACCTAACCAATGATGGGTTGGATGATGGATCCGGACATCGTTTACATACATTTAAGTGAGATCCGGCTTCAAAAAAGTACATAAATATCACTTAAGTGGTCATAACTCGAGACAGGATTGCCAGATCTTCGATGTTGAGGACTCGTTGGAAAGGCCTCTTGATTACCTAACCACCGATGGTTTGGATGATGGATCCGGACATCGTTTACATGCATTTAAGTGAGATCCGGCTTCAAAAAAGTACATAAATATCACTTAAGTGGTCATAACTCGAGACAGGGTTGCCAGATTTTCAATTATGTGGACTCGTTGGAAAGGTCTCTTGATTACCTAACCAACGATGGGTCGGATGATGGTTCCGGACATCGTTTACATGCATTTAAGTGAGATCCGGCTTCAAAAAAGTACATAAATATCACTTAAGTGGTCATAACTCGAGACAGGGTTGCCAGATCTTCGATGTTGTGGACTCGTTGGAAAGGTCTTTTGATTATCTAACCAACGATGAGTCAGATGATGGTTCCGGACATCGTTTACATGCATTTAAGTGAGATCCGGCTTCAAAAAAGTACAAAAATATCACTTAAGTGGTCATAACTCGAGACAGGGTTGCCAGATCTTCAATGTTGAGGACTCGTTGGAAAGGTCTCTTGATTACCTAACCAACGATGGGTCGGATGATGGTTCCGGACATCGTTTACATGCATTTAAGTGAGATCCGGCTTCAAAAAAGTACATAAATATCACTTAAGTGGTCATAACTCGAGACAGGGTTGCCAGATCTTCGATGTTGTGGACTCGTTGGAAAGGTCTTTTGATTATCTAACCAACGATGAGTCAGATGATGGTTCCGGACATCGTTTACATGCATTTAAGTGAGATCCGGCTTCAAAAAAGTACAAAAATATCACTTAAGTGGTCATAACTCGAGACAGGGTTGCCAGATCTTCAATGTTGAGGACTCGTTGGAAAGGTCTCTTGATTACCTAACCAACGATGGGTCGGATGATGGTTCCGGACATCGTTTACATGCATATAATTGAGATCCGGATATATGTGAAAACACATTTTTATACATAACTTTTGAACTACTTATCGAAACTTCAAACAATTCAATAGCGATGTATGGGACCCTAAACCAAGTCGAATGCAACTGGTTCGATCAAAATCAGTTCAGCCAGTGCTGAGAAAACTTGGCAAGATTTTGAACACATACATACACACACACACATACACACACACACATACACACACACACACAGACATTTGTTCAGTTTTCGATTCTGAGTCGATATGTATATATGAAGGTGGGTCTTCGAGCTTTTAATAAAAAGTTCATTTTTAGAGCAGGATTATAGCCTTACCTCAGTGAGGAAGGCAAAAATAAATTAAGTTCAAAAATATAAAAACAAATCAGTCTTCTTGTGATGGAACCCCTGCCCATCAAACCCAACACAACTCTTTCTGAGAAGGGAAGGGTGGTGTCGTCGGCAACTAGTAGTGATCACGACATTTATTGACTTTTATTAGCAATTGCCCTCTCCTCAACGACGATGACGACGACGATGATCCTCCAAAAGAGCGGGAAATATTTACTCCATGAATCATATGGTTAATTGCGGCAGCAAAAAGCGGACAATTTTCCCACACCAAGTAAGTCGACTCGACTCAGACGCCGTGATTTCCCCTGTTCGTGGTGCGATTTGCACTTAAATGGAAATTTGCGCCGATTGAGAGTGTGTCCGATCGGGAAGGACGTCTGGAGGCTATGAAGGTAAATCATTTGAGGAGACAGTGCTTTGTCCGTTCTGAGTCGAGCTAGATTTTCAAGTTCTGGATCTGAACGAGACGAGTTTTAAAGAAAAAAACTAACTTAATCCACCTGTGTGGTTGATGCCTTCCTCACTTTTTACCAACAATGGGTAATATGAGTGGTTTGGACACATATTTCAGCTATTTTTTTAGGTCCAGAAAAATAAGTACACAGATATAACTTAAGTTGTCATAACTCGAGACAGGGTTGCCAGATTTTCTATTATGTGGACTCGTTGGAAAGGTCTCTTGATTACCAAACCAACGATGGGTCGGATGATGGTTCCGACATCGTTTACATGCATTTAAGTGAGATCCGGCTTCAAAAAGTACATAAATATCACTTAAGTGGTCATAACTCGAGACAGGGTTGCCAGATCTTCAATGTTGTGGACTCGTTGGAAAGATCTCTCGATTACCTAACCAATGATGGGTCGGATGATGGATCAAACATCGTTTACATGCATTTAAGTGAGATCCGGCTTCAAAAGTACATAAATATCACTTAAGTGGTCATAACTCGAGACAGGGTTGCCAGATCTTCAATATTGTGGACTCGTTGAAAGGTCTCTTGATAACCTAACCAACGATAGGTCGGATGATGGATCCGGACATCGTTTACATACATTTAAGTGAGATCCGGCTTCAAAAGTACATAAATATCACTAAAGTGGTCATAACTCGAGACAGGGTTGCCAGATCTTGAATGTTGTGGACTCGTTGGAAAGGTCTCTTGATTATTTAATCAATGATGGGTCGGATGATGGATCGGACATCGTTTACATGCATTTAAGTGAGACCCGGCTTCAAAAAAGTACATAAATATCACTAAAGTGGTCATAACTCGAGACAGGGTTGCCAGATCTTCAATGTTGTGGACTCGTTGGAAAGATCTCTCGATAATCTAACCAATGATGGGTCGGATGATGGATCCGGACATCGTTTACATGCATTTAAGTGAGATCCGGCTTCAAAAAAGTACATAAATATCACTAAAGTGGTCATAACTCGAGAACAGGGTTGCCAGATCTTGAATGTTGTGGACTCGTTGGAAAGGTCTCTTGATTATTTAATCAACGATGGGTCGGATGATGGATCCGGACATCGTTTACATGCATTAAGTGAGACCCGGCTTCAAAAAAGTACATAAATATCACTAAAGTGGTCATAACTCGAGACAGGGTTGCCAGATCTTCAATGTTGTGGACTCGTTGGAAAGATCTCTCGATAATCTAACCAATGATGGGTCGGATGATGGATCCGGACATCGTTTACATGTGAGATCCGGCTTCAAAAAGTACATAAATATCACTAAAGTGGTCATAACTCGAGACAGGGTTGCCAGATCTTCGATGTTGTGGACTCGTTGGAAAGGTCTCTTGATAATCTAACCAATGATGGGTCCGATGATAAATCCGGATATCGTTTACATGCATTTAAGTGAGATCCGGCTTCAAAAAAGTACATAAATATCACTAAAGTGGTCATAACTCGAGACAGGGTTGCCAGATCTTCGATGTTGTGGACTCGTTGGAAAGGTCTTTTGATAACCTAACCAACGATGGGTTGGATGATGGATCCGGACATCGTTTACATACATTTAAGTGAGATCCGGCTTCAAGTACATAAATATCACTAAAGTGGTCATAACTCGAGACAGGGTTGCCAGATCTTCAATGTTGTGGTCTCTTGATTATCTAATCAACAATGGGTCGGATGATGGATCCGGACATCGTTTACATGCATTTAAGTGAGATCCGGCTTCAAAAGTACATAAATATCACTTAAGTGGTCATAACTCGAGACAGGGTTGCCAGATCTTCAATGTTGTGGACTCGTTGGAAAGATCTCTCGATTACCTAACCAATGATGGGTCGGATGATGGATCCAAACATCGTTTACATGCATTTAAGTGAGATCCGGCTTCAAAAAAGTACATAAATATCACTAAAGTGGTCATAACTCGAGACAGGGTTGCCAGATCTTCAATATTGTGGACTCGTTGAAAAGGTCTCTTGATAACCTAACCAACGATAGGTCGGATGATGGATCCGGACATCGTTTACATACATTTAAGTGAGATCCGGCTTCAAAAAGTACATAAATATCACTAAAGTGGTCATAACTCAGACAGGGTTGCCAGATCTTGAATGTTGTGGACTCGTTGGAAAGGTCTCTTGATTATTTAATCAATGATGGGTCGGATGATGGATCCGGACATCGTTTACATGCATTTAAGTGAGACCCGGCTTCAAAAAACACACATAAATATCACTAAAGTGGTCATAACTCTCGAGAGACCAGATCTTCAATGTTGTGGACTCGTTGGAAAGATCTCTCGATAATCTAACCAATGATGGGTCGGATGATGGATCCGGACATCGTTTACATGCATTTAAGTGAGATCCGGCTTCAAAAAAGTACATAAATATCACTAAAGTGGTCATAACTCGAGACAGGGTTGCCAGATCTTCGATGTTGTGGACTCGTTGGAAAGGTCTTTGATAACCTAACCAACGATGGGTTGGATGATGGATCGGACATCGTTTACATACATTTAAGTGAGATCCGGCTTCAAAAAAGTACATAAATATCACTAAAGTGGTCATAACTCGAGACAGGGTTGCCAGATCTTCAATGTTGTGGTTCTTGCGATTATCTAATCAACAATGGGTCGGATGATGGATCCGGACATCGTTTACATGCATTTAAGTGAGATCCGGCTTCAAAAAGTACATAAATATCACTTAAGTGGTCATAACTCGAGACAGGGTTGCCAGATCTTCAATGTTGTGGACTCGTTGGAAAGATCTCTCGATTACTAACCAATGATGGGTCGGATGATGGATCAAACATCGTTTACATGCATTTAAGTGAGATCCGGCTTCAAAAGTACATAAATATCACAAGTGGTCATAACTCGAGACAGGGTGGCCAGATCTTCAATGTTGTGGACTCGTTGGAAAGATCTCTCGATTACCTAACCAATGATGGGTCGGATGATGGATCAAACATCGTTTACATGCATTTAAGTGAGATCCGGCTTCAAAAAAGTACATAAATATCACTAAAGTGGTCATAACTCGAGACAGGGTTGCCAGATCTTCAATATTGTGGACTCGTTGAAAAGGTCTCTTAACCTAACCAACGATAGGTCGGATGATGGATCCGGACATCGTTTACATACATTTAAGTGAGATCCGGCTTCAAAAGTACATAAATATCACTAAAGTGGTCATAACTCGAGACAGGGTTGCCAGATCTTGAATGTTGTGGACTCGTTGGAAAGGTCTTTGATTATTTAATCAATGATGGGTCGGATGATGGATCCGGACATCGTTTACATGCATTTAAGTGAGACCCGGCTTCAAAAAAGTACATAAATATCACTAAAGTGGTCATAACTCGAGACAGGGTTGCCAGATCTTCAATGTTGTGGACTCGTTGGAAAGATCTCTCGATAATCTAACCAATGATGGGTCGGATGATGGATCCGGACATCGTTTACATGCATTTAAGTGAGATCCGGCTTCAAAAAAGTACATAAATATCACTAAAGTGGTCATAACTCGAGACAGGGTTGCCAGATCTTGAATGTTGTGGACTCGTTGGAAAGGTCTCTTGATTATTTAATCAATGATGGGTCGGATGATGGATCCGGACATCGTTTACATGCATTTAAGTGAGACCCGGCTTCAAAAAAGTACATAAATATCACTAAAGTGGTCATAACTCGAGACAGGGTTGCCAGATCTTCAATGTTGTGGACTCGTTGGAAAGATCTCTCGATAATCTAACCAATGATGGGTCGGATGATGGATCCGGACATCGTTTACATGCATTTAAGTGAGATCCGGCTTCAAAAAAGTACATAAATATCACTAAAGTGGTCATAACTCGAGACAGGGTTGCCAGATCTTGAATGTTGTGGACTCGTTGGAAAGGTCTCTTGATTATTTAATCAACGATGGGTCGGATGATGGATCCGGACATCGTTTACATGCATTTAAGTGAGACCCGGCTTCAAAAAAGTACATAAATATCACTAAAGTGGTCATAACTCGAGACAGGGTTGCCAGATCTTCAATGTTGTGGACTCGTTGGAAAGATCTCTCGATAATCTAACCAATGATGGGTCGGATGATGGATCGGACATCGTTTACATGCATTTAAGTGAGATCCGGCTTCAAAAAAGTACATAAATATCACTAAAGTGGTCATAACTCGAGACAGGGTTGCCAGATCTTCGATGTTGTGGACTCGTTGGAAAGGTCTCTTGATAATCTAACCAATGATGGGTCCGATGATAAATCCGGATATCGTTTACATGCATTTAAGTGAGATCCGGCTTCAAAAAAGTACATAAATATCACTAAAGTGGTCATAACTCGAGACAGGGTTGCCAGATCTTCGATGTTGTGACTCGTTGGAAAGGTCTTTTGATAACCTAACCAACGATGGGTTGGATGATGGATCCGGACATCGTTTACATACATTTAAGTGAGATCCGGCTTCAAAAAGTACATAAATATCACTAAAGTGGTCATAACTCGAGACAGGGTTGCCAGATCTTCAATGTTGTGGTCTCGATTATCTAATCAACAATGGGTCGGATGATGGATCCGGACATCGTTTACATGCATTTAAGTGAGATCCGGCTTCAAAAAGTACATAAATATCACTTAAGTGGTCATAACTCGAGACAGGGTTGCCAGATCTTCAATGTTGTGGACTCGTTGGAAAGATCTCTCGATTACCTAACCAATGATGGGTCGGATGATGGATCCAAACATCGTTTACATGCATTTAAGTGAGATCCGGCTTCAAAAAAGTACATAAATATCACTTAAGTGGTCATAACTCGAGACAGGGTTGCCAGATCTTCAATATTGTGGACTCGTTGAAAAGGTCTCTTGATAACCTAACCAACGATAGGTCGGATGATGGATCCGGACATCGTTTACATACATTTAAGTGAGATCCGGCTTCAAAAAGTACATAAATATCACTAAAGTGGTCATAACTCGAGACAGGGTTGCCAGATCTTGAATGTTGTGGACTCGTTGGAAAGGTCTCTTGATTATTTAATCAATGATGGGTCGGATGATGGATCCGGACATCGTTTACATGCATTTAAGTGAGATCCGGCTTCAAAAAAGTACATAAATATCACTAAAGTGGTCATAACTCGAGACAGGGTTGCCAGATCTTCAATGTTGTGGACTCGTTGGAAAGATCTCTCGATAATCTAACCAATGATGGGTCGGATGATGGATCCGGACATCGTTTACATGCATTTAAGTGAGATCCGGCTTCAAAAAAGTACATAAATATCACTAAAGTGGTCATAACTCGAGACAGGGTTGCCAGATCTTCGATGTTGTGGACTCGTTGGAAAGGTCTTTTGATAACCTAACCAACGATGGGTTGGATGATGGATCCGGACATCGTTTACATACATTTAAGTGAGATCCGGCTTCAAAAAAGTACATAAATATCACTAAAGTGGTCATAACTCGAGACAGGGTTGCCAGATCTTCGATGTTGTGGACTCGTTGGAAAGGTCTTTGATAACCTAACCAACGATGGGTTGGATGATGGATCCGGACATCGTTTACATACATTTAAGTGAGATCCGGCTTCAAAAAAGTACATAAATATCACTAAAGTGGTCATAACTCGAGACAGGGTTGCCAGATCTTCGATGTTGTGGACTCGTTGGAAAGGTCTTTTGATAACCTAACCAACGATGGGTTGGATGATGGATCCGGACATCGTTTACATACATTTAAGTGAGATCCGGCTTCAAAAAAGTACATAAATATCACTAAAGTGGTCATAACTCGAGACAGGGTTGCCAGATCTTCGATGTTGTGGACTCGTTGGAAAGGTCTTTTGATAACCTAACCAACGATGGGTTGGATGATGGATCCGGACATCGTTTACATACATTTAAGTGAGATCCGGCTTCAAAAGTACATAAATATCACTAAAGTGGTCATAACTCGAGACAGGGTTGCCAGATCTTGAATGTGGACTCGTTGGAAAGGTCTCTTGATTATTTAATCAATGATGGGTCGGATGATGGATCCGGACATCGTTTACATGCATTTAAGTGAGATCCGGCTTCAAAAAAGTACATAAATATCACTAAAGTGGTCATAACTCGAGACAGGGTTGCCAGATCTTCAATGTTGTGGACTCGTTGGAAGGTCTCTTGATTATTTAATCAATGATGGGTCGGATGATGGATCCGGACATCGTTTACATGCATTTAAGTGAGACCCGGCTTCAAAAAGTACATAAATATCACTAAAGTGGTCATAACTCGAGACAGGGTTGCCAGATCTTCAATGTTGTGGACTCGTTGGAAAGATCTCTCGATAATCTGATGATGGGTCGGATGATGGATCCGGACATCGTTTACATGCATTTAAGTGAGATCCGGCTTCAAAAAAGTACATAAATATCACTAAAGTGGTCATAACTCGAGACAGGGTTGCCAGATCTTCGATGTTGTGGACTCGTTGGAAAGGTCTTTTGATAACCTAACCAACGATGGGTTGGATGATGGATCCGGACATCGTTTACATACATTTAAGTGAGATCCGGCTTCAAAAAAGTACATAAATATCACTAAAGTGGTCATAACTCGAGACAGGGTTGCCAGATCTTCGATGTTGTGGACTCGTTGGAAAGGTCTTTTGATAACCTAACCAACGATGGGTTGGATGATGGATCCGGACATCGTTTACATACATTTAAGTGAGATCCGGCTTCAAAAAAGTACATAAATATCACTAAAGTGGTCATAACTCGAGACAGGGTTGCCAGATCTTGAATGTTGTGGACTCGTTGGAAAGGTCTCTTGATTATTTAATCAATGATGGGTCGGATGATGGATCCGGACATCGTTTACATGCATTTAAGTGAGATCCGGCTTCAAAAAAGTACATAAATATCACTAAAGTGGTCATAACTCGAGACAGGGTTGCCAGATCTTCGATGTTGTGGACTCGTTGGAAAGGTCTTTTGATAACCTAACCAACGATGGGTTGGATGATGGATCCGGACATCGTTTACATACATTTAAGTGAGATCCGGCTTCAAAAAAGTACATAAATATCACTAAAGTGGTCATAACTCGAGACAGGGTTGCCAGATCTTGAATGTTGTGGACTCGTTGGAAAGGTCTCTTGATTATTTAATCAATGATGGGTCGGATGATGGATCCGGACATCGTTTACATGCATTTAAGTGAGATCCGGCTTCAAAAAAGTACATAAATATCACTAAAGTGGTCATAACTCGAGACAGGGTTGCCAGATCTTCAATGTTGTGGACTCGTTGGAAAGGTCTCTTGATTATTTAATCAATGATGGGTCGGATGATGGATCCGGACATCGTTTACATGCATTTAAGTGAGACCCGGCTTCAAAAAAGTACATAAATATCACTAAAGTGGTCATAACTCGAGACAGGGTTGCCAGATCTTCAATGTTGTGGACTCGTTGGAAAGATCTCTCGATAATCTAACCAATGATGGGTCGGATGATGGATCCGGACATCGTTTACATGCATTTAAGTGAGATCCGGCTTCAAAAAAGTACATAAATATCACTAAAGTGGTCATAACTCGAGACAGGGTTGCCAGATCTTCGATGTTGTGGACTCGTTGGAAAGGTCTTTTGATAACCTAACCAACGATGGGTTGGATGATGGATCCGGACATCGTTTACATACATTTAAGTGAGATCCGGCTTCAAAAAAGTACATAAATATCACTAAAGTGGTCATAACTCGAGACAGGGTTGCCAGATCTTCAATGTTGTGGACTCGTTGGAAAGATCTCTCGATAATCTAACCAATGATGGGTCGGATGATGGATCCGGACATCGTTTACATGCATTTAAGTGAGATCCGGCTTCAAAAAAGTACATAAATATCACTAAAGTGGTCATAACTCGAGACAGGGTTGCCAGATCTTGAATGTTGTGGACTCGTTGGAAAGGTCTCTTGATTATTTAATCAACGATGGGTCGGATGATGGATCCGGACATCGTTTACATGCATTAAAGTGAGACCCGGCTTCAAAAAGTACATAAATATCACTAAGTGGTCATAACTCGAGACAGGGTTGCCAGATCTTCAATGTTGTGGACTCGTTGGAAAGATCTCTCGATAATCTAACCAATGATGGGTCGGATGATGGATCCGGACATCGTTTACATGCATTTAAGTGAGATCCGGCTTCAAAAAGTACATAAATATCACTAAAGTGGTCATAACTCGAGACAGGGTTGCCAGATCTTCGATGTTGTGGACTCGTTGGAAAGGTCTCTTGATAATCTAACCAATGATGGGTCGATGATAAATCCGGATATCGTTTACATGCATTTAAGTGAGATCCGGCTTCAAAAAGTACATAAATATCACTAAAGTGGTCATAACTCGAGACAGGGTTGCCAGATCTTCGATGTTGTGGACTCGTTGGAAAGGTCTTTGATAACCTAACCAACGATGGGTTGGATGATGGATCCGGACATCGTTTACATACATTTAAGTGAGATCCGGCTTCAAAAAAGTACATAAATATCACTAAAGTGGTCATAACTCGAGACAGGGTTGCCAGATCTTCAATGTTGTGGTCTCTTGATTATCTAATCAACAATGGGTCGGATGATGGATCCGGACATCGTTTACATGCATTTAAGTGAGATCCGGCTTCAAAAAGTACATAAATATCACTAAAGTGGTCATAACTCGAGACAGGGTTGCCAGATCTTCAATGTTGTGGACTCGTTGGAAAGATCTCTCGATTACCTAACCAATGATGGGTCGGATGATGGATCCGGACATCGTTTACATACATTTAAGTGAGATCCGGCTTCAAAAAGTACATAAATATCACTAAAGTGGTCATAACTCGAGACAGGGTTGCCAGATCTTGAATGTTGTGGACTCGTTGGAAAGGTCTCTTGATTATTTAATCAATGATGGGTCGGATGATGGATCCGGACATCGTTTACATGCATTTAAGTGAGACCGGCTTCAAAAAGTACATAAATATCACTAAAGTGGTCATAACTCGAGACAGGGTTGCCAGATCTTCAATGTTGTGGACTCGTTGGAAAGATCTCTCGATAATCTAACCAATGATGGGTCGGATGATGGATCCGGACATCGTTTACATGCATTTAAGTGAGATCCGGCTTCAAAAAAGTACATAAATATCACTAAAGTGGTCATAACTCGAGACAGGGTTGCCAGATCTTGAATGTTGTGGACTCGTTGGAAAGGTCTCTTGATTATTTAATCAACGATGGGTCGGATGATGGATCCGGACATCGTTTACATGCATTTAAGTGAGACCCGGCTTCAAAAAAGTACATAAATATCACTAAAGTGGTCATAACTCGAGACAGGGTTGCCAGATCTTGAATGTTGTGGACTCGTTGGAAAGGTCTCTTGATTATTTAATCAATGATGGGTCGGATGATGGATCCGGACATCGTTTACATGCATTTAAGTGAGACCCGGCTTCAAAAAAGTACATAAATATCACTAAAGTGGTCATAACTCGAGACAGGGTTGCCAGATCTTCAATGTTGTGGACTCGTTGGAAAGATCTCTCGATAATCTAACCAATGATGGGTCGGATGATGGATCCGGACATCGTTTACATGCATTTAAGTGAGATCCGGCTTCAAAAAAGTACATAAATATCACTAAAGTGGTCATAACTCGAGACAGGGTTGCCAGATCTTGAATGTTGTGGACTCGTTGGAAAGGTCTCTTGATTATTTAATCAACGATGGGTCGGATGATGGATCCGGACATCGTTTACATGCATTTAAGTGAGACCCGGCTTCAAAAAAGTACATAAATATCACTAAAGTGGTCATAACTCGAGACAGGGTTGCCAGATCTTCAATGTTGTGGACTCGTTGGAAAGATCTCTCGATAATCTAACCAATGATGGGTCGGATGATGGATCCGGACATCGTTTACATGCATTTAAGTGAGATCCGGCTTCAAAAAAGTACATAAATATCACTAAAGTGGTCATAACTCGAGACAGGGTTGCCAGATCTTCGATGTTGTGGACTCGTTGGAAAGGTCTCTTGATAATCTAACCAATGATGGGTCCGATGATAAATCCGGATATCGTTTACATGCATTTAAGTGAGATCCGGCTTCAAAAAAGTACATAAATATCACTAAAGTGGTCATAACTCGAGACAGGGTTGCCAGATCTTCGATGTTGTGGACTCGTTGGAAAGGTCTTTTGATAACCTAACCAACGATGGGTTGGATGATGGATCCGGACATCGTTTACATACATTTAAGTGAGATCCGGCTTCAAAAAAGTACATAAATATCACTAAAGTGGTCATAACTCGAGACAGGGTTGCCAGATCTTCAATGTTGTGGTCTCTTGATTATCTAATCAACAATGGGTCGGATGATGGATCCGGACATCGTTTACATGCATTTAAGTGAGATCCGGCTTCAAAAAAGTACATAAATATCACTTAAGTGGTCATAACTCGAGACAGGGTTGCCAGATCTTCAATGTTGTGGACTCGTTGGAAAGATCTCTCGATTACCTAACCAATGATGGGTCGGATGATGGATCCAAACATCGTTTACATGCATTTAAGTGAGATCCGGCTTCAAAAAAGTACATAAATATCACTTAAGTGGTCATAACTCGAGACAGGGTTGCCAGATCTTCAATATTGTGGACTCGTTGAAAAGGTCTCTTGATAACCTAACCAACGATAGGTCGGATGATGGATCCGGACATCGTTTACATACATTTAAGTGAGATCCGGCTTCAAAAAGTACATAAATATCACTAAAGTGGTCATAACTCGAGACAGGGTTGCCAGATCTTGAATGTTGTGGACTCGTTGGAAAGGTCTCTTGATTATTTAATCAATGATGGGTCGGATGATGGATCCGGACATCGTTTACATGCATTTAAGTGAGATCCGGCTTCAAAAAAGTACATAAATATCACTAAAGTGGTCATAACTCGAGACAGGGTTGCCAGATCTTCAATGTTGTGGACTCGTTGGAAAGATCTCTCGATTACCTAACCAATGATGGGTCGGATGATGGATCCGGACATCGTTTACATGCATTTAAGTGAGATCCGGCTTCAAAAAAGTACATAAATATCACTAAAGTGGTCATAACTCGAGACAGGGTTGCCAGATCTTGAATGTTGTGGACTCGTTGGAAAGGTCTCTTGATTATTTAATCAACGATGGGTCGGATGATGGATCCGGACATCGTTTACATATTTAAGTGAGATCCGGCTTCAAAAAAGTACATAAATATCACTTAAGTGGTCATAACTCGAGACAGGGTTGCCAGATCTTCAATGTTGTGGACTCGTTGGAAAGATCTCTCGATTACCTAACCAATGATGGGTCGGATGATGGATCCGGACATCGTTTACATGCATTTAAGTGAGATCCGGCTTCAAAAAAGTACATAAATATCACTAAAGTGGTCATAACTCGAGACAGGGTTCCCAGATCTTCGATGTTGTGGACTCGTTGGAAAGGTCTTTGATAACCTAACCAACGATGGGTTGGATGATGGATCCGGACATCGTTTACATACATTTAAGTGAGATCCGGCTTCAAAAAAGTACATAAATATCACTAAAGTGGTCATAACTCGAGACAGGGTTGCCAGATCTTCAATGTTGTGGTCTCTTGATTATCTAATCAACAATGGGTCGGATGATGGATCCGGACATCGTTTACATGCATTTAAGTGAGACCCGGCTTCAAAAAAGTACATAAATATCACTTAAGTGGTCATAACTCGAGACAGGGTTGCCAGATCTTCAATGTTGTTGACTCGTTGGAAAGGTCTCTTGATTATCTAATCAACGATGGGTCGGATGATGGATCCGGACATCGTTTACATGCATTTAAGTGAGACCCGGCTTCAATAAAGTACATAAATATCACTTAAGTGGTCATAACTCGAGACAGGGTTGCCAGATCTTGAATGTTGTGGACTCGTTGGAAAGGTCTCTTGATTATCTAATCAACGATGGGTCGGATGATGGATCCGGACATCGTTTACATGCATTTAAGTGAGACCCGGCTTCAATAAAGTACATAAATATCACTTAAGTGGTTATATCTCGAGACAGGATTGCCAGATCTTCAATGTTGTGGACTCGTTGGAAAGGTCTCTCGATTACCTAACCAACGATGGGTCGGATGATGGATCCGGACATCGTTTACATGCATATAATTGAGATCCGGATTTATGCGAAAACACATTTTTATACATAACTTTTGAACTACTTATCGAAACTTCAAACAATTCAATAGCGATGTATGGGACCCTAAACCAAGTCGAATGCAACTGGTTCGATCAAAATCGGTTCAGCCAGTGCTGAGAAAACTTGGCAAGATTTTTGAACACATACATACATACACACACACACACATACACACACACAGACATTTGTTCAGTTTTCGATTCTGAGTCGATATGTATACATGAAGGTGGGTCTTCGAGCTTTTAATAAAAAGTTCATTTTTAGAGCAGGATTATAGCCTTACCTCAGTGAGGAAGGCAAAAAGCTTTTCAACTCATTTTACGAGTTATTAAAGCAATAAAATCGGAACACAGCGTTCACGATTGTTACAGTCGTCGTAAAATTTCGATGCTAAGTATCATTCAAGGCTGCATTTTACGACCGGCTTTTGTGCCCGAGAAAAAGTTGTTTGAATTTCAATCATTTAGCTCATCCAAGGTTTGTTGGACACGGTTTATCTACTGGTTAGCACTTTCTCGAATGGCCACAACAGAAAAAGCTATAAATTGTAAAATAAAAACTCATGGTATTATTATTTACATCTGGTTGTAATTTTAGTTCTGAAAAAGTGTAATTTTACCGCTTTTCTGGTGTCTAAATTGAGATTAAAGAGGTCATATTCAACCTTTCATTTAACACAATTTTTTACTGAGTTTGGTAATCAAATCCATTTTTTTTTTAATTTTCCATGCAACATTCTGAATTATGATAAAAAATTAAAAACATTGGACCGCAAAGAGTCAGCAACACGTTTCCACTGACTTGCGTTGCTTGAACTAAACTACTAAATCAATGACGTGACGTGACATCATTGATCATTTGAACGTTTGTTGCCATCATTGTCCAGGCCCACTAACTGACGACTGTTGTGTTTAGTGCGCTTGGCAATGCGACAAATTTCCATAAATTTGCATTTATTCATTCATTGATCGAACATGATATTGACCTTGTCAGGGTCTCTTTCTATTATTTTTTTCTGTTATCTCGTTCAAACCTGTTTTGCCCATAAGCAAAACAAAACTGACAATGCGATGGGCGTAACGTGCAATCCAACTACCAACAATGAAGTTTACTAACGCTTTGGAAACCCCCACGCAAAGTTTGTTAGTCGGAATGTCATTAGCGGGAATTTGCGATGATAGTCATGTAAGCGGCTTTAATTGTAACATTGGCTGAAAACGGCATTTGCGGTGTTCCGCATATGATAACCCATCCATTGATGGAAGTGCACGTGCAGAGAAATATTGTGTGGAGGCGTGAAATTTTAATGACTGAACGCTTCCTCTATTTGTAAGAGATGCATTCCACAGATGTGTGATGTAATACATTATTTTTAAATGCTGTGTTAGATAACTCCCTACTTGTGTTTTTTCTTCATCTTAAATTACTTTAAACGTTAAAGTCTCCTGTCGATTCTGTGAAATCTGATCTGTCCAAAGATTCCTCTCTGTAGTAAACACAACACAGTAGGGCTGGCTGATACTTGTTGGGTCTAGTTAACCATTGTGTAGAAAACATTCCTTCTCCTCAAATCAGTTCAAGTTCAACGTTGTCTTCGTCTGTAAATTTAAATGAAGTCGCTGAACAATAAATCACGAAACGAAACAAAACGTGGGTAGGAGGTGCGAGCCAAAATAAACAAAAAGCTCATCCATGATTTGGAAGCAACTCTGTGTTAAAGCTACAGCAGTAAGCAAAGCAAAGCTGCGTGAGCTGCTCTCCGTGCATTTCGTGTGGGGGAGTGGCTGAAGAAGCTTAAGGTCAAGTTGAAACGACACAGAACAGAAAGAGCCGCGCGATAAACGAGTCGGGTTGGGGGAGGTTTGAAGCTTTGAGTTGGTTGATGGAATACCCCTGAAGGTAGGCTACTCGGTGAAGTTTCTTTATTCAGGGTGCTCTCTTGTTTTGTTTGGTTCTTGTTTCATTTTCAAAAAAAAAAAAAAAAATACTTGCTTTATCTGGTTTAGTTTAAGTTTGTTTATGATTGTATTTGGCCTTTTAACCTTGAAATTCTAAAATGAAAACTACAGATATATAGTCAAACAAAATTATATCAGTTAAAACAAGTCAAACCTCCAACCATATTTTTTTCAAATTTCATTTTTTAGATCGAATCCCGCGCACAGGTGGGGTTGAGCTATATAGAGTTTAGGCCGAATTCAATGATTAACGGTGCACATCAACCATCACTTTATGCCTCAAGATTTGTGTTACACACATTTTAGTACCTTCAAACCTATGGGAACTATCGATATGATTTTTGATTAATTCCTTAAAGTAAGTTTGATTAATTTCACAATCAGATTGTTTCAGAAAACAACATCTTCATTGGCTGCTTTGTACCCTTAAATTATTTCAACACTTTGAAGCCCATAGTATCAGCAAATTTAATCTTCCAATTGAAATTTCTCGAAAACTACGAAACAAAAGCTAACTTCTTTTTTCACAACGTTGTACAAATTTTTGTTAGCTGATATCTATTATTTTTATCATCCATTCAAGGAAAAACGCTGAAATATTTTTTTAAGCAACAACAATTCGATATTTCTCGAGGGGAAAAAAAAAAAGAAAAAAGTAACTAATTTTTGAAATGCCATCAGTGGGGGTGACATTGGGTCTGGGGGGTGAGATTGGGTCAAAGTGATTTTTTACGGATTTTACCATTTCTCAGGTTCTTCTCAATGAAATTGAATTCTGTTAAAAGGGTTGTGTAGGGGACATCTTTAGATGACTTCGCTGAAACAATCTCGTTCCTAGAACAAATCCTGTAATTTTGGCAGCTTTCTAAAGTTGAGGTACGTTTCTGGCCAAAAATAACCTCTTGAAAAATCATTTTTCTAATATTTTTGTTGGAATTGCTCGAAAACTACCCAAATGTTTGTAAATGTCTACTTCAAACATTGTAGCATGTCAATACGATTCCCTCGAACAAGAAACACTGTAGGATGACTTGTTTTTACCATATCGTTGTATTTGAGCATCATTTTAGTTTTATTTGACCCAATGTCACCCCCTCTAAGGGGTGAGATTGGGTCAATTTTCAAACTTTTGGCATTTAAGGTAGTGATCATCAAAATCCACCATATTTTGGGAAAATGTTAGTTAACTATCTAAGAACAAATCTACGTTGAAAGATTTTCGATGTTATTTAAATTGTTTTTGTTATTAAGAAATTACGAGAGGTGTATCGTTTTTTGACCCATAGTCATCCCCACTGACGGTACATAATAAAAGAACGCTTCCGAAACAATATAAAAAAAAAATAATTCGGTTAATCGAACCATAATTTATGGTTGGGTGTAAAATTTGGAGTCGTTTAACATTAATATGACCCTTAAACTGGGGTCGTTTATCTAGAATTTAATTATTTAATCAAATATTTTCATTTATTATTAAATATAGCAATCCAGACCAAATTTGTTAACATATTTTACTAAACAGAGAATTTTCAGTAAAAAACTTGTTTTTTTGGTCCATATTTTTAGGAGTAAATAAGATATGAGTTTTAAAAAACTTTTTTGCCTTCCTCACTGAGGTAAGGCTATAATCCTGCTCTAAAAATGAACTTTGTATAAAAACGTCGTAGACCCACCTTCATGTGTACATATCGACTCAGAATCGAAAACTGAACAAATGTCTGTGTGTATGTGTGTGTGTATGTGTGTGTGTATGTGCGTGTGTATGTGTGTGTGTATGTGTGTGTGTATGTATGTATGTGACCAACAAACTAGCTCATGTTTCTCGGCACTGGCTGAACCGATTTGACCCGAACTTGTTGCATTCGACTTGGTTTAGGGTCCCATAGATCGAGTTTTATACAGATTGAAGTTTCGATAAGTAGTTCAAAAGTTATGTATAAAAATGTGTTTTCACATATATCCAAATCTCACTTAAATGTATGTAAACTATGTCCGAGTCTATCATCCGACCCATCGTTGGTTAGGTTATAAAAAGATCTTTCCAACGAGCCTAAAACATTGAAGATCTGGCAACCCTGTCTCGAGTTATGACCACTTAAGTGATATTTATGTACTTTTTGAAGCCGGATCTCACTTAAATGTAAGTAAACTATGTCCGGATCCATCATCCGACCCATCATTGGTTAGGCAATTGAAAGGTCTTTCCAAAGAGTCCAAAACATTGAAGATCTGGCAACCCTGTCTCGAGTTATGGCCACTTAAGTGAAATTGATGTACTTTTTGGATGCCGGATCTCACTTAAAAGTATGTAAACTATGTCCGGATCCACCATCCGACCCATCGTTGGTTAGGTTATCAAAAGACCTTTCCAAAGAGTCCAAAACATTGAAGATCTGGCAACCCTGTCTCGAGTTATGACCACTTAAGTGATATTAATGTACTTTTTGGATGCCGGATCTCACTTAAATGTATGTAAACTATGTCCGGATCCACCATCCGACCCATCGTTGGTTAGGTTATCAAAAGACCTTTCCAACGAGCCTAAAATATTGAAGATCTGGCAACCCTGTCTCGAGTTATGACCACTTAAGTGATATTGATGTACTTTTTGGATGCCGGATCTCTCTTAAAAGTATGTAAACTATGTCCGGATCAACCATCCGACCCATCGTTGATTAGGCAACTGAAAGGCCTTTCCAAAGAGTCCAAAACATTGAAGATCTGGCAACCCTGTCTCGAGTTATGACCACTTAAGTGATATTGATGTACTTTTTTGAAGCCGGATCTCACTTAAAAGTATGTCCGGATCCACCATCCGACCCATCGTTGGTTAGGCAACTGAAAGGCCTTTCCAAAGAGTCCAAAACATTGAAGATCTGGCAACCCTTTCTCGATTTATGGCCACTTAAGTGATATTGATGTACTTTTTGGAAGCCGGATCTCACTTAAATGTATGTAGACTATGTCCGGATCCACCATCCGACCCATCGTTAGTTAGGTTATAAAAAGACCTTTCCAACGAGTCCAAAACATTGATGATCTGGCAACCCTTTCTCGAGGTATGGTCACTTAAGTGATATTTAAGTACTTTTTTATTCCGGATCTAAAAAAATAGATAAAATTTTTGTACAATTATATCATATCAGCCATTGTTGGCAATAAGTGAGGAAGGCTCCAACCACATAGGTGGATTAAGTTAGTTTTTTGGTTAAAGATTAAAAATGTGGGTGTGGAATTGAGAAAATAATACATTTACAAAATTGTTCGAAATTATAAACAACATAAAAATTATGTTTATTTAAAAATAAAACAAAAAAATTTAACTTAATTTTTTATATTATTGAAATATCACCAAAAAGTGCCATCTACACTTTTGTAAGTGAGCAATTCTCTATGAAATCGGTCTTTTTTCTTCAATTTTAATTTTTGTATTTTTTAATCCGACTGAAATTTTTTTGGTGCCTTCGGTATGCCCAAAGAAGCCATTTTGCATCATTAGTTTGTTCATATAATTTTCCATACAAATTTGGCAGCTGTCCATACCAAAAATGATGTATGAAAATTCAAAAATCTGTATCTTTTGAAGGAATTTTTTGATCGATTTGGTGTCTTCGGCAAAGTTGTAGGTATGGATACGGACTACACTGGAAAAAAATGATACACGGTAAAAAAATTTAATGATTTTTTTATTTAGCTTTTTATCACTAAAACTTGATTTGCAAAAAAACACTATTTTTATTTTTTATTTTTTTGATATGTTTTTGAGGACATAAAATGCCAACTTTTCTGAAAATTCCAGGTTGTGCAAAAAATCATTGACCGAGTTATGAAAAAAGTTACCTAAATATGGATTTAACTTGAAAACAGTGCACTTTATCAAAATTTCAGTATAGTACTTTTTGATTGCAAATTTGATTTTACATCAAAAAATGAAGTTGAAAAATTTTTGCGACCAAAATTTCGATTTTTTGAAAAAATCCGTATTGATAAAAAAATTCATAACTCGGTCAATGATTTTTTGCACAACCTGGAATTTTCAGAAAAGTTGGCATTTTATGTCCTCAAAAACATTTCAAAAAATAAAAAAATTAAAAATAGTGTTTTTTTTTGCAAATCAAGTTTAAGTGATAAAAAGTTAAATAAAAATCACCAAATTTTTTTTTACCGTGTATCATTTTTTTCCTGTAGTCCGTATCTATACCTACAACTTTGCCGAAGACACCAAATCGATCAAAAAATTCCTTCAAAAGATACAGATTTTTGAATATTCATACATCATTTTTGTATGGACAGCTGCCAAATTTGTACGAAAAATCATATGGACAAACTAATGATGCAAAATGGCTTCTTTGGGCATACCGAAGACATCAAAAAAGTTTCAGTCGGATTAAAAAAAATAAAAAAAAATCGAATGACCGAAATCCTAGAGAACTGCTCAAGTGCTACTGCCTAAAAATTGCAAAATATCTTGGAATTCATGGAAACTTGAATTCTCGAGTGTTTTTTTTAAAAGGTCCAATAAACGAGTACCCCTGACTTAAGGGGTTTAGAAAAAAAAACACCCAAACGCAAAATTTGAAAATTTTGTTTGTTTGACCTTTATAAAAAAAAACTCTAGAATTTTCCTTTAAAAAATAAATCCGAAGATCTGAAATTTTTGTAATTCTTCTAAGAAGGAGCAAATGTTTTGCAAACTTACTTTCTTGTATTTTTTTATTTCAATTTGTACCTTTTCTATGACCAAAAAGACTTTTTGCATCATTAGTTCGTCCCTGGGTGATAAAAAGAGAGCATGTGTAACGTGAATGTACCCACTTTGTTTACATCGACCAAGTAGGGGGCTGTTCAAGCATGACTTTACTCTTGCGGTAAATGAGATGTTTTATTTTTGGATATGATGTAGATGACAACTAATGACAGTTTTTAAGCTGTGGTAAAACAGTGTTGCCAATTTTTCTTTAAAAAAAACATATAATTTGAAAATGGTTGAATTTGATTTCGAAATTTCGAAAGTATATTTTTTCGGATGAAAACGATATTTTACGATAGTTTCATTTTCTGATACTGATAGCTGATATAGTTTTTAAGAAAAAAAAACAATGATTATATTTAGTTAACTAAGTTTATATGCTTTTCAACAAAATATACATATATAAATTTAAGGTAAAATTGTTAAAAAGACGGGATTTTGCGTGAAATTTGTTAAAACTGGTTTTGTTTATAA
Source organism: Culex quinquefasciatus (assembly GCF_015732765.1). NCBI lineage: Eukaryota > Metazoa > Arthropoda > Insecta > Diptera > Culicidae > Culex > Culex quinquefasciatus. Next base: position 107,811,838 of record NC_051861.1, read on the forward strand.
AATTACTGATTTATATTGTATTTTATACTGAATTCGTAACACGAATCAAAAGTTTTTATCTTTTACATGACATTTGTTCAACTGAAATTGCCTATAAATTTGGAGTTTTTTTTTAATTGTGTTTCAAAAACACATATTATTTATTATTTAAAAATTTATTTACCCTTCTCTTAGTGAAAAATTGTCCAAAGAATCCGAAAATGAATTCCGTTTTCCGATTCAAAATCATGTTCAATCATCAGAAATCAGAGAAAATCTTGACACTTTGAGAAGTTTAAAATAATGACTTTCATCAACATTTTCTTAACTATAGTTAACTAACTTTTTGAACTTTTCTTCTTGAGGTACTTTGAACACTTTTCTACTATGGTCAGTATGATTCTATACAATTCCGCACGTATTTTAATTGAACTCTTCATTTTGCGGAAAAAGCACAAACCTATCAAAGCTATCTAAGTCACCCCGTTTTACGGTACCTATTGAAAACCGGGCCATTATCGTCACTACTTTGGTGAACTTGAAACAAAAAAAAAAAACAATTCAATTTCTTCTGCTTAAAATTAACTCCTCAAGAACGGTATCTCACTTTGACGGTCAACAGGGATTCACACCGTAATTGAATGGGTCATTTTGTTGGCCATTTGTTTGCCATCACCACCGAAGTAGCGAAAGGGGGTTGAGGAATTGCAAATGGGCCACTACTTTTATGGTCCATTTCCTCCTGACATCTTTGGACTGTGCCTTCTGTGTCTTCTGCAAAAAAACAACAACAACACAGAATTGGAGGCGCCATTGCAAATTTGACCACGCGACGGAAGTGACGAGTTAATTAGTTTTGGTGGTTCTTTAACAAATCATTTATTCCAAAACAAGATTTTGAAACATTGAAGATTAAATCAGTGATTGATCATTTCAATAAATATCAGAAATTAAAAAAAATTGATTCTACAGAGAATTTCTCAATTAGCATTTATATGACATAATACCAACAGATTCATTTTATGTATTTTTCTTTTCCTCTCCTCATTCACAGATTACTATATATGGTTCTATTCTAAACAAACCTTAATTCGCACACACACACACCCAACCCAAACCCCAGACGTCGGGACGCACCCCACCATGAGCGAGTTCAGACTGGCCAGCCCCGTCGGAACTCCCGGCACCGTGCGAAGGGCCAAACGGGGGGCCGCCGATGGCGTCGTGATGACTTCCACGACGACGCCCAAGACGATTGTCGCCGAGGCAAAGTTTGAAGGACTCACGCTCGAGGGCGTCAACCAGAATTTGGTAAGTCACGACTTGAGCTCGAATCGTGTGTGTTGTTTGCTTTTAATTTTTCTTAGGGATTGTGCGGAATTTTTAAGGTTGCTTTCGATTTCGATATGTGAATTTTATGTTTTGTTTTGCCCCGCAGGTTCGACTGTTTGCAGAGCTGGTTGTTTTTGTTGTTCGTTGAGCTTACTAAATTAAACTTTATTTTCAGGATTTGGTATAAGTATAAGTGAGCTAAATTGTAATAATATCATCAATTACAATTGTGAGAGTGCATTAATTTCAGAAAAATATTACCGTTTGAAAAAAAAAAGAAATATCAAAAATTTATATTCTTTTAATTATAAAATAAAATTATATAGCTCACATTGGCGTTAATATTTTTCCACTTCTCATCGGCCTGATATCTCTGCTGGCTAAGGTACTTTGCTCTCCTTGTGTGCTTGGTTTGGATCAAGCAGGTTAGAAATATTTTTGTGAAAGCAGTGCATTCAGTATGTATTTCTCTTTAATTATTTAATCCGCTTTTAGAAGTAATTTTGTCATGACTTGTTTGTAAGTAGTTGGTGAATGCAGCTGAATGAAACTTAAAACCTATTTTATCCTTGTAAGTTTTATAAATGTTTCCCAAGTTATCTGAATGATTGGAAAAATCATGTTTTCCTTATTATGTTATAATACTATTTAAAAAAACTAATTGTGAGGCTGTATCTCAGAAACCGATTGCCCGATTTTCAAAGCTCAAAAGATTTTTTTTTAATATCTTTGAAGGGTGCTTTTCTTTTTTATATGATTGTTAAACTAAAAAATCTAAAAAAGGAAATTTAAACCTAAAGGTAGTAGCTATAACTTGAAAACGGTACATTTTATTAATAAAAATTGCAAAGTGCTTTTCGGTCACAAATTCAAATGTAAATAAAGCAATAATTTTTAATATTTTTTCCCAAATATTAGATATTTTCAAAAAAATTAAGGCTAGTTTTGGAAATTTTGATTTTTGAGCCTGAAAAAGTCCCCTAAAATATATAAAAAAATAAAAAATGTGTATTTTACAAATTAAACTATAAGTAATTTAAAGTTAACTTAGAATTCTAAATTTTATTACATGTACCTACTTTTTCTGAAAAGTCGTAATCAATGCCTTCAACTTTGTCTAAGACACCAAATAGATACGAAAATACCTTTTCAAGCTACATAATTCCACACATTTAAACTGGAAAAAAACATAGTAATATTACATCTGGGAAGGGGTATATTTTTTTCTCTATGTCTACCTCTCTGAAAATGTGTAATTTTACCACTTTTCTGGTGTAATGTCACTTTGTCCGTCTAAATTGAGGTGAAATTACATTATAAAAGAAGTTATATTCAACCTTTCAAAATTACAACTTCAAAATTTACACATTTTTTATGTACATTTTGCATGACCAGCCCGCAAAATTGTATGGAGACTTATAAGGAATAAACTAGTGATGCAACATGTTTTCTTTTGACATAGGAAATGTACAGACAAAGTTTCATCCCTATAAAAAAATACAATGAAAAGTCGATTTGCGAAATCCTAGATTACCACCCATAACATAATTTGATTGACATATTACATAGTAAAAATTATCATGGTAATATTACATTTGGGAATGAGTACATTTTTTACGTCCGAAAAATGTGCAATTTTCCTTCTAAAAATGAGTAAATTATCCATTTTTTCGTTGAAATGCAATTTTTCAGCCTAAATTTAAGAAATACAGTCCAGACTCGATTATCCGATGTTCAATTATCCGAAGGTTCGTTTGGGACAAATCGAATTACGAAGAAAAAAAAATATTAATTTTTTATTTTCTTACTTTTAACATCAAATTAAAAAATGTTGTTTTAAAGTATTTTATCACCGCCATTTTGACCGCCATCTTGGATTTAAAAATTCTTAATCACTTTAGAGTAGTTTAGGGGTTATACTAAAGCTTAACAATCAAAAATATGACCACGTAAAATGATTTTTTCCGTGATTCGATTATCCAAAGTGAAATTTTGCCAAGGCCTTCGGATAATCAAATCAGGACTGTATTACATCAAAAAAAGAAGTAAAATTAAACCTTCCAAATTTACAACAAAAATATTACTGGGTAGATAAGTTCGATCAGTTTCAAACAAATCTTTTGTATGGAGACTTGAAGGGGAAAGCCGATAATGTTTAAATGCAATCCAATAAAAAAAAACTTATTTTCAAATTGCAAGCCTTGGTTTTCAAATTTGGGTGCATTTAGTATCACAAAAAATAGTAATGTTCATCAGGGAATGATGACAGATTTTGTGTAAAAAAATGTGTAATATAACATCAAAAACTGGCAAATTTTTCATCCGAATTTTCCAAAAATCCAAAATTTAAGTTTTGAAAAAGTTACTTTTTGCGTTTTTCTTTGTTTTGTCGTCCGTGTCTGTCGCGGGTGACCATGAATGGCCGTGATCAACGACGACCAACATTTTCAAAACTTGTTTTTTGGTAAAATCGCGATACAGTCATCCCACATATTCGGAACACCCACAAATTCGGAACACTTTTATGATAATTTGTCAATAGCATGCCAAAAGAAGCTTTTCTATCGACCTTACTATTTTTAGAACCTTCATTTGGACATTACCTTGCTATTTCACTAGTAAAAGTAGGATTTTTTGAACAAAAAACTTCATTCCAAGACTATTTTGTCCAGAGCAGCAAAACACTGCCTCCAAATGGCATGTTTCATAATTGTGGGATGTTATTGTACCTCCCACAATTGTGGAACACCAAATTTAACTGATATTTTCACAAAAAAAAGTTATCAAACCATGTATGAAACATCACTAAGCTTGAGTTTCATTGGTTTCAGTGTGTGAAGTCATTATTTGGTAATAAATATGTACTCCTAGAGAGATCCAAAGTTTGTTTACATTCGTAAGAAAAAAGTGTTCCGAATTTGTGGATTTCAAGGGTCAAAGTAATTCTTCAAAAACTTCATATAAAAGTTAAAATTTGCAGATGTTCGATACAGCATTCGAAAGATCGCAAGAAAAGCTTTCAAATGAAGGTAAAAACGAAACATTAAGTTCAATTATCGATTTGCTATGATTTTTTGAACATTGGCCGATCTGGAAACCGTTCCGAATATGTGGGATGACTGTAACTCGTAATGTTTGTATGCAAACCCCTTACACTGAAAAAAACAATTCTCGAAATCGTGAATTGAATTCACGAATGCGAGAACCACGAATGAATATATTCACGTTTATGGTGCAAATGCACCATACTCATGAATAAATGCCTTCGTGGTTCTCACATTCGTGAACTTAATTCACGATTACGAGAATGGATTTTTTTCTGTGTATGTTTATATATCAAAATTTCTGTAATTGTCTGCTCTACAACTTTGTAGAACATTGTTACACTCTAAAAAATTACCCTGCAAAGTTAGAAAAAAACACGAAATTTTAAAATGAAAAATTTTGTTGTAAATGAAAAAATGACCCTTCCGAGTCAATGTAGATTCAAAAAGTACATTAAATTTCCCTTAAAATGACATGTTCCAAAACTTTTTACAATCGAGTAACGGAAAATAGCAGAGTTTTTAAAACTTTTTGAGTGTTTTTTTTTTCGATGAAAAATACGTTTTTTCGGAATTCTGAGTACGCCATCAAATCGGGCGTCTAATTTTACATAAAAGTCCCTTTGACACCAAATTTCTATCTAATCATCGTTTCAGGCTGCAAATTATTGAATCTTTTTTCGCATGTTCAAAAATGGAAGGGGTCGTACCGCCCCTCCGTCACGAGATATCAAAAACGGACCTCGGATTCGTGATCAGGGACAAAAGTTACCCCTTATGACAAAGTTTCACGCAAATCGAAGAGGGGTCGGGGCAACTGCTGTGTGAGTTGGCGGAGAATTACCCTAATGTTCATTTCAGTGAGGGTGGCAAAATAGTCCAAATATGTTGAAAATCTTTTTGTAGCCAATACTTTTAACCTAAAAAATTCACGCAAAACGCAGCATTCGTACCTTTGTTTCACCCTTCATTGATTCATTCATACGCTCAATTGATACGGGCCCATTCAACGGCCACTTGGATAAACTTGAGTGCAATAAACATTCATCATCATTGCAACGATAATGCTGTCTGTTGTTACAAACACGCACACACACATGCACTCGATGAACTGAGTTGTGTACTAAAGCTAACTAACTGTACCTGTACCTGACATTGGAGAGTTATGCCGATTGATTGAGTATTTGCTTGGATGCTGAACGTAGATAAGAGAAGGGGAAAAACAACATATTTTAGCAGGTTTGAGTAAACTTGGAGTAATCTTAACATTTATCCTCTCTCTTTCGATGCAGGGCACTAACACTAATTGATTGTGTGTTGGATTGTAAAGTGATGTTTGTTTAAGAACAGTTAATTTTATTTCATTTTTTTACATTCACTTCAAGTTTAAAAGAGTTCTAAAATAATAAGTTTAAAAGAAGTTTCAATCATGATCCACAATAGTAACCTCTACCCTAATCGATCGCGCTACACGCTATAATCACTCACGAGCAGTGCCTGTTCATGCAGTTATAAGGTCAACTCAATATTCACACGATGTGCGGAATGAGGCACTTTTGCCGGCACCGAGATTCGTTCAGCCAATAGTGGGGCGAAATCCATTTTGCATGGTCAATCGATTTATGACAAAAATTAGCTCGAGCTCGGCGTGTGTGAGGAAAAATTAGGAAACCGAACAGAAATTCGCACACTCTCGTGGAGCCCGAATAAACCGGGTTAAGCATCCATTTAGCAAAGTGATTATTGTTTTGTGCCGCCAAAGATGACTCGCTGTCGGCATGTTGCTTTGAGCTTAATTAGCAGTTAGACCTAACTTTGCAATGACTGGACCAAGGATGCAAACGTGGTCATTTTTGTTTAGCTAAGTATGCTTCCTCATTGTAACATGTGGTTCAATGTTTGAAAAAATCCCATGTTTAAGTTTGAACATGAAGTTTATGATTTGTTCAAACTTAGTCATTGCACCTTCATAAATCGAATCAATTAAGCTTACGGATTGCAAACTTTTATCGATTCTTCAAGCTTCTTGCCAAGACCTCCAACTCATCCCACTCAGATCGAAAACCGAAGAAGCTTCTCTCATGCATGTTGAAACCTCACCATCATCGTCACTCACCGGCACAGATTGGTCAGCTTTTAAGCCTTAAATCATGAGTGCTTGCTCTGTTCGCTACTCCCTAGTAGTATGTACCTACCACCGCCTGAGCTCCCCGATGCCAATTGCGCAACAGTTCGTGGCTAGTTTTGTTTAGCGGCAGCATTCGGATGGCTCATTAAAAGTACGTGCCTCCGATGCTTCTAAGCTTCAGAGTCTGTTTGTTGAACTCCCCCAAAGCCACCCCATAGGGTGGTGCCCCCAACCCCACCCCCCCGCTTAATCCAAGATTTGGTTGTTCCAAGTGCATTTCTGTGTCTACATGTGTTGAGTTGTGTTGCACATACCCAAGTTGTGTTAGAATGCAAAGCGGACACTCAGCTGGCCCTTAAGCAACCTGACTCAACGACTTTGGAGCTTGGAACTTGGTACTTGGCAGTCGGTGGGAGAGACCCAATTGATGCCACGCCATGGGCCATCTCGGCCACTAGATTTATACCGACAGATATCGTTACAACTGAGAACATGCCACCGTTGTTGCTGTTGCTGTGGGGTGCCTTACAAGATTGGATGCACGCGAGAGGGTGGTATTGGGAAATTAAGGTGCCCTTTGCGTGTGGAAAGATAGAATTTTGAGTTTTTATTTGTCTAACAAGAGCATAACGAGCTCAATTCCTCAACGCACTGGACTTGATAGACAGGGATCGTCTGTTTGAATTAAAATGCTCAAATCTAAAAAATGCTTGAAATAGGGGAAATATACCTTATCTCGGCTCATTTCTATTATCGGCTTTGATCATGAATTACAGCTTTCATTAAGTGTTCTTTGTGGTTTCTATTGCAAGTTTCTGCTTGAACCTTGGATTCACCCAGACCTCTTTCTACCCTAAGGAACCTTCCACCCCATGGTTCGAACTGACGATCTTTGGATTGTGAGTACAACCGCCGCCAGCGGTTCCACCGGAGCAGGCTTGGTTTGGTGGCAGTGCGTGGCCGAATGGTTACGCTGTCCGCTTTGTAAGCGGATGATTCTGGGTTCGATTCCCATCTGCTCCAACCTTCCATCGGATGAGGAAGTAAAATGTCGGTCCCGGCCTTGGTTGTTAGGCCGTTAAGTCATTCCAGGTGTAGGAGTTGTCTCCATGCCATAAGTACAAACAACACACCAAACCAAGCCTACTCCGGTGGAATACTAAAAGTTATTCTATTCCTTTTACAAGCATTTGAAAAAAATATTTCCAAAATGTATTTTAATCAAACGAGTGCAGGGGGCCACGCCCATTTTCCTATTTTCAGCTTAGTTCTTTATTTCTTCCAGCGCTCGTTTGGGTCTGCCTTGTGCTGCCAAAATTCATGAAATTTTAAGCTAACACTCACGAAAAGTAGCATTTATAGAGAAAATTTCCTGGCATCACTGGTTCACACTAACAGGCACTGCTTGTGGTGTTGGTGGCCACCCTTTGTTTTTTTCAGCCTTCGATTGGAATGGGTCGTCAAAATTGAAATGTCAAAAGACTTGGCACGTTTGTTTTTTGATGGCGCTTGCAAATTATTTACATGTTTCGGGACTAATTTTTACGTGAGTGATCAACTAATGTGCAAAAGGACATGTTGCCGAAAGTTGGAGGCAGTTTTGTATCGAAAGCGCCATTGATTTTGGCGATATTTATTAAGCGTTTGAGGGTTTCTCGCCTGTGTCACTGCGTGTGTCTCGCAAAATAGAAATTATTATCAAAAGCCGGGACCGTGGTGTAGGGGTAAGCGTGATTGCCTCTCACCCAGTTGGCCTGGGTTCGATCCCAGAAGGTCCCGGTGGCAAATTTTGAGACGAGATTTGTCTGATCACGCCTTCCGTCGGACGGGAAGTAAATGTTGGCCCCGGACTAACCTAAAAAAGGTTAGGTCGTTAGCTCACTCCAGGTGTAGGAGTCGTCTCCCTGGGTCCTGCCTCGGTGGAGTCACTGGTAGGCAGTTGGACTAATAATCCAAAAGGTCGTCAGTTCGAATCCCGGGGTGGATGGAAGCTAAGGTGTAAAAAGAGGTTTGCAATTGCCTCAACATTCAAGCCTTCGGACACTTAGTTTCGAGTAGGAATCTCGTAATCGAGAACGCCAAGGCAATGCTGTAGAGCGAATAATTTGATTTTTTTATCAAAAGTGCATTAAATTTGATCTTTTTGGCCAGTAAGTACAGAACATTTGCGTGCTTGCTTGAGGCGGTGCTGTTGCTGGTAAGTTTATAGCCTAAATAGTATTTTTTTTTTAATCGAGCATCAAACTCTTCAAATGACGAAGGTAAGGGTATATTTCCCCTAATGCCATTACCACCGTTTTTCTATCATTTCGTTTCGTTGCTATCCTCATCATTAGCACAAATTCCTTATTCTTCAGCCTTTTCTGGAAATACAATCCGAAATATTATAAAAATCAAGTGTAGATTAGCATATTGATTACAATCATCGTTTAGGGTTTAATTCAGAAGTTTTTTTTTGTTAAAAAAGTCACATAAATAATATTTTTATTTTTTGATTGTTTTTGAAACAGCTTTGATGCAGGGTATTCAATCTCAAGGCGGTTACAAAAACACAAGTAAAACACAAAATGAAAATTTTGGTTATTTGACCTTCTTCAGGTTTTCAAGAAACTTTGTCTTTGTTAAAAATAGCTGGTCATACAAAATGGACATGGGATTATTCGAAAATCTAAGTCCGTTTCATGGATCTTCTGATCGATTTGGAGTCTTCGACAAAGTAGTTGGTAGTAGTTGGATGCTTCAGAAAAATTGAGGCATTGATTTTTTTTTGACAAATTATCATAAATATTGAAGTTTTTTTCTTAATTTTAGAATTTTACAAAATATGTTTTAGGGGAATTGCAAAGGCATCTTCTGTGCTAGAGTTGAGGATGGTACAAAACCTGGTACCGGAGTTATAAAAAAAACATTTTTTTTCAAAAAAATCCAATATATTGTCGAAAACTTTAAAAAAATATTCGCAGATGCAAATCTCAATTTGCATTCCAAATTGGCTTGGTTTGTTACATCTCTGATAATGTGCTGCTTTTTGAAATCAAATGCTTTTTAGGCTAAATTTTCGAATATAATGTTAAAATAAAACTTTTTTCTAAATTCTCTGCTCTTTTCCATGATTCTAATTTTGAAATTTTAGAATCTAGATCAGATTTCCAGATTTCTCCAGCCACACATAAAAAGGGCGCAGAAACATTTCGGAAGCTATTTTGAAGCCGAGGGGGGGGGGGGGTGCAGCTGAGATTTCCACAAAAAGTTCAAGCTGTCAAAATGCTGATACACCCTTTTCAAATGTTGATCCAGGTTTTTAAATTTCATATTTTTATTTATATTAAAGAGTAGAAAATTTCACAACATATTCATTTTAAGCATTTAAAATCGAACCAATAGCTTCCACGATATCGCTAGCTGAAAAATGACTGTTTTCATGTGGAAGGCATTTTTTGTTTTTTATTTAGACTTCAAATTATGTTAGAAATTTGAAATAAAACATTGAGTATTATTTTTTACCCTCCTTGACATCGACCAAGGCCGAGGGACCAAAGGTTTAAAACAAATTTTAATAACTTATGTAAAAACCTTAAAAATGTGAATCTGCCCAACCATTTCGGCTAAATTTTCACATTTTTGATCGTCAAAATTACAATTGTCCATTTTTTCATGGTTTAAAATGAACAATTGTAATTTTGACGATCAAAAATGTGAAAATTTAGACGAAAAGGTTGGGCAGGCCTGATCTAGAAGGTGAAAGTTTTTTTTCTTGTTGTAATAATGTGTCAATTCATGCGGAAAAAGTGGAAATATACAAAAAAGAAGTATAAATATCTTTATTATCAGTTTAATAATCAATCTTTGAGAAAATATGATTACTATTCAAAATACACAACTTGGCCTAAATGAAACTAAACTACATAGGAAGGAAGCTGGCTTTTTTGTCCAATAAAACTTTTAAAAAATATAATATTATTGAAAGTTGGTAAAAATCGATTTTTGTGATAGTTTACCTAATACAAATTGATTAGGAAATATTATGTTCAGATAATTCTTTTCAAATATTTTCATTAAAAAAATATGTAAAGACAATTTTTAAATTTGTAATTTTATCTTTTGATTTCTCGTAACGTTTTTAAGAATTGATTTCTATGAAAAGGCTCCAAACAAAAGTGTTAAACTGAGGTTTATTTCCGGGCAGTAGTAAACATAACAAGCTTTGGGTAGAAATTATGATGGTTCAAATTTGATTTTTTACCTTCCATGGCAGGGCTGAATTGTAAGAGTGTTCAAATCTCAAATATGAGCTCGGATGCGAACTTTCAACCATTAGAAGGGTAACGCTTTTCCCTGGACCTTCATACCTTTGAATTCATCAATATATACTGCATTCCAATAAAGACCACGCCGATACCCGAGCACCTCATCAAAACAGTACTCCCCGTAAGAAATAAGTGCGCGCGCAACCATTTCTCGTCTCGATACCCGTGAGAACCAGCGTGCTGGCGCATATCTCGTTCTGATCTACTCCTCCCTCCCCTAGCTGGGGACCTTCCCCAACCCTGGTTGATATTTCCCATACCCGAGCGAGAAGAGAAAGAGCATGAGTTGCTAACGACTACTAAGCTGTGCTCTGGTGTTTTTTTAGTACACAATCAGCCGCAATAGGTCAACACCGTCGCGTCGTCATCGTGCTGTTTAGTACACCCCACTAAATTGCAGTGCCGGTAGCGTAGTTTAGTCTGTGTTTTGGCCCAGTGACTTGGACTAACTTGGCGAGAACGGGGCAGCAAAACGGAACCGCAAAGTGCGAGAGACGGTGGGTTCGTCACTTGTTTGCAAGTCTCCCGCACGGCTGGGTGGCGACGAACCTTTAAGAACAATATTTTTTTTTTGTTTTTAGTGATAGATAACGAGTTGTGAGTTCTGTTTTTGGGCTAACGTTTTCTAGTTATAGTGATTATAGTGATTAACGTGTAGCAGTAACGGAAGAGGCAAATCGAAAGTCTGGAGAGTTGGGACTAACGCCTGGCGACCATTTGTTGGTGTAGTATTCGGAAAATTCAGTGTCACAGTGAATAGAATACCCGACCATCAGATCGTAAGATCGTTTGGGCAGTAGTCCCTTCGAAATAAGTGCCGAAATCGAGATGAAAAGAGGAAGATAATTGTAGTTCAAATTTACAACCTAGAAGTCATCGTAAAAAGTGCAACAAACGACGATAGTTAGTAAGTGAAGCTCAACCAAGTGTTTGTATATGTGTTCAGCTTTTAGTACGAGGAGAGGAAGTAAGTACACACAGCTGTGAGTTGAGTTGTGAAGAGCGCATCACACAGGGGCAAGGTTTTTGATGCCGGCTTGGTGAAACTTTAGAGGAAGGGGGGGGGGGGCAAAATAATGCAGTCATCGCACCTGTCCGATTTGGACGGAACCAAATACACATTCGTTATCGGCGCCATTGACGTAGAGTGGAAGCGGCTCTAGTAGTTGAAGGTGTAGAGATCTTGATCATTGTTTAGTAATTAGTACAAACCGTTGCGGAAGTGGGTGCGCGCCTTCGGGTTTGATTGACGGTCACTGCAAAGAAGAGAGAGAGGATTGATTGATGACACTACTCGACAAAACAAAACTTGTGTCAAGGGATTAACGATATCTCATCCGTTCCTGAGAGAAAAGGCATCCCCGAATCCGATGCAATCGACAGAATTTGATTTTATGTCCACGCGGACTGACGAGAAGTTGGTACTTTTTTTAACATAAAAACTAACTTAATCCACCTATGTGGTTGATGCCTTCCTCACTTTATACCAACAATGGGTAATATTGGTTTGGACACATATTCCAGCTATTTTTTTAGGTCCAGAAAAATAAGTACACAGATATAACTTAAGTTGTCATAACTCGAGACAGGGTTGCCAGATTTTCAATTATGTGGACTCGTTGGAAAGGTCTCTCGATTACCTAACCAATGATGGGTCGGATGATGGATCCTGACATCGTTTACATGCATTTAAGTGAGATCCGGTTCAAAAAAGTACATAAATATCACTTAAGTGGTCATAACTCGAGACAGGGTTGCCAGATCTTCAATTATGTGGACTTTTTGGAAAGGTCTCTCGATTACCTAACCAATGATGGGTCGGATGATGGATCCGGACATCGTTTACATGCATTTAAGTGAGATCCGGCTTCAAAAAAGTACATAAATATCACTTAAGTGATCATAACTCGAGACAGGGTTGCCAGATCTTCAATGTTGTGGACTCGTTGGAAAGGTCTCTCGATTACCTAACCAACGATGGGTCGGATGATGGTTCCGGACATCGTTTACATACATTTAAGTGAGATCCGGCTTCAAAAAAGTACATAAATATCACTTAAGTGGTCATAACTCGAGACAGGGTTGCCAGATCTTGAATTATGTGGACTCTTTGGAAAGGTCTCTCGATTACCTAATCAACGATGGGTCGGATGATGGATCCGGACATCGTTTACATGCATTTAAGTGAGATCCGGCTTCAAAAAAGTACATAAATATCACTTAAGTGGTCATAACTCAAGACAGGGTTGCCAGATCTTCAATGTTGTAGACTCGTTAGAAAGGTCTTTCGATTACCTAACCAATGCTGGGTTGGATGATGGATCCGAACATCGTTTACATACATTTAAGTGAGATCCGGCTTCAAAAGAGTACATAAATATCACTTAAGTGGTCATAACTCGAGACAGGGTTGCCAGATTTTCAATTATGAGGACTCGTTGGAAAAGTCTCTTGATTACCTAACCAACGATGGGTCGGATGATGGACCCGGACATCGTTTACATGCATTTAAGTGAGATCATGTTTCAAAAAAGTACATAAATATCGCTTAAGTGGTCATAACTCGAGACAGGGTTACCAGATCTTCGATGTTGTGGACTTGTTGGAAAGGTCTCTTGATTACCTAACCAACGATGGGTTGGATGATGGATCCGGACATCGTTTACATGCATATAATTGAGATCCGGATTTATGTGAAAACACATTTTTATACATAACTTTTGAACTACTTATCGAAACTTCAAACAATTCAATAGCGATGTATGGGACCCTAAACCAAGTCAAATGCAACTGGTTCGATCAAAATCGGTTCAGCCAGTGCTGAGAAAACTTGGCAAGATTTTTGAACACATACATACATACACACACACACACATACACACACACACACATACACACACACACACATACACACACACACACATACACACACACAGACATTTGTTCAGTTTTCGATTCTGATTCGATATGTATATATGAAGGTGGGTCTTCGAGCTTTTAAAAAAAATTTCATTTTTAGAGCAGGATTATAGCCTTACCTCAGTGAGGAAGGCAAAAATCGAACAATTTAAAAAAAAACATGCGTCTCCTCCCAATTATATGAGCCATCTACAAGAATATGGAAGCGCCTGGTGCATAGCCATTTCCTTTAAGCACAACGGAAACAACCAATACAAATGTATAAAAAGTTGTCAAGTTCTCGAGGGTCCACAGCTAGCATTTTTGTACGATTATAAAAAATAAATATTAAAAGTTTAAAATTAATTTATTTAAAAAACATATTTTTTGATTCATTTGTTTACTAAAATTTTATGTATCTCAAAGGTCTATGGGTACTTCGGGATGTCCATGGTCATCCAAGGACTGCCTGGAGTTAAGATCTACGAGTCTATCGCCGTAGCAAGCAAGAGGTCGTCGGATTTTGACCCCGGATCATGTGCGTATAGCATCAGTGCATATGGTAGACTACTATATGAATGTGTTGGGATGTTCATGGTCATCCAAGGACTCCCTGGAGTTAAGATCTACGAGTCTACCGCCGTAACAAGCAAGAGGTCGTCGGATTTTGACCCCGGATCATGTGCGTATAGCATCAGTGGATATGGTAGACTACTGTATGAATGTGTTGGGATGTTCATGGTCATCCGAGGACTCCCTGGAGTTAAGATCTACGAGTCTACCGCCGTAACAAGCAAGAGGTCGTCGGATTTTGACCCCGGATCATGTGCGTATAGCATCAGTGCATATGATAGACTACTATATGAATGTGTTGGGATGTTCATGGTCATCCGAGGACTCTCTGGAGTTAAGATCTACAAGTCTACCACCGTGGCAAGCAAGAGGTCGTCGGATTTTGACCCCGGATCATGTGCGTATAGCATCAGTGCATATGATAGACTACTATATGAATGTGTTGGGATGTTCATGGTCATCCAAGGACTCTCTGGAGTTAAGATCTACAAGTCTACCGCCGTTGCAAGCAAGAGGTCGTCGGATTTTGACCCCGGATCATGTGCGTATAGCATCAGTGGATATGGTAGACTACTGTATGAATGTGTTGGGATGTTCATGGTCATCCAAGGACTCTCTGGAGTTAAGATCTACAAGTCTACCGCCGTTGCAAGCAAGAGGTCGTCGGATTTTGACCCCGGATCATGTGCGTATAGCATCAGTGCATATGATAGACTACTATATGAATGTGTTGGGATGTTCATGGTCATCCAAGGACTCTCTGGAGTTAAGATCTACAAGTCTACCGCCGTTGCAAGCAAGAGGTCGTCGGATTTTGACCCCGGATCATGTGCGTATAGCATCAGTGCATATGGTAGACTACTGTATGAATGTGTTGGGATGTTCATGGTCATCCGAGGACTCCCTGGAGTTAAGATCTACGAGTCTACCACCGTAACAAGCAAGAGGTCGTCGGATTTTGACCCCGGATCATGTGCGTATAGCATCAGTGCATATGATAGACTACTATATGAATGTGTTGGGATGTTCATGGTCATCCAAGGACTCTCTGGAGTTAAGATCTACAAGTCTACCGCCGTTGCAAGCAAGAGGTCGTCGGATTTTGACCCCGGATCATGTGCGTATAGCATCAGTGGATATGGTAGACTACTGTATGAATGTGTTGGGATGTTCATGGTCATCCGAGGACTCCCTGGAGTTAAGATCTACGAGTCTACCGCCGTAACAAGCAAGAGGTCGTCGGATTTTGACCCCGGATCATGTGCGTATAGCATCAGTGGATATGGTAGACTACTGTATGAATGTGTTGGGATGTTCATGGTCATCCGAGGACTGCCTGGAGTTAAGATCTACGAGTCTACCACCGTAACAAGCAAGAGGTCGTCGGATTTTGACCCCGGATCATGTGCGTATAGCATCAGTGGATATATTAGACTACTGTATGAATGTGTTGGGATGTTCATGGTCATCCGAGGACTCCCTGGAGTTAAGATCTACGAGTCTACCGCCGTAACAAGCAAGAGGTCGTCGGATTTTGACCCCGGATCATGTGCGTATAGCATCAGTGGATATGGTAGACTACTGTATGAATGTGTTGGGATGTTCATGGTCATCCGAGGACTCCCTGGAGTTAAGATCTACGAGTCTACCACCGTCGTATCCCCGGATCATGTGCGTATAGCATCAGTGCATATGATAGACTACTATATGAATGTGTTGGGATGTTCATGGTCATCCAAGGACTCTCTGGAGTTAAGATCTACAAGTCTACCGCCGTTGCAAGCAAGAGGTCGTCGGATTTTGACCCCGGATCATGTGCGTATAGCATCAGTGGATATATTAGACTACTGTATGAATGTGTTGGGATGTCCATGGTCATCCGAGGACTCCCTGATGTTAAGATCTACGAGTCTACCGCCGTAACAAGCAAGAGGTCGTCGGATTTTGACCCCGGATCATGTGCGTATAGCATCAGTGGATATGGTAGACTACTATATGAATGTGTTGGGATGTTCATGGTCATCCAAGGACTCCCTGGAGTTAAGAACTATGAGTCTACCGCCGTAACAAGCAAGAGGTCGTCGGATTTTGACCCCGGATCATGTGCGTATAGCATCAGTGGATATGGTAGACTACTGTATCAATGTGTTGGGATGTCCATGGTCATCCGAGGACTCCCTGGTTTTAAGATCTATGAGTCTACCGCCGTAACAAGCAAGAGGTCGTCGGATTTTGACCCGGAATCTTGTGTGTATAGCATCAGTGCATATGGTAGACTACTGTATGAATGTGTTGTGATGTTCATGGTCACCCAAGGACTCTCTGGAGTTAAGATCTACGAGTCTACCGCCGTAACAAGCAAGAGGTCGTTGGATTTTGACCCTGGATCATGTGCTTCATTCATTCACATTCATATAGTAGTCTACCATATGCACTAATGCTATACGCACATGATCCGGGGTCAAAATCCGACGACCTCTTGCTTGCTACGGCGGTAGACTCGTAGATCTTAACTCCAGGGAGTCCTTGGATGACCATGAATATCCCAACACATTCATATAGTAGTCTACCATATGCACTGATGCTATACGCACATGATCCGGGGTCAAAATCCGACGACCTCTTGCTTGTTACGGCGGTAGACTCGTAGATCTTAACACCAGGGAGTCCTCGGATGACCATGAACATCCCAACACATTCATACAGTAGTCTACCATATCCACTGATGCTATACGCACATGATCCGGGGTCAAAATCCGACGACCTCTTGCTTGTTACGGCGGTAGACTTGTAGATCTTAACTCCAGAGAGTCCTCGGATGACCATGAACATCCCAACACATTCATATAGTAGTCTATCATATGCACTGATGCTATACGCACATGATCCGGGGTCAAAATCCGACGACCTCTTGCTTGTTACGGCGGTAGACTCGTAGATCTTAACTTCAGGGAGTCCTCGGATGACCATGAACATCCCAACACATTCATACAGTAGTCTAATATATCCACTGATGCTATACGCACATGATCCGGGGTCAAAATCCGACGACCTCTTGCTTGCAACGGCGGTAGACTTGTAGATCTTAACTCCAGAGAGTCCTCGGATGACCATGAACATCCCAACACATTCAAACAGTAGTCTATCATATGCACTGATGCTATACGCACATGATCCGGGGTCAAAATCCGACGACCTCTTGCTTGTTACGGCGGTAGACTCGTAGATCTTAACTCCAGGGAGTCCTCGGATGACCATGAACATCCCAACAAATTCATACAGTAGTCTACTATATCCACTGATGCTATACGCACATGATCCGGGGTCAAAATCCGACGACCTCTTGCTTGTTACGGCGGTAGACTCGTAGATCTTAACTCCAGGGAGTCCTTGGATGACCATGAACATCCCAACACATTCATACAGTAGTCTACCATATGCACTGATGCTATACGCACATGATCCGGGGTCAAAATCCGACGACCTCTTACTTGTTACGGCGGTAGACTCGTAGATCTTAACTCCAGGAGTCCTTGATGACCATGAACATCCCAACACATTCATATAGTAGTCTACCATATGCACTGATGCTATACGCACATGATCCGGGGTCAAAATCCGACGACCTCTTGCTTGCTACGGCGGTAGACTCGTAGATCTTAACTCCAGGCAGTCCTTGGATGACCATGGACATCTCGAAGTACCCATAGACCTTTGAGATACATAAAATTTTAGTAAACAAATGAATCAAAAAATATGTTTTTTAAATAAATTAATTTTAAACTTTTAATATTTATTTTTTATAATCGTACAAAAAATGCTAGCTGTGGACCCCTCGAGAACTTGACAACTTTTTTATACATTTGTATTGGTTGTTTCCGTTGTGCTTAAAGGAAATGGCTATGCACCAGGCGCTTCCATATTCTTGTAGATGGCTCATATAATTGGGAGGAGACGCATGTTTTTTTTTAAATTGTTCGATTTTTTATGTTAAAAAAAGTACCAACTTCTCGTCAGTCCGCGTGGACATAAAATCAAATTCTGTCGATTGCATCGGATTCGGGGATGCCTTTTCTCTCAGGAACGGATGAGATATCGTTAATCCCTTGACACAAGTTTTGTTTTGTCGAGTAGTGTGATTGATGGATGTGTTAATTGCTAGAAATAACGGAAGAATTGTTGTTGATTAAAAATATGAAATTTTCCTTGGAATTTTCATTTTTATTAACATATTTTTTTGAACCATTTTTATTGACATCAATAACATTGTTGATCGATTTGATAATAAATTTTAATAGTTAATCACAATTTTTTAAAAGAAATTTTCCTCAGAAAAGTATATTATTAACCAACAAAAATGAAAGATGGATGTTTTTGAATCCGATTTTGCGTTTTTTAGAAAAAAAAACTCGTTTCTGGAAAGAAAATCTGATATTTTGAAAAAAAATCTTACACTTTATAATTATTTATTATGTTCTTAAAACGAGCTGCCCTGTTTGCATATACAGTATGTAAAAAAAAGTATTTACACCCCTTGGGCACTATGCACATTTTGTGATGAAACATGTAAACAATTTAATGTTGACATAAACCTAGTACTACGTTTTGTTCAGAAACTCATGCCGAACATTTTGCTGCAAAAACTCATGAAAAGATGTTTTCTATAAAAAGTTATATAACAAATACTATTACAAAAATAAAAAAGGTGCAAAAAAAGTTTGTACACCTTTCCAAAAATTAACATAAATAAAGTTATTTGTTGACAAATCTTCATATATCCAGTCTCCCAACTCCAAATAGGCATCCTTGACTGATTAAAAAAATAATTTGGATTGAATATAAAGTTTAGTATTTACTTAGTATAAAAGTTTATATAACTCTGGAAATTCTATATAAAACTTATCTAAACTTAATTTTGCAAACTTTCAATTTAACTAAATGTCAATATATTACCATAGAATTGCTGAATACACATTCTGGAGTGGGTATAACACCGTTTTGGGGGTCTTTGTATCGATAGAATAGATTTTTCGTTGGAATTTCGTACCAACCCGGAATTACGTCGTCGGAAAATCCGCCGGCATCCGAACGGGTCCACAAATCACAAGTTAACCTATGTGGCATCGGAAAGGGCATACAATTTCCGATCTTTTGATACCCATACATCTAGGTTTTCTATAAAACCCACGTTTTTAAATACCTCGGCAAAAAGTAAGTTTGATCCACGAGAACAAAAATTACGAAATTCCATACATTTTTGGCAGATTGCTCAAACGAAACCATAACAACGATTTTACCTAGGTATTTAAAAACGTGGGTTTTATAGAAAACCTAGATGTATAGGTATCAAAAGATCGGAAATTTTATGCCCTTTCCGATTCCACATAAGTTGACTTGTTAATTGTGGACCGGTTCGGATGCCGGCGGATTTTCCGTCGACGTAATTCCGGGTTGGTACGAAATTCCAACGAAAAATCTATTCTATCGATACAAAGACCCCCAAAACGGTGTTATACCCACTCCAGAATGTGTATTCAGCAATTCTATGGTAATATATTGACATTTAGTTAAATTGAAAGTTTGCAAAATTAAGTTTAGATAAGTTTTATATAGAATTTCCTGAGTTATATTAACTTTTATACTAAGTAATTAGTAAACTTTATATTCAATCCAAATTATTTTTTTAATCAGTCAAGGATGCCTATTTGGAGTTGGGAGACTGGATTTATGGTGATTTGTCAACAAATAACTTTATTCATGTTAATTTTTCGAAAGGTGTACAAACTTTTTTTGCACCTTTTTTGATTTTTGTAACAGTATTTGTTATATAACTTTTTATAGAAAACATCTTTTCGTGAGCTTTTTGCAGCAAAATGTTTGGCATGAGTTTCTGAACAAAACGTAGTACTAGGTTTATGTCAACATTAAATTGTTTACATGTTTCATCACAAAATGTGCATAGTGCCCAAGGGGTGTAAATACTTTTTTTACATACTGTATGTCCCATACAAATTTTTAACTTTGAATTTTTGGTACAAATTGGTTCAAATTCGTGTGTTCTTTCAGAAAACCATATTTAGCATAGCATATTTTTTCCATTTTGGCATTTTTTTTTTCAAAATTGTAGGCGGTCCGAAAAATCATTATACAAAAAACATATTTTTTTATAACTAAAATTTAAAAAATGACTTTTCGCAAAAAATAGAGGTTAGAGATAGAATTTTTAAAACTAATGATTTTCCATGCCATGTAAAGTCGTATCGCAGAGACATGATTCGTTTGAAGTGGGTCCAAGCTCACCAAGTCGTAATGGCCTAGTGATTAGCATTTTTGCTTACCAATCTAATGGACGGGGGATCGAGCGACTTTTGATTTTTCGTTTATATTCATAATTTCAAATTTCTATGTTCTTAACTTCCTCGTTGGGAGCAGATGGGAATCGAACCCAGAACCATTCGCTTACAAAGCGCATACTGTAACCAGTCGGCTTCGGCCGCTTCCCCTCTCGATCATGATCAGAGCAGAAGGACAAAAACTGTGTCCCACCCGGCCCGGCATTTGAATTTGAATGACAAATGGGATTATTTTACTCGTATGGAACGGTTTTGCTTGATCATTTCAAAAATTTAATTCTGAATTTTAGTTTTTTTTCGAATCTTTATGAAGTATAGTATTTTCCCTAGAACAAGATTACTTGAAAAAATAAAATAAAAATTATGTTCCGAACTTTAACATAATTTTTAATGTATCATTGATTGGTTAGGATCATCATAAATCACAAAATTTAAAAATCTGTATCTTTTAATGCATTTTTTTATCGATTTGCAGGAATAAATTAGAACTACACCGAAAAAAAATCAAGAAAACTTTTTTTGTTGCACACACACACAAGAAAAACATTTTTTTGCTGTTTTTTTGAAAAAAAAAATTTCTAAATACAGTCCAGACTCGATTATCAGAAGGCCTCGGAAAAATTTCACTTCGGATGATCGAATCACGAAAAAAAAATGTTTTTGCTGTCTGATTTTTTATTGTCGAGCTTAAATATGACCCCTAAACTACGTTAAAGTGATTAAGAATTTTTAAATCCAAGATGGCGGTCAAGATGGTGGTGACGAAATATTGAAATAATGCATTTTATTATTTAATAGGCAATCAACTTTTCAAATTTGACTAAAATGGGGTCGCAGAACTGAAATTTGATGTTTAAAGCAAGAAAATGAAAAAAAAATTGTTCATGATTCGATTATCCGAAGTCCAATACAAACCTTCGGATAGTCGAACTTCGGATAATCGAGTCTGGGCTGAATAACAATTTTAATTTTGCCGTCATTCCAATGAATTTCCGAATAGAAAAAAAAATCTATTTTTTTCAAATTTGCATTTTTTACAAAAAAAAAATATAGAACATTTTGATTTTATTTTTTAATTTAAGGACGATGCAAAGTTTTTTTTTCAAAATTTTTGTCCCTTGGTTTTGGGCAGTGTCGAGGGAGGGAGGAGGGGGCGATTGCCAAAAAAAAAAAAAAATATATAAAAATTGTAATAACAAGCCATAGTGTCAACATTTGAATGAAAATAAATGTTTTAAAATAAAGTTTAAACTAGTTCGGTTGCTTTGCAATCATTTACAAAAAAGTGAGATTTGACGAAAACAAAATTTTACCATCAATTTTTTTAAATTCAATAGATTTTAGAATCAACCCAAATATGCTTAAATCGATTCTTTACACAGGGGAATGCAATTTAAATTTATTTCAGCACTTTCCATTAAAATTATGAAGTTTTTTGAAAAAATATTTCTTAAGCTCTCTGATTTTTTGGGTCGATTTTTAAGGGGGTGACAAAAACTTTTACAAACATGTGTACTAATGTAGTGAAATTTTGAGATAATTTGCACCGTTTTTAAGTTCATGCCATTTCTTGGTATCTTTTTTAAAAAAAAACGTATCTTTTCATTTTTACAATAGTGAAGTAAAAAAAGTTTTTAAAAGAGCCCATTTTAGAAATATAGTATTTTCAAAAAGCTAGGAAAATTTCCTACATTTAGCTTTTTTTTAACTTTGTTGAAATGGCCTTAGGTTGCTAAGATATGGCCATTAGCCTGTCCCATTTTGAGATCATGTCGAGGAATTTCAGGTGCTCACTGCTTAAATGATAGATTATGATGTGAGGAACAACGTTTTCTTAGACAAGAAAAAATAATAAAATACTTTCTCGCACTTTCTAATCGATTTACTGAAAAAAGTCACTTTTTTAAACAAATTTTCTAAAATCGCTGGGAATCAATGCAAAAACTGATTCGATCTGGTGAGTATTATCTTCAAACGATAGGTTTTTGTCCATAGATTAAGATGCACTATCAATATTGGACCAAAACCCAAGTTTTTGGAGTCTCCCAGGCGGATTTATGTCGAAAAAATCACACTTTTTCAAAAAAAAAAAAAATCAGAAATACTCGCCAAATTCAGAAATGTTCGCCATGAAATTTCGTACAAGCTGCATTTATTGGTTTTACTGGGAAAAATAGACTACCCTAAATTAAATGAGCATTTCTGATTTTTTTTTTTTTTTTGAAAAAATGCGATTTTTTCGACATAAATCCGCCTGGGAGACTCCAAAAACTTGGGTTTTGGTCCAATATTGATAGTGCATCTTAATCTATGGACAAAAACCTATCGTTTGAAGATAATACTCACCAGATCGAATCAGTTTTTGCATTGATTCCCAGCGATTTTACAAAATTTGTTCAAAAATTGCTTTTTTCAGTAAATCGATTAGGGGGTGCGAGGAAGTATTTTATTATTTTTTCTTGTTTAAGAAAACATTGTTTCTCACATCATAATCTATCATTTAAGAAGTGAGCTCCTGAAATGCCTCGACATGACCTGGGACAGGCTAATGGCCATGCAAAGATGAAAAATACAGGAAAAAATAAATTTTCTCAGTGTTGCTCAAATAGCCCTCGTTTTTTGATCACTGATATCTCGGGGATTGACGATCCGATTTTCAACGCTAAAAAACATGTTTTTTGTTGAATTTTCTGATGTTGGCAGTATTGAGGATTTTGCTGATAGTTGGAATTTCTAGCATCTTCTCACAGTCGTTGGAAACGATAGTAGATATGCCTAGGGATGCCCAGTTGGTGTGAAAATGTTCAATTCAAATGAAAATTATGTATGATTTTTTTTATTTTTAATCACATCTCCAACACAAAAAAAAACATTTAGCAACATTTCTATCGTATTGGAAAATATATTTTTTCTTGAAAAAAGTTTCGTTTTTAATCAAAATGATCATACCTAGTTCTGGTTCGATGCCACCATCATGCGACCACGTGCTCTGTTTTTTTGTCAACAAAGCAGCAGCTGGATCGTGTAATCCCGCATCTGACCCGCCGCCTATTTTGATGTTCGTTTCTACGACCGAGTCCAGTAAGGAACTGACAGTACTATAAAAATAATTTCGAAATTTTGTTATCAAACATGTTTTTTTTTCAAAACATTGTGCGTATTGCTCAAAAATACACGCGGCACACCGGGCTCGGAACGACGCGCAAATGCAAATGCGCGCTGTCAAATCCCATACTACGCGTTTTGTTTTTGTTGATCTTTCTTCGAATCGCTTGGTATTGTTGCCAGGTATGTTTTTTATTGCACAAAAAGTGCAGAAAATCACTGGCAACAATGCCACGTGGCGTGTACCTTAGAAAGAAATGGTCAATATTAAAGATATCTAAAGCCAAGGTAAAGCATTGAAATATGTAAAAAATGGCTTTCTTAGATCTTTTTCTCAAAATTCAATTTTAAATTTTGAAATTTACGTTTTAATTTTTTTTGTTGCGCATCACTCAATTTAAAAACTCTTCAAAAATAATTTAAAAACATTTAAAAAAGATAGAGTAAACGGTTCTGTCATTCATCGTCCATTTTGCTGCACTGCCAAGTAAAGGTACTTAACAAACAACAAACATTAAGCACATAATTTCGGTGCTGATGGTCACTGGTTTGCGCAGTTTGGGCACTGTCCCAAAAGAAGATGAAGAAACTCAACAAAGGGTGTATACTGTGTGGAGTACATTTACACAACGCAATTAAACATCAATTTTAGCAGCACTCTCCATACTTTGGCTGCTCGTCAGGACCAAACATTGTACTCGGGGCAACACCAAATCGTTGCAGCAATAATTGGCCACCCGCCGCCGCCCGGAGTTCGATACTCCTTCGCACCTTTGGGCTAGTAGTTAGCTCTGGGCTCAAGCTGCCACGGCTAGACCATTTATGGGCCTCCCCAAATACAAGTGCCAAAAGTGGCCGTTATTGCCGGGAGGTCTGTGGACGCCCGGCCCAGTCAGTGTGCAGGTGGATGAACATTAGGTTTGAATTGTTCAAAAGTTTGGTGAGCAAACTCATCCAAAATGCGCTTCAAGGTTGACAAACTTGAAGAAGGCAGGGTGTGTACATTTTGGAGGTGCTGTTCGACGACAATATTGAATTTGATGCTTAGATCGAATGAGGGGCTTATTTGGGTGGTTGATTGACACGTTTTGGGCTTTGTTTGCTCCATCACTGAGAAAAAAAAGTATGAAAGAATTTTCGTCAGAAGAGGAGCATTTAAAAAGAATCGCAAGATAATGATCCTCTCTTCATATTTATTACACGGAGAGAAATCTGTTCCCCAAATCGTGAACAAGCGTTCATGATATTCGGAACCATGAACAAAGTGTTTAAATTCGTTTTTGAAAAACGCACATGGAATTTGAACAGTTTGTTCATGGTTCCGAATTTCATGAACGCTTGTTTACGATTTCGGGAACTTATTTTTCTCCGTGTAGGAAGTTTATTTTTTGAGTGATTTTTTTTAAAGTTAGTCCTTATTTCTTAGTAGCTTGATATCAAAAGAATCCTACAAGCAAAAATTTTACGTTTAAAATATGAAAAGTTTTATTTTTTTTTTACCTTAGCCAACTCTGGCAACCCTGCCACACCGTTGCGCACTCCATTTTCGTCACACAGGAACAATTTCGTTTGCCAAATTGCCCGACTCTGGTCAGGTCCGTCCACTTATGCTCCAGCGGTGTGTGTACACTACATAGTACACTTTACCCGCGCAGAGACGACCTGACATGACCACCAGCCTGCTTTGTGTTTGTTTTCAATTGTGAGACGGTGTGTACGAACAAACACAATATTCTTTAGCTTGCAGGGCCTACTACCATTACCAACACCACTAACAAGCTCGCTTTAGCCGTGCCAAGTGTTTTCCACGGCACTCTTAGATTTTCCGCTCTCTCTCTCTCTCTCGCCCCACCACCCAATCAAACACTCATACGAAGCGGTACGGCACCGGTCTCTGGGGGCCACGCGGTGAGTGCAGCTGTCAGAAGTAATTCTACCACCCGGCCGTCGTCGCGGGCGTCTTTTGGTCTCTCTCGAGAATCGTGCGTCGCGTTCTAGCCGTTTTTGTTTTTGCGCGTGAGAAAACTCAACCTAACCTGCAAACTAGGTCGCGAACTTTGGTGGTGGCGGAGGTGTGGCGACGAACCCTAGAATTTCGCGCGGTTTTGTTGTGATTTGAAGGTTGTCAGTTGTTGAAAGTTGGGTTCTACTGTTGAATTGAGTGTTTTGAACAAATTGTTTGGGGTTAGGAAGATTACTTGGGGTGCAAACTTTCAAAAAAGAGCAACAGCGTGAAAAGATTTGGTGCGGCAAGTGACGACGAACCTCCAAATTTGAGTGTGGTTTAAAGTTTGTAAATAGTGAACGTTGGGTTATAAAGTTAAATTTGGGCTTGTGAACTGGGTTAGGACTAATTCAACAAATCAATTATCCAAAAGATCATGAGACATGATGCAGCAAGTAGTTATGAACCCAAATATTTATGCTTTTGGTTTAATTTAGATTTTTTAGATTATATTTTAAACTGTTTTCTCTAGAAGTCCAGGTCAATATGGTCTCAATATCTGGCGTAAAAAGTGGTGAACAATCCTAAAATTTTGCTCATAAAGGTTTGATTGAATCCTTCTACAATATTTTGTTTAAAATTGATCAAAGTGGTCAGGAGACTTGGTACAGCAGGTAGCAACGAACCTTAATATTTAACACCTAAACAATTTGTGTGGAATTTAGAACTTTCTGGCACATTTTTGGGATTTTAGATGTTGTTGAACCACAAAGATTCAGAAAAAAAATCTAACAGCTTTCCTTTTAGAATTCAGATCAATATGGTCACTAGATGTGGAGCAGCAAACAGCAACGAACTCTCACATTTTTTGCATTTTTACTTATTGAGGGCAGAGAGATTTTTTCAGGAGCTCACTTAGAACATTGGTAAACAACTCCGTTGTATTTTGAAAAATGCTTTGAAGACTTAGATCAAAATAGTCTCGGGACTTGGGACAGCAAGTAGCGACGAACCCTAATATTTAGGCTTTTTGATTTTTTAAGGATTGAAAGATGGTTTTTAGACAAAACATTTGTAAATATATTAGCAAAGTAGCTCTGATATTTCATCTAGCAAGAACTATTTGAATTATTAGGGTTGTTCAGTGTTTTAATTGTGAAATTAAGGTAAATATAGTCTCGTGATTTAATTTAGTTGGCAATAAACGCTAATTTTTTATCCGATTATGATTGAGATGAAGAAGATTAAGCTTACTCAATTAGCAACTAATTCAAAAAAATTGTAACTTTGAGGTTAGGAAAACACTTTTGAAGCAGGCTGTATATTGAAATGATCACAGGACTTGGTGCAGCAAACAGTGACGAACCCTCAAATTTTTGTTTTGGTTTTTGATTATTTTATTCTGGAAACTATGTCGTCGATTTTGATAAAATGTACAACGAAATCGAACAAAAATTTCTATCCGTATAATATTTGAAATTCACTTCAACATTTTAGTGTTGTAGTTCATTGAGAATTTTTAGTAGCTCAAGCTCAAAATTAGATCAAGCAGAGTCGAAAGGTTTGTTGACCCAAAAAGCGACGAACCCCAATATTTCAAGAGTTTTATTTGAAAACATAGAAAATCAAACAGCTTACAAAAAAAAAGTACAGATTTGTACTTTTTTGCAATATTTAGGTTAGAGAGATTCTTTTTGAAGCCATCTTCCTTAAATTTGAGATAAATAGGTCGTGGGTCTCGTGGCGCAGGGGTAGCGGCTTCGGCTGCCGATCCCGATGATGCTATGAGACGCGGGTTCGATTCCCGCCTTATCCACTGAGCTTCTATCGGATGGTGAAGTAAAACGTCGGTCCCGGTTTCTCCTGTCTCGTCAGAGGCGCTGGAGCAGAAATCCCACGTTAGAGGAAGGCCATGCCCCGGGGGGCGTAGTGCCAATAGTTTCGTTTAGGTCGAAAAATTTCATGTGGCAACAGACGACGAACCCTAATATTTTGCACTTTTCGACCCAAAGAGGTCAATTTCCTAGCTTAAACTGTTAGTTCAACAATTGCCACGCTACCCTACGGGTATCCTGCGGTTATTTTAACACAACTGTGCGAACTTCTGCGGGCAAAGTGAGTGTGTTACAGTTCTTTTTTTGTGTTTTGTTTGGCCTAACTGACTGGCTGTGAAACCTCTGAGGAATTACGGAGCCGACGACTTAAGCGCCACTCACGATCTCACGACTTGCACCGTTATTGCTACGAATGTCATAAGGGTAGAGAGGGGCGTTCGAAAATTTGGTGCAAATGTCGCATTTCGTTACACGATGTTAAACCCGAAAGGTGTCGATTAGATTTGCTGTTAGAACGGTGAAATAAGCTTTTCTAGAACTGAGTGAAAAAAAAACTTTCAAAAGTTCCCAGCAATTTAGGTGCTTAAAGTGACATCCAGTGCTTAAGGTGACATCAACTAAAAGTGCTCGAAAATGGTGGGAAAACTCTTACCCTGAAGATGGCCAAGTTCGCGACGACCCCGCTGTTGTTGTGCTGGTGCAAAACTGTGTGAAAAGAACGTAAATTAGTGCGCTGCAGTGACAGTGGTTTGGGGTTGATAAATGACAAGTGTGACATTTTTAGTGGAAGAGCCTTGGGACATTGTTAAGGCGACATGCTGATGAGAAGAATTGTTCAAGTTGGGTGATTAATTGGTGCCGTGTTTACTGCCTTTGGAAGGTTGAAACGTCTTGATTTATGGTTCAGAGCTACAGAATAGAACAATCGAATCGAAGCCATTGAATCAGCAAATCGAAAGGAACTTCTGAAAGCAATCAATGCCAATCGATTGAACCAGTTAAGTAGGCATAAACCGTGTATTTACTACCCAATTATGATTTTTTTGCTCTCTCACAAAAAGGTTAACCATATGTTTCGGTTCACTTTCCAACCGTTTGAGAATAGTTTCAATAAACAAAATTAGCCGAAACACACACAAAAAAAACCCTCCACTTTCATCAGTTCCGCCACTTTTAAAATCGACCGCAGAACATTCCAACTCCATTCCATTCAAGCTGCGAATTGTAACCTTCGCCACTTGTGTGTTTTGCGCTGGGCCTTAGAGCTCTGTAAGTAATGGCGCCCCAACTGTGGCTGCGGACGCGTGCTGGTGCACTCCGCGTCCAGAGCATGGTGTAAAAACGAGAAGAAAATTGCCCTTCATTCATTGGTGCAGAGTTGGAGCGCCTCGGACCTCCCGGTGCGATTGCGACGGTTTTTTGATTCATTACTTGTGTACTTATCTATCCTAGAAATCGGACATTATTTCTTCCATTTTTATAGAGCGATTTTTATTGATTTTCTTGCTCTAAATCTACATTAAAGCGGGTTATGAACTAAAATTAGTGAAGATATTTTAAGAAAAAATAAACAAAAATTAACAATCAAATTGAATGAACTTAAAAATTAATTTTCAATTCCTGATGATATTTAGAACTGTAACTTGGATTTTATCCGCACTTTATTCTCGCAGTTATGACAACTAGAGTTATAAAATCTAGGCAGCCACGTTTTGTTTATTTACATTTACAGTTACAGTTTCCAACAAACCAAACTTGACTTTTAGCACTTAAAAAGTGCGATTAACAGCTGAAAACGAGTGAGCAACCTCGGCTCGCAATGATCATTTTAAAGAAAAGTTTGAATTTCCTAAGCCAGTTTGACAAGTCGCAATGGAGCGATCGATAGCAATTATCTAGTGCGAAGTCCAAGTTAGCTGGAATTGCGCAATAATTTATTGAATTTTCATAAAATTGTAGTATTTAATTTGTTTAAAAAAAATTGAAAATGCAATTTTAAATGTTTCAATCCCAACAGTAAATGATTTCCCGAGCAGACGGAAATAACTTGGGAATAACATTTTTTGATATTTGATAATTCTAGGCCAATAACATATTATGTTATTTATAACAAGATTTGTTATTCGTCGTTTTCGTTCGGTTTTCTGAAAAAAAAATACACTGAAACAAAAATACACGCCACTTCTATGAGATTTTTAAGTTTTTAAGTTTAAAAGTTAAATTTGATGGTGATGTCACGATTTTTTTTCGCTCAAAATTTTTGAGGAAATAGCCTAAAATGGTATAAAAAGACTCACGAAAAATGCAGGATGGTACGTTTCTCCTAAATAAATACAAAAATCATTTATTACAACTGTTTTTTTGAAAAGTGGTCTAAACGTCAAAATTCTTCAGAATCGATAGTGGGAATCGATTCTCCAGACAATTTTACATAAAAATCTTCATATTGACCATTGCCTTAAGTCCAATCCTTGGGAAGATACAGCGGTTTTAAAAATCAAAATGTTGAAAAAATAGGTTTTTTGTGGTTTTTGGCAATTTCTATATGAAAGACTTGATTTTTCAGTCTCACAAATATTTTTACCGGAAAGCTCGTCCCATTTCCCATAAGTTTGTCCCATTTCCCATTGTTTGGCATTTGAATTAAATGTATGGGCTTACAGATATAAGTTTAATTACATTGAGCATAACTGAAAACAGAATATTTTTTTCAGTGTGGTAGAAATCTGGATAGTAAATCATCTTACGTAAGTCAAATTGAAAAGTTGTCAAAGGCAAACTTATGGGAAATGGGACGAGCTTTCCGGTAAAATATTTGTGAGACTGAAAAATCAAGTCTGTCACATAAAAAATGCCAAAAACCACCAAAAAAGCTGTTTTTTCGACATTTGCATTTTTAAAACCGCTGTAACTTCGCAAATTTGGACGTTCAGACCACTTTTCAAAAAACAGTTGTAGTAAATGATTTTTGTATTTTTTTAGGAGAGACATACCATCCTGCATTTTTCGTGAGTCTTTTTGTAACATTTTAGGCTATTTCCCTTGCTATTTCCTCAAAAACTTTGAACGAAAAAAATCGTGACATCACCATCAAATTTAACTTTTAAACTTAAAAACTGAAAAATCTCATAGAAGTGGCGTGTATTATTGTTTCAGTGTATTTTTTTTTCAGAAAACCCGTTCAATTTCCTACAAGTTTGTCTTTGACCACTTTTTGATACGATGCAACGGCTTCGAGATACAGTAATTTTTAAATTGCAAAAAAAATAAATATTTAAATACCTTACGCCCTTCTTAAATGTTATTTTCGTGTACTATTGGCTCCATATACACAAAAATGGCTGATATAGGCCTAGTATAACATGTCTACAAAGTTTCATTGAAATCGGAGAGGGTCGGATACAAAAGTACCAGAAAAATTCCTGATTTGAGCTGGAATTGCTCATTCGAAAGGGCAAACGCTGACAAAAAATAGGGTTTTTTTCTCTTCATTTGAAAATTTCCAATTTCCAAGCGAAAAGTGTATCGAACCACCCTAACAAAATTCGAAAATCGTCCAACTTTATGTATGTTGATTCCCTTAGAATTGAGCTAAAGTGTCAACATTAGGATGTAACAAAACGGGTCAATTTTGCGGGCATTTCAGGGCATGATCCCCTAGGTGTACAGAGCCCGAATCCCAAATATGAGCTTGATTGGCCGATGCACGTCTGGCGACAGGACCTGGCGCTTTGACTTTGAATTTTAAATTGGATTTAACACGCAAAATCCGTACGTTTTGGTTTTGGCCTGTTTTGAGCCCCTTAACGATTTTGACATTTTTCAAAAAACTATAAGCTCAGTCCGTGTTCCAGGGAACAACTTTGCCGAAGAGTGCGAAAAGATGCGTCCACTTTCTAAAATGTTAAAAAAATTATAACATCGCCGCTGAAAACATAAGCTTTTTCTCTCTCTTCTGGCAGCACTTGCGGCTCCTGCAGAAAAGGTTGAGGCAGGCGTCGTGACGCTCATGCAACCAAGCAAGCTGATGGTGCTGCCAGGAGAGCTTGAGAAAAAGTGGATGTTTTCGGCGGCGGTGTTATACATTCTGCTTCTGAAGACACAAAATCTCCAAAACTTCTCCATTTTTCCAGAAAAAAAAATCAATTTTTCAATTAATTTTGCGATCTGGCCTATTTTTTTTTAAATGTGGTATTTTTTTTTCTTCAAATTTATTTTGCTCTCGTTTTGTAATTAAGTTTGAATTCTTTTAAAGTCTTTTTTCTTGAGTTTTGCTCAGTTTGGAAACAAATGAATATCTTGTGAAATTTTTTGTAAAAAAATAAGTTTCACCAAAAACTCTTAATAAATTTATATTCACGCAAGATTTCACGTTCTTTTGCAATTATTGCAAGATTTTTGGTATTTTGCAATTATTGCTTAAACTATCAAAAAAATATTAGATGATCGACACTTTTGTTTTACGAAAACACTTACTTCTCTTGTTTTACGTTTTTAATTTTTTATTTTTGAAATATGCATTTATCTTGATTTTTTGTATTATTAGGCCTGTTATAAATCCTCCAAGATCCAATCATTTTCTTTTGCCTATTTGACGTTATTTTAAAATATTTTTCTTGTCTCTGTCATTTTTTTGCTTCTTTTTCACATTCTTACCATAAATTAAAATCATTAGCTTAAAGAGGTAAAGTTTTTTGTGCGGATTTTGCGTATTTTTTTACGAATTTCAAAATTGGTAAAAATAATTCATGATGATATTTTTTTCGAAATTGTTAAAATATCAAACAAATTTGAGTTAATTTTAAAAAGCACGTTATTTTAACTAAGACTTTGAACTGCTAAATCTCATAAAATCAAATCGTCGATATCGAGCTGTCTTGTCACACGTCGTTTTTTTGACATTCAGAGAAAAAAATGTTTTAAGACATTGATTGGACCAAAACAAGAGCACGTAAATAATGTAAATAAAAAACAAACACGTTTTGCATGACAGACCATTATGTGCACAATCCATAATGTCGTCGTCGTGCATTTACGTGTGACAAAACGTCCTCTGACCAAAATCTCTTTGACCGATTGTCGCACTCTTTGGGGTTTTTTGACTTTTGAGGATCTGTGAAGGTAAAGCATTGAAAGCTGCACAAAATGGCGTTCTTAACTCAATTTTACCCTAAAACGACATGCGACAAGATAGCACGATCACGACGAAATGCTTTAAATTCAAAAGATTTGTAATTCACCCTTCAAGTGATGTATTCTGCGAAATGTCATAAATCATAAATCAGCACCCTTTTCTAAGCTCTATTCCTTTTCCCACCACATCAGAATAGGGTCACCCCGCACGGGTCCAAATTACTCATCACACCGCCGTCACAAAGCCTACTGCGCTGTGTGGCACGCTCATAAATTTCCACCACAATCTGCACTTGTCAGCAAAACAATGCGCGACTGGCGCTGTCAACTCTCGCGGCCAACCGCAACAACAACAGCCTGCTGCGAGTCCTAATCCTAGTTCCTAACCCCAAGCTCATAATAATAGTGTAAAACTGGCGCGCGATGCACTTGCCGGGGCCACTCCCTCGCACTTGCTGTGGCTTTTCCCAGGCTGCTCCGAAAGGCCGGGAAGGAAAATTATAGTTCTTGCAGGTTTGGTTGTGTACGCGACATGCCGGTTGTTAGACCAACAAAGAGCAACGGTTGGTGACAGGAAGGTAGCGTGGGGGGAGGGTCTCTTTTCTGTGCCCTCACGACTTTGCCACTTTTTGTTCTGGTATGTGGGCTAGTGGATTAGGAGGGATTTTTTTTGTCTGTTCAGTGTAGAATGTACTTGGTTCAACATGTTTACCGCTGAGGTTCTTGATTAATCGTTTATGACAACATCTGGTGGTACGGTAATAAAATAATAAATCGCTTACCATCAAACCGATCTGGTTCATTGCTGTACTAATTTTGTTTAATTTTGTATTGAAAATGGAGTTGAAATACTCGGACGCTACTGTGTACAAAGTGTTCCAGTTGAAATTGGGTGTGGCGAATCTTGGCGTTGGCAGTCTTACAAAAGTTCAACGATCTCTGATTGACCTACTAGAAAGGCTTAGGTTTGGTACTTACTGCAGTTATACAGAGAAAATGAAGGCACTTTTGCTGCACCGCGCCTTCCCGGGGGCACCCTAATTGAGCCCTTAATATCTATTCGTTGCAATCGCGAGAAAAGGCAGAGTTCATTTGTAAGAGCTGTCAAGTTAGAGTTAATTGGGGTAAAGTGTCGTGAGAAGGTTTTGGTTTCATTATTATAATTATTGATTTAGTTTCAACAAATCATTTTGATCCAAAATCATCTGAAAAGAAAAAAAATGCTTGAATTTTGAATTTTTGCACCCCTCTTAATCGATGAATCGATCTTTCAATGTATCACCAATTTAACCCACGATTTGGCAGTTCGCCAAAACAACCGCAAAGAGTGGCGCTATTTTGGTTCGGGGAATTTTAATTGCAGTTTGATGGCCAATTTTTATTGCCAGGTCGTGAATTCGAACCAACCAGTATTTTCGGTTTGGGATGTACTTTACAGTACGTTCCAAGTGTTCCGGATAATTGCAATAAAACTTCAATACGGTTCCTCGAGGTTTCACAGCCGGCAAACAAAATCGAAACATAACCAATAAATCATTAAGCGACCTCCCCCCTCTGAACAGGTTTACACTATTTATCAACTCAAAACTGCCAAAAGCCGAAGTGTAAGCAAAGTGGCCACCTTGGCGTGCTCGTGTCCATTCGAATGGTGGTGATAGTGATCGTTCTACCGCCGCTGTCCTCGTCTTCGTATCAGTCTCAGCCAACCCGTCAAAATGTGCCGAACCAGCCGAATTCGGCAAAACCTGCCGAATCTGCCGCCTTCGAACCCATCCGAACTCATCGAATCATCAGCGCGGCAACGGCCGCTTCCTGCCACTCACCGTACCGACGCTCGGACGACGGTGCCGTGTCCTACGTCCGGCTAAAATTCAACCAAAGTCAACACCAAAGCCCACCCGCCTACCAGCCGTGGACGCCCCGCAGTAGG
The DNA here is from genome assembly GCF_015732765.1 of Culex quinquefasciatus. Classification (NCBI taxonomy): domain Eukaryota; kingdom Metazoa; phylum Arthropoda; class Insecta; order Diptera; family Culicidae; genus Culex; species Culex quinquefasciatus. The sequence continues at coordinate 107,846,400 of NC_051861.1, forward strand.
CGCTGGAGGCGGCAGCACCACCCCACCGACGCCAATAACAATAACATAACCTTAAAAAGCTCAACGAATAACAAAAACAACAACAGAAGCAACAGTCGAACGGAGCAGGCGCCGCTGAAAAGTCCCGCCAACCTGCGGTACACCTCGAGAGTAATCATTTCCGATGACTTTTCACAGGTCGATATCCGGGCGGACGAAGGAGAGGTCGAGGCCGTCAGCCGGGAAGGTGAGTTTTGTTCTGTTTTTGTAATTTTCTAACTTTTTTAACGAGCGCAAACGCAACCGCTTGCTTGCTAAGTGGACGGCTGCAATAACTGCATAATGTGCTTGTCATAAATGTTTATTAAATTGAAGGTAGCGCGGCAGTGCACCCTTGATGAAATGCAAATCTGCGCTGGAAGTATGTATCAAACTAATCCATCAATCAATTAGAATCTTTCATTTTGTATTGAAAAAAAATACCACCAAATTATCCACGCTCTTGAAAAATTAAACATGAATTTTACACCAATCTCAAACCAACAATTGGCAATTTACCCTAGCAAAACATGCGGTTGATGATCTGTTGGACTGCGTTGAGTTTTGCCTACATGCAGGAGTTTTATTGTGATACATTGAACTTGTTGCGCGACAAAAACCGGTGCAACCGGTGCGGACTGAAAATTTGAACAAAGGTAAAAAGACAATAAACATAATCAACGAAAATATTATTTAGAACATATTTTATTTTGAATAAAAATATTTGAAAAACAACATATTTTAAATTTTTTAACCAAGCAAATTGTACGTTTTTGCATAACTAAACATAAACATTTTTATTTAAACTACTTTAAAAACTTTTTTGCCGGAGGCTTAATTTTTAAAACCTAATACCCCGTTCGCACGGGCGAGTTATAGCCGGTTTTAAAGAAATGGTTATAAGTTATAACCAAGTTAAAACCAAACCGTTCGCACGGGCCCGAAAGGTTTTAACGGTTTTAACTATTTTGACAGATCACAGCAAGCTGTGATTATTTAGTGTTGTCATTTATTTCCAATTTTTTACGGTGATACGGAATGATCTTGAGAATCGTGGCCACTCTTGCGGTAAGAGCCGATTTTTGTGTTTTTTATCGGTTCCGGGTTTGAGCAGGATTCTAACTATGTGCTTTTACAGAACTTGTTTCCGTTTGGGCTGAAGCTGGTCCGCTGATTCTGGATTCGAACTTTTTCACCCAGGGAATCGCTTTGCGTTGAAGCAGGACGATCTGGAAAAACTGCTGTGTTGTGTTCTCCACGACCCAATTGAAGCCCCCTAGACCGTCCTGATTTTCGCGATTCGCTCAGGTTTACTGTAAATCCGGAAGGTGGCCCGTGGACTGCTAACGGCAAAGAAGGACAAGACAGGCAAGACTTCCTGCTCTACTCTGCTGCGGAGTGTTGAACGTGTCCTGTATTACGTGCTTGGCCTCAAGATCGACAGCTTTCTGGAAGGTCGCCTGAAGATCCGAATGTTTAAGTTGGAATTACGCCCGCTACAAGCTCGGGGTTGGCCGACCGGGTCGCCTCAAGAGAAATACCATAAAAGGGCGGCTCTGAAGCCAATTAAACATGTCATCACCCTACTCCCCCCCATCCCCCCATTCCCCCTCCCTCCCGTTTGTTGTTTCAATTATTAATGACGAAAAAAGGTTTTTGTTAAACAACAGACTGCGCGTCTTAGATGCCGACTCACGTGCATCGAGACATCTCCGACACATCTAAGATGGAATTTTCTTTTTCAAATTTCTCCTGGCCCAACGAGGCACCCGGCGTGCGCTTGTGTTCTCTCTATCGCTTTGTTGAGTTTGGTCTTGAGAGACAAAACACACATCTGAACGACAAGTACTAGCTAGTACGCGTCCACATTCCCGAATCGACGACCATCACAGGTACTAACGTGGAGATACTTGTAACCGTTTGGATTGAGATAAACTTAACTTGAATAACTTGCCCGCCTTCCCTCGTACCCTGTAGATCGAGCCTGGGGCCGGCTCTGCCTTTTTCTTAAAAAATAATTTGATGACGTGTACCAATAATTATTGGCCACGATCAAGTGCTTCGCGTTTTCCCCATTTATCGCCATCCGTTGCAAGACCGTGAAGAGATCGATCACGAAGCGTTTGGAGGACGCTTTGGTATCGGCATCGATTCGCGTGTGGAATAGCGAATCGTACGCTACACCTGTGCACTGCCAGCCGAGTTGCACGCCTACCGACCGCTGTAGAGCGAAAAGCGATCCATCTACTGACTGGGGACCACCAGCGCACGCGACCACCTGTGTATCATGCCCAGCGACGGCGACTCCGCACACCACACCAATCCTCGATCGGTGCCGCCTATTCAAAACCGGGATAGAACGCATCGCGCTCGTCGAGCCAGCGCAGAAGGATTGCCAAAAAAAGCTGTTGGCACACGGCACGGTACCACCTAGTAAGGAACCTCTCACCTCTCCTCGTGCCTCTTAACCCCTTCCCGCCCAGAGCGAAATCTAGATTTTTTACGTTTTTCTCCATTACTCGTAACTGGATCGACCGAATTGGATGAAATTTTAATTATTATAAGTTAACATTCTATATAAACTAATGTAGGTTGAACCAGGTAGAAAAATTGGTTGGTTGCAGAGAAATTTAGTTTTGAAGACAAAAATTAGTGGTGCTCTGGAGTAACCATGGGCGTTAGAGGGTTAAGTACGACCTGAACCACCACACGTGATGGCACTACGTACACGCACTGAACGCACCGCACTGTACACATGGATCAGTCCGTAGGAGACGACAAGCCAAAAGTCTCCGTGTCTTTTGACGCTACCGTAGCGGCACACTAACCGTGGGGGTAACCCTGAGAAAGTCGAGTCGATTTGCCGCAAAACCAAGGAGTTGCACACATGGGAAAAATCATGTATCGGCGGCCATCGAGCCGGCTGAAAACGTCGTCCTCTTGCCACAAACCTTCAGCAGCACACCCAAGGATAGCCTGAAGGGCGGTGTTCAAGTTGCTCACCAGCGGCGCCCAGACTGCTGGCACCGAGATCATCTGTTCCAGCCTGCGGAAGGACGACTGACATTCACCGAGCAGAAATTAGGGTCAAATAGCCAAACACGCATGATCTCCCCCACCCCACAGTGTTGAGGTAGGTGGTCCAGAAGAGGGTAGAGTACAAGAGCAGCAGGTCGAGAGAAGAGCAACCCGTGGTCGCGGATCGAGAGAAGTGTCCCGCCCCGGCCGACCGAGTCCCGGAGACTAGACGCATGTAGCCATTGTTCCAAGAACGCGATATCGTACACGTAAGCTTCCAGGACAGCCATATTTGCTTGTTGCGATGGAGGATGTGCATGCCGCTTTTGCAGGTTCTCAGGAAGGTGCCTTCGATTCGGTGATCCCCATCACGTTGATTAGCATCCGGGTTTGGATGGAAGGGGATCTTTTCGCGCGTCAAATTGATCTGAAAGACAAAAGGGCGAATGGGAAGTTCTAACAAGACTTCAAATCGCAATTAACTCCGGAATCGCCAGGTTCAACGGAAAATGCTCGCATAAACCAATGCTCCAGCGTTCGAGCCAATCTTCCGTTGAGGGAATCTGCAGTCAGAGTAGTTTCGCCATCACAAATATGCTTTCGGGGGCTCTTTTGTTTTGTTTCCCGCGGTGATCCGTCCGTTCCGTGGATTTGGCCAGTTCATTGAACGCTTTCAGCAAAAAAAACTGAAACAGTCGTCGCAAAAAATGTTATTTGTTTCTGTCAATGTCGGACGTTTGCAAATTTTTCCAAAGGCTACTATGAGTTTTCAAGTAGTCGAGTTCGCTTTTCGAGCAGTTTTAACTTGGTTATAACTCTTAAAACCAGTTTTAATCTGACAGCTCGTTGTATGGGCAAAACCAGAGTTATAGCCGGTTTTAAGAGTTATAACCACTTTTGGTCTTATAACCGGCTATAACTCGCCCGTGCGAACGGGGTATAAGGCTTACAATTTTATTACAAAAATAAAAGTGCAAAAGAGTTAATTTTCACCAAACTTGCCTATTTTATTAAAAAAATACTTTGATAATCAAGTGTTAGTCATTTCTAGCATGCTTTCAAATTTTTTTTTTCACCTTCCAAATGCCTATGCGAGTTATTTGCATGTATAGAATGTAGATCTAAAAATACATGGAAACAACTCAATTTGTAAGAAGCGACCGCGTGGTCCCGTTTGGTTGGTTGCACACACACACACACATGCTTTCAAAATTTTGACAACAGGATTTTTTTTTATTTTTACTTATAAATTTATTGAAATTTTAACCACTGGCTGTAAAAAGACAACAAATTAGCAATAATACTATTATCATGAATTCTGAGTACTTTTTCTAAATGTAAAAAAAACAAATTGGCAAGTTTTTTTTTCAATTTTCGTTGTCTGTTAATTTATTCAAGTGATCAATCTTTCTATTGCAAATTTATTTAAAACTTAACTTTTAGGAAATTTTGTGACCTTTCCAGGAGATATTTTAAAGGATTTGTAACATTCAAGGGCGAAAAAATTTAAAAAATCTGAAAAAATACTTTTCTATTGAAATTCAATTAAGGTATCCAAAAAAATTAAAGAAATAATAAAGATCAAAAAAGATATAAGAATCAGGGATGGAAAAATTGCAAAAAAAAATCAATGTCGCTTGCGAAGTTTCTTCATCCGCTCCCGAAATTCTCCAAAAAAATCAATCTGCTGATGATTTTTTTGTGAATTTCCTTGTCAACACAACGTTATAATATTTATTTCAATTTGTTTACACACATTTCCCATCTAAATACAAAATGTGACAGGTAATTTTTCGATGTTATTTTTCGATTCTTTTTACCGATCTTTCGTGCGCGAGAGAGGAGAGCCATGCTCCCACGCCCAGAGATTTTCTTTTGATGATGATAGTGCCATCGCTGATAATAATAATAAATATTTTGAAAATTGAAAAATTGCTAAATATTTAATGTTTTTGAAAGGTCAAAAATTGAACCAATACGTGAAAAGGGTGGATAAGCATTTTGACTTCTGGAGTTATTTTGCAAATTCCGAGAAATCTCGAACAATTGCCGGCTTTCTTAGCAACCATCAAACACAAACCAATATACTAGTTGTCTGGGAATTTGAGAAAAAGTTCCAAAAATGCTTGTGTGCCTTTTTCAAATGTTTTTGGTTTTCCAGAAATACAAATAAAAAATGCAAGACTATTTTAAAATTTGTTAAAAACAAAGAGAGAACCTTTTTATTTATTTATTTCATAGAAAATGTTTATTGAATAAATCGTTCACCAGATTATTCATTAATTTTTCATTAATTTTTTTTAAACAGCTTTAAATATTTTTCTAAGTTTAAAACAAATGTCCATAGTAAAAATTTCCGTAAACTCATAATATAAGCAACACTACTTAAAAAACTTTTTTTACGTATTTCAAAAGTCATATTTTTTTAAAAATTATTACGCTGAAAGATGAATTAAGACCAGGCCTGCCCAAACTACGGCCCGTGAAGCCATTTTATCCGACCCGCGATCCTTTTTGGGAATTGTTCAATGACTGGCCCGTCATGAAAAATTTGCTTATTTTATTTTTTGCATTATTGCTCAAAAACAACGTTGTTCACCTCTGAAAAATAGTCAAGAAATTTTTTTATTCCTTATGTTTCTCATCGCCGAAACATTTTAGGCTGGTACAAATATTTTTAAAAGTTTTTGTCACCCCCCCCCCCTTCCCCCCTTCAAAATTGGCCCGAAAAATCAGGGGACAAAAAAAATATTTTTTCAATAAACTTCAAAATTTCAATGAAAATTCAAGTGCAACAAGCTGAAATCAAATTAAAATACATTCTTCTGCGTTTTAAATCATTTTTAGCATGTTTGGGTTTATTAAAAAATCTTAAGATTTTTTGAAAATTTTCGATGCAAAATCTTTTTTTTCGATACAATTTTTGTTTTTGTCAGATCTTAGATTTTTTGAAAACTAATGATTGCAAAACAACTGAGCTAGTGAAAAATGCATTTTAAAACTCTTTTTTCATTTAAATGTGAAGACTATGGCTTGTTATTTAATTTTTATATTTTTTTATTTTTTTGCCCCGGCCTTATTATTTTTGCATCGGCCTTATTATTTTTCTTAGTTCAATTTTTATTTCATTTAGCATTTCCAATTAATCAATATTTGTTGAAATATGTTTTTCAAAGAGTTGACATTCAGTTCGATTAGCTTTTTGAATAAATTTTCTGATTCTTTGTTGTCACAAAAAAAGCAAAATCATTTATAAGATAATTTTTTTTTCATAGTATAATGAATAAGATTCTTTGACTTTTTTAGTCAATAAAGATGTAATAGTTTCAAAATGTGTGTGAATTATTTTTCAATTTAATCCTTTTCTCTTCTTTACATTTTTTTATCAGATTCGATTATCAGCTGTTTTTTATCGGTTCTTGATCATTTTACGAACTATCAAATTTAAAAATGCTTCAATAGTTTACCTGCACGTTCTTTTAATACTTTTACTGAAAAACAATGAAAATTTGATTCAACTTAGATAGACTGAAATTGAGTTAAAACTTTTGAATTCAATTTTATTTATTTTATATTGCGATTAATCAATTTATAAAATGGAATTTTTTGTTGGTCAAAAATGCAATTTTGCGCAAATCATTTTTTGTTGTAAAAAATCCCATTTAAAATCAGGTATTCAGAGTGTGGTTTTTTATTTTCCAAAAATCATAAAAATACCTACAACTTTGCCGTTTGTTGATCAGAAAATTTTATTTTTTGATTTTTAAATATTTGAATAGTCTTTCTGCATGGAAGTTTGTTAAAATTGTATGGACGAATCAATGATGCCAAATTACTCTTTTGGTCATAAAAACGTGTACTTGTGTAAATTTTATCCAAATTAAAATATCAAAAAAAATTGTTCTTTGTTGAGAGCATTGCAGAGTGCAATCAACTTTAAAAATATATTTGATAATTGTGACAATTTACTATATTAAAAAAAAAGAAATTACGTGTCGCAATTATTTTTTGTTCAAAATATATTTTACTACCGTCATTAAAGATGACATTGCACAGTGGTCCAGATCGCAAAATTAAGTGGAAAATGGATTTTCCGAAAAATGGTGACGTTTTGGAGCTTTGGTGTCTTCAGAAGAGTTGTTGCAAATGGAAAGGGGCAACTTTTGGTTTGGTTCAAAATTAGGGTGGTTCACGATTAGGGTGATTTTGAAAATCTAACTTTTCAGGAATATTTTTTTTTTGTCTTCTAAAAGTTGATGGGCTTGCCAATCCAAGCAACTTTGTCGAAGACACCAAAATTTTATCTCGTAATCTACGCCTTCTATGACCAAATTTATAAAAGCATCTGAGCAAACCTTCAAAAATCAGTTTTTGAACGTGGCAGGGTTAACTTTTAGAGTGATATTCGGAGCACTTTTATAGCTCTACAAAACAAACATTTTCATTTTTGACATGTCAATTTGGACTTAAGGGTCAAAAGTTACAGCCATTTTAAGGTAAAAAAGATGCAAATTTAAAACTTAAATATCTCAAAATGACGCAAGCCAAATTTTAAGCACTAGGTTGCATTTGAAAGAAGAGATCTAGCACTACAAACGCTGAAAAAATCTCAGGGTGTTTTTCTTTAAACTTGAGATATCTTCATTTGAAAAGTCTAATTTTCAAGGGAAAACCATATGGGACCACCAACGAAATTCGAAAATTGTCCAAATATATGTTTTTCCATGTAATTTTGCCCGCTGAATCTGAATCTGCCCTCAGAATTGAGCCAAAATCGATTTTGGTCATATTTTGGGTTTCCATGTAAAATTATCATTTAAACCCAAAATATGACCAAAATCGATTTGTTGACATTTTGGCTCAATTCTGAGGGCAGATTCAGATTTAGCGGGCAAAATTACATGGAAAACATATATTTGGACAATTTTCGAATTTCGTTAGGTGGTCCCATATGGGTTTCCTTGAAAATTAGACTTTTTCAAATGAAGATATCTCAAGTTTAAAGAAAAACACCCTGAGATTTTTCAGCGTTTGTAGTGCTAGATCTCTTCTTTCAAATGCAACCTAGTGCTCAAAATTTGGCTTGCGCCATTTTGAGATATTTAAGTTTTAAATTTGCATCTTTTTTACCTTAAAATGGCTGTAACTTTTGACCCTTAAGTCCAAATTGACATGTCAAAAAATGAAAATGTTTGTTTTGTAGAGCTATAAAAGTGCTCCGAATATCACTTTTCTCTAAAAGTTAACCCTGAATTGCCACGTTCAAAAACTGATTTTGAAGGTTTGCTCAGATGCTTTTATAAATTTGGTCATAGAAGGCGTAGATTACGAGATAAAATTTGGTGTCTTCGACAAAGTTGCTTGATTGGCAAGCCCATCAACTTTCTAGAAGACAAAAATTCCCAAAAATATTCCTGAAAAGTTAGATTTTCAAAATCACCCTAATCGTGAACCACCCTAATTTTGAACCAAACCAAAAGTTGCCCCTTTCCATTTGCAACAACTCTTCTGAAGACACCAAAGCTCCAAAACGTCACCATTTTTCGGAAAATCCATTTTCCACTTAATTTTGCGATCTGGACCACTGTGCATTGGGTCTGGGGTGAGATTAGGTCATAAAAAAATGCCAAATTTTGTATAACCGAATCTCACCACCAAACCCAATGTCACCGCTGATGAAAGTACCTTTATTTCATAGACAAAATAGAAATAAATCTTGCTCCTGGCAAAAGATACAGGATGCTAAAACTGGTCTAAATCACGTTTTAGACCAGTTTAAAAAAAACTATATCTTTTACCAGAGGTAAGATATTATCATATTTTGTTCGAGCAAGTTATAACAAATTTTCTCAATACCGTTCAATATTTTATTAGTTTTTTTTATTGGCAGAAAAATTATTACAAATTTATTACAAAATCAATCAGAACATAGTTACACTGATTGAATTATTATTTTTTTGATTATTTTTTCTTTTCCATACAAACGTCAAGCCACCGTTGTGCGTATAGCACCTATTTATTGCATTTTCGCTTCACTTAAATTTTCTACGAAGAAATAAACAAATCGCTTTTCTAAACAAAAATTTCTTGAAAATACTAATATTTTTCTTTCTTTATTCCCAACTCCCTCCAGAGGAAATCATCAAAAAGCGCAAAACCGAGCTGACGACCACGCGCCAGATCGAAACGCGCATCAAGCGCCAGCTCCTGCTCGAGGATGGCAAGGTCATCGAGGACTCGGGCCCGATCGTGTCCACCAACACGACGGAGGACACGGACCGCCAGGAGACGGTGCAAACCGAGGTGCGTTCCAAAGTTAGTTTGAATTTGAGGTTATGTTTACTGATTGATGTGTCCGTTTCAGCACCGAACCCTCGGAGACCCAACGGAGGAGGAAGTTACCAAAAGTGCGCTCGATGCTGCTGGCAATCCGGTAGCCCTCGAGGACGGTGGCACACAGAAACTAGTCAGTGATGGTGGTGGAGGAGGGGGAGGAGCAGTTGCGGAAGGTAGCGGAAAACCAAAGACGATCAGCGCCATCGTGGCCCGGCCCGATGGACTGCTGAGAAACACCAAGGAGGAGGTCGAAGTGTCCCGGGAGGAAACCAAGGAGTGCACCGTGATGGCCGAGCGGAAACACTACGGAGACTTCACCGACGATGTAAGTGACGAAACTGCTTATTTTTGTATCAAATTTAGAACAATATTGCCCTTTAAAATTGAGTTGTCATTCTGTAAAATGGTTCAAATTGAAGATGAAAGTCGATCGTGACGGGCCGCTAATCGTCGTGTCGGGCAGAAAAGAGCTTGACATTTAATCAACGTACATGAAGTACGTGTGACTCGATGCCGCGGATGATTTTCTGTTTTGCCTTCCTCACTGAGGTAAGGCTATAATCCTGCTCTAAAAATGAACTTCGTATAAAAACGTCGTAGACCCACCTTCATGTATACATATCGACTCAGAATCGAAAACTGAACAAATGTCTGTGTGTATGTGTGTGTGTATGTGTGTGTGTATGTATGTATGTGACCAACAAACTAGCTCATGTTTCTCGGCACTGGCTGAACCGATTTGACCCGAACTTGTTGCATTCGACTTGGTTTAGAGTCCCATAGATCGAGTTTTATACAGATTGAAGTTTCGATAAGTAGTTCAAAAGTTATGTATAAAAATGTGTTTTCACATATATCCGGATCTCACTTAAATGTATGTAAACTATGTCCGGGTCCATCATCCGACCCATCGTTGGTTAGGTTATCAAAAGACCTTTCCAACGAGTCCAAAACATTGAAGATCTGGCAACCCTGTCTCGAGATATGGCCACTTAAGTGATATTGATGTGCTTTTTTGAAGCCGGATCTCACTTAAATGTATGTAAACTATGTCCGGATCCACTATCCGACCTATTGTTGGTTAGGTTATCAAAAGACCTTTCCAACGAGTCCAAAACATTGAAGATCTGGCTACCCTGTCTCGAGATATGGCCACTTAAGTGATATTGATGTGCTTTTTTGAAGCCGGATCTCACTTAAATGTATGTAAACTATGTCCGGATCCATCATCCAACCTATTGTTGGTTAGGTTATCAAAAAAACTTTCCAACGAGTCCAAAACATTGAAGATCTGGCAACCCAGTCTCGAGATATGGCCTCTTAAGTGATATTAATGTACTTTTTTGAAGTCGGATCTCACTTAAATGTATGTAAACTATGTTCGGATCCACCATCCGACCTGTTGTTGGTTAGGTTATCAAAAGACCTTTCCAACGAGTCCAAAACATTGAAGATCTGGCAACCCTGTCTCGAGATATGGCCTCTTAAGTGATATTAATGTACTTTTTTGAAGCCGGATCTCACTTAAATGTATGTAAACTATGTCCGGATCCACCATCCGACCTATTGTTGGTTAGGTTATCAAAAAACCTTTCCAACGAGTCCAAAACATTGAAGATCTGGCAACCCAGTCTCGAGATATGGCCTCTTAAGTGATATTAATGTACTTTTTTGAAGCCGGATCTCACTTAAATGTATGTAAACTATGTCCGGATCCACCATCCAACCTATTGTTGGTTAGGTTATCAAAAAACCTTTCCAACGAGTCCAAAACATTGAAGATCTGGCAACCCAGTCTCGAGATATGGCCTCTTAAGTGATATTAATGTACTTTTTTGAAGCCGGATCTCACTTAAATGTATGTAAACTATGTCCGGATCCACCATCCGACCTATTGTTGGTTAGGTTATCAAAAGACCTTTCCAACGAGTCCAAAACATTGAAGATCTGGCTACCCTGTCTCGAGATATGGCCACTTAAGTGATATTGATGTGCTTTTTTGAAGCCGGATCTCACTTAAATGTATGTAAACTATGTCCGGATCCATCATCCAACCTATTGTTGGTTAGGTTATCAAAAAACCTTTCCAACGAGTCCAAAACATTGAAGATCTGGCAACCCAGTCTCGAGATATGGCCTCTTAAGTGATATTAATGTACTTTTTTGAAGCTGGATCTCACTTAAATGTATGTAAACTATGTCCGGATCCACCATCCGACCTGTTGTTGGTTAGGTTATCAAAAGACCTTTCCAACGAGTCCAAAACATTGAAGATCTGGCAACCCTGTCTCGAGATATGGCCTCTTAAGTGATATTAATGTACTTTTTTGAAGCCGGATCTCACTTAAATGTATGTAAACTATGTCCGGATCCATCATCCAACCTATTGTTGGTTAGGTTATCAAAAAACCTTTCCAACGAGTCCAAAACATTGAAGATCTGGCAACCCAGTCTCGAGATATGGCCTCTTAAGTGATATTAATGTACTTTTTTGAAGCCGGATCTCACTTAAATGTATGTAAACTATGTCCGGATCCACCATCCGACCTATTGTTGGTTAGGTTATCAAAAGACCTTTCCAACGAGTCCAAAACATTGAAGATCTGGCTACCCTGTCTCGAGATATGGCCACTTAAGTGATATTGATGTGCTTTTTTGAAGCCGGATCTCACTTAAATGTATGTAAACTATGTCCGGATCCACCATCCAACCTATTGTTGGTTAGGTTATCAAAAAACCTTTCCAACGAGTCCAAAACATTGAAGATCTGGCAACCCAGTCTCGAGATATGGCCTCTTAAGTGATATTAATGTACTTTTTTGAAGCCGGATCTCACTTAAATGTATGTAAACTATGTCCGGATCCACCATCCGACCTATTGTTGGTTAGGTTATCAAAAGACCTTTCCAACGAGTCCAAAACATTGAAGATCTGGCAACGCTGTCTCGAGATATGGCCACTTAAGTGATATCGATGTACTTTTTGGAAGCCGGATCTAAAAAATAGATAAAACTTGTTTACAGCCATTCTTGTGAGGAAGGCTCCAACCACATAGGTGGATTAAGTTTGTTTTTAATTCGGTCATGCGCGGGGGGAGATTGCAGATCATCGCAGTCTCCGACAGCAAAAGATTCGCAACCTTCTCGTTTTTGTTACTCTCTGGATGCGCTGCACATCGTTGGTGATCTTTTGCGATTTGCAATGTGATTAGGTGATGGTAAAAGGGTAAACAGGGTTGAAAACCCCATTTTATAAAATGTGCTTCGAGTTATCAAACTCTTTTTTTTGTTTCCAAAAGTTATGCAATTTTTTATTTGCTTTAAGAAATTTAACATTTATATTTTTATTAAGGGCATATTGCAGAGTATACGTAATATACAAATACTCCAAAAATTTGATTTTGTATGGCATATTGAGCATTGAAAATTTTTACTATTTAGCGCTGGTTCCAAAAGTAAAATTTTCGACACTGTTTAGGTGATATGACTTGACCAAACAAACGAATGTCAAACTTCACCTATAATTTTATTCAAAAATGTTTTTGTTCAAAATTGCAAAAAAAAACTGCAAAACTCGATTTTTTTTTCAGCATTTGTCGAATTTATTCTACTCGGTAGAGCCTCGTTGGGTTGTAGATTGTTAAATATTCAGGAACACCAAAATAAAATAACCTGCTACAACCGAAGAAAGTCCTTTTTGAGGCCCCTATTTTGAGTACCTTTATCTCCGAAACGGTTGCACCTAGCAGGTCGCTTCTGGTCTCATTTGACAGGTAATAACTAGGCCAGTGATTTTTCGCGATTTCACGGTAGCCGTGTAATCCGTGATATTCGACCCTGGCCGTGAAAATTGGGAAATACCGTGAAATGCCGCGAAATTTCATATATTCAATTGATAAATTGCTTCTCAGTGCATTTAACGGTGCACATCAACTAGAGCTTTTGCACCCAGATTTTTGCTACAGACATTTTAGTATCTTCAAAATTACGGGTACTTCCGAAAAACTTTTTTATTCATCCTCTAAAGTACTGTTCACAAAGTAACTTCCAACAAAGTTTGATTAATTTTATAATCCCGTTATTGCAGGATTGGGTCTGTCAGTTTGACAATTTTGGAATAAGAAGACAACAACTTCCTTCATTGCTGTGCACCCTTAAGTTTTATTTTTTTAAATTAAAGCATTTTACAAGTTTTCTAACAAGCATTTTAATGCAGTTTACAAATAAAAAAAATGCATTGCAAATTACATTTAAATATTTTGAATATAAACTATGTGTTTTAATCAAATTGATTGCTAAAATCTATATATATAAAAAATTTCAACGGTTTTGTTCGAACGCGAATCAATTCAACACGGAACATCTGCAGATTGTGTGGGAAATGTTGCGTAAAATCAAATTTTGATCACAGGAGGCTGAATAAGCAAACAAGCTATACGTCAACAAACAAAAAGGACAAGACGAAGTTTGTCGGGTAAGACTTGTAATACATATATTTGTAAACCATTTGGCAATGTGTTAAATTTATTCTTGCATGTAAAAACAGCTTTCAATGAGGTTTTACTTGAATTTCATTGAAATGCTGAATTTTTTCTATTGTTGAAATTAAAGATAGCAAATAAACCCTTTCTTGAATTAGAGGTTCAGGATATGCTTCGTTTTGGGGGTATTTAAGCCAATTGATTTTATAAATTCTCAATAAAAATAAAACAGCTGAATCATTAATTTTTGACTTTTTTATTAGGTTCTCTAAACAAATGTTAACGATGAGTGTATCCCTTTCACATCTTATGCCAATGTTTATTGGAGTAAGCGGGATACACTTAATGTTTACATTTGTTTGCAAGATTTAATGAAAAATCGGAAATTCAACTGACGGTAATTCTTCAAAATTTCGTAAGAATAATCAAAAACTCCTTTTTTCAATTGAATAATTTGTGTCAGGGGATTTTATTTTGTATCTAGAATACTGCTAACTTTTAAGACACTTTTCTGTTTATAATTATGCTAAAAGAATACATTTTTACGTTTATTTTGAGCAGTTCTTGGAGTACCGTGAAATTGCCGTGAAATTTCAATGTTTTGTAATTGGCATGCCGCGTAATTTCGATTTTTTTTGCCGTGAAAAATCACTAGCCCTAGTAATAACCTGAAATTTAAGCTCCAGAAAAAATAATTGGTCCATGGTGGCCACCAGTTCCGGTAACATGGAACTTCCGGCAAACTTGATTTTTGCAATTTTTGACATAAAACCGTCACACGGATCAGTCTTTTGAGACGGATTATTTTGCAAATCATTGCAGAAGGACACTACATACTACCCCTTGACTTTGTGGTATCGGTTCTGGCCAATCCGGAACCGGTTCCAGTGTACCGCCAAAACGGTTCAAGTCATTGTCACGCTAGAATCCCATCATGTTGCATATCAAACTTCATGAAATTGCAAGTTTTGACCATCAGAGACCATACCGCTGTTCCTGACCCAACCTGATCCCTCCGGAACCGGTTACCGGTGGCCACTTGGTGACATAAGCTTGAACATATTTGAAATGGCCTAACATAAAGATCAAATTGCCTAAAGATGCAAATCTTGATTTTTTTGCCTTTGTGAATTTTACAAAGTCTTCAGGCTGGAAAAGAATTCATTTAAAATTTGTATCCCTCAACTACCACCATGGACGGAAAAGAGAGTAAAACATATCTTGGGCCTAATTTTCAAAATATCAATGATCTTGATCTTTGAAAATATTTTCTTCCTTAAATTTCAAGTCTTTTTCGTCCCCTGGTTTTTTTTTGGAATAAAAAATCTCTGTAAATCTAATTTGCAATCGAAAAGCGCCAAACAAAAATTAAAAAAAGTGCACCGTTTTCAACTTTAAGTCACTTTAAGATAAAATTAAAATTGTTATCAAGCTTTCAATAGTTACAATTCTTAAACACTCATTAAAATATTTTTTTCGTGACGATCACATATTGGTTTAAAAGCTCAAGATTTCAACCATAACAATGTAAATGGGCCAATGTGAGTTTGAATACCCGAGCAGACGGAAATAACATGGGAAGGTCAGTTTTTGATATTGTGAGAAGATCGAAATATGTTATTGGGATGATCGGATTAGTTGTTAAAATCACAAAAATCAATAACAAAGATTTGTTCGAAGAATAACTTAAACTGTAATTATGTTGTTATTGCAATAACAAACCAATAACACAGAAGGAATCATGAAGGAATAACAAGATTTGTTATTTTGTGCGGAGAGGTGGAGCAGCATAATAACAAAAAATGTTATTGAACTGGTATGTCTCCATAATAAAAAAAAGTTATTGTTTTGGTTTATTTGTAATTTGCAAATAAACCTGCAGTTGCCATAACTCCTCTGTACTAGTCAGGGCTGCAGAGTCGGGTTCCTTCAAGCGACTTTGAATCCATACTTTGAAGACAACTCCGACTCTGGATGCAGGACGTCAACGCCGACTTCTGCTCTCCAAAAATACCCGACTTCACAGATTCCGACTCCAAGTGAAAGTTGCTGAAAATTAGCTGAATCCGATGCCGTCTCCGAGGTATCACTCCAGCTCGAACTTCAACGTCAGCTCCGACTTCCTGGCTCTGTGAAAATAATAACAGTTTTTGTTATTCACACTACAAAAATTCTCAATAAATAAATCAATTCCGTAAGGGAATATAACAAAATTAAAAAAAAATGAACTCTCAAAAATTAATTTTATCGGATTAATTTTAGCTTAAGGACCCCATTTCATGGCTAAAATAATGACCCCGACGAAATTGGTCAAAATTATCCCATAGTTCTAGCCTATTTTAGCAAAGTCCCTTAGGGGGTAAATCAAATAATTAAATAAATCAACTTCAAAAATTTCAACTTTTCAGAATAATTTTAGCTTAAGGACCCCATTTCATGGCTAAAATAATGACTCCGACGAAATTGGTCAAAATTATCTCATAGTTCTAGCCTATTTTAGCAAAGTCCCTTAGGGGGTATATCAAATAATTTAAAAAAAATCAACTTCAAAAATTTCAACTTTTCAGAATAATTTTAGCTTAAGGACCCCATTTCATGGCTAAAATAATGACTCCGACGAAATTGGTCAAAATTATCTCATAGTTCTAGCCTATTTTAGCAAAGTCCCTTAGGGGGTATATCAAATAATTTAAAAAAAATCAACTTTCAAAATTTCAACTTTTCAGAATAATTTTAGCTTAAGGACCCCATTTCATGGCCAAAATAATGACCCCGACGAAATTGGTCAAAATTATCCCATAGTTCTAGCCTATTTTAGCAAAGTCCCTTAGGGGGTATATCAAATAATTTTAAAAAAATCAACTTTCAAAATTTCAACTTTTCAGAATAATTTTAGCTTAAGGACCCCATTTCATGGCCAAAATAATGACCCCGACGAAATTGGTCAAAATTATCCCATAGTTCTAGCCTATTTTAGCAAAGTCCCTTAGGGGGTAAATCAAATAATTAAATAAATCAACTTCAAAAATTTCAACTTTTCAGAATAATTTTAGCTTAAGGACCCCATTTCATGGCTAAAATAATGACTCCGACGAAATTGGTCAAAATTATCTCATAGTTCTAGCCTATTTTAGCAAAGTCCCTTAGGGGGTATATCAAATAATTTAAAAAAAATCAACTTCAAAAATTTCAACTTTTCAGAATAATTTTAGCTTAAGGACCCCATTTCATGGCTAAAATAATGACTCCGACGAAATTGGTCAAAATTATCTCATAGTTCTAGCCTATTTTAGCAAAGTCCCTTAGGGGGTATATCAAATAATTTAAAAAAATCAACTTTCAAAATTTCAACTTTTCAGAATAATTTTAGCTTAAGGACCCCATTTCATGGCCAAAATAATGACCCCGACGAAATTGGTCAAAATTATCCCATAGTTCTAGCCTATTTTAGCAAAGTCCCTTAGGGGGTATATCAAATAATTTAAAAAAATCAACTTTCAAAATTTCAACTTTTCAGAATAATTTTAGCTTAAGGACCCCATTTCATGGCCAAAATAATGACCCCGACGAAATTGGTCAAAATTATCCCATAGTTCTAGCCTATTTTAGCAAAGTCCCTTAGGGGGTATATCAAATAATTTTAAAAAAATCAACTTTCAAAATTTCAACTTTTCAGAATAATTTTAGCTTAAGGACCCCATTTCATGGCTAAAATAATGACCCCGACGAAATTGGACAAAAATATACCAAAAATCTAAACTTATTTAACAAAAGAAAAAATAATAACAGATTGTGTTATGGACACTTAATTTTTTTTTCGATTTGTGCGATTTATGGTAATTTTATTTCTAAGTCAGAATACCAAACGAATAACAAATCTTGTTATTAGGAGAGTTTTTGAAATGTATAACATTTCCTCTTATTAGCGTGTTATTAAACTTTTTCAGTATAATATCACTTCAATACCAAATCTTGTTATTTTATTAGAAACTGTTATTATTTTTTCTTCTTGGAGTTAAAGTTCAGAATAAAATAATAACACTTTTTGTTATTTTAACAGGATTTGTTATTGAAATATTATTAATTTTGTTATTACCGTCTGCCCGGGTAACGAAAAGTGTATCCTGCTCATTGCCAATGTAAACATCGACTGTTGTGAGCAGATTTATCCCTTTGTTTACAAACTGATTGGCTGAGAAAAAGCCTTTTGGAATTCAAAAACAATTCCAGCAGAAAAGAAAGATTACACGTGATTACTTGCTTACTTGCCTTTAAATTTCCCTGTTTATGTTATTAAAATTAATTCTTAGCATTAAAATAATGCCCCAAGGTCACAACAAAATAATACATAAATCCTTCCCCCTTCAATCCCCAACTCACCAAACACCATTACAAATCAATCAATTGGAGCGTTTGGTACGGTATGTCCACGCATTCTTTCTCCCCTGTTGATTCTGTGGACTGTGTGAACCGTTCACAAAATCTGTCTCTGCGGTTGATGCAACGCAGTAGGCCTGGCCCCTATAATGGAGATTCTCGGATGTACATCTACCACAAGTCCTTCCAGGATGCATTTCGGACTGGCAGCGCTTGTTTTAGATAAGAAATTATGTTTAAAGTTTGAACAAAAATCCTTTTTCCAACCCTGGAGGGGGCTTCACAGGGTGGTCACGGTGGTCACTTTATGGTTATCACAAACACCTTACATTTTATTGATACATCATTTCA
Organism: Culex quinquefasciatus; assembly: GCF_015732765.1. Taxonomy (NCBI): domain Eukaryota; kingdom Metazoa; phylum Arthropoda; class Insecta; order Diptera; family Culicidae; genus Culex; species Culex quinquefasciatus. The sequence goes on from NC_051861.1 coordinate 107,864,980, forward strand.
AATGCAATCAAACATATAAAACGAACTTTATTACCCCTGCATGACATCTGCCGCTTCCCAGACCCCGTGAAGAAAGTTCAACTCCACTCAATCGCATACAGTCGAACGAGAACCTCAAAAGATGCTGCGCAGCTCCCAGTTCGCCTCAAGTATGGGGGAGTTCTGTTACGTCACGTGTCGCCGGTACACGTTCGATTGGATGGACCCGCTCGCTCTGCGTCGAGTTGGACGTGACGTCTTTCTAAGTGCACCCCAGTTGACGATGTGGTTATGCAAGCGAAATGGGTCCCCGCCAGATATTAACCCCAGCACCACTCTATAGCTAAGAGAGCAAGATGTTCGCGGGGACGTCGTGCACGAAAAATGCTAAATTGGGTCTTTTGAATTTGGCGTGCCCCTTTTTTGCATCTGTTTTTGTTGGTCGGGTTGGGGTTTGCTACCTCCAGGCGGGAAAAGGTTCCAACAGCAAGCAAACAAGCCCCACAATTGACCCAAATTGGGGTTAAGGAGGTTCACTGAACTGTGCTTCTTGAGGGGGTGGGATTGGCTGATAATTGGATGAAATTGTATTATTTGATAGGGAGCGATTACTCAATTTTTCAGTATTCATAGTAGAGCTTGTAAACTATATTTGGCTAAACAAATTTGAAAAGATTTTAGATTTGACAGTTTTGTCAATTTTGTCAATTTTGTCAATTTTGTCAATTTTGTCAATTTTGTCAATTTTGTCAATTTTGTCAATTTTGTCAATTTTGTCAATTTTGTCAATTTTGTCAATTTTGTCAATTTTGTCAATTTTAAAAATTTTGTCAATTTTGACAATTTTGACAATTTTGACAATTTTGAAAATTTTGACAACTTTGACAATTTTGACAATTTTGACATTTTTTCCAATTTTGACAATTTTGTCAATTTTGACAATTTTGACAATTTTGACAGTTTTGACAATTTTGACAATTTTGACAATTTAGTCAATTTTGTCAATTTTGTCAATTTTGTCAATTTTGTCAATTTTGTCAATTTTGTCAATTTTGTCAATTTTGTCAATTTTGTCAATTTTGTCAATTTTGTCAATTTTGTCAATTTTGTCAATTTTGTCAATTTTAAAATTTTTGTCAATTTTGACAATTTTGACAATTTTGACAATTTTGATAATTTTGACAATTTTGACAATTTTGAAAATTTTGACAACTTTGACAATTTTGACAATTTTGACATTTTTTTCTAATTTTGACAATTTTGTCAATTTTTGACAATTTTGACAATTTTGACAATTTTGACAATTTTGACAATTTTGACAATTTTGACAATTTTGACAATTTTGACAATTTTGACAATTTTGACAATTTTGACAATTTTGACAATTTTGACAATTTTGTCAATTTTGTCAATTTTGAAAATTTTGACAACTTTGACAACTTTGACAATTTTGACAATTTTGACAATTTTGACAATTTTGACAATTTTGACAATTTTGACAATTTTGACAATTTTGACAATTTTGACAATTTTGACAATTTTGACAATTTTGACAATTTTGACAATTTTGACAATTTTGACAATTTTGACAATTTTGACAATTTTGACAATTTTGACAATTTTGACAATTTTGACAATTTTGACAATTTTGACAATTTTGACAATTTTGACAATTTTGACAATTTTGACAATTTTGACAATTTTGACAATTTTGACAATTTTGACAATTTTGACAATTTTGACAATTTTGACAATTTTGACAATTTTGACAATTTTGACAATTTTGACAATTTTAACAATTTTGACAATTTTGACAATTTTGACCATTTAGACAATTTTGCCAATTTTGACAATTTTGACAATTTTGACAATTTTGACAATTTTGACAATTTTGACAATTTTGACAATTTTGACAATTTTGACAATTTTGACAATTTTGACAATTTTGACAATTTTGACAATTTTGACAATTTTGACAATTTTGACAATTTTGACAATTTTGACAATTTTGACAATTTTGACAATTTTGACAATTTTGACAATTTTGACAATTTTGACAATTTTGACAATTTTGACAATTTTGACAATTTTGACAATTTTGACAATATTGACAATTTTGACAATTTTGACAATTTTGACAATTTTGACAATTTTGAAAATTTTGACAATTTTGAAAATTTTGAAAATTTTGACAATTTTGACAGCTTTGACAATTTTGACAATTTTGACAATTTTGACAATTTTGACAATTTTGACAATTTTGACAATTTTGACAATTTTGACAATTTTGACAATTTTGACAATTTTGACAATTTTGACAATTTTGACAGCTTTGACAATTTTGACAATTTTGACAATTTTGACAATTTTGACAATTTTGACAATTTTGACAATTTTGACAATTTTGACAATTTTGACAATTTTGACAATTTTGACAATTTTGACAATTTTGACAATTTTGACAATTTTGACAATTTTGACAATTTTGACAATTTTGACAATTTTGACAATTTTGACAATTTTGACAATTTTGACAATTTTGACAATTTTGACAATTTTGACAATTTTGACAATTTTGACAATTTTGACAATTTTGACAATTTTGACAATTTTGACAATTTTGACAATTTTGACAATTTTGACAATTTTGACAATTTTGACAATTTTGACAATTTTGACAATTTTGACAATTTTGACAATTTTGACAATTTTGACAATTTTTCACAATTTTTGGCAATTTTAACATATGAGATTTGAATTCACAGTATGCAAACTAAATAACTCGAAATAATTTCAGTTTTCAATATCCACAAGAACTTGTAAATCTAGCTTAGTTGCACACGCCCAATCTAGTTTAATCCTCTTAAGGTTCTTGCTTCACGTGATGTGATCCGATGGCATGCGATCAATCCGTTCCAATGAATGTCTGCATGGGTCAATCCCAACTCCAGTCCTCGCAGACTACTCCAATGAACTGTAAGAATTTCAGTTCAGGTATTGAGCTGTGGTTACACCTTCCGAAGCATTGAACTCCATCTACTGACTTTTAGCTGCTGGTTATTGTGTTTTTTTTTAAGTTGTAGGGCTTCCCAGACAACCTTCACAACAAATTCCACAGCAAATAACTTAAAGAGTTGAAAACACGTGGAATGTGACAGCAAGTCGACGCTGTCGTGCTATTTTGTCGCACGTGCATTTTGGGCAATTGAGTCAAAACGCCATTTTGTGCAGCTCTCAATACTTCACAATCCTGAGATGGCGTAAGTGCGACAGCTGGCCAAAGGGATTTCTGGTCAGAACGCGTTTGACACACGTATATGCCCGACTATTGTGAACATTTGTAATTATAACTAGGGACTCCAGCAACCAAATTCAACCAAACTTCAGGACAATGTTCATAATGGTAAACCAAACAAAACGTGTTTGTTATTGTTTGCATTACGTGTTCAAGGCCAAACATAAAAACGCATTTTTGTCGAAACGTCAAAAATCGACGTACGGCAAGATAGCACGGCATCGTCAAAGTGAGGCTCGTCAAACTACCACTTGTTTGCGTCCAGAATGCTGGAGATATTCTTGAAAATGTTTGAAACCGCTTGACTTATTTCCTAGCTTTCAAATTTAGTTTAGCCCCTTTTAAATTATTCGTTCAGAATAGTTAAGGCGAACCCCTCCCACAGTCACGAGTTCGAATCAACACTTTTAAACTGTCATTTTCGCCTGTTCTGCTTCGCCGTGCAATTCATAACGCAAAACACGACGCTAAACGAATTGAATCATTTGAAACTTCTCGCGACGGCCTGCTACGATGGGTGCGATCAACACGCAACTTCGGCACGAACGGCGAGCGTCGCGACGTCTCCCTGACACTTTGTGGTGGCTGCGTGTGCTGCATCTGAAAGTGATGATCCTGGGAACAACCTGACAGGTGTTTTTAACGCCGACAACGTTATGTTTATAACTCAAACGAAGGTGTTGTTGTTTTTTCATCTTCCAGACATCTTTTTCATGTTGGTTTGCAGCGAATTTTCTTTGCTTAGATGATCAGATTATCAGCTTGACAGATAAGATGACAACGAATGACAGTAGCTTGTTCGTAGCAAAATGTCATAGAGTTTTATTTGGGTGTATGAACGTCAGTCACAATTAAGTAATTTTAAGCAAACAATTCAAGCTATTTTAAAATTTATTAAACTTATTGATATTATTAAAATTATTAACGGATGTTCATATTATTCTCTTGAATTTGAAATTGTTACTTGTAAACATTTAAAAATGCACTATTTCCTACCAGTAAAAAGTGACTTTCCCCGACCATTTATCTACTTCAAGTCTGTTCAAATGAACCGGAATGTGTCGCAGTGCCGAGTTTTTCCCTCCAACACATTTCCCTATCCAAACTAGTTTCGTTCAGTTTGATCGAAAGCATAAAATAAAATCAATTTGCCGCTGCCGCTGCACGTAGCATTAAAAAACCCCATCGCCAACATTCATTATCAGTAGCTGGCAGAAGGTAGCAGCAGCAAGCAAAAAAATCAGAACAATCCGCATAAAGTCGTAATTAGTGATAATAACCATTACACCCCTTCAGGGCAAATATAAAGTAATAACCGATTTCCAACCTGCACCCCTCCCTGCTATGTGGGAAAAGAGCAAAGTGTGGAAACGTTTGATTCGCGACCCGCAGCCCCAGCATACCATTTCTTACAACCCTGCCATGTCTACTCTCTGTGGTGGTGGTTTCGCATATCTTCTGGCTTAAATCTTCACGGGGCGGCGGCGTTCCCCTTCTTTTTTGCCCTGCGGGCAGAGTCTCTCTAACACAAATTCTTGGCCGTCATCGCGGCAAACATCCATTGCTTGGAAAGCGTTATAAATAGCAGCAGGTTACATAGTTACACTTTGATCTCTTCCCAGGTGAACGAAAAAACGAAGCTTGTTGTGCTTGCTGGGTTAAAATTTACTCAAACGTTGAAAATTTATTTTTTTGATTTGAAATAAATTATGTTATACCCGAGCAGACGGAAATAACTTCGAAATATGTTATTGGGATGATCTAATTGATTGTTAAAATAACAAAGATTTGTTCGAAGAATAACTTAAACTGTTATTATGTTGTAATAACAAACCAATAACACAGAAGGAATCATGCAGGAATAACAAGATTTGTTATTTTGTGCGGAGAGGTGGAGCCGCATAATAACAAAAATTGTTATTGAACTTGTATGTCTCCATAGCAAAAAAAGTTATAGTTTTGGTTTATTTGCCATTTACAAATAAACCTGCAGTTGCCATCACTTTTCTGTACTAGTCAGGGCTGCAGAGTCGGGTTCCTTCAAGCGACTTTGAAGACAACTCCGACTCTGGATGCAGGATATGACGTCAACGCCAACTTCTGCTCTCCAAAAATACCCGACTTGACAGATTCCGACTCCAAGTGAAAGTTGCTGAAAATTAGCTGAATCCGATGCCGTCTCCGCGGTCTCACTCCAGCTCGAACTCAACTCCGACAGCTCCGACTTCCTCGCTCTGTGGAAATCATAACAGATTTTGTTATTCACATTTCAAAAATTCTCAATAAATAAGTCAATTCCCTTAGAGGATATAACAAACTTAAAAAAACAGCTTTAAAAGTTAATTTTATCAAATTAATTTAAGCTTAAGGACCCCATTTCATGGTCAAAATTATTCTATAGTTCTAGTCAATTTTAGTAAAGACACTTAGGGTGTATATCAAATAATTAAAAAAAAACAACTTACAAACTTTCAACTTTTTAGAATAATTTTAGCTTAAGGACCCCATTTCATGGTCAAATAAATTACCACGATTAAGTTGGTCAAAATTATTCCATAGTTCCAGCTAATTTTAGTAAAGTCACTTAGGTTGTATATCAAATAATTAAACAAAACAACTTTCTAATTTTCAACATTTTAGAATTATTTTAGCTTAAGGACCCCATTTCATGGCCAAAACAATGACCACGACGAAAATAGTCAAAATTATCCCATAGTTCAATTTTAGCAAAGTCCTTTAGGGGATATATCAAATAATTTAAAAAAATCAACTTGCAAATTTTCAACTTTTTAGAATAATTTTAGCTTAAGGACCCCATTTCATGGCTAAAATAATGACCCCGATGAAATTGGACAAAAATATACCAAAAATCTTAACTTATTTAAAAAAAGAAAAAATAATAACAGATTGTGTTATGGACACTTAAAAACTTTTTCATTTGTGCGATTTATGGTAATTTTATTTCTTAGTCAGAATACCAAACGAATAACAAATCTTGTTATTAGGAGAGTTTTTGAAATGTATAACATTTCCTCTTATTAGCGTGTTATTAAGCATTTTCAGTATAATATCACTTCAATACCAAATCTTGTTATTTTATCAGAAACTGTTATTATTTTTTCTTCTTGGAGCTAAAGTTTAGGATAAAATAATAACACTTTTTGTTATTTTAACAGGATTTGTTATTGAAATATTATTAATTTTGTTATTACCGTCTGCCCGGGTTATATTTAGCGAGTTTTTCACCAGTGTGTAACAGGTCGTATCGAGGTGCCCCGATTTGGATGAAACTTTCAGCGCTTGTTTGTTTATACATGAGATGAACTCATGCCAAATATGAGCCCTCTATGACAAAGGGAAGTGGGGTAAAACAGGCTTTGAAGTTTGAGGTCGAAAAAACATGAAAAATCTTAAAATTGCTCCCATTTGCGTAAAACTTCATCAATTCCAACTCTCTTAGATGCATTCGAAAGGTCTTTTGAAGCACTTTAAAATGTGCTATAGATGTAAGATTGGTTTGACTTTTTTCATAGCTTTTGCAAATTGCTGTTAAAAATTGATTTTTTTGAAAAACCTCAATATCTTTTTGCAATAGCCTCCAACACCCATACTCCTATGCGTCAAAAGATAGGTAATTATATGGACTATAAGCCTACGGTATTAACTTTTTTGGCCAATCGAAGTTTTTCTCACAGATTTACGATTTTTCTAAAACAAACTTTTTACAGCGTTAATTTTTGCCCTGTAGCCCAAGAAGACGGCACTTTTTGGGCTCAATTTTTACACATTCGGAATCCTCGAGAAATTTCACGTATGTTTGAAGTATTTGAGTCGTAAATTTGATTGACCAGTTATTTTAAAATGTGTATGTAGCACATTTTAAAGTCCTTCAAAACACCTTTCGAATGCATCTAAGAGAGTTGGAATTGATCAATTTTTACGCAAATGGGAGCAATTATAAGATTTTTCATGTTTTTTGGGCCTCAAACTTCAAAGCTTGTTTTACCCCACTTCCCTTTGTCATAGAGGGCTCATATTTGGCATGAGTTCATCTCATGTATAGACAAACAAGCGCTGAATGTTTCATCCAAATCGGAGCACCTCGATACGACCTCTAGAACAAACCGAGCAAAATCTAGAAATACTGCCTCTTAAGTATTCCCCTTTGAAGTAAATTGTAACTTAAACTCAATAATGCAATAAATTTCATGAACTAACAAACAATTTCCAACACTCAAACTGATTTCCTTCTCTCCGAATCGAATCAAATCGGCGGGAAGCACTTTTCGCTGCACACATAAATAAATCAAGGAAAGAGCCGTGCATGCATGCACTGAAGATTGCATGAAACAAGTTTGAAAAAGCTGTTGTGCCCACCTTCTCCCGCCTTGTCACCAACAGCATCAACGCAGGGCCAGAATCAAGTTTTCAACCTTCTTGCACTTGGAGGGTGTGGTGTTGGTGGTGGTGGTGTGGAAGAGTACCGTTCCTCATCACCCTGCTCAAAGAGTACAGTCTCAGTAGGCAGTTCCGTTGGTCGTCACCGACTCGAGTGTGTGTGTGTAGATTTATGTTGTGCTCTGGTGAGCGGATTGTGTCAACCTAACCAGAGGCTACTGAGATCACGTCCACTTTTAGAAGGGAGAGGCAGCCTCCCTTGAAGGACTCTCTGTGGTGTGGTGTCAACTGAGATTGTGCTTTTGTGGTGGGACCGGAGAATGGCTTTGTTGTTGGTCCTTATCTCATTTTTCAGTAATTATAAAACTAGTTTTTACGGGGAAATTTTTTCCAATGCAGCAAAATGATGCCAAGATTGGTTTGGTTTAGTAATGTCAACAAAAAAAGAATTAAAATTAAGTAATAAGTGATAAGTTACTGATAATTCTGAACCCCTCAATTTTGTCAAAATGAAGACCGACAAAAACACAACATAAGTCTGTGCATGGCTCAAATGAAGAGAGTGAGAGAGCAAGTTTTCCAATTCACTTTATGCTACCCAAGCCAAGGGGCTTGATCGACAAAAATATGAAAAGCTTGAAAAACTACCGCAAACTTGTTTTGAAGTTTTCTCTCCATCTCACTTGCCGGTGGCTCTCAGAAGAGAAGTTTGGAGAAATACAGAATTATTTTCTTGTTTGCTGATTTTTTATTTCGTTGTCATGTAAAATTTAGATTCAAATTATTAAAGTAAGTCATAAAAAACATTTCCGGGATTTAAAAATGCACTCTTACCGTGTTAAAAAAATGCTTATGAATAATTTATTTTAAATAAAAAAATCGATATGCGAAATAAAATAAAATATTTTTTTTGGCCACAGTTTTTGGGTAAGTCAACAACCTATCTTGCTAAATTCCACTAAATTTGAAATTTATTCATTGTTTCAATGAAATAACGTCATCAAATGTTGATAAAATTTTAATATTTCAATAAATTATGATCATACAGCAATTCCTTACGAAAACAGAATGATTCAAAAAAAGTTACATAATATGACCCGTATTTCTTTGTTTGGCCATTAGGGTGACCTACGCCATGTTAGTGTGGTACGAAATTGGCCATTTTCGTCGATTTTCGCAAAAACCACATTTTTCAAACAATCATGACTCCGCACCATTTCAACCAATTTTAGCTGTCTTGCACGCAAACGAAAGGGTATTAAAAACGTTACTTAATCTACCCTAATGTGGTTGTTGCCTTTCTCACATTTTTAACGGTAATGCTACCCAAAATAGACACAATAGGGCGGAACTTTCAGTGTTCTATCAATTTGACTCATTATTCATACCGTAAGATTGGGTAGTCCAATCTTCATATTTCAGGGCATTTATGTGCTTATAACTTTTTATAGGGTTGACAGATCTCCAATCTTTTGAACTCGTTTGAAAGGTCTTTTGATAACCTATCCAACGATAGGTCGTCAGATCTTCAATATTTTGAACTCGTATGAAAGGTCTTTTCAATACCTTTCTAAAAATGTAACGCCACGGGAGATAAAAGTGCTCTCGCGCAAGACAACAGTCACAGGTACGCACATTCTGTACCTGTTGTACTTCGACCGAGGCACCGTCAAAATCCAAGACCTGCGACGGACTAAGGCGTTTGATGGTTTTTGGGTAAACTGGCGGTTTTACTCCAAAAACCCAATGGACGTAGCGCAATGCCACCGTTGCCAGAAGTTCGCGGAACTGCAACCTCCCGCCCCGCTGCGTGAAGTGCGATGCAAGGCGGACTTGGGGGACAAGGCAGAGCAAACCAAGGCGCGCATCAAGTGCGCTTACTGTGACGGCAACCATACCAGTAACTACCGTGAATGCAGTGCACGGAAAAACTACCTCGAGGAGCAGGAAAAGAGGAAGAAGAAAGCAGCAGCATCCCACCTCAGCAGAATACGAGCTCTACCGTTCCTGCAGCTGGACAGCGTACGGTTGCCGTAGACAAATCAGCGTTCCCTCGATGGCGATCGTTCGCCAGCGTGGTCGCTTCCGGTAGCGGCGATGCGGCCCAGCAAGAAGTAACCGGGGAAGATCTCTTTACCCTGCCGGAGTTTTTTGCTCTAGCGGGTGAGATGATGACGCGGTTTCGGACCTGCCGTAACAAGGCGGAGCAATTTCTGGCCCTCGGGGAGCTTATGATTAAGCACATCTACAATAGATAAAAAAAACTGTGATCTAGTTTAAGTTTTTTCTTTTTCTATCCCCTTTCCCTTGCAATTTCAGTAAGTTTTTTACCATTTTTTTTTTATTATTCTTGGTAATCTCTTAGTGAAAAGCAATAATCGTTCCAAAATGGATTGAGATTTAACACACAGCTGAAAGGAACTCCAAAGCTCTGTTATGTACTGCGAATGAACAAATTGTAACATGATTATTCACAAATAAAACCGAATTGAATTGAATTGAGTGATTTTATAGCCTTTTCTCAGTGAGGTGAGGAAGGCAAAAATGGTGAAGTTATGTTTTCAATATTCCGAGAAACGATTTTTTGAAAATAAAAACCGTGCATTTCGACGGGCCGCGCGCAAAAACGGTAAAAATTTTCGAGGAATCCGATAAAAATATTGTCAGACATAGGCTTTTGGACCTTCAAAACAGCATTTTAAGTATTCATTCGCTCTTATCAAACGTTAGGCTAGATATTTGAAACGTTTAACTATTTTTCCTTCCTCACAGAGGTAAGGCTATAATCCTGCTCTGAAAATGAACTTTTTATTAAAAGCTCCTAGACCCACCTTCATGTATACATATCGACTCAGAATCGAAAACTGAACAAATGTCTGTGTGTGTGTGTGTGTGTGTGTGTGTGTGTGTGTGTGTGTGTGTGTGTGTGTGTGTGTGTGTGTGTGTGTGTGTGTGTGTGTGTGTGTGTGTGTGTGTGTATGTGTGTGTGTGTGTGTGTGTATGTGTGTGTGTGTATGTATGTATGTGACCAAAATTCTCACTGAGTTTTCTCAGCACTGGCTGAACCGATTTTGATCGAACCAGTTGCATTCGACTTGGTTTAAGGTCCCATACATCGCTATTGAATTGTTTGAAGTTTCGATAAGTAGTTCAATAGTTATGTATAAAAATAAATATGTTATGATATTTATGTACTTTTTTGAAGCCGAATCTCACTTAAATGTATGTAAACTATGTCCGGATCCATCATCCGACCCATCGTTGATTAGGTAATTGAAAGGCCTTTTCAATGAGTCCAAAGATTGAAGATCTGGCAACCCTGTCTCGAGTTATGATCACTGAAGTGATATTTATGTACTTTTTTGAAGCCGGATCTCACAGAAATGTATGTAAACTATGTCCGGATCCATCATCCGACCCATCGTTGATTAAGCAATTGAAAAGCATTTTCAATGAGTCCAAAACATTGGAGATTTGGCAACCCTGTCTCGAGTTATGACCAATTAAGTGATATTTATGTACTTTTTGAAGCCGGATCTCACAGAAATGTATGTAAACTATGTCTGGATCCATCATCCGACCCATCGTTGGTTAGGTAATTGAAAAGCCTTTCCAATGAGTCCAAAACATTGAAGATCTGGTAACCCTGTCTCGAGTTATGATCACTGAAGTGATATTTATGTACTTTTTTGAAGCCGAATCTCACTTAAATGTATGTAAACTATGTCCGGATCCATCATCCGACCCATCGTTGATTAGGTAATTGAAAGGCCTTTTCAATGAGTCCAAAACATTTAAGATCTGGTAACCCTGTCTCGAGTTATGATCACTGAAGTGATATTTATGTACTTTTTTGAAGCCGGATCTCACTTAAATGTATGTAAACTATGTCCGGATCCATCATCCGACCCATCGTTGATTAAGCAATTGAAAGGCCTTTTCAATGAGTCCAAAAATTGAAGATCTGGCAACCCTGTCTTTGATTATTACCACATAAGTTATATCTGTGTTTTTTTCTGGATCTAAAAAAAGCTGAAATGTGTGTCCAAACCACTCATATTACCCATTTTTGGTAAAAAGTGAGGAAGGCATCAACCACATAAGTGGATTAGGTTAGTTTTTCCTTAAAAGACTGTCTAATACCCTTTCGTTTGCTCCTCTAGACAGCTAAAATTGGTTAAAATGGTGTGGAGTTACGATTTTTTGAAATTTTTGTGGACCACCCTAACACGGCGTAGGTCACCCTAATGGCCAAACAAAAAAATACGGGTCTAATTATTTCGGCCAAGGAACCCCCAGAAAAATTCGGATCGGAGAACTTTTTTTCGTATCATGCTGTTTTCGTGGGGAATTGCTGTCGGGAAAGAGCCCTTCTTTCACGGTGCAAAATATCAGAACTTGTTTTTCGGAAAAATAAACCGTGAGCAGATTTTAATTTATTTTTTGATTAAAATGAAATGTTTTGAGTTATAAATGAAAATAAAGATTTAATTTCAGTTAGTCAATACTTCACCATCTACATATAACCTTGTAAAGGTTTCAGTTTCTCTAAAAATTATAGATTTCCGGTAATTATGCACATTAACTGAAGGTGCTTCAAATTTCAAAACCCTGAATCTTTCACTTCACGTTCAAACCAGACAATCAATATTGATGTACCTACGAACCATACACGCTGCCCTTCGCGCCCTCAACATACCGGGCCCAAAAAAGTCCGGGAATGTCTGGAACCTGTTCTTTCGCTTTTGTTTTATGCTTTCCACGAATTTCTCTCATTTTCCTCCGACTCTCCCTCTGACTTACACACACTAGCTCACAATCCGCTCAAAACCCCAAACGACCTCCAACATTCTCTTGTCTCTCGCGTTCGAAGTTGCTTGTTTATCATACTCTCTCTCCTCACCAACTTGAAGCCCCATTCTCTTTTTCATTTTGCTAGGTTTGTGGGTTTTGGGCTTCTTGCCGGCTTCGCTCTCTCTCTCTCTCCCCCCTAGATGGTCATATTTTTCCTCTCTCACGTTTTTTTTTCTTTCTGTGGAGCACTTGGCGTTGGTGCAGCAGGCTGTGACTTGACGACGAACCCGCGCTTGGAGCCTCGTCAGTCTGGCAGTTTGCTTTCCGTCGGAACGTTCTACGGCGGTTTTGGGAGTTCGGCGCGGTTTCGGGGTGTGAGAGCTAGGAGAGAGGGAGAGAGGGCAACTTGGAAAAAGTCAACAAACGACACGCGACGGCCAAGAATTCCGCCGGGATTGATTAGATCATCGATCAAGCGTTTCAAGCGATGCTTGACTGATCCTCCTGGTCCCCAGAAGAGAATGTTGACCTTTTTCGGGCGAGTAGATTCCGGCAAGTGTGTGTGCAGTGAAGACAGCTGATCCCGTTGAAATCTCCGCTCTGCAGCATCCAGCGCCTTGGGGTGTGGTGTGGTGCAAGTTCAATGTGTGTTTAGGATGAGGTGAAGTCATAGTTCGCCACAGTTCTTCGCGAGTCCAACAACGTCGGAGGACATGGACGAAATTTAAATTAACGTGAAGACTTTCATCATTGTCATGATTTTTCGTTCAAAGATATAAGTTTTGCGTCGCTTTCAATATTTTGACAAAATTCTTTTAACAAGTTGTTCAGAATAGTGCCTTACACATGCTGATTCCTTTTGGTAACGATTATCCCATTCCATGTAAAGTTATGGAAATCGTCATTAATCAATGATTGCCAACTAGGACGTCAATGACTGTGCCACAAAATTATATAAATTTTGAAGCACATTTGTTTTAGATCAAAAATTCTTTCAGTGGCTACAAGAATGCAACAACCGGCACATGCTGATTCCTTTTGTGTGTGTGTGTGTGTGTGCAACCAACCAAACGGGACCACGCGGTCGCTTCTTACAAATTGAGTTGTTTCCATGTATTTTATTTTTAGATCTACATTCTATACATGTAAATAACTCGCATAGGCATTTGGATGGTGTTAGCTCTGCCGAGCTTCGGTGACCCATTTCTACGCTGGCTAGCCGAGCGCGAGGTCCCTCAGCTTGAGTCGACAAGCCCCGCCCTGAAGAACGTTTGCATCAATCGGATTCAAACGTTATTTAGAACTTCCGAACCCTTGTCAAATGGACAAGGACCCAGCGCGTATATAGTAACAGTAACAGTATTCCTAATTCCAGTCATAGCCTACTAAGTCGCGATGGCCTAGTGATTAGCATTTTTGCTTACCAATCCAAAGGACGGGGGATCGAACCCCGACTGGAGCGACTTTGATTTTTCGTTCATGTTCAGAGTTTAAAGATTTATATTTCCTATACTTTCTCGTTGGGAGCAGATGGGAATCGAACCCAGGACCATTCGCTTACAAAGCGAACACCGTAACCAGTCAGCCACGGCCGCTCCTTCGGCACATGCTGATTCCTTTTGGTGCTGAAATTCGTAAAATTGTTTAATACAGAATATTTTATAGTGATGATCAATTTTCTTCAAAAATGATCAACGGCTTCACCTTAAGGGGAGTCCGTAAACGTTGAGTTGAGTCTGCACAGAAAAGGGAAAAAAGGTTTCTTGTGAGAAGAATTTTAAAGTTTGTGCTGGGTGAACCGAGTGAAGTTGAAGGCTTCAAAGAGAAATAAGCATTAGAAGTGATTGGAAAGGAGGGATTTCACCTCCTGCTGGTGTTGCAACAGGTTGTGGTTTTGAGGTTGGCGACGAGGGAGCGCTGAAAAAAAATTAGGACGTGATTGGAGTTGCTAAACACAAGGGTCCGGCATTGTGACGCGAATTTGAAGGTAACGTCTTGGAAGCATAATATCAAATATGAATGGGTTTTGAAATGCTTGTTTTTTGTTGAATGGAATTGATATTCAATACGAATCGAATCACTCTTTATATGCAACAATTCTATATGTTCAATATCCTGGTCGAAATATTTAAAAATAGTTTCCTGTTTTCTCGACTCTAACAAAACATTAGTCATTGAATTTCGTTGAGTGTAGCTAGTTAATGTTTAAAAAAAATACAAATTTTGAAAAAAGATTTTTTGGATTATTCAACTCAAGCATGAATATCTGAAGAATTGTCATAAACTAACTAAACACTTGATGTTTAATTTCGTCCCTAATTAGCCTATCTCTGTTTACCACTTTTTGCGGTAATCAAAATCCCCCATAAACTGGCCAAATCGCATTACCCAAAACCTACCTCCCCACTGCCCCAACTATAACCACACAATTTAAAGCCTCCCCCTGGTCGGAGAACCCACCAAAATATGCCATTCTTCTTTTTAGTCGTATTTTTTGTGACCCAATCAAAACGTCGTTAGGCTCAACCAACCAACCCACTCAGAGTGCCTCTTGGTTCAAGTATCCTCCTCACACACGAGCGCAAAGGCCAATGGACCGCGCGGTCAGCCTGCGTAGCTTCTTGGGGTCCTCAGGTTGTTGGTCAGTTAATAAAGAGAGAAAAAATGCTCATGCCCTGACCAAGCAGCACTCACTTCTAATCGCACACACATGTTGTTGTTGTGGTTGCTTGACGCATTTGAGGTTGAATTTTTGACTTTTTTGATGTTTGACTTCCAATTTATTTTGTGATTATTTTTTGAAGATTTTTTTAATGTTTAAATCATTTCTTAAACACAAAATTAAAAACTAAATTTTATTAAAGACCAAAAAAATACTGGTGTTCTAGCAACCCTGTCAAAAATTTTAAACACTTCACTCAAGTTTGCATATTCTTTTGAGGTGTCGTAAATCACGATGAAAATGACTTCCGAAACCACTTTTCTGGCATTGGAAAGGTATTTGAAAGTCCTTTCCGAAGAATTATTATCTGTAGATTTCTGGCAACACTGGCTTATGACATCGTGACTTAAGCGAAAACCAAATAACTTTGAGATGTTGTTGATTTGGTTGAAAAATACTGGCTGAAACAAATTTCTGTACATCATTGGATAGTAGCGTGGTTCACGTTTCTATGAAAAAGACAAAAGTTGTTATTTTGTCTTGCATCAACCGGAATTTCGTTCTTTTATGTCCCCAGAAGCACTCCTGAAAATTTGAGCCCATTTGGTAAGGTCTAGGAGCTCCAGTTTTAATTTGAAATTTATATGGGATTTTGATTTATTTTCCATGGGAAACTATCTTTTTTAACATTGTATTAGGATTTTTTTTTATAAATCGATGGGTCACTTCCTAGCATGTTGGTATGTTCTACAAAGTTGTTCCCCAGTTCAAAACCTATCTCCTACTATAAGAATCAAGTCATTTCATCGATTTATAAAAAAAAAATCCTAATACAATGTAAAAAAAGATAGTTTCCCATGGAAAATAAATCAAAATTCCATATAAATTTCAAATTAAAACTGGAGCTCCTAGACCTTACCAAATGGGCTCAAATTTTCAGGAGTGCTTCTGGGGACATAAAAGAACGAAATTCCGGTTGATGCAAGACAAAATAACAACTTTTGTCTTTTTCATAGAAACGTGAACCACGCTATTGGATAGGTTGAAAAAACCATTATTTTTTATTCTCGCTGTTTAATGAACTGGCAGCACTGGAAATGGGAGGTGAAGTCTTAAATAAATTTATAAAATTTGTAAAGGTCAGATTTCAGAGTTCTTGAAAGCTAGACATTGAAGATCTGGCAACCCTTTCTAAAGTATTAAGCATTTCAAAGTTAGGTGTTAATCTCGATGCAAATAACTTCCGTAACCTATACATTTCGAACATGCTTCTGAAAACCTTTTTTTTAGAATTATAATTGCAAAGTTTTGGAAACACTAACACTAAGAATTACTAAACTTTGCAATTCTGAATTTTTTAATGAAGATCACTCTTTTGGATGTATTTCTGTACGTCATTGGATAGGCAAATGGCAGACAATCTCTTAAAATTATTCAGCTTGATGATTTGGCAGCACTGGCCTGGTAAATAAAGACTTAAGTTAAATTTATTACATGTTTAATTGTATGAAAACGACTCCCGGATCAAAATCTCTGATTCAACATTCGATTGACTAACAAGAACAGTGATTGTTTTTGATGATTTGGCAGCACTGCCATTGGATTAAAAGACCTAATTCATTTTATTTGAATGAAAATAACACCTGGAATCACATGTCTGGATTGATACTTGACAGACCTTCCTTTCTAGTGATTATAATGTTTGGCAACACTGCCATGAGTTACTGAGACTTAAGAGGTTACATACATGTAAAAAATCACAAAATTTCATACTACAGAAAATTTATTAAATCAACTTAAAAGATGATTTTCAATGACTCCTGAAAGTTTAATGAAGTTATTTCATGATTAAAGTAAGTTACAGACGATTTAGGCTGAACATTTTGCCATGCGCAAAGCGAACTGTCAAACTTTGCGAGCATTTTTCTCTGAACACCGAGTTGATTTACGGGTGCCACGATATCTCGAGATTGGATAGACCAAATTGGCTGAAATTTTGGATGTAGACTCGCAAAACATATCCCGTGTGCATGACGAAGCCTAATTTTAAAATTTTGCATTGTTTTAAAATACAAAAAAATACTTTCGTTTTTTTATATGAAAAACATAAAAATATTTTTATCTGTTTTTAAAATATTTTTTTTTGAAAATCAGCCTTCGTCATGCACACAGGACCGGTTTCACAAGTCTTTATCAAAATTTTGAGCCGATTTGGTCTAGGCAGTGTTAAGATATCGTGGCACCCGTTTTTTGAAAATGCTTACTTCATATAGCTGTATCTCGGCAATGGGACAACCAAATGTCTTCAAATTAATTATGTTAATAGTTGAAAATGTGTATTTTAATGTCCTGAAAACAGATTTTAAAAAAGTTTAAGTTTGTGCTCAATCCAACTTCTGACATTTTTGCCGATATACATGTATGTAACCCCTTAAGTTGTTGGTGCCAAAAACGTTATGGATTTGGATGAAAATTACTTATCTGTTTTGATATTTCAAATCCTTAATTTTCAGTGATTTTTTTTATTTGGCAACACTGCCATGCAATTTAGAGGATTGGTTAAGTTTATAATGTGTCAAAAATAAAAACATTAGAGATTTGGACGAAAATGACTCCCGGAATCACATTTTTGTATAGATATTTTTTAAATGAAAGGTCCATTAAACAAAATTATATTTGAAAGACCTTCCTTTCTAGTTATAAATTTGAGAATATGGCAACACTGGCCGAACTTTAGTTGAATTTTTAAATTTTCAAGGGACAAATATAAGGGATTTGGATGAAAATTCTAAATCGATGTTTGACGGACTTAAAATGAAATAATTCTAAAATGATAAAGTTTGATGATTTGGCAGCACTGCGAAGAAATATAATGAATTTATTCAATTTACATAATGTTCAAGGTATATTTGCCTTGTCATGGATTTGGAAGATATTGACACCTGAAACCTTCCTCTCTAGTGAAGATTTTGTTATTGCTTGGCAACACTGACAAGAGATTTCGAGACTCAAGTTGAAATAATAATAATAGTTCAATCGTTTTGAATTCGTACCAAAATGTTTCCCGACTTCATTTGCAACTATAATATGTTCAAGTTACAAATGTTATGAATTTGATAGATGTTAGTATAGATAATTTGGCAACACTGGCATGAGATTAAAAAAATAGGTTAAAATGACTCCCAGAAAGTCCTTTTCTTGCTTAGTTTAATAAAAAATTGAAATAATTGGCAACATCTTTGGATTTTCGGCCATTTTTAGTTTTGTTTCATTCGTCAAGATAGCACAATCGCAATGACACGGGGAGCTATTTTGAGCCTCAGTAGGATAGGGCAAATGGCTGCTGCCCGTCCGTGGTCAAACTGAAAGCCATATAATTTTGGCTGTTTTCTGAGACCTCAATCTAAGCACATGGTTTGAGATACTTTGACGATGCTTTTAGGGGAACTTGACCAATTGTTGACATCTAGTTTACAACTTTTTTAGCAGGGTCTTTTATCATTTAAAGTTTGCAATAAACGTCAAAATTTCCTTACGATTATCACCAGTTAAGATTAAGCTCCCCCTCAATTTAAGAAGGGGGGTCACAAAGCTTGAAACCTTGGACCGCTCGTTAGGTTCAATTAATTTCCACGGCGCAGGCAAATTTTAGTGTGTGAGCATTTTTTGTGGTTCACGCGTGTAATTATCTTGCATTGCTTCAACTTTTTGTGTGTGTTGTTTTCGATGGTGCAAATTCAGCTCTAGTCGACCAAAGAGATAGTACGAACAGTGGCCGGCCCGTATTGGCCCGCGTGTAGTTAAAATCTGGGGCGGTCAAATCAACCGATAATGATGGACAACCGTCGGGCCCCGGGCCATGGCAGCAGTGAGGTTATGTGCCAAAAGAAAAGTGCTCTGATTCGAGTCACTTCGCACGGTGAGGCTGGAGGAAAGTTCAACCCCAAAAATTTGAAGTTGGAGGCTTGGTTTAACACCTCCTCGGAGGTTGAAATCAGAGGCGTTTTATGGCATTTCATTTTGTTTGAAGAGTTTTAATGAAATCTATTTTTAACAAACCACTTCTTCAAACCATTTAAGAATGTGGTGTAAATTACCCGCACACCAAAAAGACAAAACAGCCATCCATCATCTCGGCACCAGATCCTTGAGATCATTCTGAGTTGAAAGATGGCCTCGAGCAACCGGAAACGAAGAGGGTTTCTGTGCAAATTACCGCATCATGACACACCATTCCCGGTGGTGTGCTGATTAGATCAGCAGAATTGGTTTCGCTGGGTGGTGTTAGAATTGAGTGAAGGAAAAAAATGTACAGAAATTTGAGTAGTTTGTTATAAAAAAGAAGAAGAAAGAAAATCTTTCCGTAAAAAACATTTTAAAAATAAAACCAACCAAAATGTAGAAATGTAAAATTTTTAGACATTATTTGTTCCAGACACAGTAAAAACGGCATTTCAAAGTTTCATACGACCTTTTCAAATGTATGGCTAGATTAATCAGTTATGAAATTATGTTCCACTAAAATTCCAACTATAAACCTATTATTTTTTTAAACAGAAATTGCATTCATTTTATTTATTTTTCAACCACTATAACTTGTCTAGGACCACCCTAATGGCCGATTAAACTAATATTTGTATCCAATCATTAAGGCCTTAAGGAACAATTAACAAAGGCCATTTTAAAATTTCGAGTTTTAATTTTCATATGGCTTTGCCGTTAAGATATATATCAGCATCCAATGTGAAGGCTCCAAGAAAATAAAATCTCTGAAAATTTTTGACAATTCTAATTGAAAAATTCCCCTTCATTAATCAATCAATCAGGTTAAGAATTTAAGATATTATAAAAAAATATGTATCATATTTATCAAATTTTTTTATAAAAAACATAGTTTTATTTAAAGTATTTTTTGTTATTCTTTTGAAAAGTTCTTTTCAATAACCGTCAATATTCAAAAACATGTTTGTAGGCTTGTTTGGGTTAAATCATGATCGAATTTTAGGTCATATTGAAGGCCCTAACATGATTCTAGCAAAATCAATACTTAAAAAAAATAAAAAAATAGAAATGATTTACAAAATTATTGTTCTTCGATGATTCCATACAGATTTGTATCCAAATTTCAAACTTATTGTATGGTTGTAAATTATAGTTTGAATGTCTTATATTGAAAACACCAATGCAAATTTCATTTGAAGTTTTTGTCTCCCTCTTCCCCTTAAAATATCTCCAAAAAATCTCAGAGCAAACAAATATTAATCATTGCTTAGCAGAGAACTTTCCGAGACTTACGTTGTGAACATTTTTGTATCGCAAAAACTGAAGTAGTCTCAATTCATCTCCAAAACCTATGTCCACAAGAGAATTTACAACTTAATTGAACAGTTTTTATAATCAAATTGTTGCAAGAATGGGTCCGTTGCTGCGTTGAGATTTAAATTTTCATTGAAAATACAGTACATTTTTGAATTTATAATCAAATAAGGAGCTCAAATCTGCTTACAAATTTTGAATTTTTGAACCACAAATCGGAAAAACGATGTTTTTTGCAAGAAAACATATTTTCATAAATATTCTGATATTTTTAAATCTTAACAATACCATAACTGTTATAATAAAAAAGCATTTTGTTATACTTTTTGCTTGAAAATTTAGAAAATCCGGCTATAAATCTTAAATATTGTTTTTTATTCAAATGTTGCCTGAATTTAAAAATACTTCTGCAAAAAAATCACTCTTGTGAAGAGGTTTTGAACAATTCTCTACGAAATCGGTCTTTTTTAAATTTTAATTTTTGTATTTTTTAATCTGGCTGAAACTTTTTTGGTGACTTCGGTATACCTAAAGAAGCCATTTTGCATCATTAGTTTGTCCATATAATTTTCCATACAAATTTGGCAGCTGTCCATACAAAAATGATGTACCGTAAACTGGGGTGACTTTGATAGCCCGGGGTGACTTTGATAGGTTTTTCAAATGCCCGTCAAATTAATATTTAAACATTTTTGAGAATTTTGAGTATGTAAGCATTAAGGGAAAGCTTATTATCGAACATATATGCAAAAATGTGACTGTTACATTGGATGTATCATAAATAGTGGCCAAATCAAATTTCTATCAATGTCACCCCGGGCTATCAAAGTCACCCCAGTTTACGGTATGAAAATTCAAAAATCTGTATCTGTTGAAGGAATTTTTTGATCGATTTGGTGTCTTCGGCAAAGTTGTAGGTATGGATATGGACTACACTGGAAAAAATTATACAAGGTAAAAAAAATTGGTGATTTTTTATTTATCTTTTTGTCACTAACACTTGATTTGCAAAAATCACTATTTTTTATATGTTTTAGGGGACATCAAATGCCAACTTTTCTGAAATATCCAGATTGTGCAAAAAATCTTTGACCGAGTTATGAATTTTTGAATCAATACTATTTTTTGCAAAAAATCGAAATATTGGCGCAAAAAATTTTCAACTTCATTTTGCCTTCCTCACTGAGGTAAGGCTATAATCCTGCTCTAAAAATGAACTTCGTATAAAAACGTCGTAGACCCACCTTCATGTATACATATCGACTCAGAATCGAAAACTGAACAAATGTCTGTGTGTATGTGTGTGTGTATGTGTGTGTGTATGTGTGTGTATGTATGTGACCAACAAACTAGCTCATGTTTCTCGGCACTGGCTGAACCGATTTGACCCGAACTTGTTGCATTCGACTTGGTTTAGGGTCCCATAGATCGAGTTTTATACAGATTGAAGTTTCGATAAGTAGTTCAAAAGTTATGTATAAAAATGTGTTTTCACATATATTTGGATCTCACTTAACTGTATGTAAACTATGTCCGGGTGCATCATCCGACCCATCGTTGGTTAAGTTATCAAAAGACCTTTCCAACGAGTCTAAAACATTGAAGATCTGGCAACCCTGTCTGGAGATATGGCCCCTTAAGTGATATTGATGTACTTTTTTGAAGCCGGATCTCACTTAAATGTATGTAAACTATGTCCGGCTCCACTATCCGACCCGACGTTGGTTAGGTTATCAAAAGACCTTTCCAACAAGTGCAAAACATTGAAGATCTGGCAAACCTGTCTCGAGATATGGCCACTTATGTGATATCGATGTACTTTTTGGAAGCCGGATCTAAAAAATAGATGAAACTTGTGTACAGCCACTGTTGTGAGGAAGGCTCCAACCACCTATGTGGATTAAGTTAGTTTTTCAATGTAAAATCGAATTTGCAATCAAAACGTACTTTAGTGAAATTTTGATAAAGTGCACTGTTTTCAGGTTATAGCCATTTTTAGGTAACTAAAATAGAAGTGTTTCCCACTCTTAAAAAAATGTTTTTGAAAAGCTGAGAAAATTTTCTATATTTTGCTGTTTTGAACTTTGTTGATACGACCGTTACTTGCTGAGATATTGCCATGCAAAGGTTTAAATACAGGAAAATTGATGTTTTCTAAATCTCACCCAAAAAACGCAGCATTTTCTAATGTCGATATCTCAGCAACTAATGGTCCGATTTTCAATGTTAAAATATGAAACATTCGTGAAATTTTCCGATCTTTTCGAAAGCAATATTTAGAAAAAAATTGTTTCAAGACTAACATGTCAAAAGGGCATAATATTGAATGTTTATCTGAAATTTTCTAAAAAGTTGGCAATCCATGTCCCCTCAAACATATCAAAAAATAAAAAAAAGAAAATAGTGTTTTTTCCAAATCAAGTTTTAGTGACAAAAAGTTAAATTAAAAAATTACCAAATTTTTTTTAACGTTTATCATTTTTTTTTCAGTGTAGTCCTTATCCAAACCTACGATTTTGCCGAAGACACCAAAACGATCAAAAAATTCCTTCAAAAGATACAGATTTTTGAATTTTCATGCATCATGCATTTCATGAAAATTATATGGACAAACTAATGATGCAAAATGGCTTTTGAAAATTGAAACAACAAAATATGAAGTTTAGGGAAATCCTCCATAATTTTTAAGTATTTTATAAGTAGGATATTTCAAGCGTTGTGTAAATGTTTTCAGCTTTAAAAAAAAAGCTGTACATGGAAATTTAGTTGTCTCTACACCCAACTGGCAGTCGCATGATTGTGATGCATGGCGGCATGAAAGTATATCAGAATCTGCATGAAATCTGTCCTCATGCATTTTTTGCGATATAGGAGTATGACATTTTTGCCCGTTACCGACAATTATCGACATTACCGACGGCTTTTTGGTTGTGTTTCACAAAAAAAACACTTAGCAGAACGAGGATTGAACCACCAACTTCTTGGTTATTGATCCGACACGCTACCACCGCGCCAGGGACACTTGATGAAAAGTGAGTGAAAGAGCACCAACATATGCTTCTCTTTGGAGTGTTGCTCGGGACGGGCCAGCTTTATATGTGTTGGTGAGAACTGCAGATCGCTGAAATTTTTACACGCGGGCAAAAATGATCTACGGGCTTGCTGCAAAAAATGTTATAAAATATGACATTTTCTGCAGCAAATCCAATGTTGCAGATTTTGAGATATATTTTTCCTTTAAGTGTATATATTTTCACAGACCATCCGATGGGAACCTCTCATACAATTGAACTTTAATTTTGCAACCTCATTCAGGAAA
Organism: Culex quinquefasciatus; assembly: GCF_015732765.1. Lineage (NCBI taxonomy): Eukaryota > Metazoa > Arthropoda > Insecta > Diptera > Culicidae > Culex > Culex quinquefasciatus. Next base: position 107,888,743 of record NC_051861.1, read on the forward strand.
CTAAGCTTTCGAAGATCTCTTTGTAATCGTCCCCTGTCCGCAAATAAAAAAGGATTTTTGATTAAAAGTCGTGCAGATCCTATCAAAGATGGCAACACCATGACCATAGCTGAACAAGAACATGATCGATACCTAATTGGAAGATCAGGAGAGTTTCGCGATATTTGAAGGGGCGTGCACATATTAGGTCAAACATTATACATTGTTACAAGGAAAGGTTCCCCGACAATTGTGCGTATAAAAACCGAGAAACCGTTACTGGAAATGGAGAGAGTGCGCGCGAGTTAAAACTCAAATATTGGCACGCGCTGCTGGATACATGCGTCTTTGAACTGCAGCTCTTCTCAGCTATCCCCTCGAGGTGTTTGATCGTTAAAGATCGACCATGAAAAAAACCCTTCGTTTTCCATTCGCCATGCCCGCAGCCGAGTGGCGTTCATTAGAGACTCTTTTTCGGGGCCGTTTATTGTTGATGTCCATATCGTAAAAGGAAAATAGGTGGATCTGAGCCGAAACGCCCCTGTCGTAAAATGATTATTAGGTCATCCCGGGCAGACGGTAATAACAAAATTAATAATATTTCAATAACAAATCCTGTTAAAATAACAAAAAGTGTTATTATTTTATCCTGAAGTTCAACTTCAAGAAGAAAAAATAATAACAGTTTCTGATAAAATAACATAATTTGGTATTGAAGTGATGTTATATTGAAAATGTTTAATAACACGCTAATAAGAGGAAATGTTATACATTTCAAAAACTCTCCTAATAACAAAATTTGTTATTTGTTCGGTATACTGACTTAGAAATAAAATTACCATAAATCGCACAAATGGAAAAGTTTCTAAGTGTCCATAACACAATTTGTTATTATTTTTTCTTTTGTTAAATATGTTTAGATCTTTGGGATAATTTTGTCTAATTTCGTCGGGGTCATTATTTTGGCCATGAAATGGGGTCCTTAAGCTAAAATTATTCTAAAAAGTTGAAATTTTGAAAGTTGATTTTTTTATTATTTGATATACCCCCTAAGGGACTTAGCTAAAATTGGCTAGAACTATGGGATAATTTTGACCAATTTCGTCGGGGTCGTTATTTTGGCCATGAAATGGGGTCCTTAAGCTTAAATTATTCTAAAAAGTTTAAATTTTGAAAGTTGATTTTTTTTTTATTATTTGATGTACCCCTTAAAGGACTTTGTTAAAAATGGTTAGAACTATGGGATAATTTTGACCAATTTTGTCGGGATCATTATTTTGGCCATAAAATGGGGTCCTTAAGCTAAAATTATTCTAAAAAGTTGAAATTTTGAAAGTTGATTTTTTTTAATTATTTGATATACCCCCTAAAGGACTTTGTTTAAAATGGTTAGAACTATGGGATAATTTTGTCTAATTTCGTCAGGGTCATTATTTTGGCCATGAAATGGGGTCCTTAAGCTAAAATTATTCTAAAAAGTTGAAATTTTGAATGTTGATTTTTTTAATTATTTAATATACCCTCAAAAGGACTTTGTTTAAAATGGTTAGAACTATGGGATGATGATGGTTAGAACTATGGGATTCAGCAAATTTTCAGCAACTTTTACTTGGAGTCGGAATCTGTGAAGTCGGGTATTTTTTGAGAGCTGAAGTCAGCGTTGACGTCATATCCTGCATCCAGAGTTCGAGTTGTCTTCAAAGTCGCTTGGAAGTACCCGACTCTGCAGCTCTGACTAGTACAAAGGAGTTATGATAACTGCAGGTTTATTTGCAAATTACAAATAAACCAAAACAATAACTTTTTTTGTTATGGAGACATACCAGTTCAATAACATTTTTTGTTATTATGCTGCTTCACCTCTCCGCACAAAATAACAAATCTTGTTATTCCTTCATGATTCCTTCTGTGTTATTGGTTTGTTATTGCAATAACAACATAATAACAGTTTAAGTTATTTTTCGAACAAATCTTTGTTATTGATTTTTGTTATTTTAACAACTAATCCGATCATCCCAATAACATATTTCGATCTTCTCACAATATCAAAAACTGACCTTCCCAAGTTATTTCCGTCTGCTCGGGATTGTAAATTAATAAGTTGATGAGGGCTGGTCTTTTTCTTCTTTTTTTTTTCCAAAATGTGTCAGATTTAGTCGCGGCGTGCGCTGCAGGTTAGAAATTGGTTTTATGTCAGGCGTTTCGCTTTTTTAAACGATACTGGAGCATGGTGATTTTCCCATTTTAAAAATCCAAAGCGCCCTTAATCTGGCATTTGTGTTGAGTTGACATGGAAAAAGGCTGTACAGCGGGGGAGGGTCTGTCACCGTAGAGCTACCGAGGTGTGGCAAACAGCTTTATTTCAAGCTACGACAAGCGTGACACGGAATAATTAAGCAACATGTTTGATGCATGTATCGACTCCGAAGCGGTTTGGTAATTTGTGGAAAATTATTGTTTCTAAAATAAGGCACACTTTTGGGAGATCATAAGAGTACGTATATAAACCTAATTTAATCAACTCTAGTTTTCACAGCGATTTAAACATTGAACATTCGCTTGTCGCTTATAATTCGATTAGTCTTTTTATCCAAGTTTATGTAAGAGTAATTCCAGCTCAAATCAGGAGTTTTTCTGGTACTTTTGTACCCGACCCTCTCCGATTTTAATGAAACATTGTAGACATGTTATCCTAGGCCTATATAAGTAATTTTTGTGTATATGGAGCCAATAGTACTCGAAAATAACATTTGAGAAGGGCGTAAGGTATTTAAATATTTTTGTATTTTGCAATTTAAAAATTACTGTATCTCAAAGCCGTTGCATCGTATCAAAAAGTGGTCAAAGACAAACTTGTAGGAAATTGGACGGGCTTTCTGAAAAAAAAATACACTGAAATAAAAATACACGCCACTTCTATGAGATTTTCCCATAAGTTTGTCTTTGACAGCATTTCAATTAAATGTATGGGCTTTCAGATATAAGTTTAATTACATTGCTCATAACTGTAGATAGAATATTTTTTTCAGAGTGGTAGAAATCTGGATAGTAAATAAGCTTACGTAAATAAAAAACAAGCCTTACCCGACAAACTTCGTTCTGCCTTTTTTTTTGTTTGTTGACGTTTTTTTTATTTTTTGCTTATTCAGCCTCCCATGATCAGAATATGATTTTTCGTAACTTTTTCTATACAATTTTCCGATGCTCCGGAAAACAGATGTAGTGAATGCTTTTTGTATTTTTTTTTAGGAGAGACATAACATCCTGCATTTTTCGTGAGTCTTTTTGTAACATTTAAGGCTATTTCCTCAAAAATTTTGAGCGAAAAAAATCGTAACATCACCATCAAATTTAACTTTTAAACTTGAAAACTGAAAAATCTCATAGAAGTGGCGTGTATTTTTGTTTCAGTATATTTTTTTTCAGAAAGCCCATCCAATTTCCTACAAGTTTGTCTTGGACCACTTTTTGATACGATGCAATGGCTTCGACATACAGTAATTTTTAAATTACAAAATTCAAAAATATTTAAATACCTTACGCCCTTCTCAAATGATATTTTCGAGTACAGTTGGCTCCATGTTAACAAAAATGGCTTATATAGGTCTAGGATAACATGTCTACAAAGTTTAATTGAAATCGGAGAGAGTCGGGTACAAAAGTACCAGAAAAATTCCTGATTTGAGTTGGAATTGCTCGTAACTAAAATATTTTTTGGAAATGACACTTTTAACAAACAACAAAGCAGACAAAGCAATGTTAATGAGCCCATAAGAAAGTGTAAACAAAAAGTGCTTGTTCCTAATGCTACTATTAACTTTGGTGAGCAGGATAGCCTGCTTGTTTACACTTTGTCTTTGGCCCATTTACGTTGTTTTGGTTGAAGTGGTTATTTTAAAAAGATAACAATAACTTATTTCAAAAATGTGCATTTTAAAAATAAAAACAGGTCTGGCTGCTGCTGCTCTCCACCCTAACCTATCCCAACGCCCAGTTCTGCCCCCGAGGTTAATTGTCGTTCGTCGTCATTCACAAGATCCATCATCGCTTAATAGAGCTCACTTAGGTTAGTTTGAATTTCGTCGCCCCTTTCTGTGTGTACCGTACCATGGATAGAGGTAGAAGCCACACTGCACACAATAATTCCACACATTGTGCATTCTGGTTTGGCCATAAATTGCCGGCACGACGAGGCGTTTGAGAGGTGGTGGCCTCGAAGGGTGCCAGGTGGGAATAACGGACCTTTGCCACATCGCTCACAAGTCTCAATTGACGAAGTACTCGAACGGTGGCTAACGGCATAAATGGGGTAACACCGCGAGATGCGTGCCTTCTTGGTATGGGCATAATTCGATGGAATTTATGGCGATTTTGGTCATAAAGTTATGTGATTTTTTTTTCACAGATTTTGAACATAATGACGTGGTTTTTATTGTAAATACAAAATATTCTATGATTAATTATCAATATAATAGTAGTTTATGCAACAAGTTGCAAAAAGAGGATTTTTTCAGCACGAGTCGTACATTTATCCAACGAGGTTCACCGAGTTGGATAAATACGAAGAGTGCTGAAAAAATCAAGTTTTGCAACGAGTTCCATACAACATTTTTTGCAATTCCAAAAAACACACACTGAGTGAAATTTTATGTCAAATTTTCATGTATTTTGTCAATAAATCGTTTAAATAAAAAAATGTTGAAAAGTGTAACTTTTCGAAACAAGTGCTGAAAAGTTCAATTTTTCAGCACCCATTTGAGTGCTGAAAAGTAGAACTTTTCAGCGTTTATTTTGAAAAGTGTTGCTATTCGATTCTGTTATTTTTGGTACAGAAAAGTAGGCTATTTCGTCGTTCAAGAACGACAGGAAAAGTAGGGGGAGAGGGGGTAATATGCACCCCCGGGGCAAAATGCACCCCCTGCTTTTCTCGGAATTTGGAAGAATTGTTCGGGAAAAATTCATAGAAATTGGAAGCTTATTATTGCTAAACCATGCTGGAAAAATTTGAGCTTCGTAGTATAAAATCAGCTTAAGTTATTTGCAAAAAATTAAAATGTTGTGTTTTCATCTAATTTTCATTGAACTTTCATTATGATTTTTGGGCAAAATAGAAAGCATTTATTGATATTGTAAGTTTTGAGGTAGATAGTTTTAGCCATAATCTTCATTATTCTATAGACAGATGAGTCCAACAACATCAAAAATGCATTTTTAAGTAAATTTTCTACAAAAAGCGTAGTCGGGGCAAAATGCACCGCTGTGAAGCTCCTTGGTAAAAACAGAGGTGTCATCTAGTGGTGACTAGTGAAAACTACTTTTACCCCGTGCATTTTGCCCCATGTTTTGGTGCATTTTGCCCCGTTGTTGTAGTGCATTTTGCCCCAATGTTGCGGTGCATATTGCCCCGCATGGTTGTTTGAAATGAATCAGAAATGTTTTTAGAAATTTTATGTTTTCGAACAATTTTGAGGTTTTTAAAGACTTTTTTCACCTAGATGACGAAGAATAATAGTTGGTTTAGAAAATCGAACAAAATTCTTCCACAGTAATGCTGTAATGGCTGAGAAATCACAGTTTTCCCTTAGGGGGTGCATATTACCCCCTCTCCCCCTAAGTAGTTTCACGACGGAATTGCAAAAATCAAATTTAAAATTTTCAAATTTAAACTATTTAAGCTAAGTTTAAAAAAAAATCTTAAGATGATAAAATTAAAATTTTCTAAAATTTCAATTCTAAAACTATTTTACAAAAAAAAAAATAAACAAAAACGGCCTGTGCTAATCGAAGAAGCTTCAATAATTTCTCCCAATTTAGGCCAGTTTAAGCCAACACTTGACTGCTTGCTAGCCTTTTTTTAGCTACACTGTGAAAATAAATAATTTCTATAAATATTTAACACTTCCCATTGGATGAGTCATGCCTTCATTTTCGCAAAGAGAAAACCACAAACTGCGCGAGAGTGCGAGATAACAAAAAAGAAAAGCCAAAAGCCAACCACACGGGGAGGAAAAAGCAATAACAAAAACAAACTTGAAAAATCGAAAAACCAGCCGCAGCAGAAGCAAAAGCAACAAAGTGCAATAAACAAACAAAAAAAAAGTGTAACAAAAAACAATCAATCGGCCACAACCACCGCGGTCGCGGTCAGCTTTCGGTCAGGTGCCACCGCCGCCGCTCTCGAATGATTGAGAGTGAAATTTAATTATTCATCGCATAATTAAGGCATCTGCTGCTGGTCACTGGGCTTTGATATGGCTCGTCAGACTGAGCCGGGCTGACTTATCTGCGAGAGTTTCAAATTGCGACGACGATGACGATCATGATGATCAGTGTAACTCGGCACTACATTGGAATCAGGTTAATGTTTTATGCAACTTGATATGGTTAATTGCTGGGGCTAGTTGTTACATATACATATCTTTGATATGCGTGTCATTTGATTTCTGCCTGTCTGGGTACTTTTGGCACGATGCGTTGATATCTGTTAATCTTATTTGATGTAATGGTAGTCGTTTGTAATTTTCTCAATTTATCCAAAATCGAAATTCAGAGTTGTGCCATTTTTAAAGGTTTTAAATTGGTTTCTAATTTCAGATTAGAGTGGTTTAAACTATGGTTATTTTTTCTTCCATAACAGGCATAACCTTGATGGCATACAGAGTTCCAATATCAAAGCATACCAAGCCAGATCAATTTTTAGTGGGATTCAGCCCGTAAAATGGGTGTTTTGACATTGGTCATTTTTAATTACCTTTACGATTTTTTAGATTTTCGAAATATTTTTGGGCTTCAAGTTCGTGTTTCAAAGAATTATTTTTCCAAAGAGTGCGAAACAGAATCACCAAAGTGATTCATGCATCCCTGACACTTCTCATGCCACCATACATCTTGTTTAATTTTAGATGCCTAAATACGATGGCGTTGGGATTGGGTTTCAATTAACAATAAAGAAGAAAAACAATGTTTATTACATTCATCACTTATGACAATAGAGAAAAAGTAAAAAAAAACGGGATGGCACTGTAATTTGAAACCAATTTCACGTTTTGAATCAGTTGAGCAATTCTCTCAGATTTCGGTAGTTCGATTTTTTTGTATTTTTTAATCAGGCTGATACTTTTTTGGTGCCTTCGGTATGCCCAAAGAAGCCATTTTGCATCGTTAGTTTGTCCATATAATTTTCTATACAAATTTGGCAGCTGTCCATACAAAAATGATGTATGAAAATTCAAAAATCTGTATCTTTTGAAGGAATTTTTTGATCAATTTGGTGTTTTCAGCAAAGTTGTAGGTAAAAAAATGCAAATTTTTAATTTAACTTTTTGTTCAAAAAATCAAAAATCAAACCATCCACATTAACGACCCCCGGGTCTTTTGTGGTCTCTATTGCAAGTTTCTGCTCGAACCTAGGAGTCCGAAGGCTTGAATGGGGAGAGCACCCAAACCTCTTTTTACTCCAAGGAACCTTCCACCCCAGTGTTTGAACTGACGACCTTTGGATTGCGAGTCCAACCGCCGCCAGCGATTCCACCGGAGTAGGCTTGGTTTGGTGTGTTGTTTGTACTTACGGCATGGAGACGACTCCTACACCTGGAATGACTAAACGGCCTAACAACCAAGGCCGGGACCGACATTTTACTTCCTCATCCGATGGAAGGAACCTTTTGTTACTAGAGCTTAATTTTAGTTATATATGTTTTAGGGGACATAAATGCCAAATTTTCAGAAATTTCTAGGTTGTGCAAAAAATCTTTGACCAAGTTATGAATTTTTCAAAAAAAAAAATCAAAAAAAAATTTTCAATCAATACTGATTTTTTCAAAAAATGGAAATATTGGTCGCAAAAAATTTTCAACTTCATTTTTCGATGTAAAATCAAATTTGAAATCAAAAAGTACTTTAGTGAAATTTTGATAAAGTGCTCCGCCATTTTTTTTTAAATTAGAACACATGTTTGCCCACTCTTGATAATATATTTTGCTTTTTTGAGCTTTGTTGATACGACCCTTATTTGTTGAGATATTGCCATGTAAAGATTGAAAAATAGGAAAATTGATGTTTTCGAAGTCTAACCCAAACAACCCACCATTTTCCAATGTCGATGTCTCAGCAACTAATGGTCGGATTTTTAATGTTAAATTATGAAACACTCGTGAAATTTTCTGATCTCTTCGAAAAAAAAAATATTTTCATTTTTTTTTGAATCGGAACAAACATTTCAAAATGCCCAAACATTCAATATTATGCCCTTTTGAAATGTTTGTCTTGATTTGAAAATTTGAACATATTGTTTTCGAAAAGATCGGAAAATTTCACGAATTTTTCATAATTTAACATTGTAAATTGGACCTTCAGTTGCTGAGATATCGACGTTAGAAAATGGTGGGTTGTATGGGTGAGACTTCGAAAACATCAATTTTCCTGTTCTTCTATCTTTACATGGCAATATCTCAACAACTAAGGGTGGTACCAACAAAGTTCAAAAAACAAAATATGGAGAATTTTCTCAGCTTTTCAAAAATATTTTTATCAAAAGTGGGCAAACATGTGCAGTTATTTAAAGAAATTAAAAACTGCGACTATTTTCAAAAAAGTTACATGAAAATGGCTATAACTTGAAAACGGTGCACTTTATCAATATTTCACTAAAGTACTTTTTGATTGCAAATTTGATTTTACATCAAAAAATGAAGTTGAAATTTTTTGCGACCAGCATTCCGTTTTTTTTTTTAAATCAGTTCAAAAAATCATAACATGGTCAAAGATTTTTTGCCCATTCTGAAAATTTCTGAAACGTTGGCATTTGATGTCCCCTAAAACATATCAGAAAATGTAAAAAATTAAAGATAGTGTTTTTTGCAAATCAAGTTTTAGTGACAAAAAGTTAAATTAAAAATCATCAAAACAAATTTTTCCGTGTATCATTTTTTCAGGGTAGTCCATATCCATACCTACAACTTTGCCAAAGACACCAAATGGATCAAAAAATGCCTTCAAAAGATACATATTTTTAAATTTTCATATATCATTTTCGTATGGCCAAATTTTATGGAAAATTATATGGACAAACTAATAATGCAAAATGGCTTCTTTGGGCATACCGAAGGCACCAAAAAAGTTTCAGCCGGATTAAAATATACAAACAATTAAAATTAAGAAAAAGACCGATTTCTTAGAGAATTGCTCAAATACGTTTGAGTTATACAAATTTCAGTAAAAACTCATGTTTGAAAAGCACCCATTTCAGTGCTGAAAAGTAGAACTTTTCAGCATTTATTTTGAAAATTGTTGCTATTCGATTCTATTATTTTTGGTACAGAAAAGTAGACTATTTCGTCGTTCAAGAATGACAGGAAAAGTAAAGAGTTTTACGAATTGCAAAAAAATACTTTTAGGTGTCACATTAGATTTGGGTTAAAACCAGGATTCTCACATCTTTTGATAATATTAACAGACTCGCCAAATTTAACCTTGAAGAGAAAGGGTGGATCTACCATTTTACACAATAATTTGACATTCAAGTCAAATTCTGTATTCATCAACTAATGGAGTTTTTCTACTTTTTTTTTCATTGCAGGTACGTCTTTAAAAAAAGGATAGCCAGTTGCTAAGTATACTAACTAAATTTTATAGTATAGGTTGAAACTTTATGGTTGGCGATTAAGTTTGATATTTTCTTCATTAATTCCAATGAATTTAATATCAAATAACAGAGTTGCATACATTTGCAATATTTTTTCATAATGTTGATTTTTTAATCTTAATTTAGTTGATTGTTTAAAAAAAACTTCATTGAGTATTATACTTAAGTATACTTGAGCATGCCAAACCACGATGAAGGAAATTACTGCGCAGTTTGAAACCAAATTTACAAAAAGCACTGCTGGTTCTCTATCAATCTCAACATCTTGTACTACCCCCTAAAGTGCCCATTCATGTCCGTGCTGGTTTATTGCCCCCTCTTGGCTTGTCTATATTGGAGCAATTCTCCCAAGCTCCGAGCAGCCCAATCCACGGTTAGACAAACCTCGAACCAACCAACGCAACGCAAGGTCCTTCACCGTCTTCGGCAACGACCTCGGCCACGTTACCCCACAAAGACCTGGGACCTCTATCTCTCTCTACAAACTACTTTATAAATTTTATTTAGCATATCAAACCATTAGAATTTGTCTGGCAGCGGCGGCCAGTTGTTGCGCTGGTTGGCCCCCGTCCCGATCGGAACCCGTCCAGGCGGAAAACCTGTTCTGACGCCTTACGCAAAAACCCAAACCGTGGCCAGGAGGAAAACGACGACGGCCAAAGATCTTTGCACTCGGCTTGAACACAAGCACACGTATATGAGCGAAACCAGATTTGCAACAGATCTTTTTTTTTCCTTTTTCTTGGTTGTTTTCATGCTTTGTCGCCTTTCCACGGCGAAGAAAGATTGACGCAATGCTGGCCGGGCGGTTTCCTTCCGAGAAACAGCTGAAAAGTGCATATTGCAACAGAACAACTCGACCTACAACGCGCACGGTCGACCTCGCAACGCCCATGGGGTCGAGTCTTAACTGTTCGCGGGGTGGACACTTGGACAAGAGTTATTGCGCTACCAGATAGAACAAGGAGGCTCAGGTGGGCTAAAATGTTCAAGCTTGGAGGAGATCATGATTTTTTTATTTGAATTTTATTTTATTTGAAAATTAAAGAACAAACCATTCTAGAATGTTAATTGACTTTTTCAAGAAAAAAGTGTCCAAAAATCTTTAAAATAAAACCCTTCCAGATGAAGTTACAAGAATCGAGATTCGTTTTTTTATAAATCTGGCATCTTGGAAGTAAAACTCGACGGAAAACTTATTTTTCAAAAAAAAAATCTTGGAGAGGCTGCTAGCAACAAAGAAAAATTGTTGGAAATTTTTACAGGTTTAAAGACACATTTCTTGCCGAAAAGTGCTTATTGTCCATGAAATATTTTAAAATTTCAAAAAAATATCAGTATTTTATACAAAAAAAAAGTCTAAAGATGTGAAAATTTTGCTTTGCCCATATTGGCTTCGTTTGACACCCATATTATAAATTACAAAATATTGAGCAAGTTTGTGCACTTTCGAAAAAATACTTTATTATGTGAAAATTCGAGTATTTTATTTTTAAAAATAAGTCTGATAATGTAAAAATGCATAGCAAATTTCACTTCGTTTGACACAAATTATGGAAATGTTATTAAAAATTATTGTCTGCCTGTGTGGATCAATCGGACCGCGCACTGGACTCACAATCCAGAGGTCGCCGGTTCAAATCCCGAGGCGGACGCAAAAATGCTAAGTGTAAATTTAGGTATTCGGTGCCCTCTCCCCGTGCCCATACCTTCACACTTAGCAGACCCGGGAGGCGGAGTCTTGTCGCGAAAAGAACGATACACGCCTGTGGATCCGATGACGAAACCGCAAGGTTTAAGAGGGCCACATTATAAGGTGTTTCGTCGATTCCGTTTTTTATTACAAATTATGGAAATGTTAGTACTTTCGAAAATTACGGTGTTTTGTGAATGTTCTAGATTTTTACAAAAAAAAACTATAATGAAGTTAAAATGCATCACAATTTCGCTTTGTTTGATACCCAATATTTTTTTTTGAAAATCTGAGTATTTTCGAAAAAATACGGTACTTTGTGAAAGTAGTAGTATTGTCTAAAATAAAACTCTAATAAAGTGTTCGATATCCACATTGCAAATTATGAAAATTTGAGTACTTGCGGAAAATACGTTTTTTTGTGAAAAAGCATAACAAATTTCGCTTCGATTGAAATCCATATTGCAAATTACAAAATATTGAGCATTTTTAAAAAAATGCGGTAATTTGTAAAAATTTTAGATGTTTACATAAGATCTCTAATAAAGTGAAAATTCATACAGAATTCCGCTTCGTTTGGGTATTTTGAGTATTTTTGAAAAAATACTATATTTTGTAAAAAAAATATATTTTTTAAGTCTAATAAAGTAAAAAATCAAACAAATTTTCGCTTCAAATGAAAATCTGTGTACTTTCGAAAAAAATTGGTATTTCTGAAAATTCGAGTGTTCTATTATAAAAATAAAGTCTGGTAATGTTATAATTCAAGACAAATTTTGCTTCGTTTGACAATCCATATTGCGAATTATGAAATATTGAGCATTTTTGAAAAAAAATACGATATTTTGTGAATATTTAAGATTTGAAAAAACTCCAATGAAGTGAAAATGCAAACAAAATTTCGCATCCCATGTTCCAATATTTTTAAATTTGATTTTCAAAAAAAATTCTACATTTTGTTATTATGTTATTCATGACAAATTTCGCTTCGTTTGATTGAACCCAAACCCACCCAGTATTTTTGAAAAAAATAGTATTTAGTGAATATTTTAGATTTCTACAAAAAACATACAAAATTTCACTTCTTTTGATACTCAATATTGCAAATTTTATAAATTTGAGTATTTTCAAAAAAATACTGTACTTTGTGGAATTTGTAGTATTGTCAAAAATAAAACTCAAATAATTTGCAAAAGCATATAAAATTTCCATGAGTTGGAATTGATACCCATGTTGCAAATAATGAAAATTTTAGTACATTATAAATTACGGCATTTTGTGAAAAAAAATTGAGTATTGATACTTTGCAACCTTTTCAACAAAAAAAAAATATTTTCTTGATGAATGAATTGAAAATTTAACATGATATGGTTGAATTAAGTCGATTTTAGGAAGATTTAAATAAGTTAGTTATTTTTTTACTATTTTTAATTCAATGTTACTGTCTTCGGCTAAAATCACTCAATCTCAAAAGTCCTCCACAAGAACTTGGCCCGACCTTCCAAAGCCACCTCAAACTCAACTGCACACGACCACTTTTCATCATCTCTCAACATTGTGCGGGGGAGTTCTATCAGACGCTGCATTCTTGTGGGTCACATTCCAGCGGAGTCCTCCCACCGTCTGCCAGGTTTGGCTGCACTCTTGCTGCGAAGCAACAAATCGAGTCTGTTTCCCAACTCCAAACTTCACGGGGATTCTTGGTTGGTTTGCTGTCTGCGTCTTTGAGAGGTTTTTTTTTCGCTGAGAAGATAGTTCAGAAGTTGTTATTGTTTTCTGCTGCTGTCGATGTACAAATGCAAATTACCCCCATAATGATGCCGACCACTTAAAGCGGACTCGAATCCTGGGGTGGAAATTTCTGCAGCTGCTGGCGCCCCCGGGGTGCGAAAAACTGCGACCACTCTCGTGACCGACCACGGCCATTGGCTGGTCAATGAACAATTTCGCCATTTTACGAGATGGGGGTGGGAAAAAACTATCGATTCATTTGTTTCATTGATTGCTAGTTTTTCTTTTTGATTAGAGCGTGTGCACGTGCATTTGAAAATGTTTAATTTCCAATTTGCTATTTTTTTTTAAATTTGCGAAAAACAGGTTCGTCGCTTCGGTCGTTGACGTCCAACAAAAGGCAATAGAATGCTCACAAGTGTTTGAAATTCTGACTCTCATATCTTAATTGAAAATGATTTGGTGTTAAACAAGAAGACCTTCAACAAATCTACACTTTCATATCTTCTGAGAAAATTGCCAGGACACTTTGATTACTCGCTGGAAAAAAAAATCAGGTCAATTTTCACAGCAAGTGTTCCGTTGTTCAAATCTTCCTGGAACAATCTTCGCTCCTCCTTCTTCTTGCAGAGTGCCTTAAATGACTGTTTTTAGCGTTAACCCAATTAGGCCTTTATCATTTCATCTCTACAGCAGCAGCAGTTAGTAGTTTAGTGGGAGGGTGGCCCTGGCTGTGCAGATGAACCTTTGTACCTGTGGCACTCTTTCTACAGATTATTATGGCCTTCCTTCCCGCTAGAAATGGGGCATTTCTCGCTCGTCTATCGTGCCCTAAACATCATGTTTTGTTCTCTCCCCCTCACGACCCACTCACGACGCGCGACCGACCTCCCAGCCGCTGGACGGGGTCTCTCTTCGTCTCCGCCGTGGGACAGGAGAATGTGCAAGGGTTGGTCCGCTAGGGCCTAAGATAGGTTAGGTGGCCATTTGGCACCTTTCAGCAGCAGTCGAGGCAACGACGGGCGTTGTTCTCCTTCCATCATACAAGATTCAAGCCAAGTGAGGTTTGGTTCGGTGTCCTCCTTTTTCGGACCCTTGTGGTGAGGGGCAGGTGCACTCAGGCGCTAATCGAAATTTGTAATATTTGTGTAACAAAAAAGAAATGGGGGAAAACAGTTCTTGAATTTCCCTAAAAAATGTCCACTGGATGGCAACTCACTGAAATAAGCAAAACCCTTTCTTAAAATATCCGTTAGGTCGAGGGCGGAGGATCTATACAAGTCTGGGCAATATGGTTATCAAACTTACTGGTTTTTCATTCTGGACATGACAATTGTCATAAGGTTAGAGCCACAAACTATAAATCTCGGTTAAGTTTCAATTTCAAGAGCTTAGTGCAAAGTTCTTTTTCATATTGGTCATGCGTAACATACCACCTGCACCTTTTAATTAATGTTATGATATGTTTCAGATGACAAAATTACAATTTTTAGGTCATTTTTTGAACAAACTATAATTACAATTTTAAATGTTTTAAAAAATATCACAATTATGGTGAAACAATCTAAATTCCTCCGTTTTTAAGGTAAATTTGTATTACCTTTTAGTGTAAAAAAATCTTAGGATTATTCCACCTTAAACGTACACATCATGCTCAAATTGGGTGGGACTGTTGATACATATCTCGGATTAGTTTTCAAAAGGTCGCAAGCCCTAATTAAAAACAAAGCCGTTATCGATCCTTTCTCTTTCAATTAACAAATTATCAGTTTCAAACATACTTCAAATTGTTCATCTGCACGTCCTAGATGTTCTTTTACTGAGAAACAATGAAAATATGATTTGTTTCTGAGCAAAAATCAATTTAGTGTCGGAGGTCGTGATGGCAGTTTTTGTCACTTTTTGTGAAAAAGGCAAGAAGGAAGAAAAGATCCGATTCGAAGAAAAATTGAGATTAGTTATATTTTTGGAAATTTTGATTTCAATTTCGTTTTGAAAGATTGAGATTGAATGACCGCAATACTTATATAACTTAAAATACTAAAATTACAAAAATAGTTAAAATACTAAGAAAAAATCTAAAAATACTTAAAAAACTTTAAATATATAAATTCAAGTATTTTGAATATTTAATGTGCTTGAAATATTGCAAAAATTAAAATATTTAAAACAATTCAAAACATTAAATTGTTAAAATACTCATAATACTTAAAATACTTAAAATACTTAAAATACTTAAAATACTTAAAATACTTAAAATACTTCAAATACTTAAAAAACTTAAAATACTTAAAATACTTAAAATACTTAAAATACTTAAAATACTTAAAATACTTAAAATACTTAAAATACTTAAAATACTTAAAATACTTAAAATACTTAAAATACTTAAAATACTTAAAATACTTAAAATACTTAAAATACTTAAAATACTTTCAAATTCAAATTCGGTTTTATTGGTGAATAATCAGATACAATAAGTTCTTTTAAGGTACAAAACAGAGTTTTGGAGTTCCTTTCAGCTGTGTGTTACATCATAATCCATATTGGAACAATTGTTGCTTGTAGTTAAGGGGTTACCGAAAGTAAGAAAAGTTAAGAAAAAACTTACTAAAATTGCAAGGGAAAGGGGATAGAAATAGAAAAAGCTTAAAACTAGATCACAGTTTTTATCCTTTATAGATGTGCTTAATCATCAGCTCCCCGAGGGCCAGAAATTGCTCCGCCTTGTTACGGCAGGTCCGAAACCGCGTCATCATCTCCCGCGAGAGCAAAGAACTCCGGCAGGGTAAAGAGATCTTCCCGGTGACTCCTTGCTGGGCCGCATCGCCGCTACCGGCAGCGACCACGCTTGCAAACGACCGCCCCCATCCAGGAGGGAACGCTGGGTTGTCCGTTGGAACCGTACACTGGCCAGCTGCAGGAACGGCTGCGCTCGTACTTCGTTGAGAAGGGTGGGATGCTGCTGCTTTCTTCTTCCTCTTTTCCTGCTCCTCGAGGTAGGACTTTCGCGCGACGCATCCGCGGTAATTACCGGTATGGTTACCGCCACAGTTCGCGCACTTTACGCGCGGCTTGGTTTGTTCTGCGTTTTCCCCAAGTCCGCCTTACGTGGCAGTGCGCACACCTCCGAGAGGTGTGACTCACCGCACTTCACGCAGCGGGGCCGGAGGTTGCAGTTCCGCGAGCCGTGGCCGAATTTCTGGCAACGGTGACATTGCGCTGCGTCCGTCGGATTTTGGAGTAAAACCGCCAGTTTACCCAAAAACCGTCCAACGCCTTAGTCCGCCGCAGGTCTTGAATTTTGACGGTGCCGCGGTCGAAGTACAACAGGTACAGTGTGTGTGTACCTGTGACGGTTGTCTTCCGCGAGAGGACTTTTATGTCTCGCGGCGTTATTCCGACACCCGAGAGGTGCTCCTTGAGGACGGAGATCGGGCGGTCTTGATACCCCTGCAAGACGATCTTAACAGCGGTCTTCTGCACGGGGTCGAATGTGTAGAACTTGAAGTTTTGACGCTTCAATTTCTCCACAACCAGGTCGAAGTTCTTTTGGTCAAATGTGAACACTTGCACTGACGATTTACCTATTTTGAGGCAGTACACGAGGCCTTCCAGCTGCTCGTCAACATCGTCCGCCAACGTGTCCAAAACGAAAATTGGTGGTGGTCGTCGTTCCTTCGGAGTAATTACTTTTTTTGGCGAAATAACTTTCTTCCGTGCACGACCATCGTCGTCGTCGTCGGTAGTGCTACCGTCGGTGTTGTTGTTGTTGCTTTCCTCGTCACTCAGTCTCGCGAACTTGTTACTGGTGGGAATGTTGGCGGATGTTGAAGCGCCATCGGTCGACGGATTGCCGAAAGTAGCTGAACGGAGCCTTATTGGGCTGCGGCCCTGGACACGGTAATTAGGGTGTAATAACTTGGGGTCGAATCCTTTGGCGCACACACTCCCCGGCGCGATGGCGGTCGACGCGGCGTTGGTTTGTTTACCTTTTTGCACACGGCCGGTAGACGAACTTCGCGGGTTTTTCGAGGCCGCACTAGAACTGCCACGGCCACGGCCGGCCCTTGGCATGCTGTTGGAGCAAACTCGCGGCTAATCACGGTAAATTACGGCGAAAAATTTCGAAAAAAACGATAGAGCACTGAGCACTTGACTGCTGCTTGCACTCGTGCGTACACGGAGAGCGACTTAAAATACTTAAAATACTTAAAATACTTAAAATACTTAAAATACTTAAAATACTTAAAATACTCCAAATACTTAAAATACTTAAAATACTTAAAATACTTAAAATACTTAAAATACTTAAAATACTTAAAATACTTAAAATACTTAAAATACTTAAAATACTTAAAATACTTAAAATACTTAAAATACTTGAAATACTTAAAATACTTATAATACTTCAAATACTTTAAATACTTTAAATACTTTAAATACTTTAAATACTTTAAATACTTTAAATACTTTAAATACTTTAAATACTTTAAATACTTTAAATACTTTAAATACTTTAAATACTTTAAATACTTTAAATACTTTAAATACTTTAAATACTTAAAATACTTAAAATACTTAAAATACTTAAAATACTTAAAATACTTAAAATACTTAAAATACTTAAAATACTTAAAACACTTAAAATACTTAAAATACTTATAATACTTCAAATACTTTAAATACTTTAAATACTTTAAATACTTTAAATACTTTAAATACTTTAAATACTTTAAATACTTTAAATACTTTAAATACTTTAAATACTTTAAATACTTTAAATACTTTAAATACTTTAAATACTTAAAATACTTAAAATACTTAAAATACTTAAAATACTTAAAATACTTAAAATACTTAAAATACTTAAAATACTTAAAATACTTAAAATACTTAAAATACTTAAAATACTTAAAATACTTAAAATACTTAAAATATTTTAAATACTTTAAATACTTTAAATACTTTAAATACTTTAAATACTTTAAATACTTTAAATACTTTAAATACTTTAAATACTTTAAATACTTTAAATACTTTAAATACTTTAAATACTTTAAATACTTTAAATACTTTAAATACTTTAAATACTTAAAATACTTAAAATACTTAAAATACTTAAAATACTTAAAATACTTAAAATACTTAAAATACTTAAAACACTTAAAATACTTAAAATATTTTAAATACTTTAAATACTTTAAATACTTTAAATACTTTAAATACTTTAAATACTTTAAATACTTTAAATACTTTAAATACTTTAAATACTTTAAATACTTTAAATACTTTAAATACTTGAAATACTTAAAATACTTATAATACTTCAAATACTTAAAATACTTAAAATACTTAAAATACTTAAAATACTTAAAATACTTAAAATACTTAAAATACTTAAAATACTTAAAATACTTAAAATATTTTAAATACTTTAAATACTTTAAATACTTTAAATACTTTAAATACTTTAAATACTTTAAATACTTTAAATACTTTAAATACTTTAAATACTTAAAATACTTAAAATATTTTAAATACTTTAAATACTTTCAATACTTTAAATACTCTAAATACTGAAGCAAAAGAAAAGAAAATTAATTAAAAGGAGAGTTCTTATATTACGTAACGCAGTAGGGGGAGTCGAAGGCTGTATTACGCTTCATTATTTTATTTTTCAAATATGTATAGAAAATTTGTTACGAGGCGGTCAAAAGCCATTCTTTCCCGTTGCGTAATTAATGAACGCTTCGGGGTCAAGGATGTGTAACGCTCCATTCATTTTTTTTTTTAATTTGTACAAAATTTGTTACGAGGGGGTCAAAAAATACAAATTTGCGTAACGTAATAAAATAACGCTCCCTTTGCTCCTTACACTTTTAAAGCTAGAATACCCTGATATAACCCTCTAATATTCTGCGCCCTTTTTGTTTCTATCAATTTTGAACTGGAATGTTTGAAAAATGATTTTTGAGTTACTTTGAAATTGAGCATCTTTTGTACAGCAATTTCGAATCATTTTATCACACAACTGAGTGCATTCGCTAATCCCACGAATGTGTACCCCATTTACCCCATCCAACTTTAGAGCGTTGCTACTCAAATAACACATCTTTCGCCGCGCCGGGGTCGTCCACGGTGTTCTTTTGTTGACTCCCCAAAGGGGGGAGGAGGGGGCTTCATAACTCTCTTGGGAACATGAAGATGGGGGAAAATACAGCGAAAAAAAAGTATGAGCAACTGATACAGCATCCTCGCTGCTGATGATGTTGGCCTGGTCCCGGCACTGCTGGTGATGACCTTATAACCTGTTTAGTCGAAAGAGATACTTTTGCAGCTGACGTGTTTGTCTTCACAGAGTATCGTTTTGCAAGAGGTGGGGAGGCATGTTTACAGTTATGATGGAGAATCTGTTTTATGGTTTGTTGAAAGTGGGATTGATACTTTATTGATCAAGTTTACAATTAGTAAATAAACTGCGAAATAATTATCTTTCCTTTCAAATATTTTTATCACGTAATTCTATAGACTTATTTTTTGATAAAATGATAATAAATTGATAAATTAATAAATTGATAAATTGATAAATTGATAAATTGATAAATTGATAAATTGATAAATTGATAAATTGATAAATTGATAAATTGATAAATTGATAAATTGATAAATTGATAAATTGATAAATTGATAAATTGATAAATTGATAAATGATAAATTAATTATTTGAAAATTGATAAATTGATAAATTGATAGATAGTATATCGATCTATCAGTTTAAAATTTTCAAATTACAAAAACTGTTGAATTCCTCATCGTAAACAAATTTGCCTATTTAAGCCATGCAACAAAAATACCATGAAGTGTTAGCATGCACGTGAGAAGTGTGAGAATTCTTTAGAAAAGGCAACATCCAAGTGAAAAAAAAACTCAAGAAGCTGTTCATGTATCATCACAGAAGACGTTGGAGGTAGGTGTTGCATAGAAGCATGACTCTATTTTTTGCTTCTTGAATCTAGTGAAACCTACTCGATGCCCCCAAGAAGAAGTAGTGTACACAATCGGTATTGAAGCAGCAAAAAACCGTAGATAAACAATGGAAGAATGCAGGTTTGTGCAACCCAACACGGCATAGAACATCTCTGCATGTGGAAACCACCAATTGAATCGTAAGAGACCATCAATTGAGGGTTATAGTAGCGGTTGCATTTGGTTGGAGTCATGACTTGAATTTGAATGAAATTGAATCGAAGCCATTGAAAACTGTCTGAGTTGAAATGCCCAAAAACGTCGTCCCAAATTGCAACAATCCTTTCGAATATTTTTTTTTTTTTTTTTTCACTTTTTTGAATATCTGTGTTACCTCCCAAAAGGCTCACCTTTCCCTAAACGTTTCGACAATCAACCAAGCCGATCCCTCATAAAGATATCATCCCAGCAGACCCCTGCTGGTGACAAAGAACTTGAACCGCCCACAAGCGACGAACCGGCTCGAATCTCATCACTGTGATTTGTTTTATGATTGTCGTTTTTTTTCGCTTCTTGGAAGTCACCCAACCTGGAAGTTACTCGAAACACGCTTAATAAATTGTGAGCATGATCACAAAGAAAGAAAGACCGGGTGAGGAAGTCATCCTCAAGTTCGGACCATTTTCGCACCACAGTTTTAATTGAAGAAAAAAAAAACGCAAAATTAATGCCTTTTATGTGCCAGAAACGATGATGATCCCGCCGTGGTGGTGTTGAGAGATGCGCGAAAAATCAACAGACCAGCCGCCGCCGACGGCGGCCGTGACATTATACCTTAAGTGAGGAGTTTTGTGAACGAACAAAAATCAACATTTTACAAACAAAGCTTATCCGGATCGGGAAGCGGTGCAGTACAAATATGACCGGAAGTTTTGGTCGTCGTCGCTAAATATGAAATGAGATGCTTGACTTTTGACTCTGATGAGTGCTGTGCGTGCGATTTTCCCATGGCAAATCGGTTGTCTTGAATCATTATGTTTTTTGGCATTTAACTGGCTATAATAAGCACTGAATAGCTGGTATTATTGTGTCGTTACAAGTTTGATGACGCCTTTTAGAGCAAAAAAGTGAAATTAGTGTTATAACTATGTTGACGTGTATTCAATTTTAAACTCTGACAACACTGTAATTCGATGTTACACTTTGGTTTAATTATTGGAAATTTCAAAGATATATATTGTAAAATTTATTGAAAGCAAAATACTGGTCTAAGTTTTTCAAATAAATTTCATCGTTCGTGAAAACATTGCCACGTGATATTGATATTCAGTTAACCACAGACAAACAGACGTAAATCATTGAATATTTTACAGAAGTTTGAAGCAAGGCTAAAAGACGCATGTCGCCTAGGATTCCCAGAAAAAATGGCCCCCTTCTCCACAAGCGGAAAACGGGTTATTGGGTTATCTGTGCAAATTTTGAGCGAAATTGGTTAAGATTAACCCATTGATACCCGAGCCTAAATGAAAAATGATTTTCATACAAAAATGTTTTTTTAAAATCGCTAATAACTTTTCAGGATTGAGTTTTACAGTTTTGGTATTTTCTACAAAGTTGTAGCGAAAACCTTAAGAAAATTGTATTTCCCATACATTTTTTTATTTTTCCCTGACAAACTTCACCTTCGAGTATCAATGGGTAAATTTTGACCAATTTTGCTCATAATTGGCCCAGCTTGTGGAGCGAGGTTTTGAGAAAAAGTCCCATATTGTGGGCACCCTAATGTCGCCACATATGACTGATAACGCAAAGCTATGATTTTTTGAAAAATGTGTTTTTGCCTTCAAAATAATCATTTTTATAAAAGTTATGCCGGATTTGGTAAAAAAAATATTTACAACATTTTGGTGTACTACTTTCCAATATTTGTTTGATTTTTCTATGAGAAAACTATAAATTTAGAAAAAGAATGTAATTTGGACTATTTGGCAAGAAAACCTTTCAAAAATCAATAAAATTTGTTGATTGTACTTAAACACATCTGTTATCAACTAAATATCTGATTATTTCATTGATTTATACGGGGAAACTATTTTTTTAGAGTTCTAAAACATGTTTTTAAAAGAAAAAGTTCACAAATTTTTGCGCGCTCAAAATTTGATGTTCATTATTTTAAAGTAGAAAAGTTTTCCCGTCTTTTGCAATCAGTTTCATTAAGATTGATGCAGGGAATCATGAGAAATAATCGATTGATGAAGCACAAACCCGGCAAAAAGGCATTCGATTTTTGGTATGTAACCTCACTAGTGACGCCACCTACATCAATTACCCCTCACTAGAGCCATCAAGTTTTGAGCGCAGGCACTACACGAAAGGAATGGTAGGGTGCGCGTCAATACAGTTCCAACCAACTGTCAAACGCGTGAAAATGAGCTGTGGTGAATTAAACTTTGCCGTGGTGAGTTTCAGGTTATTCGAATTGGCCGTTAAATTGATGAATGAGAGATTTGAAAAGAGATTTATTTCTGTTTGTATGTGGATTACTTTGACCAGTTCGTTAGCTTTTCAACCAGAGTCTGATGCACCATAATTTTTGTTACAAACTATTTGTATTTTTGAATCAAAACTAAAAAAATCCAAAATTTTACTAGAAAAAAAATGCAAAAAATAAAAAAAATAAGACAGACATCTGTTTATTTTTATTTTAAAATTAGTTTAAGAATAATGTATTTTGAAAGAATAGAAATATCCACAGAAATATTGAAGGATTTTTTTTTGTTTTTTTTTTATTTCAACCTTTTGTTCTTTCGACCAGTTGATGTTTACATTAGGAACGAGCAGTGTAGACCCTATGTTTATACTTGTACATTGGACCAATAACATTGTTTTAATTTTGTTTACCATTTCGATGGCCATGTGCTCTTTTGCACTATCTAGTTAGAAATCCCAACAAGATTCGTTCAAGAGAGCATACCAGCATCGATTTCTCAAATAACTCTGGAGACAAAAAAAATGCTGCAATAAAGAAAAAAATAATTATTTGAGCAGGATTGTAGCCTGTTCTTAGGCAAAACTTGAACAATGTATCACAGACAAACAGACGTTAATCGATGAAAATTTTCACCAAAAATTCATCAGTCACTCCTCACTAAATCCACATAGTTGTGAGCGCACGCAGCACACGAAAAGTATGGTAGGGGAGCGTTATTTTATTACGTAACGCGAAAAATTGGATTTTGAACTCCCTATCCCACCCTCGTAACAAAATTTCCATACAAATTTAAAAAAAAAGTATGGTGCGTAACACGGTATTCGACCCCCTCCCCCCAACTTCGTTACGTAATAACAGAACGCTCTCTAGCGTGCGTGCACTCAGTTTCAAGAAACTGCCAAACGCACCGCATAAGCCGTGGTGAGTTGAAATTTCAGTGGTGAATTTCTGATCATTCAAATTGACCATTAAATTCATAATTTATGCATTTCAAAAGAGATTTACGTCTTTTTGTCTGGGAATGCATTGATATTTTTTACTGATTAGTTTTTAAGACATTTTAAAACTTTTTCAAAAATAAACATGTAGTCTAGGAACCAATGTAAAAAAATCTTAATTTAAAAATTCAGATTTTAAGTTTATACTTCCTCTCCATCGCTGGTAACAATCTAGAATCCAGGCAAAAAGTTATTTGTACCAGTGTACCAACTTGTCCATAATGATTTTCTAGGACTTTCTGTTGAATTTGTTAGCCAATTCTGGATCTTAAAAATGTTTCGTTTTTTTTCTGCATTGCAGCTACTACACCAAATTTTTCCCACGGTATTCGAAACGCAACACGAAAACCCCAACCTCAAATCAATTCACGCAGTCGGTCATTTGTTTCAAATATGCATCAACAGCTGCTGTTGAAGCTGCCTTAAACTAGTAGCCTGGCAAATAAATAAAAACTAGTTTCCGCCCAATATCACGCGAGCGGAGTGTGTGAACCATTTCTGCTGGAACCACGTTAAAGTGGGACATGCGGCCAAGTCGCGTTTTCTTCTGGCCAGACAGCTGTGCGCCACCCAATCGTGAATGCTATGTTAGCTGTTGGGGTCAGAGAATGTAGTACCTTTATCGCAGCTAAAATTAATTGATATATCCAAAACTGGCATGCCCTACCCCAAAATTCTCCGCACTCATAATAATTACATGTCAACAAAACAATAATCACAGTATAATAGCTGCCACTGTAGTGACCGACAAAGTTAATTCATTTCAAAATCTTCAAGGACGGCTCTGTCTTAATTTATGGCAGTGCCGCAAGCATTCACCCTCAAAAATTTGACAAAGTCCAATGAAAGTTAAAAAAAGGTTTTGTTCGCATCATCGTAGACCACAGACAACAGAGTTTTATCTAAATCAAAATAAGCCTGAATTTAGGCTACTGCGCTTTACTTTTTTTTTATAAAAGTATTACGTAATTTTTTAAATGTGAAAAATTAGAAATATTTAATCAATCTCACCAAAAAACTTTTTTCGAAATTTGTGTCAAAGCACGGTGACTAATCATAACTCAGTTCAAGAAAATCTTACCCTAATGATTCAACTCGTCAAACAGTTCCAGTTGCGAAACTCGAGAGCAAAAAAAAACTGATCTTTCCTGCCACTATCCCGCGATAAGATGAAACATGATCTGACTACAAACAATCTTGACACTCGGCCGCGCGCTCTGTCGATCAGCCAATTCAGCCACAGCTTAGAGAGCCAAAGCCGCCACCATCGGCCAGTGAAAACAAACCGTAAAATCAAAGACAACAAACTGAAAACTAATGTGTGTAGGCGAAACAAATATTTTTATCCCCTAGCTTCGAGTTTAAAAAAAATCAATAATTTGCATATATTCATTGAGCCATTGGTGGACCAGCGGAGTGCGGACTGGAGTTTGCTGCTGCTGCTGCTGCTAATACACGTCGTTTCAATTGGCTTTGCGTGGGCACAACTCAACTGTCCCGTGAACTTGTGCGAGTTAATCCGTGATAGGGTGGTTTCAGCTTCAAAAGAAACACAGACAACGGACTCCAGAGTGTGGTATTTAAGCACCCGCAGTAATAAGCCTGAATGTAGACTGTACAACAACGTACAAACAAATCACTTTTTTTTTTTTAATTCCGTCGTGAAACTATTTACTTTTCCTGTCATTTTTGAACGACGAAATAGCCTACTTTTCTGTACCAAAAATAACAGAATCGAATAGCAAAACTTTTCAGCACTTGTTTCTAAAAGTAACACTTTTTGCAATTCCGTCGTGAAACAATTTACTTTTCCTGTCATTCTTGAACGACAAAATAGCCTACTTTTCTGTACCAAAAATAACAGAATCGAATAGCAACACTTTTCAAAATAAATGCTGAAAAGTTCTACTTTTCAGCACTGAAATGGGTGCTGAAAAGTTGAACTTTTCAGCACTTGTTTCGAAAAGTAACACTTTTCAACATTTTTTTATTTAAACGATTTATTGACAAAATACATGAAAATTCGACTTAAAATTTCACTCAATGGGTGTTTTTCGAAATTGCAAAAAATGTTGTATGGAACTCGTTGCAAAACTTGATTTTTTCAGCACTCGTCGTATTTATCCAACTCGGTGAACCTCGTTGGATAAATGTACGACTCGTGCTGAAAAAATCCTCTTTTCGCAACTTGTTGCATAAACTACTATTTCAACATTTTTTTTTTTTTTATTTAAACGATTTATTGACAAAATACATGCAAATTTGACATAAAATTTCACTCAGTGTGTGTTTTTTGGAATTGCAAAAAATGTTGTATGGAACTCGTTGCAAAACTTGATTTTTTCAGCACTCTTCGTTTTTATCCAACTCGGTAAACCTCGTTGGATAAATGTACGACTCGTGCTGAAAAAATCCTCTTTTTGCAACTTGTTGCATAAACTACTATTATTCTATCCATCACCCAATGATTTAATGACCAATTTGAGTGATATAATAGAGAATTTGCAGCAAAGCTAAAAGACGCGTGTCGCCACCTATGAACAAATAGCGTAAACCTATGATTTTTAGAAAAAATGTGTTTTTTTCCTTCCTAATCAACATTTTTATAAAACTTATGCCGGATTCGGATGAGAAAAATTATTTCCAACAATTTGGTGTACAACTTTCCAATATTTGTTTGATTTTTTTATGAGAAAACTGTAGATTTAGAAAAAGATAGTAATTTGGACTATTTGGCAAGAAAGTCTGTCAAAAATCAATACAAATTGTTGAATATACGTTAACACATCTGTTATCAACTATATAACTGTTTATTTCATTGATATATACGGGGAAACTCATTTTTTCGTGTTCCAAAACATGTTTTTTAAAGAAAAAGGTCACAAATTTTTGCGCGCCCAAAAGTTGATGTTCATTATTTTAAAGCAAAAAATTTTTCTCGTCTTTTGCAACCAGTTTCATGAAGATTGATGCAGGGAATCATGAGAAATAAGCGATTTTGATCTTTAATCGACAGAAAGGCATACGACTTTAGGCAAGTAACCTCATTTTGGCGCCACCTACATTTGAAACGCAGTCGCGCTGCAAAACCTCAATTCTCAACAAAAATTGTAAATTCACCACAGTTAATTTTGCACGCGTTTGAAAGTTACTTTCAAGGTTGCTTCATATTGAATGCACGACACATTTTCTGCGTCGTATGAATTCACAACTAGATGGCTCTGAGATAAAGTGATTGATGGTTTTTTTTTATTTAAAAAAATCAATGATTTACATTCGTTTGTCTGTGGTTTGGCGGTACATTAACATGGTTGTGTTATCAAATTCAATTGTATTTTTCAGCTTGGTTTTTCTTTTTTTCATGAATTTGAGATCATTTAAATGGTTCTTTGAATATTATAGACACATAGAGAATCAAAACATAAAGACTGAATTGAAAATCATGTATTGGAATGTAAGTTTTGTATTTGACCCAAAAATACATGGAGCAAATAAAACCGATGCAAATATTTTTCAAATTTTTGTCTGTCGGCTCTGACCGAGGTTGAGGGGGGAGCAATAAATTAAATTAGGTTATAGTTATCGCTGGTTCGAATCCCGAGGCGGAGTAAGTAAATATAGGTATTCGGTGCCCTCTCCCCGTGCCCATACCTTCACACTTAGCAGACCCGGGAGGCGGAGTCTTGTCGCAAAAAGAACGATACACGCCTGTGGATCCGTTGACGAAACCACAAGGTTTAAGAGGGCCACCACTAGTAACTAAGAAACAAGTTTAATTTATTGTTTGTGAAAAATCCTCAAAAAATTTAAAAAATGCTTTCGGATTTGAACCCATTTTTATGAAAATCATTGCATTATTCAAATCGAGTCCGTTTCGAGGTGCCTGTCCGTCGGGACGCATTTTTTTTTTTCGCGTTCCGTTTTCGTCGATTGTCGTCGGTGTGTATTTCGGATGAGTGCGTGCGTGTGTGTGAAGGTGCGGCTAGCTCTGGTTGTCACGATGACAGCAGAGCTGAGCCAGTCCGTTTCGCGTTCCGTTTTCGTCGATCGTCGTCAGTGTGTTTTTCTCGTTAGTCATGTATTTGATACACATCACAGCCGGGTTTCTTTGTTCTATGATTTGTAATTGTTTCACGGGAAGATTCGTTTTAAATTGCGTTAGCCAAATATACATTATCATTCAGTTCGACTATTCGTTTCCCGCGAATCGCGGCGACAAATATTGTTTCAACGCGATTGTTCAAGTCCTTCAGATAACATCATAACTCATAAGTCATTTATTGGTCGCTCATATTATAATAATTTAAAAGTATAAATAGTCTCAGGTCAACTCTACGTAAATATGTAACGCTGAGTTTAATATTTCACCTTTTAAACACACATACTTTTGATTCTATCTTTCCACAGTCGGCTGTCTAAGATTGAATAATTTATGCTAAACTCAACACCAAATAACCGGGAATGGTCTCATCCGCATTGTTTGCCTTGAGAATGCATAATACATCACCTTATTTAACGAAATTCATTGATTATTGGGCCACATCATCATCCTCTATGATGAATCCTGGCCATTACCCTTCCCCACTAACAAAATCCCAAGTAGAAGTAGTTTTCCGGCACACGCGGGGGTGTGGATATCGTATAGAACCCACCCTTGGTAGCAGCCTGTGCTAACTAACATTCCCGTCCCATCCCCTCGAGATCTACAAACTGACATGGCGGGCGCCGTTGGTGGCCAACGACTGTTTCCTATTCGCACCGGCTCTAGTTTTGATGATCGTGATGTTTTATCTTTTCAGCGCATTCATGCATGCTGTTGATAAGGGAAACATCATTTGATCGTTGAAGCGTGTGACCGGTTGTGCTGATGGGATATTACGGTCCTGTTCAGCAACGGAGAAGGACAACCATGGGTGGTCTCTCATGCTCATGCTCATGCTCAAATCATTGCATTATTCAAATCTTACTTTACTTACTTAACTTACTTAACTTACTTAATTTACTTAACTTACTTAACTTACTTAAGAGCACATTCAGTTGGGAACCCGCGCCGAAAAACGGCTAAGTCCTCCTTGCGCGAAACAAGTGGGAGAAGTGGAGCGAAAACATCAACAAAGAAAAAAAATAATTTTAGATCTGCCACTGCACACTTGTAAAACCATTTTTTGAGTTAGATTCAAAGCTCCGTATTCGGTTATTTTTATTTAATTTCTAAGTATAATGAAGTCATTTATGATCCCCAGAACCGTTTTGTGTCAATATGACCACATTGGAACCGGTTCCAGGTACGGCGGTGGATTCCGGATTACGGTCAATTTCGAAAATATTACAGAGTTATTTTTTACCAGGCAAAATAGGTGTCAACGTACATGGTTTTTCAAATCAAGCTCTCGCATGATCTACAGAACCATTTTTTGATCGAAATGGCCAATTTGGGACCGGTTCCAGGTACCGCGGTAGATGTTGGAGCACGGTCAATTTCGTAAAAAAAATCTAGATTTATTTTTGATCGTGCTATATGCGTTTCAAAGTACATGATTTTCCAAATAAAGCTCACTCATGATCCACAAAACCATTTTTTAGACCCAATTGACCACGTTAGAACCGGTTCCAGGTACTTCGGTAAATTCCTGAGCAATACCGTAAAACCAAAGAATTATGTTTGATCAAACAATACGGGTATCGTAGTACATGATTTTCCAAATCGAGCTCATTCAAGATCCCCGAAACATTTTTTTATGCCAATTGGCCACATTGGGACAAGTTCCAGATACCGCGATGGATCCCGGAATACGGTCAATTTCGAAAATATTACAATTATTTTGATTACAGTTATTTTTGACCGGGCAATATAGGAGTCAAAGTACATGATTTTCCAAATCAAGTTCATTCTTGATCCTCAGAACCATTTTTGGATCAATCTTGCCGCTTTGGAACCGGCTTTGAGTACCTCGAAATTCCAAAGTATGGTAAATTTTGTAAAATAATACAAAAATATTTTTAAAACCAAACAAAATGTGTATCACAGTTTATTGATACAAATAAAGCTCAGTAACATTTTTGAACCGGTTTTACCACTTTAGAGTTTCCAAAATTAACCGTGAAAAAAATATAATTGATTGATGAATAATATAAAATTAAGTAAACAAATCTCCCTGTTATATTTACAGTACATTTTCTAGTTTATTTTATGTTAAATTCCGTAAAATTTGGTGTTTTGGAATTGGTCCCTGTGAAAATTGCAATTTTTGAACTAGAAAAGTTAAATTTTGAGCATGATTTTGAAAATCTTAAACTTTGACACCCATATTGCCATACTATATTGCCACCCTCTGACTACTAGAAATTGCTCGTATGTGGCCACCCTCTGATAAAAGCTGGTTCCTTCAATAAGGCTTTTGGAACCTACCAAACATACTTTGGTCATTTTTAAAAGTGTAGGAAAAATTCAATTAAAATTGGTTACGTAATAATATCAAAACAAAAAAAAAAACTTTTGTGTAACTTACAGAGATGATGCATTTTCGTAATTTTAACTTTGGTCAAATTTTTAATCCTTGGTGCCTTTGGTAAAAAACAATCAAGTTTACAAAAATATATATGAAAATTCAAAATCAGTTTAAAAGGAAGTGATCGAGTTTTTGGTGATAAAACTAGTCACAATTATTCATTTTTTAAATAAGTGCAAACATAACAATTTTTTTAAAGCTGAGAAAATTCTCTATATTTTGCTTTATTGAACTTTGTTGATAGGACCTTTAGTTGCTGAGTAAAAGTAAAGTAAGTAAATCTTTTTTTGTCATTGGTTCACCCGTACAAGTCTCCATACAATTTTGGCAGCTTTCCATACAAAAATTGTACGTAAATATTTGAAAACCTGAAGAAAATTCTCTATATCGGCTGGGACCGGAATTCCGGATTCACCGGAACTGGCCAAAGTGGCCAGATGACCAGCTGCTGAGTTTATGACATTTTCATTGAATTTATAAAACCATTTCCAAGCGTTTTGACATGCCGCTTGACATAAATGAACATTTAAAAAAAATCCTCGGGTGGGACCGAAATTCCGGATACACCGGAACTGGCCAAAATGATCAGATGACCAGCTGCTGAGTTTCTGACATTTTTATTGAATTTATAAAACCGTTTCCAAGCGTTTTGACATGCCGCTTGACATATATGAACATTTGGAAAAAAATCCTCGGCTGGGACCGGAACTCCGAATTCACCGGAACTGGCCAAAGTGGCCAGATGACCAGCTACTGAGTTATTGGCATTTTCATTGAATTTATAAAACCATTTCCAAGCTTTTTGACATACCGCATGACATATTTGAACATTTGGAAAAAATCTTCGACTTGGACCGGAATTCCGGATCCACTGGAACTGGCCAAAGTGGCCAAATGACCAGCTGCTGAGTTTCTGACATTTTCATTGAATTTATAAAACCATTTCCAAGCGTTTTGACATGCCGCTTGACATATTTGACGATTGCACCCATGTACCAACATTGGGTCATCCGATGGCCACTTGGAACCGGTCCCAGGGTTCCCGGAGGCCTTGGCCATAAGTAATTGCATAAGTAATATAAGGCATGTTGTATAAGAAAATGATAAAGTTAGGCGTTGTTCCATGTCAAAAAATACTTACAATTATACATTAGTCTATATTGGCATTAAAATAGTCCTATGTCGATAAACCATTATTTATTTCTCTCAATTAGATGAACACATATCGATAAAACATACCCGTGGTCGAAATAGTCACTAGGTCTATAAAACCTCATGTCATTTTTCATCTTTATAAAACTCTTTATCAATATTGCTTGCTAATCTGCGAAAAAAAAAACATTGCTGGCTCATCTGCTTTATGGCATCACGACCGATTCAAATATTGTCCTCATATCGAAATACCCGAACCACATTGATCACCAAAATCAATCAGGATAACATACTATTTAGTGAAAACACCGCCCGCTTGTTTGCCGCCTGCAAATTCACCAAATTAGTTAAATATGTCTTTATTGAACTTTCTTATAATAATTACATTTCATTTACATTCTAAGTGGTATGGCTAAATGCTCTTCATCTTTGTTGTATTTTTCGTTTTATTATTACTGTTCACATTCATTCATTTATTTCAAATTGTTTTACATTTTTGCATTTAATCGAATACATTTGGGTAAAAAAAAGAAAAAATCACTTTAACAACTAATCCTAACTTAAAACTAAAATAAAAATTCTTTGAATTATTCAAAATCATTAGAACGAGTAAACTACGAACTGTATTTCAAGATAAATCCTCCAAGCGTTCTTACTTGTTCCGCACGAGTTTTGCAACCACGCAGTGTTGTTGTCATCTCGATGAAAATGTTCATAAGTTCTTGTGGTGAAAACAGGTCACTGCTGCCTTCATCCGTTGATGCTGATTGGTTTTCCTCGGTTGCTGACTGAAGCCTGGAGGTGTTGTATTCTCTGCAACTTTTTGCTGATTCAACGGCAATGGCTGCAGATTTGGAACCACTCGAACAGATCCCACTCCAGGTGACGCCAAAGCAGGAAAATCCACGTCCGTGAAAGTTGGTGGTGTTTTGCGACGATTTGGTTGGTGCCTCGTCGTCGCTTGCTGCCGAATTTTTACAAACTCAGCACGTTTTGGGCAGCTCCGATTCTTGGTAGAATGGTCGCCGCCGCAATTGAAGCATTTCGCTCCGATGTTCTCGTTGATTGTTTCGCAAGCTTGCGTTTTGTGCTCACCTCCGCAGGTTGCACAACGACTCTTGATGAAACAGTTCCTTCCACCATGTCCAAACTGCAAGCAGTTCGAACACTGCGTCACGTCACGGTGCACTGGACGATAACGTTCCCAAGTCACGATGATGTTGAAAATTGCCCGAACTGCTTTCAGCTCAGACGGCGTTGTCGATCCTTTCTCGAGATGAACCAGGTACAGTTGATCACGATACTTGATGTCCTTGTTGTGTCTCGTCATCTTGAAGACTTCGATCACGTTCAACTTAAGAGTTTTGAGCTCTTCTTTCAGCACACTCACATCCATGTCGTACAGGCCTCGGAGGACCTGTTTCATGGGGCGTTTACCTGGATCGTCATGGCTGTAGTATTCAATCTTTGTGTTGTTCAGGAAATCCCGAACGTAGTTGTAATCCTTTCTGGTAGGTAGCAGAATTTTGAGTCCATCAGCACACAAGCGAATGGAAGCTCGTAAAGCTCCAGATTTGATAAATCCGGTCAGCCACTTTCGCACCGAGTCCGATGACGATGTTTTCACAAAAATGGGTGGCAACTTTTCCCGTCGTTCAAATTCTTCCTTCTCGCTCACGTCCACAGGGAGGGTAGCAAACTGGTTTCCAGACGAATTTTGAGCGTCCTTGCTCAAACTGCCTGGCTTTGCAGGTAGCGCTTCGGCATTCTTTAGCTTCTTCAAATCTGCCGATCCTGCTGGTGAGGACCGCCTCTTTTTCTTGCCCTGAGGCATTTTTGCACTTTTCAGCACTTTTTTTGGTGTGTGAGGGACGCACGTCTGACTCGCTGCTCTGTCAACCACAGACTATGAATTCACCAAATTCTCACACGTTATCAAGGCAATTCTGATTGAACGGAGTTTTACCAATTCTTGCACTTTCTCCTTCCTTTCGTGCATGCGATGGCCAGCAGAGATGCTTGGTGCTGCGTCGCGGCACGTGGAAACCAACCAAATTTTCAAAACTTTCAGCTTGTCTGAGGTCCAACTTTCAAAATTTACAAGAAAAGTATCAATGTTATTACATCATCGTTTTCCTCAGAATGTCAGCTACAAGCTAAATGTAATCTTACTAGGCTTTTATCGAAAAATAACGGAGATATGACGAGCGAAAGCAAAAAACATAGATTTTCAGTTTTTCGGACTTTTTCACGGAAATTAGTCCAGTTTTCACAAAAAGGCACCAAATCACTCCAAATTTCACCACAACGTAGATTGGAATGTGCACAACAGCGTGAATGTATTTATTTTGCCAAAATTTTTGTTCCTGATTTTTTGGCGACGCAAACGCAAAAAAAGAAATTTTCCCCATGGGGCTCCAACTTGGTGTGTCGTTAACTTACTTAACTTACTTAACTTACTTAACTTACTTAACTTACTTAACTTACTTAACTTACTTAACTTACTTAACTTACTTAACTTACTTAACTTACTTAACTTACTTAACTTACTTAACTTACTAACTTACTTAACTTACTTAACTTACTTAACTTACTTAACTTACTTAACTTACTTAACTTACTTAACTTACTTAACTTACTTAACTTACTTAACTTACTTAACTTACTTAACTTACTTAACTTACTAACTTACTTAACTTACTTAACTTACTTAACTTACTTAACTTACTTAACTTACTTAACTTACTTAACTTACTTAACTTACTTAACTTACTTAACTTACTTAACTTACTTAACTTACTTAATTTACTTAATTTACTTAACTTACTGGAGAAAAGATTGAGCAATCGAACATTTTACAAGAAACTGTTTGGGAAATTGATTACCGTTCTGTAACTAGACAAGCTTAATAATAATCCAAAAAAACTCACTCAACTTTCTTATTTTCTTTACTTAACTCAATATTATCAAAAAAATACCAAGTTGAAAGGCTGAATGAAATAATGTTAATTCTAAACAATCATGTTTGGCAGCTTTTTTTGTTTTTGCAAATTTTGTATGTTCATTTAAACATACAAGTTTGTATTCAAATTTAGGAGCTATCCTTACAGGTTGTTTGAATGCTTTGATTTTTTGTAAATAGTTAATTCTGAAGATTTTCAATATTTTTTAAAATTTCAAAATGTTAAAGTGTTTGTTAAATGTTAAATGTTTTCAAATGATATTTATTTTCAATTATTTATTTTTATTTAAAAAATATATCAACCATTTTTATCTAGGGACACAAAGTTGAGCGCATTCAATAAAATTTTCTTTTATGAATCTAATTAATCGAATCTTTGTTGTAAATGCCAATTTCCAAGATATCAACAATTAAAAAACACTAAGACAAATGTGTCTCGTAATTTCATCTCTTTTTGCCATACCTTGTCTTAAACAACGAATGCACACCTCTTGTGTATGGACAGTAGGGTGGTTCAAATTGGCTCGTCGGCTTCCAGCCAGATCTACACAGTTATCTTTTAGTTTTAATTTTATATTTGAATTGAATAAAAATGGAAAATCGATTCATAATACCATAGAAATAAGAATCATGGTAATATTACAAATCATCTTTTATGTCAGAAAATGGATTGTTTGATCTTTTAAAATATGTAAACATGTACATCTTTTCCAGTGTAATTTTCAGATTCACAATATTTTTTACTGTGTAGATGTTGTGTTTAAAAGTCTTGGTCTTTCCTCTCCAACTTCAAAAATGTTTCGAACGTTTCAGAAAAGTCTGGAATAGTTGAGTTAATTTTAAAATATTTTGAAATAAGTAAAGCTAATATGTATTGTAAATAAGTTGTTTTATTTAATTACGATTTATTTAAAACAAACACTAAAACGCTCGGGTAGTCATTTGACCCAATTTTTCCTATTTTTGCCTTCCTCACCTTACTGAGGAAAAGCTATAAAATCACTCGAAAAATGAACATATTAATTTGACCTCGTTGACAGCCGGGCCCGTGGTGTAGGGGTAAGCGTGATTGCCTCCCACCCAGTCGGCCTGGGTTCGATCCCAGAAGGTCCCGGTGGCAAATTTTGAGACGAGATTTGTCTGATCACGCCTTCCGTCGGACGGGAAGTAAATGTTGGCCCCGGACTAACCTAAACAGGTTACGTCGTTAGCTCAGTCCAGGTGTAGGAGTCGTCTCCCTGGATCCTGTCCTGGTGGAGTCGCTGGTAGGCAGTTGGACTCACAATCCAAAGGTCGTCAGTTCGAATCCCGGGGTGGATGGAAGCTAAGGTGTAAAAAGCGGTTTGCTATTGCCTCAACAATCAAGCCTTCGGACACCTAGTTTCGAGTAGGAATCTCGCAATCGAGAACGCCAAGGCAATGCTGTAGAGCGAATAATTTGATTGAATTTGACCTCGTAGACCCACCTTCATGTATACATATCGACTCAGAATCATGTTCTGAGCAAATGCAAGAAATCCAATCATGTTATACATTTTCAGAAGACCTTTACAATGAGCCCAAAACACTGAAGATCTGACAATCCTATCAAAAGTTATTAGCACTTAAGTGTTATTTATACACTTTTTGGAGGCCGGATCTCAAATATTTCAATATGATGTGTGATGGGGGATTCCGGACTCCGTTGGGATACCTCGGCCCTCCTATGTGGGTTTTTGGTCAATTTAACAAAACAAAATCCACAGAACAATGCCGGAAATTATGCAAAAATGCATGGCATTCTCCTACTGCATTATCCTGCAAAAATAACAGACATGGTTAAGTCGACGACGTTAAGTCCTACGGGGCATCAGAACCAAAAAAATAGTAAAAATAATGACAAATCTGGATTTTTTGCAACCGGAAGCATCCAATTTGGTCAATTCTACCAAAAGTTATAAGATTTTGAAAAATTAGTTGTCAATTGAATTCCTAATGATTGCGAGAAAACTCTAGTCGTGTACAATACATTTTTGAAAACATTATCCTTAATAATATTTCTATATAATATTTCAAAATGAAACAGTTTTATGAACTATGTAATTTGTTAAGTTTTTACTCTCCTTTGTTAAAAAACACTTTACTTAAAAGGCATGCGGGTCCTGATAGTTTATTTTAAATATGCTAGCAAATATATTTATTATAGGCAATTTTGTATTTTTTTTTTATTACAATAGAAATGGCTTTTCAAATTAAAAAAAAAAACTAAAACGCCTCTCTCCCCCTCCCAGGCTTACCTGCGCGCCATCAACAGTGGCGTGGACGACATCCGCGAGCTGCTGCTGACGGAGGAGGCCCGCCTGGAGCTGGCCCCGTCCGGCCCCCAGCTGGTCAGCCACAGCACCAAGTCGCGCAAGGTCGTCGACAGCGAGGACACCGACATCCAGCTGTCGGCCAAACCGGACGGCACACTCGTCACGGAGAAGACGCAAACGCGCCAGCACGAGGTCCTGTTCGACGACGACCTGCCCGGGGACGAACGGCTGAGCACCGGCATCGATCAGGTGGACAGCGCCGAGCGGATCATCGATCAAAAGGTGACCTTGGCGGAGAACACGTTTTTTTTTTCTTTCTTAACGCGAAACTAACGGGTTGATTGTGTTGTGGGGAACGGGAAATCCAAATTTGGTCATGGGGGCAGGTTTTTGGACAACTATTTATTGTTTATTTATTGGCATTGGCCTTCAGATAAATGTGCAAATTAGCGAGTGATGTGTCTATTTTGAGTATTCATCAACACAGTTTTGCAAACAATCCTACAGTGATGAATTTACACAACGCCTGAATCCAATTATTTCAATTTAATTTTTGTATTCTTTTGTAGTCAATTTCGAAAATTCAGGATGGGTTTGTAAATGCTTTAGAAAATCATTATTTTAATAAGGAATTGATAATTAATAACATATGTATCACATATTCCTAACTATTGTAATAGCTAAAAAATAATATTTTTCTTATATCCAATTTTAGACCAAATTTAAAAAATTGTAAAATCATTTTTGTTGAAAAGGCCTGAAAATTTCACTAAACATTAACATTAAAAACTGAACCAATAGTTTGTGAGATATCGTCAGTTGAAAATTACAATACAGATAACACTTAAAAAACTAATTTTCATCGATTTGAATTCTTAGTTAAACTGTTAATTAAGATTGCTGATGAAGATGCTGATTTTTTAAAACGCATTTTGTACTTCTGTCGTGGTGAAACTACCTACTTTTCCTGTCATTCTCGTGCGACGAAACGGCCTACTTTTCTTTATCAAAAATAGCAGAATGAAGCTTTTCAATACCAGTGCCGAGTAGTTCAACTCTTCAGCACTGAAACGGGTGCTAAAAAGTTTAACTTTTCAGCACTAGTATTGAAAAGTAACATTTTTAATATTTTTTGTTTTGATTGGTGAATTTACTTAGCACATGGACGTTTGGCATAAAATCTCAACCAAAAAGCTTTTTTTTTAATTGCAAAAAAATGTTGTAAGCATAATCTATTATGTCACTAAACATTATTGAGCAGTTCTCTCAGATTGCGGTCATTCGATTTTTTTTGTATTTTTTAATCCGGCTGAAACTTTTTTGGTGCCTTCGGTATGTCCAAAAAAGCCATTTTGCATCATTAGTTTGTCCATATAATTTTCCATACTAATTTGGTTGCTGGCCATACAAAAATGATGTATGAAAATTCAAAAATCTGTATCTTTTGAAGGATTTTTTTCATCGATTTGGTGTCTTCGGCAAAGTTGTAGGTATGGATATGGAGTACACTGGAAAAAAATGATACACGGTAAAAAACAATTTTGTGATTTTTTATTTAACTTTTTGTCACCAAAACTTGATTTGCAAAAACAGTATTTTTATTTTTTTGTATTTTTTGATATGTTTTAGAGGACATCAAATGCCAACTTTTCAGAAATTTCCAGGTTGTGCAAAAAATCTTTGGGCGAGTTATGAATTTTTGAATCAATACTGATTTTTTCAAAAAAATCGAAAAATTGGTCGCAAAAATTTTTCAATTTCATTTTTCGATGTAAAATCAAATTTGCAATCAAAAAGTACTTTAGTGAAATTTTGATTAAGTGCACCGTTTTTAAGTTAAATCCATTTTTAGGTGACTTTTTTGAAAATAGTCGAATTTTTCATTTTTTTAAAAATAGTGCACATGTTAACCCCGTTTTGAAAAAAATATTTTTTTAAAGCTGAGAAAATTCTCTACACTTTGCACTATTGAACTTTATTGATACGATCCTTAGTTGCTGAGATATTGCCATGCAAAGGTTTAAAAACAGGAAAATTGAATGTCTCAGTCCCACCCAAACAACACACCATTTTCTAATGTCGATATCTCAGCAACTAATGGTCCGATTTTCATTGTTAAAATATGAAACATTCGTGAAATTTTCAGATCTTTTCGAAAAAAATATTTTCAAATTTTTTAAACCGAGACTAATATTTCAAAAGGGCCAATCATCCAATATTACGCTCTTTTAAAATGTTAGTCTTGGTTTAAACAAATTGAAAATATTTTTTTCGAAAAGATCGGAAAATTTCACGAATGTTTCATATGCACTAATTTAAAAACTAATTTACTAAAAATTTAAAAAAATGAAAAACTGCGACTATTTTCAAAAAAGGTGCACTTCATGAAAATTTCACTAAAGTACTTTTTGATTGCAAATTTGATTTTACATCGTAAAATGAAGTTGGGAAATTTTTGCGACCAATTTTTCGATTTTTTGAAAAAATCAGTATTGATTCCAAAATTCATAACTCGCTCTAAGATTTTTTGCACAACCTAGAAATTTCTGAAAAGTTGGCATTTGATGTCCTCAAAAACATATCAAAAAATAAAAAAAAAGTGTTTTTTTAGCATATCAAGTTTTAGTGACAAAAAGTTAAATAAAAAATCACCAAATTTTTTTTTACCGTGTACTCCATATCCATACCTACAACTTTGCCGAAGACACCAAATCGATCAAAAAATTCCTTCAAAAGATACAGATTTTTGAATTTTCATACATCATTTTTGTATGGCCAGCTGCCAAATTTGTATGAAAAATTATATGGACAAACTAATGATGCAAAATGGCTTCTTTGGGCATACCCAAGGCACCAAAAAAGTTTCAGTCGGATTAAAAAATACAAAAATTAAAATTGAAGAAAAAAGACCGATTTCGTAGAGAATTGCTCTATTTCCAAAAACCCACTATTTTAATTTTATTTTCGGACATAACATGTCATCTTTTATTAAAATACTAGAAAGGGCAAAAAGTCTCCACCAAATAATAAATGTTAGGAAAAAAAAAATTTCCAAAAAAATTCAAAAAAAGTCAGCCAAATTTTTGGACGTAATTTTTAATGCAAAATGTTGTAGTCAATAAGTAGTTTCACATAAGTAATTTTGATAAAGTGCAAAAGTGCCCTCATTTGCCCAAAAAAAGAGCTAAGAAAACATTTTGAAAAAAAAAAAACTTATTTTTACATTTTTTTAATGTTTGCTTAATTTTAAAATTTAGAAAAAAACATTTATTGAAAAAAAGCTGAAAATTTCACAAAAATTGAACTAATAATTTCTGAGAAATCGCAAGCAAAAACTACTAAATGTAGAAAAAAAATATTAAAAGTTAAGTCTAGAAACGAAGCAAAATTTTATGCAATAAATGTTACAACAATTATTGAAAATTATGCAAAAATTGAGAAACTGAGTTTTTTTTTTTTTTTTTTCAAATTACAAATATAATACAGCCCAGATTCGATTATCCTAAGTTTCGATTATCCGAATGGAACATTGGCTAATCGAATCATGAGCAAAACATTTTTTTATTCTGTCGTGAAACTACTCACTTTTCCTGTTTTTCTCGAGTGACGAAATGGCCTACTTTTCTCTACCAAAATCGCAGAATGGAAAATTAATAGCAGTGCCGAAAAGTTCTACTTCTCCGCACTGAAATGGGTGTTGAAAAATTGTACTTTTTAGCACTAGTATTGAAAAGTAAGATTTTTCAATATTTTTTTGTTTTGATAGGTGAATTTACTTAGCACTTGTTTGGTATAAAATTTCATTGAAAAAGCGTTTTTCGAAATTGCGAAAAAAAATGTTGTATGGAACTCGTTTTTTCGATTTTTTCATCACTCTTCGTATTTATCCAACTCGGTAAACCTCGTTGGGTAATTGTACGACTCGTGCTGAAAGAATCTTCTTTTTGCAACTTGTTGCATAAACTGCTACACTCAAACCCCGATGGTTTGACACCAACTGGGGTCACTTTTTAATTTGACACCCCTTTTACACGGAGTTCACACACACTAACAAACGTTTGTTTTGATAGTGTGCGTGAGCGCCGTATAAAAAATGACAGTTCGGCACTTTTTAGTTCGGCTTTGTACCCCATTGCAAACTAAAAAAGTGTCAAACGAAAAAGTGACCAACCACCGGAGGTTGAGTGTACAGTCATCCCTCATATTCGGAACAGTTTACAGATCGGCCAATGTTCAAAAAATCATATAAATTCGATAATTGAACATAATGATTCGCTTTTACCTTCATTTGAAAGCTTTTCTTGCGATCTTTCGAATGCTGCATCAAACAACTGCAAATTTTAACATTTATATCATGTTTTTGAAGTAAAACCTTGAACCATGAAATTCACAAATTCGGAACACTTTTTTCTTATGGATGTAAACAAACTTTGGATCATACATATTTGTAACAAAATAATGACTTCATAAACTGCAACCAGTGGAACTTAAGCTAAGTTAAGTTTTTATACATGGTCTGATAACTTTTTGTGTGAGAATATCAGCTAAATTCAGGTGTTCCACAATTGTGGGAGGCGCAATAACATCCCACAATCATGGAACAGGCAATTTGGAGGCAGTGTTTTGCTGCTCAGGATAAAATAGTCTTGAAATGAAGTTTTTTGTTGAAAAAATACTACTTTTACTAGTGAAATAGCAAGAAAATTTCCAAATAAAGGTCCCGAATTTGTGGATGTTCCGAATATGTGAGATGACTGTATCTTATGTTTTATTATATTTTCTTACAATTAACATCAAATTAGAGTTCTGTGACCCGATTTTAGTCAAATTTTATTGGTTGATTGCCTATTAAGTTACCAAATGCATTTTCTCAATATTTCATCACAGCCATTTTGGCCGCCATCTTGGATTTAAAAATTCTAAATCACTTTCTTTAGAGTATTCTAGGCTGACTTTTATTAATCGAGTCTGGACTGTCCTACAAACGATAAAAATAAGAGAAATTCAAATTAGGCTTTTGATCACCTACACAACTACACTAAATTATGAATGATACTTTTACTAATTTACAATAAATTAATTAACTCTCTCTTCCTCTTCCCACAGGCCTCCTCCGCGCGATACTTCAAGCAGCGCGATGAGCAGCACGTGGATCTAATCGACTCCGCCGGACAGGTCGTGGGCCACGAGATGCGCTACTCGGCGGAAAACACCCAAATGGAAAAGGACGCCACCGGACGTCCGGAGAACCTGCTCTCCGAGTGGGACTCGCTCTCGGATCGTCTGCGGAAGGCCCGCCGGTTGGGGCGCCACTCGACGCCCAAGGAGGTCGCTGGAGTGGTCACGGGACTGCCGCAGCCGTTGATCGATCGGACGGATGCGTTGACGAAGCGGCCGCTGGACTTTGACCGGGAGGACGAGACGCGGAAGCACGAGACGAGCAAGTGGTTGGAGAGTCACTTTGGGAGTGAGTCGAGGTCGTCGCGGGGATCGCGGGACGATCTGGATGAGCTGGTGGAGCCGACGAAGAAGACATACTTCAATGTGACGATCAAGAGTAATGAGGATGGTCATGGGTTGAGTTCGGTGGGGAAGGTTGTGTTGCCGGAGCGGGAGGAACCTGTGGGGCGGAAGTACTTCCAGGGGGTGAGTGAGTGGAACGAGAGGAATCGGTACCGGGGGTCGCGGGAGAATTTGGTGGATGGTGATGAGTACGGTGGGTACAGGTCGTCGGGGAAATTGAAGGACTCCTCGTACAAGGAGGACTCGGCGTACGTTTCTTCGTCGACTTATTTTACGACGCCGCGATCGCCGAAGCACTTGAAGGATAGTAACTTCAACGCCAGGTATGGAAGGGAGGCACGATCGGTGTCGCCTGATCGTATTGAGTACGTTGTTCAGGAGGATCGCCCGGCGGTTCCACAGCGGAAGAAGGCGTTGGAGCGGAAGCTGACCAACGGCAGTGGCATGATGCAGAAGCAGCACGTCGTTGAGGTGGCCCCGCCGCAGGTCATCGAGTACGCACCGCGCAGTCGATCGATTTCACCGATACAGATTCCCCCGGCGGCGACGACCTTGCGCAAGCCCTACCAGAAGACGCGCTTCAGCAGCATCCAGGATCTTAGTCACACGTCGTCCCGCAACGGGACCGCCAACGGCAACTCCCGCGCCCAGAGCACGCCGCCCAAGAGCAAGGTCGGTTCGGCGATCGGGAACAGCATCCGCAAGCTGGTCGGCAAGATCCGGTCGGCCAGCGCCGAACGCAAACTACGTCTCAAATCAGCCGTCAAGCAAAGTCGAAGATCACCCTCCCCGACCTCCTCGTCCGCCGCCGCCGCCGCCAAACGCAACAGCTCGTCCAGTGCAACCTACCAGCAGTACAACGTCATCGACGGTCACATTGGACGAGGATACTCACCACCACCACCACCAACTCAACCTCCATCGGCAGCTGCTTTGCAAAACCAGTCAGCCCAACGCACAGTCAGTCACAAACAGAACGGCAACCCGGCCAGACGTTCAGAAGTACGCGATCGTGAACCAGCAAGCTACGACCGGCGCGGATCGTCCGACATCGTGTCCGACATGACGACCAACAGTGCGGGCATTCCGATCCCCAAGCAAAAGTACTACCTCGGCGAGAATCCGTACGGCGGGAGCATCTTTGGCAAGGAGAACAAGTACGGGGAAGGGGCGGCAGGTCGTGCAGGTCAACAGCAGCGGATGACCGAGGAGAGGATCGTGACGTCGTCGTCGCATGCGAGGTAAGAGGGGGGGAACGCGCCCACACGTGCACGCGGGGTAGGACTAATTGAAAAAGTGCGCGCCGAAATTATTGAAAGGGGTGAAGAAGTGTGTGTGTGTTTGTGTGTGCGAGTGCAGAGCAGGTTTCTATTTCGTCGTAGCGCGAATTTGAATGAAGAGTGGGACCTTGTTCAGTAATTGTGATTAATTGTCGCGTTGCGGATTTTTGGTGACAATAGATGGGGCTGATTGTTGGGAAAGTTGCTGGGCTGCTGACGATAGGATTATAAATTATTTGGAAAGGGATCGGATTTCAGCATGTTGCA
Source organism: Culex quinquefasciatus (assembly GCF_015732765.1). Lineage (NCBI taxonomy): Eukaryota > Metazoa > Arthropoda > Insecta > Diptera > Culicidae > Culex > Culex quinquefasciatus. Next base: position 107,932,234 of record NC_051861.1, read on the forward strand.
AAGAGATAATAACGATGTAGTCTTGCCTTATTTTACATATTTTTTGAGGGATAAATATCCGATCACTAAAAGCAAGAGCTTGAAAAAAATACTCAATGCCTACATAAAAACATTTTCCTTAATAAATTTGAATTTATAAGTTTATATTTTTAAATTAAAAAATTATTCATTTCTTCAAAATGGGTAATTCTCCGCCAACTCACACAGCAGTTGCCCCGACCCCTCTTCGATTTGCGTGAAACTTTGTCCTAAGGGGTAAGTTTTGTCCCTGATCACGAATCCGAGGTCCGTTTTTGATATCTCGTGACGGAGGGCGGTACGACCCTTCCAAACATGCGAAAAAGAGGTGTTTTCCAATAATTTACAGCCTGAAACGGTGATGAGATAGAAATTTGGTGTCAAAGGGACTTTTATGTAAAATTAGACGCCCGATTTGATGGCGTACTCAGAATTCCGAAAAACGTATTTTCATCGAAAAACACTAAAAGTTTAAAAATTCTCCCATTTTCCGTTACTCGACTGTAAAAATTTTGGAACATGTCATTTTATGGGAAATTTAATGTACTTTTCGAATCTACATTGTCCCAGAAGGGTCATTTTTTTTAGAACAAAATTTTTCATTTTAAAATTTCGTGTTTTTTCTAACTTTGCAGGGTTATTTTTTAGAGTGTAACAATGTTCTACAAAATTGTAGAGCAGACAATTACAAAAATTTTGATATGTAAACATAAGGGGTTTGCTTATAAACATCACGAGTTATCGCGATTTTACGAAAAAAAGTTTTGAAAAAGTTGGTCGTCATCGATCATGGCCGTTCATGGTCACCCGCGACAGACACGGACGACGAAACAAAGAGAAACGCAAAAAGTAACTTTTTCAAAACTTTTTTTCGTAAAATCGCGATAACTTGTGATGTTTATAAGCAACCCCCATATGTCTATATATCAAAATTTTTGTAATTGTCTGCTCTACAACTTTGTAGAACATTGTTACACTCTAAAAATAACCCTGCAAAGTTAGAAAAACACGAAATTTTAAAATGAAAAATTTTGTTCTAAATGAAAAAATGACCCTTCTGGGACAATGTAGATTCGAAAAGTACATTAAATTTCCCATAAAATGACATGTTCCAAAATTTTTTACAGTCGAGTAACGGAAAATGGGAGAATTTTTTAAACTTTTTTAGTGTTTTTTTCGATGAAAAATACGTTTTTTCGGAATTCTGAGTACGCCATCAAATCGGGCGTCTAATTTTACATAAAAGTCCCTTTGACACCAAATTTCTATCTCATCACCGTTTCAGGCTGCAAATTATTTAAAAACAGCTCTTTTTTCGCATGTTCAAAAATGGAAGGGGTCGTACCGCCCCTCCGTCACGAGATATCAAAAAACGGACCTCGGATTCGTGATCAGGGACAAAAGTTACCCCTTAGGACAAAGTTTCACGCAAATCGAAGAGGGGTCGGGGCAACTTTTCCCGATTTCGTGTGAGTTGGTAGAGAATTACCCATATGATAAATTTAGGAAATTGAGGAAATTTAAGAAATTAAAGAAATTGAAGAAATTAAAAAAAATTGAGAAATTTTAGTAATTATAGAAACTGAAAAAGTTATAGAAATTTTCGAAATTTTCGAAATTTTCAAAATTTTCGAAATTTTAGAAATATTCGAAATTTTCGAAATTTTAGAAATTTTAGAAATTTTAGAAATTTTAGAAATTTTAGAAATTTTAGAAATTTTAGAAATTTTAGAAATTTTAGAAATTTTAGAAATTTTAGAAATTTTAGAAATTTTAGAAATTTTAGAAATTTTAGAAATTTTAGAAATTTTAGAAATTTTAGAAATTTAAGAAATTTAAGAAATTTAAGATATTCAGGAAATTATAAATATTAAGAAATTAAAGGAATTGAAGAAACTAAAAAAAGTAAAGACATTTAATATTTATTTTATTTAAAAAATTATAAAAAATTTAGAAATTTTTGAAATTTTAGAAAACTTTGAAATTTATTCATCATCCCGGTACGAGAATCGAACTCACGACCTCTGGATTAGAAACCCAGCACGCCGCTAGTCGAAACCCATCCCCTACCGGTCAGTATTCCCAGTGAGCATATTTACTCTTTTAAGGGATCTGACTTGCCGAGCCAGACAGGAATCGAACCCATCACCTTCCGCTTACAAGGCGAAACCCGTAACCTCACGGCTACGGAAGCTCGGCTTATTAAATTTATAAGTTTATGAAAATTATAAGTTTTTTGAATTTTTAAAATTTTTTGAAATTTTGGAATTTAAGAAATTTAAGCAAAATCTAGGCAAGCAATCCGTCCAACGGTGCACGGAATCCTCCTGCAAAACAATGCCCAGGCGATCCGTCCACCGGTGGACGGATTCCTCCTGCAAAACAATGCCCTGAAATCCATCTACCGGTGGACAAGTTCCTCTTGTCAACTTGGCCAGGCAATCCGTCCACCGGTGAACGGATTCCTCCTGCAGAACAATGCCCTAAAATCCGGCCACCGGTGGACGGATTCCTCCTGCAGAACAATGCCCTAAAATCCGGCCACCGGTGAACGGATTCCTCCTGCAGAACAATGCCCTAAAATCCGGCCACCGGTGGACGGATTCCTCCTGCAAAACAATGTCCAGGAATCCGGCCACCGGTGGACCGATTCCTTCTGCAAAACAATGCCCTGAAATCCATCTACCGGTGGACAAGTTCCTCTTGTCAACTTGGCCAGGCAATCCGTCCACCGGTGAACGTATTCCTCCTGCAGAACAATGCCCTAAAATCCGGCCACCGGTGAACGGATTCCTCCTGCAGAACAATGCCCTAAAATCCGGCCACCGGTGGACGGATTCCTCCTGCAAAACAATGTCCAGGAATCCGGCCACCGGTGGACCGATTCCTTCTGCAAAACAATGCCCTGAAATCCATCTACCGGTGGACAAGTTCCTCTTGTCAACTTGGCAACCAGGCACCAGGCAATCCGTCCACCGGTGAACGGATTCCTCCTGCAGAACAATGCCCTAAAATCCGGCCACCGGTGGACGGATTCCTCCTGCAGAACAATGCCCTAAAATCCGGCCACCGGTGAACGGATTCCTCCTGCAAAACAATGTCCAGGAATCCGGCCACCGGTGGACCGATTCCTTCTGCAAAACAATGCCCTGAAATCCATCTACCGGTGGACAAGTTCCTCTTGTCAACTTGGCCAGGCAATCCGTCCACCGGTGAACGGATTCCTCCTGCAGAACAATGCCCTAAAATCCGGCCACCGGTGGACGGATTCCTCCTGCAGAACAATGCCCTAAAATCCGGCCACCGGTGAACGGATTCCTCCTGCAGAACAATGCCCTAAAATCCGGCCACCGGTGGACGGATTCCTCCTGCAAAACAATGCCCTGAAATCCGTCCACCGGTGGACCGATTCCTCCTGCCAGAACAATGTCCAGAAATCCGGCCACCGGTGGACGGATTCCTCCTGCAAAACTATGTCCAGAAACTCGGCCACCGGTGGACGGATTCTTCCTGCAAAACTATGTCCAGAAATCCGGCCACCGGTGGACCGATTCCTTCTGCAAAACAATGCCCTGAAATCCATCTACCGGTGGACAAGTTCCTCTTGTCAACTTGGCAACCAGGCACCAGGCAATCCGTCCACCGGTGAACGGATTCCTCCTGCAGAACAATGCCCTAAAATCCGGCCACCGGTGGACGGAAACCTCCTGCAAAACAATGTTCAGAAATCCGGCCACCGGTGGATCAGTTCCTCTTGCTAACCTTGGCAAGCAATCAGTCCACCGGTGGACGGATTCCGCCTGCAAAACAATGGCCAGAAGATTACCACCATTTCACCATGCAAAATCAGCTGTTTTGATTTTTGACAAGGTCTGGTTTGACAGATAGAATTTGTTTCGTCAAGTTTCATTCCCATCCCGTACCAAGCGTTTCAAAGCGTTATTTAGGTTTGTGTCTAGGGTGCCGCTGAGGTAGCAAAAAGGCACTGGACGAGCATCGAGTTTCAATGCATGGACATTTTAGCAAAGCATGGTCGTGAGTATGCTTTCGATGTCCGTCGTCTGAAGATGCTCGTGCATCGAAAATGAAAAGTCGGAAAATCGCATTTTCGCAACTTTCCGGCGATGGGTATGTGTTTGTTTTTGCTTATACTACCATAAAATATCAATCCAAACCATTTTGCGATTTAACCTGATTGATAAAAATGAGTTTTCGGCAAAATATGACCACGAGCATCGAAAGCCGCTTTCGATGTCGGTCATCGAAAAATCCATGAAAATCCACCCTTAGACAATTTTATAGCAAATTTTCTGAACTTTTCAAAAAAAAATATTTTAAGAGACGGTCACTCATGGTCACTATTTTTAAAAATTTAAAAACTGCAAATATTTCGCTAAAATCAAACTTTCGGTGGCTATATCTTGAAAACGGAGCCCTTTATCAAAAATCTGTAAAGTACTTTTCGATTGCAAATTTAATTTTGACTTAAAAAATAATGTCAAACTTTTTTTTCCGTGTACCAAATTAACAATACAAATACGGTCATTAACACTCGCCTAGAATGGCTTCCTAGACCTCCCATCTTCCCAAAAACGATCCAACACCAAGCAATATTAACCGTGGAGAATTTCCCTTATCCTCTTAAAATAGTGGAGTGTAAAAAAATTGCAAAACCCTGTTCGTTTCCCTGGTGTGCGGTTTAGATGGAAGCGGCCGACAATACGCGAAAAAGGTTACCGTCAACTGGAGCGAAGCGGGACTGCAGTCTGCATAGAGACTTCCGATTTTAAAGCACTTGTTCTGTGTCTGTTCTATCCGAAACCAGTCAAAAATTTCTAAATATTGTGCAATAACATCGCCCCATTTATTAAAATTTTGAAGTCATTTTAAGTATTTATAAGGCGAAAAACTAAAATTTATGTCATTTTTTTTAATGTTTATAAAGGTGATTAGTGAAACATGGAAACATGATATTAAAATAACAAAAATCATTTACAACACATTTTCCTGCTTAATTTTCGAATAATTAGTTTGTAGTGCATTTGAGATCAATTTAAATAGTTTGAATTGAATTTCTTTTTGAATTGTATTTCTTTTCGTTTGATAACCATATCTAGCATGTTTGAGTATGTTTAGACATATTTAATATTTTTGTTTACAATACAATGTACCATGTACACTTCAAAAAGATTTTTTCGCGCAGAAATATATATTTTCGTCAATATTTTGACATTTCTAAAACTAATGATTACAAAAAACTGGATTGGTGTGAAACACATTTTAAAACATTTGTTTCTTTCAAATGTTGATAACAGGACTAATAATTTAAATTTTCATATTTTTATTTTCATTGCTTTATTTTGAAGATTCAAAATTGGTCTTTTTTAGCGTCTTTCACAGATGCGTCATCTTTTTTTGTTTTTTGATAATTTATTGTATTGTACTGTTGGTAGAGTTATCCTTTCGGCATTATAATGTGGAATTGGTACTATTGTTGGAAATTTCATTAAATTTGGTTGAATTTAGTGAGTTTTAAAACCAATGTTTCATCAAATTGGTTTTTTAAGATTATACCTAATCTTTAAAATTAGACAGACATGAACTGTGACCTGGGACAGATTTTGATGGATACGGAGTAATAGGGGAGTTTGGGGTAATATGGACAGGGGGGGGGGGGGTAATTTGGACACCCCTTTTAAAAATCACGTTTTCTTCGGATATAAAGTGAAAACGGCAATTTAAGTGATAAGGCTAGTACTAGTAATGGCCTAGGAGTATGGACAAACCAAAAAAGTTGGAATAGGTTAAGTAGTTTTGGTGTAATATGTAAAAGTTTCCAAAAGCCGGTTGGCACTGTCTTAAATTCTAATATTTGAAGGTTAGGAAATAAGGTTTTGCAGGGGTTATATGGCAAAAAAGTGGACATTTTACAGTATGTAAAAAAAGTATTTACACCCCTTGGGCACTATGCACATTTTGAGATGAAACATGTAAAAAAATTAAAGTTTGACAGGAACCTAATACTACGTTTTGTTCAGAAACTCATGCCAAACATTTTGCTTTTTGTAGCATGCTCATGAAATAATGATTTCTATAAAAAGTTATATAACAAATACTATTACGAAAATAAAAAAGGTGCAAAAAAACTTTGTACACCTTTCGAAAAATTAACATAAATAATGTTATTTGTTGACAAATTACCATAAATCCAGTCTCCCAACTCCAAATAGGCATCCTTGACTGATTAAAAAAATAATTTGGATTGAATATAAAGTTTACTAACTACTTAGTATAAAAGTTTATATAACTCTGGAAATTCTATATAAAACTGTGCGACCAACATGGTTGTTCTGTACCACCCTAATATTCTTTCTCTATGGTGTTCTTCGTTTCTACTTTCTTCCCTGTACCGTACTGTTGTAAATAAACGTTGAGTATCACCGCGACCACCGCCTAGATCGGTCGGCCTGAACAAAGCCTTTTGTTTTATTTGTGCACCGAAATCTGTCTGCTGCTCGAGTTTGCTGGGGCAATCCGCGGGTCGGGGTCATTCTGCGTCGGCCGCCTGGCCGAACAAACTTATCTAAACTTAATTTTGCAAACTTTTAATTCAAATAAATGTCAATATATTACCATAGAATTGCTAAATAAACATTTTGGGGTGGGTATAACACCGTTTTGGGGGTCTTTGTATCGATAGAATAGATTTTGCGTTGGAATTTTGTACCAACCCGGAATTACGTCGTCAGATAATCCGCCGGCATCCGAACCGGTCCACGATTCACAAGTCAACCTATATGCCATCGGAAAGGGCATAAAATTACCGATCTTTTGATACCCATACATCCAGGTTTTCTATAAAACCCACGTAAAAAAAGTAACTTTCATGGTTGGATGAGTTTTTAAGAGGCAGTATTTGTAGATTCTGCTCGGTTTGTTCTAGAGGTCGTATCGAGGTGCTCCGATTTGGATGAAACTTTCAGGGTTTGTTTGTCTATACATGAGATGAACTCATGCCAAATATGAGCCCTCTACGACAAAGGGAAGTGGGGTAAAACGGGCATTGAAGTTTGAGGTCCAAAAAACATGAAAAATCTTAAAATTGCTCGCATTTCCGTAAAACTTCATCAATTCCAACTCTCTTAGATGCATTCGAATGGTCTTTTGAAGCCCTTCAAAATGTGCTATAGACATCCAGGATTGTTTTTACTTTTTCTCATAGCTTTTGCAAATTACTGTTAAAAATGGATTTTTTTAAAACCTTAATAACTTTTCCCAACAGCCTCCAACACCCATACTCCTATAGGTCAAAAGTTAGGGAATTTCATGGACTATAAGCCTACGGTATTAACTTTTTGGCCAATCGCAGTTTTTCTCATAGTTTTACGGTTTTTCTAGAGCAAACATTTTACAACGTTAGTTTTTGCCCTGTAGACCGAGAAGACGGCACTTTTTGGTCTCAATTTTGTCATATTCGGAATCCTCGGATAATTTCACGTTAGTTAGAAGTATTGGAGTTGTTATATTTCTTTTAAAAACAATTAAATAAAACATTTTTGAAAAAAGAAAAAGATCTTATTAACCCTATGACCAATACGTCAAATGCTGTATCAAGTAGGCGAAAACCTGTTTTACCCCCAATCCAACAAATTGTTAAAAAATATTTTAATTCGTTCTAAACGGCAATTTTTCTGATCAAATTTACAACTCCAATACTTCTAACTTACATGAAATTGTCCGAGGATTCCGAATATGACAAAATTGAGACCAAAAAATGCCGCTATGGCGGCCTACAGGGCAAAAACTAACGTTGTAAAATGTTTGTTCTAGAAAAATCGTCAAACAATGAGAAAAACTGCGATTGGCCAAAAAGTTAATACCGTAGGCTTATAGTCCATGAAATTCCCTAACTTTTGACCTATAGGAGTATGGGTGTTGGAGGCTGTTGGGAAAAGTTATTAAGGTTTTAAAAAAATCCATTTTTAACAGTAATTGGCAAAAGCTATGAGAAAAAGTCAAACCAATCCTGGATGTCTATAGCACATTTTAAAGGGCTTCAAAAGACCATTCGAATGCATCTAAGAGAGTTGGAATTGATGAAGTTTTACGGAAATGCGAGCAATTTTAAGATTTTTCATGTTTTTTGGACCTCAAACTTCAATGCCCGTTTTACCCCACTTCCCTTTGTCGTAGAGGGCTCATATTTGGCATGAGTTCATCTCATGTATAGACAAACAAACCCTGAAAGTTTCATCCAAATCGGAGCACCTCGATACGACCTGTTTCACATCGGTGAAAAACTCGCTCTTAAAGCTATTTAGATACAGTATGTCAAAAAAGTATTTACACCCCTTGGGCACTATGCACATTTTGTGATGAAACATGTAAAAAAATTATAGTTTGACAGGAACCTAGTACTACGTTTTGTTCAGAAACTCATGCCAAACGTTTTGCTACAAAAAGCTCATGAAAAGATGATTTCTATAAAAAGTTATATAAAAAATACTATTACGAAAATAAAACAGGTGCAAAAAAAGTTTGTACACCTTTCGAAAAATTAACATAAATAATGTTATTTGTTGACAAATCACCATAAATCCTGTCTCCCAACTCCAAATAGGCATCCTTGACTGATTAAAAAAATAATTTGGATTGAATATAAAGTTTACTAACTATTTAGTATAAAAGTTTATATAACTCTGGAAATTCTATATAAAACTTATCTAAACTTAATTTTGCCAACTTTTAATTCAAATAAATGTCAATATATTACCATAGACTTGCTAAATAAACATTTTGGAGTGGGTATAACATCGTTTTGGGGGTATTTGTATCGACAGAATAGATTTTTCGTTGGAATTTCGTACAAACCCGGAATTACGTCGTCGGAAAATCTGCCGGCATCTGAACCGGTCCACAATTCACAAGTCAACCTATGTGGCATCAGAAAGGGCATAAAATTTCCGATCATTTGATACCCATACATCCAGGTTTTCTATAAAACCCACGTTTTTAAATACCTAAGCAAAAACGTTGTTATGGTTTCGTTTGAGCAACCTTCCAAAAATGTATGGAATTTCGTAATTTTTGTTCTCGTGGATCAAACTTACTTTTTGCCCAGGTATTTAAAAACGTGGGTTTTATAGAAAACCTGGATGTATGGGTATCAAAAGATTGGAAATTGTATGCCCTTTCCGATTCCACATAGGTTGACTTGTGAACCTTGGACCGGTTCGGATGCCGGCGGATTTTCCTACGACGTAATTCCGGGTTGGTACGAAATTCCAACGAAAAATCTATTCTGTCGATACAAATACCCCCAAAACGATGTTATACCCACTCCAAAATGTTTATTTAGCAAGTCTATGGTAATATATTGACATTTAGTTGAATTAAAAGTTTGCAAAATCAAGTTTAGATAAGTTTTATATAGAATTTCCAGAGTTATATAAACTTTTATACTAAGTAGTAAGTAAACTTTATATTCAATCCAAATTATTTTTAATCAGTCAAGGATGCCTATTTGGAGTTGGGAGACTGGATTTATGGTGATTTGTCAACAAATAACATTATTTATGTTAATTTTTCGAAAGGTGTACAAACTTTTTTTGCACCTTTTTATTTTCGTAATAGTATTTGTTATATAACTTTTTATAGAAATCATCTTTTCATGAGCTTTTTGTAGCAAAATGTTTGGCATGAGTTTCTGAACAAAACGTAGTACTAGGTTCTTGTCAAACTTTAAATTTTTTACATGTTTCATCACAAAATGTGCATAGTGCCCAAGGGGTGTAAATACTTTTTTGACATACTGTAAATTAAGAGGGATTTAAAATCTCAAAAAAACTCAAAAAGGAATGTGAGCAATGAGAACTTTCGCAAACCCCCTATTTTTTTAAATTTAGATAAATTTATTCCAAAATTCGAATGGATGAAAATCTGATTACTGCACATTCAACTAGACTCTAATGTTGAATCTAATGTCTAATGTTTTCATTAATTTGACATTTCTAATTTCTATGCTGGTTTACAATAATATTTAAATTTGAAGGGCTACAGAACGTAAAATTAAAAAAAAATGGATAGTTTTACCTTAATTAGTTCTATATAAAGATTGATTTATATAAACCTAAACGATATTCTAATCACTAAAAACTATACTTGTGCCTAATCCAGAATCAATGATTAAATTATGTATACTACACTGAACTATTTGTTATCTTCCTATTATATTATAGTTCTATCACAAAATCATTATTTAAACCTTTGATGAAATATTGTGAGCAAAACAAATACTTCAAATATAAAGCAATTACAAAACCAGGTTGAAGTATGAAAAACATGCCCAAAAAATCAAATGCTAAACTTATTCTTCAACATGTTTCCAAATTACCCCATATTACCCCTACACAAAAATGTGGGGGTAATTTGGACACCTTTTAATTTTTGCGATAAAAATGGGGTTTCCTTCAAAATTTATCGAAATGAATGACATTTTTCCATCAAATATGGTCTCTATTATCCTCTAGTGTCATCCACATTCCTTTAAAATATCTATACAGCCCGTGGCAGAGCAATTTCCTTAGGGTGTCCAAATTACCCCACACTCTCCTAGAACTGTAATTTTATTTTAACCATTTAATAGTAGCCAGGCAAATAAAATTGCATCGCAGAATAAACTTTTCACCGATCATCTCGTTTCAAAACAGCTTTCACGCTTTTTGCCCCAATCAATGTCGTATGATCTTGATTTTCCACATTGATCTTGATTTCATGCCCTCCACTCACAACAAACCACAACTTAAATCAAGCCAAATCTCCACCGATTCGCAACGCGATTTTCTCGCTCGACCAGACTCGCCTGGCGTGGTCCACAGCATTGGAATTTAAATATCTTGTACCGTTTCAAGTGGAAAGCATTTAAATAACAACGGTGTGTGACAACAGACGTGCAATCACTTATTTTTGTCAAGGCTTACACAGGTGTTAACCAATCATCCCAAGGTCCGTGCTAGAAGGTAGAATTGAGTGGACAAGGTTGCGAAAAAGTGGAGGTTTTGGCTGATAAGTGTTAAGTCGTTCAATTTGAAATTATTTAGAATAAATGCAAACAAGATTTGTTCAGAGATCTAAAGACAATAAAATCAAATATTAACAAACAGGTTTTCGATTGCACATTTCGATTTGGAGCGTGGGAATGGTTTCAGTAGTTTACAAGTGTCTTTGTCCAGAGGCTGCCCTGGTCTACACTTGTGACCACTCCAGGACCAAACGACCAAACTCTCTTGAGTCAACTGTGAGACACACCAACGCCAAACTGGCTGGTACAAAGTTCGCCTCATGTTTTTTTTGCGATGTGGGCAACTCTCCTCCCTATAAATAGCCAGCAGACAGATCGGAAAATTGATTTCTGAATTATACGCACGTCAACCGCTGCAGCCATTTGTACAAAGAGTCCCCTCCTTTTACAGATATCGTCTGTTTTGGGGAACCTGCCAAAATGGTCATTCATCATAATGCCTCAAACCAAAAAGTCTCAATTTATGTTTGGAAACTTTTTTTATTATATTGCCATCGACGTTTTAATGATTGAGTTGAAAGTGAAGCGACTTTTCGATTGGTTGTGTCACCCCACAGGGCATATACAGAGCCCCCCCCCCCCAGGTCAGCTTCGTGATCCAATGCAAAACACTTAGCTGATGCATCCTTTCGACTGTTGCAACGCTTTGGTGAGATAATGCACCGCACTGACTGGTCGTCATCGTCATTCAAGTTTACCCCAACTTGATTGAAACGAGTTTTTGTTTATATTTAAATAACAATCATGTCCACCAGCCAGCGTCGTGCATTATAATAAACCGCGTAATTGAATCAACACGAGGTGCAGGTGCCACCCACCCCCAGCATGGAAAGCGGTTTCCTTTGAACTTTATAATCTCTAATTTAATATCTAAACACAAGCATGAAGCAATATCAGAGTTGTTTTTTTCCTAACGATATTCCAATGGGAAAATTCTGATACATCGTGTATTTCAAATATAATTCCAAGCTCTTGAATATTGGAATTTATCCGTAAAATTCCTAATTTATAACATGAAACAGTACACCTACAGCGAAGAAAAGCTGCAGAAATTGACGTCCATGTCATGATTCATTAATTGGTATAGCCTTACGGTCAAATACTCCTCATCAGTATAAAATTGTGTAAATTTGTACGGCGGAAAACTTGTATGTAATATAACCTCAATTATTTTTTTAATCAGTCAAGGATGCCTATTTGGAGTTGAGAGACTGGATTTATGGTGATTTGTCAACAAATAACATTATTTATGATAATTTTTCGAAAGGTGTACAAACTTTTTTTGCACCTTTTTTATTTTCGTAATAGTATTTGTTACATAACTTTTCTATAGAAATCATCTTTTCATGAGCTGTTTGTAGCAAAATGTTTGGCATGAGTTTCTGAACAAAACGTAGTACTAGGTTCCTGTCAAACTTTAAATTTTTTACATGTTTCATCACAAAATGTGCATAGTGCTCAAGGGGTGTAAATACTTTTTTTACATACTGTAAGATTGAAAAAGTTGTAATTAACCGTAAAACTGGTAAATTTACAAAAAAAATGGTAGGGGGGAGAGGGGGTAATAAACACCCCCTAAGGGAAAACTGTGATTTCTCAACCATTACAGCATTACTGTGGAAGAATTTTGTTCGATGTTCTGAAACAACTATTATATTTCGTCATCCATGTGAAAAAAAGTCTTAACAAATCTCAAAATTGTTCGAAAATATCAAATTTCTAAAAAAAAAATGATTCTTTTCAAACAATCATGCGGGGCAAAATGCACCACAACATGGGGCAAAATGCACCGGGTAAAAGTAGTTTTCACTAGTCACCACTAGATGACACCGCTGTTTTCACATAGGAGTTTCACAGCGGTGCATTTTGCCCCGACCACGCTTTTTGCAGAAAATTTAATTAAAAATGCATTTATTGATGTTTTTGGACTCATCTATCTACAGAATAATGAAGATTATGGCAAAACAAATATACCTCAACACTTACAATAACAATACATGCTTTTTATATTGTTCAACAATTATAATGAATGTTCAATGAAAATTAGATGAAAACACAACAATTTAAAGTTAAATTTAAAGCTGTTTTTATACCACGATGCTTCAATTTTTCCTGCATGGTTTAGCAGTTTTAAGCTTCCATTTTCTATGATTTTCTGCCCGGGAAATTCTTCTAAATACCAAGAAAAGCAGGGGGTGCGTTTTGCCCCGGGGGTGCATATTACCCCTCTACCCCTACAGCTTTGCTTTTGCTAAAAAAAAAAAAAAAAAAAAAAATAAAAAAAAAAAAAACAAAAACTAATTTCAATTTTCAAGCCTGATTTTGAAAACATGTTAGCAAAAAGTATCAAAAAGTAAAAGTACATTATTACAGTTAATACTACTGTATTTTAAAAAAACGCAAAATTCAATGATTTCATGAAAATATGTTTTTTTATGGCCAAAAAGGGCATTTTGTGTCTTTGGTTCGCCCAAAAACGGCTCCATATAACTTTGGCAGCTATTTATGAAATCTTGGACGTAAACAGTCTATCCCACTTGCTCTAGTGACAGTTCACGTGGCTGCTTGTTTGCATCCAAGGTTTTGCCACAGACAAACAGACGTGAATCTTAACTGATTTTTTTCAAAAAATCCATCGTCCCCACAAGAAAATTCAAAATTGGGCTGCACACTAGCGCGATCTGCAGTCCTGTTGCGGAAACCTCATCGTTTCAATAAACCACTATAAGAGTGTACCCTATTCCCCTTATCCGATTAATCGTGTACAAAAGAAAAATGACGTTTGTATGTTGTTTATGTAATGAAACATTGTTATGTTCAAGGGTAAGTTTTTTTTGAATCAGACAAATTATCGGGAAAAATGCTGCCAAAGTTCTACGCGATGGCGTCAAAGAATGCAAATTAAACAGTTGCTGCACCAGAAACATTGCATTGTGGTATCCTCTTTCGTACGGCGTTCCGCAGCAGATTCCACTCCGCGGTCCGGAACAGACATGAACCATCATTTGTACAGGGTGACAAAGGCAGGTCAAAAGGTCTTGGCTAAAGTGAACAAGGAGGAGCTAGGAAAGAATACTTTTGTGTTTATTTTAAACGGAGCGGCGAAATTAACGGGAATCTCAATAGGAATATTTTGCTTTCGCAGTTGATGATGCAAAAAACAACAACGTGGATTCAAAAATCTCCCAAAATAACAGTTCTTTTAGTTTATCAAAAACTCCTGTATCATTTCATAGCAAATTTGAATCAAATTTGATCAAAACGATGTTCTTATGCAATTTTTCCTTTGATTTTCACAAAACCCGCGCTCACACACACAACCAATCAATTCAAGAAACGTCAAAGTGTACGGTGGCGACATCATTCTTGATCGTGTCTCGTTGCGGTACTATGGCATCCATGTTTTTTGCTTGTTTAAATTTGAATTGACCGTTTTGGATGGCGATGGAATAGAAAAGAGTTTCACGTCTGTTTGTCTGTGGTTTTGCCCTATTGAGCAATACTCTACGAAATCGGTATTTTTTTAGAATTTTTATTTTTGTATTTTTGAATCCGACTGAAACTTTTTTGGTGCATTCGGTATGCTTAAACAAGCCATGTTGCTAATGATTAGTTTGTCCATATAATTTTCCATACAAATTTGGCAACTGGCCAAATATTCAATATTACTCCCTTTTAAAATATTAGTCTTGATTTAAAAATATTTTTTCCGAAAAGATCGGAAAATATCACGCATTTTTCATATTTTAACATTGTAAATCGGACCATTAGTTGCTGAAATATCGACATTAGAAAACGGTGGGTTGTTTGGATGAGACTTAGAAAGTATCAATTTTCCTGTTTTTAAACACTTGCATGGCAATATCTCAGCAACTAAAGGTCGTATCAACAAAGTTCAAAAAAGCAAAATATAGAGAATTTTCTCAGCTTTTCAAAAATATTTTTTTCACATGTGCAGCAATTTAAACAAATGAAAATCTGCGACTATTTTCAAAAAAATTACCTAAAAATGGATTTAACTTGAAAACGGTGCACTTTATCAAAATTTCACTTGAGTACTTTTTGATTGCAAATTCACTTTAAAAAATTTTGCGACCAATATTTCGATTTTTGAAAAATACAGTATTGGTTATAAAATTCATAACTCAGTCAAAGATTTTTTGCACAACCTGGAAATTTATGAAAAGTTTGCATTTTGATGTCCTCTAAAACACATAAAAAAATACAAATTGTGTTTTTTTGCAAATTAAGTTTTAGTGACAAAAAGTTAAACAAAAATCACCACAAATTTTTTACCGTGTATAATTTTTTTTCAGTGTAGTCCATATCCATACCTACAACTTTGCCGAAGACACCAAATCGGCCAAAAAAATCCTTCAAAAGATACAGATTTTTTAAATGTTCATGCATTATTTTGTATGGACAGCTGCCAAATTTGTATGGAAAATTATATGGACAGACTAATGATGCAAAATGGCTTCTTTGGGCATACCGAAGGCACCAAAAAAGTTTCAGTCGGATTAAAAAATACAAAGATTAAAATTCAAGAAAAAAAACCGATTCCGTGGAAAACTGCTCTTTTGTCAATTTTGTCAATTTTGTCAAATTGGTCAATGTTTTTAATTATGCGAATTTTGCAAATTTTATCTTTTTGATTAGTTTTATCAAATTTCTCTATTTTGTCAGTTTTAAAATTTTATCAATTTGGTTAATTTTGTAAATTTTATCAGTTTGGCTAACTATGTAAATTTTGACATTTTTTATTATTTTCAATTTGATCAATTTTGCATATTTTGTAAATTTTGAGAATTTTGTCAATTTTAGGAATTTTGACAGCTTTGTAAATTTAATCAAGTTTGTTTGTTTGTTCGTCGTAAATAAATAACACCTGTAGGAGAAACTGCTGACATTTGTTTATTGAAACTATAAATTTTGATTGATTTAAGCTACAATCGTAAACACAAAAAAAAAACAAATAAAATGTTTAAAGTACACTTTCCCAATCAACCTCTTCTCAAGAGGCAGTAGATTTTTCTCGGTTTGTTCTAGAGGTCGTATCGAGGTGCTCCGATTTGGATGAAACTTTCAGCGTTTGTTTGTCTATACATGAAATGAACTCATGCCAAATATGAGCCCTCTACGACAAAGGGAAGTGGAGTAAAACAAGCATTGAAGTTTGAGGTCCAAAAAAACCTTAAAAATCTTAAAATTGCTCGCATTTCCGTAAAACTTCATCAATTACAACTCTCTTAGATGCATTCGAAAGGTCTTTTGAAGCACTTCAAAATGTGCCATAGACATCCAGAATTGGTTCGACTTTTTTTCTTAGCTTTTGCAAATTACTGTCAAAAATGGATTTTTTTTAAACCTTAATATCTTTTTGCAACAGCCTCCAACACCCATACTCTTGTAGGTCAAAAGATAGGGAATTGCATGGACTGCCTATGGTATTAACTTTTTGGCCAATCGCAGTTTTTCTCATAGTTTTTCGATTTTTCTATAACAAACATTTTACAACGTTAGGTTTTGCCCTGTATGCCGAGAAGACGGCACTTTTTGGTCTCAATTTTGTCATATTCGGATTCTTTGGAAACTTCACGTAAGTTAGAGGTATTTAAATTGTAAATTTGATTTAAAAAGTATTTAAATAAATATTCTTCAAAAAAGAAATAGATCTTATCTACCCTGTGATCAATACGTCAAACGCTGTATCAAGTTGGCGAATACCAGCCCGGGAGCATGTTGACAGCTCCCATACAAACTGAGCTTACCTCATTTTGTGGGCCCAGTGGGCCTAAGATGGCGGCCTTCAAAATTATCTAGCCAAATTTTTGAAAATGACGAATAGTTTAAATAAATATAGCTTTTGCCTTGTTTTGGTTAAAAACGACAAAATAAGCATTCAGGAATCATTTTCTTTAAAAACCTGTTTAGAGATACGCCACGTTCAAATATTAGTCTAGAACAGTTGAAAGGAGCGTGCCGCAAAAGCCGTCACGAAAAAAAAGTTTCCTATGCAAATTTTGAGTGGCGTATTTGATGGGCGGACTCCGACGAGGCCCACTTGCCATCTGTCGGTGAATACGCGCAACTCACGAAAACTGTCATCTTATGGTCCGGTTGGCGAATACCCGTTTCACCCCTAATCCAACCAATTTAAAAAAAAATATTTTAATTCATTCTAAATGGCATTTTTTCCAATCAAATTTACAACTTCAGTACTTCTAACTAACGTGAAATTGTCCGAGGATTCCGAATATGTCAAAATTGAGACCAAAAAGTGTCGCTATGGAAGCCTACAGGGCAAAACCTAACGTTGTAAATTGAAAAATCAAAAAACTATGAGAAAAACTGCGATTGGCCAAAAAGTTAATACCCGAGGCTTATAGTCCATGAAATTCCCTAACTTTTGACCTACAGGAGTATGGGTGTTGGAGGCTGTTGCAAAAAAATATGAAGGTTTAAAAAAATCAATTTTTAACAGTAATTTTCAAAAGCTATGAGAAAAAGTCAAACCGATCCTGGATGTCTATGGCACATTTTGAAGTGCTTCAAAAGACCTTCCGAATGCTACTAAGAGAGTTGGAGTTGATGAAGTTTCACGGAAATGCGAGTAATTTTAAGATTTTTAAGGTTTTTGGACCTCAAACTTCAAAGCCCGTTTTACCCCACTTCCCTTTGTCGTAGAGGGCTCATATTTGGCATGAGTTCATCTCATGTATAGACAAACAATCGCTGAAAGTTTCATCCAATTCGGAGCACCTGTTACACATTGGCGAAAACTCGCTCTTAAACGTCCAAAAGTAATACAGCGTAAGATCTTTCTTTTCGGGCAACAGTTCCAATGATGTTTCCATAAAAAGAACTCGAAGCCGATGATAATGCGACGACAACAACTTCGATCGACGCTGAGAACCAGTCGTCGTCGTCGTCGATTCGCGTGGGCGATCTCTCGGATGAATTTATGTGACTGACGCGCTTATAACTAGTTGTATGTACACAAAATCGATCGAGAATCGCCATATTTAAATCCCCATAAGAGATCTGCTGAGACTATATTGATTAGCTATTAAGTCTGTCTGTGTGCCGTTGACATGAATGGACCGTGTTCAAGATGACACCGTCCTCTCCTCGCTGATGAGGTTGTTGGCGCCTCTTTCAGCTCATTTTTAAATCTTGTAACAATTCTTAACTCGGATGAAGTCCGGAAGCGACGCCGATAAGGTCAAGTTCAGCGTTGAACTTTTCCCACTATCATAGTGCAAGGACCCTTTGCCGGATGAATAGCGGTACCGACCTTAATTGATTGTCGTACGCATTAACCGTAACGTTAGCGTCAGCTCATTTCCCCTTTTGAGGAGAGACGACGTCGTGATTGTTTAACCCACCTTGCCTTATTTGGATTGGCGGGCGGCGTCGGGCATTCTTCCGTAAGTGGCACCAACAAAGAGAGATCCGTTCTATAGCTCCCCACCAGCTGATGTCGCGCGATCGCCGCTAATCGCGATTCGCGACTGCTTTGATGGTTCTGGACAGCTGTGAACTGTAGAGGGGCTTGTATTCTGGTTTTATTAATAATTTCGAGAAAAATTAGAATCCTGCGCTCCAATTAATCGCCGCAGAAAGATATCGTCGCAATGAAGAAAGCCTTGAAAACCTAGAGAAGGCAGGAAAGTAGGCTTAGACATTTTTTAAAAATAATTGTTGATTGTCAATCTGAGATGTTTGTAGGAACTTTGTCTGCTGGCTGACGTTTTTGGCTTGTTGGTTTTGGCTGCGGTTGTCTGGTTTCCGGTGGCGGAATCTACGGTTCTGAGACTTTCGCGATCGGTTTTATGGAACCATCCGACCCGGTATGCACGGGGGGTATGGATATCGGGCATGGTTGGCTTCCCAATCGGTGCAGATCGTGGTGCCCAGCCATACGCTAATCCGGGCATGCTTAAAGAGGACACTTCCTGACCGTTAAGGTCAGCAGCCTGAGAGATGTCGGCCTTGGTTTTGATTACGCTAAATGGCGCTTGTCGATGGGTAAATGTGGGAAAATGACCAAAAATTGACCGAAACATGGTTCCACCAAAGAGTACTTCTCTCTAGTTCCACGTAAACCATCAATAGCTATGTTTAAGTATCAGAAAATAGAATCTGACGGAAAATCAACGCACAGACCGGTGGCCGGGATACGATCCACCTAAGATCCAGATTTGTCAAGAATTTTGACTCCATTTTGATTCCATTTCTTTAAACATGAAATCTCATGCAAAACAATCCTAGAACAGCAAAAAAAAATCCATGAGACTGGAATATCGGAACCGGTTTCACGATCTTCGGTGGCCAAATCCAGAACCGTATTTAAGAAACTGCGTTAACTCGTCGGTTAACTGGCCATGCGACGTATAAAACTTGTTTATTTTGTATCAAGAGTGTCTTTAGTGTCTCCTGGCCGGTTCCCATATTCCCCGGTGGTCACATCCGGAATCCGTTTTTGGCAAACAAAAATGTAACAAAGTCTCAACCACATCCCCTTAACTGCGTTTAATAATAAAAGAACGCAGTTGCGGCCTCTGGATGATATACAATTTCATATGATCCCTGCAATAAAAGGAAGAAGTTATATTTTAAATATAAAATATTATTTCCATTAAAACCGCTCACCATCTGAAAAAAACCATCAAAACGAAAAATAGCATAAACAATTGAGTTGAACTGACAGTGATGTAAAGTGAAAATCAAAACGATTGCTGCGATTAATTGAAAAACTCCTTGCGCTCCTATATTTCAGACCCCCTCAAGATAATCACCAAAATTGATTATTTCTCAATACGCGCAATATCTCTAACAAAGCTGAGAATTGACGCACTGACAGTGTGTCCAACAAGCACGTGGTTGAGCGGGTCTTTGTGGGAAGCCGATCACGTTTCCATATTGGAAATAGTTGATTCGAGAGAAGGCTTTTGTTTTGGCTTTTTTTCTAATCTAATGCAACAGCTCGGGATTGTTAATTGGCTTTCTTGTGACGCTGATTACGTTTTAGAATCAGTAATTTGATCGATTGACAGATCAGCTGAAGTTAAACAATGAATCAAAAATGATTAGTAAGAGACAATCATCCGTTCACTGTTTAATCCCTGAAGATCCCCAATTTATATGTCAATACCGGCGCCTTCCCAAGAAGCCTGTAGTTCAACAAAGGTAGCTAGGAATTTTATTCCGATTCATGAACTTGCTGACTCATCAGACATGGAGTTTGTAGCTCTATTTCTGAGAACAACCTCGCGAGCTGCGATGCTATGGGGAGGACTTAACACATATACCCCCGACGTCGAGCCTTCTGAGCTACGAGGCAAAAAGGCAATGTCCTCAATAAAAAAAATCACAAAAATACAAGTAATTGTTAAACAACCACGCGCTCTTGTTGCTGGTAAGGCACAAATATGACTTCGCGTCCCCACTACCCGCGTGCTGCTCCCACACCACACACAAAGAATAATGAAACAAAAGAAGAAGAAAAAACACGATTTATCGCACGAAATAACAAGACTGCGCGTCCCCACTGCACTTTGATTTTTTTTTTTTTTATAAATTTGGACAATTTTGTATATATTGAAAATTTGGTCAATTTTGTAAATTTTTCAATTTTGTAAATTTTCAGAAATTTTCAGAAATTTGTAAATTTTGTCAGTTTTTTTTTCTTAAATCCCCATTTTGTTATATTTTTAGAAATTCGAAAAATTTTACAGCATGGTCAATTTAGCCAATTTTGAGAATTTGATCAATTTTGAGAATTTTGTCAATTTTGGGAATATGGTCATTTTTTTTTCTTTTCTGAAAATTTTGAGTATTTTCAAAATTTTGAGAACTTTGTCAATTTTAACAATTTTGTTATTTTTGAGAATTTTGAGAATTTTGTATATGTGGTCAATTTGACCATTCTGTTAATTTAGTTAGTTTGGTCAATTTCGTAAATTTTAAGAATTTTGTCAAAATTGTCAATTTTATCAATGGTCAATTTTGTAAATTTTGAAAATTTGGTCAATTTTGAAAATTTTGTCAAATTTGTAAATTTTTAAATTTGGTCAACTTTAAGAATGTGGCAAAATTTGTCAATTTTGACATTTTGCCAATTTTGAGAATTTGTCAATCTGTAATATCAATTTTATCAATTTTGTAAAATTTGATTTTTTATTAAATTTTGTCAATTGTGACAACTTTGATAATTTTACCAATTTGGCATTAATGAGAATTTTGTCATTTTGTCAATTTGGTAATTTTTGTCAATTCGGAAAATTTGATAAATTTCGTCGGTTTGATAAATTTTGTTAACACCTAAACGTCCAAGCTCGAGAAAAATGGGGAATTTTTATGGATATATGGATAAATTTCCCCTTTTTCTCGAGCTTGGGAGTTTAGGTGTTAATTTAGTCAATATTGTCAATTTTATCAATTTAACTATTTAATCAATTTTGTAACATTTGTATTTATTTTTAAATTTTGTCAATTTTATTAATTTTGTCTAGTGCGTCCATCCCGGGAATTCCCGGGACAAAATTCCCGGGATTTTTCCAAAACCGGGAATTCCCGAATCCCGGGATTTTTTGTATTTTGTCCCGGGAATTCCCGAAATTGGGAAAAATATAAAAAAAAATCTCTGGAAATTTAGGTTTTGTTGTTGAAATAGATGAACAACGATAATAAAATATATATTAAGCATATATCCAGGGTTTTTTTAAAGGTCCTACAAGCTTTTACGTTTTCATATGTTTATAGGACCTATCCAAAAAAGGTATCAGCATTAATTTGACTTATGAAGCAAACTTGTAAAACAAAATACCGATCCGTAAATTGCCTAGCGATCTAAATATTTTTTTATCAAATTTTATATATTTTTGGAAAGACTAGTTATAATTATGATTTTAAATTTAATAAATAATATCATTTTAAATTATTTTTCATGAAACATTTTTGGCAACTCAAGACAAATGTATCGAATTAAGACAGCTGTTTTAGTCATTGTTTTTGCATAATGTTTCAATTATTTTGATTGATTTCGGTTATAACAGGAACAGAGCAAAACAATTAGTACACCGATCTCCAAATGAACTGCTCTAAAATCTCCTGTACCTAATTAGACTGTAGTCCCGATTTTCCCCTAGTTGGCGGTAATGACTTTAAGACAACTTGATTAATAGTGTTTATATACAACATGCATGTCTAAACTTATTCAAAATTTAACTGTTATAATTTTATTTGTTGTCTTTTTATTTGTTATTTTAGACATTTAAAAGAGGCTTTTCTAGTCATGACAAGTAAAAAATGTATTTATAAGAGACTTATTAAATTTGAATCAGATTGGATAAGATACAAAATAACAAACCAAAGCTCAACAAAGAACAAAAATAATCTTTCAAGCTATCTAAAAACTGCTATCCTTTTTAGGTTGAAGTGTAGATTACCACCAATGAATAGTATTGAGCTAATTCTATGAATTTAAGCTTGAAAAACATGCACATATAATGAAAACATAGATTTTAATACTGTTTTAAAAATTTCCCGGGATCCCGGGAATTCCCGGGATTTCGAAAATATTTTTCCCGTTTCCCGGGAAATTCAAAACCCGGGAAAATTGGACGCCCTAATTTTGTCATTTTTGAGAATTTTCTCAATTGTATCAATTCTGTTTTGTTGATTTCGTCAATATTGTCAATTTTGTAAAATTTGTATTTTTTAAATTTTGTCAATTCTGACAACTTTGTCAATTTTATCCATTTTGTCATTTTTGAGAATTTTGTCAATTTTGTAAATTTTGAAAATTTTGTCAATTTTATCAATTTAGTCAATTGTGTAGTTTTGTCAAATTTTTAATTCGTCAATTTGGTCAATTTGGTAAATTTTATAAATTTGGCATATTTGGTTATTTTTTATGTTTTGTATTTCTTCAATTTTATCAACCCTGTTAATTTTGTAAATTTTGAAAATTTTGTCAATTTGGTAATTTTTGTTGATATGTAAAATTTTTAAATTTTGTAACTTGTATTTATTTTGTCAATTTTGACAGCTTTGTCAATTTTATCAATTTGGTCAATTTTGTCAATTTGGTATATTTGAATTATTTTATAAATTTTGAGAATTTTGTCAATTTTGCCAATTTTGTCAACTTGGTGATTTTTTTCATTTTTGAGAATTTTAAATTCTATCAATTTTGTCAATTGGGTCCTAAAATGAAGCTTAGATAGCTGATATTTAAAATGGATTTTTAAATCAATTTTGAAAAATTAACCTCGCGGTCCTTCTTGACAGAAAAGCTCCTACTTGACAGCTCGTTCCAAGGGGACCATAGTTGATCCATTGGAAAAATGTTGTCTTGTCAAAAAAAAATTTTGCATTTAAATGAAAAGAAGTGATCAGAAATGGGTTTTTATCGTGTTTTTTACCGTTGTACATAAAAATTGACATAGGGCTTTAGTACCCAATTGTAAATTCTATCAATTTTGTCAATTTGGTACAGTCATCCCACATATTCGGAACGGTTTCCAGATCGGCCAATGTTCAAAAAATCATAGCAAATCGATAATTGAACTTAATGATTCGCTTTTACCTTCATTTGAAAGCTTTTCTTGCGATCTTTCGAATGCTGTATCGAACATCTGCAAATATGAAGTTTTTGAAGAATTACTTTGACCCTTGAAATCCACAAATGCGGAACACTTTTTTCTTACGAATGTAAACAAACTTTGGATCTCTCCAGGAGTACATATTTATTACCAAATAATGACTTCACACACTGAAACCAATGAAACTCAAGCTTAGTGATGTTTTATACATGGTTTGATAACTTTTTTGTGAAAATATCAGTTAAACTCAGGTGTTCCACAATTGTGGGAGGCACAATAACATCCCACAATTATGAAACAGGCCATTTGGAGGCAGTGTTTTGCTGCTCTGGACAAAATAGTCTTGGAATGAAGTTTTTTGTTCAAAAAGTTCAACTTTTACTAGTGAAATAGCAAGATAATGTCCTAATGAAGGTTCTAAAAATAGTAAGGTCGACAGAAAAGCTACTTTAGGTATGCTATTGACAAATTATCATAAAAGTGTTCCCAATTTGTGGGTGTTCCGAATATGTGGGATGACTGTATATTCGATAAATTTCGTAAATTTTGAAGATTTTGTCAATTTTGAGAATTTTATCAATTTTGTCTTTTTTGTCAGTTTGGTAATTTTTTTGAATTTTAAAAAAAAATGTCAACATTGAGAATTTTTACAGCTTTGTCAATTTCAATAATTTGGTCCATTTTGTCATTTCTGTCAATTTTTAAATTTCATCAATTTAGTCCATTTGGTAAATTTTGTCAATTTGGTTAATTTAGCATTTTTTGCAATTTAATCAATTTTGTTGATTTTGTATTTGTATGAAATTTTGAGAATTTTGTCAATTTTGACAGCTTTGTCAATTTTAATAATTTGTTCAATTTTGTTATTTTCGTATTTTTTTATATTTCGTCAATGTGGTTAATTTGGTAAATTTTGTCAATTCGGTTAATTTTGTTTTTTTTTCGATTCCATTTATTTTTGAAAATTTTGTATTTTTATGAAATTTTTAGATCTTTGTCAATTTTGACAGCTTTGTCAGTTTGGTAAATTTGATAAATTTTGTCAGTTAGATATCTTTTGTTAATTTCGTCAATATTGTCAATTTTATCAATTTTGTAAATTTTATCAATTTTATTAATCTTGTCAATTTTGTAAAATTTGTATTTTTTTTTATAAAATTAAGTTTTTGTTTTGTTTTCTGACAACTTTGTCAATTTTATAAATTTTGTAAATTTTGTGAATTTTGAAAATTTTGTAAATTTTGTTAATTTCGTCAATTTTGCATTATTTTTTAAAATGTTGTCATCTTTTTCAATCTTGTCTATTTTGTATTTTTTTTTATTTAAGTAATTTGATTGATTGATTGAAGGACAAAAACTTAAAGCAAACCTTTTTCTACCTCAATTCCAGGAGCTACAGTCAACCACCCCCTCCGACCGGAAGCACACTGGGCCGATTCAGCAAGAGTACCAATCGGCTAACCTCCAACGGACACGACCGCAACGGATCGTCCTCGTACGTGCAGCAGCAACAGCAGCACTACCAAACCAGCTCCCAAACCCTGCCCCGAAAGCTGTACGAGCAAAAGGCCAAAAGCAAACCGCTCCACTCGTCCACGATCAACGTTTCGATCGTCAACAACGTATCCCCTTCGCCGCAACCGCCGCTGACCAACACGGGCCCGGTGAAACCCGCCCGCACCTACAAGGCCCTCAACCGCAGCAAGTCGTTCAACGTGCACGGCCTCAACGGAACCAACGACCCTAGTCCCATCTACCTGGAGAAGCTCAACCGCAACAACTACAACTCGTTCTACCGGTCCAACTCCCACCTGGACGACCTGCAGCGGACGCCGTCCCGCCACCAGAACGAGTCCATGCAGCTCAAGAGTCCCTCGATCGTGAACCTGATCAGCCGAAGTACGCGCGACCTCACCCAAAGCCCGCTGTACGAGGACGAGCGCGTCCACGAGTACTCCACCAACAAGAAAACGGTCTTCCTCAAGAACCTGCAGAACCGCGCCCCCGAACTGTACCGAACGCTGCACGGCGAACACGCTCCCAGTCCGTCCCGCGAGTACCTCAACACCTACATCAACCGCGAGCAGGAATCGTCCCTCGGTTCCCGCTCACCCCTCACCATCAACAAGGACACCGCCAGCATCGTGCGCCGCGGCAGCTCCAGCACCGAAGACTACTCCGAGTCGTACAAAATCACCCAGAAGAACGAGGATCCGGCCCGGCCCGGCATGACCAACACGGTGCGCAACTTTAGCAAAAAGACCGTCCCCACCAAGGACGGCCGTGGCCTGCAGACGATCGAAACGAGCGAGGTGCGCACCACGTCCAGCAGTCGCTACCGCAGCGATCCGGCCGCCTCGGGGCTCAAGTACCAGGAGTTTCGCAACGGCGGCGGCGCCGGATCCACCGGAGGAGTCGTGATCGAACTGAGAGGGAACTCGTAGAGTGTGTGCGGGTCGATGATTTTAATTTGGTAACCCCACTTTTTTTTCTGTGTGTTTGTGTTTTCTTCAAACTGTTTTTAAACAAAAAAATCTCTTTTTAAACCTCCTAATCGAAGTGAAGCAAAAATGTCAAGAATTTCTAGTTGTGCCAGAACCGTTGAGTGGACACACCCACACACATCTCTTGATTTGGTTTTAATTCGTTTCGTGTATCGTGTACTCTAGGAAACTAATCGAAGATTTTTTCTAATAATCACAAAAAAAGTGTATTAAATACCTATTTGCTCCACGAAAACTGAAAATAAACGTGAAATAAAGTAACAAAAGTGGGTGTGTTTGAATATAACGAGAAAGAAAAAGCCTAAATAAGAATTTTGATGAATCTCCTCTCAATTACGGACTTCACGGACAAGCTATGCAGAGCAATTTTCAAGAAAATTGTTTAGTTTCTGTGTGCTCCGTGATTCCCTAACCAGTAAATTAATGTTAGAGAACTCTTACATTAGTCTCCCACAGTCTCGTCTTGATTGCTAGAACTATTGTTGATGCTTTCAACCAATGGTAGGGGGAGAGGGGGTAATATGCACCCCCGGGGCAAAATGCACCCCCTGCTTTTCTCGGTATTTGGAAGAATTTTCCGGGGAAAAAATCATAGAAATTGGAAGCTTAATACTGCTAAACTACACAGAAAAAAATATTTCTGTAAATTTACATTATTTATCATGTAACAAAAGGTATCATGATAAATGATGTATATTTACATTACGTTCATCGGAAATTTACATTAGATTCATTGGAAATTTACATTAGTTTTGAAAATTTACATTAGTTTTGGAATTTACATTAGTTTGAAATTTACATTAGTTCAAATCAACTAATTCTGATTGGCCAATGGGAATGAGAAGCTCGACTTGGATTGCAGTAGGAAAAGGGTGTGGCCTATGTTTATTTTAAAATGAGTGAAGCGGGCAGCAAAAAGAAATTCGGGTTTTAAAAAGTTGTTTCACAGGTAGGGAACGCTTTCTCGTCGACGGCCAAGTGGAATAACGCTGGACTGGAATCGAACGGACGACGGGTAGAATGTTCGGTGTTGCTGCTGCTACCCGCTGCCGACTGAGCCATCTTCGCATTTTATAAACGAGCGGCTAAAGCATCAACTTATTCAGGGCGAGGCTCAGGCAGTGGGCCAGCGAAGTATGAGAGCGATAGAAAGAGAACCAAATATTACTATTTTTAGTTCGGGTAGTTTTGAAGTCAACGTTTGGCAGAAATACATTGGATATATGATTTACATTAAATAAGAATTTACAGGAAGCCGAACACGGGTAGAAATTCATCAGATTTGAGTTTCCATGCTCAACGTTTCCATTAGATTCATGATTTACATTAGATTTAGATTTACATTGGAGTAATTTCCATGACTTTTTACTCTTTACATCATATTTCAACATTACATTGAGTGAGTTTACATAAGAAACAGTAATTACGTGCTGTGTAAATTTACATATTTTTTTCTGTGTATGCTGGAAAAATTTGAGCGTCGTAGTGTAAAAACAGCTTAAGTTATTTGCAAAACTTTAAAATGTTGTGTTTTCATCTAATTTTCATTGAAGTTTCTTTATGATTTTTGGACAATATAAAAAACATTTATTGTTATTGTAAATGTTGAGGTGTATAGTTTTTGCCATAAGCTTCACTATTCTGTAGATATATGAGTCCAAAAACATCAAAAACGCATTTTTAATTAAATTTTCTGCAAAAGCGTGGTCGGGGCAAAATGCACCGCTGTGAAGCTCCTTTGTAAAAACAGCGGTGTCATCTAGTGGTGACTAGTGAAAACTGCTTTTACCCGGTGCATTTTGCCCCATGTTGTGGTGCATTTTGCCCCGTTGTTGTAGTGCATTTTGCCCCAATGTTGCGGTGCGTATTGCCCCGCATGGTTGTTTGAAATGAATCAGAAATGTTTTTAAAAATTTGATATTTTCGAACAATTTTGAGGTTTTTTAAGACTTTTTTCACATGGATGACGAAGAATAATAGTTGTTTTAGAACATCGAACAAAATTCTTCCACAGTAATGCTGTAATGGTTGAGAAATCACAGTTTTCCCTTAGGGGGTGCTTATTACCCCCTCTCCCCCTATATGTTACTGACGCCACGGACGAACTGACGCATATTTTGTCTTTCGTCGTATCGCCTTCCCGCAAATGCCGGTTTGCTATAGCGGTTTGTCCCCTCTGCAATTTCGATTTTCTTCAAATATCTGCACTCGCTGCAACTAGATGATACTTCTTTGAGGTTTTTTGCTTCCTTTTGTGTCGGACTGAAAACCGCCCGGACTGAAAAACATACACAATCGGGGGGAAAACAAAGACGGAAACGGCAACGAAAATCCTGCGTGTTGACCGCGACGCACACCGTTCAAATTATTTTCATTTTTTTTTATATATTTTATACAGTTTTCGGATTGATTTTACTCAATAAGGCTAGTACAAATTTTATTTAAAGTTTTTGAGTAAAGTTATGATTCTGTATCATTTCTTCATATTGATTGATTATTCGAAAAAGATTCCAACAATGATTTATTTTTGTGGTTCATTATGTTATTTCAATTTTGTTTCCAAATTATTATAGATAAATCTAGATTTTCAGTCATCGGAAACTTTTTTTGCCTTTCTAACAAAAGAAAGGTTTTTTTTTCATAAATACAAAAGAAAGGTTTAAAGTGTGCTTTTGGAAAAACGCGTTTTTTCAGAAATCTAAAAAAATCGTGCCCGGCGAGGAATCGTCTCAGAAAAAAATCCAATTACTAAATTGAAGGTTTTGATGCGCTCTTTCGATTGAATTTTGGCCCGAAACCCGGAACTCAAAGCCTGATTTTTGGGAGCACTTTTTCTGAAATACTTGAGCGATGCCTGTATCCGCTCTTAAAAATTTGTGTCTTCCATCATTGGTAAACCGCTCGTAAAACCCACAATTTTTATATTCCAGATTTGTAGCCGTAGGGTCGAAGACGAACATTTTATTTTTCGATTCACAATTTTCGACCAGTAAATGTGATCAAAGCCATTTTTAGAGGTATTTTTTGGACTATTTTACAGATAACACTATCAAATTAAATGAATTCAGTTTCGAACAAAAAGCCATTCGAAAACATTCGCCATAAACTGCTTGGACCCAAAATTTGAAGCTCTTCCAAAATTTATTTCCAGAGATATAGCCATATTAGTGTTTTACGTCTTATTTTAACCCTATTTTTTCCTATTATAGTTTTATACAGAATCATATACTGAACATCAAATTCGAAGTCCCGGCTCGTTTTCGCTCGTAAGATCGACAAGTCGTCAAGTCGAAGTATGAACGCAAGCTCATTTACGCTTGCGCTTTTTTCGCTGCGCGTGTTTCTTTCTGGCTTCTCATAATAGATCGACAAGTGCAATATCGATACATATTTTTTTAAGTTAATCATAGACTAACATTAAAGACTGAGTACCTACCCTTTATTTTTTGTAATAATGTCAATCCAATATGTTTTTCTTAATTAAATTTAAATATCTTGCGACCCATAATGTACCTCTGAAATTTAAAAAATGGCATTCGAGGATTAGCCTAAAAATACTCGAAGCTTTAGGTCAAATTCTCACTGGGTGGTATCATTATGTTTTTGATAAATTATATTTGTCGGAGTTTCATCATTTTATAAGAATGGCTCTATTTCACCTCTGGTGATATTAAATCGGGGTTTTATTTTAAAATATCGAATAAAATTCAAGCGTTGTAAATTCTGAATGAAAAAAAAGAAAAAAAAACTGTTTACGTTTTGTAAACTTGAAAAAAATATTGCAATTTCAAAAAAATAAATCAAGGAAATTTCGATTTTAGTTATTGCAAATATGTTTAAATAATTTGCCTCTTCAAACATTTTAAATAAAAAGTGGTAAAAAATAAAATCTTAACAAACTGATATTTTCATTTAGCAAAAATAAATACAGTTAAATACTGACAACGAGACAAATGAACATTGATTCAGAAATTCAATATCAAAATTTACAAAATTAAAACGTGAACTTGGTAAAAACATATTTAAAACAATTTCTTGGATATTTATCTAAATTCTTTGATAGAATAATAACAGTAATCATGATTTAACCGTTGTTTGATTTAAAATAAAATTTTAAATTAAGTTTTTGCCATTTCGAGTTGAAACGATTACCAATTTTAAAAATAAACATTGAAATTATAAGTATTGTTATGCATCTAGTTATTTTCAAATAAAAAAAAAACATAGTATAGAACAAAAAAGAAACATAAACAATTAGTTGTGTTTCTGCTCAGAATTAAAATTGAAGTTTTTTTTTAATTTGTTGTTGTTTCTGTAATTTTCGAAAATTGTCACCAGTTTGATTTTTGTTTGGAATCATTTTTTTAAGATAAGAAATGGCTCTTATTTCAGTTTCTGGAAAAGTCGGGAATTTGAAAATGGGGTTTGAGGGGTCACTCTGTAGCTGTGATTGAATCTTACGAATAGAAATGCTTAAATAGGAGTTTTTTTTTAATTAAATCTCCTCTCAATTACGGACTTCAAGGACAAGTTCTACAAAGCATATTGTGACTTTAGTTTCATGAATCACTAACATGGTGTCGATTTCTGGAAAAGTCAGGGAAAACCTGGAATTGTCAGGGAATTTTATTTGACCTGGAAAAGTCAGGGAAAGTCAGGGAATTTTAAGCTGGGTCAGGGAATTTCGATGATCTTAAAAATATTACTACAAAATTTCATTTCTTTTTGAAAATTCGCTCTTGATGATGTATTTGAATGTATTCCCGGCCAAACTTTGCCACATTGTGTGTAGGCCAGATCCTTGCGCATCTTTTGGTATATGTAACACCGAAGTTTGGAGCATCCTGGAGTTCGGTACAGACCTTCAAAGTTTGGCAATTTTTCGAAAAATCGTCCCCGGCTAAAAAGATATGCGTCGCACCTCGCGACGCCCGAGACGCCATTTGATTTTGCTGGGACCAATTTTTCAAAAAAATGCTAAACTTTGAAGGTCTGTACCGAGCTCCAGGATGCTCCAAACTTCAATATTATATATACCAAAAGATGCGCAAGGATCTGGCCTACACGCCAGTGATGTTGAAAATAAACACTTTAGTGGTCAAAATGTCTCAAAAAGTGACATATTTGAAAAAATCATGTTTTATGGGTTAAATCCCATTTAAAATTGAAGGGCGGAGCGCCAGCTCCTGTTACGTCCAATCAAGCTCATATTTGGGATTTGGGCTCAGTATGCCCACCGGAACAAACGCCTGAATGCCCGCCAAAAAGTCATTTTTGTTAAACTCTAATAAAGATTCTAAATTTTGAAAATTCTGAATTTCTGATATTTTGGAATTGTTCATTTCTTATTTTTTCAAATTCTTAAATTCTTAAATTCTAAAATTCTAAAATTCTAAAATTCTAAAATTCTAAAATTCTAAAATTCTAAAATTCTAAAATTCTAAAATTCTAAAATTCTAAAATTCTAAAATTCTAAAATTCTAAAATTCTTAAATTCTTAAATTCTTAAATTCTAAAATTCTAAAATTCTAAAATTCTAAAATTCTAAAATTCTAAAATTCTAAAATTCTAAAATTCTAAAATTCTAAAATTCTAAAATTCTTAAATTCTTAAATTCTTAAATTCTTAAATTCTTAAATTCTTAAATTCTTAAATTTAAATTCTTAAATTCTTAAATTCTTAAATTTAAATTCTTAAATTCTTAAATTCTTAAATTTAAATTCTTAAATTCTTAAATTCTTAAATTCTTAAATTCTTAAATTCTTAAATTCTTAAATTCTTAAATTCTTAAATTCTTAAATTCTTAAATTCTTAAATTCTTAAATTCTTAAATTCTTAAATTCTTAAATTCTTAAATTCTTAAATTCTTAAATTCTTAAATTCTTAAATTCTTAAATTTAAATTCTTAAATTCTTAAATTCTTAAATTCTTAAATTCTTAAATTCTTAAATTCTTAAATTCTTAAATTCTTAAATTCTTAAATTCTTAAATTCTTAAATTCTTAAATTCTTAAATTTTAAATTCTTAAATTCTTAAATTCTTAAATTCTTAAATTCTTAAATTCTTAAATTCTTAAATTCTTAAATTCTTAAATTCTTAAATTTAAATTCTTAAATTCTTAAATTCTTAAATTCTTAAATTCTTAAATTCTTAAATTTAAATTCTTAAATTCTTAAATTCTTAAATTCTTAAATTCTTAAATTCTTAAATTCTTAAATTCTTAAATTCTTAAATTCTTAAATTTAAATTCTTAAATTCTTAAATTCTTAAATTCTTAAATTCTTAAATTCTTAAATTCTTAAATTCTTAAATTCTTAAATTTTAAATTCTTAAATTCTTAAATTCTTAAATTCTTAAATTCTTAAATTCTTAAATTCTTAAATTCTTAAATTCTTAAATTCTTAAATTCTTAAATTCTTAAATTCTTAAATTCTTAAATTCTTAAATTCTTAAATTCTTAAATTCTTAAATTCTTAAATTCTTAAATTCTTAAATTCTTAAATTCTTAAATTCTTAAATTCTTAAATTCTTAAATTCTTAAATTCTTAAATTTTAAATTTTAAATTTTTAAATTTTAAATTCTTAAATTCTTAAATTCTTAAATTCTTAAATTCTTAAATTCTTAAATTCTTAAATTCTTAAATTCTTAAATTCTTAAATTCTTAAATTCTTAAATTCTTAAATTCTTAAATTCTTAAATTCTTAAATTCTTAAATTCTTAAATTCTTAAATTCTTAAATTTAAATTCTTAAATTCTTAAATTCTTAAATTCTTGAATTCTTAAATTTAAATTCTTAAATTCTTAAATTCTTAAATTCTTAAATTCTTAAATTCTTAAATTCTTAAATTCTTAAATTCTTAAATTCTTAAATTCTTAAATTCTTAAATTCTTAAATTCTTAAATTCTTAAATTCTTAAATTCTTAAATTTTAAATTCTTAAATTCTTAAATTCTTAAATTCTTAAATTCTTAAATTCTTAAATTCTTAAATTCTTAAATTCTTAAATTCTTAAATTCTTAAATTCTTAAATTCTTAAATTCTTAAATTCTTAAATTCTTAAATTCTTAAATTCTTAAATTCTTAAATTCTTAAATTCTTAAATTCTTAAATTCTTAAATTCTTAAATTCTTAAATTCTTAAATTCTTAAATTCTTAAATTCTTAAATTCTTAAATTCTTTAATTCTTTAATTCTTTAATTCTTAAATTCTTAAATTCTTAAATTCTCAAATTCTTAAATTCTTAAATTCTTAAATTATTAAATTTTAAATTCTTAAATTCTTAAATTCTTAAATTTTTAAATTCTTAAATTCTTAAATTCCTAGGTTCTTGAATGCTGCCATTCTTGTTACCATCTTAGAAAACTTGATAAAATTTGAAGTATTTTTGGAGTTATTTTTTCGGTTAAAATTTTATTATTTTTCTTTATTTAGATTTGATTCAGTTTTTAGATCTTAATTTCTAAATGTTGAAATTTTTTATTTTATTTTTTGCCAAAATGTTTGTTTTGCCTTTCCCTCTAGTTATATTTTGGTATTTTCAGCGTTTCTTGATTCTGCCTTCTGAGATTACAAAATTGAATTTATTATGAAACTCTTTTGTATGTTTGTCGCAAAATAATTTTTCTTAAAATGACGCGGATTTTGCGCGGATTGGGGTGGCGCGGATTTTTTTTTTCGCTTTCTCCGTAACAACCCTGAATGGAGGAATTTGAGAGTTCAAGAATTTATAAATTATGGTCTCTTCGGAAAGTTGTTTCAACTTAAGATCCTCTTAAGATCCAGCATCTAAGATTTCATAGGGATTGAACAACTACATTTTGCATATTTTTCCTAAACAACATTCAAGGGCTTACAAAAAGGAGTTCCCGTGGTCAGATCGAGCTTAAATTTGTTATCTATTCCAAAACACCCAAATGTCTAAGTTTGATAAACAATGACTTTTTGAAAAGCTCGAGCTTTTATTTGTTTTTATTTTTATAAAATGTATTGATCGTGTGAATGATCGTCTGTAGGCTCTGGTCAAGGCAGAAAACTTTTTTTTTAATTTTATAGCAAAAATATTATTTTGTATAATTATCTAAGAAGATGTTATCTTCAAATAACCAGAAAACCGTTTACTTTAAATACAAACATTGCTGAAAAAGACCTAGATGTTTTTTTAAAACCGTAAACATGAACTTGTTTTTCAGTTTTTTTAAGGTTCTGCAAAATTACATATTTATTTCAAGTTTTTGTCTCCAAAACCATTAGTTTTTTTATAGACACACAATCAAAAAAGCATCGGCCTAATTCGTTTAAAAATTCGGCAAAAGGCAACAATTTTAAAATTAAACATAACTTCTTACTTTAATTAAAATTTTTAATTGATTTTTTTTAACTTTAAATTTCCTTTGGGAAATGAAGTGAAATCAAGTAATCGCAATTTGAAATTTGCAACAATTATAATTATTAATTATTTCTAGAGTTTTTTAAAAAGGTCCTATAAGCTATTGTGTTTTCTATTTTTATAAGACCTATTAAAAAAACTCTAGATTTTTGGTAAAGGGCAACATTTAAAATGACATCACCAAATAATAAAACATAGGAAATTTTTATGGTTGCTCATTTTGGATGTTCGATAAGAAAAAAATAATTGACAAAATAAAAAAAAAAAGTTTTTAAGTTTTTGCAGAATCCATTGTTAGAAAAAAAAATAGTCATTGAAGTTTTTAAATATCATGAATTTCCAATATTCAAAAAGAAAAATGCATGAAACCATAAAAACGCTCCAAACAATATGTTAGTAAAAAATAGAAAATAAAAAAAAATTGGTGGTCTGGAGAGGTCAGGGAAAAGTCAGGGAATTTTATTTTGGGATTTGGATCGACACCATGACTAACTAAAAGCTAAATTCAAACTAGGGACCACTTGCAACCGTCCACAGTCTTGTTTATTTTTGATAGAACTTCATTGATCCTGTCACTTGCAATAATCCACAGCCTCATTAAAACTTAGACAGGATCAAACATCGTATCGCGTTCGCGCAAAGGCCGGTTTGCTTCAGCGGTGCTCTCATCAGGATGATACTTCTGCGTCCTTTTGTGCCTTGTTAGAGTGTTTGCTTTTTTCTCATTTCGTGGATATCCAGCAGAAAGGTGAAAAACGGTAATTGACTTCTCTTTGTAACAAGCATCTGTAACTGACACTGTTGCACACTTTAGGCCGTGTTGAGTTTTCTGCAGTCGTTCCTCGCTGGAAGTAGAAGATGCATCGGCGTCGGTCTTTTTCCCCTGTCGAAACGAACAGTTAACAGGGTTTAACAGCTTCGTATGTTCTGTTTGACACTCCTTTCCCTTAAGTTTGATGACATCGGTAGGAATTCATTGAGGGCGTTGACGCACTTGTAAGCGGTTACTGTGAGAGTTATTGAAAGATGAATCCATATGAATTCTGAACTGCGCTGTAATTGTCGTGTTTCGGTACGTCCTAGTCGGCATCTGTAAAGGAAGGGTTTGAATAGTCAAAATAAATAGTATGAATCATCACAATGTTGGACAAGAGGTAAGACAACTCTTCCAATAGGGACTTTCTCAAATCAACAATAGGAAACACCTTCACAACTCCACATGTAGGCTTTAAGGTATGGAAATGAATTTATCCGTACAGCATGCGTTTTGCTCTTATCATTTTGTTTTTCTCTCAAGTCTAAATAATTAAAAAAGTAGCCTTACAACTATGCATGATTCAATTTATCTGCTTTGTTTTTTTGTTTTGTTTTCTTCTGAAAAGTGGAAAGATTATAATATTTAATGTTGGTTGTATTTTCTTATGTTTAGGACAAACGCTTCGCTATCTCTGCTCAGCAATCTGCCTGTCACTATCTCGTAGTTAAAGTTTCCCTCTCTTGTTCTGTCTGTCTTTCCCCTTTTCCTCTTCACTACCCCAATCAGTAATTAATAGTCTGTCCGATTTTAGTGAGTTAGATTTTGTTACTGCTGCTGCTGCTGCGCTGCTGGTTGCGGCTATCAAAACTGCGAGTGTCTCCAATCTCTCTGCTAATTGTAGTAGTTGTTGTTGGTTGGTTGGTTGTCAATCTATTCCGTGGCTGCCATGGCTCTGGCCTGTGCTCGGACGCGCTTCTCGTACTCGAGACGGTTTTGACTAGAAAGAGAGCTCATGAAGGCAACTTTAACTCAAACAGACTCTCCACAAGACTTACCAGTAGATAGTGTAAGCCTCCGCCTGGGCCGGGTCCTTGATGTTGGGCTCGTTCAGCAGGTCCTGGATGCCGAGCAGGATCTGCTTGATGGTGATGGCCGGGCGCCAGTCCTTCTCCTCGTCCAGCAGCGACAGACAGACCGTCCCGGACGGATACACGTTCGGGTGGAACAGCGGCGGCTCGAACTTGCACTTGGGCGGGCTGGTCGGGTAGTCGTCCTTGAAGATCATCCGGAGCTTGTACAGGCCACCCTCCCACGGAGTCTGGAGAACGAGACGGTTGAGATTAGTAGCGGATCCAGGGCGCAAGCTTGACGGTAGGTACTTACTCCCTTCTTTCCAGGAATGGCGCATTCCCACGTCATAAGGTTCAAAGTTCCGTCGGCGTTCTTGACTGGACGAGCAACAAATCCCTGAAAATTGACAGAAAGAAAAATAAATATCATAAAACCAAGAATTTCCATGCATTGCTATCGAATGAGATTGCCAGGGGCAAAAAAAAAGTTAACGGTTTCAACATTTGAATGAAAAAGTGTTGTAGAATGCATCTTGCACTTCTCCAATTTACTTTTTTTTTACATCTCCAATTGTTTTGCAATCTTGAGTTTCCAAAATTTCGAAGTACTGACGAAAATTTTGTTTTTGTGAGAAAAAAAAGCTTTTGCGGTGCTGAACATTGTAATTTCACAAATGTTCAAAATATTTTTTTAAACGAGCCCAAACAAACTAAATTTGATTATCAATGCAGAAAAAGGCACATTAGATTGTTTTGAGTTGATAAAACTTCTATTTCTATTGGAATTTTATGACTATCATTGATGTATATTTCGGTGCGTTCCTCGTCTCTTGAAATTTCTCTTCTCTTTCGCAGCCGAGTGATGGTCGGCTTGCTATCGCGAATATCGAAAGCCCATCACATCGACGAGAAATACCCTCTCGCTGGCTCCGATGGAACTATCGTTCCAACCGGAGAGGCACGCACAAGAAATTGCTGTATACATACACTGGAGCTCACGCACACAAATGAACTCATTTCTACAAGGCTTACGGGCGAGAGAATTTCACGATTGCTCTTTCTCTTGCTTTTTGAGCGAGGGGACTGGCTGTGTGAGAGATTTTTTTCCGTCTTACGCATCGGTTTGTTCGTTGCTCGCTATTTCATCGGCGTCGTTTTCGCTTCGCTCTCTTGATGCAGTTTTGGGAGAACGCCAAAAATTTGATGATTTAAGCGAGGGACGATGTCTAAAAGCCCTCGCCATCGGCGAGGAAACGAGTAAATACCATCCCTGGCGTTGAGCTTTTGAGGTATTTGAAGTCAACACATCTTAAGATAAGAAGAAGACTCATAATTTCGAAACTTTCATTCGGTTGCTATTTTTTATTCACAATATTCCACCCACTTCTGACGCAAATTTTCGTCACTTGGAAAACCAAAAAGGCTCCTTTAGTCTACGAGTAGGAAACGCGCGATAGATCTAAAATAATTCAAAACAGGTCACTTCAGGCGCAAAAAGCTGTAGTGCAGTTGTATTAGTGAGGAGCAGTGGGAAGCATTCGAAGATCACGTTACGCATTCTGTCTATTCAGCACCCAGGCCAAATGTGCAGGTTTTTTTCTTCTATTTTTTTTAATTTTTACATGATTTTTACAACATTACAAAAAAGTGTGACATGACATGACAGCCACACTTTTTTTGAGATTGCCGAAAAAAGTGTCCACGTAGTTAATGGATGGTCCCTCAGAGGCTAACGGACTCCATAAATTTCAGACAGTCCCATCCCCCTCGTGGACGATTGTTCATAATACTCATACATTTTTTTCTATGGAGCGTGGCCATTGTCAAGCCCTACCCCCTCCTCACTTGGCGTATGGACGGCCCCTTATCCGCAAGCTCAAAACAAAATTAAATTCAAAGAAGTTCCAATATTTAAAAAATTCAAAAAAAATCCAACGATTTCAAAAACTTTAAATTCCTCAAATTTCAATAAAATAAAAAAAAAAACAAAAATATTTTATTGATCACAAAATTTAAATTTCAAAAAAAATATATTTTTTAACTAAAAAATCTTAAAATTTTCTAAATAATTAAAACTCTGAAATATTTTTTTGATTTTTTAAAAAAAATTCTAGAATTTTTTTTAAATGAACGATTTTAAATAATCATGGTGTCGATCCAAATCCCAAAATAAAATTCCCTGACTTTTCCCTGACCTCTCCAGACCACCATTTTTTTTTATTTTCAATTTTTTACTAACATAATGTTTGGAGCGTTTTTATGGTTTCATGCATTTTCCTTTTTGAATATTGGAAATTTTAGATATTGAAAAAATTCTATGCCTTTTTTTATTTTTTTCTAATCGAAAATCCAAAATGAGCAACCATAAACTTGTACTATGTTTTTTTTTATCTGGTGATGCCATTTTAAATGTTGCCCTTCACCAAAAATTCTAGAGTGCTTTTTTTTTTTTTTTTTTGAATGGGTCCTATAAACATAAGAAACACACTAGCTTACAGGACCTTTAAAAAACTCTAAAAATAGTTAATAATCACAACTGTTGCAAATTTCAAATTGCGATTTGTTAGTTTCATTTCATTTCCAAACAAAAAATTAAAGTTAAATGTTTAAAAAAAAAAACAATTGAAAATTTTAATTAAGTAAGAAGTCATGTTTAATTTTAAAATTGTTGCCTTTTGCGGAATTTTCAAACGAATTAGGCCGATGCCATTTTTGATTGCGTCTTTATAAAAAAAAACTAAAGGTTTTGGGACAAAAACTTGAAAAAAATATGTAATTTTGTAGAATCTTAAGAAAGATTAAAACAAAACTGAAAAACTAAGAAAAATATACAATTAAATATAAATTATTCAAGTACATGTTTACGGTTTTAAAAAAGATCTAGGTATTTTTCAACAATGATTGTATTTAAAGTAAACGGTTTTCTGGATATTTGAAGAAAACATCTTGTTATAAAATTTTACAAAGAAAAAATATTTTTGCTATAAAATTTAAAAAAATGGTTTCTAGGTACCTTGACCAGAGCCTACAGACGATCATTCACATTTGTTTTCATTTTATAAAAATAAAAACAAAATACAACCTGCTCGAGCATTTTAAATAGTCATTATTTATCAAACTTAGATATTTGGGTGAATCTTGAAACGCTGAAAATGTATTGTTTCTATGATTAGGTAAACTAGAGGAAAAAGCCAAAACAAACATTTTCATTTTCAACATTTAGAAATTTAGATCTAAAAACTAAATGAAATCTTTAAAAAAAAATAAAACTTGTAATAAATTCGCGAGCTTGATGTTTTAAATTTAAGATACAGTTCATAATCGATGATCTTACCAAAGCGTCACTTAGAAAAATCGAAGAGAATTTTGCTACATCTTCTTCTCAAAATTTTTCTAACCGAAAAAAAAACTCCAAAATAACTTCAAATTTTATCAGGTTTTCTGTAATCTCAGATGGTAACAAAAATGGCAGCATTCAAGAACCTAGGAATTTAAGAATTTAAGAATTTAAGAATTTAAAAATATTTTTTTTGTTCTCTTGATTGTTTTTATTTGATTTTTTATTTCTGAATATTGATATCTTTGATTTTTGTTTTTAGATTTTTTTAATTTTGATTTATTCAATTCAATTCAATTCGGTTTTATTGGTGAATAATCAAGATACAATGAGTTATTTTGAAGTGCATAACAGAGTTTTGGAGTTCCTTACAGCTGTGTGTTGCATCATAATCCATTTAGGAACAATTATTTCTTTAACTAAGGCACTAGCAAGAGTAAGAAAAAACTATAAAAAAAACTTACAGAAATTGCAAAGGAAAGGGGATAGAGAAAGAGAAAGCTTATATCTAGATCACAGGTCATTTATCCTTTGTAGATATGTTTGATCATCAGTTCCCCAAGGGCCAGGAATTGTTCTGCCTTGTTGCGGCAGCTCCGAAACCGCGTCATCATCTCCCCCGCGAGAGCAAAGAACTCCGGCAGGGTGAAGAGATCTTCCCCGGTGACTTCTTGCTGGGCCGTACTGCCGCTACCGGCAGCGACCACGCTGGCGAACGAACGCCCCCAACCAGGAGGGAACGCTGAGTTTTCCGCAGGAACCGTACGCTGTCCAGCTGCAGGAACGGCTGCGTTCGTACTTCGCTGAGGAGGGTGGGACGCTTTCTCCTTCCTCTTTTCCTGCTCCTCGAGGTAGGCCTTGCGCGCGACGCATCCACGGTAATTGCCGGTATGGTTGCCGTCACAGTTCGCGCACTTCACGCGCGGCTTGGTTTGTTCTGCCTTGTCCCCCAAGTCCGCCTTTCGTGGCAGTGCGCACGCCTCCGAGAGGTGTGACTCTCCGCACTTCACGCAGCGGGGCCGGAGGTTGCAGTTCCGCGAGCCGTGGCCGAATTTCTGGCAACGGTGGCATTGCGCTACGTCCGTCGGGTTCTTGGTGTAAAACCGCCAGTTTACCCAAAAACCGTCCAACGTTTTAGTCCGCCGCAGGTCTTGGATCTTGACGGTGCCGCGGTCGAAGTACAACAGGTACAGTGTGTGTGTACCTGTCACCGTTGTCTTGCGCGAGAGCACTTTAATCTCCCGCGGTTTTATTCCGGCGTCCGAAAGGTGACCCTTCAGGTCGGAGATCGGACGGTCTTGATAACCCTGCAAGACGACCTTAACAGGGGGCTTCTCGGGGTTGAATGTGTAGAAGTTGAAGTTGCTACGCTTCAATTCTTCAAACACCAGGTCGAAATTCTTTTGGTCAGTGTGATCACTTGCACTGCCGACTTACCGATTTTCAGACAATATCCGAGGCCTTCCAGCAACTCGTCAACATCGTCCGCTAACGTGTCCAAAACAAAAATTGGAGGTGGTCTACGTTCCGTTGGAGAATTGTTCTTTTTTGACGTCGGCACTTTTTTCCGTGCACGACCATCATCGTCGTCGTCGTCGTCGGTAGTGCTGCTACCGTCAGAGTTGTTATTTTCTTCGTCGTCGCTCAGCATCAGGTACTCGTTCCTGATGGGGATGTTGGCGGATGTTGATGTGCCACTGGTCGTGGCACCGGAAGTACCGGAACGGGTTCGCACTGGTGATCTCGGAACGTATCCGGGATGTAGTAACTTTTTGTCGATGCCTTCAGCGCTGACGCTCCCCTGCGCGATGGCGGCCGACACGGCGTTGGTTTGTTTACCTTTTTGCACACGGCCGGTAGACGAACTTCGCGGGTTTTTCGAGGCCGCACTCGAACTGCCACGGCCACGGCCGGCCTTTGGCATGCTGGAGAAGCAAACTCGCGGGTAACCACAATCAATTACGGCGAAAAAACTCGAAAAAACGATGGAGCACTGAGCACTAGCTGCATGCTCTCGTGCGTACCTAATTTTGATTTAAAAATTTCCGATCTTTTAATTTCTTTTTTATTATGAATTAATTTTTTTTTTTGGGTTTTTTAATACTATTTTTCCTAATTTTATTTCCTAATTTCTGAATAATCCAGTTTTGAATGTTGGAGCTGTAATTTTTGAATGTTTTGATTTTTTTTTCTTCAAGAATGTTCAAAGTTAAAAAAAATATTTTTACTGGTTGAATCCCATCTAAAATTCAAAGGCGGAGAAGCTTCTGTTACGTCCAATCAAGCTCATATTTGGGTCATTCCATCTGAAGCGGAACAGCATTTGAAAATTACCCTCTCCGATCCTGCTCAAATTTGGCAGGGCTGTTGATACTATCAAAACATGCAAGAATTCCGAATTTCATCCAAATCGGACCACCCCCTCAATTTTTGTACCTCCCCAAAAAATCGACTTTTTGGCGATTTTTGACCAAACCTCCTAGTTCCAAACGGCGATAGCTCAGGAACCACAAATCTTAGAGGGTCGGTCTTAGACTCAATTTTGAAGGAAATTGGACGTAGAATCCATTTCCTTGATTGAAATGTTGATTAATTTATTTTTTCTACCTGTATTGCGCAATTGAAAACTTTAAACGGCCGTATCTCAAAACACCCCAACTTATTTTTTTGATTTGACCTCACCATCGTGTTACCCGGCCAATTTTACATAAGAATCACTTATCGACAGAAATGAATATGTTTCGTTCCAGAATTATCGAATTTTAAAGTTTAGTGTTTTCGAGATTATCTACATCAGCTTCATTTGCCGCATCTGCTAGAAGCACACAAGCGGGCTGATCAATAACTGCTACCTGGACCGAGCCACGTAGCCCAGTGGTAACGCTTCCGCCTCGTAAGCGGTAGATCGGGGTTCAAATCCCGGCTCGGACCAACACAACTGGTGATCTTTTCCCTTCTGGAATCGATTGCTTAGTAAAGGGAAGGTAGTGTATCGTCACAAACTGGACCTTATCACGACACCTTAGGGAGGCGACCTATGGAAAGTTAACATTAACCTTAACATGTTAACATTAAGTTGAGAATGAAACTGCCACTGAATCCGCTTTGTAAATGCCGGCCCCGATACTCTTCAAGGGTGTTCCCCTCAGGAACTGGGAAAGATTTACTTTTTTTATTGGTCATTTATTGAAATAATATTTCATCATAAATAATCTTTATCAAATTGGGCAAAAAATAACTGTATAACACTGTAGGAAACTGGAGTTTAATCGCGAATGTTTATTTGCTCAAAAAAATTAATTAAGTGAATTTCTGTGCTAACCCACAGGACAGAGCAATAACGACACACAGTAAAGGGCAGAATTGGATTCTGACGAAGCGAGCCGGAAAATGCAATTAATCTTGTTAGTAACACTGAACAATAAGTGCACGATACATTATTGAGTAAAAGATATGAATTAAAATGAATAAAATTTGTTGATACGTTGTACTCTAGTGAAGGACGATCACAAGGAGTAGGAAAAGGATTTCTGGAAATTATAAAACTGAAAAATGTAAGAAAATCACAAAGTTTGATCTGCTGCAATGCGGCTTATAGTTGCGATGATTTCGACACCGTCCGAACAACTGTTTTTTTTTCTTCTTTCATTCTTGGATTCCTGGAACACAATACGGTTGCTGTCCTCACGTATAAGGATTTTTTTTTACAGCTGATTAAAAGCGTTTTCAACTGAAATCGAGAGATAAATAGCTCAATAAGAAGTTAACAAGCAAGTTTCTATCAAAAGTTTTGCAAAATTTGTTGTTTGAATAGTGAAAATGAGCAAATTGGACGAAACTAGGAGCGAGGACTAAATCTGCCAAACATACGAGAATTTCCCTTATTAGCCATTTGAATAAATATTTGCGTAAAATTATAAAAATACAAATTAAATTAATCATCTCCCAGAACACCAGGTAGCAGTTATTGATCAGCCCTCCTGTGATGCGGCGAATGAAGCTGATGTAGGTAATCTCGAAAACACAAAACTTTAAAATTCGATATCTCTGGAACGAAACATATTCATTTCTGTCGATAGGTGATTCTTATGTAAAATTGGCCGGGGAACACGATGGTGAGGTCAAATAAAAAAAATAAGGTGGGGTGTTTTGAGATACGGCCGTTTAAAGTTTTCAATTGCGCAATACAGGTAGAAAAAATAAATTAATCAACATTTTG
Source organism: Culex quinquefasciatus (assembly GCF_015732765.1). Taxonomy (NCBI): domain Eukaryota; kingdom Metazoa; phylum Arthropoda; class Insecta; order Diptera; family Culicidae; genus Culex; species Culex quinquefasciatus. The sequence continues at coordinate 107,976,217 of NC_051861.1, forward strand.
ATCACGGAAATGGATTCTACGTCCAATTTCCTTCAAAGTTGAGTCTAAGACCGACCCTCTAAGATTTGTGGTTCCTGAGCTATCGCCGTTTGGAACTAGGAGGTTTGGTCAAAAATCGCCAAAAAGTCGATTTTTTGGGGAGGTACAAAAATTGAGGGGGTGGTCCGATTTGGATGAAATTCGGAATTCTTGCATGTTTTGTTAGTATCAACAGCCCTGCCAAATTTGAGCAGGATCGGAGAGGGTAATTTTCAAATTTGCATTTTTTCGTGCACAGTTGAGATGGAATGACCCATTTGGGATAGAAGCACAGTAAACCCACTGGAACATGCCCAATAATAATTTTTGTTACATCCAAATGTCGGTATCTTCAAGAATAGTTTGAAATATGATAAAGATTCACAAGATTAAAATTGAATGTATTCAGTATAAAAGAACAATAAATAAGGATAAAAAACATTGCTCAAAACTTCAAAGAAATTAAATATTCAGAGTCAGTATGTTTAAAAATGAGTTGAGTGTAGTACGTAACAACCCTGTTTATTCCATGAATTGTTGCTTTATTTCTTTAATTCTTGAATTTAGTTCTTAAATTTTTAATTCCATTTCACCATCACTATTTTGCTTACATTTTAAATTACATAAAATTAGGGAGCGTTCTTTTATTACGTAACGCGAAAAATCGGACTTTTAGACCCCCTCCCCCCCCCCCCTCGTAACAAAATTTCCATACAAATTTTAAAAATTTTGTATGGAGCGTAACACGGCCTCCGACCCCCTCCCCTACTGCGTTACGTAATAAAAGAACGCTCCCTTAGACTACTTTGGATCATTTCTAAATCATAATTCAGTTTGATTTTGAGAAAAATAAAAATTTAGATAACGAATACTAAAGTGAAATTTTGGAAAATTTTCTAACCTCACATTTTTTTAGAATTTTAGAATAAGAATTTTAAAAATTAGGAAATCAACAATTCCAAAATATCAGAATTTCAAAATTTTTAAAAAATTAGAAGCTTTATGTTTTAGAATTTTAGATTTTTTTTTTTAATTTTCAATTGTTCAAATTTTCTAACTTTTGATTTTTTAAATCTTTCAATTTTTCCAACAAAATGTATGATTTTCTCTATGGTCCCTATATGCTAAGCAAACGACCAATTTTAGAACAAATCTCTGAGGATGGTGGGGCAACTGATTCATATTGCCCCATCCTGTGTGCGCTAGTAATTTGTAATTTTCAGTTGAACGGAAATCTAATTTATTTGATTTTTAAACCTAAACATATTGCAAACAACCTACGCGCTTTTCATCGTGACCCTTTTCTTAAGCATTTTTTATATGGAGTTTTGCGTTCCTTCCGGACTGACAAAAAATTAAACATTATCAATGTTGCAAAGTTTGGCCTGGAAGACATTCAAATACATCATCAAGGGCGAAATAAAATTTTGTAGTAATATTTTTAAGATCATCAAAATTCCCTGATCCAGCTTGAAATTCCCTGACTTTCCCTGACTTTTCCAGGTCAAATAAAATTCCCTGACAATTCCTGGTTTTCCCTGACTTTTCCAGAAATCGACACCATGAATAATCTAAACTAACAAAAAAAGAGATTTATTTTAGCTAGTAATTATGATTGTTATTTAAATTTTCAATTGAGTTTTTATTTTTGAATAAATAGGTTACAATAAGTTCTATTTGTGTACAAAACAAAGTTTTGGAGCTCCTTTCAGCTATGTGTTACCCTAATCCATGTTGGAGAAATTATTGTTTTGACTGTGGGCTATAAAAAAAAGTGATTAAAATTCACAAAAAAAAAATTTCTAGAGTTACTAAGGAAAAGGGATAGGGGAAAAAAGCTTACAACTAGATCACAGTATTTTTTTTAAATTGGAATTATTACATTTTTTGAAACCTTCGATATACAGTCCAGACTCGATTATCCAAAGGCCTCGGAAAAATTTCACTTCGGATCATCGCTACTACGGTAAAGTGATTTACATTTTTTTAAACCCAAGATGGCGGCCAATATCGGGGTGGCGAAATATTGAAAAAATGCATTTTATTATTTAATAAGCAACAACTATTCAAATTTGACTAAAATGGGGTCGCAGAACTCGAATTTGATGTTTAAGAGCGAGTCCCTTTGTATGGGACGTCGTTTGGACCTCACCAATCTGCCTGAAATTTTCAGGGGTTGTTTGTACATATAAAACTAGCATCTGGCCAAAATATGAGCACTCTAGGTCAACGGGAAGTGGGGCAAACAAAGTTTGAAGGTTCAAAATCGTCAAAAATCTTGAAAAGGCTAGAACTTAGGCAAAATTCAATTTATTTTCATAATTCAAAATGCATCTTAAAGGGTATACAAAATGCAACAAAATGCAGGGAGAAGCAGCCCAATTGAATAAATCTAACGGGAGTTATTGGCATTTCAGTGAAAAAATAGCATAATTTTCAAACTCAAATAAAAAAGTGTTCCATTCAGATATCAACTCGGTTCGACCTGCAGCTTGTAGGGGACATCTGGGACTACCATCTGAGACTGGCAGTTTAACATATTAAATAAACACTTTTACTTTTAGTGAATTTTTGGTTTGTAAATTTTGGCTCGGGGGACCCCTTAGATCCCATATTCTGGTGATAATTTTATCATATTCGTGTTCCTAAGACAATGTCACAATAGAAACATGCATAAAAATGTTTATTTTAATCCATTTGAGCCCTTTAAAAAATGAAAGTTTAAAAAAATAAGAAGCCGGTTTTTTTAGAAACGAACTTCATTTTTAATAAATGTGAATCGAAGATTTTTTTTTTACTTTTTTTTTAAAGGGCTAAAATGGATGAAAATATACATTTTTATGCTAGTTTCTCGATTTATTTATATTTATTCAATTGGGCTGCTTCTCCCTGATTTTTGTTGCATTTTGTATGCTCTTTAAGATGCATTTTGAATTTTGAAAATAAATTGAATTTTGCCTAAGTTATAGCTTTTTACGATTTTTGACGGTTTTGAACCATCAAACTTTGTGTCCCGATTTGCCCCACTTTCCGTTGACCTAGAGTGCTCATATTTTGGCCAGATGCTAGTTTTATATGTTCAAACAACCCCTGAAAATTTCAGGCAGATTGGTGAGGTCGATGCGAGATGGGCGTGCTTTGCTCGTGGACTCGCTCTTAAAACAAGAAAAAGAAAAAACCAAAAAAAAATTTTTTTGCTGGTGATTCGATTATCCGAAGTTCCATACAAACCTTCGGATAATCGAACTTCGGATAATCGAAACTTCGGTTAATCAAGGCTTCGGATAATCGAGTCTGGACTGTATTGGAAAATAAGCTTCAAACACATGTCGAGGATTTTTCGCCCGTCAGTCTTAATTTCTCGATGGTAGATCGAGAAATTAAAATCGAATGATCTCAATCTACTATCGACAAATTACGATTATTCGAGAAATTACTGATGGCTAAAACTTTAGCAAAGTTTGACAGCTGAATATACATTTTTAGTGAAATTCAGCGAATACTAAAAATTCAATTCCGTCATCGCGGGTGACATCGGTTTCATACAAATTTTAGCTTTTTTGTATGGCCCGTTTTCACCTCTGGTGACGGTAGTGAAGTTTTTAGTAGATGGCTGGTGTATACAATACATTAAATTGGCCACCAAGTACCTATAATGCGTACAAATTTCAAGCGTTTACCAAACCCACAATTGAATTTGTAGTACCTCTCAATGATCTAAACTAAAGTGAAATACGACATTTAACGGTATTCCTGTTATGTCACGGCTCAACTACCTTGATTTTTTTTAAATCTATGTTAGAACTAAGACAGCTGAACGCCCTTTTTTAATTATTAAAAGAATGCTGGGTCATTTGTGCATGACATGATACCTACCTACTTAGTTTTGAACCACGACTTAAAAAAAATATTTTTGCAATTCCGTCGTGAAACTAGGTTACTTTTCCTGTCATTCTTGAACGACGAAATAGCCTACTTTTCTGTACCAAACATAACAGAATCGAATAGCAACAGTTTTCAAAATAAATGCTGAAAAGTTCTACTTTTCAGCACTGAAATGCTCTCGTCGTATTTATCAAAAATCCTCTTTTTGCAACTTGTTGCATAAACTACTATTAAAACAATTGCTATTTCACTTTCCGAGTCGACTCTGAACTGACTGAAGTTAGAAACTGATTTTTCCCGCCTTGAGCATCCCTACCCCAAGCACAACCCCCGTTTCAAAAGGCCAGGAAAGAACAAGAAAACAGAAAAAACAACGAAAAAGAAGTCACCAGCAGCAGCAGCCGATTCGTAATACTCACAAAGGGATGATCTTTACGCCATGCTTTTCGCTCCTCGCCGAGACGCGCTATAGCGATTCCGGACATTTCCGCCGAGTTCCGAGGACGACTTTCGTTCCGGGTGTAAAGTGGGCGCTAGCTTCAGGAGAGGGCTCGTGTGGATTGGTGTCCGCGGTGGGGCGGAAGCAGCTGCAACTACTTCCTGTGGCGACGCCGGAAGAACCCGGAGGAGGAAAAACAGGAGAAAATGTCTCATTAAGTCCATGGTGTCCTTTGATGATGGCGAAGCTTCTCGACTTTTTTTTTTGCTCTCTTCTTCTCTTCCGGACCCGCTTGCTTCGATTTCGTGGCCAGAGGCGCGCTTACCTGGGGGTGGGTGGCGGACGCGAATGTGGCCAATCTAGCGACTGCAACCGGTTCTGGCGGAACGGAGCCTGTTGTGTTGACACTCGCGCGCGTTTATTTGCTGCCAATTTTCGGCTCAGTCTCAGTCTGTTGGTGTGGTTTGGATGGCTGGCGGCCGCTGCTGCTGCTTTTTCGCTTTTTCCTGCCAAAACGCTTCTTCGAAAAGCTGCTGCTGCTTGCGGTGCGGCTGGGCTGGCGAGCGAGACGGACGAACACACGCACACGAGCGAAAGGGATACACGGTTTGGTTGGGTGTGTTGGTGCAGGCGGTGTCCAAAACATCGCAAAGAGGGCAGTGTTGCTAGGGAGATTTGTGCAAGGGTTTTATAGAGCTATCTAAGCGCGATCTCACACACACTAGCACACCATTTGTTTTGCTGGCTGGTACAAAATTTAACCTCACTTTTTTTCGTGTACGTACACGCAATACATGCGCACGTAGATAACTCTATTTTTTAATAATCAGCCAAATCCGGTAAAAAATCGCTGAAAACATTTTGAAAGGGGAAATATACTAGGTTCATTCTTGGGCTCATTACAAAATATTTTTTAAGTCTTATTGTTAAACAAATAGGTAAATACCACAAAATCATCAAGATTATTTAAATTTTAAATTTAAATTACTGACTTTTCAAATACGGTACCATCTGGCAACATTGTTTTAGAACAAAGCCAGCCAATCAAATTTGACAGCGGCATTTTAACTTGCGATGATTTGTAAAACTTGTATAAAACTAAAACAACAGGGCTGTGTTCAATGCCCTGCCGGAATTCTGTTAGAACCCAGTCAATTTTGTAGCACCCAGTCACGACGTTCTAGCAGGATTCTAGCCATCGGTGTTTCAGTGTACACACAAACCTACTGTTGGGGCAAACGTTTCGTTGATTGAGATAAAAGTACGTACATATGGTAAATTTCAGCAAAAGTTCAAATTTTTGATAAAAAGTGGACCTACTTTTAGTGCCACAGTCTCGACCCCAGTACTTTTTCGTTGGAAAACTACCGGTAGACACATGCCGTCCACTTTGTCAAAAACTGGCATAAGAATCCCGAGCGCCACCGACGGACTTCACACGAACTATCGAGCTGTCAAGCAGAGAACAGAAGAAAAATTAAGAGCTGTCACAAACTCGTGTGAAACGGACGTGTTCGACAAGTTCGAAGCAAGTTTCTTTTCAAAAATTACAAATTGAATGGAATTAGAATCGAGTCCTTAACCTGCCAAACATCCGATAATTTCCACCTCATGAAAAGCTACCCTGTCGATGTTGATCTCGGTGATGCCCTCGAGAGCTCTTGTCGAGTGTCAGTTTTTCCAACAGCTTGCTTGCATGTTGATTCCTTAAGTTCTATAAAGTTAAATAAATTTAAAATCCATAAGTTCCATACCCCCCCCCCCTCTCCCCCCTACTGCATTACGGTAATAAAAGAACGCTCCCTAAAGGTTAGTACGCTGATCGGAAGGAAAGGGGTCAAGAAATGGCTTTACGAACAGCAGAACAAAAGAGAGGGAGTGATTTCTTGGGGCTTTTCTTCACCCTCTCTGGCTTGCTTTAGCTGCCGCTGCTGCCCATTTGATTTTTTTCTTGACCGGTTTCTTCCGAAGTGCGTATACCGCTTAATGTAAGGTATGCACTTCGGAAGAAACCGGTCAAGAAAAATTTCAAATGGGAAGCAGCGGCAGCGCAAGCAAGTCAGAGAGGGTGAAGAAAAGCCCCAAGAAATCGCTCCCTCTCCTTTGTTCTGCTGTTCGTAAAGCTGTTTCTTGACCCCTTTTCTTCCGATCTGCAGACTAGCCTTAAACAATGAAATTGTAGCAAATTTAGGCAGGATAACAATAAGAAATCGGCATAACAAAACTTCTAAAATTTCAAAAAATTAAAAAAAGTTTTTTTTATTAATTTAAAAAAATATTGTTTTTTTTATTTAAAAAATGGAGGAGGGGCAAAAATAAAATTGAAAAATTCTAAAATTTTATGAAAATTAAAGTTTAATCAACTAAAAACCAGTTAAAATGCATTTTTCTGCGTTTATAATCATATTTAGTATGTTTGCAAACAAATATTACTGCTATGGCAAAAGTAACTTACTCTTGAAATAAAAGGTGGTCAAAATTTGCTACATTGAAAGTTTTTATTTCATGTTTTGAAAATAAAAACTTTTACTGCTACAGTTTTTGAAAATCTCATTGCTAATTAAACTGTATAATTTCATTCATTTTGTCGTTCTCGTGTAAACGTGTACGCCTAAGTTCAAAATGTAAACAAATGTTTAGGTGATTCCGGTGGTTAGTGAGTGGTGGTCCACGGTCGCAGCCAAGACTTGGACGAGGAAACATCGAAGGAGGATGGTTCGAGTGCGGAACAAGGTTGGGAGATTAGGGGAAAGTTGGTTTTCAAAAGGATAAGGCCAGCTTCCTGCAGAGCCTGCAGCTCTCGCTGCAGCTGTTTCACGACCGGAAAGGGTAAGAAGAGAACTTGGGTTGTCGAAAATCGGAGGTCGAGATGTGGTATTGCACTAGTTGGATCCGACGGAAGAGGAGGACGACGAGAAGCGGCATAATCGGAGATGGTCAGCTCAGATGTCCCACTCGGTGCCGGCCGGCCGTTCCAACCATCAGCAGCCGGAAGTGATGGGGAACAGTGTGGGATGTCCTGCGAGTTGTATAAGTTTTCTGAGTATGATAAGTTGATTTGGTCGCTTTTGTCACCGTTACTTCTCGATCACCGTTTGCACCCGAATGTTCAACAAGAGCAAACACCCGCTGAAGGTGGATCGATGCTCATTACGGTTGTGTTGGCACACGCCGGAGTTTTCACTGAAGGACATGTTCGAAACATCCCGAAGAACAGTTTGCAGCGTTTGAAGGTTAGGCGAAATTTGACTTTCGAAAAATACAAGAACAGGCCAGCTTCCTGCAGGACCTGCAGCTATTTCACGAACGGAATGGGTAAGAAGGAAACTTAAGTGTTTTGCGAGGTTTGTGATTGACTTTATTTCTTTCTGTAGGACGCCGTTTATGCGGTTGCCAAAGATCCGGTACGTGGATTTGCACCAGTTGTATTCGGTTGTGGTGGCCTGGGGTGGGTGGTTGAAGGTCAATTCCCGCAAGGACTGAGACGAGAGCATCGAAGAGATAGCGCTGCCGAAGCGTTGCGTGAACAACAAGATTGCGATGAAGCAGATTTACACTCGGTTTTTGGACAAGAACGAACAAGTTAAGGGGTTATAAACATGTAAATTGAGGAAAAAATCAGAGATTGGTATGAGCACACATTTAAACTTTTTTAAATCTGTTTTCAGGGTATTAAAATATACATTTTTATCTGTTTACAAAACAAATTTGAGGACATTTGGTTGTATCATTGCCGAGATATAGCTAATTGAAGTTAGCAGTTTCGAAAAACGGGTGCCACGATATCTCAACCATATGACCATATCGGCTCAAAATTTTGGTGAAGACTCGTTAATCGTGTGCATGACGAAGGCGGATTTTCAAAAAGTTTATTTGAAAAAAAGATAAAAATATTTTTGTGTTTTTCATATAAAAAATTGTCAGTTTTTGATTTTTGTATTTTTTTTAAACCAAAATTTCAAAATCGGGCTTCGTCATGCACACGGGATATGTCTTAAGAGTCTTCACCTCAAATTTCAGTCAATTTGGTCCATCCCATCTCGAGATATCGTGGCACCCGTAAATCAACTAGGTGCTTAGAGAAAAAAGCTCGCAAAGTTTGACAGTCCGCTTTGCGCATGGCAAAATTTTGAGTTTAAATCGGCTCTAACTCAGTTTATTCAAGAAATATCTTCATGAAACTTTCAGGAGTGATTGAAAATCATCTTTTCAGAATATTCAATAAATTTTCTGAATTATGAAATTTTACGATTTCTTACATGTATGTAACCCCTTAATTTTCACGGTGATGAGAAGAATCCAACGGAAAAGGAGGACGACAAGAAGCGGTATAATCGAAGATGGTCTGTCTGTACGAAATGCCGTTGGTCCTGGATCTGTCATACCCGTATTTCTTCCAGAAGTAGGAACGAAAACCGACGCATCTGGAAAACCGAAGAAGTTACTACACCCTTACCAAAAATCATGATTTTTTGAGTTCCAAATCCCACTATTCATACGATTTTTTGAGTTCAGGTACTACAACCATAAAAATGGTTATATGGGTTAAACTGAAAAAATCGTATGAAAAGTGGGATTTGGAACTCAAAAAGTCATGATTTTTGGTAAGGGTGTAGTGAGTATTGAGAATGCGTTCAATGTCAAGCCGACTTTGGGAACTACTTGTTCTGGTACTTCATTTAGCAGCCGGGTAACGCCGACTACCCTTCCCGAATCAACGGCCAACTCATCCATTGCTGTCGTGCTCCAAAATGAAGGCCGCGATGTTGCTGCCTAACGAAACGCCCATCTGTAACCTGCTCAGCCTGGGGTCTTCGGACGTGACCGGTGGCGTACCGTAAGAATCGGTACAGCTTGGACACGGAAGTCAAATTTTGCGAAAATCATCACTGTCATGTTGAATGTTTTTGTTCCAGAAATGCATGGTAGTATCAAAAACTTTCTAACTTTTAAATTAAAAAGTTTGAACGTCGTCGGTTTGAACTTTCTACAAACATTCACCAACGCTAACTTTTAATCCAGCGAACGATCTTTTCAAATTGGGTCCTAAAATGAAGCTTAGATTTCTAATATTATTGTTTACAGTGATAAAGCTTATTTTTCTGAGTACAATGACCCTTTGTACGACCACAAAGAGTTTAAAATGGATTTTTAAATCAATTTTGAAAAATTAACCTCGCGGTCCTTCTTGACAGAAAAGCTCTTACTTGACAGCTCGTTTCAAGGGGACCATAGTTGATCCATCTGCCTGTGTGGATCAATCGGACCGCGCACAGGACTCACAATCCAGAGGTCGCTGGTTCGAATCCCGAGGCGGACGCAAAAAATTCTAAGTGTAAATATAGGTATTCGGTGCCCTCTCCCCGTGCCATACCTTCACACTTAGGAGACCCGGGAGGCGGAGTCTTGTCGCAAAAAGAACGATACACACCTGTGGAACCGTTGACGAAACCGCAAGGTTTAAGAGGGCCACATTATAAGGTGTTACGTCGATTCCGTTTTCATAGTTGATCCATCGAAAAAATGTTGTCTTGTCATTATTTTTTTTTTTTTGCATTAAAATGAAAAAAAGTGATCAGAAATGGTTTTTGATCGTGTTTTTTACCGTTGTACATAAAAATTTACATAGGGCTTTTTCTTTGAGTGTGTTTAACAGTTTTGAAGATATTCATGTAATGAGATAATATTATTTAGTTGTCATTCTAAATTTAGCGTGTTGATTTTCGATGACTTTTTCAAATTATACCAGTTTAGTACAATCTTGCGCTCGAGTCCAGCCCTGCGCCTGCCACCGTGACATTTAGTACAGCAAGTTGGACAGTTCAGTTTAGGCGCAATTTTCCCGGCTGTCGGTGGGACGCTGACTACAAAAATAAAAACAGAAAAAAATAATAATCAGCAAAAGTAGTTGCAAAAAAAATATCGCCCCGAAATGTCCGCACAAAGTGTTAAAATCGTCATCCCGGTGGAATCCAGTGCAGAGCAGGAGGTAGTGAGTAGATTCCTGGGAGGGGAGACGGGAGCTTCCTAGGTTAGGTCGTTTTGTTTTTCATTGTTAACGTCTCTTCGGTGGTGGCCATCGCGAATTTGTCTTCTTCCTTTCAGGAGCACCAACGAAACTCGCGCAAGATGCTAAAGGAGGTTCAGAACAGTTCCGCCATGAACAAGGAAAATGTCATCAAGTCGGTGTTGGGCTCGAAGCTGCCGGCCTTCATGGCCCACAAGGAGCTGGCCAAAAAGACACTGTTGTAAGTCGTTGATTCCGTTTGTGAGTTCTGGGAAGTAGCAAAAATCTCTTACTTTCAGTGTCGACCCGGCGGAGGCCGCCATCGAGCTGAAGCGCAAAAAGATGGTCCAGTCCCAGTCGAGCCAGACGTCGCCGGAGAAGGCGTCCGGCTCGAAGCCGACCATCACCGAGGAGGACCTGACCTCAGTCGAAGGTCCCAGCCAGCAGTACTGGGAGGTGCTGGCCGAGAAGCGACGCGCCGCCCTCGAGGAGTCCCTCTCGGAGAACATGGACCTGTACGAGAAGCTTTCGTCGCTCGAGGAGGAACTCAGCACGTCCAAGCAGATGCTGCAGGAGTCGCGCAATCTCGTCGAAGTGCTGACCGAGCTGCTGCAGGAGGGCGAAGCCGAGAAGGAGGAAGCCGCTGCGGTTGGGAAGCACGGCGGCGGAGCCAGCTTGGAGGACGACAGTGGCGTCGTGCCGGAAGTTCCGAGCGACGACGACGACGATTCGCTGTGAGTTGGAAACTCTATCTTTATTTTTTTGTAAATAGTTGAATTTGAACGATTCTCAGGATTGTTAAAAGCTGCTCACTGCCAGACCTTCATTCATTCAAACATTAATAACTATTACCATCACCTTTTCATCTCATCATCTCATTTTTTACGAATATTTTGTGTTTTGAACAGAAGAATGTTTTCACGTTTACTTTTTTTCCTCCAAAAAGGATCGTTGTTAGGTTTAGTTTTGCGTGACGAATACAATACAAGGCGTTGTAGTTCTTACTTTCACAATTTTAAGCAAAGCCATTCAAAAAAAAGGGCAAAGATTAATAATGAACATGCAGTTAATGCCTTCATGGATGGACTGTTTGTCTACACTTTTTTCTTTGGTTCATAAAAATTTGTTTTGCTTGAATTGAAATCTATGCATTTAAATATATTTTTTGTGAGTGTAAATTGCACGATGTCTATATTGATTTACAGAAAAATGTTGAGAACTATCCTGAATGAAACAAAAAGCACTTTTCGTGTTTGTTTGTGTTTGCCAAACCAGCAAACAAGACAAAATCTTGGGCAAAATGTATGCAGACTGACGTTTCTTTAAACAAATCCAGGCAAACCGTCAAAAAACTAAAAACTTTAATTCTTTGTCATATTGGTCATGTGTAACATAACTACCACCACTTTTTTTTTCTAAGAGCACCCAGTCAGTTCCATTCGAATTTTGAAACGGAATTCGATCCAAATCAGATACGAATTCCAAAGGTCTGTATGGGACTTCGGAAATCCCGTATTTTTTTTTTTCATTTTCTTGTTTTAAACATAAAATTCGAGTTCTACGACCCCATTTTAGTTAAATTTGAATTGTTGGTTGCCTGTTAAAAAATAAGATGCATTTTTTCAACATTACATCACCGCCATTATGGCCGCCATCTTGGATTTAAAAATTAGAATTTTTTTTTCGATTATTCAAAGTTTCGATTATTCGAAGTGCATTTTTTCTGAGGCCTTCGGATAATCGAGTCTGGACTGTACATATATTGCAGCAAATTAGGGGAAATATACTCATTTTAAGCCTAAGTGCATCTCCAGCGCTGGTAGAAGCAAATCAAATTTGCACCAGAAGTCAACCCCACCCCGGATTTCACTTTGCTACCCACTCAGCGCGTTCCGTTTGAATTCCGTTTAGAATTCCACTTGAGCGAAAAAAGTTCGATTCGAATTCTAAACAGTGTTCGTTTTAGATTCTAAACCGCATTCCGTTTCAAACGCAACAACCGGTTCCGTTTGAGTTTTCGCCGCAAATCGGTTCAAGTGGAGTTGAAACGGAATCGAAGCGGAATTGACGGGTTGGTTTTGACAGCTTCTTCTTCTTCTTCTTCTTGTTTTTACTTGTTGGTTTTCTTTTTTTGTTTCGGTTGAATCCAAAGTTAATTGGAATTCAACCAGAGAGGTTGATTAATGTTTTTTGCACGATTCAATGATTTTTTCATAAATTTTATTTAAATTCCTTGTTTAATAAACGACCCACCCGAACCCAGACCCCCAGTCCTCAATTTTTTTATTAGCCATTTAAAATAAACAAAGCACTGACAGTTTGTATTCCCCGTGGCAATCCAAAACGTCGTGATTCTTGATGGCCCCGGTCAATCCTTCGGATCTCTTACCACTGCCATCGCCCTGCAGCTCCATCAGCTTGACCAGATCGAAGCGGCTTGTTGGCAACCTGGGCCGGATTTAGCGAAACAAACTGGATGTTGGAATCTGCCTTCTGGAAACATTGTGGACCGGCGGTGGCACCACCCGGTTGTACGTCTGGTACGGCGCCTGCGTCACAAACACGGCCGACCGCCCTGGGTGGCGTCCTGCGGGGGCAGCAAAACTCCCGGTGAATTTCCCAAAACGTGTAGCTGGGTAGAGGTAGACCGCTGCTTTCTACGACGAAGATGACGAATTTCCTCCCGCAACGCAGGTTGGCGTGTTCTTGGCGTGAGCGTGAGGCGGGGCGTCTACTTCGGTTGCTTCCGACTTGCTGCCGCTACTTTCCATCATGCTCATGTCTGCTGCGGACGCGAATGATGCCGGACGATTCCTGCTTATGGCCACTGCAGCGGTGAGAGGACGATCCTGAGGATCGTACTTTACAGCATGATGCTTCGGCGTATCGTTATCCCCGTCGCTTTCACCCTCCGTCACACAGGCCATCGACGTCGACGTGAACGCCATCTGTCTCAATCTGGACGACAACGGAGAGGGCTTGATGGCGGTGGAATAGCTTGATCCTCCTTCCGTCGGTACTGGTTCCTCAAGGACATTCCACGGCTGCTGCCGCACGTGCACGTTGACATTTGACCCGTGTCCCCACTTCCGGATCCGACTGCGGCAGGTTTGCGCTCCTTTACCTTCGGTCCCTTGCAAGTGGGACCAGAGCATCCACGGGGTTCAAATTCTTCGTCGTTTTGCTCTTGGCCGATGGTGCCGCAGTTTTTCAAAACTACCGGATTTTCTGCGGCCTGAGCTCTATCCTCCAACCGTCGTAGCAGCTCCCGGCCTGAACAGCCTCTCAGCTTCCGTCTCTGTCGGAAGACAAAAAAAAGTGTTATTCAATAACGAAAAAAGTGGAACATTTTTTCACCTACCTGTCTAGCTATTCACAAAATTTACGACTGCCACGCAAATTTCAATCAAAAAGGCCTACCGCGATTGCACGTGTACGCAAGAACGAAAAAAAAAATAAACAGGATCTAACATGTCATAATCCATTTCCATTAAGCAGGGCCCCGGCGATGGCCTGATATGAGCTACCGAACAACATGGGCAATATGGCGTCGTTTGTTTACAAACATGAGAATGTTTGTGGACGAACCGAAAAATTTACTTTTTTGTAAAAAATTCTATAACCATTGTGCAATAACATTAAGTCTTACAAAACAGACACAATTTCGTTAAATTCTAGACCACAATTTGTTTTATTATTATTTTCAGGGTGGCCACTCAAGTCGGGAAATCGGGAAAGTCGGGAAAAAGTCGGGAATTCGCCAAAATCCACCAAAAATCGGGAAAAAGTCGGGAATTTATGATTTTTTGTCAAAAAGTCGGGAAAAGTCGGGAATACTGAGCATACTTGATTGAAAATTATTTTTTAACTCTTGAATAACTTTGTAATATTTTGTAAAATTTTCAAATTGAATTCACTCATTTCTGCTTTAGTAACCTACTTTAAATTTAAGGTTCTTTTCACTATTTCAATATATTTGAGTATAGAAAAGCTGTTAAAGGCATTCAAAATCTTAATGAATATTGGAGTCTTAGACAATTTTTTTTATAATATTTTTTATGAATCAAATAATCGCTTTATTTTTTGTTGATCAAAAAAGAGGTGAAGTTAATGAAAAACTAAAATAAAAATAGAACATAATGGCCAGCTTAGAATTATGATTCTATTTCATTTTGTCACTTAATTGGATATTTGGTAACAGATTCCAACTTGAGTTTGGCAATGGTTTTTTTGGTGAATATTTTTAATTGTTTAACTAAATTCATTTAGTAATTTAAAATATTTTTTTTTTCAAATGTTGCCCTTGACCTTTTTTTGTGAGTATGGCTAAATTACCTACCATAGATAAAGCTTGATTTTCAGTTTTCGGAAAACCTAAATATCGAATAAAATCCAAAATTGAAAAACTTTTTTACGTTTTGGAAACATAAAGAAAAAATTTAAATTGCAAAAAAAAATCCAAGAAATTTTTTGTTATTGCTAAATTGTTTAAAAAAATTGTTTCTTCAATTATTTTGCTTAAAATAAGTGGGAAAACATAAAATCATATCAAACTTAATTTTCATGGGAAAAACAGTTAAATACTGACCACTAGATAAATTGAAATTGATTAGAAAATTTAATATAAAAAAATACAAAATTAAAATTTTAAATTTTATGAATTTCTTGACATTTTTCTAAATCCTTTGAATGAATAATAACAGCAATTATGTTTCAATCATTCTTTGATTTAAAATGATGATGAAGTTTTGAAAAATTGGAACGCTATTTTATGTTCAGTTATCTTTAACTTTTTGTCATTTTCAGTTGAAACTATACGTTTGCCAATTTAAAAAATAATATGGAAGTTATAAGTATTGTTGAACTTTCGATTATTTTTTCAAAGACTAATTGTTTGTGTTTCTACTCTGAATCATAATAATGAAATTACATTTTTGAAGTGTTTTTAATTTATTGTTTAGTTTTTTCTACAAAAAATGCCTATATTTGGATTTTTTTAAATCATTGTGATTTTTTTTTCGCTGGTTAATATTGACTGTTCTTATAGAAAGTTTTTTGTTTGAAATCATTCTTTAGATAAGAAATGCCCAATAATTTGAGCATTCTGGAAAAGTCTGGAAAAAGTCGGGAAAAAGTCGGGAATTTGAAAATGGAATTTGAGTGGTCACCCTGTATTTTTCAATTTAAACCGCTTTATCGCGATTCTGATCAAGATTGCACATCAAATCATCGTGCCTTAAGTGTATCTTTAGTTTTCACATCGATTCGCTGTAGATTCGTGTTTAAATTTTGAAATTTAGCATAATTTAAAATTAGTTGCAAAATTCTCTACTTCAGCCATGTGCAACAATTTCCACATCACCCATGCGGGAAACCGATAATGGGGTAATTCATGCGTTCCAAACTGTCAAAATTCCAAAACGTCATTGCCAATCTTCGGTTCGCTGCTTTTGTTCGCGTTTGAAGTTTCGGGCCGAGACTCTGCCATTAAGCAAAATCATGACGTTTGGTTAAACAGACAACAACAAAACCGATTCGACCAGAGTCTCGGCCCGAAACTTCAAACGCGAACAAAAGCAGCGAACCGAAGATTGGCAATGACGTTTTGGTCTAGAATTTAACGAAATTGTGTCTGTTTTGTAAGACTTAATGTTATTGCACAATGGTTATAGAATTTTTTACAAAAAAGTAAATTTTTCGGTTCGTCCACAAACATTCTCATGTTTGTAAACAAACGACGCCATATTGCCCATGTTGTTCGGTAGCTCATATCAGGCCATCGCCGGGGCCCTGGATTCGACGAAACGCGGCGAAATGTCATCGAGGCTCCGCTGTACACCGCCAGGTGTCGCCCTAGTGCAAAAACGGTTAAACGGAATCGAAACGGAGTCCAACCGGAGATTCCGCTTAGAAAATTTCGAAGCAATTTTCGAAACGGAATTCGAAGCGGAATGAACCCGTCATGCGGAAAACGATTTGATTGGGATTGAGGTTTTGCAGCGCGACTGCGTTTCAAATGTAGGTGGCGCCAAAATGAGGTTACTTGCCTAAAGTCGTATGCCTTTCTGTCGATTAAAGAACAAAATCGCTTATTTCTCATGATTCCCTGCATCAATCTTCATGAAACTAGTTGCAAAAGACGAGAAAAATTTTTTGCTTTCAAATAATGAACATCAACTTTTGGGCGCGCAACAATTTGTGACCTTTTTCTTTAAAAAACATGTTTTGGAACACGAAAAATGAGTTTCCCCGTATATATCAATGAAATAAACCGTTATATAATTGATAACAGATGTGTTAACGTATATTCAACAATTTGTATTGATTTTTGACAGACTTTCTTGCCAAATAGTCCAAATTACTATCTTTTTCTAAATCTACAGTTTTCTCATAGAAAAATCAAACAAATATTGGAAAGTTATACACCAAATTGTTGGAAATAATTTTTCTCATCCGAATCCGGCATAAGTTTTATAAAAATGTTGATTAGGAAGGAAAAAACACATTTTTTCTAAAAATCATAGGTTTACGCTATTTGTTCATAGGTGGCGACATGTGTCTTTTAGCTTTGCTGCAAATTCTCTATACCTGGTATTCAGCCTGTTTGCTGCCGCATCATTATGCACGGAAAAATCGACTTAAGTATTAAAAAAATAGAATCAGAAAAAAATAAATGTTAAAAGTTAAAAAATTAAAAAAATACAAATTAGTGAATTTAAAAAAATTAAAAAGTTAGAAAACTTAGAAAATTATAAAAATTTAGCAAATCTAAAAAATTATAAAATTAAAAAAAAAATTAACAAAATTTAATAAAGATTTAAAAAAATAAAAAGATTGAAAAAAAAAAATTACAATCTTAAAAATGGTAATAAACTAAAAAACAAATTAAAAAATTATTATTCTCAACTTTATTTTTTATGTTATTTTTTTTAAATTGTTAATTCTATTTTTTTAAACTTCAAGAAGTTTGAAAATTAAAAAAAAAATAAAAATATAATGTAAAAAAAAAATTTAAAATATTTAAGAAAATAAAAAAAAACAGTGATTATCAAAAAGAAACAAAAAATTAAATAAAAAATTAAAATTAAAAAAAAAAAACAAATAATTAAAAAAATAAATGAAATAAAAACCTCAAAATTCTAAAAAAAAAAAAAAAATAGAAACAATAAAAAAATATTTAAAACTAAAAAAAACTAAAATTAATTAAGACATAAAAACAGAAGGCCGATGCAAATACAGCAGTTGTTCGGTAACTGGGCTGAGAACGTAGCCCAGTCACCGAATATTGCTCGTTAACTGGGCTGAACAAAACATAACGAGGGGACCACCGATGCATAATATTTTCCAGATGAATTATAAAAATAAAAGTTACTCAAATTTATTTACAATGCTTACTTTTCATATTTCTTAAATTGTAACTTGAAATTAAACAAATGTTTGAAAAAAGTTTTTTTATTTATTGAATATGATTTTTGCATCCATTAACCCCTCGGTCATTTTGGTTTGTTTTGGTTTTTTTTAAGTTTGGCTGCTTTTTAACTGGGCTACGGCCCAGTTATCGAACGCCCAGTTAAAAAGCAGCCCAGTTAAACAACGCCCAGTTACCGAACAACTACTGTATTTTTCAAAGTTTTTGACCTTCGACTTTGGCCTGAGTTGAGACAAAAAAAAATATAAATATTGTAATAACAAGCTATTGTTTCAACATTTACATGGAAAAAGTGTTTTAAAATGCATTTTACATAAAATTTAAATAAAATTTGTATCAGCCTAGAAAACTCGTAAAAAATAGGAGCTTGAAAAAAATTATAAAATTGACGAAAATATAAATTTAAAAACTAAAATCTAGGCTTTTTTGAAAACGTCCTATAATCAAATGTTAACATTTAGTGTATCCCGCTTAATCCGATGGAGGTGTGAGACGGACATACTCAATGTTTGCATTTGTTTACAGGGCATAATCAAAAGAAGGCTAAACATCAATAAATAAATAAAGGATTTTTTTTTCAAAAATAGGACGAAAAAAAAACAAATTTAAAATGATTCTTCTAAGTCTTTAACAAATTAAAACAGATAAAAAAACCAATCAATTTGATAAACCTAATTTTGAATTTTTGATTATTTTTAAATTTTACAATTGGGTACTAAAGCCCTATGCCAATTTTTATGTACAACGGTAAATAACACGATTAAAAACAATTTCTGATCACTTTTTTTATTTTAATGCAAAACATTTTTTTGACTAGACAACATTTTTTCGATGGATCAACTATGGTCCCCTTGGAACGAGCTGTCAAGTAGGAGCTTTTCTGTCAAGAAGGACCGCGAGGTTAATTTTTCAAAATTGATTTAAAAATCCATTTTAAACTCTTTGTGGTCGTACAAAGGGTCATTGTACTCAGAAAAATAAGCTTTATCGCTGTGAACAATAATATCAGCAATCTAAGCTTCATTTTAGGACCCAATTGTGGTACTTTTTGATTTTTCTAAATTTTGGAATTTTTGTCCATGTTTGCTCTCCCCAACCCCCCCAACCAGAGCAGACATCCAAAAATCTCCAAAACACGCATTCAAAACTTTGCTCCCGGCTTGCCGGTACTTGTCGGGTATCAGAAAATGAATACCCGACGTTGATTTTTCGCAGAAATCTTTGACAGAGCAAGGAGTCAGACTTTTCGTGTCAGGCAAGAAAAAGAGGCGGTCCTCACCAGTAGGATCGGTAAATTTGAAGAAGTTATAGCGTGACAATGTGTTACGTGCAAAGCCAGGCAGTTTGTGCAAGTACGCTCAAACCAGAACGACGGGAAAAGATAGCACGACGCCGTCGAACTGTACCTTTTCTTCTCGCGAGAAAGGGGAACGTTATCGTCCAGTGCACCGTGACGTGACGCAATGTTCGAACTGCTTGCAGTTTGGGCACGGTAGAAGGAACGGCTTTATCAAGAGTCGTTGTGCAACCTGCGGAGGTGAGCACAAAACTCAAGCTTGCCAACGCAATCAACGAGAACATCGAAAGCGAAATGCTTCAACTGTGGTGGCAATCATTCGACGAAGAATCGGAGCTGAGTTTGTAGGAATTCGACAGCAAAACACCACCAGCATTCACGGACGTGAATTTTCCTGCTTCGGCGTCTATAGGAGCGGGGTCTGTTCGGGTGGTTCCAAATCTGCATCCGTTGCCGTTGAAACGCATGTGTGAAATCATACCCTAAATTGGGTAGCTCCGAAAGATATAATTCAATGACATCAAATGGGCTTGCTATGAACGTGTAAACATTGTTTACATCTCCCGTAAAATTTCAAAACAAAAAAAGCGTCGTCGTAAATAAAACTTAAAAGAAGTCACATTTTTCTTTAAAATAAATATTACTTTATGACGAACAAGCTTTTAAGTTGCCAAAAATGACAGAACTGAAATCAGATAATTCTGTAGTGAAAGTGGAAAATATCGGTCCGGAGGAGAATACAGAAATCTACAAAACGATATTCATAACGGAAGAATCCGTAAGATGGAGTAAACAATCGTTGTTACACCTTGATGACTCAAATTCGTTTCTTTTAGGAGCCAATAAATGGTGATCTTTTAGCAGACGAAGATATTAAGCAAGAAATCATAGAGTTGGGAGAGTACGAACTGAATGTTCCCGCCGTTGAACCAGCGCAAGAGGCCACCGTGTCAAATGAATCTTCAGTGTCCAAGGAACCCGTAATAATGTTGGAAAAACGGCTGAGACATCCTAGGAATATGCCGTACCCAAGGAAGGAATGCGAGCATTGTGGCAAAACGTTCGCCTTCCAATACAATCTAGCCGTGCACCGGGTCAAGGAACACGGAAGTACGGAAACGCCTACGAAAATTTGTTTACCACCCAAGACATCGTTGCCGCCAAACCTCCGCTGCGACCAGTGTGGTAAATTGTACCGTCATAAGGCTAATCTCGCGACTCACAAGGCTAAAGTTCACGGCATTGGAGAAGCCCCACCAAAAAGCTCTGTTCACACCTGCAAGCACTGTAAAAAGCAGGTAACATCGTGGAAATCTTTGGTCGAACACCTGAAGTTCATTCACGGAGAAATCATCGACCCGACGCAGATTGCTCTATGTCCATTGTGCCTCAAGAGATTTACTACGGCCGAGGAATTGTCGGGGCATTCCTGCAGCAGGAGAAATCAAGGGGAAATGGATCTTCCTTTCAAGTGCGACTTGTGCGGTAAAGCTTATTCCGGCCAAACAGGTTTGTATGCCCATTATTCCGTTCATCCGGAATACCACAACTTTAAATGCGATCAATGCCCGAGCGGATTCTTCAACAAAGTGCGACTTACCATTCACAAAAAGGCATTACACGTATCAAAAGACGATTACCTTGAGTGTAACATCTGTAACGTGCGCTACAAAAGCCAACGTGTCTTGAGACGACACCAGAAACTTCACGCCATTCGTGCATACTGTTGTGAATTTTGTGGGAAAAGCTACGAGACTCGTGAAAGACTCGGAGCGCATCAATACAATAAACACGCGATTCAGGACGCGCTGCCATACAAATGCTCCTTTCCTCAGTGTGATAAAAGCTTCCTCTACAACAGCCAGCTGAAATCGCACGAGCAATGCCACATGAATAAGAAGAGTCCGTTGTACGCACAGCGGGATCCTGAATGACTATAATGCGTCATGGCTTTTTATGATTTTGAATAAAATTTCACTTGATTTGGAATAAATAAATTATTAAATAACTGCGATTTATAAGCAAGGGTCCTGATTTTCGGTTCAATGAACAGAAACCACTCACTCATCGCCTATCCATTCGTCGCATATTCCAACCCGCTAGCATTCATGAGCGAATGAGTCTCGCAAGCAGCTAACGAGTGGCCCGAACTGTTCACTCAGCGAACAAATACATCGTGAAAATATTTGCCTACTGCGTCGCTCGACGACACTCACACACTACCATGCTCAGCGAAGAGCCATTCTCACAAAATGCCAGAGCGGCAGTCTTTTTGTCTTCACGCCCTCAGTTTGCCATCAATTTGATTTTTTCTTGGTGGAAATTTCTTTGAATGGTCTATAATGTTATGAAATCAAAATAAATGCAAAATTTAATTGATAACATTGATTTTAAGCAACCCAAATCAAATCAACCCAGCGCGAGTGCTTTTCATCTCGCGAAGCAATTTTCTGTTGATCTTTTCTGAGTGTATCTCAAATGTCACACGCAAAACCAAAACAAAATTTCGCCGCGGCACCAAACTGAAATGTCGCCAGTTGAGCTGCGAAAAGACTCGCGCCGCGACTTACACGGAGCACCGAATCGATCACGAAGATCTACTGGAAAGCGTTCTGTGAGCGTGGATTCGATCAACCAGATGGACCATTTTATGATATCTAACTTGGAGAGGACAATTACGGCGCTTTTGATTTTCAAATTGGTGGCTAGGTCTTCCCATTTTGATTCTAGAGCTTACTCAATCGGCTCCCGCAACAACCCGCATCAGCAAAAGTTTCCCGATGGTCCCGAACGGACCGGATTGAGGCCCTCGACAATTATGGCCACTCGTTTTTGTTTTATTCAGACGGAATCCATCCGCAATCAGCAACTTAACCAAGACTTTTTCCATTCTGCGTCTTTTTCTGAAGCTGAAAACCGACTGACCTTCAAAGATTACCTCAATTGAAACAGTTCTAGTGGTACCAGAACTAAAAACCAAGATTTTAAACAATAATTTAATCTAAAGCGTTCCATTTCCTCTGCAAATCAGAAAAAAATCAGCCGCGTTTTTCTCAACATCCGAAGCCGTCAAAACAAAAAAAGCAAACACACTGATTCAAAATCACCTAAACATGCTTGACAGATATTTCACGACAGAAAATCGTCGCGAGAGTTAAACCTGCTCAATTCGGTTTAGTGCCGCGACGACATATATATTGTCGCTATAGCACTAAACCACGGGATTGAAACTCGTCTGAAAAATCTGTATCATTTTCTCATTCGGAACAGTGGCGCCACGTGGTGGTAGCTGCCCTGTTTATTACACTGTGAAATTATCCATGGCCAATCCAAGGAACCAGAAGGTGACAACAGAAATGTCCGTCCAAAATGGGTGCTGCAAAAAAAACTTATTATTTTTAACAAATTTTCGAACAGATCAGCAACGAATTACAAGTTTGACAGTCGAACTACACTTAAAAGTTGGTTTTGTTATTTGTTTTTGCAAAACCGCATATTTTTAACGAAAGTGTCAAAAATATTCGTAATCACCTTTTGTCTCTTGGTGGCGCTTTGTGTTAGTATGTGTGTGGTCTATGTTTGCGGACGTGCACTCAGAACAGTGAGAACTATAGCTATCGAGAAATTAAAAATGAGAGTGTGTGCAACATGGAGTTAAACTTTCTGTGCAGTTGCTGTGAAGCTTTCCATGGCACTTCGAAAAGTTTAACTCCATGTTGCACGCACACACTCTCACTTTTAATTTCTCGATAGCGCTATAGCGAAAATGCTTCACTTTCTTCTGATACAAGTCGCCATATTGAAATTGCTTGAAGATTCATACCTGTGACTAAACCGAATCGAGTGATGTCCACTCTCGCCGCACTTTTTCTCTCTGCCTTTTTCTGTCAAGCTTAATTTACTATTACTCGATCAGTGTGTAAGCCAAGTTTGTTCCATCTTGTTTTGATTGATAAAAAAATATGTCGGTGGATGAACCAACTTTTTTGTTTATTTAATAAAATAAATAAATAAAATATGTACTACACTCAACCCCCGCTGGTTGGTCACTTTTTCGTTTGACACTTTTTTAGTTTGTACCCAGTTGGTTGGTCAAAGTCAAACTAAAAAGTGACGAACTGTCACTTTTTACACGGCGCTCACGCACACTATCAAAACAAACGTTTGGTAGTGTGTGTGAACTCCGTGTAAAAGGGGTGTCAAACTAAAAAGTGAACCCGTTCGTTTGACAGCAGTTGGTGTCAAACCATCGGGGTTTGAGTGTACAAGCTTTTCCCGGCAAACTTCGTCCTGCTCTGTTTTTGGTTTTCTGACGTTTCTTGCTTGTTTGCTTATTCAGCAAACCTGTGATCAAAATTTGAATTTACGCAGCTTTTCCCATACAATCTGCAGATTTTCCGGAATCGGTTCCAGGGTGGCCAAAGTTGTCACTTGTTGGCGTAAGAACCTTCCTTGGACTTTTACGAACCCAACGCAACAAAGAGACAAAAAACTTTGAAAAATATTTGCAACGGCCTTACTGGCTTTGCGTATTTTTAATATCTTTTGAGTTTTTAGTAATGTTCTTTTTAACCTTATGTAGTGTTTATTTTATAAAGGATCCATTCAAATTTTAATCCTGTGAATCATATGTCAAACATTTCTCGAAGTTATACATTAGGATGTAACAAAAATGATTATTGGGGCTTGTTTCGGTGGCCGTACTGTGCTCAAATCACAAATATGAGCTTGATTCGACGTAAATGATGCTGGTTCTTCGTTCTTCGAATTTTAGTTAAAATCTACCCCGTAGAAAGATTTTTTTTCCAGTATTAAAAAAAAATAAAAGATCAAAATAGTCAAAAAATAAAGCTACAAAATTCGAAGTTTCAGAAATTCTTAAATTCAAAACATTTCTGTTTTTATAGTTCTTTTTATATGAAAATTTAAAAATTCAAGTATTTTAATATTCAAAAATTCAAATATAAGAAATTTCCTGAATTTATGATTTTAAAAATTTAAACTACAAAACAAAAAAAAGGAATTCAAAAATAAAAAAAAATATTCTAATTTTTATTTAAGAATTTAAAAATTTAAAGAGACAAAATTGAAAAATTATATTTTTTATACATTCTCAAATGCTGCAAACTCTTCAATTCTTGCTTGAACTCTTCAATTCTTAATTAAATTCTTTAATTCCTGAATTCTCAAATTATTGAATTTTTAAATTATTAAACTCTTAAATTCCAATTTTTTTTAAATTATTGATTTTTTAAACCATTGATTATGTAAATTATTCAAATGTTAAACTCTTAAATTATTAACCTCTTATTTTTTTTCTTTTTTTTTTTTTTAATGCAGGCCAAAGGTGCATGATACTGATGATACTCGTCGGTTGACACACCTAGGCGAGGAACATCCCGAAAGGAGCCCAACTACATCCGTAGTGCTGTTTGGACAAAACAGCATGGCTCTGGTTCCTTGCAAGTGTCCTATTTTCTTACCTCCACGTTGGCTTGGTTTAGTCATCATGATGACAAGGTGTAACCTAGCTGGTGGCCTGTGGAAACGACTCGTGAACCTTTGACCAGCGAGGGTCAGAGTAGAGACGGCTAGAAGAAAGGGGCGCGACAATGTGGGAAAGGAAAGTAATTTGTGATTGTAGACGGTATTGTTTTGATTCGCAGTATGTTGAGTCAACTGCTGTGAATGTACCTGAAACATCGCACAACGGGGTTTCTCTTCTCTTCATTATCAGCTACCACCTATCTTCTGTTTATTTTGTTTCACTGATTTTCTAAAACGGCTTCTGTTTACTATCCTCCATTTGATTTCGATTTTACTTATTTGATTCTCTTATTTCTCAACGCTTTTCCACTCTATTTTACCAATTGATGCTGCTGTAACAAACTGTCTGCTTTCCCTTAACAGCGATGTCAATTTTGTTTATCATGTGCCTTTTCTTTATTTATCTCTTTGAATAATTTCTCATCTTCCCTATAAATTGCCCTCAATACAATCTAAGCTTGTTTGTTACCTCTATATTTATTAACTATTGTTAATTTCTACTTCATCAATTACTATCTTTCTTCTACTATTGATTTTTTACAATATTTGTGTTAACACAAATTACTATTACTATTCTGCCCATGTTCGCATAAATGTCCCATATGCAAAAACAGCAAACTGAGAAAAACGCATTTGAAGTTTGTCCCACACATAAGGCTACGTGTTAAGTTTACACGAAATAACTGGATTTCCTCCCGATTTCTTGAACAAAGTACTGGATGTTATAGGCTCTTTAGAAAGAGCACACGATTTTGAACCAAACTGCAACAATAACTCAAAAGTGATGAAAATGCATATGGGACATTTTTGCGATCATGGGCAGTATTGTACTTTTGAAAAACTTTTCTAAAATGCTTAGGACTTAAATATTGTAACAAAACACCGCGATAAAAGAAATAGCAACAGATAAACACAACTCAACAATAGGGAAGATTTCAGGAGAAAACAATACACAGTAAATAACAATTAGTTTTTGAATTTAAACTAAAAATATAACAGTTTCTGCTTTAATGAAAGTTGATAGACACATTTTAAATGGCCATACGCTTATACTTACATCAAACCCTACGCAATGTACCACCCCCGGCGTAACCGGAAAAGTAGGTGTGCATGCCTGGCACGAACACTCAAAGCGTGTTCTAGCGTGTTGCTCGTACTGACTCAGAGCAAGGGTGAGATGTAGGTGTAAGGGCAGTGCGTGTTCGTCGGGAACCTAGTGCATAAGATCGGTCAAGGCCCGTTCTTACACTGAAAATTGCGAATTGCAAATTTTTGATTTTATTTAGCATTTTTCGATTTTTGCGGTACACTCAAACCCCGATGGTTTGACACCAATTGTTGTCAAACGAACGGGGTCACTTTTTAGTTTGACACCCTTTTTACACGGAGTTCACACACACTACCAAACGTTTGTTTTGATAGTGTGCGTGAGCGCCGTGTAAAAAGTGACAGTTCGTCACTTTTTAGTTTGACTTTGACCAACCAACGGGGTACAAACTAAAAAAGTGTCAAACGAAAAAGTGACCAACCACCGGGGGTTGAGTGTACATTTTTTTTCTTGATATTGTGTTTTTAAAGAAGTCTTTGGCAGAGCAAGGAGTCAGACGTGACGTGTCAGGCAAGAAAAAGATGCGGTCTTCATCGGTAGGATCGTTATCGTCTAATGCACCGTGACGTGACGCAATGTTCGAACTGCTTGCAGTTTGGGCATGGTGGAAAAAACCGTTTCATGAAGAGTCGTTGTGCAACCTGCGAGGGTGAGCACAAAACTCAATCTTCCAACACAATCAACGAAAACATCTAAAGCAAAATGCTTCAACTGTGGTGGCGACCATTCGACCAAGAATCGGAGCTGAGTTTGTGAAAATTCGGCAGCAAGCGACGACGAGGCATCGCCCAAATCGTCTGCTTTGGCGTCAATCGCCAAACCGTTTTATAGAGCTTTATGACGTTTCCCGTACGCACACTAGCGCACCATCTGATTTTGCTGGCCGGACAAAATTTAACCTCAATCTTTTTCGTGTACGTACACGCAATACATGCGCACGTAGAAACCTCTATTGTATCTAAAAAAATTGCTATGTTTTCTTAAAACTTGCGTAAAATCGGACAGCATAGTGCTCGACTGCTTTAGTACTAGCCATACCCTAAATTGGGTAGTTCCGTGCGATATAATTCAATGACTTCTAGTGGATTTGCTATGAACGTGTATGCATTGTTTACATCTCGCGTTAAATGTCAAAACAAACGTCGTCGTAAATAACACTTAAAAGAATTTACATTTTTCTTTAAAATAAATATTAATTTCATGATTTTTGACTATTTGAAGAACGTTTTAAGTTACCAAAAATGGCAGAACTGAAAACAGATGATTCCGAAGTGAAAGAGGGAAATATCGGTCCGGAGGAGAGTACAGTGATCTACAAAACGATATTCATACAGGAAGAATCCGTAAGATGGAGTAAACAATCGTTGTTACACCTTGATGACTCAAATTCGTATCTTTTAGGAGCTAATAAATGGTGATCTTTTAGCAGACGAAGATATTAAGCAAGAAATCATAGAGTTGGAAGAGTACGAACTGAATGTTCCCGCCGTTGAACCAGCGCAAGAGGCCACCGTGTCAAATGAATCTTCAGTGTCCAAGGAACCCGTAATAATGTTGGAAAAACGGCTGAGACATCCTAGGAATATGCCGTACCCAAGGAAGGAATGCGAGCATTGTGGTAAAACGTTCGCCTTCCAATACAATCTGGCCGTGCACCGGGTCAAGGAACACGGAAGTACGGAAACACCTACGAAAATTTGTTTACCACCAAAGACTTCGTTGCCGCCAAACCTCCGCTGCGACCAGTGTGGTAAATTGTACCATCATAAGGCTAATCTCGCGAAACACAAAGCTAAAGTTCACGGCATTGGAGAAGCCCCACCAAAAAGTTTTGTTCACACCTGCAAGCACTGTAAAAAGCAGCTAACATCGTGGAAATCTTTGGTCGAACACCTGAAGTTCATTCACGGAGAAATCATCGACCCGACGCAGATTGCTCTATGTCCATTGTGCCTCAAGAGATTTACTACGGCCGAGGAATTGTCGGGGCATTCTTGCAGCAGGAGAAATCAAGGGGAAATGGATCTTCCATTCAAGTGCGACTTGTGCGATAAAGCTTATTCCGGCCAAACAAGTTTGTATGCCCATTATTCCGTTCATCCGGAATACCACAACTTTAAATGCGATCAATGCCCGAGCGGATTCTTCAACAAAACGCGACTCAACATCCACAAAAAGGCATTACACGTATCAAAAGACGATTACCTTGAGTGTAACATCTGTAACATGCGCTACAAAAACCAACAAGTATTGAGATATCACCAGAAACTTCACGCCATTCGTGCATACTGTTGTGAATTTTGTGGCAAAAGCTTCGAGACTCGTGAAAGACTCCGAGCGCATCAATACAATAAACACGCGATTCAGGACGCGCTGCCATACAAATGCTCCTTTCCTAAGTGTGATAAAAGCTTCCTCTACAACTGCCAGCTGAAATCGCACGAGCAATGCCACAAGAATAAGAAGAGTCCGCTGTATGTACAGCGGGATCCTGAATGATTATAATGCGTCATGGCTTTTTATGATTTTGAATAAAATTTCACTTGATTTGGAATGAATAAAAGCAGTTTAAACTATTAAATAACTACGTTTTATGAGTGTTATACCCTCATTGTCATTGTTTTTATATTGTTAAAAAAAAATCTATGCTCAGAACGATTTGTACGGGTCGCATAATCATCGTCTAAAGATTAAACCAGACCAATTTCCTTATTCTGACAATATTTCCGATTTTTGGCACTTGTGGCGGTAACCTAATCCAACATCTACAAACTGACATGACGGGCGTCGTTGGTGACAAAAAGCTGTTAACCTTCCTATTTGCGGCGTGTTCTAGCGTGCTGCTCGTACTGACTCAGAGCAAGGGTGGATGTAGGTGTAAGGGCAGTGCGTGTTCATCGGGAACCTGGTGCATAAGATCGGTCAAGGCCCGTTCTTACACTGAAAATTGCGAATTGCGAATTAACAAGAGAAGGGAAAATTCTTATATAAAATCCCATTACTTTGATGAAAGATCGCGTATTTTTAAAGATGAGAAAACCTCAAAAAAGTACACATTTTACATTGAATTTCTGAAAAGCTTTTTATTTTCTTAAGGTTTGCCCTACTTTGAATACCTACTAAAAATTGGTAGAATTTATTCACAAAAGTCAACTGACTAACAAAAGAAGGAAAAGTTATTAAGTAACAACACATTGAAAGAATGTTAAAAAGATCTAATAACTATCGCTCTACATTGTTACATCTCGTGGTGGTTGATAAAGTATTGTTTCAATAGTCAACGCTAACATCTAATGTTAGTGTCCGAAAATTTTACTTTCTTTTTATCATTCATGTATTTATATTCATATCTAGAGTTTTTTTAATAGGTCCTATAAACATATGGAAGACAATAGTTTATAGTGCTACGACCTTAATCTAGACACGTGGTTGTAAGACTCTTTCGGATATTAAATAACACGTCGTTCTTGTTTCGAGTTCAAGCTTAGACTGCCCACACGGAAAATAATCTGGTAAATTTGAGTGTCTGGCGCAGGCGGATGTTTGTCGTGCAGTTCAGACACACTTGGCACACTTATTCTAGCCAAGTTTTGCGTAACGCCAGATGAATCTGGCGAAAATCGGGCGAAAGTTCTGCCAGGTGTCTGGCACAAAAATCAACCGGTTCAATCGGTTGAACCATAGACTAATAAAAGACTAAACAGTCACCTCTGAACCATGACTCAACCTTTTTATGACCCCTCGGCAGGGCCGGTTCACTTTCAAAAATGACAGATCAAAATGTCAAGGACTGGCTCCACTGTCGATTTTCTGACGTTTCTTTTTTTTTTTTGTTTTGATTCTTGAATTTAAACAAACACACACATTCGTTTTATGGGGTGTGATTGTGCCATCCCAGAAGAATCGGAGAACCGGAACGACCGACAGCTTAGCCAAGGTTATGGCCATGAAGTTTGTTTTGAAATACAAATTTCTTTTCGGTCCCGTTCGAATAATGGTACGATTGTTCGCTTACGGCATCGGTTTCGGTCGTGTATCGTGTCCCAGGACTTCCGACTACCGGTCGCAAAAGGAATGAATCCGGTTAGAGCAACTTTTGCGTAAGAAAAAGTGTGCTTTCCTGACAGACCGCGATGGCGGTAAGCGTGATAACTTTCGGTACATGGAACACAGGGGGATTCCCCCCGTCTTCAAGACGCAATTGACTTGTCGGTGAAATTGAAAGTAAATGAACCTAAGTCGCGGGCCGCATAAACCCTATCCGACTTGGGCAGGTCTAGATAGGCTGGCGGAATAAGCGCCGAAAGGGCCAAAATTGGAATTGGAATTAAACAAGGCGCAGCTAAATACTACCCGGTGGTCGGCGGCTGCGGGCACCGGATCGCTTAGCTTGCTTCGATGAGTAGGACAGCCGCAGGCGAAGCAGATCATCAGTCAAATATTGCTTATTGATGTTTAATTTTAATAACTGTTTTTCAAATTGTATGTGCTAAAGTGAAAGTGTTCACGTCAAACGATCCTGACAAGAACCTGTAACCTGACGATCGGGATACCACCTCGCGGCGTCTTTTGAAGATTTGAGCTTTATGTTAAAGATTTGCTGTTTCTTGGTGAGAGCTGTCCATCATAAGTTGTTAAATTATTATATTCCCCTATATTATGATATTATATATTAAATAACCCTTCTATCCCTTACCCATTATCCTTTTCCCAATTCCCATTTTTCCCAATTCCCATTTTCCCCAACTTCAATTGCCCAATTCCACTTCCCTCCTTAAAATATAATTATTTGCCAATTTACACTTACACACCACACCTAACTGATTCGGAGCGTTTGGTACGGTATGTCCACGCATCCTTCCTCCCCTGTTGATTCTGTGAAATGTGATCCGTTCACCGAATCTGTCTTTGCGGTTAATGCAACGCAGTAGGCCTGGCCGCTTTAATTTTTGCTGTACATTTTTGGGGTTACTCGGATGTACTGCAATTATTAATATACACTGATAATCAACATTACACACTGTTCAGTTCACTTTTACACACTTGTATGGGATTTTTCAGTTCAAGTATGATTACACGAAAGTGTGTAATCATACTTGAACTGAAAAATCCCATACAAGTGTGTAAAAGTGAACTGAAAAAAGTGTAATGTTGTTTACCAGTGTAGACAAGAAAGGACTTGAGGCGTAATCTAACCGCAAGTTCTTCCAGGATGCTTTCTTCGGACTGGCTGCGCTTGTGTTCGATTAGATTAGATTAGATAACTGTTTTTCAAATTGTATGTGTTCGCTTTTCAAATAAAATAACTGAATCTAATCTAATAATCTAATCTAATCTAATCGAACACAAGCGCAGCCAGTCCGAAGAAAGCATCCGGGAAGAACTTATGGTTAGATTACGCCTCAAGTTCCTTCTTGTCATTATTAATGATTGCAGTACTTTCGAGAACCCCCGAAATGTATTACACTCACTAAAGCGGCCCGGCCTACTGCGTTGCATCACAGACAACAGACGTAGCGGCTAGAACAAAATAATTTGAAAATCGTGTGTAAAAACATGGCTGCCGCATCCTGCTAATCTACTAGCCCCATCTGTTAGCCTATTGCCACTCTCTAAAGCAGCCATGATGGTTTTCTGAGAACGTGTGCTTGAAAATGCATCACCCAAAAATGTTTAAAAAATATTTTATTTCAATTTTTCAAAAAAAAAAATAAAAAGGTTAAGATTATGTTTTTATGATATAGTAAATCTATTTTAATTATTAATTAACACGATTTACGAGCACATGGAAGTTTTTTTTTTCATTTAATTATCAATATTTAAAAAATAGTCTAATCTTATGCTTTTTTAAACACAGCAACCAAGGCCGCGCTTGAGGCTGTCAAATTCTTGCTGGTTGTGTTTATAAACAAAACCAACAGAGGTGAGCGAAAAGAAGGAGGAGACCCGGTGGAAATCGGGAGCATGGGCAAGCGTTTCTTGGAGGATAAAAGATTCGGAACTGTGGGGACGCTGCTTTCTTGCCGACGTCCTCGCAGCCACGACGATCAACTCGACCCCTTGACGGCTGTCCGATGAAAGAGCCAGGCACTGCTCGCTGCTTTGACAGCTCGCGGATGCGAGCGTAACATTGTGAAGGGGAACATAATCAACTAGCACAGTACGCTCCCACACATCTTCCCCCTTCTCCTTAAAAAAATGCAAAACCAACAGTATTGAACTGTGTTGCAATAGGGGGATGGCGTCGCTATTTTTAGACCACGTTTTCCACTCTTTCTCATCGAAACCGACTACTTTATCGACTTAATTTTGCTGGGCGAGATAGGACGCTGTCTATTTTAAGACGTTGACTCAGCACTTAAAAAAACCAGATGGCAGCACGATGTAACGCCACGTCCCTATGAGTGATAGCAGTAGATATCATTTGATGATCTCTGTACAGCGACCGACATTATTTGGACACTGTAGCTTGTGAAATCTCTTCTTCTTTTTTATCACTCCTCCCATTTTTCAGACTATGCGTTCTCAACGCTGAGTCATTCAATCTCTCTGAAAACAGCAATGATAGAACGCGAGACGGCGATTAAAAGCCACCTTTCAGTGAGATCACAAGCCAGAAGGGCCTTTCAGTGAGAGATCACAAGCCGTTGATGTCTTCTGCGAGCTCACAAGCCAGACAGGCCTTTCAGTGAGTGTCCGTCAGTCGTTGCACCCTTTCAGTGAGATCACAAGCCAGAAGGGCCTTTCAGTGAGAGATCACAAGCCGTTAATGTCTTCCGCGAGCTCACAAGCCAGACAGGCCTTTCAGTGAGTGTCCGTCAGTCGTTGCGGCCTTTCAGTGAGATCACAAGCCAGAAGGGCCTTTCAGTGAGTGTGCGCCAGTCGTTGCGGCCTTCCAGTGAGATCACAAGCCAGAAGGGCCTTTCAGTGAGAGATCACAAGCCGTTGATGTCTTCTGCGAGCTCACAAGCCAGACAGGCCTTTCAGTGAGTGTCCGTCAGTCGTTGCACCCTTTCAGTGAGATCACAAGCCAGAAGGGCCTTTCAGTGAGAGATCACAAGCCGTTGATGTCTTCTGCGAGCTCACAAGCCAGACAGGCCTTTCAGTGAGTGTTCGCCAGTCGTTGCGGCCTTTCAGTGAGATCACAAGCCAGAAGGGCCTTTCAGTGAGAGATCACAAGCCGTTGATGTCTTCCGCGAGCTCACAAGCTAGACAGGCCTTTCAGTGAGTTTCCACCAGTCGTTGCGGCCTTTCAGTGAGATCACAAGCCAGAAGGGCCTTTCAGTGAGAGATCACAAGCCGTTGATGTCTTCTGCGAGCTCACAAGCCAGACAGGCCTTTCAGTGAGTGTTCGCCAGTCGTTGCGGCCTTTCAGTGAGATCACAAGCCAGAAGGGCCTTTCAGTGAGAGATCACAAGCCGTTGATGTCTTCCGCGAGCTCACAAGCCAGACAGGCCTTTCAGTGAGTGTTCGCCAGTCGTTGCGGCCTTTCAGTGAGATCACAAGCCAGAAGGGCCTTTCAGTGAGAGATCACAAGCCGTTGATGTCTTCCGCGAGCTCACAAGCCAGACAGGCCTTTCAGTGAGTTTCCGCCAGTCGTTGCGGCCTTTCAGTGAGATCACAAGCCAGAAGGGCCTTTCAGTGAGAGATCACAAGCCGTTGATGTCTTCTGCGAGCTCACAAGCCAGACAGGCCTTTCAGTGAGTGTTCGCCAGTCGTTGCGGCCTTTCAGTGAGATCACAAGCCAGAAGGGCCTTTCAGTGAGAGATCACAAGCCGTTGATGTCTTCCGCGAGCTCACAAGCCAGACAGGCCTTTCAGTGAGTTTCCGCCAGTCGTTGCGGCCTTTCAGTGAGATCACAAGCCAGAAGGGCCTTTCAGTGAGAGATCACAAGCCGTTGATGTCTTCTGCGAGCTCACAAGCCAGACAGGCCTTTCAGTGAGTGTTCGCCAGTCGTTGCGGCCTTTCAATGAGATCACAAGCCAGAAGGGCCTTTCAGTGAGAGATCACAAGCCGTTGATGTCTTCCGCTGAGCTCACAAGCCTTAAGCGGTATACGCACTTCGGAAGGAACCGGTCAAGAAAAAAATCAAATGGGCAGCAGCGGCAGCGCAAGCAAGTCAGAGAGGGTGAAGAAAAGCCCCAAGAAATCGGACCCTCTCCTTTGTTCTGCTGTTCGTAAAGCTGTTTCTTGACCCCTTTCCTTCCGATCTGCATACTAGCCTTTACAGTGGATATTCACAAGCCATCTCCTCCTCTTCCCCGAAGAAGAAATTAAAAAAAAGAAGTTCGACCGCTTTTTACACAGTCCACCTTTTAATCTTCTGTATTTATTAATCGAAAGCTTTAATAGCAAAGCAGAAGTAAAAACTTGTTCTTAAATTTTCTGATACACCATGCGTAAACAAAACTTTTTTTTCAAATAACACAAAAGTTCGAAATCATAATTAGTTCTGCAGACAAAATAACAAGTATTGCACAGACATTGGAAAATCTGGCATTACTTCCAAAAAATGTCAACATAAAATTTTCTTTCTCCTTCTCGCAGTTCAGCTTTTTTCAGTCTCCCGCTTCCTTGTTTCTTTCCCATTCTTCAACCACTTCAAATCAGCAAAACAATCCATGCAAATGACGCTAAAAACAAATCAAAACTTCAGCCGAAAATCCGCACTCTCCGCGCGACAGCCCCTCCCCATTTTTTTTTTTTTTTTTTTTTTTTTTTTTGCAGCAATCGGTTGATCCTCTGCACAGCCGAAAATCTGCTCACAACTCTCCTTTTTTCACTCACCTGTCATGCACCGCGCTGGGGCTACACCAAAATCACCGGACCCAAGCGAGAATTGAAAAAAAAAATACCTCTTCTGGTAGGATTCGCCATTTGTGGGGACGCTGCTTTCTTGCCGACGTCCTCGCAGCCACGACGATCAACTCGACCCCTTGACGGCTGTCCGATGAAAGAGCCAGGCACTGCTCGCTGCTTTGACAGCTCGCGGATGCGAGCGTAACATTGTGAAGGGGAACATAATCAACTAGCACAGTACGCTCCCACACAGGAACAAGAAACGAAACAATCCGGAACTGTCGAAGAAGGAAAAACAGCAAGGTTTGACTAGAGACCCTAAATAGGGAGACTGGTCTAAGCTGGCTAAATCGATCTGGCAACGTATGTTTTGAGCTTGGCAACACTGATAAGTTTTGCTGGGCGTAAAGGCAAATGCTTGTTTGGATACGTCAAACTCGTGTCTGTTTGGGTACATCAAATTCACTTCGACCAGTCTCCCTATTAAGGATCTCTAGGTTTGACACGGTAAAGTCTGGATGTCATCGGCGCCGTCAGCCGAGTTCACGTTCGAATGGTCACTTATCGTGATCTCCGGCACGACGACCGGTTGTCGTGTGGCCAGCGTGGTCCCGGTTATAGGACAATTTTATAATTTGTTTATGAGATTGTGTTTATTCCGCGAACATGAGCCCGCTCAAAAATGGCGCCACGACCGGATTTTGTCGTTTAAAATGACCTGCGGCAGTATCCACATGTGATTGGAATCTGGCCGCAGTCTGAGATGTTCACTTCCGGCGAACCCTCGTCGCCATACCAAAGGCCTGAATCTTGAATGTTCTCCCCGGCGCGTCAGATTCCTTCACCAGATTTCTAGTGCAAACGATCCTCAAACACCAGAACCAGAACAAACGATTACAAACGTTGAAAACCAACAAAATGAAAGTAGGCGGAAAGCGATATTTTGACAGCGGGCAATGTGTCAGGGCAAAGCGACTGCAGCGCCACAAACGGATTGCCACAACTAAAAAATCTGTAGCAATGATTTACACAAGGGAAGAATCGAGCCCACAAGGGAAGAATTGATCCATCGAAAAAATGTTGTCTTGTCAAAAAAAAAAATTGCATTAAAATGAAAAAAAGTGATTTAGAAATGGTTTTTAATCGTGTTTTTTTACCGTTATACATAAAAACTGACATAGGGCTTTAGTACCCAATTCTGAGATTTTGAACGAAATCCGAAAAAACTCCGTGCATATTTGCCTCTTTTCATATGAAAGTAGTTTCAATCTTGTCGTGCTATCTTGTCACTCCCTGAAAATTGATGTAAGTGCGACAACTGGTCAAAGGGATTTCAGGTCAGAACGCGTTTGACGCACGTACTAGTTAGACTACCGTAAACATTGGAATTATAACTCGGGACTCCAGGAACCAACTTCAACCAAACTTCGGGACAATTGTTATTGTTTACATTGCGTGCATTCGTTTTTGTTTATTTAAGGTCAACCATTAAGACGCGTTTTTCTCGGAACGTCGAAATGGCGGGTGCGGCAAGATAGCACGACGACGTTGAACTGTACCTTTTCTTATCGAGAAAGGGGAATGTTATCGTCCAGTGCACCGTGACGTGACGCAATGTTCGAACTGCTTGCAGTTTGGGCATAGTGGAAGAAACTGTTTCATCAAGAGTCGTTGCGCAACCTGCGGAGGTGAGTATAAAACTTAAGCTTGCAACACAATCAACGAAAACATCGAAAGCGAAATGCTTCAACTGTGGCGGCAATCATTCGACGAAGAATCGGAGCTGAGTTTGTGAAAATCGTCGCAGGAATCACCAACATTCAAAAATTACAAACGTGGATTTCCCTGCTTTGGCGTCAATCGCACAAACCGTTATATTGTGCAAGCAGACAAAAATCAAAATACGAGCGCAACCTGTCAAAGCTGTTGCGCCACAGACTGATGTACACGCTAACGAAAAACCACTACATTTTTGTTCGGCGGAACAGATTTTTGCGCACTTCGGTTTGGTGCTGCGCGAATAATATTGTATCTAAAAAACTGCTAGGTTTTCTTAAATCTTGCGTAAAATCCGACAGCATCGTGCTCGACATGCGACCTGAATTGACGACTGGGTATTAGACTGCTTTTGTACTAGCCATACCCTAAATTGGGTAGTTCCGTGCGATATAATTCAATAACTTCTAGTGGATTTGCTATGAACGTGTACGCATTGTTTACATCTCGCGTTAAATGTCAAAACAAACGTCGTCGTAACTAAACCTAAAACAATTTACAATTTTCTTTACAATAAATCTTAATTTAATGATTTTTGAGCATTTGAAGGACGTGTGACGAACGAGCTTCTAAGTTACCAAAAATGGCAGAACTGAAAACAGATGATTCCGAAGTGAAAGAGGGAAATATCGGTCCGGAGGAGAGTACTGTGATCTACAAAACGATATTCATTAAGGAAGAATCCGTAAGATTTAGTAAACAGTCGTTGTTACACCTTGATGACTCAAATTCGTATCTTTTAGGAGCTAATAAATAGTGATCTTTTAGCAGACCAAGATATTAAGCAAGAAATCATAGAGTTGGGAGAGTACGAACTGAACGTTCCCGCCGTTGAACCAGCGCAAGAGGCCACCGTGTCAAATGAATCTTCAGTGTCCAAGGAACCCGTAATAATGTTGGAAAAACGGCTGAGACATCCTAGGAATATGCCGTACCCCAGGAAGGAATGCGAGCATTGTGGTAAAACGTTCGCCTTCCAATACAATCTAGCCGTGCACCGGGTCAAGGAACACGGAAGTACGGAAACACCTACGAAAATTTGTTTACCACCAAAGACTTCGTTGCCGCCAAACCTCCGCTGCGACCAGTGTGGTAAATTGTACCATCATAAGGCTAATCTCGCGACTCACAAAGCTAAAGTTCACGGCATTGGAGAAGCCCCACCAAAAAGTTTTGTTCACATCTGCAAGCACTGTAAAAAACAGGTAACATCGTGGAAATCTTTGGTCGAACACCTGAAGTTCATTCACGGAGAAATCATCGACCCGACGCAGATTGCTCTATGTCCATTGTGCCTCAAGAGATTTACTACGGCCGAGGAATTGTCGGGGCATTCCTGCAGCAGGAGAAATCAAAGGAAAACGGATCTTCCTTTCAAGTGCGACTTGTGCGATAAAGCTTATTCCTTCCAAAAAGGTTTGTATGCCCATTATTCCGTTCATCCGGAATACCACAACTTTAAATGCGATCAATGCTCGAGCGGATTCTTCAACAAAACGCGACTTAACATCCACAAAAAGGCATTACACGTATCAAAGGACAATTACCTTGAGTGTAACATCTGTAACGTGCGCTACAAAAGCCAACGTGTCTTGAGACGACACCAGAAACTTCACGCCATTCGTGCATACTGTTGTGAATTTTGTGGGAAAAGCTACGAGACTCGTGAAAGACTCGGAGCGCATCAATACAATAAACACGCGATTCAGGACGCGCTGCCATACAAATGCTCCTTTCCTCAGTGTGATAAAAGCTTCCTCTACAACAGCCAGCTGAAATCGCACGAGCAATGCCACATGAATAAGAAGAGTCCGTTGTACGCACAGCGGGATCCTGAATGATTATAATGCGTCATGGCTTTTTATGATTTTGAATAAAATTTCACTTGATTTGGAATGAATAAAATCAGTTTAAACTATTAAATAACTACGTTTTATGAGTGTTATACCCTCATTGTCATTGTTTTTATATTGTTGAAAAAAAAATCTATGTTCAGAACGATTTGTACGGGTCGCATAATCATCGTCTAAAGATTTTAAACCAGACCAATTTCCTTATTCTGACAATATTTCCGATTTTTGGCACTTGTGGCGGTAACCTAATCCAACATCTACAAACTGACATGGCGGGCGTCGTTGGTGACCAAAAGCTGTTAAACTTCCTACCGGTTCAGTTCACGTTTTGACGACCTTCGCTTTTTTATCTGTTCCATATTGCACGTATTCCCCAAAAAGACACGCGGCAAACCAGCCTCCAAAAATCGACGCGCCGCACTTTCGGCAAACGCGCGCTGTCAAATCCCGTACTGTGCGTTTTGTTTTTGTTGAGCTGCTTCTTCGAATCGCATCAAGGCTGTATACCATGGAATCGCATGGCATCTGATGCCAAGTAGGTATGTGTTTTTATTGCACTAAAAGTGTAGAAAATCGCAGGCATGAAATGCCTCTGAAAGAAACGGACAATACATCCTGTTGATAAGGACAACACCACTAGACCGCTGAAACGTGAAACATAAAATGAAAAACAAAATTTTTCGAATCAAATTTAACACAGATCTGTGTTTACTGGATTTTGCGTGTATATAACTCCTAAAATGTCTGATTTTCTGGCGACATTTACAGGGTTGTTACGGATGGCGCGAATAGCGCGGATTTGGCGCGGATTAGCTGATGGCTAATTTTGCTTAGGTGCGGATTTCGCGCGGATGTGAAATTTGATTAATATAGAGTTATCTAAGCCCGATCTCACGCACACTAGCTTACCATTTTTTTTTGCTGGCGACCACAAATTTTAACCTAAAAATCCATCGTGTACGTACACGCAATACATGCGCACGTAGATAACTCTATTGTCGCTATGGCACTAAACCGAATCGAGCAATTTCCACTCGCGCCGCGGCCCATTTTCTCTCTGCCTTTTTCTGTCAAGCTTAATTTAGTATTACTCGATCAGTGTGTAAGCCAAGTTTGTTGTGATTCTTCCATCTTGCTTTGATTGACAAAAAATTATGTCGGTGGATGAACCAATTTTTTTTTGTTTATTTTATTAAATAAATAAAATATGTACTAGAATATTTTCCCGGCAAACTTCGTCCTGCTCTTTTCCCAAAATTTTGCGTTAGGTAATAAAAGAACGCTCCCTTGTTTCGGTGGCCGTTCTGTGCTCAAATCACAAATATGAGCTTGATTGAACGTAACGGATGCTGGTTCTTCACCTTTGAATTTTAATAAAATCTACCCCGCAGAATGTTTTTTTTTGTTTTCTAAATTTCAGCATTCTTGGGGAAATAAATAAAAGATCAAAACATTCAAAAATGAAAGCTCCAATATTCAAAGTTTCAGAAATACAAAACATTTTTGTTTTTATAGTTCTTTTTATCTGAAATTTTAAAAAATCAATATTTAAAATATTCAAAAATAAATATTCCAAAATTAAAATATACGAAATTTCATGAATTTATAATTTAAAAATCTAAACTTTAAAACTAAACAAAAATAGGAATCCAAAAATAAAAATATTATTCAAATTTAACTTAAGAATTTAAAAATTTAAAGAGTCAAAATTGAAAAATTATTTTTTTATATACATTCTCAAATGCTGTAAATGCAAATTTAATAATTTGAGAGTTCAGGAATTAAAGAATTTAATTAAGAATTAAAGAGTTCAAAATTCTTAATTAAATTCTTTAATTCCTGAACTCTCAAATTATCAAATGTTTAAATTGGGTACTATAGCCCTATGTAAATTTTTATGTACAACGGTAAAAAACACAATTAAAAATCATTTCTGATCACTTTTTTTCATTTTGAAGCCAAAAAAAAATATTGACAAGACAACATTTTTTCGATGGATCAACTATGGTCCCCTTGGAACGAGCTGTCAAGTAAGAACTTTTCTGTCAAGAAGGACCGTGAAGGTAATTTTTATAAATTGAATTAAAAATCCATTTTAAATCCTTTGCGGTCGTTCAAAGGGTCATTGTACTCAGAAAAATAAGCTTTATCGATGTGAACAATAATATTACAAATTTATGATTAATTTTAGGATCCAATTATTAAACTCTTAAATTCATTTTTTTTTTAATTATTGATTTTTTGATCCATTGATTATTTAAAATTTTCAATTATTAAACTTCCAAATTATTACTTTCTTAAATTTTTAAATTCCTCAATTCTTAAATTCTTAAATTTTTTAACTCTTAGAGTCTGAAATTCTTAAATTATTCTTAAACTCTTAAATTTTCAAGCTCTTAAATTCATAAATTCTTAAATTCCTTAATTTTTAAATTCTCGGATAAGTTTTCAAAAATCCATAAGAGCCATCGACAAACAAAGCCCTTTTTGCATCGGTTTTCCACCCACTTACGTTAAATCAATTTCAAAAGTGCTTGAGATTGTTCATCTACACGTCCATCAAGTGCCCCAAACCAAACATAAATTATATTTGGTGTCAATTTGGAGAAAAACGGAAATTAATGTCAGTGGTCACGGTGGCTCATACGGCTTTTTGAAAACTCACCCGAGAATTCTTAAATTCTCAAAAAGTTCTCAGAAAATTCTTAAATTCTCAGATTCTTAAATTCTTAAACTCTTAAATTCTTAAATTTCTAAATCAGAAGATCCCTAAATTTCCAAACTCTAAATTATTAAATTCAGAACCTTTTGGAAAAAAAGAACTGCAGAATTCTTAAATGATATTATTTTTGTCCCCATCATAGATTACAGAAAACCTGATATTATTGGAGTATTTTTGGAGACATGAATTAAGGTTCGACAAATTTTGAGAAGAAAAGAATACAAATTTTGTGCTTCGATTTTTCTGCGTAACTCGTTAAGTACGAACTGTATTAAAATTTTCAAATCCCTAGATTTATATTTTTTTAAGATTTTCAAAATTATATTTTTTTTATTGTTTAAATTTTTGAATTTAAACTTTATTTATTTTTTCACATCCAAATTTCTAGATGTTTTAATTTCTATTTTGAATTTCTTTTTTTGCCAAAATGTTTGTTATGGCTTTTCCCTCTGGTTTACTTCATCCTAGCAAAAATAAATTTGTCCGTAAAATTTTTGGCGTTCCAAGATTCTGCGTTCTGAGATTCGGCCTCATGCGGCTATTCTGGATCAGGAATTGTATTTATTCAATTCAACTTTATTTAATGGTTTGTCATTTTTGTGTTCCTTCTGATGGAGCAGCGCGGCAGCGCAAGCAAGTCAGAGAGGGTGAAGAAAAGCCCCAAGAAATCGCTCCCTCTCCTTTGTTCCGCTGTTCGTTAAGCTGTTTCTTAACCCCTTTCCTTCCGATCTGCATACTAGCCTTAATATTCTAAATTTTTAAATTTTAGAGTTTTTGGATTTATAAATTTAAAAAAATTTGGCTTTCGGATTTTTTTGTCTTTACCAACAAATCTTAAATCTTCAGTGCTCTCCACCAGAGGGAATTTCCCTAACAACCCAAAATCTGTTCAACTTTTCAAAATCAACCCGCGCGCGCCCTCAAGCATTCAAAAAATGGTCCGCCAGTGCGCCGTCCGGGGCTGCCCGAGCAACGACCAGGTGACGCTGTGCCATCGGTTCCCGAAGCGGAAGGAATTTATGGAAAAGTGGCGCCGCTCGCTCGCCCTCGACGGCAGCGACCCGTCGGAACTGTTCAACCGGTTCGTGGTTTGCACGTTGCACTTCCAGCCGAATGATTATCGGAACGCGGCCTCGCGGATGCTGAATCTGGTGGCGGTTCCGACGGTGAATGTGATCCCGAAGGGGGAATTTTACGACGCGCCGAGTTTGGTGGCAAAGCAGGAAAAGAAGGAATCGGGGCGGGTTTCGGAGGGGACCTTGATTGAAGTGTTGGAGGTGCAAGAGGCGGAGCTGGAGGGCAGAACCACCGTTGAAAGCGTTGAACCCGTGGACGACACGTTTGAGGTGCTATACATCGAGGAGGAGGTCAAGACGGGTGAAGGTGATCCGGAGTCGGAATCTATTGAGGTGGAAGTTCTTGAGGAATGTCCAGTTGAGGCGATGGAGCCGCCGGCTAAACGGCAATGTGTCCAGGAAGAACCACAATTGGAGCCAAGCCAGTGTGAGGTCACCCGTCAAGATGTGCAAGTTCAAACGGAAGAGGACGACGCTGAGCAACGTTTGATGGCCGAGCGGTACCCAGAATATGCCGACCTCGGCCGGTTGGAGTTGGCAAAAGAATTGCGCGAGGCCACTGAGCAGTTGGCGGAGGTGAAGAAGAAACTGGCCCACATTGAGGCCGCCCACGCCGTGGTGCGGGAGGCGTTCAAGTCGATTATGAGCTAGTTTTAATGTTTAATTTAGCAATTTAAATTAGTTTAGATTCACAAACGTGACTTTATTCAATACTAACCTGTATAATAATTAAGTACAACAAACAAAATTCAAGCTGTAATAATAATTCTTACTTTGGGAATGCAAGCAGTAATTCATCAGTCTTTTCACTGGCAGAATTTCTATCTATCTTTGGTTGAATAGCTTCTCAATAGCTCCGAGTACAAATCTAATTTGCATACTGACAATGATGAAATCGAGCACACTGACCGTGTTAATATCCACAAAACCGTGACGAACCCCTCACTGGTCCAGCTTGTTGGTCGATCGGTAGCAATCGTGGTACACCTGAATGCCCTTCCCGTCCCGATAGCGGTGGCACTTCCCCCCACAGTAAAGACACGCGCTGTAAAACTGCGGATGCGGAGCATCCGCGTAGTGTCGAATAACCTCCGCAATCGTCTCCTTAGTGAAGGTGTCCCCACACGACAGGCACTGGGCCTGCTCCGGCTCCAGACGTTCGAGGAAGCGCTGGTTGACGGCGTCGTGTTCGGTCGTCCCGGGCGATGGAGGTTGAGGTGGTGGTGGCCGCTGCACCGGGGGTGGAGGCGGGGGCGGTCGGTTCCTGGTGGCTGGTGCCTGGGCGCGGTGACCGTTTTGGGACGAGACTTGGTACGGGAAGTTGCTCATGCTTTTTGGGCTTGGCGGCGGCGACGGCGATAGTCAATTTAATTTGCAGCGAAACGAATGTTTGACAGTTCTCGTGAGGTTTGTTTTGAAAAGATTGATGGGTAAGCTATAAATAACGTAGCGTTCGGTTAAATTGGGTAGGACTGTCTTTTGATATAAACGCTCTTTTGCCATATTTTTGTTTAGATTATGGCATTGGGTTCTTAAAAATCATTGAAATTTTTTTTTTAATGATTTTAGCTAGGGAAATTCTTGTATGTTTGGCAGGTTTAAGACTCGGTCATAATTCCATCCAATTTGCAATTTTTCATTATTCAAACAAATTCTTTTGCAAATGTTTTGAATCTTTGCAAAACTTTTGATTAAACTTATAATTAATGAAACTTTTGCAGATCACACCAACCAACAAAATTTCGGCGCAGGCTCAACTCAAGGGGAAGCATGGAGTTTGGCGTCCCCAGAAACACGTGCTTTTTGAATTTTTCAAAAATATTTAGACAGGGCCGAATGGTTTTTGCCTTCCTCACCTTACTGAGTAAAGGCTATAAAATCACTCGGAAAATGAACTTTTTAATCAGACCTTCTAGGCCTACCTTCATTTGTACATATCGACTCAGAATCACCAGCTGAGCAAATGTCTGCACGCAAAACGGACATTAGGTATAAATTCCTAATTTTTAGTATTTTTTGAACTTATGTTCTAGCTTGTCAAATTATACCTAAAAATTAGTATTTTTTTCTTCCTAAAATTTAGGATTTTTTTAGAACACTGAAGTTCTTCTTAAAAATTCCTAAATTTTAGTATTTTTTTTAGTTCAAAAATTGCGATTCACGTTTTGACAAGTCAAAACAAAATAATTTCGTGGCTGTGAGTTGGTGTTCCGCGGTGCTGCTGAAAACTTCGGAACTTTGGCAAGGTAAGTGTACAGAAGAAAAGTGGTTCTCCGGTTCTGCACGGAGAACGGAACCCGGAGCATCCTTATTAGAGGAAGTGTGGCTCGCGTGCTTGTGGTAGAGGAGGAGGAGGAGGACGGAACCTTCAACTCCCGGCGGAATTAAAATAACCGCCT
This sequence comes from Culex quinquefasciatus, assembly GCF_015732765.1. NCBI lineage: Eukaryota > Metazoa > Arthropoda > Insecta > Diptera > Culicidae > Culex > Culex quinquefasciatus. The sequence goes on from NC_051861.1 coordinate 108,020,572, forward strand.
CTTCCATCTCGTGCTCTGGAGGACGGATCTCGGTACGGATATTTGCGGAAGAGCTGGAAAGGGGAAGTATAAACGGACCCCAACCGTGGGGATTGTGCGACCGTGGCGATTGTGGGAATGAAATCTATCTTTTTGTGATTTGGTTGGACGTTGCGGGTGTGTGTATGTATGCGTTTGTGAAAGTGTTCGTGTGTGTGTGTGTGTGTGTGTGTGTGTGTGTGTGTGTGTGTGTGTGTGTGTGTGTGTGTGTGTGTGTGTGTGTGTGTGTGTGTGTGTGTGTGTGTGTGTGTGTGTGTGTGTGTGTGTGTGTGTGTGTGTGTGTGTGTGTGTGTGTGTGTGTGTGTGTGTGTGTGTGTGTGTGTGTGTGTGTGTGTGTGTGTGTGTGTGTGTGTGTGTGTGTGTGTGTGTGTGTGTGTGAGAGATTGAAAGTGAGAGGGTGGGGTAGAGGAAGAGAAAGAGAGAAAGAAAGAGAAAGTGGGTGAGAGAAGAAGACAGGGAGAGAAAAAGTGGGAGAGAAGAGGGAGTGAAAGAGAGCGAAAATGGGAAAGGGAGAGAGAAAGTAGAAAAGGGAGAGAAAGGGGGAGTTTGTGAGAGAATGCTGGAGGGGAAGAGCGAAAGAAAATGTGGGAGAGAGATAGGGTGAGGGTAGAAGGAGAGATAGAAAGTAAGAGAGAGAGAAAGTGGGAGTGAGAGGGGCAAAGATGAAGAAAGAGAGAGATAAGAGATAAATTTGGAGAGAGAGTAGGAGATGGAGAGATAGTAGGAGAGGGAGAGATAGTAGGAAAGGGAGAGAGATAGGGAGAGAGAGAGTAAGAGAGGTAGAGAGAAAGTGAGAAAGAGAGAGGTTAGAAAATATGGGAGAGAAAGAAAGGGAGAGAGGATAGGAGAGAAAGAGAAAAAGTTGAATTGAGAGGAAGAGAAGAGAGAGATAGCAGGGAACAGGAAGAGCGAGAAAATAGAAAGAGAGGGGAGAGAGAGAAAATTTTAAAAATCTCTAATTCCAAACATTATAAAACTCCAAAAAATCCAATCTTATATTCTACAATTCCAAATATTTAAAGATTAAAATGTTGAAGTTGTAAAAATATTAAAATATTAAAATAATAACTGATATTTAAAATAAATAAATATTAAAATATTAAAGAACTAACATATTATAAAATATTATACAAAATTATAATGTTAAAATATTCAAATCATTAAATATTTATTTTAGGTAAGTACATTTATGAAAAAGTTGTGTTTTATGTAAATAAAAAAATTTATATAATTTAAAAAAAAATTATTCTTCCTGCATAGCTCTTGGAAAATACCTAATTTAAAAGTTAAAATCTGGAGTTTTTTTTGAAAAGGACCAATAAACCAAATTTTCAGTTTTTGCTTTTTGGGTGGTTTTCAATACCCCTGACTCAAAGCAGTTCTAAAAACATCCAAAAAGCAAAAACTGGAAATTTGGTTTATTGGACCTGTTAAAAAAAAACTCCAGAAATATTGAAATTAAAAAATATTAAAATATTAAAATATTAAAATCTTAAAATATTATAATATTAAAATATTAAAATATTAAAATATTAAAATATTAAAATATTAAAATATTAAAATATTAAAATATTAAAATATTAAAATATTAAAATATTAAAATATTAAAATATTAAAATATTAAAATATTAAAATATTAAAATATTAAAATATTAAAATATTAAAATATTAAAATATTAAAATATTAAAATATTAAAATATTAAAATATTAAAATATTAAAATATTAAAATATTAAAATATTAAAATATTAAAATATTAAAATATTAAAATATTAAAATATTAAAATATTAAAATATTAAAATATTAAAATATTAAAATAATAAAATATTAAAATATTAATATATTAAAATATTAAAATATTAAAATATTAAAATATTAAAATATTAAAATATTAAAATATTAAAATATTAAAATATTAAAATATTAAAATATTAAAATATTAAAATATTAAAATATTAAAATATTAAAATATTAAAATATTAAAATATTAAAATATTAAAATATTAAAATATTAAAATATTAAAATATTAAAATATTAAAATATTAAAATATTAAAATATTAAAATATTAAAATATTAAAATATTAAAATATTAAAATATTAAAATATTAAAATATTAAAATATTAAAATATTAAAATATTAAAATATTAAAATAATAAAATATTAAAAATTTAAAATATTAAAATAATGAAATATTTAAATATTAAAATACTAAAATATTTAACTATAAAAAATTAAAACATAAAAAAAACAAAATATAAAAAAAATTATAAATTTAATATTAAAAATTTAGATACATTTAAAAATTAAAATTTAATTTAAATTTTAATATTTATTTTTAGGTGTGAACATTTATGAAATAGTTGTGTTTGATGTAAATAAAAATATTAATATCATATAAACCATTGTTTTCTTCTGCCTGCATATATCTTGGATAATACTTAATACCTAATTTGATCTTTGATTATTCTTAAGTATAAGTAATTTTGGATCCCTCACTTTTTCTGTAAATACCTCAAATTTAGGTATTTATTCCTAGAAATAAGGAATAATCATGGTCCGCCATCTTGGATTATACCTAAATATTAGTAATTGTGGATCCCTCACTTTTTTCTAAAAAAAACTCAAATTTAGGTATTTATGCCTAAAAATTAGGAATAATCATGGTCCGCCATCTTGGATTATACCTGAATATAAGTAATTTTGGATCTCTCACTTTTCCAGAAAATACCTCAAATTTAGGTATATATACCTAGAAATAAGGAATAATCATGGTCCGCCATCTTGGATTATACCTAAATATTAGTCATTTTGGATCCCTCACTTTTTCTGAAAATACCTCAAATTTTGGTATTTATTCCTAGAAATAAGGAATAATCATGGTCTGCCATCTTGGATTATACCTGAATATAAGTAATTTTGGATCCCGCACTTTTACATAAAATACCTCAAATTTAGGTATTTTTACCTAGAAATAAGGAATAATCATGGTCCGCCATCTTGGATTATACCTAAATATTAGTAATTTTGGATCCCTCACTTTTTCTGAAAATACCTCAAATTTAGGTATTAATTCCTAAAAATTAGGAATAATCATGGTGCGCCATCTTGGATTATACCTGAATGTCAGTAATTTTGGATCCCGCACTTTTCCAGAAAATACCTCAAATTTAGGTATTTATACCTAGAAATAAGGAATAATCATGGTCCACCATCTTGGATTATACCTAAATATTAGTAATTTTGGATCCCTCACTTTTCCAGAAAATACCTCAAATTTAGGTATTTATACCTAGAAATAAAGAATAATCATGGTCCGCCATCTTGGATTATACCTAAATATTAGTAATTTTGGATCCCTCACTTTTCCAGAAAATACCTCAAATTTAGGTATTTATACCTAGAAATAAGGAATAATAATGGTCCGCCATCTTGGATTATACCTAAATATTAGTTATTTTGGTTGCCTCACTTTTCAGAAAATACCTAAAATTTAGGTATTTTGGTTCTACAATTATACCTAAAATATAGGAATTCTCGTACTAAAACGCTATTAGTAATTTTATTACTAATAGCCGATTAGTAATAAAATACCTTATTGCAGTCAGGTTCGATTATACCTAAAAATTAGGAATTTATACCTAATGTCCGTTTTGCGTGTGTGTGTTTGGCTGTATGTAGACATGTGTACCAAATCAATGTCACTGGAATATCTCGTCACAACACAGCTAAAAAAGTAGTAATCCAGCTGCGTGTAAAAGGCCTGGGTGTAAAATAAATATTGCATTATTTTATGCAATTTTATGTGATTTTACACCCTGAAATATTTAACCCATCAGTATGGGAAACCTACTTGACCGAAATGTCAAGCTCATATATGCGTTTATCCTACCAGATTTTCATCGGTCTGATGGCCAAGTGGGCTAAGGCGCCAGTCCTTACTGTTGGTGCTGGGTTTGAATCCCGTCGGTTTCAACTTTTTTTGTGTTTGCAAAAAATGTACATGCAGTGTGTAATATTAAGTGTTTATTTTGACGAAGGTGATGTGCATGCTTTTGCATGCGATTTTACCATCGGATTTTTTGCTGTGAAGCTCAACCGATTTTGGCCGGAATGGTTTTAATCGATCCGTCTTAACGTCCCCTAAGTTGCTATTTAAATTCATGCAGTTTTATCATGTATTAAAAAAATTATATTAAAAAAACTGTTTCATTTTAAATTGGGTCCTAAAATGAAGCTTAGATTGCTGATATTCTTGTTTACAGTGATAGAGCTTATTTTTCTGAGTACAATGACCCTTTGTACGACCATAAAGAGCTTAAAATGGATTTTTAAATCAATTTTGAAAAATTAACCTCGCGGTCCTTCTTGACAGAAAAGCTCCTACTTGACAGCTCGTTCAAAGGGGACCATAGTTGATCCATCGAAAAAATGTTGTCTTGTCAAAAAAAAAATTTTGCATTAAAATGAAAAAAAGTGATCAGAAATGGTTTTAAATCGTGTTTTTTACCGTTGTACATAAAAATTGAGATAGGGCTTTAGTACCCAATTAAAATTATGATAAAAAGGGTGGTTTTTTCATGAAACCCTCACATGTTATATATTTTTAGAAAGCATATAAAAAGACCTTTTAGGTGGAGTAAAAATTTTCAAAATTTGACTTACCTATCTTAAATTACAAGCGTTTTAAAAAATGGTCTGAATTCACATAACCTCAACTGGTCGGGTCTGATCGCCACGAAAAAGCCGTGTAGAGGGATGCCATTTTCCTCAAAGGCCGTGTCTGTATAATCTTGACAAAAAGTCTGTAGGTAGTCTGTTTTTTTACTCATCACTTATTTTTATTAGGACCTCTTAGGTGCTGCGAACGTTAGGGGAGATTCATAAACATGTGGGCACTTTAGGGGGGTTGTAATCACTTTAAATGAGAGGAAGGCATCAACCACCTGAAGGTGGATTAAGTAACGTTTTTGCCTTCCTCACGTTACTGAGGAAAGGCTATAAAATCACTCGAAAAATGAACTTCTCATTTAGACCTCCTAGACCCACCTTCATGTATACCTATCGACTCAGAATCAAATTCTGAGCAAATGTCTGTGTGTGTGGTGGGATGTTGATCAAAAAATTGTCACTCGATTATCTCTACATTGGCTGAACCGATTTTGTTCGTTTTGGCGTCATTCGATCAGTCTTGGGGTCCCATAAGTCGCTATTAAAAATGATAAAGTTAAGTTAAGTACTTCAAAAGTTATGCTAAAAAAACGAGTTTAACAAAAGTCCGGAAGATTGTAAAAAGGGTGGTTTTTGTAAGAAAACCCGTCATGCTATACATTTTTAGAAAGGTATTCAAAAGACCTTTCCAACGCGTCCAAGACATTGAAGATCTGACAAATCTATCAAAAGTTATAAGCACTTAAGTGTTATTTATACGCTTTTTGGAGGCCGGATCTCAGATATGTTAATGAAAACGTTGTCCGGAACTCTCATGCGACCTATTGTTGGATAGGTATTCAAAAGAGCTTTCCAATGCGTCTAAAACATTGAAGATCTGACAACCCTATCAAAAGTTATGAGCACTTAAGTGTTATTTACGCACTTTTTGCATTTTGGATAGCACCTTTTAAATGTGAGGAAGGCGCCAACCACCTAAATGTGGATTAAGTAACGTTTTTTTTTCAAAAGTTTGCATGTATAATTCGTTTGCTACTCCCGCATATTGCATGCAACTTTTGCTTTTATGCAACAGCGACGATCTCGAGGACGATCCGCCCTAATTATCCATACAAATTTTGGAGAAAAACCATTCGGCCAAGTCTAAATATTTTTGAAAAATTCAAAGTGCACGTCCCAAGTAACCAATCAGCACAAAAACAGGAAATTATTCAGCACTAAAAGCGCATTTAGTGTTACGCATAACAGCTAAGGAGTTTTTAAAATTGCACCAAAAGCGCATTGACAGCCGATTTGCAGCTGATTTTGGACTATATATTTCTGTTTTACAGCTGGGCCCCTACTCACTATGGGCTATTTCCATATAAGCGAGCGGCCAAAAATTATTTTTTTGCTTTTTTGTGACTTTTTTGTGTTGTTTGTACTTAGTATAATGATAACAAATGAAATTTGATATTTTTCCAAAAAAAAAGTTTAATTTTCGATTTTTTCATATATATATTTGAGGCCACATGCATTAAAGTGGTGAATTTTAATATTCTTGCTCTGTCTATTTGATGCACGGAATGGCGGTTTATGCTATGTTAAAGTTTCTGATTTACGTTCAATCTCCCTCCCCATTTTCTTGAGTTAAAATCCACCTCTCTTTGAAGACACCCCCCCCCTTCCCCTCCAATTAAAATTTGATTTTTGCGGTGTTTTAGAATTTTAGACGGTTTATTTTATGGAACATTGTATGGATTCTCGTCCACGTTTTTGGTTGTGGTTTTTCCCTGAGTTGATCATGTGATGGTTCTGCAATGTTGTAATTCTTACAAATATACTCGAAAGCAGTTCTCGCGTTTTCAGTATAGTGCTTCGTTATATCGTACAGGGACAGTATGGTATTATTATCCATACTTTCAAAAGAACACAACAACGAACTGATACGAATATTCGACGAATCGTTTCTGTAAAATACTTAGAACAGGAATTTTTAATTTTATTAAACGTACCTAAGTACCAACAAAGTCATGAATATCAAATCAATTTCAAAACATACATAGCAGGTACGTCATTTCTGCCTCCGCAGGTAAATAATGTGATTTTAACCAAGCGTATACGCGAAATCATTAATTTCCTTGCATGAATCAAAATGTTCAAAATGGCATAACTCAAAAGTGCACATAAGTGCACTTTGAAATTTGGAGACAAGTTAGGACATGGTTCAAATTTTAAGCTGCAAAATTTTCAGATCGCACAAATGCACACAAAAAAAGTACTCCATTAACAAAGTTAAAAAAACTAAATTTTGAATAAAAATCCATCTTTTTTGATTTTTATTATTTTTTTAGCATGTAAAAGTATGTTTTATAAAATATTATTGAAAAGTTGAATCAATTACCTTTCTGAATATATATAATGATGCAGGAAAAAATACATAAACAGCTATACAGTACAACTATGAAAAATAATCATTTTTTTTTTGTCAAAAAACATGTTTTTTCTTACCATTTTCGCCTTTGAAGGTCTGCAATTCAGTGAATTTTGAACCTACAACTTTCAAACTCCGGATTTTTCTTAGTTAGAATGTTTATTTTCGAAAAAAAATACCAAAAAATTAATTAGAGTATGTCAGTTTTTCGATTTATGGCCGCCTGAAACCCCATAGTGCTACTGTTGTCGATCCAACCCTGTAAGTGTCAAAAAATGTGGGAGGAACAAAAATATGTTCTCTCTCTCCCTTTCCTCGCTCTGTCCGTTCTATTTCGGGTTTGTTTACTATTCTATACAACATTACCGACTCTCAGCTGACCGAAGGGGAACCCGATTTATTTGATTGATAATGCGTTGTTGGGGATTTGATGTTGGGATGTCGGAAGTGATCGTCGATGTTTACTGGTGGTTCCTGTGCCTTTATCGTCACGCCTGTTTGGGAAATGGTTTTTTGACGGGATTGAGCAGCTTCAAATACTGTTACATTTTCTAATATAACATTCGAAATAAAATCTTTTAGTAAATTGCCTCCCTCGGAGTCAAGAGCCAGATACAGCTATAAATTTAAGAGAAAAACATGCTAACACTTAGATTGGGCTTAAATACATTTTATTGCACTTCATAGATCATTTGTTAACTGAAATTTCATCAATATACCTAATCCGAACTAAACAAAACTTTGGAGCGCTAGAACTACACTTTAACGAATTTGCGAGTGTGTCCTTCCAAACCCGAATCTGCAGCAGGAGCACCGCAAGCCTTTAATGTCTGTTGATTCCTGGCGTCTCCTATTCCGGTCAATCCTACAGAATTGAAATCGGGAATTTAGCTGCCAAATTGCGATACTGGAGGTCTCCGGGACAGCCACTGTTTTCTGGAATAAGTCCCACGGTGGAAAATACTTTGTTCCATGCATCCTGAAAGATATTTGTTCATTATAGGATAATTCTTAAGTGACAATCTTGTCTTATACTTACAAAAGTAGATTAAAAACAGGCTCCAGTTTCAATTTTTGCCAATAGAAATTTTCACGGCCATGCCATGTTTTGATTTGGTTCTTCTACGAGTAAGCGAGAGTTTGTTTTCTTTCTCGGTCGCTCTCTTTCACTCTCAGTCAAAACGTCAGACGTGTTGCCTGTTTGTTGAAAAAATATAACAGTGTTGCTAGTGACAGTTAGTAATCGCACTAAAACGGCTTTTATCAGAGCAGTTATTTTAGAGCTGATTTGTATTAATCTTTGCCGTTTTACGACTGATTAGCTGGTGAATGCTGTTTAGCAACTGATTTATGATTTTTTTTAAAGGCTGGATGGTTACTTGGGTTGTTTGTGGAGACCTCAAACCACGGACGAACGGACATGACACTGGGTTTCAAAAAGCGAAGCAGGCTTTCTTTTACTTTTTCTTGGCGAAAACCTGCGCAAGCGAGATCGCTTACGTCAAAATCTTCGCGCCACGTGGTTTGAAACGTAAACAAAGCCAGCAGATGCTGCAAACTCATGGGCATTTTATAAAATGGTCGTATGAATTTATATTTAAAATACCATTTCTATAAAATTTCCGACAATTCTAGTATCCATGATAAATTACCTAGAATCATAAAGGCAAACTAAATACCAAAACACTGTTTCTAGCACCATACTAAAGGACCATCCATAAACCACGTGGACACTTTTTTGGGAATCTGTTACCCCCCCCCCCCCTCTCGTGGACAATTGGGTACTAAAATGAAGCTTAGATTGCTGATATTATTGTTTACAGCGACAAAGCTTATTTTTCTGAGTACACTCAAACCCCGATGGGTTGACACCAACTGTTGTCAAACGAACGGGGTCTCGTTTTAGTTTGACACCCCTTTTACACGGAGTTCACACACACTACCAAACGTTTGTTTTGATAGTGTGCGTGAGTGCCATGTAAAAAGTGACAGTTCGTCACTTTTTAGTTTGACTTTGACCAACCAACGGGGTACAAACGAGGGGTGGTTCACTTCTGCCTTGGTCGAGCGTTGACATTCCTTTTTAAAAAAAATTCGGCGTTCGCTCCTCTTTATTTCACCTTATCCAACCCTATCTGACCTTTTTTGCTTTAACGCGCCTTAGCTCGCCTTTTCTGTTGCCTTTTCTTGCGTTCGCACCTCAGACTGCTCGATTTTTTTGACAACGAGAACTGTCAAGAGCAAATGACAGATCTCGTTGTCAAATCAGTCGAGCAGTTTGTTTTGATCTTTTCATTTTTCACGTTCACATTTGTTGGCCAAAGGAACCTGTGCCGCGGAGTAAATGGTATTACGCGGCTACCGGTGGCCAAGCCGGAGGAGCATCTGATAATAAGCTAGTCAGTGGCAGGGAGAAATCATGGTCAATTCTAGGTGATCACGCTTGATTTTTACTGTCGGCAACTGGGCGGAAGAAGATGACCGTCCATGAAAATCGTGCAAAATGGTCGCCACTAGAAAGGACATCGAAAAGGCCGCGACCCTTCACCAGAACCGCGTCACGCTGACCTTGCGCAATGTCCGCAGCCTGGAGAAGGTGTGCGCTGACCTGCGGTGATGGTTCCAAAAAGATCGCTACCAGATGCGCCTGCACAAGCGTATCATCGATCTGCACTCGCCGTCCGAGATCGTCAAGCAGATAACCTCGATCAACATCAAGCCAAGTGTAGAGGTCAAGGTCACCATCGCCGATCCTTAAGCTGGATAGTTCCACCACAATCCGGAATGTGAAGCAGATTTCCGGCGATGGCCGGCGGTAGAGAGCGTAAAAGGTCCAACGCGGATATTTGAGGCCTTTGCTGCTCCGGCTGGGCGTTTGCAAACACCAACACGCAAATAAACTTTTGTATTAAAAACTTTCACAAAACAAAACACAAAATGAATTCCTTCAGTGAAACCCACAAAGTACAAATCGCTCAAAAGGCCGGTCACATCTTCAGATTAGATTACTTCATCGGCATTGCTATTCAACTTCCCCATGTGAGTCCACCACGTGCATAGAAAGAAAAGTGTTGCATGTCGATGATTTTATATTGCATGACTTTATTTTCTAATTTTTCTGAATAAAAACGTGCAGAAAAGTGTAAGAGGTTTTTCCATACAATTATTAGTATTATTAGTATCGTTTTTTTTGTAAACCCTATTAAATCCTATTAAAATATCGCCGTGTCGAGTTCGTTGATGTACTTTTGAAACTGATGTCATATGCGGATCTGAGTTGAGTTGAGTCGTTCAGTGCAGATCAGGTTCCCGTACTCTGCGCCTTGTAGTTAATGAACCTTTTCGAATATTTACTCAGCTCCAACCTTTTTTTCGTTCAGCTGCTTTCTTGGCTCAAACTGCCAGACAATACTGGCACACGTTATGCACGTTCTTCAACGGCTCCGCTTCAACCTGGACTAAAATATGTATCCTGGTGGCAATCTGTGATGCTCTCCTAGTCTGGCGGTCATCAAATCATCGAAGGTCGACGACCGCAATCCAAATTCTACGCAGGTACCTGCATCTCAGCACCCTGAAGGTTCTTGTGCTTTCGTGCAAGCTGAAGGTGCCGCGGTGGTAACAGGCCACGCAACCAGAATTCTACCGGAAGTCCGCCGTAGAGAGGACGGCCCTCCTGAACACGGTCGAGTTGCGGAAACGCGGGCTGCTGCTGGGACGCGCACAAAAAACTGCCAGGAGGACGACTCTTCGGAACGCGGGCCACTGCTGGGAGGATGACCTTCCGGAACGCAGACGAGTTGCCGAAACACGGGCTGGCTAGAAAGCACAAAAACCACTGCCGGGAGAACGAGCTGGAAACGGTTGAAAAAAAAAAACAGATACCAAAATAAACATCGTTTGGCGGAGGAGCACCGGGGGCGCTTGAACCTACGGCATATCCGGTCGACATGATTGGAAGAATGTGGGCAGCGATGGAGATCGGAGCATTAGCTGTTGGACTTGGAGAAGAGGTTTGTCCTGGAGTCGGTGTGTAGGTCGGCGCTCCGTTGGTTTTTATTGGACGATATCGAGGCACTGGTCGAGATCGACGTGGTCGGAGGTCCGTGCGGTTGGCTTAGCGTGGGATATCCCGAACCTGGATTTTTTTGCTGGGTTTGCTCCGCATCGACCGCGAACCCTTTTCGCCACCACCCGCGGCGGACGCTTCGTCTGTAGGATCGTCGTGTTTGTCGCGTTTGTCATCGGATCGTCCGCGCCTCCTTCGGCGGCCTTGCATGCCCAGTTGACTACTTGGCCTGCTCCTCGTTCAGATACAGGCCGGAGGCGGTCACCTCGACGGTGCCCTTACCGATCCGGACCACGTACAATACTTCGTTGATGGTTTCGTTCCGCTTGACCTCGTCGACGAAACCGACCTCGTAGGTGTCGCCTCCGGTGAACGCGTGTACGGCGTGGCCGACGATCGGGAGCGTGTCCTTGTCGCCGATCACGATGACGTCCTTGGAGAGGGCCTTCGAGGCACCGTCCTCGAACAGCATCATGAACTTGTTGTCTCCCTTGTGACCTTGCCTGCATTGTACTTTGGGTCGGACCACCGCGCCATACAGCACAACCAATCGTCCTGGTTCACTTGCGGTTCCGGCTCGGCAGGTACGGGTGTGTCCGGTTTCTGCTTCTTGGCGCTCTTCGAGGAGGCTTGCTTCGACTTCGGACTCGGTGCGGGGTCGCTTCATTCCTCGACCACATTTCGGTGGTTGTTTTGGGCGTCTTTGCGTTGGAACTGCTTTGGTCCAGTTCCGCGTCCGATAGCTCATCATCCTTGCTGAGCGCCCGCTTGATCTTGGTGAATTCCTCGATCATCAACTTGGCCCCTCGGACGGTGTGCTTAACCTTGAATAGTGGTGCCTTCGACTGGCTGGAGATTGTCCCCGAACTGTCCGTTGCGCTTGAGTGTGAATCGGCGGCCGGTCTCGCCGAAGGCAGCTGGAACGGGCCAAGACTTCCCACGCTACCATTGGAGGATTGCTTTGACGAGTCAATTCCTGTTAGATATTGGGTGGACTCGGCCAAACCGGGCGCTGCCAGCTTGTTCTCGATCACCTTCTCCACCGACAAGAACTGCAACTCCGTTCCGTCGAACCATACGCTGACCTCGTACAGCGCATCCTCGGAAGTCAGTGCCTGGGTGAGGTCAAGCTTGTTGGCGGCGGTGGTTGTCGTTGTGGTCGAGGCTGCAGTGGTCGTCACATTTGCTGGCGTCTGCACGGCAGATTTATCGTCTAGCTCGGATCCTGACGTGGAGGAGATTCCGTTGAATTTGGGCGTTGCTGGCGTACAGGTTGGTCTCCTCTGCGAGAGAATAATATTCATTAAATAACACTTCCCTGCAATCCAATCTCCCACCCGGTGCAACAAACCTGTACACGAATCGACCTCCGACGATTTCAGACTGCTTTCTTCTTTCACCGACGAGGCAACAGATTCCTTGCTTGTTTCGGGAGCATCCTTCTTGAGCTCCGGCTCCTTCGCTGCAACAGCCGGCCGTTGAATTGTCCGCCACGATGGCGCCGTGCTCCTTCTCGTCCTCCTGGTGGCTGTTGTCTACCGAGGGTCGCGTAATCTTGCTCACGCTCTCCGAGCTGATTTCGAACTGCTTCTGGATCGGCCGCGTTTGGTGTGCTGCTTCCGTTCGAGATCAAATCCAACCGCTGCTTTAACCGGTCGGTCATTCTGTCCGAGCTGGGCAGCGAACACTCGATGCTGTCGTCCAGCACCTTGGACTCATCGGCGGCCGGCGCCGGCGGCACTTCCTCAGCGTCCGTATACAGAAACACGCCAAAATCACCGAGTTTCTTGTTGCTTTTTATTTTGACAATCAAACTGCTAGAAAAAAATCAAAACAAAACACCGAGTTGCCAAACTTGGGGAAAAACTGCTCGATCTGTTTTGGCAGGGTTGCAAGATCGATTTCTTGTAGCTTTTCGTTCGAGCAGAAACAAGCCGCCCTACGAGCGCTAACGCGCGTTAGCTTGCCTTTTCATGCCTTCTCGTGGCGTTGTGAAAAAATCGTCGCCTTGTGAAGCGTTCTCAAATTTCGAGCTACTTTTTGTGCGTTTTGTTGTTCTAACGCGAAGTGAGCTACCCCTCGGGTACAAACTAAAAAAGTGTCAAACGAAAAAGTGACCAACCACCGGGGGTTGAGTGTACAATGACCCTTTGTACAACCACAAAGAGTTTAAAATAGATTTTTAAATCAATTTTGAAAAATTAACCTCGCGGTTCTTCTTGACAGAAAAGCTCCTACTTGACAGCTCGTTCCAAGGGGACCATAGTTGATCCATCTAAAAAATGTTGTCTTGTCAAAAAAAAATTTGCATTAAAATGACATTCGCCATACCCCCCCTCGAAAGTGTCCACGTGGTTTATGGATGGTCCATAATGCTAAATGTTTTAATTAATTATTGCATAAGACATTTTGAGAAATCATGCGTAATCGCGCGATGCTACTTCGACAACTTGAATGTAGATGGCGCAAGTGATAGTTTGCTTCAGAAATTTGAAGAAAATTTGCTCCTGGTGTCATGTCCGTTCGTCCGTGCTCAAACTTCATGCTTCCTCTCGAATTGAACCTGCGCAGTAACTTAAAAAATACTTTTCCGGGACAGTACGCTGTTCCAAAAGAAAAGAGGTAAAAAAATCGAGTGTTTAAATTTCATAAAGAACAAATCTTGTGGTTTTGCTGCCATTTAATCCCTTTCTCGTTTAAATAATTTTTCATGCGGATGGCAAAGAAAATACTTCATTTGTTTCCTATGTCATGGCTAAAACATTGCATTCAGTATTTATAAACACATCAGATTTGGATTATTTTTATTTATAAGACTTGAATAAAGAACGCAAGAAAGAATGAAAAAAAGCTACAATAATAACCTTCCGTCGGACGGGAAGTAAATGTTGGCCCCGGTCTAACCTAAAAGGTTAGGTCGTTAGCTCAGTCCAGGTGTAGGAGTCGTCTCCCTGGGTCCTGCCTCGGTGGAGTCGCTGGTAGGCAGTTGGACTCACAATCCAAAGGTCGTCAGTTCGAATCCCGGGGTGGATGGAAGCTAAGGTGTAAAAAGAGGTTTGCAATTGCCTCAACAATCAAGCCTTCGAACACCTAGTTTCGAGTAGGAATCTCGCAATCGAGAACGCCAAGGCAATGCTGTAGAGCGAATAATTTGATTTGATTTTTTGAATAACACAAATTGTCAATGACGATGAGAGAGTAAGTCACCCGCATAGTCAAAACTATATAAATACTTTATGACAAATAGTTACTCAAATATTTATCAAATGGTCTTTACTATTCAATAAATTGTAACCCAACTATATATGTGCAGTATATCAAACTTTTAATTCCATTCCTCAATAGTTTTGGTCGATTTTACTATATGGGAAACTATATGAGATTTTCATACATATGTAAATATTTTTATAATGTTGGGTTTTATGTCAAATAGGCATTGCCCAAAAAAATTACTATTACCTATATAGTATCTGAAAAACTACTTTACCGACACTACTTTGCCGAATTTGATAATATAGGAATTGTTTTTAAAATATTTTAATCGTATCATTTTACAACCAAGCTTGTTTCCAATTATAGCACCATTTTTTTTATATATCAACCCGGCCGACACCCCTCCTCAAAATCAATTTTACCGAACGCACCAGCTGGTGAACGGCCGATGCGCGGAAAAGGCGGGCGGTGAAAACGGATTTTGACAGTTCTGTTTCGGCTTTTTTTTTCTCGGTTCTGCTGTGTCTGTTGCACATTCACATTCGTTCCACTCGCCATTCAATCCAAAAGTCCCGTCAAATAAGCTCGCTCAGAAACGATCCGCGTCGGGTAATAAAACTTCCTACCTCCGTGGATGCTTCCGGAGCAGATATCTAACCCCCAGTTCCGTTTTGTCCCTTCCAGCGTGAGTGTGCGTGTGTGTGTGTTTGGTGATCCGGACCCTGAGAATCTGATAGGACCACCAACCAACCGAGATCGAAGATGGCTCTGAATCCGCAGTACGAAGAGATTGGCAAAGGATTTGTCACCCAGTACTACGCCATGTTCGACGATCCGATGCAGCGGCCAAACCTGGTCAACCTGTACAACGTAAGTGGGGGTGCCCCGCCCCGGTCGGGTTTCGGCTGGAACCGGGGCTGGGAATCCTGTGGAATTAGGGTCCTCCTTTCCGCTGTCGGACAAGTGGTCCTAACCTCAACTTTTCTTCCTTTTTTTTTTGCTGCGGTGCTGGGTGGAACAACAAGAGGGAAAAGAGGAATTTTCTGCATTGCCTTATTTACTTCTTTCGTACATTCGCGAAAACGACGTCAGAGTGACCTTAGCTCTGAATCATTTTTCCTTTGCTCACTCACTTTTTGTTAAATTATTTTTGGCCAGTTTTGGACGTTCGATTAGTTGACGTGAAGACATTTTACGCTTTGGTATCTTTCACAAGGTCATAATGACAAAATGTAAACAAACAAGCGTTATCTCTCACGTAAAATGCTTGATAAAATCAGGAGTTTTTTTTTTAAAAAAAAAAGGTCCAATAAACCAAATTTTCAGTTTTTGCTTTTTGGGTGTTTTTTAATACCCCTGACCGAGCCCCTGACTCAAGACGGTTTCAAAAACACCCAAAAAGCAAAAACAGGAAATTTGGTTTATTGGAGCTTTTAAAAAAACTCCACAATTCAACTGTCATGCTTTGTTAATTAAAAAAAAAACATGATTTCCAAAATTCAATTTAATTTAAAAGAATTTAAATACATTAATTTTCGATCCCTTTTTGAATTTACGAAAATATTTTTTTTCCTTAACTTTTACGTTTTGTACCGATCTGTGGTCTATAATTCAAAATTTGTTAAAAGATTAAAAATGCATAAACAACTGTCACTATTTTTAAAAATCGAAAAACTGCAAATATTTCGCTAAAATCAAACTTTCGGTGGCTGTATCTTGAAAACGGAGCCCTTTAACAAAAAATCTGTAAAGTAGTTTTCGATTGCAAATACAATTTTGCATTAAATAATAACGTCAAATTTGTTTTTGCATAAAACTTCATTTTTTTTTCCAAAAATCACTATTTTTTCAAAAAATCATAACTCGGCGGCAGATTGTTAGACCATATTTCTCTAAAAGTTGCGGATTTTTGTCCCCGTGTACCTATTTGTTCTCAATAGTCCTCAACAATACCTGCAACTTTGCCGAAGACACCAAATTGATCAGAAAATTCACTCAAAAGTTACAGCTGTTTGAATATTTACATACCATTTTTGTATGGACAGCAGCCAAAATTGTATGGAGCCTTGTATGGGTGAACCAATGACGCAAAATAGCTTATTTGGTCATAGGGAAGGCCCCCACAAAGTTTGAGCCAAATAAAAAAATACAAAAAAATGGTCGAAATCGGACGATTTCGTAGAGAGTTGCTCGATTAAGTTGATTGGTCGAAATTGAGTTAAAAAAAAAAAAGAAGTTGTCTTTATAGCTGTCGGCCATCGTGTCGCCAACTATTTATTGCTAGTACCAACCAGCGACCTCTGGATTATGAGTCCCCTGCGCTGCCCGATTGATCCATACTGGCGGGACCGAAATGAAGTACACCAGAGTGAAAATAAACTTGCCAATATTAAAAAAAAAATCTCCCCTAAAAGAGCACCCAGCTAGCCAATCTGGGAGTAGAAATATGTACCCTCCCTGCAAAGGTTTATGAATTGATCTCAGTTGAAAGGTTCTCAAAATCTTTAAATTGGAAATGTGACATCCTGGAACAGAACTGTAAAATCCTAATAAAAACATAAATTTTTTTTTTTTAGAAATTACATGTCGAAATTTCAAAAGTGCTAAAAATCTGAAATATAGAAATTCGAAAATACTAACTTACAAAAACTACGAAATTGTAACATTCAAAAATTCTATTTTTACCTAAATTCAAAAAAAAAATTCTAGAATAAAATATTAAGAATTTAGGAATTAAAAAAAATGAATTAGAAATTCATTAATTATAAAACTAGAAATACTAAAATTTTAAAATTATAAAAATGCTAAATTATGGAATTATGAACATATGAAATTATGAAGTTATGAAATTATGAAATTGTAAAATTATGAAGTTATGAAATTCGAATATTATAAAATTATAAAATAAGGCTGGTACAAATTTATTGATTTTTTTTCTTTAATCTTTAAATTCAATCATTTTAAATTTCCTAAATAAAAAAAAACTGGAAATTAGAAGTGCTTAAATTATAAAACTAGGAATATTAAAATTTTAAAATTATAAAAATACAAAATTATGGAATCATGAAAATATGAGATTATGAAATAATAAAATTATAAAATTATAAAATTATGAAATGATTAAGTTATGAAATTTGAATGTTAGAAAGTTATAAAATAAGGTTGGTACAAATTTATTGATTTCTTTTTTGCTTAAATTCAAAATTTTATTTTTTTTTTATTCTTTAATTTTTAATTTCTTAAATTTTGAGCATTTAAATTTTTGAATTTTAAAGTTATTTAAATTTTAAATATTAAAACTTGTAAATTTGTAATTCTCAAATTCTTAGGCTGGTACAAATATTTTTAAAAGTTTTTGTCACCCCTTCAAAATTGGCCCGAAAAATCAGGGGGCAAAAAAAATATTTTTACAATAAACTTCAAAATTTCAATGAAAATTCATGTGCAACCAGCTGAAATCAAATTAAAATACATTCTTCTGCGTTTAAAATCATTTTTAGCATGTTTGGGTTTATTAAAAAATTTTTTTTTTCGATACAAGTTTTGTTTTTGTCAGATCTTAGATTTTTTGAAAACTAATGATTGCAAAACAACTGAACTAGTGTAAAATGCATTTTAAAACACTTTTTTCATTTAAATGTGAAGACTATGGCTTGTTATTTACATTTTTATATTTTTTTATTTTTTTGCCCCCCCCCCTTGACCTCGGCCAGGGCCGAGGGACAAAAACCTTTTTTAAATATTTGCATCGGCCTTAAGAAAAAAAAATAACTAAATTTGAAAAACTTAAAAATTAAAAATTCAAAAATTTAAATAGTTAAAATTTTGGAATTAATAAATCAAAGAATAAAAAAAATAAAAATTTTGAATTTAAGATAAAAAAAAAAATCAATAAATTTGTACCAGTCTTATTTTATAATTTTCTAACATTCGAATTTCATAACTTCATCATTTCATAATTTTACAATTTCATTATTTCACAATTTCATATTTTCATAATTCCATAATTTTGTATTTTTATAATTTAAAAATTTTAGTATTCCTAGTTTTATAATTAAAAAATTTCTAATTTTCAGTTTTATTTTATTTAGGAAATTTGAAATGATTGATTTCTTATTTTTGTTGATGATAAATTATTGTTGTTGAACGTTTTTGAATAAACGTTTTCAATCTATTTAATTTCAACTTTCTGCATATTAAGCTTAAACTTTTAAAAGTTTACGAAATAACAAGTTTGCTTCTTCGAAAAAGTATCGCGTGTTTTCACGAAAACCATTGTTTATTCAGAATTTTACTAGCTTTAGATAGCTTTGGATAAATATGTTTTGTATTTAAGAAATTTGAATAGAACAATTAGGCCGATGCTTATATTTTTGGCGACAAAAACTTTAAATAAAATTTGTTACTCAGAGCTGTGAATGTGTTTTTCAATTCTCGACCAGAAAGCCTTATGCAATGTTTTCTAAAAATAATTAAATTGATTTATTACTGCACATTTAAATTTTTGTCAATAAATATTTTTTTGGTTACAAAAACTTGAAATAAAATTTTTTATATCCGTGTTCTAGCGTGTTGCTCGTACTGACTCAGAGCAAGGGCGAGATGTAGGTGTAAGAGCAGTGCGTGTTCATCGGGAACCTGGTGCATAAGATCGGTCAAGACCCGTTCTTACACTGAAAATTGCGAAAAACTTGAAATAAAATTATTGTTTTAAGCCCTTTCAAACAGCTATTCTTGATTATAAAACATTGAAATATTTATTTATTTGGTTTTTTTTTGTTTTGGGAAAATCGTCGAAAACCGACGAAAACCATATAAACAGTGTACGCGAGCTGTCAAATGACGTCACCGCGTAAAACCTAATTGCAATGACGGATTCACTACTGTTGTGAAGAAAGGCAAATCTAAGGGCATCTCCAGCGCTGGGGTGCAAATCAAATTTGCACCCGGCTCATGAATACCGAGACCAAATTTGCCACCTTGAGAAAACTCCGTCAACCCCACCGCTAGGGTAGCAAATTTGCCACCGAAACAAGCCCACCGCGGGGGGCAAATATGGGTTTTTTTTTATCATTTTTTGCTCTCGTTTACCTTCAAAATCAATAATTATGTGTTGATTCATGCTTAGAAATGCTAAAAATTTATTAAACTATTTAATCCTATTGGAAATTTCAAAGAATTTCATTTTTCGAAAATGTCGAAAGTTAAACCATTTGCTACCCCGTTTGATTTCCACCAAATTTGCTCTCGAGTTTGCCCCCGAGACTCCCACCGCGCGAAGCAAAATTAAAAAAATTAACCATTCAAAAATTAAAAAATTAAAAAAATTAACAATTCAAAAATTAAAAAATTAAAAAAAATTACAATTCAAAAATTAAAAAAATTAGAAATTAAAAAACTAAAAAATTGAAAATTCAAAATTTTAAAATTGAAAAATACAAAAATTTAAAAATGCGCTTAACTAGCTTATTTTTTTTCAAAAATTTAAAATTGCAAAAATTCAAAAAGTCAAAAATTTGAAAATTTTAAAATTTAAAAATAAAAAATCAAAAATGCGATTAAGGGGTTACATACATGTAGAAAATCACAAAATTTTATATTACAGAATATGTGATAAATCCACTCAGAAGATGATTATTAATCACTCCTGAAAGTTTCATGAAGATATTTCATGATTAAACTGAGTTAGAGACGATTTAAGTTCAAAATTTTGCCATGCGCAAAGCGGACTGTCATACTTAGTTGGCGTTTTTCTCTAAACCCCGAGTTGATTTACGGGTGCCACGATATCTCGAGATGGGATGGACCAAATTGGCTGAAATTTGAGGCGAAGACTCTCAAGATGTATTACGTGTGCATGACGAAGCCCAATTTTTAAAATAAGCTTTTTTTAAAAATACAAAAATCAAAAGCTAATGGTTTTTTATATGAATAACACAAAAATATTTTTTTTCTTTTTTTTAAATAAACTTTTTGAAAATCGGGCTTCGTCATGCACACGGAATCGGTTTAACGAGTCTTCACCAAAATTTTAAGCCAATTTGGTCAAGACAATGTTGAGATATCATGTCATCCGTTTTTTGAAACTGCTCACTTGATATTGCTATATCTCGGCAACGATGCAACCAAATATCTTCAAATTTGTTTTGAAAGTAGGTGAAAATGTATATTTTAATGCCATGAAAAAAGAATTAAAAATTAGTTGATGTGTGTGCTCATACTAACCTCTGACTTTTTTGCCGATATACATGTATATAACGCCTTAAATAGCTTAATTTTTGTTTTTTTTTTATTGAAATAGCTATTTTTTTTATTTTTTTCAATTTCTGTTTATTTTTTTTCAATCTTTTAATTTTTCTTATTTTTCCAAATTTTTCTATTTTTGGATTTTTTTTTAAATTTTTTTTTTTTTAATTTCCTTCAAATTTGTTATTTTTTTAAATTTTATTTTTTTTTTTAATTTTTTCTTGGATTTAAAAAAAATATGTTTTTTAACTTCAGATTTTTTTTTCAACTTTTTAATTTTTAATTTTTTTTTATTTTTCCAATTTTGTTTAATATTTTTAATTTTTTTGATTTATTTTTTAATTTTTTTTATTTTGATTGAATTTTTTTTAATTTTCTATTTTTTTATGTTTTGTAATTTTTTTAAGTTTTTTGATTTTTTTTTATATTTTTAATTTTTTTGGATTTTTTTTCACTTTTTAATTTTTTTTGAATTTTTTTAAATTTGTTTAAATCTTAAATTTTTTTATTTTTTTAATTTTTTTTATATTTTTTTATTTTGTTTAAATTTTTTTTAATTTAATTTTTTTTTATTTTATTTTTTTTAATTTTATTTTTTTTTTTAAATTTTGTCCTTTTTTTATTTTTTTTTAAATTTTGTCCCTTTTTTTTAATTTTGCAATTTTTTTTTGTTTTTTTTTAAATTTTGTCCTTTTTTAATTTTCATTTTTTTTGTACTTAAAAAAAACAATTTAATTTTTTTCC
Source organism: Culex quinquefasciatus (assembly GCF_015732765.1). Classification (NCBI taxonomy): domain Eukaryota; kingdom Metazoa; phylum Arthropoda; class Insecta; order Diptera; family Culicidae; genus Culex; species Culex quinquefasciatus. The sequence goes on from NC_051861.1 coordinate 108,041,968, forward strand.
GTGCAAGATTCAGTTTTCCGTGCATAATTCCATTTGCCGCAGTAGCAAACCAGCAGAATAGCGGGTTGCAAAGTGAAATCCCGAAGAATTGAGAGCAAATTTGCTACCGCGACAGGTACCGCGGTGGGGTTGACGTCGGGTGCAAATTTGATTTGCTTCGACGTTTGCTACCCGCGCTGGAGATGCACTAAAGAGGCAATTAGAGGAAAAAAGTGCCCGAAAAGAAAAGCCATCTACATCCGATGGGCGAAGGTTGGATGACAATGGACAAGCGGTGAAACAACCAATAGTAGCTCCAAAGAGAAGACTGTGGAAGCCTACAGTTTGACAATTTAATCTAATTTTGTGAAATTGTAAAACAAAAGTTGAACTTAGCCGAATTATGGAAACAAAAGGCCAGTTTGTTAAATAAAAAAAACCCTGTCGAATTTCTTTGCTCTCGCGAGGGAGATGATGACGCGGTTTCCGACCTGCCGTAACAAGGCGGAACAATTTCTGGCACTCGGGGAGCTGACGATTAGGTACATCTACAAAGAGGTTCGGTGGTGTAGAGGTTAGGTCGTTAGCTCAGTCCAGGTGCAGTCCAGGCCTTCGGACACCTAGTTTCGAGTAGCAATTTGTTTTGATTTCATTCAATCCGTTTCGGGGTTCTATAATTGACTATTAAACATTTCGAATTTTAGGAAAGCACTTTAAAAGTTAAGACCTGTTTTCTTCTACCTTTTTAGGCGGAACTCTCCTTCATGTCGTTCGAGGGCCAGCAAATCCAGGGAGCGGCCAAGATTCTGGAAAAACTGCAAGTAAGTATTGACTGAATGGTATTCTATTCTATATGAAGAAACTAACACTGTCTTTCTTTTCAATTCTCCAGAGCCTAACCTTCCAAAAGATCAACCGAGCCCTGACGGCGGTCGACTCGCAGCCCATGTTCGACGGTGGCGTCCTCATCAACGTCCTCGGCAGACTACAGGTGAGAATAAGAACCCCCCCTTTTTACCTTGATTTTAGATTAGAGCTCGCGCGCGCGTTTTTTTGCCAGCAGGACATTCCAACTAATGTCGATCTTTTTTCGTGTCTCTCTCTCTCTTTCGATTCCCTCTTTTTTTCGATTTGGTTTCGTTTCGCACTTTGTCCTGAAAATAATAAAAAAAAAAACACTCCGAAAAATAAACAAACAATTCCTTCGGGTTCCGGTAGACCGACGAAGACCAGCCCCACGCGTACACGCAAACGTTCGTGCTGAAACCGATCGGAACGAGCTTCTTCGTGCAGCACGACGTCTTCAGATTAGCGCTGCACGACATGGCGTAGCGCGGCGCATGATTACTTCTACCTACTGGTCTGCTATTTGATGCTGCTGCTACTACTAAAATTGTTACAGAGAAGAAGAGGAAGGATGATGCTTATGCTAGGATTCTATCGAATTTTATAAACACAGCAATTTAAAGAAAAGGGGGGAATTATTAGTAAACTTAAATCTGTCTGTCCTCTTGTTTGCTTTCGCAAGCTCTCTCTATCTCTCAACTCAAAGAAGGAATCGCGACGATATTTCTGTTCTGTTCTGTTTTTTTTTTTGTAATCCACGCGACGATAAGTGAAGAACTATAAATAATAAATTATTTAAACTTAACCTCACTCGAGAAGCGATTATTTGCGGGGCTTTTTTTTTTGGTGGGACCGATCAGACTCGAAAACGGTGAAGGTACGTTTATCCTTTTGCTTTCGTTCGTTTTGCGTTCTGTTTGCACCTTAACACAAATCTTACCCAGAGAGTGTTCTCTTCTTAAGTTGTGCCTCACATTTAATTCTCTAATCTTCCCCACCATAAAAATCTAAATCCCATCAAACTAATTTCCCGCTTAATCTTCCAGTGCGACGACGATCCACCGCACGCGTACGCCCAGGTGTTTGTGCTGAAACCGCTCGGGACGTCCTTCTTCTGCGCCCACGACATTTTCCGCCTGTGCATCCACAACTCGGCGTAATCGACGGAAACATTAAACATAACCAGGAATGTGAAAACGAAATGTTGGGTAAATGATAATAAAAAAATCACGTTAATTTAAGATAAATTAATCGCAACGGGGTGTGTTTCGAATTTTGGTGAAGAATGTTCCCTAACTATACATATTTTAAAAGCTGTGGGGTCCCCGGAGCATCATACATGGTGTCGATTTCTGGAAAAGTCAGGGAAAACCTGGAATTGTCAGGGAATTTTATTTGACCTGGAAAAGTCAGGGAAAGTCAGGGAATTCAAAGCTGGGTCAGGGAATTTTGATGATCTTGTTGTTGTTTATATTACTACAAAATTTCATTTCTTTTTGTAAATTCGCCCTTGATGATGTATTTGAATGTCTTCCAGGCCAAACTTTGCAATATTGATAATATTTATTTTTTTATATTGGTCAGTCCGGAAGGAACGTGAAACTCCATATAAAAAAGGTTATGAAAAGGGTCACGAAAAAAAGGAACAGCAACGAAAAATTGCATTTGGCATTAATTTGTGCGTTGCTTGTTTGTAATATGTTTAGGTTTAAAAATCAAATAATTAATATTTGCTTTGGATTTGCGTTCAACTGAAAATTAAATATTACTAGCGCACACAGGGTGGGACAATATGAGGCAGTTGCCCCACCATCCTCAGAGATTTGTTCTAAAATTGGTCGTTTGTTCAACATATAGAGATCATAGAGAAAATCATACATTTTGTCAGAAAAATTGAATGATTAAAAAAATCAAAAGTAAAAAAATCGAACATTTGAAAATTTAAAAAAAAAATATAGAATTCTAAAGCTCAATGATTCTAATTTTTTTAAATTCTGAATTTCTGATATTTTTTTGATTGTTGATCTCTTAAATTTTTAAATTTTTATTCTAAAATTCTAAAAAAAATGGTAAGGTTAGAAATTTTTTCAAAATTTCACATTAGTATTCGTTACCTAAATTCTTATTTTTCTCAAAATTAAACTGAACTATGATTTAAAAATGATCAAAAGTTATCTAATTTTGTGCAATCTAAAATGTAAGCAAAATAGTGGTGGTGAAATGGAATAAAAAATTAAAGAATTAAATTCAAGAATTAAAGAAATTAAACAAAAAATTATGGAATTAACAGGGTTGTTACGGACGGCGCGAATTTGGCACGGATTTCGCGCAGTAGCAAATTTGATTAAAAAATTATAGAGAGATAAAATTACTTTCAACTTATAAAGAAAAATGTTATCAAGAATCAGGGTAATGTTTTTTTCGTTGAGTGTAAAAACTTCGATTTCCTATTAATTGAATTTTCTTCCGAAAATTTTTGTTTGTATTTTCTCAATAAGAAACGTCGAAAGATGAAGATGAAGATTATGAAGAATTTTTTTTAAATGTGTTGTTAAGGATTTCCTAAATAAATGTATTAGTACACTCAACTCATTTTTAAACATACTGACTCTGAATATTTAATTTCTTTTAAGTTTTGAGTAATGTTTTTTTACCCTTATTTAGTTAGTTTAGTTAAATATGTCTTTATTGAACTTTCTTATAATAATTACATTTCATTTACATTCTAAGTGGTATGGCTAAATGCTCTTCATCTTTGTTGTATTTTTCGTTTTATTATTACTGTTCACATTCATTCATTTATTTCAAATTGTTTTACATTTTTGCATTTAATCGAATACATTTGGGTAAAAAAAAGAAAAAATCACTTTAACAACTAATCCTAACTTAAAACTAAAATAAAAATTCTTTGAATTATTCAAAATCATTAGAACGAGTAAACTACGAACTGTATTTCAAGATAAATCCTCCAAGCGTTCTTACTTGTTCCGCACGAGTTTTGCAACCACGCAGTGTTGTTGTCATCTCGATGAAAATGTTCATAAGTTCTTGTGGTGAAAACAGGTCACTGCTGCCTTCATCCGTTGATGCTGATTGGTTTTCCCTCGGTTGCTGACTGAAGCCTGGAGGTGTTGTATTCTCTGCAACTTTTTGCCGCTGATTCAACGGCAATGGCTGCAGATTTGGAACCACTCGAACAGATCCCACTCCAGGTGACGCCAAAGCAGGAAAATCCACGTCCGTGAAAGTTGGTGGTGTTTTGCGACGATTTGGTTGGTGCCTCGTCGTCGCTTGCTGCCGAATTTTTACAAACTCAGCACGTTTTGGGCAGCTCCGATTCTTGGTAGAATGGTCGCCGCCGCAATTGAAGCATTTCGCTCCGATGTTCTCGTTGATTGTTTCGCAAGCTTGCGTTTTGTGCTCACCTCCGCAGGTTGCACAACGACTCTTGATGAAACAGTTCCTTCCACCATGTCCAAACTGCAAGCAGTTCGAACACTGCGTCACGTCACGGTGCACTGGACGATAACGTTCCCAAGTCACGATGATGTTGAAAATTGCCCGAACTGCTTTCAGCTCAGACGGCGTTGTCGATCCTTTCTCGAGATGAACCAGGTACAGTTGATCACGATACTTGATGTCCTTGTTGTGTCTCGTCATCTTGAAGACTTCGATCACGTTCAACTTAAGAGTTTTGAGCTCTTCTTTCAGCACACTCACATCCATGTCGTACAGGCCTCGGAGGACCTGTTTCATGGGGCGTTTACCTGGATCGTCATGGCTGTAGTATTCAATCTTTGTGTTGTTCAGGAAATCCCGAACGTAGTTGTAATCCTTTCTGGTAGGTAGCAGAATTTTGAGTCCATCAGCACACAAGCGAATGGAAGCTCGTAAAGCTCCAGATTTGATAAATCCGGTCAGCCACTTTCGCACCGAGTCCGATGACGATGTTTTCACAAAAATGGGTGGCAACTTTTCCCGTCGTTCAAATTCTTCCTTCTCGCTCACGTCCACAGGAGGGTAGCAAACTGGTTTCCAGACGAATTTTGAGCGTCCTTGCTCAAACTGCCTGGCTTTGCAGGTAGCGCTTCGGCATTCTTTAGCTTCTTCAAATCTGCCGATCCTGCTGGTGAGGACCGCCTCTTTTTCTTGCCCTGAGGCATTTTTGCACTTTTCAGCACTTTTTTTGGTGTGTGAGGGACGCACGTCTGACTCGCTGCTCTGTCAACCACAGACTATTATTATTTAGTATTCTTTTATACTGGATACATTCAATTTTAATCTTGTGAATCTTAATCATAATTTAAACTTTTCCTGAAGATACAGATATTAAGATGCAACAAAAATTATTATTGGAGCATGTTCCAGTAGGTGTACTGTATTATATCCCAAATATGAGCTTCATTGGACGTAACAGAAGCTGGCCTCCGCCTTTGACTTTTAGATGGGATTCAACCAGTAGAAATATTTTTTTAATTTAAACATTCTTGAAAAAAAAAACAAGACATTAAAAAATACAGCTCCAAGATTCAGAATTAAATTATTCAGATTTTAGGAAATAAAATTAGGAAAAATAGTATTAAAAAACAAAAAAAAATCATATTTAAAGATATAAAAGATCCGAAATTTTCAAATTGAAAACTAAAAAATCAGAAAAAACCAAAATTATCAATATTTAAAATAATTCAAGAGAACAAAAAACTTATTTTCTTAAATTCTTAAATTCTTAAATTCTTAAATTCTTAAATTCTTAAATTCTTAAATTCTTAAATTCTTAAATTCTTAAATGCTTAAATTCTTAAATGCTTAAATTCTTAAATTCTTAAATTCTTAAGTTCTTAAATTCCTAGGTTCTTGAATGCTGCCATTTTTGTTACCATCTCAAATTACAGAAAACCTGATAAAATTTGAAGTATTTTTGGAGTTATTTATTCGGTTAGATAAATTTTGAGAAGAAGATGTAGGAAAATTTGCTTCGATTTTTCTAAGTGACGCTTTGGTAAGATCATCGAGTATGAACTGTATCTTAAATTTAAAATCTCAATATTGAGGATTTATGACAATTTTAAAATTTTATTATTTTTCTTTATTTAGTTTTTGATTTTTTTTGCCAAAAGGTTTTTTTGGCTTTTCCCTCTAGTTTACCTAATCCTAGCAAAAATATATTATAAGCTTTTCAAGATTCTGCGTTCTGAGATTACAAAATTGAATTTATTATGAAACTCTTTTATATGCTTGTCGCAAAAATATTTTTCTTAACGTGAAGACTTCTATCATTGTCATGATTTTTCGTTCAAAGATATAAATTTTGCGTCGCTTTCAGTATTTTGACCAAATTCCTTCAACAAGTTATTTAGAATAGTGCCCTACACATGCTGATTCCTTTTGGTAACGATTATCCCATTCCTTGTAAAGTTATGGAAATCGTCATTAATCGATGATTGCCAACTAGGACGTTGATGATTGTACCGTAAAACGGGGTGACTTTGATAGCCGGGGTGACTTTGATAGGTTTGCGATTTTTACGCAAAATGAAGAGTACAGTTAAAATACGTAAGGAATGGTTTAGAAACATACTGACCGTGGTAAAGAAGTGTTCGAAGTACCTCAACAAGAACTTTTCATAAAATTTTGACAAGTTTAAAAAGTTAGTTAAGTATAGTTAAGAAAATGTTGATGAAAGTCATTATTTTAAACTTCTCAAAGTGTCATGATTTTCTCAATGAACATGATTTTTAATCGGAAAACGGAATGCATTTTCGGATTCTTTGGACAATTTTTCACTAGGAGAAGGTTAAAAAAATTGTAAATAATATATAATATTTTGTTTTTGAAACACAATTTAAAACAATCACCAACTTTATAGGCAATTTCAGTTGAACAAATTTCATGTAAAATGTGAAAATCTGTGATTCGTGCTTGAAATTCAGTATAAAATGCAATATAAATCGATAATTTTATAAACAAAACAAGTTTTAACAAATTTCAGGCAAAATTCCGACTTTTTAACAATTTTACCTAAAATTTATATGTATTTTACTAAAAAGCTTATACACTTAGTTAACTAAACATAAACATTGATTTTTTTTCTTAAAACTATATCAGCTACTTTAGTGATGGTACATTTAGCGTACAAATAAAGTTTGAACATCTTAATTATGATTTTAACAAGAAAAACTATGACTATCAAAGTCACCCCGGAATTTAAACTAAGAATTTTTAACGTAACTATTTTTCTAAACACTATTGAAACAACTTTTTTTTTCCAAAATAGTGCATGGACTTTGTGTGGCCTACCCCAGTACATGTTTTAAAAATAATAATCTTGAGAAAAACCTTACCTGTTCGAAAATATTCCAAAAACAAATTGAAATCCTATCAAAGTCACCCCGGTTTACGGTACCACAAAATTATATAAATTTTGAAACACAATTGCTTTAGTTCAAAAATTCCTTCAGTGACTTCAAGAAGGCAACAACCGGCACATGCTGATTCATTTTGGTGCAGAAAATCGTTAAATTGAATTTAATACAGAATATTTAATAGTGATGATCAATTTTCTTCGAAAATGATCAACGGCTTCACCTTAAAATGACGCGGATTTTGCGCGGATTGGGTTTTGGGATGGCGCGGATATTTTTTTCGATTTCTCCGTAACAACCCTTTATAAAGGAATTTGAGAGTTCAAGAATCTATAAAATATGGTCTCTTCGGGAAAGTTGTTTCAACTTTTATTAAGATCCAGCATCCGAGATTTAAGGGATTGTACAACTACATTTTACATATTTTTCCCAAACAACATTCAAGGGCTTACAAGGTGGAGTTTCCGTGGTCAGATTGAGCTTAGATTTGGAATCTATTCCAAAACACCCAAATATCCAAGTTTGATAAATAATGACTTTTCGAAAAGCTCGAGCAGGTTGTATTTTGTTTTTATTTTTATAAAATGTATTGATCGTGTGATTGATCGTCTGTAGGCTCTGGTCAAGGAAGAAAACTTTTTTTTTTAATTTTATAGCAAAAATATTTTTTTGTAAAATAATTTAAGAAGATGTTTTCTTCAAATATCCAGAAAACTGTTTACTTTAAATACAAACATTGTTGAAAAAACCTCGATCTTTTTAAAAACCGTAAACATGTGCTTGAATAATGCACACTTAATTGTATATTTTTCTTTTTTTTTTCTGAATCTTTCTCAAGGTTCTGCAAAATTACATTTTTTTTCAAGTTTTTGTCTCCAAAACCTTTAGTTTTTTTTATATAAAAATACAATCAAAAATGGCATTGGCCTAAATTCGTTTGAAATCTGCCAAAATCAACCATTTTGAAATTTATGGTTTTTATCGTCGATAAGAAAAAAATGGTTGACAAAATAAAAAAAAATGTTTTTAAGTTTTTGCAGAATCCATCGTTAAAAAAATAAAATAAAAAAATCATTGAAGTTTTTCAATATCTTAAATTTTTAATATTCAAAAAGAAAAATGCATGAAACCATAAAAACGCGCTAAACAATATGTTAGTAAAAAATAGAAAATAAAAAAAAAATGGTGGTCTGGAGAGGTCAGGGAAAAGTCAGGGAATTTTATTTTGGGATTTGGATCGACACCATTATCAAAACGTTCCACGGGGACTCCCAAGTTTCTTTCTCTGCCCTAAATCAATCCACTTCAACGAATCATCCCTGCGTTAAACTTTTCGCAGTAGGCCTGGTCGCTCGCATGTTTTGTTTTGCATATAAAAATGGTTTCAGTTTGAAATTTAAAGCTTCGTTTCAGATCAGAAAAAAATAGAAATTAAAAATTTTTTACGGAGCTTGATTCTTTAAATCAAAGAGATTGTGTCACTAGGGTGGAATCTAGTTTTATGGAAAATTTAAAATGACAAAAATCCAATCAGCAACACATTTTTTGGGTCCCTTTTAGGGTCCCAAACAACCTCCCAAAATTTGGGAGCGATTGGTTAAGCCCACGATTGGCGCAAAGCGAATAAAATTTGTATGGAAATTACTATGGGGAAACTTGAATTTTCACATTTTTAAATTTACAAAAATCATGTTTTATTATTTTATGAAACTAACACCGTAGAAGTATAGCCCTGGATATCCTGAACAACTCTCTGCTAAAGTGCGTCACAAAAAAGATACAGAGTTTTCAAGTAGTGTATTGAAATAATCAGTGAAACTCACATCTTCTGCCAACATTGCCGAAGGAACCATGAAATACAAAATAAATACAATTGTTCTTATATTTTGATGAGCCTTACGTAAAATCGATATGAAGATATGTTCAGAAGAAATTATTTAGTTAAAATGCACCCCAATTCCTCAAAAGTTTACGAAAGTTTCCACTTGACTTGGCAGTGTTGGCAAAAAGTATGATTTTTACCGAGTATTCCGAAATGACGCTCTTTAACGCTCTTTAACTTTTGTTAGAAGCAAATTAGCACAATACTGTCTTCGAGAGAGTTGTTAAGGACATTGAGGGCTATACTTCTACGGTGTTAGTTTCATAAAATAATAAAACATGAATTTTGTAATTTCTTTCTCGAAAAATATTAGGAATTGATGCAGTAATTTCAAAGATTAGATTTTTTTGAATTTCTTAGAAAATATAAAAATTGAACAAAGTAATTTTAACCATGCCAAGAAGTTTTCCTTCTGTTTTTGACAAAAAAAATCTTAATTCGGCCTACAACTCTTTTTATTATTCTAAGAAATTTTACCTTCTTTTTGTAAAAAATGCTATACAAATGCCGAATAAATTGCAATTTAATTTTTTATTTTTTTTCCGTGAATGCTATTTTTTTTTGGCAAAGAAGAAAAATGATTGTTAAAATTAAAATTGGATTTCGGGTGTTATTAGGTATAATTCCATTTGACATATTGGACCTTTGGCATATTGCTAATTTTGTATGATGATTTAAATTTTCAACAAAAATATTATTAGAATCGCTTTAAAGAAGAAGGTGACAAAAATTGAATTTTCTTTTTTTGGAGAGGAAAACTCTCTTGACTTACAATAACTGCTGACTTACAATAAATGATTATTTTTTTCCTTCCTCTCCTTCTGACACGAGTTGAATTTTACCTTCTTTAAAGAAGGAAAACCTCCCTTGACTAGTAATAACAAATTTAAAAAGTTGTGTAAGTGGTCAAGATTTTGTTCTCTTAAGGAAAAAATAAACTCGTGTCAGCAGGCTATAATTTTTTCCCTTCCTTAAAGGAGGGAAAACTCTCCTCCTCCCTTTTGAAGTTAAAATTCAACTCGTGTCAGTCAACAGAGTTTATTAATCACGCTCGAGTGATTATTGCACTCGGACGTAATATTTCAATCCTTATTTGACGCATCACGATCGTAATTTGTAAATGGTTAGTCAAAAAAATCTGTCTTAAATTAAAAACATTTTTAAAATTCTTAAAAAAAATCAGAATTAAAAAAAAACTAAAAAATCGAAATTGTAAAATCATAATTAATAAGCATCAAAATTATTGAAATTCATATTTTTATTAGTACTTTGAAAATTTGAAATTTTAGTCACTTTGGAAATTTTTCGAAATTAAAAAAAATAATTTTTTTGAAAATTTTTGTAAATTTTAACAATTTGTAAATTTTAGAAATTTTGAAAATTTTAAAAATTATGAAAATTTAAAAAAAAGGAAATTTTTGAAAATAAAAAAGAAAGTTTTTTTGAAAATTTTGGAAATTATGGAAATTTTTAAAATTTTGTAAATTTTTAAAATTTTGTAAATTATGAAAATTTTGGAAATTTAACAAAAAAAAAATAAAATTTTTGGAAATTTTGGATTCATTTCTGGAAATTATAAAAATTTTGGAAATTTAAAAAAAAAATAAAAATTTTGGAAATTTTGGATTTACTTATTTCTGAAAATTTTGGAAATCATGAAAATTTTGTAAATTTTTAAAATTTTGAAAATTATAGAAATTATGAAAATTTTGGAAATAAAAAAAAATTAAAAATTTTGGATTTATTTCTGAAAATTATGGAAATTTTGTAAGTTTTAAAATTTCTGAAAATTATTAAAATTTTGGAAATTTTGGAAATTCTGAAAACTTTAAAAATCTCGGAAATTTTAAAAATTTAAAAAAATGGCTCCTCAAATAGAGCTAAGATTGCTGATATTATTGTTTGCAGCGATAAAACTTATTTTTCTGAGTACCAATGACCCTTTGTACGAACACAAAGAGTTTAACATGAATTTTTAAATCAATTTTGAAAAATTAACTTCGCGGTCCTTCTTGACAGAAAAGGTCCTATCGCTGTAAACAATAATATAAGCAATCTAAGCTTCATTTTAACCCCCAATTAAACAAATAAGTTTCTGATTTTTTTCCGTTTTGTGAATTGCAAACTTTTTGAATATTTTTTGAGCTTCAGATTTTTTTTTGCTTTTGAATTCTTTTTAGTTTAAAAACAAGTTTAATTCCAAAAATGTTTGTTTGTCGTTTTGTTTATTTTTAAATTTTTCATTTTTAATATCTTAATTTTCAAATTTTGGGATATGAATGACTGAATTTTATCTTCAGTATTTTTAAATTTACGGAAAAAAAATTAAATATTAGATTCAAAAATTTAAAAATTTAAAGATTGTAAAATTTTTACATAAAAAAATTAATTTAATTAAAAAAAATATGGAAATTAAAAACTGGGTCCAAAAAAAATATCAAAAATTCATACGTTCTAACATTTTAGAATTGAAAAAAATCTTTAAATGATTAAAAAATCTTTAAATGATCCGAAAAATACTACATAAAAAAATCTGAAGCACAATGTCAAATTTATAGACAATGAGTTGTTCCTGCTAACGTTAGTGTTAGTGGATGTTTACATTTAAGAGTGAGTAGGATAAACTCTTTAGTTACAAACTGACATTGGCCCAATTACATTGTTTTGCTGGAAGTTTTAAATTCAAAAATTTAAAGATTAAAAAAATATCAGACATAAAAATAAAAAAAATAGATGAAATACAAAAAATATAGTGAATAAAAAATACAAATATTAAAAAAATTAAAATTCTGAAATTAGAAAAAATAACAATTTAAAATTTAACAGATTCTATTAAGTTTTTCGATTTTAATTCTTGAATTTAAATATTCAATGTTTAAAATTTCAAAAAATCGAAAAAATAAAAATATTATACAACTAACTCAAAATCTGACTGAATTTAGACATAAGAAAATAGAAAATCACAATTAATTCAATAATTTCAAATTTTATGATTCTGTTTTGTTTTAAAATTTTAATAGAAATTTTAACTTGTAATAATTTTGTTTGTAAATCTTTTAAATTAAAAATTTCTGAATTTCGATTTTTTAGTTTTTTTTTGAATTTTAATTTTGAATTATTGTCTTTTTTTTATTTCTAAATTACTGAAATTTATAGGATACTAAAATTCAAGCAAGACTATGTATGTATGACTAATTGGACCAAAGTCAGTTTGTCAAAGAGTGTACCCTACTCTCTTCTAATGGAAACATTTACTGGTGTGAGCAGAACATACTCTTTGTTTACAAACTCGCATTGACCCATTTACAATGTTTTGCTTAAATTTTCATTGTTTTCTTATTTTTGAATGTCTGAATTTTGGAATTTTTGAAATAGAATTTTGGAATTCATTTTTTTTTATATTTTGTATTTTAAAATTTATTTAACAATTGATTTTTTTATGTTTTTGAATTAACATAAAATTGAACTCTTGATTTGAATTCTTTTGTGTTTAATTTTTTAATCTTGTTTTTTTTTCAAATTTTGAATTTTTCACTGTCCAAATTTATGATTTTTTTTAATTTTAATTTTTTTCCAGATTTTGTATTTTTTTAAGTTTAATTTTTTTAGAAATATTGTTTGCCGTTTGATTTTTTGGATAAATTATAAAGGGGCGACGGGCAAGATAAACCTCAATAAATTTTTGCAACGGATTTAATTAATCTAGAAGTGTACAAATTGTTTTTTTTTTGAGATTCGTGAAATTTTCTGATTTTATTTTACACCCGTGCCCCCATCCACCCCGGGATTCGAACTGATGACCTTTGGATTGTGAGTCCCATATTAAGACTATGCTTTCGGATTACTTTGGTGTCAGATGAGCGACTAAATAACAAGGCCCACACATCGTCCGATAAAACTTCAATTATATTTCAGTAAATTCATTTCTGATTTTTTTTATTTCTCATTTTTTTGCTGCATCAATTGCGCGCGCTCAATTGGTTAAGTAACTACACACACACTGTTGCGGTTGCGTATTTTGTGTTTTTGTTTTAATTTATTTCTTTACTTAAGCTTAAAACGAAACGTACTGCTTTAGTTGCTGCTGCTTGCTGCTTTACGCTTGTCACACACATTTCGTGCTTCCTTTGAATAGTTTATTCTTTTTACGCTTCTTTAAATATACGACATAACCTCGAAATTTTGCGCGTTACTCTACTACACTCTAAAATTAAAATAGCTTGGTTTTTTTTTAAAGTACACCGAGGATGAGATTTTAAAACAAATCGCTTTTAAAAACAACCAATCGCATCGCGGATTTTTCTTTTTTTTGGATTAAATTAAAATGAAAATATATATCACATTCGATTAACAACAGGAGCAGAAGTTATTTTTTTTTAATTTCCAAATTCGGGTTTCGGGGTGTCTACACGATGATTTTCACACAACCTACGACATTTGTTTTCTTTTTCGAGGTTAGGGTTTTGCGAATAAATTTAAATTTAAAATAAAAACTGTTGATTCTAAAGTACTTTTTGTGCCTCTTCTTTCTGTTGGTGATATTTATTTTTTTTTCGGAAGGAACTTTGCGCTCGAACGCAGTCTAATCGTTAAGGGTTTTAAAATCCTACTACAAAATTATAAAAATAATAATTAAAAAAAAGAGTATTCTGAGTGTGACTTGTTGATTTGAAAATCAAATTATTGTGTAAAAGTAGAACAACTGCACGCGCCTTTTCCTTTCTTTTACTCACTCCTTCTTTTGTGTGTGTGTTTTTCAGCTTGATAAGGATTATTATTTTGTTCGGTACGATAGTAAATAATAAATAGTTAGTTGTTTGCTGCTGTTGCAATTATTTTGTTCTTTCTAGTGCTTCTTTTTTGTCCTCTCTATTAGCAAGTGTTGTGTGAATCTTCAAATAAGCGCCTTCTCTCGAAAGCCACACACGCCCTACTTCCGGTACCGGAACGGGCGGAACGACCGGAAGGCGACACTCCGCAGCGAGCGCATCGCCTGGGCCCGGTTAAAGTGCTTCGCCGGCCGGAAGTTGGCCAGCGAGAAGCTGTTGATGATGGGCCCCAGCCCGTTGTTGTTGTTGTTGTTATTGTTGTTGTTGTTGGTGTCACTTCCGTCGTCTCCGCCGCCGCCACCGAGGCCACCGTCCGGATATCCACCGGCGTTGCTGATGTTGGTGATGCTGATGGCGGCCGAACTGCCCCCGCCGCAGTGGCTGTGGCCCGAGGCGCGCGTTCGCAGCATGACCGTCACCATCAGCATGACGAACAGGGACTGCAAAAATTGCAAAAAATAACCTTAAAAATAAATCAAAATAATCCATCCCTTAGCATCGTAGCTTGGAAGGCACGTAGGGAGCCAAGACTTTTCAGTTACTCTGTAAAAATTACCTTTTTTTTAGTTCGACTGTCCCTACAAAAAAAATTACTGCGCAAAACAAACATTAGGGTGATCCAAATCCAGGCTTCCTTAGGGCTAAATTCCAAATTTAAGCTCATTCTGACCACGGGAACCCCTCCCTCTAAGCCCTTGAAGTTTGTATGGAAAAATAGTCAAAATGTATGAAGCAAAGTAACTGTTCCAGTTTTTTCACTATAAAAAAAAAACGGAATCGACGTAACACCTTATAATGTGGCCCTCTTAAACCTTGCGGTTTCGTCAACGGATCCACAGGCGTGTATCGTTCTTTTCGCGACAAGACTCCGCCTCCCGGGTCTGCTAAGTGTGAAGGTATGGGCACGGGGAGAGGGCACCGAATACCTATATTTACACTTAGCATTTTTGCGTCCGCCTCGGGATTCGAACCGGCGACCTCTGGATTGTGAGTCCAGTGCGCGGTCCGATTGATCCACACAGGCAGACGTTTTTTCACTATAGAAGGTGCAATTTTTACCAATTCTCGGAACTAAGATATTCATTAAAATTAGAAAACTTTCCCGAAGATACCATATTTTTTTGGATTTTTTGCTAAAAAGTTATTAGCTTTCCGCAAACTACCATATTTGCGCGGCCGGTTCAAAGGGGCAACAGACTGGGTTCATTGTCAGGCACATTTTTAAAAAATCTCATTTATGGCACAAGTCAAAAATCAATTGGAAGTGTTTATTATTTCTTTAATTATGATTTCTGGAACGTGAAATAAACCTAGAATTATTCTTTTTATCGTCTGAAATAACAAAGTTCCGCTTTCAAAAAAATGCTGAATTTTTTTTCAATATCATACAGACATCACCTCTGAAGAAAATGGCAACCCTCTACACGGCTCTTTTGTTGCGATCAGACCCGGCCATTTGAGGTTATGTTGAAAATCATCATTTTTTGTTGTCATCTAAATAGTTTTTTCTATCATAACTTTAAACAACTAAACGAAACTGTACGATTTTCAATGCCAAGCTGTAGGAACCGAAACTGGACCGAGTAGACCACAGCCGGATATAATTCGTTCAGCCAAAGCCGAGAAAATCAAATACATATTTTTGATCAACATCCCCACACAGACATAAGTTTGCTCAGAATTGGATTCTGAATCTTAGTATAAATTAAGGTGGGTAAATTTCTCGACTAGCCAAAGTGAGGAAGGCGAAACTGGTTAAAGTCAATTTTTAACCACATTAAACATATTGAAAACCAAAGTTGAAAATAGAGGTTAATTTAAACAATTATAAACAGCGTTAAGTGTTTACTCTGTGTCTGAATCGATTTTCAAAAAGAACTTTTTTTACTTTTTACACCATAAATAAAAATAAAAATCCTTGGGCATTACAAATATGTTTATAGAATTTGCCTCTTCAAAAAAAATGTAGAATTAGAGGTAAAGTAAGTATTCTTATTTTGTTGGCTGTTGCATTTAAAAAGCATTTCAATATTTTCTGACCATATGATAAATCAATTTTAAAAGCAAACTTGATAAAAAATATACTTTCATACAGATTCTTAGGTCACAGATTTGTGTTCGGCAAAGTTGTGATGGAAGAATCTTCATTAAAAAAATCTCTCGACGCTCATCAAGAGAAAAAAATCGGAAGAAAACTTGGTTCTCCTCTCTCGCGCACGAAAGATCGGTTTAAAAGAAACTCAAAAAATTATCATCTGGATTATTCGGCGGAACATCAATTTCACTATTACACTTGTAGGTGTGAAACGTAACACGTCGAAAAAAGACCTGTCACTTTTCATCTAACAATAAGATTCACAAAAATCATCAACTGATTTATTTTCTTCGAAAAGGTCGGGAGCGATTTTCTTTTGCGTTTTTCGCCTCCTCTCTCTTTCGCGGGCAAACAAGATTTTTTTGCAATTATTCCATCCATTCCATACTACTTTAAAAAATTCGAAACACGGGATTTTTTAGTTAACATTAAACTTTAAGTGGCTATATCTTGAAAACAGTGCCCTATATAAAAAAAATCAGTAATGTTCTTTTCGATTGCAAGTTTTATTTAGCAATAAAAACCAAAGCCAAAAAATAAATTTGGCTTGAATTTTTTTTTTCTAAAAAAATCTCGGTGACAAATTCTTTCTCTATTCTTCTGTATGGCCCAAAAGTTGCGTAAAACGTATCTAAAAATTTCAAAAATTAAAACATTAATCGGATTTTGGAGAATAGATTTTTTGTTTTCGACATTAACTTTGAAATATTTGCAACAACCTTACTTAGGTGCCTTACTTAGGTGTAACAAATAAATACACTCTTTAAAAAAATCACATTTTTTTATTTTCATACAACAAATTTGATTTTTTTTTATGAAGGCAAAAAAAACCATCTTTTGGGCTATGGCGAAAGTTGGTCAAACTGCATTTGGCAGTATTGCCAATTTAAAAAATAAACATGAATTTCGAAAATAGAAAAAAAAGTGCAGGGGTTTATGTTACACATGACCACTATGACAAAGAACATTGCCAAAAGGTCTTGAAATAAATTCTTTTTTTTTTTTGTCGAATATGACTCAAATACAAGTGAGATTTAATTGGATAATGAACGCTTAATCCAGGGGTGACCAAAGTATGGCCCGCGGGCCAAACGTGGCCCGCAAGGTGATATTTTGTGGCCCGCGGACCCATTTTGAATGTGTAACCGATGGGTTCCAATTCGATCATTATCTGCCCAAATATGAAATATTTTGTTTTTTTTTTATAGACTAAGTACATTACATCTCTTTTCGCTATAAAATTTGATTTGCTTGCGTACCGAAATCGCAGCCCACTTCACTATGATAAAGGTTCATTTCAATGCATGAGAGTGAGTTGAGCAACAGATCTTAGATTTAAAAGGGCAGTTCATTATTACCAATAATCACTAATTGGTTGGTAAATCATGATTCGACTAGAAAATCATGTATTAAACTAACATTAGAATTAAGGCCTCTTAGCTAATGGTTAGGATTACTAACAAAGACGCGCTGCTCTCATGCACAACCACTAGGTGTAGGGAGTTAGGTTGTTGCGGCGTTCCAGTATGGCGAGATTGGGAAATTCAAACTTTGCGTTTGGACTTCGCAACGCATAAGATGACCAGCAGAATCTATGGGAGAGAGAAGTGGACCCGCTGGGACAGACTACCTCGGAGAGCGGAGGATATAAAAGGGCCCCGAAGCCCTAGACTCGTCCTCTTTTGCTATCTAATAGCCGACACTAGTACGATCCAGATTGTGGTTCCTCGAACGAGTTAATTAGCCGCGTGTGCGAGTTGAATTAACAAAAAGTTAAAATCAGGCGTTAAGTTGAACGGTAGTCACGAAATCCACCCGAGTGGATAGTGTGTTGGGAAGGTCAGCGGGGAGTGTCCGAGTACACGTAAAGCGCGCGTTTCGACCCGGATGATCATCTGGTGAGAGTTAGAGGGACGATCCTGTCGCGTATGCCTGATTTAAAACAAGTTTAAGCGGCTTTCCCACACCAAATAATTGGATCATTTGGATCCACCCCGAAGAACTAAAGTGCGCGAGTGATACCGAAAATCTAGTGTCACCGTTCGAGGCCGTCAAGACCATCCATCAACATATGGTCCCACAATCCTGGAAACCCTTGTTCTCACTAGTGAGAATGCCCCGCCGACCATAGCCACGGTCGTCGACGAAAACCCAGGCCCGGCAGGCGTGGACGCCGCCGTTATCCGCCATCTTGCGACGGACGAGTCGCTGATCGAGGTATGTCTGTTCCCCTTGACTTGCTTGCTCTCTACAATACCCTCATCCCGGCCTTCAGCTATCCGGTCGTGTATCGCGACCTGCAGAAGGGCCCCAACCGCGGGACGGCCCCAACGTGCATGCCATCGTGGGATTGTTCGCGCTCCGTTTTGTTCCAGCTAAAATAAACCCCTAAAACCCATCCCAAACGTGTTAAATTCTCTTTTTTGAATCTTTAATTTAAATTAGTTTTAGTTTTAAGTGCAAAACCGTCGAAAAATCACTTTCGAAAAATCAGGTTTCTGCTTAAAAGTAAAGTAAAGTGCGTTGAATAAACCGTGCGTGTGCGATCGTTAATTTTGCCTTTTATATTTGCTGCACACGAGAGAGAAGACGATTGTGAGGTTGATAATGATCGGGTAAGTGCCAAATTATCGTTCGTTCCCCAAGAATTGCCCTGAGAAGTAGCTAGCCGTGCAAATTAGCTCCTGTTGCTCATAATTAGAACCATTTTCCCCAAAAACTCTATTTTCTACAAAGTACCAGCTAGTCTGTCGTTACAAATGATCATGTTAAATGGCCCGTTGAACTTATGATTTATCAATATTTTGATTGTTACACAAATAATTTGTTCAAAATATTTTATAATTGGAACAATATCACGCTTCAATGAGAGTGAAACTAGTAAATATCGTCAATACTTTTATCAAACATTTTTAGAAATATTAAAAAAAAAACGTTCAAGTCAACTTAGGTAGAATTTTGTATAATGACCCTTTTATGAACTGACTCTCAAACTAACATTGCACTTCCTTCGGGATTCGTACTCATTACATTTAGATAACAAATCTGATTGATTACCAACTGATTCAGGCAGACAAATTGTGGAAATCGGAGGATCAAGTTTGTTGCAAATAATTTACAAATCTTTCGTCGATCAACCCACCCCTCCATCATTTTAAAAAATTGACAAGGAGCAAAACTATATTTTCAAAAAACTTCAACACTTCCCCAAATAAAATTAAGTGCAATCAGCAGAAATTAATTGAATATGCATTCCTTTGCATTTAGAATCATTTGAGCATGTTTGGGTTTATTGAACATAATTTGAATGTTAGTTAATTATCGTTGAAATAAATAAAATTTTTTATCGATTTTTTTTTTGAAATTAGTGATTGCAGTTTAACTATACGGAAGCTTAAAATATTTTCTAACATTTTTTTTTCATTGAAATGTTGAAAATCTGGCTCTCGACGATTTTTCAGCCACGCTCAACTTATAGATAAAATTACGCCTTTAGATGAATTGTTCAACATGTAATGTCACCATTTTCGAATTATAAAAACAAAACATTTTTTTTAAAGCACGAGTACATTCAGCTATTTTTTTTTTTTCAAATACCAAATATCAAATTTTATTAATTAACAATAACGATAGAAAACCGTTATTTTGTAGTTTCTATAATTTGAAATTGATTTTTTTTAATAACAAAAAATAAATCTTTTATATTAAAATAACGTATTTTTTTTAAACCCTTTTTTTGTAAATTTGACCCGCAAGCTCATTTGAGTCTCATATTTGGCCCGGCCTCCAAAAACTTTGAGCACCCCTGGCTTAATCTGTTAGAAAAAAGAAATCTCAAATCAAAAGTACCAATAGACCCACAAGAACTCCCAAACGCAGATACCAATTTAGCAAAAGACAATAGCTCGATTGGCCTTTGTTGCATACGGGCCTTGGGCCAAACAACTGTACTAAAAATGTAACACTAATACACTCACAAAGAAATGAATAAAACATCAACGCGACGGTTGTCGCGCTCTCTTTCGCTGTTCACCAGTGCAACATACAAGACGTGCGTTATTCTTCTTACTCGACTTGCTGTCCGATCTCTCCCCACCCAGCGTACGTTTTAGTGGCGACGGGGATCAAGGATTTTTTTTCTCTCCGGTGAAAAAGTAGTGATTTTGGTAATTTTTCATCGCGTTTCGCGGTACGCGTTTTGCGTTTTTATAACTCCAAATCATCTACGGCTTTGCCGAGGTAAAGAAGTTCTTTTGTGAGAGTACGGGGTGAATTTCGCGGCAGTGTGCTTCAGAGGTGATCGGCTCGAGTCTACCAAGCAGGCGGCCATTTTGAAGCTTCTTTGGAGAGCGTCGGTGGAGCGAATTCCGTACGAGAAATCCGGCTGATCACGGTTCCGGAGTGGACGCAGTAGGCTGTGGCTGTTGGAATCTGGGAGGAGAATCGTTAGCGGCAAGTAGCAGAAGCGGAGGTCGGCAATTTTGGCTAAATCTGTCGGCGTTGGTTGGCGTCGGCGTGGATAGGACAAAGACTGCCACGCGGTACGTTTCTTTTGTTTGAGCTGTTTCTTAAGGTAGGGGCGATTGGGGCCAAATAAGTTCCTTTTGCTTTTTTTTCTTTATTTTAAAATCATGTTCCACTGATCGTATCACAGTTGGAACAAGTTCGTGATTTTGGTTGTCCTAACATTTTAACATTTTAGAAAATTGAGTGTGCGTGTGTGTGAGCTCTTTTTGTTCTGGGTAGA
This sequence comes from Culex quinquefasciatus, assembly GCF_015732765.1. Lineage (NCBI taxonomy): Eukaryota > Metazoa > Arthropoda > Insecta > Diptera > Culicidae > Culex > Culex quinquefasciatus. The sequence continues at coordinate 108,062,708 of NC_051861.1, forward strand.
ACAAAGGAGGATAGAAAATTTTCATCCCATTTTAAGAGTGTTCTTCTTTTTATTTATTCAGTGCGGTGAATTTGCCGAAGGTTTGTGAAGGTGCTTATTGACGGCGTAGGACGTTCACGTTCTGTCTGCTGAACTTCCGGGTGAAATCCTCGGTGCTTTTCAACAAGGTCGGAGTTCTGGTATAGGAGAGCCGGAATTCTGGTGAAGTGCGTCGGCTTTTTCTGCTGTCAGAACGACGGTGCTTCAGCCCAGGAGCAAAGGTTTGGTAACCTTGGTGGTGAGTTTTTAAGCAGATTTTTTTTGGAAAACTATTAGAGCCTAATTTGGCCATTTTTGGTGTTTTCTTTTCTTTTATTTTTGATCTTTTGTTTAAAAAAGTGGTTCTAAATAGAACAAGATGAGCATTGCTTCCACAATTGAGCAGTACCGGAAGGGTTCGTCCTTCGGTGACTGGGCTGAAAGATTAGAGTACAATTTTAAAGCCAACAAGTATACCGACGACTTGATGAAAACTCACTTTATGAATTTATGTGGTTCATACTTATACTCTGAACTGAAAACTATTTACAAAAAATCTGATCTCGATAAAGCAACCTATACAGAATTAGTTGAAAAACTCAAACAAAAACTGGTTAAGACTGAACCGGACCTGGTTCAGCGGTTCCGTTTCAGCAAGAGGATTCAGCATCCTGACGAAACCGCTGAAGAGTTTGTCCAGGCGGTCAAACTCCAGGCCGAGTTTTGCAATTTTGGGGAGTTTCGCGATAATGCAATTTTAGATCGGGTTTTAGTGGGTTTAACTGACGATGACTTAAAAGAGCAACTTTTGAAAGAGGAGAAATTGACGATTGCTAAAATGGACAAATATATTACAACATGGAATATTGCTAAATCAAATGTACACGCAATCAACGCACGAACACACACACCACCAGGGAACATCAATCAAATTAGAAGGCCAGTTCGGGAGCGACTTGGCTTTAACCCATACAATTATAGGCAGAACTCGCAATATCGAAATAATTACAATAGAACAAATAACTACAATAGACAGGAACATTTTAACAATCAGCAACGTGCACACATTTCACCACGAGCTCACAATTCTCAGCGTACTGTTCGATTTCAACACAGCAACAGAAATTTTAATCGAAATGCAAATTACAACAACAATAACAATGGTTACAATGGGGGAAACAATAACTTCAGATACAGGACGGACTATTCCCGCATGACGTGTGATCACTGTGGTCAGTTGGGTCACATCAAGCGGAAGTGCTTCAGGCTGAGGAACCAGAGAAGGGAAGCGGTAAACTTTGTTACTGAGGACAGAGCGGGACCTTCAGGTAGACCGTCAGCTGGACCTTCAGGTGGATCGTCTGCTGAGACTGGTGCGGAGAGACAGCTGTCTAGCATGATGGGGCGGCTGAGCACTGGTGGGAATGTTGATCTCGACACATCTGATACTGACTGTGAGGAGTGGAATGCAGGTGATTTACAGTGTATGTGTGTTGCGTCCTTGAATAAGATTAGTGAGCCTTGTTTGATCAACGTTTTGTTGGATAATATTTTTGTTGAAATGGAAGTGGACTGTGGTTCAACTGTGACTGTGATGGGAAAATTACAATTTGACAATCTTTTTAATAAGCGTTTGCTGAAGAGTAACAAGCAACTTTTAGTTGTGAATGGGAACAAGTTAAAGATCTGGGGAGAAACTGATGTTTTAGTGCAACTTAATGGTTTGAAACGCAATTTGAAAATTATTGTTTTAGATACGGACTTCAAATTTATTCCTTTGTTTGGTCGAAACTGGATGGATGTTTTCTTTCCACAGTGGAGACAGTTCTTCTCTAACAATACAGCAATTAATGAGCAGGTAAACAGAGTAACAGCGCCAAATGGTGACAAGTTGATTGAGCAAATTAAGAGAGATTTTCCAGAGGTTTTTGTCAAGGATTTTTCTACACCTATCAAAGGTTTTGAAGCCGAATTGGTTTTAAAAAATAATGTCCCGATTTTTAAGAAAGCATATGATGTGCCTTACCGTTTAAGGGAGCAAGTTTTGGAATACTTGGACAGATTTGAAAAAGAAAACGTTATTACTCCAGTGAAATCTAGTGAATGGGCTTCACCAGTAATAATCGTAATGAAGAAGGATAATAAGATAAGACTGGTTATTGACTGCAAAGTTTCAATTAACAAGGTCTTAGTTCCAAATACTTACCCTTTGCCAATTGCGAGTGACTTATTTGCTAAACTGGCAAATTGTAAGGTTTTCTGTGCTCTTGATTTGGAGGGAGCTTACACGCAGTTGGCATTGTCGGAAAGGTCCAGGAAATTCATGGTGATAAATACAATTAAAGGTTTATATACATACAATCGCCTTCCACAAGGTGCTTCCCCAAGTGCATCGATATTTCAACAAATGATGGATCAAGTCTTGGGAGGAATTGAAAATGTTTATTGCTATCTTGATGATGTTTTGATTGCGGGAGAAACCCTGCATAACTGTCATAACAAGTTGATAATTGTATTGAATCGTTTGGCAATGGCTAATATTAAAGTCAACTGGGAAAAGTGCAAGTTTTTTGTTTCTGATTTGAAATATTTAGGGCACATTATCAGTGAGAAAGGTCTCATGCCCAGTCCGGACAAAATTTCGACAATTCAAAAGGCAAAAGTTCCTAAAAATGAGAATGAACTGAAATCTTACTTAGGTTTGATTAATTATTACAATCGTTTTATACCTAACATGTCTTCAAAGCTGTTTTATTTGTACAATTTGTTAAGAAAGAATGTGAAGTTTAATTGGGATCATAATTGTGATAAAGCTTTTCATGACAGGCTTTGGTTGAAGCAAATATTTTGGAGTTTTATGATCCAAAGAAAGACATTATTGTGGTTTCTGACGCATCGGGCTATGGCCTTGGAGGAGTGATTGCTCATGTTATTGATGGTGTTGAAAAACCGATTAGTTTTACTTCTTTTACTTTAGATGACGCGCAGAAGAAATATCCTATTCTTCACTTGGAGGCATTGGCTTTGGTTTGTACAATTAAGAAATTTCATAAATATTTATTCGGACAAGAATTCATTGCTTACACTGATCATAAACCATTGCTAGTTATTTTCGGCAAAGAAGGTAAAAATTCAATTTTTGTAACGAGACCGTTGGAACATTTTGGAACTTTCCATTTATAAATTTGAACTTCGGTATAGGCCTTCTGCGAAAATGGGAAATGCGGATTTTTGTTCGAGATTTCCATTGGAGCAGTCGGTTCCTGCTGAATTGGATCAAGATATTGTACGGAGCAACTTTAGTAGGGAGTTCCCTTTAGATTCTGTTTCGATTGCTAAGGCAACAGTTGACGACGTTTATTTACAGCAAATTATGAACTATCTGCGTGTTGGATGGCCGCAATAGATTGACAAACGCTTACTGGACGTTTACGCAAATCAAAGTGATTTGGAAGAAGTCGATGGGTGCTTATTGTACCAAGACAGGGTGGTTATACCACGTAAAATGCAAAGCGGGATTTTGAAGCTTTTGCATGCCAACCACGCAGGGATGGTTAAGATGAAACAACTGGCAAGGAAGCAGGTTTATTGGTTTGGGATTAACAAAGACATTGAAAAATATGTTTCTACGTGCGACGTCTGTGCAAGTATGGCTGTCGTACTAAAAACTAAGATTGAGTCTCAATGGACACCTACGACTAGGCCTTTTAGTAGGATTCACATTGATTTCTTCTACTTTTCCAATCATACTTTTTTGTTGATTGTTGATTCTTTTTCGAAGTGGTTGGAAGTAGAATGGATGAAGAGGGGCACGGATTGTGCAAAAGTTGTGAAGAAATTGGTATCGTATTTTGCGAGATTTGGATTACCGGATGTTCTGGTATCGGACGGGGGTCCTCCTTTCAACTCTTATTCTTTCACTTCTTTCCTTGAGAGGCAAGGAATAAAGGTGATGAAAAGTCCACCTTATAATCCACAAAGCAATGGACAAGCCGAAAGGCTAGTGAGAACAACTAAGGATGTTTTGAAAAAGTTTTTGTTGGATCCGGATTTGGATAGCGTTGATTTGGAGGATCAGATTAACTTATTTTTAATGAATTATCGTAATAACATTGTGACGAGTAGTGGGGAATTTCCCTCGGATAGAGTATTTTTATATAAACCAAAAACAGCTTTGGACTTGCTGAATCCCAAAAAGCATTATAAACAAATTTAACTGTGCCACCAACCCCAAATGATGAAGTGGTAGATGTACCAAAAGCAATCAGGAAGACGTCAAAGGACGAATTAGATGAGCTGATAGCTGGGGATTTGGTGTGGTACAAGAATAACAATAATAGCATACCAAATAGATGGATTAAAGCAAGCTTTATTAAGAAATTTTCTCCAAACGTTTTCCAGGTGTTGGCTGGAAGCGGGGAAATCCTCGCTCATAGAGATCAGCTGCGACCATACCGGGCTCGTGAGGAAGCGAGGACAAATATCCTAATTCCGACGGCATCCGGTGCAAACATGAACCTGGAGCAACCAGCGACGCTGAGAGCGTCCGGAAGCGCAGACGAGGATGGAGATTTCCGTGGATACTCGAACGCCGAGCTGGCTAGGGCCAGAAAAAGAAAAGTCGATGCGGCTCAATTGCCGGAAGTGTGCTTAAGACGTTCAAAACGTTTGCGTAAACCTAAACAGGATTTCGAATTTAAATATGTTTAATTTTGTTTTTTTTTATGTCGTTAAATTGCGATTTCGGATATATAGAGAAATGTATTTTGATCAGAATTAAAATGAATTGATTTTGTTAGCATTAGAAGTGAATTCTTTTACTTTGGAAACAGTGAATTGTAAAATATTTTTAGTTTAATCTTAGACTATAGAAACAACTTCCGAAAGGGGAAGGAGTTGTTGCATACGGGCCTTGGGCCAAACAACTGTACTAAAAATGTAACACTAATACACTCACAAAGAAATGAATAAAACATCAACGCGACGGTTGTCGCGCTCTCTTTCGCTGTTCACCAGTGCAACATACAAGACGTGCGTTATTCTTCTTACTCGACTTGCTGTCCGATCTCTCCCCACCCAGCGTACGTTTTAGCCTTAAGGTTGCATGAGATGTTTACTAACAGATGTCCAACGAAATTACTGAACTGATAGAGTCGGGTTTAATATAGACTCAGAATGGAGACGTATGCCCCGCCTCTTTGCGCAGTTTATCCCATTTTACGTAATTTGCTTTTTATTGCACTTTCTGTTGTGTTGTTCCCAACATTATCACGTAACGCGCAACACTTTTCGTTTATCTGAATTGACACCGCATCAGAAATAGAGCCCTTTCTTTGTCAAAATACTCACCAGCACCGCGATGATCAGCCCCGTGTAGAACTGCATCCGCGTCGTGTTGGACGCAAACTCGATCTTCTCCGCCTCGGCAATCAACCGCCGGATCGGTTCGTAGTGCGGATGTAGCGCCAACGCTTGTTTTAAATGTAGTATCGCGTCCGAAAGCTGGCCGTACGCCTTGAAGATCTCCCCAAGCGTAAAGTACTGCCGCCAGGCGCTCCGATCCGGCGGGTGCACCTCCAGCGAACGCTTGGTCAAACTGATGGCGTCGTCCAGATACTGCAGGTTGAACAGTACCCGGGCCAGGTTGAGCAGCGTATCCGCGTTGGTGGGCGCCACCGAGAGGGCCCGCCGAAAGCACTCGATCGCGTGGCCGGCGTTGCCCTTGATGCGCCAAAAGTTCCCGATCTGGTTCCAGAGGGCGATCGTGTGCGGTTGTTCCTTCTTGGCGCGCCGCAGCCGCCGCTCGAGCGCGTCAATGTTGAAGTGCTCCAGGGATTGACCGGTTTTGCGCTTGAGGAAGAGGTAGGCCACTTCCGGCTCGGGGGCTGGGTTGTGCTCGTACCGTTGGGCCACCCCGACCAGGTCGTCGTAGTGGGTAAAATTGACCGGTTTGCCGCAGGTCAGCAGATCCAGCGAGGGATCGCCCGGTTTTGACGGGCCGGATCGTGACGGTTGTGGTGCAACGGGACTCGCAGCGGTTGCGTTGAACGAATTCGCGCCGAATGACGAGGGACTGTGGGAAAAGAGAGCAAAGTTAGTAGACCCTTGTCGTCAAACATCTGCTCGACAGATGGTCACAATTTCAAAACAGAATGAGAAAGAGAAGACAAAAATTGCTTACTTTTCTCCTTCCGCGAGCCTCCGCAGCAGCTCCTCGGTCGTGCCCTCGCCCCGGTTCCACGTGTTGTGCCGGTAGTTGGCAGCCGTCGCCGTGATGATCGAGAACGTCGATTCTTCGTCCTCGTCCGGCTCCCCAAGCCTTTCGGTCAGCTCGTCCAGCGTAAAGTCGTCCTGAAAAAATGTTAAATTCGCTAATTTTAATCCCTCAACAGACCGCAAGAAACACTGACCCTTCCGGAACCGCCACCACCCCCCGTCGGCACGCTCACGATCTTGCCCTGCTCGGCGTTCAGCTTCCACAGCGTCGAGGACATCCGATCGTTGGTGGTAGCGACGATTTGCAGACAAAACACGTAAACAAACACGTAGTGGATGGCCAGCTTGCGCTCGCCACGGGCGCCCCGGCACCGGAAACCGGTGCCCGCCGCCGCGTTGGGCATTGTTTCCCCACTCGATTCTTGGAGTTTTGAGTTTTTTTTGTTGTTTTTATTTTTGCACAATTTTTTTCTTCTACTCCATTAAACAGAACGCGATTTACGGATTTTCATCGCGCATCGCAGTGGAAAGCATACTTCGCGTTTTGCACTTGTTGTTAGCACCTTCGACAAGAGAAACTCACTAAATCCGATACTTTTAACACTAAAAAACACCAAAACTAATAATTTAGTATTATGGTTTTTCTGCTCTCCCTTGGCGAAAATCACTTTTTTACACAGGACCGACGATGCAAAAAATTCTGGGTTCTTTTGCTTCTGACAGTTTGGCAGAGCTCTCGCACGCTAACTGGAAAAGATGTAATTTTGGTTTTGAGTTTAGCCCTCGCACAATGTTTTGTGGGAGAAACCCAAGTGGTGAATTTTTGCATAGATTAAATCCAGAGCAACATTTGAAAGGGGCGGTACGACATTGCTCTTACGGCCTTTCATTACACGCGTTTAAATGGGACGAAAGGCCGTAAGAGCAATGTCGTACCGCCCCTTTCAAATGTTGCTCCAGAAATACCGTTAAATATCGAGATGTGTAAAGTGCAACTTGTATGATTTAGTTTTTAAGTAAAAAAAACAATAATTCTAAAGATATTGTTTGAAAAGGTCCTATAAACTATTAACTTTTCTATGTTTATAGGACCTATTCAAAAAAAAAAACAAACTCTAGAGTTAAAAGTGAACCAAGTAAACGTTTAGCGCGGAAGTGTGAGTTTGATTGAGTTGTCCTGGAACCGGTTGGTTGAATCTGGAACAGGACACGATGGTGCTGCTCCCGGAATGTCGTGTCTCGTGGAGTCTCGATGGCGCCTTTACAGTTTGACAGATAACTTTTTCGATTATGATACCGAAACCTGATTTTTCTTCAAATCATATCTCAGAATCTAATTCTGATCCAGTTTCTGATTAACAGTCTGGACCCGAAGCCTGATTTTTCTGTTACATTCTTATTGGAATTCCATATAAACTGTAACGGGGATTGCAGGCACCGGGTCCTGACTATTAATATTATACAACAGAATTAAAAAGAACAGCAACTCTAATGGTCCAAATGAGTGTGAGGATCTATTAATGGCTTGACTGCTTGAAAAAAAATTATGCAACTTTGAGAAAATATGTAAATATTCTTATTTTGCATGCTTTCTTTCATTCTTTCAAATCAGAAAAAAAATTTGTCTCAGTGACCATAAAGCTGAAATAAAAAAGAGAATCATGAACATGAATCATGAAATATTCCAGAACAAGTATTATCAACTTATAAATAGCTAGATAATCACTGAATTTGCCTTGAACACATAATTTCTAGCGCTATTTAACCGATTTAACGTCGATTTAACCCTATTTCATGAAATCACAACTCAAAACTTTAAAATATTTGAAGCGAGTTTTTGAAACATTCTTTGGGTAAATTTCATATGATACGATGTTGTAATTTAATGATTTTACACGATTCCGTGGTTTTGCCTTCCTCACCTTACTGAGGAAAGGCTATAAAATCACTCGAAAAATGAACTTCCTAATTCGAACTCGTAGACCTACCTTCACGTATACCTATCCACTCAGAATCAAATTCTGAGCAAATGTCTGTAAGTCCGTGCACCGAAAAAAATGCACTCGATTATCTCCGGACTGGCTGAACCGATTTGGGCCGTTCTGGACTCATTCGATCCGCCTTAGGGTCCCACAAGTCTTATATTAACTATTATGAAGTTTTGTTAAGTATTTTAAAAGTTATGCTAAAATAACGATTCTGGCTAAAGTTTGAAAGATTGTAAAAAGGGGGGTTTTTGTCAGAAAAGCCGTCTGATCACACATTTTTAGAAAGGTATATGAAAGACCTTTCTAATGAGCCCAAAACATTGAAGATCTGAATACCCCATCAAAAGTAATGAGCACTTTAGTGTTATTTGTACACATTTTAGAGGCCGGATCTCAAATATGTTGATGAAAAAGTTGTCCGGATCTATCATGCGACCCATCGTTGGATAGGTAATCAAAAGACCTTTCCAACAAGCCCAAAAGATTGAGGATCTGATAACCCTATCAAAAGTTATGAGCACCTAAGTGTCATTTGTACACATTTCAGAGGCCGGATCTCAAATATTTTGATGAAAAAGTTGTTCGGATCTATCCGAGATCTGGCTCCCGGGATTTTGTTGATTTGAAACTCCCGGAAAAATGAACAGATATATTTTTTACTGCCTTAAGGCTTAAAAAACTTTAAAGTAATATAACTATTGAAAGTGAACAATTTTCATGAAACAGCCCCGTAGGTGTTGTTCTAATATTAGGTCCAATGATTTTTGGGATTCTAGACCCCATAAGATATGTTGTAAGAAGTAAAATTTAGATAAAATTTGTAGGTTTGACATTCTTACTACGGAATCGACGTAACACCTTATAATGTGGCCCTCTTAAACCTTGCGGTTTCGTCAACGGTTCCACAGGTGTGTATCGTTCTTTTTGCGACAAGACTCCGCCTCCCGGGTCTCCTAAGTGGGAAAGTATGGCACGGGGAGAGGGCACCGAATACCTATATTTACACTTAGAATTTTTGCGTCCGCCTCGGGATTCGAACCAGCGACCTCTGGATTGTGAGTCCAGTGCGCGGTCCGATTGATCCACACAGGCAGACACATTCTTACTACAGAAACAAATTTGTACATAATTGTGAGGAAGGCACCAACCACCATCGGTAGATTAAGTAACGTTTTTATGGTATAATAACTGACATAGAAAATATTTGCACACCAAAAATCATACCCTAAATATTTTTTTCCGAGAATTCCCGAGAAACATATAAGCAAACAATATTTCTAGTTGTGAATATTTCAGAAATAAATATTATCTGAATTAAACCTTGACATGGAATTTACAGACTAGCTGATTATTGTCCATGTTTGCATAAATGTCTCATATGCAACAGCAAGCTGAGAAAAATGCATTTGAAGTTTGTCCTATACATAAGGCTACGTGTTAAGTTTTCGCGAAAAAACTGGATTTCCTCCTGATTTCAAGAACAAAGTACTGGATGTTATAGACATTTTTGAAAGAGCACATGATTTTGAACCAAACTGCATCAATAACCCAAAAGCGATGAAAATGCATATGTGACATTTATGCGATCAGGGGCAGTTTAGTTCAATATGAACAGTAGATTGAAATGAATTAAATCAAATCAGGTTCTCTAATAATTATTTTTTGTATAATTTTTTAAACATTGGTGCCAAAAAGGTAGAAAAATGTACACATTCGCTTGTATTTTGAGAATTCCCGGGAAGTTTACAAATTTCCCGGAATTTTTTTTCGGGAATTCCCGGGAATTTCCGGGATTTTTTCCACGGACGGGAAATTGGGTACTAAAGCTCTATGCCAATTTTTATGTACAACGGTAAAAAACACGATTAAAAACCATTTCTGATCACTTTTTTTCATTTTAATGCAAAAATTTTTTTTGACAAGACAACATTTTTTCGATGGATCAACTATGGTCCCCTTGGAACGAGCTGTCAAGTAGGAGCTTTTCTGTCAAGAAGGACCGCGAGGTTAATTTTTCAAAATTGATTTAAAAATCCATTTTAAGCTCTTTATGGTCGTACAAAGGGTCATTGTACTCAGAAAAATAAGCTTTATCGCTTTGAACAATAATATCAGCAATCTAAGCTTCATTTTAGGACCCAATTGGACACTCCCAGTCACGAAATATTCTAGCAGAGCTGGGTCTGTCAGAATCCTGCTAGAACGGTGGAACATTTCTGCTAGAATGCTGTAAGAATATCCAGCTCTGTAAGAAATCTGCTAGAATCCTGCTAGAACAGCGATTCTCAACGGGGGTACCGAGCCTACTTGATTTACACGGTAGGGGGTACCAGCCTAGAAGAAGATTGAGAATGGCTGTGCTAGAACGTCGTGACTGAGCTCAAGTTGACTGGGTTTGATCTAGATCCTGGTGGTTTGACGTCAAATCGCTGTTTAAAGGTTTTAGGCTAGTCTGCAGATCGGAAGGAAAGGGGTCAAGAAACAGCTTTACGAACAGCAGTACAAAGGAGAGGAGCAATTCTCTACGAAATCGGTCTTTTTTCTTCAATTTTAATTTTTGTATTTTTTAATCCGGCTGAAACTTTTTTGGTGCCTTCGGTATGCCCAAAGAAGCCATTTTGCATCATTAGTTTGTCCATATAATTTTCCATACAAATTCGGCAGCTGTCCATACAAAAATGATGTATGAAAATTCAAAAATCTGTATCTTTTGAAGGAATTTTTGATCGATTTGGTGTCTTCGGCAAAGTTGTAGGTATGGATACGGACTACACTGGAAAAATAATACACGGTAAAAAAATTTGGTGATTTTTTATTTAACTTTTATCACTAAAACTTGATTTACAAAAAACACTATTTTTATTTTTTTATTTTTTGATATGTTTTAGAAGACATAAAATGCCAACTTTTCAGAAATTTCAGGTTGTGCAAAAATCACTGACCGAGTTATGAATTTTTAATCAATACTGATTTTTCAAAATCGAAATTTTGGTCGTAAAATTTTCAACTTCATTTTTCGATGTAAAATCAAATTTGCAATCAAAAACTTTACTAAAATTTTGATAAAGTGCACCGTTTTCAAGTTATAGCCATATTTAAGTGACTTTTTTGAAAATAGTCGCAGTTTTTCATTTTTTTAAATTAGTGCACATGTTTGCCCAGTTTTGAAAAAAATATTTTTGAAAAGCTCAGAAAATTCTCTATATTTTGCTTATTCGGACTATGTTGATACGACCTTTAGTTGCTGAGATATTGCAATGCAAAGGTTTAAAAACAGGAAAATTGATGTTTTCTAAGTTTCACCCAAACAACCCACCATTTTCTATCGTCAATATCTCAGCAACTAATGGTCCGATTTTCAATGTTAATATATGAAACAATTGTGAAATTTTCCGATCTTTTCGAAAAAATATTTTGGAATTTTCAAATCAAGACAAACATTTTAAAAGGGCGTAATATTGAATGTTTGGCCTTTGTGAAATGTTAGTCTTGATTTGAAAATTCCAAAATATTTTTTCGAAGAGATCGGAAAATTTCACGAATGTTTCATATATTAACATTGAAAATCGGACCATTAGTTGCTGAGATATTGACGATAGAAAATGGTGGGTTGTTTGGGTGAAACTTAGAAAACATCAATTTTCCTGTTTTTAAACCTTGCATTGCAATATCTCAGCAACTAAAGGTCGTATCAACAAAGTCCAAATAAGCAAAATATAGAGAATTTTCTCAGCTTTTCAAAAATATTTTTTCAAAACTGGGCAAACATGTGCACTAATTTAAAAATGAAAACTGCGACTATTTTCAAAAAGTCACTTAAATATGGCTATAACTTGAAAACGGTGCACTTTATCAAAATTTCAGTAAAGTACTTTTGATTGCAAATTTGATTTTACATCGAAAATGAAGTTGAAAATTTACGACCAAAATTTCGATTTTTGAAAAATCAGTATTGATTAAAAATTCATAACTCGGTCAGTGATTTTTGCACAACCTGAAATTTCTGAAAAGTTGGCATTTTATGCCTTCTAAAACATATCAAAAAATAAAAAAAATTAAAAATAGTGTTTTTTTGTAAATCAAGTTTTAGTGATAAAAGTTAAATAAAAAAATCACCAAATTTTTTTTACCGTGTATTATTTTTTCCAGTGTAGTCCGTATCCATACCTACAACTTTGCCGAAGACACCAAATCGATCAAAAAATTCCTTCAAAAGATACAGATTTTTGAATTTTCATACATCATTTTTGTATGGACAGCTGCCGAATTTGTATGGAAAATTATATGGACAAACTAATGATGCAAAATGGCTTCTTTGGGCATACCGAAGGCACCAAAAAAGTTTCAGTCGGATTAAAAAATACAAAAAAAATCGAATGACCGAAATCCTAGAGAACTGCTCAGAGGGAGCGATTTCTTGGGGCCTTTCTTCACACTCTCTGACTTGCTTACGCTACCGCTGCTGCCCATTTGATTTTTTTCTTGACCGGTTCCTTCCGAAGTGCATATATCGCTTTTATTGAAATTGTGAAAACTATTTAAGTAAAAAAGCGTCCCTTCTTTTCCCAAAAAAATACAATGGGTCGGGTATGCAAAGCTTTTTTCACAGCCGAATTTTTATCATTTGCATTTTAGTAGCGATTGAGAATTTTAAACGAGATTATAATTCTCAATTATTCTGTGGACCATTAGATCATTGAGTTTGAAGGAGTAAGGAGAAAATACTCTAGATTTTGGTCAAGAAGTCAACTGTTGGTTTTATGAATATGAAAACAAACCTTCGATTTTTTAAATGAAATTATAAAATTGATTGTGTCTTTCTTTTGACCAAATTTTGAGGCTTTATAGAGCTAGGCGAAATATACCCATTATTTTCATACCTCCGTAATCGTTCGATTGTTCATTAGGGTCAATACACGTTTGTTTGGCAGGTTAGGGATTCCGTTCCATTTCCATCCAATTCGCTGATTTGCGCTAGTTAAACATCTACTTTCAAAGAAACTTGCGTGCTTACTTCCTGCTGGACTTTCACCGTCTTATTAATTTAAAGATTTATGCTCAAAAAAGAAAAAAAATGGTTTTTAGTTTTTTCCATACAAGTCTCTATAAAAATTTGACGGCTGGTCATACAAATTGGGCACTAGACAATCTGTATTTTGTGATCGTTTTGGTGTCTTCGGCAAAGTTGTAGGTAATTTCAGTTGTAGGACATTTCAGAAAAAAAAATCACGGAAAAAACCTTTTGTGCTAAAGTTTAGGATGTTAAAAAGCAGGTACCAATGTTATGATTTTAGGAAGAAAGAAAAATCTAAATTTCCAGAAATATGAAAAATTTAATTTGCAATCTGCTGTGATTGCGAAAAAAACTACGATTTCTTCTTGGTTTTCATTAACTAAAAATCCCTAGGCCAATAGGTTTCTCTGTATGGGTTTTGCTTAAATTTCGGGCACCGACCATTTTTGCATGTACGCTCGAGTGTACGCTAGTATTGACCACCAAATGTTCAGATCGATCCGTGATAGTTTTTACTGTCCAATAAGATTGTATTGAGCCCATAAAGTTGGAATATTTGTTGTACACTTCAAGTTCAAGTCCAAGGTTTTTCATTGAATCGAATTTTCGATTATTTCCTAGTTCACACAACTTTTATGTTATTTAGTTTTTGTTCAAAAGTTATTAGGATAATTCCATATTTCTTGTGTAATTTTCTTTCATCCTAAATGAAACGAAGAATGCTAAATTTAAGTTAAGCTCTAGTTTATTTGCACTTTTTCCTTATCACTAAAATGCACCTTAACATTACACATAATCGTACTCACTAGACACTGCCACTCGCACAAAGGAACATACACAACTGATGAAGAGAGAATCGCTCATTGCTACCCCTTAATCTACACTTTAGTACGGACAAAAGGGCGCCCCGGCCGCGGGTATACTTCCGGGCAGCGCGTACGGCGTCGGATTCAGCACGCGGCAGATCTCCTTGTACGAGCGTCCCTTGGGTCGGGGTTTCGCCGTCCTACTGACCGCTCCACCCCCACCGCCGTAGTATCCGTACTGGTTTCCACCGTAACCGCCACCACCACCTCCACCGGAATACGACGGTTGATACGCCGCAAAGCCAAACAGCTTGTCCAGCAGAACCGGCGTCGCGTGGACCATCGCGGTCACCAGCAGCAGCACGGCGGCCAGGGCTGCCAGCAACGAGTGGAGCGACCTCATGTCTAAGAGGGGAGTTATTTTTAGATCAAGAGAGAGAGGCTGGTTTTGCGCACCTTAAGAAGGTCTCACTTGTTTATGCGGGGTCTTAGACGGTTTGTTGGTTGCCTTTAAAAGGTCTGGCCAAGATCACTTCGGGCTGCTGCAACGCGATCTTCAACGACAGCTATCAATTAGCAACTACGCTGTGGCTCGCGAGGTTTAATCAAATCAATTATCTCGACGCGATTATTTTCACACCACCGAGTTCAGGGCGATCCTTAGATGTGGAGTATTTGGAATGATCACTTGGCACGCGCGCGGCGGTAACAAGTTGCTACTTTTTGTACGTTCTTAAATACGAGTCTACGCGCTTCAAGAGAACAGGTCTCGGGCGAGATCTGATGTGGCAAACGGTTGAGGTTCTATTGGATGGAGTGACGCCGAACCGGCTTGCTTTTATAAGGGCTCCCTATTTTTTGTTGTTGTTGCGGCCGAAGTCTAGTGGCGCGCTCGATCGGGATCCTGCCGGTTCTTCGGTTTGTTTTGAGCTCGGGATGGTGGCGGTTGTGAATGAAATGTTGCGATGTGGGATTACACGGGAGAGGTGGGGAATTTTCTGTGAATAAAAACATAAAAATGCATTTTGAATTTTTAACACTTTTCCTGATCAAAGTACAGTTCATTTTGCGATCTAGGGACCATCCATATACCATGTGGGCACTTTTTTCGAAATCCCCCGAACATGTTCCTAAGTGATAAAGAATTTTTAATTTCGAGATGGCGGCCAAAAATGGCGGGGTTGAAATACTGAAAAAATGTATTTTGTATGTTAAATGGCAATCAACAACTCATTTTTTTTCTAAAATGGGATCACAGAACTCGAATTTAATTGAGTAAATTGAAAAATAAAAAATAATGATTTTTTTGTTCATGATTTGAATATCCGAAGTCCCATACAAAATTTCTGATAATCGAAATTGCTTGTAAAAGAGGCTTCGGATAATCGAGTCTGGACTGTACTAGTTTTTAAAACTAATAAGGACGTTGCAAATAAACTTTGGAAAATATTTGCATCGGCCTAACTTCAAGCTTCAAACAAAAGTTCTTTTAACTTTTAACTTTTAACTTTTAACTTTTAACTTTTAACTTTTAACTTTTAACTTTTAACTTTTAACTTTTAACTTTTAACTTTTAACTTTTAACTTTTAACTTTTAACTTTTAACTTTTAACTTTTAACTTTTAACTTTTAACTTTTAACTTTTAACTTTTAACTTTTAACTTTTAACTTTTAACTTTTAACTTTTAACTTTTAACTTTTAACTTTTAACTTTTAACTTTTAACTTTTAACTTTTAACTTTTAACTTTTAACTTTTAACTTTTAACTTTTAACTTTTAACTTTTAACTTTTAACTTTTAACTTTTAACTTACTTCTTACTTCTTACTTCTTACATCTTACATCTTACATCTTACATCTTACATCTTACATCTTACTTCTTACATCTTACTTCTTACTTCTTACTTCCTACTTCCTACTTCTTACTTCTTACTTCTTACTTCTTACTTCTTACTTCTTACTTCTTACTTACTTCTTACTTCTTACTTCTTACTTACTTCTTACTTCTTACTTACTTCTTACTTCTTACTTACTTCTTACTTCTTACTTCTTACTTACTTCTTACTTCTTACTTCTTACTTTACTTCTTACTTCTTACTTCTTACTTCTTACTTCTTACTTCTTACTTCTTACTTCTTACTTCTTACTTCTTACTTCTTACTTCTTACTTCTTACTTCTTACTTCTTACTTCTTACTTCTTACTTCTTACTTCTTACTTCTTACTTCTTACTTCTTACTTCTTACTTCTTACTTCTTACTTCTTACTTCACGCAGAAAAATAAGGCATATTTGAATCAACAAAACGTTTTGTTGATTTGAAAATCAAGATTTTCGTAGAATCAACGCTAAACGTCAAAGCAAGAATTGAGAAAATCAAGGTTTGTTTCAACGCAAAATCGGCGTTGATTATATTCAACAAAAAATTTGTTGAATCAAACCTCGTACAGGCTGATTCTACAAAATATTTTTCTGCGTGTTCTTACTTCTTACTTATGTGTATCACGGACGAACGGACATAACACCAGGAACAAATTTTCTTCAAATTTTTGAAGCAAACTATCACTTGCGCCATCTACATTCAAGTTGTCGAAGTAGCACGGCACGAATAAGCATGATTTCTCAAAATGTCTTATGCAATAATTAATTAAAACATTTAGCATTAGTATGTTGCTAGAACCCGTTTTTTGGCATTAAGTTTGTCTGTATGATTCTATGTAATTTTTCATGGACCCTAAAATTGCCGAAAATTTTATAAAAATGGTATTTTAAATATAAATTCTTACGACCATTTCAAAAAATGCCCATGAGTCTGTATCACCAGCTGGTTTTGTTTACGTTTTAAACCACGTGGCACGAAGATTTTGACAGAAACGATCTCGCTTGCGCAGATTTTCGCCAAGAAGAAGTAGAAGAAAACCTGCTTCACTTTTTGAAACCTCGTGTCATGTCCGTTCGTCCGTGCTTATATCCGATATTTATCTTCCAACTTGTAACAGTGTTGTAACTTCACAACCAGCCCCCTGGCACCACTGTAAATGTCTAGAACGTTTGACAGTCACCAAAACCTCGAAGAGCCCACGCATTAGTATGTGTGAAGAGCCCACCATAAACAAAGCATCGGATAGAGAATGTGCATAAGTATGTGTGAAGAGCCCACCATCAACAAAGCTTTGGTTGAATTAGTATTGGTGTTTTCTGATTGTTTACATCAAAATAGGGAAATGGCGAACACGAAAGAGGTTAACCAAAAATAATATTTGGTGTAAATTTATTATAAAATTCACGCGAGTGGCCTTTTTATCTTGGGCAAATTTCCGGGCATATAATGTGTGTGTATGAGGCCGGAGTCGAAGGAGCTCTTGAATCGGATGGCGGGATGAGCAACCGGAGAAGCAGGAGTAGTTTTAACCAATTTAGAGGAAAAATCCGAATCAACCGGGAAAATCTGGGACTTGGGAACAAAAATTTCTTGGAATCGACTCGGTTGGAACATTCTTTAAAGAGTTCTGGACATGCAGCAAGTGTTACATGAGAAAAAGTACATTTTTTAAGAAACGTCTGTGCACTTTGTTTATTTTTCAAAATCTGACAGTAGACACCTTCGTTTTCTTCTTTGTTTTCTTGATGTTCGTCATCGAATATTTTGGTTTCATAAACAGGACAGTTGAGCCAGTCAGATTTGCGATTCCTTTCCGTAGGGTCGTAAGAATTTTCGAGTTCGCCGTCGGTGTGTTTTGCGTTTTTTTTTCGCGTGCGTGTGTGCGTGTGAAGGTGCGGCTGGCTTTGGCTGTCTCGATGACAGTTGAGCCAGTCAGATTTGCGATTCCTTTCCGTAGGGTCGTAAGAATTTTCGAGTTCGCCGTCGGTGTGTTTTTCGTTTTTTTTTCCGCGTGCGTGTGTGCGTGTGAAGGTGCGGCTGGCTTTGGCTGTCCCGATGACAGCTAGCCAGTTTGATTTGACCCTATCAACACCCTATCATACCATTTCAGCTCGATACACATCGAAACTCGTCGTTCGCACCGTTAATCAGTACCTCACTAAACATCAATCATTTAAAACTCGTAAAATCATCTCAAGTTAAAAGTTACATTGTTTAATCCTTCATTCTTTAATTACAAATGATTTTGGTTCTATCTTTCCACAGCCGGCTGTCTAAGACTAGACCATTGTATTTAAAATTTAACAACCGATAAACGGGAAATGTCTCATCCGCAGCATCCGATTGTTTGCCTTGAGAATAATATATAACATCTTTCAACAAACACTATGATTTTGGGTCGCATCATCATCTTCTATGATGAATCCTGACCAAAAACCCTATCCTACTAACAAGTTTTCAGGTTCCTGGCGCTCGTGGGGTGTAAGCACAGAGTAAATCAGCTGCCCTAGTAGCAACCTGCGCTAACTAACATTCCCGTCCCTTAAAATCGAGGTCTACAAACTGACATGGCGGGCGCCGTTGGTGGCCAATGACTGTTACCTATTCGCAACTGATCTAGCTTTAGCAATCATGGTGTTTTATCTTTTCAGCGCATTCATACATGCTGTTGATAAGGGAAACACCACTAGATCGTCGAAGCCTATGATCAGTAGTGCTGAAAGGATATTACGGTTCTGTTCAGCAACGGAGGGGCAACCATGGGTGATCTCTCATGCTCATGCTCATGCTCATGAATATTTTGGTTTCATAAACATGGCGGCAGTGACAGAGGGCTGTTCACAACGGAATTTCACAAAACTAAAATATTTTTAAGGGATCATTCATAAACCACGCGTGGACATTATTTTAATCTTAGACCACCCCTCCCCCTCCATCCCGTCCTCCTCTCGTGGGCAATTTCCATGCAAAACATTTTTTTTTGAAAAATATTTGTTAAGCCCCTTGGTTTTTCGGGATGATTTTGTTGGGGAGAGGGGAGGGAAGAGGGGGGAGTCAGTTTAGTTCCAAAGAGTAACACTAATATCACTTTTGCTGTCATAACTTGAGATAGGTTTCCCAAAAATTTCGATTACTGAGCCCTCCACAGGTAATGAACTGAAACAGTTGCTTTTCTCCATACATTTCGACGATTTTTCCCATACAAACCTTAAGCGATTAGAGAGTCAGAATGAGCTCAAATTTGGAATTTAACCTAGTGATGGGTCAATCTATGATTTCAGGGGGTAGCCCCTAGAATGCTCGGATTTGGAGCACCCTAGTGTCCAGATGGTTTATGGATGGTCCCCTAACTAAAAAAGTACATTTATATCATAACTTGAGAAAAGATGGCAAGATCTTCAAAAATAATCAATAGCGAGATGGGGAGACTCCAAACCAGATCGAATGAACCTTCCCGAGCTCAAATAGGGCTACCCAGTGCTGATAAAACTTGGCAAGATTTTGAGTTCAATTAAAAATCACACGCATTTTTCGATTCACACACATTTGTACAGTTTTCGATTCTGAGTCGATAGGTTCACATGAAGAAAAGTCACACTATGTGTTTTAAAAAAGTTTATTTTTTGTGTGCTCAAAGATGAATCACCAGTTTCATCCGTCTCAACGAAGATCAATTGAACAGATAAGCATGTGGATTCATTTTCTATCCTACAAAAAAAAGAGATAAAATCATGGAAAGACCTGAGTCCATCAACCATCGAAGAACTTGGAGAGAATCCCCATGAGTCAAGAATAAGATCCTCGATTTATGTATTCTCTTCATAACTGCCCTGAACCATTAATTCCCAAGATGTACCTGTGATCATACAAGGGAATCCCCCTCCCTCTTCGAAAGAGATTGGCAGTGCACACTTTCTTCAGGTTGCAAACAATAATAGCATTCCTCGCCAGTGGACGCCACATCCATCGCTCTTCATTAGCGTCATGTCGAGCTCAACAACACGACAGAACGGACCTGCAGTACAGGTAACGCAAAACAAACAAAACCAGAAAAACAAACAAACTTTAAACGTTTCGTCGACTTCCGAAGACCAATTAACGAACAAAGTCGGAGGTAAGTCGGCATGTTTTGCACGCGAACGAGAGCGAGTCATGTGCGCGATCATGTTCTGCTGGCACAACGTTGACGCGTGATCCGATGAAAGATCACGTCGACGACCATTAATAAGCGTTTTATGTTCCAGTTTGTGTGCTGTAATACTTTCCTATTCTACCTGGTTTGATCGTTTTGGTGGTCTGGACTGTAAGCTTTTTTTAGAAGATTTGAGCGGTGAATACCAAGTGCTCATTGAGTCGTATGAAAAAATCCTTTCTATTTGAAAGCAATTATGAGAGGACCAGTTTTTAAATCTAGATAAATGCCGACAAAACTTTGTAAGCACGTAGTGCGCAAAGATGACGCATTATAATCGTCCACACCATATCATGAAGTCCACGGAGTCTTTAGCTCGGTCTAACGATTTTTTGGAAAAAAAAATAGATGCCCAAAACTAGTTTTTTAACCACAAATTTAAATGAAAAAACGAATTCAAAGTCAAAAGTCGTTCACAGAAATAGATGAAATGCACCGTTATCAAGATATGGCCACTAAAAGTTTGCATTTAACCGAGCATTTTTTAACAAAAAAATTGCGGTTTTTTGATTTTTCAAAATAGTGCTCATCATATTTCCCTGTGGCAGATGATTTGTGAAAAAAAAAGTTTATAAAAAATTCGGCAATTAATTAGCCGATTTTGCAGAATATTCCTCATCAATACCTACAACTTTGTTGAAGACAGGGCTACGGAGTCGGGTCATATTTCAAGCGACTCCGACTTCGACTCCAGCTTTCCAAAATTTGTTGACTCCGGCTCCGACTCCGACACCTAATCTGTATTTTGAATATTAAAAAAACGCATTTTCAGGACAACAATTTTCTGAGTAAATTTGAATTTTGTTGTTTGAAAAATTGGAACTTTTTTATTTAACTAGGTACTTTAAATATACATTCATTTTTGCCTTCCTCACCTTACTGAGGAAAGGCTATAAAATCACTCGAAAACTGAACTTCTCAATTAGACCTCCTAGACCCACCTTCATGTATACCTATCGACTCAGAATCGAATTCTGAGCAAATGTCTGTGTGTGTGTGTGTGTGTGTGTGTGTGTGTGTGTGTGTGTGTGTGTGTGTGTGTGTGTGTGTGTGTGTGTGTTTTTTTTTTTTTACAAGGTCGGAATCTGCTACCAGACATCTGAGAATTCATTCCTCAGGTAGTGTGGGGTTGGGAAAACAAAAAAAGAGTTTTCCCGACCCACTAAACCAGTCCTTGAACGCCGTGCCCTTGTCCCCCCGGGACCACCTTTCGGTATAACTTCGGGGGGAGGCGTTGCATTTTCTGCACTAGTCTACTTACAGGATCCATGCCGGGTGCTAGAACCATTTCCTGTCCTACATACATATGAGTCCATGCGAGGGTTTAACCGCGCCCAAGAATCGCGTTGCTTTTGATCGGCTAGTCATATGCAGCCCTCTCCTTGGACCATCGAGACGTGTACCGATTTGGTAGAGCCAACCGTCATAACGTGCTCTCCTTCACAGCCACACTCGTGGGTTCTCGACTCCTGTGACCATCGAGACGTGTACCGATTTGGTAGAGCCGACCATCATAACGTGCTCTCCTTCACAGCCACACTCGTGGGTTTTCGACTAGGCTCCTAGTCGTTCCTCCTCTGATCGTCTCTCCATTTCCGCTGGAGAGCCGAAGTGATCTGCGTCACCGCTCCGACGACCGCATTCCACTTGGCGATGTCGCTGCACATTCTTCGCACCACATTATCCGGGCTGGTGTCCGCTCCGATAATGGCCAGCATTTCGCTTCGCGCTGCCTCGAAGCGAGGGCAGGCGAACACCACGTGCTCCGGTGTTTCCTCGCAATCGACGCAGTCCGGACAGAGAGGAGACTCTGCATGTCCAAACCTGTGCAGGTACTTCCTGAAGCAGCCATGGCCCGACAGGAACTGTGTGAGGTGGAAGGTGACCTCTCCATGCCTTCTGCTCACCCACGTGGATACGGACGGGATAAGCCGATGCGTCCATCTGCCTTTCTCCGTGGTGTCCCACTCACGTTGCCACCTTGCCAGCGATTCGGCTCTCGCAGCTTCCCGGATACCTCTCGTGCCTCTCCGGGTGTAGCGCACGGTGTCCTCCTCCAGTGTGATGCCGATGGGGATCATTCCGGCTATGACGCCAACTGCTTCCGACGAAATGGTCCTGTACGCGCTTGCAACCCGCATGGCCATCAGTCTCTGCGTTCTGTCGAGCAGCGCTCGATTTCGCTTCGTCCCCAGCGCCGTCCACCATACCGGTCCGCCGTACCTAAGTATGGACGTCGCGACACTTGCCAAGAGGCGGCGCCTACTGCTCCTGGGTCCAGCGTTGTTCGGCATCATCCTCGACAGTGCCATGATCGCCTTAGCCGCCTTCTCGCAGGCGTAATCGACGTGGCTGTTGAAGTTCAGCCGGTCATCCACCATCACCCCGAGGTACTTGAGCGCTCTCTTCGAGTGCACGACGTGTTCTCCAACGTGAATTTGGGCCTGCTGCACCTTCTTGTGGTTACTAACCAGCACCATCTCCGTCTTGTGGTGAGCGATCCGCAGCTTCACCTCGAGCATCCAGTTCTCGATCATTGCGATTGCCTCCATAGCCAGCACTTCGACCTCCTCGACATTTTCGCCGGTTACCGTCAGCACTATGTCGTCTGCAAAGCCCACAATCTCTACGCCGTTGGGTAGTCCCAGTGTCAACACTCCGTCATACATTCCATTCCACAGTGCTGAACCCAGAATGGATCCCTGTGGAACTCCTGCGGTAACAACAACGGTTTTTTGTCCATCGGCAGTGTCGTAGACCAGCACGCGGTTCTCGAAGTAGCTCTTCAAGATCATGCACAAATAGTCAGGCACCTTCATTTTGTGCAGCGCTGCTGCTATGGCCGCCCAGCTCGCACTGTTGAACGCGTTCTTGACGTCAATCGTGACTATTGCGCAGCAACGGTTCCCCTGCGTTTTTCCTCCGCGCTTCGTCGGCTTTCTCGACCACTTTCCGGATGGCGTCCACCGTGGATCTCCCTTTACGGAAGCCGAACTGCCTCGCTGCTAAGCCATGCTCGCTCTCCGTGTACTTGGTCAGCCGGTTAAGGATGATCCGTTCCAGAAGCTTTCCGAGGGTGTCCAGCAAACATATAGGCCTATACGATGATGGGTCCCCCGGTGGTTTGCCTGGCTTCGGCAGCAACACGAGCTTTTGAATCTTCCACGGGTCGGGGAAGTGTCCTTCGTCCAGGCATTCCTGCAGGACTGTTCGAAACCTGTCCGGGAATGCTAGAACCGCCGATTTCAGGGCGAAATTCGGGATTCCATCCGGACCGGGAGCTTTCTTCACCTTCAATCTCTTCGCTACTGCCACAAGTTCCTCGTTGGTGATCAGATGACCTTCGGCGTTGCTACCCCTTCGTCGTTGTACGGTGTAGGAGGCCATGTCGTTGGGTCATGTCTTGGGAAGAGCCCTTCCACAATGACCTTCAGCTTGTCGGGACACGTTTCAGCCACCATCGATGGGCCTCTGATCTTCGCCATCGCTACACGATATGCGCTCCCCAAGGGTTTGCATCAGCGTCTTGGCATAACTCCTTGAAGCAGTTTGTCTTGCTGCATTTGATCGCTTTCTTGAGCGCGGCCTTTGCAGACCGGTACTCCTCTCTGCACTCCTCTCTAGTTGCTTCGGATCTTGCTCTCTGGACTCGTCTTCTGGCGCTGAGGCAACTTGCCCGAAGGGTACCGAGTTCTTCATTCCACCAGTAGGCTGGACGACGACAGTTCCTTGGCTCCAGTCTCCGCGGCATGGTTGTGTCGCATGCTGTCACCAGTTGTGCTGTTAGCACGTCGGCACTCAAGTCTTGGGGACCATCACACCAATGGAGCGCTTCCACGAAGAGACCCTCGTCGAAGTACTGCAGCTTCCATTTCCTTCCGTAGGACCGGCTGCTCCTATCTGGTACAGGGGCTCGTCTCCCGATGCTGTACCGGATCGCTTGGTGATCGCTATGGGTATAGTCCTCACTCACCCTCCAGTTCATGTCGGCCGCCAGTCGCGGGCTACAGAACGTAACGTCGATAATGGACTCACGACCGTCTTTGCGGAAGGTACTGCTGGTTCCGCGATTCGCCAGCCTAACGTCTAGCTTTGCCAGAGCTTCCATTAGGCTATGCCCCTAGCATTGGTGCATCTGCTACCCCACTCGACCGCCCACGCGTTGAAGTCACCTCCGATAACGATCGGGCTTCGTCCGATCAGTTCATCGGTCAGACTATCCAGCATCTGCTGAAACTGCTCCAAGGTCCATCTTGGGGAGCATAGCAGCTACAGAAGAAGGTTCCGTTTACTTTGGCGATCACGAATCCTTCAAACGCCCTCGAGACCACTTCCTGTATGGGGTACCGCCCCATCACGTGTATCGCCGCCATTCTTGCTGTATCCGCGGCCCAGTTTCCGTTGTCGTGTGGAACTCGGTACGGTTCTGCAATAATTGCCACGTCACACCCCGTCTCCGCGGTCGACTGCCACAACAGTTGCTGTGCAGTGTCGCAGTGATTGAGGTTCACCTGGGACACCTCCATTACTTTTTGCCCGAGGCCAGCTTCTTGTACACCGGGCAATTAAAGCCACCCGTCGCATGGCTATTGCCGTCGCCTTCTTTACAGAGCACGCACTTCGGCTGATTTTTGCAGTCTCTTGCCATGTGGCCTTCTCTACCACACCTTCTGCAACTGTTGGTTCGATCGGGACCGTCGCAATTTCTCGCCTGGTGGCCGAAGCCCATACAGCGGAAACACCTCGTCATCTGCTGGGTCACTCGAGGAACAGGCCTCAGTGGGCACACCGACCACCCTACTTTGACCTTGCCGGTTTCCAGCAGCTTAGACGCCGAAGGCGTCGATAGTCGGATCGACGCAATTTGCGTGCCGCCGTAGGCTTTCCTCAACCGGATTGCCATCGGTGTCGTACGGTCATCCAGAAGAACGATCAGCGCATCTTCTAGCTCTTCCTCCGTCGTGATCTCGTCCAAGTTCCTGCACTCGATCGTTGTCTCCGGTGATAGCGCTCTTACCTTCGACTCGTAGCCTACGGCTTTCTCGACGAGGGACTTAAAAGCTGAGCTCTTGACCGCGGGATCCTTCTTCAGCTCAAAAGCATCGCTCCGGTTTGGGTGCGCCTGGTTTTAACCACGTTCTCGCCAAGCTCCTTGAGTTCCGGATCGGTTCGTACTTTCCGGAGGAGGTCTGCGTACGAAACACCTTCCTTCACCTCGACCACCAAAGCCTCGCCTTTGTTACGCTCCCTGCGAAACTTGGGTTTTTGGGTGTCCTCGTTCTGCTTCCCTTTTTCTTCCGCTTCTTCTTCTTGACCTTCTCCCATTCCTTCTCCTTCCCTGGGGTTGGTTCTGGTTCCTTCGCCGGGTCCGGACTGTCTCCATTCCCCTGCTTCTGCTTCTTTGCGTCCTCCTCCTCTCCAGGCGTTTCCCTGTCCCTTTTAGAGCTTGGGCCGGGCGGCGTTTTCGGTTCTTTCTCCCGTAGCGCTTCCTCCTCCAGTTTTGCATTCAGCGTTTCTTCGGCTCTTTCAGCTCTGAGCTTCAGTGAATTCCGCGTCACCACCAGCGAGTTGTTTTCGCGCTCTGCGGCATTCATGGCTGCCTTGACTCCATTCACCATCTGCTTGATTCTGGTGTGGACGTTGTTTTTGTCCTTGATGAAATCAAAGAGTTCGTTGACCCTCCTCCTGACCTCCTGTAACGCGGTCCTTCCAAGCAGGACTCCGTCCTGAGGGGTACTGCCGGCGAAGTTCAACAAGGATGACTTGGGAGTCTCCTCTCCAATTACTCCTATCTGCTGACTCGAAGCAGCCGCCTGGTTCAACACTGGGGATCTCAACACCTTCCCGCTTCCACGGAACGCGCTCGCCACTCCGCCTGCTGTGTCGCCGCCGTTTGACTCGCCTCCTGCCATTTCGACGTTTGCGTCCTCTTCTACCTCCGTGTTTTCCGATGCTTGGGGCGCATCGGGACCCTTTTGTTGGTTTGTTTCACTTGTCTTCATTTTGAATCCCACGAGTCGCTAGGGAAATACGGTCCGCTGCGCCAGTGCCCTGCCGTGACGCAGTAAGGGCAAATTACGTGTGGGTTCGCCCTGTGCCCCACAGGCTCCGTTATCGACTGGGAATTTGTTGAACCCCCAGCCATGCATCCCTCGACACGGGTCGCATCACATCTTGGATTCGGGGTTTGGTGAGGTTTTGGGCTAAAACACTTATAGCGGCGTTCGATCGCTTGATAGAGGTGTTTACGAACCCATGTGGTTTTTTCGAAGAAATTAAACAGTGCCCTTGTTCAATTCCGCCACGTCCTAGACATCCTCCCGCTGCTGGTCCGGGGGCGATGCAATGAATGTATGCAATCGCCGACAGCTATCCGCCTACTGCAACCCGCCCGGTAGCTGGCAGCTAAGCTCCGCAGGGACCCTCACCTGTCCCCACGGTTCACGGGTGTGTGTGTGTGTGTGTGTGTGTGTGTGTGTGTGTGTGTGTGTGTGTGTGTGTGTGTGTGTGTGTGTGTGTGTGTGTGTGTGTGTGTGTGTGTGTGTGTGTGTGTGTGTGTGTGTGTGTGTGTGTGTGTGTGTGTGTGTGTGTGTGTGTGTGTGTGTGTGTGTGTGTGTGTGTGTGTGTGTGTGTGTGTGTGTGTGTGTGTGTGTGTGTGTGTGTGTGTGTGTGTGTGTGTGTGTGTGTGTGTGTGTGTGTGTGTGTGTGTGTGTGTGTGTGTGTGTGTGTGTGTGTGTGTGTGTGTGTGTGTGTGTGTGTGTGTGAGTGTGAGTGTGTGTGTGTGTGTGTGTGTGTGTGTGTGTGTGTGTGTGTGTGTGTGTGTGTGTGTGTGTGTGTGTGTGTGTGTGTGTGTGTGTGTGTGTGTGGATGTGGGTCTGTGCACCAAAAAATATGCACTCGATTATCTCAGCACTGGCTCAACCGATTTGGACCGTTTTGGTCTCATTCGATTCGTCTTGGGGTCCCATAAGTCCCTATTGAAAATTATGAAGTTTAGTAAAGTACTTCAAAAGTTATGCTAAAAAAAACGATTTTGACTAAAGTCCGGAAGATTGTAAAAAGGGTGGTTTTTGTAAGAAACCCCAGCATGTTATACATTTTTACAAAGGTATTTAAAAGACCTTTCCAACGCGACCAATACATTGAAGATCTGACAATCCTATCAAAAGTTATTAGCAATTAAGTGTTATTTATGTACTTTTTGGAAGCCGGATCTCAGATATCACGATGAAAACGTTGTCCGGATCTATAATGCAACCCTTCGTTGAACAGGTAATCAAAAGACCTTTCCAACGCGTCCAAAACATTGAAGATCTGACAACCCTATCAAAAGTTATAAACACTTAAGAGTTATTTATACACTTTTTGGAGGCTAGTTCTCAGATATTTAGATGAAAACGTATTCCAAATATATCATGCGACCTATCTTTGGATAGGTAATTTAAAGACCTTCCCACGAGCGTGTCTATTTTGGATAGCATTACCCTTTGAATGAGAGGAAGGCACCAACCACCTAAGGGTGGATTAAGTAACGTTTTTAAGTTAATAAGCTAGCTACACTTATTTTTTAATTTTTTTTTTTCAGCAAGTTTTCATTTACTGAAAATTTCAGTAGTGAGCAGTTCTCTAGGATTTCAGTCATTCGATTTTTTTTGTATTTTTTAATCCGACTGAAATTTTTTTGGTGCCTTCGGTATGCCCAAAGAAGTCTTTTTGCATCATTAGTTTGTCCATATAATTTTACATACAAATTTGGCAGCTGGCCATACAAAAATGATGCATGAAAATTCAAAAATCTGTATCTTTTGAAGGAATTTTTTGATCGATTTGATGTCTTCGGCAAAGTTTTAGGTATGGATATGGACTACACTGGAAAAAATGATACACAGTAAAAAAAATTTGGTGATTTTTTATTTAACTTTTTATCACTAAAACTTGATATGCAAAAAAACACTATTTTTAATTTTTTTTATTTTTTGATATGTTTTAGAGGACATAAAATGCCAACTTTTCAGAAATTTCCAGGTTGTGCAAAAAATCATTGAGCGAGTTATGAATTTTTGAATCAATACTATTTTTTTCAAAAAATCGAAATATTGGTCGCAAAAATTTTTCAACTTCATTTTTCGATGTAAAATCAAATTTGCAATCAAAAAGTACTTTAGTGAAATTTTGATAAAGTGATAAAGTGAGTACAAAAATTAAAATTGAAAAAAAGACCGATTTCGTAGCAAATTACTCAATACAGGTTTTCGAATATATAAGTTGGTATCATTTGCATGGACCGCTGTTAAAATTGTATACTCAAGGTAACGGAAATAGCTCTGTCACAGGCTACAGAGACATTTTAAAGTAATGTGGATGGCACAAGGGTTCATCTCTTGCACGTTCAATGTAAAAATATCGTTCATTTCGATACATTTGGTAAAAAACACGTATTTAACGCAAAAATGTAATTTGAACAAAATTACCGCCAAATGTTTACGTTGGGGTATAATGACCACCCCTGTGGGGTGATTTGGACGCCTTATGAAATAAACTATAATATTGAATAAAATAAAATATTAAATATACAAACTTAGATTTTTTTATCGAATTCGGTAAAGATTACAGAATTTTCAACTGCTGAACAGTTCGGTAAACTGAAAATTACCGAATTCGGCAAAAACTTACCGGAATTCGGTAATGAAGTCATTATTGTTCATCGTATAACTGAAGTTCGGTAAAATTTTGTTAAATTTAACTAAACTTAACTGATTTTTCAACTACCGGATTTGGTTAAAATAAATCTAATAGTGTAATAATGAATAAATAAAATATTTGAAGTTTTTATTTTATCTTTAAAACAAGTTTTATATATTTTTTTGTATAAAAACGATTCTGTACACATGTTTAGTTTAAATTTTAATGTTTTAACTTGGGTATACCTGAAACAATCAATAAAAGTAATCCAAGTTGTCTATTTTTTCCTTAGTACTTCAAATTAAAATTTTATTTCTGGATCTGGATTTATTAGCTAAGCCAAAATTGGAGTTTATTACTAGAATTAGAATTTAAGGAAGTTCTGACAGGAATTCTAAAACATTTACAGATTGTGCTAAAACTACCTGAATTATATTTTTTTGAGTTTTCCGTACTTTTAAATCTTCACAAGTACTGTTCATGTCATATATATTTTCAAATTCTTCTCAAATCTGAAAAAAAAGATTTTTAAGAACTTGTCCAAATTACCCCCACTGTCCATATAACCTTAAACTCTCTATCTGATAAGGTAAGGCGGGTTTTGAAGCTGTCAAAAATAGTTAGTTTCAGAAAAGTGGAAATTTGGCCATTTTCTTGGATTTAAAAAAAGCAGAAGGTGTAGCGACTTCAATGTAATCATCATTGATTTCAAATTTAGCCTATCCCAACGAGTTAACCAAATTCAATAAATTACAGCTGGAATGCCGTTTCACCAGCGCAAACATTCACTATCAATATCAATTGGTATATGTACCGTAAAACGGGGTGACTTTGATAGGTTTTAGATTTTCCGCAAAATGAAGAGTACAAATTAAATTCGTACGGAATGGTTTGGAATCATATTGAACGTGGTAGAGAAGTGTACAATGTACCCTGATAAGAACTTTTTATATAGTTTTGAAAAGTTTAAAAAGTTAGTTAACTTTAATTAACCTGGCCATGATCTTCATTTTCAACATACACGAATGGTATGAGACCCAGACCCAGAAATGTTTTCGGTTGCCAACATTCGAGATTGTAACCGATTTTGGATGTGTTGGCCGCAAATGAAAGGCTAGGATGTCTGCTTTCTGAACCCGACCGGCAGTACCGGTTTTGGACACCGTGGCCACCGGGAACCTGCTAAACCGAAAAAAGTCATTTTTGAGGCCCCTACTTTGAGGACCTGCACACACGGAGAAAAAAGAGTTCCCAAAATCGTGAACAAGTGTTCATGAAAATGGGAACCTCGAACAAAGTGTTCAAATCCCATGGTACGATTTGGACGATTCGTGCTTCGAATTACGTTTGAAATACAATATTATTCGATAATTTTATAAACCAAACTGGTTTTAAACGAATTTAAGACAAAATTTCGACTTTTAAACAATTTTACCTTTTTTTATATTTTGTTAAACAGTTTATAAACTTAGTTAACTAAAGGTAAACATTGAGAACACCACATTTGACGTAAAAATAAAGTTAGAACACCTTAAATCTGTTTTAAAAAGAAAAACTATGACTATCAAAGTCACCCCGAAATTCAAACTAAGAATTTTTAACGTAACTGTTTTTAAAACACTACTGAAAAAACTTGTTTTCAAAAATAGTGCATGGACTTTGGACTACCCCAGTACATGTTTTATAAATAACAATCTTGAGAAAAACCTTATCAGTTGAAAAATATTCCAAAAATAAATTTAAATCCTATCAATGTCACCGTGGTTTAAGGTAACACAAACACCTGACGAACGGTCGCGATTCTTGCGGTGGAATCCACCAAGAAGCGATCATCGCGACTATCCGTTGGATTGCAGTTTCCGACCTGGACGACCTTGGCGTGGCGTGCCAGTAGATTACGCCTGCTCGCTTATACGTCCCCTCATCTGGTCGTTCTTCGTCACCCATGCAGAGAGTACGAGAAACCGAACGTCAAGATTACGGTACACATGCGTTGCAGATTGGGCTGCGCGAAGATCTTGAACTTCAACTTGTGTAGAGTGGCCGTTTGTGCGTTGAACCTGCTGCTCTTGAGGCACGGCTACAAGAAGGCACAAATCCCGTTTTCTGTGCAGCGTTGCGATGACGTAAAGTGGCCGTCAGTGCGTGACTCACTGATTATGGCGTTAAATTGTTTTGGAGGAAAGCAATCGGGACGGCCTTCACATGCCGAGAGGAAGACGATCGCGTGTGAAAGTTCTTGGCTCTCTGTACGGCGCTTCCCGGAATCACCCTCGATCATCGACCGCGTCCACTATCAGTTGTGTTGTTGTTTTGTTTACAATTCCACTCTTAATCACATTTTTGTTTTCCTTTTTGCACAGAACAACATCACTCACCCCCAAAATGTCGAGTACAAATGCGTGACCTTTCCCGCTCGAAATTTGCGCGCCAACTGTTCAAGTCGCGGTTTTTCCTGCTGTTGTTCTCCCGTCTCCAAATTCAAATCCGCAAAAGTGCAGTGCAGTGAACTGCAACGACTTTTGTTCGAGCACAGCTGGTTGGATACAGTTACGCGAGGGACATTTACCGCGGAAAACCAGTTGCCCGCGGAGTGCAGTGTGGGCTTGCCCACGTGAAGGTTTCGGGAGGTTCGGACTAAAGAAGGGCAATGAGGGGTGAAATCGCCATTTGTTTATCGTCACGGAAAAGAGTTGTATTGGGTTGTATAGTAAAAGTTACAGAATATTGGCTAAGATAAAAAAGGTTGTTTGAGCAACCTGATTTTTATTAAGTGAAAATCCCCAGAAAAATCGTAGATTTGACACATAAAATATTTAATATATTTTGATTTTTCTGGTTGGTTTTGGATGGAACAGAATCAGACCAACAAAATGTGTACATTCATTTCCAAATTTAAATCCTTTAAGTGCTCTAAACACTGCTGTTCCTATTCAGACTGTAGTCCCAATTCACCCCAGATGACGGTAAGGTTTTCCAGGCCCAGCAAAATAAAAAAAAAAACACCCACAAATGACGGACTCTTTGTCACAGATGCAAACAATGATCCAGCTCGAGCTGTCAAAGTCCCTGCGAAATATGTTGGCTGAAATATCGGGCGGTTGGTTAAAAAACAGCTTGAAGTCGTATGACAATAAACTTTTGCTAGAAAGTGATAGCAGATCTGATGCAAACAAACCTGCAGCTACCATGTTAACTTACTTTGAATGTGTTGGTTAATTACTAAAAATACTTTTTAAAAATATTAAAATTTTAAATAACTAAAAATAAAAATACAACAACAAAAACTAAAAAAAATACTAAAAAACTAGAAAAAACTAAAACTAAATATTACAAAAACTAAAAAAACTTAAAATACTTAAAACACCTTAACCCTGAATTTTCAAAAAATATTTTTTTAGTTAATGATGGGAAAATGATCCTTAAGACCATACGAAAATGGTAGGCAAGTTTAGAAAATTTTGATTTTTGGGTCAAATATGATCGATCAGGCCTGAAAGGGTTGAATGCTTAAAATAATAAAAAAAACTTAAAATATTTCAAATATTCAAAATACTTGAAATACTTAAAAAACTTAAAATGCTCAAAATAGTTAAAATATTTTAAATACTTAAAATACTCAAAATACTCAAAATACTCAAAATACTAAAAATACTAAAAATACTCAAAATACTCAAAATACTTAAAAAACTTAAATCACTTAAAATACTTAAAATACTTAAAAAACTAAAAATACTTATAATACTTAAAATACTTAAAATACTAAAAATACTAAAAATACTAAAAATACTAAAAATACTAAAAATACTAAAAATACTAAAAATACTAAAAATAATAAAAATACTAAAAATACTAAAAATACTTAAAATACTTAAAATACTCAAATTACTTAAAATACATAAAATACTTAAAATACTTAAAATACTAAAAAAAACTTAAAATACTTAAAATACTTAAAATACTTAAAATACTTAAAATACTTAAAATACTTAAAATACTTAAAATACTTAAAATACTTAAAATACTTAAAATACTTAAAATACTTAAAATACTTAAAATACTTAAAATGCATAAAATGCTCAAAATACATAAAATACTTAAAAAAAATCGTTTTTCGTATGTAAAAACTAAATATTGTGTTTGATGATTTGAAAAATTCTCCAAATTTAGAGAGATTTTCAGTTGAACATATTTCATAAAAAAATGTAAAAATTTTAGATTTGTGCTTCGAATTCAGTTTAAAATGCAATATAAATCGATAATAAAAAAAAACTATTGTTCGGCCAGGCGGCCGACGCAGAAGGACCCCGACCCGCGGATTGCCCCAGCAAACTCGAGCAGCAGACAGATTTCGGTGCACAAATAAAACAAAAGGCTTTGTTCAGGCCGACCGATCTAGGCGGTGGTTGCGGTGATACTCAACGTTTATTTACAACAGTACGGTACAGGGAAGAAAGTAGAAACGAAGAACACAAGAGAGAAAGAATATTAGGGTGGTACAGAACAACCATGTTGGTCGCAACATACTCCCCACCAAAAACGATTGTTTTTAATTAAAATGGAGTACACTTGAAGGAAGCACTTTCATCTACTGCTACCGCTGAATGATGCTCGGCACATCTCCTCGGATGGTAGCGCGAACCTGAGAGCCTCGTCCGTATTCCAGAACATCGTCGACACTTCGCTGGGATTTCGACAAACTTTCGAACCCTGCCATCGGCTGCAGATAGGACTGCCCTACCGGATGGTCTGCTACGCGGCTGCGTGTAGGTTGCCAGACCGCGGTAGCTGGGAAGCGACAAAGAAAGCCACTTGCGCGCAACATGGTCCAAAGTTTGCCTCACCAAATTCTACAGGACTGCTGGTTGGCCTGGTCGTTGTAGCTGGAAGTTCTAGATGTCCGAACCTTAAGCGATGGCGGCTGGTATCGATCCCGATGAAGAAGATGGCGGTCATCAAATGAAACGGTCCAGGAGGCAGGTTTCTGGCGACGAATCCGTGGGCTACGTTGTGTTTTTGATCCTGGTCACGGCACCAATGTTCGGCCAGGCGGCCGACGCAGAAGGACCCCGACCCGCGGATTGCCCCAGCAAACTCGAGCAGCAGACAGATTTCGGTGCACAAATAAAACAAAAGGCTTTGTTCAGGCCGACCGATCTAGGCGGTGGTTGCGGTGATACTCAACGTTTATTTACAACAGTACGGTACAGGGAAGAAAGTAGAAACGAAGAACACAAGAGAGAAAGAATATTAGGGTGGTACAGAACAACCATGTTGGTCGCAACAACTATATTATTTTTAACGAATTTCAGGCAAAATTCTGACATTTTAGCAATTTAACTTAAAATTTATATGTATTTTATTAAAAACCTTATAAACTTATTTAACTAAATATAAAAAATGAAATTTTTATCTTAAAACTATATAAGTAACCTTAGTGATGATACATTTCACGTAGAAATAAAGTTTGAATATTTTAAATCTGATTTAAACAAGAAAAACTATGACTATCGAAGTCAACCCGGAATTCAAACGAAGATTTTTTAACGTATTTTTTTTGAGCACCATTGAAAAAAGTTTTTTTTTCAAAAATAGAATATGGACTTTGTGTGGCCTGTTCCACTACATGTTTAAAAAATAATAATCTTGAGAAAAACCTTACCAGTTTGAAAATATTCCAAAATTAAATTGGAATCCTATCAATGTCACCCCGGTTTACGGTACTTCATCAAAAAAAAAAAATAGTCATGTCTGTTTTCAGCCTGCACACTTAGATTTTTTACCGAATTTTCAACTGCTGATCGGTTTGGTAAACTGAAAATTACCGAATTCGGTAAAAACTTACCGAAATTCGGTAATGCAGTTCATTATTGTTCGTCATACAGACGAAATTCGGTAGATTTAGTTGGTTTATCGATCTAAACTTTACCAATTTTTCAACTACCGAATTCGGTAAAAAAAATCTTAGTGTGAGTGACCTTTGAAAAGGTAAACATTATCTGAGTTTGACAGACTTCGGCAAATGTTTTCGAGAAAATTTGTGCAGATAGAAGCTTCCTTCCAAATTCAACGCGATGTCATTATTTGCATTTGTATAAAAAATATAAATAATCAAAAAAATTATTTAATATTTTTATAAATCAGGTTTTATCAAAATAAATTATTACAAACCATGAAAACACAAAATTAAACATAAGCAAATGAACAAAAGAAAGAAAAAAGACAAAAGCACCAAACAAAAGAAGTATACTGTATTCAGAAAAAAAATCAATAATAAAAGAAGTAATATGCAAAAACATATCAATCCATTTTACCCCATCTACCTAGTTTTTCGGCAGTAAAATAAGTCAAAAGTCGTGCAGCCATAAGCTTGGAAAATGTCTAAAAAACCACAGCAAGCCTTGCTCCTATCGCAGATGTTAAGTGCCTATATTCCATTGGCAAAGTACACAAACCGTTACGGGTGTGGCGTTCCGAAACAAAATTTGAACCTTTGTATTTAGGTTTGGGCTAGCAAAGGGCAGACAAGAAAGGCCAAAAACAAACAAAACGGCCAGAAAACTTAAGATAATCAAGTCAGATCAAATCAAGTTGATGGGCGTTTGTCTTTTGTTAAGAAAAGATGCTCAATATGATTAATTTCAATTGTTTATTAATTTTATTTTAATTTTAAATTTAATTATGAAAGACCACTAGTCTAAAAGAAGGCTCGTTCGTTCGATGAACTATGGCTCCAATCCATGCTGATCAGCCCGCTCTGGTGCGTGTGCGTGTAGGAGGTCATAAATCACTGGCACTAATTAACCCGTACTTCGGAGGATGGTGACGATTAAAAAGAGGAAACAGCTGACCATGCACCAGCAGTGTTCGGTGGTCTAGTTTTGTACCTTTATGGGCGGCTGTTAAAACATGACTTTGCAAGCCACTTTGGTCGTTTATCATCAGAAGGTATTGAGATCGACGAGACGAGAAGCACTGATGCAGTTTGTTCTCGACGGTGTTTAACTTGTTTCGTTCTGATTAACGACAGGTCGTAATTATGATCAAGTTTTTTAGCTACCCCCACGTCAGCGCGCCCCCAAGATTTGATCTGATTAGTTAGCTCAAAGTGTAAGAAGTGTTATTCAAGAGATTGTGTCCAAACCAATCATGCCATTAGGTGTGTGGAATCTCTCGGTGTTTACAATGGAGCATTACGCGGGCCCAGATCGTCGTTTGTCTTCCTCTGACACAAACCGTGCATTAAAATGTCCATTTAGACAACACCCAGCTGAAGCATACTAATGCGGCATGGATCTGATGCTCCTCCCATCCAAGGGATTGTTCTGTAACTCAGTTGTTGGTCAGTATATCACCGGGGGCCGACAGAAGAATGGGACACAGCACGTGCTGCGCGTGGTTAGAATTAGGAATGCAAAATGTTACTTCAGATCGTCTCCTGGTGAAATTTTGCGTTCTTGAAAACCCTGGGTAAAAAGTCCCCGGTGGGGGTCTGGAAACACGTAAAAAAAATTAACATGAGGTGTGGAGTTTCCGTTTAGTGTTAATTCGTTGAATTTGAATTAACGGCTGCTTTCTAGGAATAAAATCACCAGGAATTTATCATTATATC
Source organism: Culex quinquefasciatus (assembly GCF_015732765.1). NCBI lineage: Eukaryota > Metazoa > Arthropoda > Insecta > Diptera > Culicidae > Culex > Culex quinquefasciatus. Next base: position 108,099,115 of record NC_051861.1, read on the forward strand.
AGAAAACTTTAGATATAATCATTAATGGATTAGTACAAGTTCAAAGTTTTGAAAATTTTGTCCGCGTGGTTTATGGGTGGCCCTTAAAGATTTACCGAGCCACGTAGCCTAGTCGAATTTTCATGTATTTTGTCTATAAATCGTTAAAATCAAAAAAAATGTTGAAAAGTGTTACTTTTCAAAACAAGTGCTGAAAAGTAGAACTTTTCAGCATTTATTTTGAAAAGTGTTTCTATTCGATTCTGTTATTTTTGGTACAGAAAAGTAGGCTATTTCGTCGTTCAAGAATGACAGGAAAAGTAAGTAGTTTCACGACGGAATTGCAAAAAAGCGTTTTTCGGAATTTCAAAAAATGTTGTGAGCAACTCGTTGCAAAACTTGTTTTTTCAGCACTCGTTGTATTTATCCAACTCGGTAAACCTCGTTAGATAAATGTACGACTCGTGCTGAAAAAAAAACAACTTATTGCAACTTGTTTCATAAACTTATATTCAGAACTGAAATCAAAATCACACCAATATAATGTATGACAGATTTTTTGGAAGAAAAAAAAAATATCATTTTTTTTAAGTTCTACGGATTTCAAGTTATAGCCATTTAAAATTCAATTTCGAGAAATGAATTAATTAATTTTACGGTTGGTAAACAGTGCCCATGACAGATTTTTTGCTAAAACATTTAATTTTCAAAAAGAAAATTTTCCTTTGCTTGAAATTTTAAAAAACCGTTATTTGAGTGATTCTCTACGATTTTGCAAATCTACTTTTCTTTGTAATAGTATATAGTATTAGCGTGTCCCAAAAAAACACGAAGTCGAGGAATTCAATGTGCTCAGTTCTCAAATGATAGAAAATCATGTTAGAAACAACTCTCTCATACATGAAAACTTTCGGAAAAATCGTTTACCACGTTCCCTGGGCATTTTTTTGAAAAAGTCAGTTTTTCGACAATTTCACAAAATCTGCTTAGAAAAATGGAAAATTTTAAAATTTCAAATAGCCTATACCATTAAATGATGGTCTGTGGTCCAATAAACAAGTTAATGTATCGATTTGGCCTTTTAAAACCTTGTTTTTACTTTCCGGTAGCTTTTATGTCGAAAAATACGAGTTTTTGCTTTACTTTTTCAATCTTTTCCTCGGTATTGAACACAAAAATTTCCTCATATGTGAGAATACATGCATCTTGTAGGAAATTTTCCGCCGAAGATTTTCGTCTAAGCAACTTTGAAGTTTCATCAACTCTGAGCTGAGATATTCCAGTTTTTGTGAAGAAAGAATATTGAATATTTGAAAATGTTGATTTTAATCATCATTGGCATACAATATTAAGGATAATTTAAGCCTAATTTGAAGTGCGGCTGTATCGCATCTGTTTTTAAACATGATTGATTCATCCTTCAATACTAAGGGCCACCTGGTTTTGTTTTCTCATGGCACACTACGTGCTAAATCAATGAATTACTTTTAGCAAATAACTCATATTTAGAGCATTTTGCATTTAAACCAATCGATGCACGTTTGCTGTGTTTCCATGGATACAAATAAACAAATAACAAATTGATGCATCTGTGCTCTCTTATGCTATCTAGATAGGAAAACCAGTAAGCTTAGTACAAGAGCACAGAGGCATCGAAATATATGGTTCGATTGTACGGGGTTGACAATTGTCCACGCTCCATCCAAAAAAGTTTTTTTTATGGACAATTGACCATGAGAAGGGGAGGGAGCTGAGATTTAAAAAAAATGTCTACGTGATTAATGAATGGATCCCTATAGAATAAATTCCAAATATTTTAATTTACCTGAACATCGGATTTATCAACAGGAGTTATAAGAAGGGAGTGTAAACGTTACGTTGTGGTTCAGATCACGGAAATGCGTACAATTGAACCTTATATTTGTTATTTGTTTATTTGTATCCATGGAAACACAGCAAACGTGCATCGATTGGTTTAAATGCAAAATGCTCTAAATATGAGTTATTTGCTAAAAGCAATTCATTGATTTAGCACGTAGTGTGCCATGAGAAAACAAAACCAGGTGGCCCTTAGTATTGAAGGATGAATCAATCATGTTTAAAAACAGATGCGATACAGCCGCACTTCAAATTAGGCTTAAATTATCCTTAATATTGTATGCCAATGATGATTAAAATCAACATTTTCAAATATTCAATATTCTTTCTTCACAAAAACTGGAATATCTCAGCTCAGAGTTGATGAAACTTCAAAGTTGCTTAGACGAAAATCTTCGGCGGAAAATTTCCTACAAGATGCATGTATTCTCACATATGAGGAAATTTTTGTGTTCAATACCGAGGGAAAAGATTGAAAAAAAGTAAAGCAAAAACTCGTATTTTTCGACATAAAAGCTACCGGGAAAGTAAAAACAAGGTTTTAGAAGGCCAAATCGATACATTAACTTGTTTATTGGACGACAGACCATCATTTAATGGTATAGGTTATTTGAAATTTTAAAATTTTCCATTTTTTCTAAGCAGATTTTGTGAAATTGTCGAAAAAACTGACTTTTTTCAAAAAAATGCCCAGGGAACGTGGTAAACGATTTTTCCGACAGTTTTCATGTATGAGAAAGTTGTTTCTAACATGATTTTCTATCATTTGAGAACTGAGCACATTGAATTCCTCGACTTCGTGTTTTTTTGGGACACGCTAATATAGTATGTATGAAACTCTGTCTGATCGATTTGGTGTTCTCGGCAAAGTTGTAGGTTATGGTTACGATTAGGTACACGGAATAAAAGAATCCGGATTTTTTATTTATTTTTTTATCACTAAAAATTAAACTCCTAAAATAAGTATTTAGGGGACCTTAAAAAGACATCTTCTGATCAGTTCGTGATGGTGAAAAATATGGTTCAGGAGATATGATTTTTTGAAAAAATCGTGTTTGTTTTGGAAAATATCGAGAACCAGAACAACAAAAACTATAAAAAAAATGTCAAGGCAAAATCGAATTCGCAATCGAACAGAACTTAACATTTTTTCGTTCGCTGAGAAAATTTCCTACAATTTTCTCTCTGGTAGTTTGAAAATTGAGCAAATCGTTTCTGAAATACAACCTCACAAAGAATTCGAATCGATTAAAATGTTTTTTTTTTAGGTGACACTTAAACACTGGAATTTTAAACTGACGATGTCTCAGAAAGTATTGGTCGGATTTCCACTGTTAAAAAAAAAATGAAATGTTCTGATCATTTCAATCTTTACATGGCGAAAATATTTGAAATTCGCTTCTGGAGACGGTGATTTTAGCGGATTGCATTCTGGATTTCGTCATTTTTATGCGATGATTATTAGGGTGGTCAAAATTCGGGTACCCCCCGGTGCTACGCCTGAAATCAAAGATAGCTATCACTAGGCCCATCACAAGGCTAAATTCCAAATTTCAGCTCATTCTGACCAGGGAAACCCCTTTCTGTAACCCTTGAAGTTTGTATGAAAAAATCGTCAAAATGTGTTTATGGAGAAAAGCAACTGATTCACTTTTTTACTTGTCGAGGGCGCAATAGTTATCCAACACTTACCATTTCTAAGATGTAGGACCTTCATTAAATCTGGAATTACTTTCCCGAAGACACAATTTTTAATGATTTTTATTTAGCGTTATTAGCTTTCACAATTGAACATTTTTGCGCGGGAAGGTCTACGAGAAAAAGTAAGAATTGATAATCAGGAGTAGAACCTATTCAGCTACGACAGCCGTCCATTGCCGGCCGCTTCCATCTTCAGCCCCCATCAGGGACAAGGATAGGAGATTTGGAAGACGGGAATTGTTGGTGCTCCACTTTTTCAACAGGGAAAAATTTCCACTGTATCCTCAAGTAAGATTCACTGAACTGAACATATGAACTGAACCATTTTTCATTTTTAAATTTTATATATGTTTAATACTGAGCAGGTGTCGGAGTCAGCTAGAGTTGGTATGTCGGAGTCGGAGTCGGTTGCAGCTGAAACCCGGAGCCGGAGTAGACTAAATTCAGAAAGCCGGAGTTGGAGTCGTTTGAAATATGACCCAACTCCGCAGACCACAAAATACAAAACGCGATTGACAGAACCACTTTCGAGTGTTTTTGATGTTCCGGTTAACTTGGAACCGGTTCCCGGATACCCGAAGACCGGCCAACACGACAATTTTGATGAAACCCCATCATGTTGCATATCAAAATTTATTAAATTTAAAAGTATGCCAATCGACAGTCAAACCGAAGTTTTCGGAACTATTGGAATTAACTGAGTAAAGAAGAAATAACCGGAATGGAAAAATACAAGACAATTTTGTCCAACTTGTTAGATTTAAAATCTGAAGCTTAAGTCAATGGAGCACCCGCATTCGAGCAGTATTTGACAGTTCGCTCCATAAGAAATACATTGTAGGAAAAAGCAAAAAACTGCTCGAATGGAAATGCTCCATTTGCTATAACTATAACCATTAAGAATAAAGAAAAACAAACTCGAAACTAATTTGAAGATCCATTTATTTGCTCCATAATAAATAGTTTTGTTTAGTTGTGTACGTAGCTTAGATATTAAATGCAAGTATGTAGTAGGTAATATTTATATACTTTCACATTAAAAAACGGATCCTAAACGCAATGAGCCCGCTCCTCTGGCATCACAAACGACTCGTCATACCACATACCATAGTGTAGGATGTTGTTGTTGTTTTTCTAACTTGTTCACAAAGTTACAGAGTTTAAACATTTACAGACTTGCTTTCTTCCCTCTTTTTCCGTGTGTGTGAATTATAGAGTTTCTTTAAGGGAATAATCAACCGGATGGTTTGTCTTTTCTGTTGCCTCAATAAAACACAAAAATACTTGGAGAAATGCGGACTATGCTAACGGTACAAAACAAACATTGAGTCCTACCATATTGTTTCTCACAACACACACACACACTCGACCAGTTAACAGAACAAGTTGGCTTAAAACAGTCGCTTCTGCACGATGTAGAACACGCAAGCCAGAAAGAACGCAAACGCGAAAAAGAGCAGAATTTTGTCGGTGCACTCGCGCCGGCCGTACTTTTTCAGCAGCTTGCCGGACTGCGAGATGGTGCCGGCCGTGTTGAGCAGCTCGTCCCGCGTGCCCTCGACGGCCGTGCTGGACGTGATGAGCGTATCGAGCGTGGCCGCACTCTTCTGGGTGGTTTCCGACAGCTGCTGCGATATCGACCGCATCCGGTCGGTGACGCTTTCCTGCTGCGAGAGCAACGTCGAGCGGTTCGATTTGGTGGCACCGCCGGAGGAGGTCGATGAGGAGCCGCCGCCGGGATGTCGCTGGCGCAGTTCGCTGTCCGGGCTGAGCGCAAACAGTTCGTCCTTTTGCTGCTTCTCGATCTCGAGCATGGTTGATATGTTGGCCTTGCGGAATGCTTGAAGGGTTCTGGAATGGGTGGGAGATGTGTAGAGCTGCAGAACTGGCAACTGCCGAACGGCAAAATTCTAAGGCAGAAATTGTCGAATGGCATTTGACATTTTCTGCCTCTTGAAATTCTTCCGATGAGGCAGTGGCAGCATAGTTTAACTATTGAAACAAAGCAATGTTTTACACTGTTTGCAAACTACATTGACTTCATGCGCTTCCCAAACACAGACGTGAATTTCAAGTACCCAGAAACCATTATTTTAAACAGCTTTTCTTGCGCTTCCCAAACACTGACTTCAATTTCAAGTATCTAGCACTTAGAAGCAAATTGCGTGGCTCAATTACTTGGAAAACTGCTCCCGGTGCTGGTCCACCTCCTTGTACACGTTCGGGTCGCCCTCGTCCCGGGCCCAGTCGTCGAGTCGTTCGATGCACTTCCTGAGCGCGGCCAGCTTCCCTCGGCCGGCCTCGTTCAGCGTGTCCAGTTCGGCAATCGATCCGCGGAACGCGAGAATGTCCTGTCCAAGCATCAAATCAAACAGGTTAGTGTGAATTTAGGCTAAAAAAAAACCCCCAGAATCAGATCCGCTCAAACCTGTATGATGGCTTTGACGTGCAGATTGTTGTCGACAATGTCCTGCCGGATCGAGGACAGCGTGTACTTGTGGGACTCCATCACGGTATCACTGGCGCAAGTGCCCACACGGAAAAACACGGAGTTCCTGCGGGGAAATCCGACCGCTTTTCACATCGGCCTGTGGAAAGCGATGGCGAAGAGAAAAATCTTTTTTCCACCGTTGTGGACGATACAATGACACATCACCGACTTTGTGGCTCTGTGTGTGAGGAGCTGCAGGTGTTTTTGTTTACGTTCTCGCGAAGGAACCTCGGTTTGAGAGCTTCTGTCACGAAACGTCAAAACAAGGGGGGGCACTCGCGGCACTCGGGAGAGGTTCGGGAGAGTGAGTGTATGATTGAGAGATTGTCATAGAGTAGAATTGAGGACAAAGGAAGATCTTTTCGAAGAAAAACGAACTATTTGAAAAAATGTATCTCATAAAAAACAATCGAAACAGTGAATCCAGAGCAACATTGTTAGCAAATATTTCCGTTAAGCTATGTATATTCATACCACGTGCTCGAAAAACGACGAACAAAGGGGTCAAAATGTAAACATCAGTTGGGCAACTTGGCTAACTCGCTAAAATTCGAATTAGCTGACATTCGAAGTAGCGCATTCGAATTAACGAATCCGCTATGTAGTTCACAATCGATTTTACTGGTTTTTCCTATAAAATTTCTATTGTTAGCAATAGAGCTATAATTCTCTACAAAATCGTCACAATGAAGCATGGACAAAAATGTTTCACAAAGACAGGCGTATTTTTAAAAAATCACGATTTCTAAAAATATTGAAAATGGTCTCTAGAAAAATCACTAATCGTTTTAATAAGCAAAATCTAATTTGTAAAAAAAAAAACAAGTAAAATACAGATCGTGAAGTAACAGCCATTAGAGGGTTCATTTTTGACAAAAAAAAAAGAATGAAGTACATTTTTCATTTTTGAAATAGTGACACATCACTCAAAATTAACTTTCTCTGATCAAGCTCAAATATTGATACTATAAAAAAAGGCAAGAACTTCAAATTTTGAAATTTTCAACCAATTTGGATCACCCTTTCTTTTTTGGCACCGCTCCAAAGTATTTCGATATTCGTCTTTTTTAAAAAAAAAACCTGTTTTAAAATGGCCATATTTTGGAAACAAAAAATGAAAGAGCATGCAATGAATCGAATGGCGTCATCAGATTTTCGATTGGAATCAAACCTTGATGCATTTTGCGCAATTAAGGGAGCGTTCTTTTATTACGTAACGCGAAAAATCGGACTTTTAGACCCCCTCCCCCCCCCCCTCGTAACAAAATTTCCATACAAATTTTAAAAATTTTGTATGGAGCGTAACACGGCCTCCGACCCCCTCCCCCTACTGCGTTACGTAATAAAAGAACGCTCCCTAAGTCCTAAAATTAAGCTTTAATTTGTGATATTATTGTTCACAACAATTAAGCTTATTTTGCAAAGTATACTTGTATGCAATGACTCTTTGTACGACCGCAAAGGATTTGAAATGGATTTTTAAATCAATTTAAAAAAAACTAACTTCGCGGTCCTTCTTGACAGAAAAGGTCCTCACAGCATGTTTTCTAGAACAAACTTTTCAGCAAAAATAGTCAATGTATTTTATAGGAAATTTTCTCAGCTTTCCAATGCTTCAAAGAACGAAATGTTTCATCTAGTAATTTCAAAGATATCTATTTTTTAATTTTTTTGTTTCAAATTCCTCCATTATTTATTTGAAACTTCTAAATAACAATTCAGGAAACTTGTCAAATGATGTGTTTTATGTATCTTTTACTCATCAAAAAGTGAAAAATAAGACAAGAAACAACTTTGTAGAGTTTTTGAATATGTCAAATTTATTCAGAAATTTAAATCATAAAACTGTATTTAAACAGATTATTACATATTTTTTTGTACAAATATCGCCTGTCTGCTCTAGTTTAGCTGATACAACCAACATTTTTGCAGGTTTGAGATTGTTGAGGGTATAACTGGATTTTTATGAATAAATATGATATTTCCTAAAGCAAACATTAACTAGGAACTGTATATGTCATAGTTTCATGAGTATAAATAAAGATAACATTTTATAAAATGTTTTACTGTTGAAATGCATTTTATAGTAGCAATAAAATTCGTGTGTTTCAACTCAGAATGTTGCAAAATGCAAACACCGCCACAATCATTTTTTAACGTTTGAACAAACATGACTTATTATTTCAACAAAAAATCAAACAAAAACTCCCATTCCGATCTATTTGAACAGAAATCAAGGTATTTGTTAAAAGGTGTGATGAAATTTATAAAACTTCTATAATATTGCAGATTACTTGGTCATTTCACACTAAAAAAAATCTTTTCATACTCATAAAAAAAATCCTGAAGCTTGAAACAGTTACTTGTTATTTCGAGTATAAAACATGTTTTATATTCATGCAACTGTTTAATGTTCGGTGAAGGAAATATCATATTTCTCGGATTAGTTTTCAAAAAGCCGTAAGAGCCATCGTGACCTCCGACACTTTTTTTCGTTTTTCTTCAAATTGAAACAATATTTCATTTGTTTTAAGTGCAGGGCACTCGAAGGACGTGTCGATGAATAATCTCAAGCATTTTTGAAATTGTTTTTTCGTAAGCAGGTCGAATGCCGATGCAAATAAGGCTTTGTTTACCAATGGCTCTTTCGTCTTTTTGAAAACTAATCCGAGATTAATTCATAAAAATCCAGTAAGACACATAACGTTCTCAAACCTGCAACAATTTCGATTGTTTCAGCTAAATCCAAGCAGACTGGTGATGTTAAATTTTGTTAACCAAAATGGTGTAATAATCTGTTTATTATTAGAGCGGATGCATGTCTGATTAAAACTGCAAAAAAAAACTTGTTTTGCAATTCCGTCGTGAAACATGCTTTTCCATTCATTCTCGAACGACGGGCCTACTTTTCTCTACCAAAAAGTGTTCAGCAATAGAGCTTTTTACGTGCGCATGTATTGCGTGTACGTACACGATGGATTTTTAGGTTAAAATTTGTGGTCGCCAGCAAAAACAAATGGTAAGTTAGTGTGCGTGAGATCGGGCTTAGATAGCTCTATAGTATCGAAAATTAACATTTTTCAATATTTTTGTTTTGATCGGTACATTTACTTAACACATGGATGTTCGTATTTATCGTATTTATCCAACTCGGTAAATCGCGTTGGATAAATGTACGACCCGTGCTGAAAAAATCTTCTTTTTGCAACTTGTTTCATTAACTACTATTTCGTAATACTTCCTTTACATTTCTTTTTATAAACGGCAAAATGTAGGAAACCATCAGCCTAGCTTAGTTTGTTTTGTTTGAAATTATGGTATTTAATATTTAAAGTAAGATAAATAATATCAAATAAGATCACAGACAACCACCCTGCGTTCAACTCACCACACCTAAATGAACAATTTAAGACACTTAACCAATCCAAGTTTGATATCCATGCAAAACGGACAAATTGGCTCTAATATAAGAATATTATCCATGTATCTCTCTCTCACCACTAAGCGACTTGGCATCGCGTGAAAGTAAACGGCCTTGCTCTTTCTTGGCTCAGTATTATGATCTTAAGCGTGAGAGAGAGAATGAGAAAGAGAGTATTTCCTTCTAGGTTTTCTGAGAGATTGCAAATTTTGACTAATTCACTTGTTTCTTTTAGAATACTATCCTGAACAAAATAAAAAAAAGTTGAAATTTATACAACTACATGTTTTTTTTTCATTTTTTCAATAAACAATGAAAACCAATTTCGTTATCAAATCATAGCACACACGGGCTTCTCAGTTGTATGAAAATCATATTTTTTCGTTCATTTTTAAATTTTAAATATTAGATATTATATCTAAACTACAATACCAAACCCCCCTTCGCACCACCAAAGGTAAGAAAATTCGCAAGAGATTTCTTTGCAAAACGAGTAAGGAGGAGAGAGAGCACGTGGCATTTGCGCGCACTCACGGAGAGAGCGCCGGCGACGCGTCGTACGCGTGGCGCGTCACGCGCGTGTTTGTGCCACTCACGAGAGGATTTTGACAGAGTTGGGAATCGACATTTTTTCGGATTTTGGAAATGGTACTTTTTCAAAATGGCAAAAAAGTTACAGAGTTGTTGCTCAATTTTTTTTGAACTAAATAAAAAGAATTAGAACATTGTTGTTGCATCTTCGGTAAAACAATTTTGCAACCAAAGTTGTGTTAAAGATTTGAAAGTTGCACAGCTGTTACCACGAGCGTTTTCTAATTGTTGCAGCAACCATGGTGGAACCTATTTTAGTCAGTTGAACAACAGTTTCAACCATTTTTTTCCAAGATATCATTCCCAACTCTACTCTCCCGCGAAGCTCTCTAATCGAGAGCTTAGTATACTAGCCACTTCTTGGTGTGTATTGCATACAGTAGTGTAAGAGACAATCGAGTAAATACTCCACTCGAAACGTGGATACTTAGCCGTCACAACCGCTCGGGAAACGGACAGTGTCGGACGTGTTTTCTGCTGAGCTCTCTCTCTTTATTTCCATACTGGTTGAGGCAGTCGCAAGAGTGTTCCTGTTGGTGGCCAACAATTCGCCAAAGTGAGAGTGAGTGCAAGTTTTTTAGAAATGTGTTGTTGGTATACATAACAACAGCAAGTGACTAGATGGTGAAGTCTGGAACTAAAACAGGGAATACAGCTAGTTTGCAGTGATTTTATTTGCAAATTACGTCTAATCAGGGAAGTTGTAGTCAGAGTTCGTTCATTGCGGGAATTTATGGAACTCTTCAAACAAGTCGGAACAGGCTAGCTGGCTGAACGCAATCTCGATGACTTCAAGTGCACTGTGCGCTGCAAATCCCTTCTCCCCCAGTGTTTGTTTAGTTTTCAAAGTTGGCACCGAATGGACAAGGAATTGAATTTCTGTTTGTTTTCGTCTAGTCTGTAGTCTCTCTCGCATGATATTGACGTAGAAATTACGTGAAGATGATGCGGTGGAAGTTGCCAATTGCGCGTGTGTCACCACTTGTTTGCTGATAAGATTTTGAAAGGCTTCCACCGAAAACACTCGGTCTTGAGATATGCAAAAACTAAATTGTATTTTTTCAAAAATGTTCAAGCTGTTCGTTGAACAACTTGTTTCTTGACTTGTTCACTGAACATGTTTCGAAATTCTTGAAAAAAAATCAAAAAAGGATATAATTTAGCTCCAGGAGATAAACCAAGTGCCCAAGTGTTAAGGTCAACCTCTCCCTGCAGATCTTCCTAAAGCCCAGTTGTACGAGCATCTACGCGCAAGGAACCACCCGACGGAGAGCAATGACGGAGACCGTGTACATCGGAGGTGTTGAGGGGTGAGTTACAATTACCTACAATTAAGTCACGATTCAAATTTCAACCTGTGGAATTCTGGCGCGTGGTAAAGGTCTCCGCGTTGCAGACACAGTCAATATAAGCCATGCATTATTCTTCTGGTTTGGCTTTCGGTCGATCGGTCGAAAATGTTGGCGTTCTTGAAACTGGTCCACGGGTGGAGCAAACTTGTTTGAGAGTTGCCGACGCCGTCGTTGTCTATGTTGTTCGATATTTCTTGTTTCTTGGCTGGGGTTGATCATTTGCTTATGGCAATCACGAAAACGGTGGTTGGATCGATCTCTCCAATATCTCGGAAGTGAAACAGTGGATTATGATGCTGCAATGGTGGTGTAATGAAATGCAGGTTTTGGATCTGGTGCAATGTTGTGTAAACGAGGAAGTTGTTTTTTTCTTTGGTTGAACTCAAAATTCATATTAAAAACAAGAAAAAAAAAAACTCGATAGGTTTACTTTTTCAAGTTCCTTTAAAACCCTTCAAATAGTTGAAGTTCGAATACATAAGGGGTCGTGCATAAACCACGTGGCCTTTTTTTGGAGAATTTTTGACCCCCCCCTCCCCCTCATGGTTTTTCGTGGTTTCACGCCAACCCCCCCCCCCCCACCCCCTATATGGCCACGTGGCTTTTTTCTCCCAGGTGAAAAATCTTAAAAAAAAAAACAAAATAAGTATAGATGATGTATCGTCAGTGGTGGTGACTTTTGGTCAAAAAACGATATTACTGTTGTTATTTTAACACAATAAAAACATTTCAAATAACATCGAAATAAATATTGTTGGGGAATGCTCCTGAATTTACCAACATTTTCCCAGAATATGGCTAGTATAATCACATCGTTCATAAATGCCAATCGTTTTAAAATTAACTCAAACTCACCACATTGGGTCAAACAGAAAACATTTTAATTTGTGTAGGTGCTGTAACACCATTAAAACCAATTTAATAATATATAAAAAAAACAGAAATTCACTTTAAAGTGTGAAAAAAGTATGATATCACAAAGTTTAAGGTAAATAATAACAGTATAACAATTTATTGAAATGGTACAGAAAGTAAAAAATACTCTCAACAAAACAAGCAACTTAGTAAAACATATGTATTCAAAACTATGGAATTGCAGTGAAATTAATTGCATCCAGAATAAATATGTTTTAAGAATTAAAGCTATTTTGATTTATAAACAGCATTCATGATTGAATTTAAATGCGATTTAAAATATTTTCTTAAAATCGAAATTAATTAAATAGAAAAGTTTTGTTTCAGGAAAAAACTATTTTCATTTTTTTAAGGAAAATTTCTAGTTATGAAAGCTCCTAGTTAATATTTATTTCATTCTGAACATTCATAAAAATCGAAACTAAATCAACTTTTCTTTTTAATTAAGCATGATTGATTCCAATTATTCAGTGTGTCCAAAAAAGTCGAGCTGTTTAATTTTTTTCTCCATACAAGAATCAGAGACAGGGACAAACATTCAATATAATGACCTTTTGAAATGTTAGTCTTAATTTTTTTTTTTGAAAATATTGATTTCGAAAAGATCGGAAAATTTCACGAAAGTTTTATTTATAAACATTAATAATCGCACTATTAGTTGCTGAGATATCGACATAAGAAAATTATGGGTTGTTTGGGTAGTAAACATCCATTTTTCTATTTTAAAATCTTTGCATGGCAATATCTTAGCAACAAAGCAACAAAAAAAAATTTCTGCATTTCAAAAATATTTTTTTTTCAAAATTAGGCAAACATGGGCACTAAATTTTTTAAATTAATAACTGCAACTAATTAAAAAAAAAAGTTACCTAAAAATAGCTATAACTTGAAAACGGTGCACTTTATGAAAATTTCACTAATGTCATTTGTTTTCACTAATGATTGCAAATTCGATTTTACATCGAAAAATAAAATTGAAATTAAGTTGCGGTCAATATTTCAATATTTTTTTTAATCAGTATTGAAAAATTCATAACTCAAACAATAATTTTTTGCCCGTTCTGAAAATTTCTGAAAAGTTGGCAATTTGAAAAAATAGTGTTTTTTTTTTGCAAATCATGTTTTAGTGACAAAAAGTGAAATTAAAAATCAGCAAAGTAAATTACCATTTATCATTTTTTCCAGTGTAGTCCTTATCCATACCTACAACTTTGCCGAAGACACCAAATCGACCAAAAAATTTTTCAAAAGATACAGATTTTTTTAATTTTCATTGCTGCCAAATTTGTATGAAAACTATATAGACAAACTAATGATGCAAAATGGCTTGGGCACCAAAAAAGGTTTCAGACGGATTAAAAAAAATCGAAAAATTAAAATTTAAGAATAAAGACCGATTTTGTATAGAATTGCTCGAAAATCGATTTCGTGTCTTTGGAAAAGTTGTAGACAACGCGCTAAAAATCATTCTTTTAGTCATGGACATCCAAATTGTTTAAGTCATACTCTTACTTTAAATTGATTTTGCTAGTGACTACGTGTTTTGATCAATTTAAAAAAGATTGAGCTAAAATTTGGAATTTATTTAACATTTTTTTCAGTTGTTTAAATAGGCAATTATCTACGATTTAAGATTTTTGATCCAACTTTTGGTTGGAGATATTACCTCAAAATAAATACAAAAAAAATATTACATAAGTTAATTTTTCAATCTTTTCAATATCTTTGAAATTATTAACACTGGGACGCCCAACGCATGTCCAATATACACGGATGCCAAAGCCTCCCTAAAACGTTGGAACGGTAACTTCAACTCACATTTTTTTGGACTTGTCTCCGCTGATTTTCGGGCGATTTTTTTTACTAGAGCAAACAAAAGTTGGATCGACGTTTTTGATCGCATAAATTACAGATTTGATCATATCTAGTTCTGCAAAGTTTAAGGATCATCAAGACATCCTTATAATTCACTCAAAAAAAAAAATGTCCCGGTTGGTTGAGTTATGCCCGAGAACCAGCGAGTTGAAAGTACCGTTCCATCTTTTTTAATGAATTTTATTTATGTTGATCTTGACGGCATTGCATTGAAATTTATTTCACAAATTGATGTAGGCATTTGAAAATTAAGTGACTCTTTAAAACTTAAATTATTTTAATGTGTCTATATATTTGAGTGGTTTTATCTCAAATATGAAGTTGAGGGTATAGTATATTTTCTCAGCTTAAAAAAAACTAATATTTTCAGGAAAAGGCACCTTTGGCCCCTAATTTTTTAATCTTTAAATTAATTGAGAAACAAAAACAATGTTTGCTTGAAGCTCGTTTTTTTTTCTCTAAAAATCTAAAATGTTTGCCCATGTTTCTCTTTGGCTCAAGAGATGGTCCCTATTAACATAAAAAAAAAAACTAAAAAAAATACCTACAACTTTGACGATGGAAAGTAAACGTGTATTTTATGAAATGTTATGCAATATAACAATTCGAATTGTGTAACCCATGAAATAAGGAATATATTTTAGACCAAAATATTCATCCAATTTTTTGGTGAATCTTAAAGTATGTATCGTTCGTTTTTTCGTTACTGGTTATTTTTTAATGTTAGACGTTTCTCTTGCAAATGAGGTAACGAAAAAACGAAACTATTGGCACTACGCCCCCCGGGGCATGGCCTTCCTCTAACGTGGGATTTCTGCTCCAGCGCCTCTGACGAGACAGGAGAAACCGGGACCGACGTTTTACTTCACCATCCGATAGAAGCTCAGTGGATAAGGCGGGAATCGAACCCGCGTCTCATAGCATCATCGGGATCGGCAGCCGAAGCCGCTACCCCTGCGCCACGAGACCCAAATGCAAATGAGGTAGTGAAACTGAAATTTTGCGCGATAATCCTGAAATTGGGGTTTTTAGTTTCTTTGTACTTAAAAAAATATTGCATGAGAGAGGAGATACAAGATACCATGAGTTTGTTTTAAGTGTCAAAAGGAAATCTTTCGATTAAGATTCTTCGATCACTTATAGGACCAGCTACGGTAATTAGCTAAGATCTGAGATTTTGAAAAAAAAAAAAATTCGTAGAGAATCATTTTTAGACACTTCATTTATAATACATATTTAGTTTTTTGCCTTGTTACGAAAATCTTATAAAATTGTCAGCAATATTTATTTTTTAAGTTGTTCCAAAATAGAACTATCGAAGACTACATCTACCTTTTTTGAAATTGTGTTTGCATTTTGGTACGCATTTTTAGGGTATATTAACTTTGGATACTGTCACTTAATTTTTTAACAGCTTTTAAACTTTTGCAAAACGTAGTTACATGAGTATTAAAAAGTGTACATTCAATTATAGGCTCAAAGTATTGATATGAATCTGCTGAAATATATAATTCAATATTGAATTGGAAAATATTATGACATTGAAATATATGTAATAATTTTAAACACAATAATTGTATGTACTTCAAGTGTAACAAAAAATGTATGCATATAAGTAAATTCAAAGCGCGTATTTTTTGTTTTTTTTTTTTTTTTAAGAAAAGATTTTTTTTAAAGGCCACGTGGTCAGCCGTCGACCCCCCCCCTCCCCCCCCATGTCTTTTCATGGTTTTTTTCGGTCGGATTTCGGACCCCCTCCCCCCTCCTAAGGAGACCACGTGGTTTATGCACGACCCCTAATTGAGTCTTAACTGTATCTAACTTCAAATAAGACATTATTACCTCAAAAAACCGCCTTGAGTCAGGGGTATTAAAAAACACCCAAAAAGCAAAAACTGAAAATTTGGTTTATTGGACCTTTTAAAAAAAACTCCAGATATGAATATGAATTTTTGAACTTAAAGAAAATCAATCGTCTGTTGATGTTTACATTAGAAACGAGCAGGATAGACTCTTTCAGGGAAAAGTCGTAAATAGGGTCCTAGAGCTCTGTGTAAATTTTTATGTACAACGGCAAAAAACCATTTCTGATGTTTTCCTTTTACATTTTAGTGCAAAAAAAAAATTGACAGGACAACATTTTTTCGATGGATCAACTATGGTCCCCTTGGAACGAGTTGTGAAGTAAGACATTTTCTGTCAAGAAGGGTCGCTAAGTAAATTTTCTAAAATTGAATTAAAAATCCATTTGAAATCTTTTGCTGTCGTACAAAAGTTCATTGCACTCAGGAAAATAAGCTTTATCGTTGTGAATAATAATATTACACATTTAAGCTTAACTTAAGTACCCAATTCCGAGCATACTTGATTGAAAAATATTTTCTAACTCTTTGATATTTTTGTATTTATTTTAACAATATTCAAATCAATTGCACTTAAAATGTTGTGAGCTTTTGACTGAAGATTTAAAGTTCATTTCACTTTCGCTATAAATGCTACTTTTCGTGAGTGTTCGCTTAAAATTTCATCAATTTTGGCAGCACTAAGCAGACCCAAAAGAGCGCTGGAAGAAAAAAAGAACTAAGCTGAAAATAGAAAAATGGGCGTGGCCCAATGCACTCGACTGATTAAAATGCATTTTTTAAATATTTTTGTCAAATGCTTGTAAAAGGAATAGCATAACTTTTAATAAAAGTGAAAATAAACAGAAATGTCCACAAAAAGTTGCTCTACTCGTTGGTGTACTTGGTTTTAGCGAATTTCAAGGAACAATCCAGATTATCCAGCATCATTCAAACACGACCGCTTATTAGGCTTAAAATGGGCATATTTCCTCTACTTTTAAGTTTGAATTTTTCTAGCTAAATGCTCTTTTCAAAAAAAAGGGAAAAAATCATACAATATTTTTTATACTAATTGTTAAGGTTTTTTTTCTAAATCGAAAATATATTTTAATGTGTTGTTGAGTTTGGTTGAGATTCTTTTTTCACTGTAATTTAAAATCTTAAAATCCATTTTTTTGCGTTACGTAATAACAGAACGCTACCTTATTGTCAAGCTCGGTAAAATCGTATTTTTGTTATAAAAAGTAAATCTATGTTTTTAATTACTAATTTTGTTACATCCTAATGAGCCATACAAAAACAAAGTGATAGTATTAAGTTGATCCAATATGAACTGGTTCGTGCTTTGCTTACACTTATGATAAAATAATCACAATAAACCGGTGTTTAGAAATTGAATAAAACCATAAAAGGGCGCCAAGCACGTCTAAAACCGCTAACGTCATCGGTTAAAAACGGTTTGGCTTTGTAACGTTTTGCTGTAACACACACTTGAGTTTCGCGTAGATAAGGCTGTAAACACCTGTAAAAGCTCGTAATTGGTGCCGGTAATAGCGTTTGCAAGTGCAAAATCCAATAAAAGCTTATCAGAGCGGGTTTGGATTTACTCTCTTGATAACAGCTGCTTTTATGCAATTGGGGGAAAAATACTTTTTATGGGTAGCATAAGCGACCATCTAATCTAATCACATTTGAAATTTTTCCATTGTGTAAACAACTTTCTATCGAAAAAAGAAAAAAAAAATAACAAAGAGACAACATTTTTCAACAAAAGGTCTAAAAACCTTTTTTTTGCCTTTTGGGCGATTTTGAAACTGCCTATTATATATCAGGAGCATCACGAGAAAAAGTCGGATAAGCATTTTGACAGTTTGAACTATTTTGCTAATTCTCAAACTTCAGGAAACTTCATCACAAAACTTGAAGTGTAAAACAATAACTGGCCTCCCCATCTACCACTAAACACTTCAGGGTTTGCTAAATACACTCAAATCCCGACTGTTGTCAAACGAACGGGGTAACTTTTTATTTTGACACCCCTTTCACACGGAGTTCACACACACTACCAAACGTTTGTTTTGATAGTTTGTGTGAGCGCCGTGTAAAAAGTGACAGTTCGTCGGGGTAAAAACTAAAAAAGTGTCAAACGAAAAAGCGACCAACGACCGGGGGTTGAGTGTAGTTACTCATTGTCTTGGAATTTGCAAAATAGTTGCAGCTGTCAAAATGCTTATGTGCCCTTTTCACATGTTGCTCCAGTAATATAGTAGGAAGTATTCAAAGTGTTATAAAAATAGGCTTTTTCTACCATGAAATTACTCAGAATTACCAAAAAACAAAAAAAAAATCCAGCAACTTCTTCACTTTCATGACATTTCCACAGAACGAACGCTGGGTGTCCGTTCCACTTGACTGACTTGCCCAATTTATTGTCGGCCGGGTGGCGACTTTCGCGATCGCAAATCCAATTTTGCCGACCAATTTTCCACTCAAACAGTATTGACTGCAACACACTTATTTGTGTGCATGGAGTAACCGTTACATTTCGTGTCCAAAAGTGTTTTTTTTTTCGCGGGTGCACTTTTTTGCATAATCCATTTGAAGAGTGCATTCGCGGTGATGCACGGTGAAAAATGTTTGAGAATTTTGGGGAAATATGTGCAAATGAAATGTAAAATCATGAAAATTGACAATTCAAAATATGAAGCAAGAATTTCAATTTTCTATCAAAGGTACATTTCTGAGCAGTTTTAAATAGTGCCTACTTTACTCACACTTTTGTACCAATGTTGAGTTCAACGGCTCTAATCGTTGCGAGTTTACAAGAAGTTGTCGACGCAAGGTTGGGGGCCGGTCTGCCTCTCACTCTTGTAGGACTGTTTGTGTGAGTGTATGGGCTTCTTCTTGGGCTGAATCGCTATCGTTTTGATTATTCTCGCGATTTTACTTCTTTGCTCTAGAATTAAACTGAAAGTGAATCGACTGGAATGAGGAAGTGATTGTCTTTTGTACAAATATGTATCTAATTTTTTTTTGTCGTTACTCAGGTGTAAAGTGTTATCTGTTAATTGTCTGTGGTGCTTTTGTTATGTTAAAGTAGGGGGCCTTAGCTCTTTTGCTAACAAAGATAACACAAACAAGTGCCAATCCAGCAAACTTTCCGATAGAAAGCGTATACGATAAGAATGATTTAGGTAAACTAATAATCGCAAAACCTATTAGCGCCGATAACACCGCGTTTGATTATGTCCAATATCAATTTCCGTCAAACTATGCCCGTAGCTATCACCAGCTTTCAAAGTTTACTGCCAAACAGATGCTAAACACGGTCCGAAGGCGAGATAACGGCCGTTTTTCACTGTCACGACCACACCAGATCGACAGCCGATCGGCGTTATCTATCTGGAGTACGCCGACGACGATGCGTCATTTCAAGTGCAAAAGCCAGGAACCGCACTTGAACCAGATTAGAAGAAAGTTTAACCCCGGTGGCCTAGGACAAACCTCGGCATAATGGGGAAGAAGCCGGAACTGAAAGCTCTTCAAAACTTCAAACAATTTAAACAGAGATACGAATTTAAACCAAATTTTAGTTGTTTCCAGCAAACGTGTTGTGTTGACATATTTTCAAAACAACCGTTGACATTTCGACGCAAATTAGATACTGAAGTTTCTTGTCCGATAGTCTATGGCATCGGTGTCTAAGCTCACTTGGAAGGAGTTGATAACACAAACAGCACTAATAAACAGCAATTGCGGCCAATTTCTGCAACGCAAAAACGAAATAACGATCTTTCGGTCGTCGAATGACTTGTACTTTCAGACTAGACTCAGCGTGTTAGTTGTGTTGGATTACTGTGTATCGCATGTTGTGTGTACTAACTTGGCTAGTACATCTACTAGCCAGTAAAGGTTCTCCATTAGCGTGGCTCACGGATATATGAAAAAGACAAAAGTGTTCAATTTCGAACGCCTCGACCGGAATTTTGTAGCAATATGGCCCCAGAACATAACCTGAAATTTTGAGCGTATTTGGTTAAGGTTTAGTACTTCCACCATTGACCTGAAGTTAGTATGGAACTTCTAAAAATTTACTATGGGAAATTTTCACTTTTAACCTCTTCATAAAGAAAGTTTCCCAAAACCCAATCAAAATTTCCTATTCTCAGGTTTCTTATAGTTTTGATCTGGGAACAACTTTGTAGAACATCGCAAAGCGCTAGTAATTGATCCCGAAAAGATACAGGATATTTTTGGAGTACGGAAACAAAATTCAACGTTCTCTAAAAATTTGTCTGTATCTTTCCGGGATTAATTCCTAGCGCTTTGCGATGTTCTACAAAGTTGTTCCCCGGATCAAAACCTATGAGAAACCTCTATTCTGAAAAAAAAAAAAAAAAAAAACGTAGGGTACGTTATCCATTAGTGGACCCCTTTCCTATAGTGGACCCTCTGAAGGGTTTTTGATGAAAAATTCAATAAAATCACAATTTCAAGCGTGTTATTGTCTACAAATCTTTTATTTGGCATGTTCAGCATCATTTAAACCAATGTTGACTGATATTTAATTGTCCTTTTCACCAAAATAAGTGTTTTGAGTTCGACATCATCCATCATCATCCTACGGCATAGGAAAACTTTCTCGAAGAAGAGTTAAAAAGTTGAAAATAAATAAATTAAATTTATTGAAATTTCTTTATAACTTCAGATTAAGAGTGGAACAACTAAACATTAACAAAATGCGCTCAAAATTTCAGGCTAGCTTCTGCGGTTATAATGCCACAAAATTTCGGTCGAGGCGTTCGAAATTGAACACTTTTGTCTTTTTCATATATCCGTGAGCCACGCTATTCTCCATATAGACAGTCGATTATTTATTGGTTGGAAAATGCACCACCCACCAAAGCACGTGCCAAAGTGCGCTACCGAGAAATTTTTCCGACAAGTAGATTGACTTGCGATGGCATCCAGCTTAAGGTTCAAGTTCATATAGTAGAATAGGCTTTCCAGTTTGAAATATTGCCACTCATTTGTCTTTGGGCTGAGCGTGATAACGAACATCTGCTGATGTGACGGCTGATGACATGCTAATCTTTGAATAAACAATCAGCCCACATTTGTCTAGACAGACACAGAGAAAGCTAGCGTTGACTGTCTCAAGGAGAGAGGGAAGCCTTGGTAGTGAAAGCAATTAACATTTGGAGGGCTGCACGGCGAATAAAGCTATATAGTTTCTTACTTCTATCAATACCAAGAGACCTTCGAAAAAGAGAACAATCAATTTATAGAACGCCCACCAAACAAAAACAAACAAATGTCAAATTCCCTGTCAAAGATCCGTTTTGCAAAGAAAAATGTCTATGCAAGCCGCGAATAAGAGAATATATTGACAAACGGAATGCATATTTGGAGAAAATGAAGTCCAAGCAACCATTGAGAAAGGGATTCTTCGAGATAGAGAGTGTAGAAGAGCATCGAATCATGCAGTTCTCCATCGACGAATGACTTTGATTTTATCACTGCAAACAACTGTTATCGTGAAATGAGTGTTACAAAACAATGGAGAACCCGCCGTCGAGCAGTTTTAGTTTTTTTTTCTATAACATCGTCATTCCCCCCAAAGAATGGCCAAATTCCCTCTCACGGGTTGAGAAATACTACTGTAGAGCGAATAATTTGATGTTTTGATTTGAAAATTTAACAAATGGAAGACTTTATGACTCTAAAATTCTTTGTGTAAATATGGGTATTCGGCGCCGTCGCTCCGTGCCATACTTTCATACACTTAGGAGCCCAGGGCGGCGAAGTCCTTGTAGATAAAAGGAAGACACTAGTGGTTGGTACTAGCAATGGTGGCTGACAGCTATAAAGTCAACTTCGTTTTTAGACTTTATGACTCTCTATTAGGCCGTCCCAAAAAAAATGAAAAGTTGTCAAATCTTTGGTGCTCACTCCTAGAATGATAGATTAGGATGTCAGGAACAATGTTTTACAATGTCATACAACAAAAAATTCCCGAAAATGGTTTACAACTCGCGCGCGGAGCTTGAATGAAAAAAGTGCATTTATCGAGTATTTTTCAGAAATGCGAGTAACAATCATACTAAAATCATTCAAATATGGTCGCCTTGGGCTTCAAGTTATAGTTTAATGTCCCCTGAACAAATTCCTGTACAGACATAGTCCATAAAAGCATGTGTTTGGGCATGGCAGGGTGTTTTAGGGAGAAAAAATTGTATTTTTTAGCTAAAAAATTTCAAAAATTGCTCCCCAAAACGAGCCAACAAATTTTGCAGCCAAAACTAAACCATTCAGCTAATAGGAAATTTTACGGAGATCATTTTGCTTATTTTAACATTCAATTTATGTCCACGCAAAGAAAAGATAGCGAATAAAAAGTGTCGAATTGGTATTTAAGCGTTTTTAGCATAAAACATTGGCTACTATGATTACAAACGGGAAGTCATATATTTTGGAAATTTTTATTTTGCTCGCTCAAAAACGATATTTGTTAATAATATTTCATGAAAAAAATATGAGATTTTCTCACAATGTGACGTAAACGACAAAAAAATCATAAATCAAAATGTCTTTTCCATGTTCACAAATCGACGTCGTCGTGCTATCTTGTCGCACCCGCCATTTCAACGTTCCGAGAAAAACGCGTTTTAATGTTTGACCTTGAATAAACAAAAACGAATGCACGCAATGTAAACAATAACAAATACGTTTTGTTTGGCTGACCATTCTGTGCATTGTCCCGAAGTTTGGTTAAAGTTTGTTGCTGGAGTCCCGAGTTATAATTACAAATGTTTACGGTAGTCCAACTTGTACGTGCGTCAAACGCGTTCTGACCTGAAATCCCTTTGCCCTTTGTCGCACTTACATCAATTTTCAGAGAGTGACAAGATAGCACGACAAGATTGAAACTACTTTTAATATACGTAAAGTGACAAAATTGCATGGAGTTTTTTCGGATTTTGTAGAATATCTCAGGATTAAAATCTAATTTTGGGGATCTGTGAAGGTCAAAAGTTGAGGCATTGTGAGCTGCACAAAATGGCGTTCTTAACTCAATTTGGCCCAAAAAGCACGTACGACAAGTTAGCACGACGGCGACGAAATGCCATATATCTCACAACTTGATATCACACCACCTTTTCTCCGAGGTCAACAAATTGAGCCATATCATTCAACTCTTACTCAAAAAAATAACCTAATCCACGATTCCATTTCGTTCAATTACGGTTAATTGAATAATGTGTCGACCGTTGCCACACAACTAATGTGTGTCTTGGGGGCTTCGCGTTTGAATTCGACCTGACTGATGAAATTCTCCAAGATTTCCGGGTTTTATCATCTCCCCTCTTCTTCTTCCAGTGGCGCAACACACTCCAAGCTGGTGATCTGCGACCGCGACGGAAATGTAGTCGCATCGGCCAAGGGCCCCGGCACCAACCACTGGATGGTCGGCATTCCCGAGGTGGCCAAACGGATCGACACGATGACGCGGGACGCCAAGGCACAAGCGCTGATTCCGGAGACGCACCGGCTGAGCGCGATGGGCCTCTGCCTGAGTGGGGCCGAACAGGACGCCACCAACCGGGAGCTGGAGAACTACCTGAAGACGCACTACCCGGACGTAGCGGAACGGTACATGGTGGGCAGCGATACGGTGGGCAGCATCGCGACGGCCTCGAACGTGGGTGGGATGGTCATCATATCGGGAACCGGCTCGAACACACTGCTCCGGAATCCGGACGGGAGCACGTACGGGTGTGGCGGCTGGGGACACATGATTGGCGACGAGGGAGGAGGTGAGAATGTAGTTCTTTCTTTTTCATTTATTCTACATGGTTAAAATTATCAAGGCTCGATAACGATGAAGATAGTTCTATTGTTATCATCGGGACAATAATCTATCGTTATCGTTGTTCGATAATTCTATCGGCGATAATCTTATTTTTTAAATCTTTCAAAAATCGTTTAATTTTACCATATCATGTTAAATCTGCAATGCTTTCACTAAGATTATATTTTTTGAAAATGTAGTAAGTTTCAAAATATGTACACAACATTTTAAAACAAAATACCTTTTCCGTTTATTTTAGATTTTTTTTTTTTGGTTAAATTGAAAAAAAGTGCGAAAAACCATATTTTGCGAAAATACTTATACTATTATCATTTACAATATGGATATCAAACGAAGTGAAATTTTGTTTGCTTTTCACTTTATTAGTGTTTTTTTTTTTGTAAAATGCAAAAAAATTCATAAAATACCGTATTTTTCGAAAATGCAACGCAAAATTTGAAATTTGATATGAAATTTGAGTATTTTCGAAAAAATACGGTATTTTGTGAGAATTTTAGTGTTTTCCAAAAACAAACTCTATTAAAGTGAAAAAGCATACAAAATTTCGCTTCGTTCGATACCCCTATTGCATATTTTGAAAATTTGAGTATTTTCGAAAATATACGGTAATTTGCGAAAATATTATTACTTTAAAAAAAATCTAATAAATTGAAAAAGTATACGAAATTTTAATTCTTTTGGCCATGTTGCAAATTTTGACAATTTGAATATTTTCGAAAAATACTATAATTTGTGGAAATTTTAGTATTTTCCGAAAAAAAAAACAAACTCAAACAAATTGAAAAAGCACAAAATTTCAATTCGTTTGATACCCATATTGCAAATTAGTATTAATGCAAAAAATAAATCATTAAATACCGTATTTTTCGAAAATATTAAAAAAAAATTTGATTTGCAGTATGAGTACCGTAAACTGGGGTGACTTTGATAGCCCGGGGTGACATTGATAGAAATTTGATTTGGCCACTAATTTTGATACATCCAATGTAACAGTCACATTTTTGCATATATGTTTGATAATAAGCTATCTCTTAATGCTTACATACTCAAAATTCTCAAAAATGTTTAGATATTAATTTGACGGGCATTTGAAAAACCTATCAAAGTCACCCCAGTTTACGGTATCTAACAACGTAAAATTTTGTAGGAAACCCCATATTGTATATTTTGAAAATTTGAGCATTTTCGAAAATATACGGTAATTTGTATGGGTCTCGTGGCGCAGGGGTAGCGGCTTCGGCTGCCGTCCCGATGATGCTATGAGACGCGGGTTCGATTCCCGCCTTATCCACTGAGCTTCTATCGGATGGTGAAGTAAAACGTCGGTCCCGGTTTCTCCTGTCTCGTCAGAGGCGCTGGAGCAGAAATCCCACGTTAGAGGAAGGCCATGCCCCGGGGGGCGTAGTGCCAATAGTTTCGTTACGGTAATTTGTGAAAATTTCAGTATTTAAAAAAAACTGATAAATTGAAAAAGCATACGAAATTTTAATTCGCTTGATACCCATGTTGCAAATTTTGACAATTTGAGTATTTTCGAAAAATACCTACATTTGCGAAAATTTTAGTATTTTCCAAATAAGCAAACTCAAACAAATTGAAAAAGTACAAAATTTCAATTCATTTGCGAATTTTCACAAATTGAGTATTTTCGAAAAATACTGTAATTTGTGAAAATTTTAGTATTTTCCGAAAAAACTAACTCAAACAGATTGAAAAAACACAAAATTTCAATTCGTTTGATACCCATTTGGCAAAATTAGAGTACTTTCGAAAAAAACGGTATTTTGTGAAAAATTTAGTACACTCAACTGGTTGGTCACTAGGGTGGAATCGAAAAAGGTTTCAGCAACACATTTTTTGGGTCCCTTTTAGGGTCCCAAACAACCTCCCAAAATGTGGAAGCGATTAGTTAAGCCCACGATTGGCGCAAAGCGAATGAAATTTGTATGGAAATTTACAAAATTCATGTTTTATTATTTCATGAAACTTACACCGTAGAAGTATAGCCCTGAATGTCTTGAACAACTCTCCCGAAGACAGTATGGTGCCAAATTGGTTCTAACAAAAGTTACAGAGCGTTCAAGATAGACATTTCGAAATACTCGGTAAAAATCATACTTTTTGCCAACACTGCCAAGTCAAGCGGAATCTTTCGGAAACTATAATATATTTGAAGATTTGGAGTGCAACTTCACTTAATAATGTCTTCTGAACACTTCTTACGTCGATTTTAGGTAAGGTTCATCAAAATATAAGAACAGTCATGTCTATTTTGTATTTCATGGTTCCTTATGCAATGTTGGCAGAAAATTTGAGTTTTACTGATTATTTCAATACACTACTTTTGAAAACTATATCTTTTCTATGACGCACTTTAGCACCAAACTTTCTTCGGGAGAGTTGTTAAGGACATCCAGGGCTACACTGCTAAGGTATTAGTTTCATAAAATATAAAAACATGAATTTTGTAAATTAAAAAATGTGAAAATGCTAGTTTCCCCATAGTAATTTCCATAAAAATTTCATTCGCTTTGCGCCAATTCGCTACCAAATTTTGAGGAGTTGTTTGGGACCCTAAAAGAGACCCAAAAAATGTGTTTTTAGTTTGTACCCCGTTGGTTGATCAAAGTCAAATTAAAAAGTGACGAGCTGTTACTTTCTACACGGCGCTTACACAAACTATCAAAACGAACGTTTGGTAGTGTGTGTGAACTCCGTGTGAAAGGGGGGTCAAAATAAAAAGTGACCCCGCTCGTTTGACAACAGTTGGTGTCAAACCATCGGGGTTTGAGTGTATTTTACGAAAAAAAACTTTTATAAAGTGAAAAAGCATACACAATCTTGCTTCGTTTGATACCCATATTGCAAATTTTGACAATTTGAGTATTTTCGAAAAATACTATAATTTGTGAAAATTTTAGTATTTTCCGAAAAAAAAATTCATTGAAAAAGCATACAAAATTTCAATTCAACTAATACCCATATTGCGAATTAATAAAATTAGAGTGCTTTCGAAAAATACGGCATTTTGTGAAATTTGTTATATTTTACAAAAATACTTTTATAAAGTGAAAAAACATACAAAATTTCGCTTCGTGGGTATCAAATATTGCAAATTATGAAAATGTGAGTATTTTTGAAAAAGTACGATATAAAAATGACTTTTTGGTGGGCAGTCAGGGGTATGTTCCGGTGGGCATACTGAGCCCAAATCCCAAATATGAGCTTGATTGGCTGTGACAGGAGTTGGGGCTTTGCATTTGAATTTTAAAAGAAATTTAACCCGTAAAAAAAGATATCTCAATCAAATCTCAATTTTTGAGGCAGTTGCAAAGTAACCGCCGACCTTACAAGTCGCATTCTCAACGCCAGTCCGCAGTTTGTGTGCGCGTCGCCGCTTTTTTTAAAATGTGCACCGTAGACAAAAACAGTGTGGTTCTGGATTTTTGTCAACTCCAAAACCAACCAAGCCCAAAGCTTGTAAAAAAATTTCTCGCAGACCTTCAAGTAAACCAAGAAAACTTGCGAGCATTGCAATTATGCAATAGAAGAAAAATAGCCGTGTTGCAGTTCGCCGACTCAGCAATGGCCTCGTCCATCATCGACAAACCTCTGGTATATCAGGGTTGCAAAATCCCGATTTACCTGGACAACAACGCTACGGAAGTTCGTGTGCTTGACCTACCTCTAGGCATAAGCAATGATGACGTAGTCAAAGTGATGAGTAAATACGGCGAAATTTTAACCATCACCAACGACCGCTGGATTAACTTCTTCCCAGGGATCCCAAATGGAGTTCGGACCCTGCGGATGTTGCTGAAACAGCCAACGCCGAAATCAATTACTGTAAACAATGCTGCTGCAACAGTGACGATTATAGGCAAAAATCGCTTTGCAAACTCAAAGCAAAGAACAAAAAATGTGCGGATTCGAGTAAAAGGTGGACCAAAAAGCAGTACACAACCGATTGAACCCGAGCCAAGCAGCAGCAGCAGTAAAAGCAACAACAGTAAACCAGAACAAAATGCAATGGAAACAAGTGAAATTGACGAAGAAGACAACGATGGATTCGAGACCGTGCTTTCTAAGCACACCCGCCGCCGAAAGCGCTTACAGGCATATTTGGACGCGGATGACGAATTGACAACAAAACGAAGAGAGATGGCTGCAGAAGAAACAACAGATGAAGAAGATGAAGATGTCATAAAAGCAAAATATTATAAGAAAAAGTGTTGTGAGATAACTTATAAATCCCTGGAAGAAGAGGACGAAGAAAAACTTGAAGAACTTGATAATTCATTCTCTAAATATTCCGCTAAATATTTGAAACATAGACAGAAATCGTTAGAAAAAAGGCATGGTAATAATTATTGAAGTGATTTTAAACTCTGTAATCTTTCCTCTTTCACTATCCACCTTGAAGAGATGAATGCACAATGGTGTAAAGTCTCTATAATAATAATAAAAAAAAAAAAATTTTTTTTTGAGGCACTTTGGCCACTAAAGCGTTTATTTTCAACGTCACTGGCGTGTAGGCCAAATCCTTACGCATCTTTTAATATATATAACATTGAAATTTGGAGCACCCTGGAGCTCGGTACAGACCTTAAAAAACAGCCAACAAAGATTGAGCTCGAGCTGTCACTGTCCCTGCGAAACATGATAACTGTCATCGGGCGGTAGGCCTCTAAAATCCAGCAGTCCCATGATAAAAAAAAACTTTAGCTAGAAAGACAATGCAGATCTGATGCAAACAAACCAACCCTTGTGTCACTCAGAGATGTGAATGTGTTTGAATATTTTCGACTAGAAAGCCTTATTGAGTTTTTATTGTCAAAAAATAGCTGGGCTGAAGTCCAGTTAAAAAGCAGTCAAACGTCAACAAGACCGAGCCACGTAGCCACGTGGTAACGCTTCCGCCTCGTAAGCGGTAGAACGGGGTTCAAATCCCGGCTCGGACCAACACAACTGGTGATCTTTTCCCTTCTGGAATCGATTGCTTAGTAAAGGGAAGGTAGTGTATCGTCACAAACTGGACCTTGTCACGACACCTTAGGGAGGCGACCTATGGAATGTTAACATTAACCATATAACATGTTAACATTAAGTTGAGAATGAAACTGCCACTGAATCCGCTTTGTAAATGCCGGCCCCGATACTCTTCAAGGGTGTTCCCCTCAGGAACTGGGAAAGATTTACTTTTTTTTACAAACGTCAACAAACAATAACAAAACAAAAAAATCGAGGGGTCAGTGGATGCAAAAATCAATTTAATAAAATTAAAATTCCTTTTCATGATTTTTTTTCACAATTAAAGCTAATTTAAAGGGTACGCCTCGGGGTACGCTCTAGAAATAGTTTTAAAAGCTATGATTTTTCAATTTAAATTTAAAAATCTTGAGCATCCCCTCGTAAATTTTCGAACATCCCAGTTAGCGAGCAGCATTCGATAACTGGTCCAGGATCCTGCTAGAACGGTGGAGCATTTCTGGAGTTTTTTTTTTTTTTTGAAAAGGTCCAATAAACCAAATTTTCAGTTTTTGCTTTTTGGGTGTTTTTTGATACCCCTGACTCAAGGCGTTTTCAAAAACACCCAAAAAGCAAAAACTGGAAATTTGGTTTATTGGACCTTTTAAAAAAAAACTCTTGATTTCTGCTAGAATTAGAATGCTGTAAGAATATCCAGCTCTGCTAGAACGTCGTGACTGGGATGGTCATGGTCATGGTACTGATTTCGGTAAAAAAAACTTAATGTGTTTAACTATACAAAATGCAACATTCGGCTTCGTTACTCAAAGAATATAAAAAAATATGAAATTGTGGTACATTTTTAAAATGAATTAAAATAGTGTTAACAAGTTAAAGAATTTCAATTTTATTTTTTGTGAGTATAAATTTGAATTACGAAAACAATCCCATTTCATGTAAATAAATACAAAATTTCCTCTAATCTCACCTAATTCCTAACGTTTGGATAACTTGCAAAGCCTCCCAGTGGATTCTGGGCCGATACTCCCATCATAGGAAGACTGGCCACACTTTGATAAATCGATCTGACAACCAGGCTTGCCACAAATACAGATTTTTCAGCACAGGCCCGAAACACAAACGAATTTTTTTTACAGTTAAAATAAATTTGAGCAGTTTTTGTTAAATTGGCCAAAAAGATAAACATTGTTAGCATCTTTTGGCATGTTCAGTTTTTGGTAAGAATATTATTCTTTAAAGTTATACTCGATTGAGTGTTTGGTATGTGCCAAAAAAATCTGTATTTGTGGCAAGCCTGCTGACAACCTTTGTTTTGAACTTGCCAACACTGCCGAATTTTGCTGGGCACAAAGGCAAATGCTTGTTTGAATAGGTACGTCAAACTCGTGCCTGTTTGGACACGTCGAATTCACATCGACCAGTCTCCCCAACATGCTTCTTTTCAATGGTCAGGCCTACTGCGTAAAGTTCACCGCAGAGACAATTCGTTGATTCGATTAATCTAGTTTGAATAAAACCTAAATCTCCTACACGCTTCTCATTTCAGCCTGGTGGATCTCGAAGAAAGCCATCAAGACCGTGTTCGACCACCAGGACAACTTTGCGCGCAGCAAGCTGTGCGTGGAGCGCGTCTGGGAGCTGATCCAGGCCCACTTTGGCATCAAGACCCGGCTCGACCTGCTCGACCACTGCTACGCCAAGTTCTGCAAGCCGACGTACTCGGGCCTGTGCTCGAAGCTGGCCAAATGCGCGCTGGAGGAGAACGAACCGCTGTGCCGCAAGTTCTTCGAGGAGGCGGGCCAGATGTTGGCCCGGTCGGTTTGTGCGCTGTCGCCGCGGATCAGCCCGGCGCTGATTAGCCAGTGCGGCGAGGTGGACATTGTGTGCGTCGGGTCGGTTTGGCTGAGCTGGGAGCTGCTGGAGCCGGGCTTTACGCGGGAGCTGGAGAACGCCAAGTTCAAGTACGATCTGAAGCTGCTGAAGCTGACGAACACGATGGCGCTGGGGGCGGCCTATTTGGCGGCGGACACGTTTGATTTGGAGCTGCCGAGGGATTACTCGAAGAACTATGAGGTGTTTTACGGGCATCGAGCGGTGCTGAACGGGAATGGAGCGAATGGAAGTGCCAACGGAGGATCGAACGGAACGGCCAAAACCAACGGAGCGACGAACGGGTCCAGCAATGGAAGCTCGAACGGAACCAACGGCACGTCCACAAACGGAACCAATGGAAAATGAATTATCTGTTCGTTTTCTGCTCTCATTTTGCTGGCAAAGCCACCTTCTCCTCCCATAATCATACCAAGTGTGTACGCTGAGAACTGAGATTTTTATATCTATAGGCACCAATTTTTATTGTTAGATGTTTTACTAAAAGGAAAAAACAAGCACAAAAAAAAAATCACAAGTATTGATGTAAAAATTTATTCTAGAGGCAGTTTTCGTGCGATCGCGTGTGTGTTTCGTGTCTGTTGCGTTGTAAAACTATACAAACCGTAAATGTATTTACAGGATGGTTAAAAATAAATTAAATAAATGTAAATGTCTGTGAAAGTATTCGTCCGATTTTCATTTCTTTTTCCTTAAATTGCATCCGCGTCCTCCGGCGTGACCTTCACCGTCATGCGATCCACGCCCCGGTAGATGGTGATGTTCAGTTCGCGTTCCTTTGCCGACAGCAGTTCGTACACGTCGCCGGAGTTCTTGACCTCGTGCCCATTGATGCTGGTGATGATGTCGCCTGGGTAGAGGCCGCCACTGGAAATTTTGAAGGATGGGAAATAAATTATTGGTTTTCTCATGATTTTAGTGGATTTCGTCTGATGTGTGCTATCTTGTGACATAGATCATTTTGGTCGAAAATAAGTAAATGATGACGTTTTGCTATACTTAACAAACACTACAAGATGCGAAATATTCAATGTTTGGCCCTTTTAAAATGTTAGCCTTGATTTGAAAATTTTCAAAATATTTTTTTGAAAAGATCTGAAAATTTCACGAATGTTTCATGTATTAACATTGATAATCGGACCATTAGTTGCTGAGATATCGTCATTAGAAAATGGTGGGTTATTTTGGTGAGATTAAGCAAACTTCAATTTTCGTGTTTCTTTTTCTTAAAGTGACCCTATCTTAGCAACCCGAGGTCCAATCTTCAATGTCTTTTAGACAATTTTATAGCTAATTTTCTGAACCTCTAAAAAAAATGTTTTTAGAAATGGTCACTCATGGTCACTATTTTTAAAAATTGAAAAACTGCAAATATTTCGCTAAAATCAAACTTTTGTGGCTATATCTTGAAAACGGATCCCTTTATCAAAAAATCTGTAAAGTAATTTTCGATGGCAAATTCAATTTTGCATAAAAAATAATGTCAAACTTGTTTTAGCATGAAACTTCGATTTTTTCCAAAAATCACTGTTTTTAAAAAATTCATAACTCGACGGCAGATTTTTTGACCATGTTTCTCTATGGCTCAAAAGTTGCGGATTTGTGTCCCCTATACTGCCGTTCTACGCATAATTGTCCCATGTCAGTTTTTGACGATTTTGACTTTATGCCATTTTTAAGTTAAGTCTGATGTGTACTTTAAGAAAAACAAATAAAATCTGGTACTTTGTTCGAAAACTCATCAAAAACAACACCAAGTCTGTTTGTCCCATCGTTGAACTTCTACGCATAATTGTCCCACCAAGTATTTTCTTACACGGAATCATTAGTTTTACGAAGCATTATGTCTTGTTTGCCTGTTGTATAGTAAGAGAATCACAAATAAGGGTGATAAACTGCTAACTGGGGCGATTAGGGACACATAGGGTGAATAGGAACCCACGGGACAATTATGCGTAGAAACACAGAAATCGGTCGAAAAATTTCAATCGCGTTTTTCTCAGTTGCACTTTTTTGAACATGGGACAATTATGCGTAGAACGGCAGTATAACATATCAAAAAATCTCGAAAATAAAAAAAATACGTATTTTGGAAAATTGAGCCTTTGTGAAAAAAAAAGTTGATAAAAAAATCTGCTAATTTTTTTTTTTCGTGTGCCTATTTTTTTCTCAAAAGTCCTCAACAATACCTACAACTTTGCCGAAGACACCAAATTGATCAGAAAATTCACTCAAAAGTTACAGCTGTTTGAATGTGTACATACCATTTTTGTATGGACAGCAGCCAAAATTGTATGGAGACTTGTATGGGTGAACCAATGACGCAAAATAGCTTATTTGGTCATAGGGAAGGCCCCACACAGTTTAAGTCAAATAAAAAAATACAAAAAATAAAAATGGTCGAAATCGGCCGATTTCGTAGAGAGTTGCTCAGCTGTCATACAAAAATTATATACGAAAATTCAAATATCTGTATCTTTTGAAAAAAAAATTGATCGATTTGGTGTCTTCGGTAAAGTTGAAGGAATGGATAAGGACTACACTAAAAAAAACACGGTTTAAAAAAATGGTGATTTTTTATTTCACTTTTTGTCACTAAAACTTGATTTACAAAAAAAACACTATTTTTATTTTTTTCATTTTCTGATATGTTTTAGGGGACATCAAATGAAAACTTTTCAGAAATTTCGAGAATGTTCAAAAAATCATTGACTGATTTATAAAAAAAAATCGAAGTATTGGTCGCCAAATTTTTTCAACTTCATTTTTCGATGTAAAATCGAATTTGCAATCAAAAAGTACTTTAGTGAAATTCTGATATAAAGCACCTTTTTAAATTTATAGCCATTTTTAACTAACATTTTTGAAAATAGTCGCAGTTGTGCATTTAAAAAAAAATAGTGTCCGCGTGTGTGAAAAAAAAAAATTGTTTTTGAATAGCTGACAAAATTCTTCATATTTTGCTTTTCTGAACATTGTTGATTTCCAATGTTAAAGAATGAAACATTCGTGAAATTTGTTGATCTATTCGAAAACAATACAGTACCTAGTTGTTTGGTAACTGGGCTGAGAACGTAGCCCAGTCACCGAATGTTGCTAACTGGGCTGAACAAAAAATAACGAGGGAACAACCGATGCATAATATTTTCCAGATGAAATAAAAAAAAAGTTACTCAAATTTATTTACAATGCTTACTTTTCAAATTTCTTTAATTGTAACTTGAAATCAAACAAAAGTTTGAAAAAAGTTTTTTTATTTATTGAACATGATTTTTGCATCCATTAACCCCTCGGTCATTTTGGTTTGTTTTGGTTTTTGACGTTTGTCTGCTTTTTAACTGGGCTACGGCCCAGTTATCGAGCGCCCAGTTAAAAAGCAGCCCAGTTACCGAACAACTACTGCATTTTGAATTATTTTTAATCAAGACAACATTTCAAAAGGACGTAATATTCAATCGAAAATTGCCTCATAAGGCCGAATCACAAAATTCTGCGTTTTTTTCTGAAATGCCTAAAAATTTAAGAACGGATCTAGTTTTTTGCTCAGAATTATTAGAACAGAGGGAAAAAAGCACAACAATAGTGGAAAAAAGAATATTAAAATTAAAAAAAAAAATAATAAAATTTTAAGATCAAGCAAAATGCAAAAAAATAATAAATTTGTAAATTTCGAACTTTATAGGTTTAAAATTTAGAATAAAATATTCAATGATTAAAAAAAATTATCTAAGCTCACAAAAAATAAATTTCAGGCTAAAAAATTAAATATAAACTTGAAAGGTTTTAAATTCTAAAATTTGATAAAAACTGAAATTTCCAAAAAATTAAAAATCCTCAATTTTAAAATTCTAAGAAATTCTGATTTGAAGCATTTAAACATAGTTCGTAATCGATTATCCTAAGTCCTCACCAAAATTTAACTTCGGATAATCGAATAACGAAACTTTGCTTTCTTAAAATTTGTGTCTCCAGCCTACAATACAATTCCAACAATGTTCCAGAGATATCAGATTTTGTGATCTGAAATAATGGCAAAAATGGCGCATTTATGAATCTTAGATTTTTTTTTATTTTCAAATGTTTAAAGCTGATGTTTTTAATTTTTTTTAATTGCCCTATTTTTATTATTTAATTTTATAAATTAAAGAATTTTAGAATGAAATAATCAAAGAACTAAAGGGGTTACATACATGTAGAAAATCATACAATTTTATATTAAAGAATATTTGTACATCCACTCAAACGGTGATTTTCAATCACTCCTGAAAGTTTCACGAAGATATTTCATGATTAAACTGAGTAACAGACGATTAAAGCTCAAAATTTTGCCATGCGCAAAGCGGGCTGTCAAACTTTGTTGGCGTTTTTCTCTAAACCCCGAGTTGATTTACGGGTGCCACTATATCTTGAGATGGGATGCACCAAATTGGCTGAAATTTTAGGTGAAGACTCTCAAGACATATCCCGTGTGCATGACGAAGCCCGATTTTTAAATTTTGCTTTTAAAAAAATTACAAAATTCAAAAACTGACTTTTTTAATATGAAAAACACAAAAATATTTTTATCTTTTTTTCAAATATATTTTTTTGAAAATAGGGCTTCGTCATGCACACGGAATCGGTTTAACGAGTCTACACCTAAATTTTGAGCCGATTTGGTCAAGACAGTGGTGAGATATCGTGGCACCCGTTTTTTGAAACTACTAACTTAAAATAGCTATATCTCGACAACGATACAACCAAATATCTTTATATTTGTTTTGTTAGTAGGAGAAAATGTATATTTTAATACCCTGAAATCAGAATTTAAAAAAAGTGTGTGTCATACCAACCTCTGACTTTTTTACTGATTTACATGTATGTAACCCCCCTTAAGAACTAAAGAATTTAAAAACTGAAAAATTTAAAAATGAAAAAAAAAAACTTTATTTTGAAATTAAAAAAAAAACATTTGAATTTTCAAATTTTGAAAATTTGTATCTTCAATTTTTAGTTTTAACATTTTAATTTTTTAAATATTTTTATCTTTTTATGGGTAGGAAAACCAAACAAGTATGACTACAAAAATTGATAAGAAATATTTTTTCTATAGCAAATAAACTTTTTTTTTGCAATAAATCAAGCAACTAGTGATTCTTTTCAAAGATTTTTAATTTTGTACCACTTTTAATATCGATATGAGACTCTGTCCATGCATTGTCTGATGTCTGATCGAGTTGGTGTCTTCTGCAAAGTTGTAGGCACTGATTAGGGTTGTTTAGAAAAATATTGATAAGCGGAAAAAACAATCCCGATTTTTTATGTTTTTCATGAAAATGATTTTTTTTTGATAACGTCGAAAATATGATCTTTAAAAATTAAATACCTATAAATATTTGGATGAAAATCCGATTTGTCATCGCAAATAACACTTAAATTATTTAAAAAAAATCACATTGTTTTAAGTAAAGTCAAGTGAAAAATACGAATTAAAAAAAAAACAAAATGGTAAGGAATCACACTAAACTTGACAGAGAAGTGTTCAAAGTACCTAAAGAAGTAGTTTACGGACAAACTTTGAAAAGTTCCAAAAGATAGCTAACTATTAATCCTATAATTATGAAAACATTGATAACTGGGAATTTTTAAATACTCTCAATGTGTCATGTTTTTCTCAGTGCAAATGAGTTCGAATTGAGAAACGAACTGCATTATCGTATTCTTTGGACAATATGAACAGCTAGAATTAGATTTTAGGTTAAAAGTTTTAAGTGTTATTGAAACAGTAGTAAAAAATTATCTGCATATTTATTAATAGGCATTTTCAATAGAACAACTTCCTATGTTAATTTGTATTTTTTTTATCATTCCACTAAATTGGGTTTGATGGCAAAAAAGCATATTTTTATCAAAAAAATCAATGTCTAATAAATTTTGATTAATCTTGAAACGTGTAATTCACTTAACTTCCAATTTATATAAAATTTATAAAAAGGTAATAAACTTAGTTAAACAAACATTTAATTGTTCATTTTTCAAATGAAGCATTAAAAGAAACCCTCATAATTAACGATTTGAAATAATTCATTCAATTTTCTCTCTTTTAGAGTGAAATTTGTAGGAAACACAGTGACTATCACAGACACCCCAGTTTTTAAAATAACAATTTTCGACGGCTATATTTTTTAAAGCACTATTAATTGTTGTTATGAACAAGCAGACTTTTTTGCTCATGTCGTCACCTGGGGCGAATTGGGACAGCTGTTGTAGTCTTGTTTCGGATAGGACAGCTTTAAAACAACAACAAAAGTGCATCGTTTTCCAAATTTAAAGCTTTCAAGCACTCTTAAAACTGTTGCACCTATTCAGACTGTAGTCCCGATTCACCCTAGTTTACGGTTACCATTCATTGACGTTATTCAAAATTAAAATTATTTGAAACTGACGATAATACTCACACATGCGCCGGCGATCCCTGTATCACCTTCCACACCAGAATCCCGTTCCTCACGCTATCCGGCACGTTGTGACTCCGCTGCCTCAACTCACGCAAAATCTCCGCCGTCAGCGTTAGCATCGTAATTCCCATGTACCTCCGCACCGGTATCTTCTCGGTGCTAAATCCCTTCGCCTTCCTCCGATCGGCCCCCTTCAGCAAAAACTCCCTCGCGTGATCAATCGGGATCGCAAAACTTATTCCGGGCGTCACCTTCATGCTGTTGATTCCGATGGCCTCTCCGTCCAGGTTGACCAGCGGACCTCCGGAATTTCCAAACGTGATCGCCGCGTCCGTTTGAATGTAGTTGATGTCCTTGCCGCGCAGTCCGAGCTCCTGCGAAGCACGTTGCGTGGAACTTACGACACCGGCGGTGACCGTGTTGTTCAGCGCCAGGGGACTCCCCAGGGCGACCACCCACTCTCCCGAGCGTAGGTCCGACGATTTGCCGAGCTTCATGACGGGGAGGCTTTTGCACTTGATGCGTACGGTGGCGAGGTCCGAGTTGGGGTCGACGTCCTCGACGGTTCCGGGGAACGTTCGCCCATCGAGCAGCTTGACCGTCACCATCGCGTTCGGTTTGCTGATGACGACGTGGGCGTTTGTCAGGATGAGGCCGTCCTCCTCGACGATGAAGCCGGACCCGTTGGAGATCGTAACCGGTTGGCCGGAGAAGAAGTCGTAGTGGCGGGTGTCTTTGATTTCGATGTAGACCACAGCGGGGGCCGACACGTCTACGACGTCCGCTATGAAATTGTGCATCGCTCGGCGCCCTTTGAGGTCCTTGAAGGTGGTCGCGGCGGATACGCTGGGGAAGAGCGAGAACTTGCGGCGATCTTGACGGTCATGATCTTCTTCGGCTGTACGTAGAAAGAGGCCACTGATCAAACCGGACAGGGCAGCTGTACCGAGCACCGAACCGGTGCTGTGTTGCCGTTGACGATGGTCCTGACCTTGTCCTCTTCGGTTCCAGCTGATGTAACTAGCACTTGCGCTTGTTTTGATACTTCTGTCAGCTACTGCAAATCGGTTGATAGTTCTGGCTGGACGGAGATTAATTACGGCACGGCTTATCGCTTGCATTGCACTTGCACTTGATCCGATTTTACGGACCCCGGATTACAAAACAGAGAAGAATGTTTTGAACGATGCTTGTTTACAACTCTACTGAGTTGGCCGGTCGCAGCTATCCACGTCACCCACCGGCACTCACTTTCACTTCTGTCTCCAAAAGGGTCGCAACTCACAGGGTGCTGAGATGGTGGTTTCTTTTTAAGTTCAATTCATGTCATTTTATTAGTAAATAAATAATTAATTTTTATTCCAAAAAAGCTGAAAATTTTACTGTTTGCTGTTTCAACAAAAAACAGGCAATCCAATTTGCAATTTATCACTTTTTCAACAAATTATTTTGCAAACTTTTTGATGGAAACTTGCTTGCTCACTTCCCAATAAGCTATTTATTACTCGATTTCAGTTGAAAACGCACTTTAGAAGCAGTAATGGAACGTCACATTGCTGATATACCAACATCAGGCGCCCAATGGGTGACATGATAACACCTACTCTGTGGCAACATGCTGTTCCCCAACCGAAAACCAACGATTTCAAACAAAAATTGATTTCAGAAGACATCACACTTAGATTTTTTTACCGAACTCGGTAAAATTTTTACCGAAATCTCAACAGCCGAGCGCTCGGTAGCCAGCCCGGTAAAAATTAGTGCACCAATGTTCAATGTGTTCTAGAGCTGCTTGAGTTACCGTAAGCAACTGTCAAATTGCAATCAGCTGTTTTGAGTTCCCTCTCTCGCTCACGAACCGCTACTCTAGACGTTCTCTAGGGTCCCCCATACAGATAAGATGAATAACGTAATCAAAACAAACCCGAGCAGTCACGAGCCGTCCCCACAAAACAGGACCGAACATGACCAGATCTTTAAACACTGGTTTTAGAGGGCCCGCGCATCCCAGTAACCATTTGTAATCGCGGCAACGACACGGCATCAACAATGTCAAAGGTGGACTGCATTTCGCAGCGGGTTAAATTCAGCGAAATTAGCTCGATTCTGGAAAAGGTCAAAGCTGCCTCCGGCGCCAAGCGGGACGAGCTGCTGCGGAGATACTTTGCTTCGTTTGAGCAGTTCCGGCGCGAGTTTCAACGGGAAAATCCTGGACAAGTAGTAAGTTTGTGGGAAAGGTTAATTTAAGTTAAAGCCTGATCTACAATGGCAAATCGCAGAATGTTGCGTCTGTCACTTTTGTCCCTGTTTACTTTGTTAGTTAGATATCAGACAGGGATCGCAGCAACCGATGGTCGATACTCGACTGACATCTGAATCAAGTTGATGATTGTTTTCGCAAGAGTTTGCGTAAGATTGATTCTAGAGTATTTTTTTTTTCAAAAGGTTTTAAAATTCAAAATTTAGCTATTATGCCAAATCAAGTATTCTGAGAAAACCACGTTAAGTGTTTGTCACCAAATCTCCGTTAAGGCAATTTACCATAAGAGTGGCATATTAGCCGTTATTACCTCATTCTATGAACAACGTGAATGGCGAATATGTTTTCGTTTGACACCCATATTGCAAATTAAGAAGATTTAAGTATTTTAAACACAGTCAAATTTAACCTCGTTTGACTCAAATTTAAAAAAAAAAATTTTTTTGTATTTTCTTTCAAATTCATAGGTGTTAAAAATCTTAAGTGCTGAAGTATAAGGTCTAAATTAAAAAAATCTAATTCTATAACCCTAAATCTAAAATTCTAAAATTTTTAAACCATGAATTTGAAATTTTGAAAGTTTTAAAAAAAATATTCTTAACTTCAATATTTAAAAAAAATTAAAATAAAATAAAATTTCAAAACCAAAAATTTATAATACCAAAATTCCAAGTTCGAAATTATTAAATTGTATAAATTACATTGATTAAAACAATACTAATGAGTTTGTTGACAGCTCTTGCTCAATCAACATCGTAGCAAAGTTGCTCTTGGGTTCTAATCCTTATCGTTTCGCTATCAAGTTATTCGCGGGACGGTTAACTCGCGCGGTTCCCACTCCGTAAATGGGAAAGAAAAAGCCCGTGGTGCCGGTTGACGGCCCTCCGGGAATAAAAAGATACACGTTGGAGCGCTTTGACTACAACAAGGAGAAGCTGAAAGCTAACCTCACTTTGAACAAAAGTGCGAATGGTTCCCTCGCTGGGATCAGCAAAAACACTTCCCTTCGCCGCGGAGTTTCGCTATCTGACCTGCGGAAGGCAGGTAACCAAGCTAATTCCTCTGCCAGCCAGGGGTTTACCCAGCCCGCGGTTCCAGTTTCCAACGAGTTTGGAATTCTTCCCATGGACGACTTTGATGACAACATTGGTGACGTGAGCGTTGTGGCTGGGTCACCAAAACCGAAGAAGACAAGTGTCAAAAAATCTCGCTGTCCTCCGATTACAGTGCGGAACAAGTCCGTCATGGAAATCAACAGACTTGTTTCCCGCCTCGGTGATGCCGATAAGTTCCGCCTTCGGAACCTCACGAACGCTGTCCAGATCAAGATCTCGTGCTCTGAGCTTTACAACCTCGTCACCAAAGAGCTGAAAAACATCAACGCAGAGTTCTTCTCGCACTCCACTCCCGATGAGACGGCGCTGAAAATCGTTTTGTCGGGACTGCCAGCATTGGAACTGGATGAGCTGGAAGCTGAGCTGGGAATGTGCGGTGTGCACCCCCGAGAGCTGAAGATCCTCTCCAAATCCAAAGACAGAGACAGCGCCTTGTACCTGCTGAACTTCACGAAGGGTTCCGTAAAGCTGACCGAGCTTCGCGAGATCAAGGCTATCTTCAACGTCGTGGTGTGGTGGCGATACTACACTCGCAAGAAGACGGATGTCATCCAGTGCTTTCGATGCCAAAAGTTTGGCCACGGAAGTCGTCACTGCAACATGCCGGTAAGATGTGTGAAGTGTGGAGAAAGTCACGGCTCGAACGAGTGTCAGCTGCCAACGAAAGCTGAGCTGGAGAAAGCTCCGGAAGCGGTGCGTCAAATGGTGAAATGTGCAAACTGCAATCAGAACCACACTGCCAACTTCAAGGACTGCACTGCTCGCCAGACGTTTCTTAAGAACCAGGAGAAGAAAGCTGCTCGAACCTCCGAGAAAAGGCCTACGCCACGCACGCAGCTGCGCACGTTTACTTCTACACTTGTCAACCCGAACGTGTCGTTCGCCGGGGCAACCGCAGGCGCTGCTCTCGGTGCTGCCGCTAGTGCTGCTACTGGTGTTGCCTCCGGTTCAACCGCCGGCAATCCCCAGATCACAGCTGAAGACGACCTCTTTACCATGTCAGAATTCCTTTCCCTAGCGAGGGAAATGTACAGCGATCTTAAAAAGTGTACAACAAGAGAAGAGCAGTTCTTTGCTTTGCATGAACTGATGGTTAAGTACATTTTCGTTCGCTAATTCACGTAAGCTCAAACTGCTAAACTGGAACGCACGATCCGTTCGAAATAAAACGATGGAACTAGCCGAGTTCATCGTGGAGGAGAAAATTGATGTTGCGGTAATAACCGAAACGTGGCTCGAACAAAAAATCTCCCTATTTGTTGATGGGTATTCCGTGGAGAGGTTTGATCGACCGGCAGAAGCAGCGGAAAGGGGTGGTGGGGTTGCGATCCTCGTCAAGCACGGAATCAACTTCAAACCGATGGGCGACCTGAAAACGAAAGTGATTGAAGTAGTTGGAGTTCGAGTGCAAGCTGGCGGCGTTTCGTTGAACATCATAGCGGCGTACTTCCCCGGAGGTCGCACGAAAGAGGACAGGGTCAACTTCAAGAGGGACATTAGGGAACTCACCAAGACGAACGAGGCCTACTTCATAGTAGGCGACCTAAACTCAAGGCACAGATCCTGGCACTGCCTACGGGCAAATCAAACTGGAAATATCCTCGCAAACATGCTCCCAACATCCACTTTCTACGTACATGCTCCTGAAGCCCCGACGTACGTCCCCAGAGGATCTGCACGGCCTTCGACGATCGACTTGGTCATATCCAACAACCAGGTCGAAATGTCGATCCCAGTCGTACACCAGGAGCTGTCCTCTGACCACCTTCCAGTAACGTTTGAGATAGACTGTGAGTTGGCCCCGAGTACTCCTACACAACGGTTTCGTTGCTACGACCGGGCCGATTGGACACGGTTCCGACAGGAAATCGACAGAAGGCTTGACCCAACATCCGATGAGTTCAACAACCTCTCATCAACATCTGAAGTAGACGCAGCAATCCAGATGTATACAGCAGCACTGCTCGAAGCTGAAGATGTGGCTGTCCCGTGGTTCGAACGAGACCCCCAAAAAGTGAAACTCCCACAGAACATCAAGCTGCTGATCACGTTAAGAAACACAAGAAGGCGCCAGTTCATCCGGACTCGCGACCCCCTCTTGGGAATGATCGTCCAGTCGCTCAACCTAAGGATCCAGAATGAATGCAGCAAGTTGAGATTCAAAAACTTTGGGAACACAATTCAAGAGCTTTCTAACGGCCACAAGCAGTTCTGGAGAATCTCTAAGCTGGTTAGGAACACGGTGAAACACAACCCGCCGTTCAGAGTTGGCGACACTCTTGCGATCTCTCCGGCAGAAAAGGCTAAGGTCTTGGGCGAAAGCTTTGCTAAAGCCCATCTCAACCCACTCCCTGCTGATCCTGAAATCAACGCTGCTGTGAATAGGTCGCTGGAGTTAACAGCTGCGGCGAGAGGAACGAACGACGACTGGTCAACGTACACCAAGCCGAATGAGATCAAGACCATCGTGCGCCGTCTGAAGAACAAAAAAGCTCCCGGTTTTGATGGATTGCGGAACATAGTGATCAAACAGCTGCCACGGAAAGGACTCGTCGTTCTCACGAAGATCATCAATGCCTGCCTGAAGCTGCACTACTTCCCCGACGTCTGGAAGCAAGCACTAGTAGTAG
This sequence comes from Culex quinquefasciatus, assembly GCF_015732765.1. NCBI lineage: Eukaryota > Metazoa > Arthropoda > Insecta > Diptera > Culicidae > Culex > Culex quinquefasciatus. Next base: position 108,142,356 of record NC_051861.1, read on the forward strand.
GAGTACCCAAACCAAACAAGGACATCACCCAACCAGGAAGCTACCGGCCGATCAGTTTACTGAGCACATTGAGTAAGGTTTTAGAACGAGTCATTTTGGCCCGTCTTAATCGACACCTGGACAACAACCTGATCATCCCGGATGAGCAATTCGGCTTTCGCAAAGGGCACTCTACAAACCACCAGCTCGTGAGGATCACGCAGGCGATTAAAAAAGGATTTTTAACGAAAAAGTCCACTGGAATGGTCATGCTAGATGTTGAGAAAGCATATGATTCGGTATGGCAAGATGCCATTATCCACAAGCTCATCGTCGCTAGATTTCCGATGTATCTGGTCAAACTCATTCAATCGTTTCTCAGAGAAAGAAGCTTCCAGGTCACCGTGAATGGCTCTTTGTCACCAATTCATGGAATCCCATTCGGAGTGCCTCAAGGATCTGTGCTCAGTCCAACCCTGTACAATGTCTTCTCAGCCGACGTTCTAATGGTTGATGGTGTTTCGTACGCTTTCTTCGCCGACGACACAGGATACTTTGTATCTGACTCGGACCCGAAAGTCATCAAGACCAAGCTGCAGGCGGCCCAAAACCATCTGCAGGAGTTCCAGCGACAGTGGAGGATCAAAATCAACCCCACGAAGACCCAAGCAGTGTTCTTCTCGAGACGCAGGTCGCCGAGATATCTTCCGAGTTCCAAAGTGAAAGTTTGCGGTTTGGAGGTGGACTGGTCAAACGAAGCTAAGTATCTAGGAGTTCTCCTAGACAAGATGCTTCTTTTCGACAAGCACACTGACCAGACTCTCAAAAAGTGTAAATCCTTGATCCGTTCGCTGTACTCTTTGGTGAATCGCCGGTCACGTCTTCAGCTGCATAACAAGCTCCTGCTTTACAAGTGTGTTTTTCGAGCTGTGCTTACCTACGGGTTTCCAGCTTGGAAGAACTGCGCTGCTACCCATCGGAAAAAACTACAACGAATGCAGAACAAGCTTCTCAAGATGATCTACAACCTCGATCCGTGGTATCCAACCGATGATCTTCACCAGCTGGCCGAACTGGACACGATCGACGAATTCATCGACCGAATGTTCCTGAAGTTCCGGACAAGCTGCCAGATGTCGGACAACCCACTGATTTCTGCCATCGACGACTACTAACGTTAAGGAACTCAACAAACCCCGATCCCCTTCCCCCTTCTTCCCCAACTGTGATATTAGATTAAGCAAACATAACAGTTATGGATTTCGCTAGGTTTTTTACCACCCTTTTCCTAGATTTGAAGATCTGAAACAAACAATTTCTATGCTACCAAGTCAGTATCTGAAACATTCATAGTTGTAAGGAAAATCCAAATCTCTATACAAGCACAAAAGAAACAAAATTGTAACATGCTATCTCGAAAAATAAAATTGAATTGAATTGAAAACAATACTAATTTGACAAAATAAGTATCAAAACATGTAAAAGTGCGGTAAATAATTCAAAAAAAAGCGAAAAATAACAAATAACAAATTCTAAAATTTGTAAAAAAAAAAATAACAAAAATCATCAAATTTAGAAATTCTAAACGAAATTAAAAGTTGTAAAATTCTTAACAAGGAAATTCTTTATTTTTTCGATATAAAATTGACTCCTTAATTTCAATTTGAAATAAATTTCAAAAATGTTAAAATTATCTAAAATTTTTATTTCCAAAATCGCAATTAAAACTTTTTTTCTAATTCTTCAAAATAAACAAATTAAATATTTAAACATTTGTTGAGAGCGTTTATTAAAAAATGCTAAAATCCTAAAAAAACTAAAATGAAAAAAAAAACAAAATTAAAAAATAATAATAATAATAGTTAAGTTATAAAAAAATGTAAATTTAGAAGGTCTTAAATTTATAAATTCTGAAATTTAAAAATTTTAGAATTCAATACTCTTTGATTTTACTAATTTAGTATGAAGTTAAGTTTTTAGTATCCTAGTATTTTTGTTTTAAATTATTTAAGTATTTTATAATATTATTATTCTAGTATTTACGTTTTTTTTATATTTAAGAACTCTATTTGTTTATTATTTTACTATTTCAGTATTTAAGAATTTTATTATTTTAGTACTTTACTATAATAGTGTTTGTGAATGCTTTATTATTGTAGTATAATTTTGCTTTTTTTAAATATTAATGTATTTTAAATATTTTGCATTTGAAAAATGCATTTCTTTGTTATTAGGGTTTCTTACTATTATAGAATTTTATTATTTTAGTACTTAAGTTTATCACTACTGAGAAACCTCTTATTACGCGGAGGCGTTACGATTTTTGTTTCGTAGATTTCATTTAAACCATACAATATTTTTTCAAGCTTTAAAAAGCGTTTTGTAGATCTTAACAATACCTACAAATTGCTTTTAAAAGATTGCAAAAATGTTGCGTCGTTCCAGAGAAATCTACAAATAAGAAAAACGTAATGCACCACGTAAAAAGAGGTTTCACTGTATTTACTATTTGTGAATATTATTATTTCAGCATTTCAGTAAAATGGTTCTACTCGATTTCAAAAATCGACTTTTCTTTGTGATTTTTTATTTCGATAAAACATGGCATAGCATGGCATTGCCTATGTCAAATCAAGTCATTTTGCATCATTAGTTGTTCCATTACAATGTTGGGATCTAGTCACACATAATGGGTGTGTAAATTTTTAAAGTTCTGTTTCTGGAGAATGGATTTTCTGATCGATTCAGTGTCTGCGGCATAGATATAAGTTAGGATTACAACTTTTCCCCCTGGTACCTACCAGGGGAATTTTTTCTTCATTTTTCTTCAACTTTTTATGATTATAAGTTAAATTTTGGATTTTTCAAAGATATCTTTTGGGCCATAGTTTGTGATGGTGCAAAATCTGGTTCAGGAGATATGGTTTTTGAAAAACAGTGTTTTTTGGGAAGTATCGAAAATGTACACCAAAAATATTTAAAACCATTTTTCAATTACAAAATTGGATTTTGCAAACGTATTTTTTTTTTTGAAAAAATTTACCGATTTACGTAACAGCTACTTTTAGGTTAAATATTCCATTTTTTCTAGGTTTGTGGAGTTTAAAAAATATTCATACCCTTGAAAAAAAAATTTTTTTATGTGCAGAAAAATTCTCCTAAACTATTCTCTCTGGGCCTTTGAAGATCAGGCAATTAGTTTCTGAGACGCAGCTTTACAAAGAATTTTAATCAATGAAAATAAATGTTGCACTCAATTAGACTGTAATTCTCAACTGAAATCTTGAAAACTACTCTATTGGTCCGATTTTCAAATTTAAAAATTTAAACTTCTGCAAAAAATCTGATTGATTCAATAAGAATATAACAAATTATTATAATTTAGCCGAAAATATGAAATATAAGGAAAATATATTTTTTAAACCTTTTGAAATGTTACGCTTGATTTAAAATAATTTTCATTAAAAAGCTCAGATAATTTCACAAAAGTTTCAATTTTTAATATTGAAATTCGGACCAATGGTTCTCGAGACATCAGTTGAAAATTACAGTTTTTTTTGAAAATGTCTTGCTTTCAATAGTTCAAAAGAAGTATTTTGCAAAAAAAAAAGCGAATAGAAATATTCAAAAATGGCTTCAAAACGGTACATTTTATATAAAAAGTGTACTTTTCGATTTAAAATTCAATTTAGATTAAAAAAAGTTTTTGATATTTTTCTGTCCAGATTTTCGATTTTTTTTTCCAAAATAAAACACTTGATAAATCTTATCTCCTACAATATTTTACACATCCTCGCACTATGGCTCCAAAAATTTTTTTAAGTGACATAACACGTATATTTTAGGATTCAAAATTTTTAGTGATCAAAAATGTGTTTTTCCGTGAAGACACCAAATCGATAAGAAAATCCCTTTTCAAAATACAAAATGACTCAGTTTTCGTCAAAACCGAACCTACTCAGAAATGAGTAAAGGGGTCATGTGTCAAATTTGATTGAACATCACTCAAGGAGCTATGACACTACAGCAAACAAACTGACAAACACAGGGATGCCACATTTGAAGATTTTCGAGCACAGGCTCACTGTTCAAACGTATTGTTTTGCCATGTTATTCGATGATTTTTAATTAAATGAATTACTCATGAAAAAGATAACAATGTTTTGCTTCTTTTGCCAAAAACAGATTTGTAAAATATTATTTTGCCATCAAGTTAAACTCATTTGCGTTTTTGTGATGTGCCCGAAAATCTTCAAAATCTGGCATGCCTGGACAAACAAACAAACTCGCAGTTTTTGACAGTTTGCATGCTTTGTTTTGTTTGCCTGGATTTGTTTGTACAATCGTCAGCCTGCATACATTTTGCCTTGTTTGCGAGTTTGGTGAAATTCACCTCACCTTTAGTCGAAAAACTAGCTGGCCTAACCAAACTTCTAGCTAGATGATGCAAACAAATTTTTTTTTCAGCGTTCCAGCATCTTCCCGGTGCTGCGTCTCCTCCTGCCGGGCGCGGACCGCGAGCGGGACTCGTACGGCGTGCGGGTTAAATCGCTACGGGACCTGTACATCAAGGTGCTCGGCATCAGCGAGTCCAGTACGGAGGCGCGCAAGCTGTCCGGCTATGACGAGGAGACGGGGGGTGGCGGCGCTTCGTCGTCGGAGGACTTTGCCGATCGGGTGTTCCGGCTGATGCAGGGCCGGTGTCCGCCGGAGGGCAGTTTGACGGTGTGGGAGGTTAACGAGCGGTTGGACGCGATTGGGGGGCATTATGTGAATGGGGAGAGGAGACGGATTGGGGAGGAGTTGGAGCGGTTGGTTGGGGGGATGAGTCAGGTTGACCAGAAGTGGTTGATACGGATATTGCTGAAGAATTTGAGGCTGGGGATGAGTCTGGGGAAGATTTTGGGGGTTTATCATGCGAAGGCGGGTCAGCTGTACGATAGGTTTAGTAATTTGAGTAAGGTTTGCGAGGTGGTTGAGAGTGGCGAGGGGTTGGAGGAGTTGGGCGAGGGTGGTGGGAGTGTGGAGTTGTTTCATCCGGTAAAGCCGATGCTTTGTCAGCGGGTGGATTTGAAGCTGGTGGACGGGATGCTGAAGCGGGACGAGTATTGGTTGGAGACTAAGATGGATGGGGAGCGGTTCCAGATCCACAAGGATGGGGTGGTGTTTAAGTACTTTTCCCGGAACAGTTACGAATACAGTGAGGTGTTTGGTGTGAACCGGAACCAGGTTGGGTCGACGTTGACCCCTTTTTTGGCGGATTTGTTGGCTTCGAATGTGCAGAGCGTGATTCTGGACGGGGAGATGATGGTCTTTGACAAGGTTGCTTTGATCTACCGGGATAAGAGTGAAAACACAGATGTGAAGGCTGTCAAGTCGGACAATCCGACGTTGAGACCTTGCTTCTGCGTGTACGACGTGTTGTTTCTGAACGGGAAGAGCCTGATCGCCGTTCCGTACGCGGAACGGATCCGTCTGCTTGGGACGTTGATTAAGCCCAAGGTCGGCGTTTTGACGACCTGCAAGCGAATCAAGGTGGAGAGTAGCGAACACCTGGTGGAACTCCTGAACCAGGCTATCGACACCCACCAGGAAGGAGTGGTCATCAAGAAGCAGGACTCGACCTACTCTCCGAACGAACGCAACGCCGGATGGTACAAGATCAAGCCGGACTACATCGACAACCTGGTGTCGGACTTTGACCTGCTGATCATGGGCGGCTTCTACAACGCGAAGCGAAGCTTCGTCAACACGTATCTCGTCGGAGTTCTTGACAAGTCCACAGAAGACACCTTTCTGGCCGTCACCAAGGTCGGCATCGGCCTCTCCGTGGACCAGTGGCGAACCCTGAACACCTCGCTGCGACCTCACTGGCGCGAGGTCACCTTCCGCCGGGAAGGTCGCTCCAAGATCTCCGAGGAACCCCCGGGACTTCGCTGGGGCCAAACCGCTCCGGACGTGTGGATCCCTCCGAACCACTCCATCGTACTCCAGCTGAAAGGTTCCGAACTCGTTCGCAGCTCGTCCTTCGCGACCTCCTACACGATCCGCTTCCCCCGGATAACCGCGATCCGCAGCGACAAGGACTTCAAGGACGTCTGCACCAGCGACGAGTTTGCCCGACTCTGCTCCGCAAACACAACCGTGGCCAAGCTGGCCAAACGGCACGTCACGGCGGCGGACCTGCTCCCCACATCCGGAACAACCTCTCGCAAGCGAAAGCAAATCTCCCCCCTAAAATCGCGACAAAGATCCGCGCCACCCCTCCCACAACCGGAAGAAGACGCCCCTCCCCCCCTCGACGACATCTGCTCCGGGCTGGACTTTTGCGTGCTCAGCACCGCCAAAGGCGCCCCCTCAATCCGCGAACTCGAGACAGTCATCCGCCGCCACGGCGGTCGCACCGTCAAGAACCCGGGCCCCAAAACGTACGCCGTAATTGCCGGTGAGCGCACCTTCCTCGTGTCCCGCATCATCGAAACGCGCCGCCACAACGTGGCCACCGTAGAGTGGGTGCTCCGTACCCTCGGCGGCCCCCAACCCCGCACCAACCTTCCCGACTTTACCCCGAACGACCTGCTGGCGGCGACGGACGAGTTGCGCGAGCAACTGGCGGAACGATTCGATCGCATTGGGGACTCGCTGACGGAGCCGATCACCGGTCCGGACGAGATGCGCGCCCTGCTGAAGCAGATGAACGTGGCGGAGAGTTTGAGTGCGCGCGAGTTGCGAACCGGGCAGCGGGAGATTTTGGGCGTGGGGTCGTCGCTTCGGATGTTCCGGGGGCTTGTGGCGAGACTGTACGAGGGCAATCTGAAGGGGGAGGACGGCGACGTGGCGCGGTACAGGGCCCGGTTTGGGATGTTGAAGTTTGTGAGGAATGGTGGCAGGTGGGTTGTGGAGGAAGAGGAGGACGCTGGAGGGACGCACGTGTTTGTGGTGGAGAATGGCGCGTTGGATAGGGAGCGGTTGAGGGAGTGGGTTGATGGTCGTGGGTTTGGCCAGGCCAAAGTGGTGCGGTTAGAGTGGATACAGGCAAGCTTAAGTGGGAAACGGTTGTGTGAAGAACAATTGTATAGTATTATTTGAATGTATTGAGTGGCGTTTTTTGATAGTTTACAAATAAATTGTGTGTTAATTAGATCTATAAATAACTTGGAGCATTTGGTACGGTATGTCCACGCCTCCTTCCTCCCCTGATGATTCTATGAAAAATGGTACTTGTTAAATCTAAGTACGGAGCTCGGACCCAGTCTCAAAATATTCTAGCAGAGCTGATTCTGTCAGAATCCGGCTAGAACAGTGGAACACTTTTGCTAGAATGTTGTAAGAATATCCTGCTCTGTTAGAACTCTGCAAGAATCCTGCTAGAATACTGTCGTGACTGGGAAGGCTTTCTAGTCTACACTCAAAGTAAAAAGTATCCTTTTTTCAAGTTCACCCGTCGTCACCCTTTAAAAGGGTATCGAAAATGTACTGAATTTGACATACCCTTTTAAAAGGGTGACGCCAGGTGAACTTTAAAAAAGGATAGAAAGTATCCTTTTTGAGGATTTAAAGTACCCTTTTGAGGGATACTTCTGACTTTGAGTGTAATCGTCCATGCTGCAGCTTTGTTGACAAACAAACGGAGCACGCGGTCGAGTGATGGCGACATCGGGCCAGAATTAGGGGTAATCATGTGGTTAAAAATGAAACTTTTTTCAAGAAAAATATTTTTTTCCGGCTGAATAAAAAAATTGCGAAACTTTTCAAACAATCATTCCTAATGTCGGAGAAGTGATTAAAAATCAAAAATTTTATCCATATTTTTTCTATAACTTGAACTTTTTCACTCCAACGCAGGCCAAGGATTGATACCTAAGAGCATGCAATGGCACTGACCTTGTTGCGTGCTCTTGGGTTGACGTCCACGTAAGGAACATCCTGGAAGGAGCGTAACTAACTACATCCGTAGTTCTGTTAGATCATCCGAACTGTCTTGATCAGAACAGTATAGCTCTGGTTCCTTGCGAGTGTCCTATTTTCTTACCTCCACGTTGGCTTGGTTTTCATGATGACCTAGCTGGTGGCCTGTGGAAACGGATCGTAAACCTTTGACCACCGCGGGTCAGAGTCGAGACGGCTAAAAGAAAAGGGCGCGACAATGTGGGAAAGGAAGTAATTTGTGATTGTAGACGGTATTGTTTTGATTCGCTGTATGTTGAGTCAACTGCTGTGGATGTACCTGAAACATCGCACAACGGGGTTTCTCTTCTCTTCATTCTCAGCTACCACCTATCTCCTATTTTTGTTTTGCTCTTCTGATTCCCAATTCTTCACCGATTCTTCTATTTAATTTCCAACATTTGATTTTAATGTTACTAACTTTTGATTCTCTTATCTCTCAAAGCTTTTCCACTCTTTTCTATCAATTGATACTGCTGTAAAAACTTTGTGTTTTTCATTAAATATATACTTTTCCTTAATGTACTAGTAATATCAAGTCTATTGTTCATTTGCCTAATCTTTTTTGATTTTATTGCGAATTTATTTATTTGAATAATTCTTTATCTGTCCTATAAATTATCATTACTATAATCTAAGCTTGTTTTGCATCTCTATTTATTAACTATTGTCTAATTTTACATCTAATACATCTAGCTTCTCATTTTTATTCTTCAAAATACGCTCATCATTCTCTTACTATTGATACTTGATTTTTATAAAATAAATTCTCTTTTACTGTCTATTGTTTTCAATCTTCACCCTTTTTCAAACAAGTGAGGTTTGAGCCCTTACTCAATTTATGGAATGGTTAAAGGATTAACACAAATATTACTATTGTATTTTTGATAAACTTTTATAACATGCTTAGGACCAAAAATTGTAACAAAACACCGCGACAAAAGAAATAGCTACATATAAACACGATTCAGCACTAGGAAAGATTTCAGGCGAAAACAATACACAGTAAATAACAATTAGTTTTTGAATTCAAACTAAAAATATAACAGTTTTTGCTTTAATGAAAGTTGATAGGCACACTATAAATGGTTAGGCGCTTATACTTACATCAAACCCTACGTAATGTACCACCCCCGGCCGAGTTAATATGCGTAACCGGAAAAGAAGGTGCATGCCTGGCACGAACACTCAAAGCGTGTTCTAGCGTGCTGCTCGTACTGACTCAGAGCAAGGGTGAGATGTAGGTGTAAGGGCAGTGCGAGTTCGTCGGGAACCTGGTGCATAAGATCGGTCAAGGCCCGTTCTTACACTGAAAATTGCGAATTGCGAATTGCGAACTTGAACTTTTTCACTCCAATTGAGAACCCCTAGGTCTATCCACAACCGTGTCCCATATGTCCCATAATGGGATGGACCACCGTGAGAACACGCAGACAAATATTTTGTAGAATCAGCCTGTACGAGGTTTGATTTAATAAATTTTTTGTTGAATATAATCAACGTCGATTTTGCGTTGAAACAAACCCTGATTTTGTCAATTCCACAAAAATCTTTTGTTGTTTTGAAAAAGTTGCTTTGACGTTTAGCGTTGATTCAACAAAAATCTAGATTTTCTAATCAACAAAACGTTTTGTTGATTCAAATATGCCTTACAGTCATCCTACATAATCGGAACACCCACAAATTAGGAACACTTTTATGATAATTTGTCAATAGCATGCCAAAAGTAGCTTTTCTGTCGACCTTACTATTTTTAGAACCTTCATTTGGACATTATCTTGCTATTTCACAAGTAAAAGTAGTACTTTTTGAACAAAAAATGTATTCCAAGACTATTTTGTCCAGAACAGCAAAACACTGCCTTCAAATGGCCTGTTTCATAATTGTGGGATGTTATTGTGCCTCCCACAATTGTGGAACACCTGAATTTAACTGATATTTTCACAAAAAAAAGTTATCAAACTAAGCTTGAGTTTCATTGGTTTCAGTGTGAGAAGTCATTATTTGGTAATAAATATGTACTCCTTGAGAGAGATCCAAAGTTTGTTTACATTCGTAAGAAAAAAGTGTTCCGAATTTGTGGATTTCAAGGGTCAAAGTAATTCTTCAAAAACTTCATATAAATGTTAAAATTTGCAGATGTTCGATACAGCATTCGAAAGATCGCAAGAAAAGCTTTCAAATGAAGGTAAAAGCGAATCATTAAGTTCAATTATCGATTTGCTATGATTTTATGAACATTGGCCGATCTGGAAACCGTTCCGAATATGTGGGATGACTGTATTTTTCTACGTGAAGATGCCAGAAAATCCAGCTACCAACTCAATAAAAAAAATGAAAATATGAACAAAATTGTAGATAGTAGAATCCCGATTTTTTTAAATCTATTTTTTCGTAATTATTGAATTTTTAGAATTGTGTGCTTTTGATTAAAGCTCGGAATTAAAAAAATACCGCAACAGAATTTTTTTCCATATTTAATATTTTTATTTTATTTACTTTTTAAGTGTTGGTATTCTGCAAATATTTTATTATTATATTGAATTAAAAAAAAGTCAGGTCGCTGAATTTTAGAATTTTTAAATTCTTTTTCTTTTTTCTTGTTTTTAATCATGAATTTATGAATTTTGAAATTTTGGAATTTTTGTCCTTAAAGAATTTGAGATTTTGAATTTTGGAATGCTAGAATTTAGAAAGTTAGATTAGTTTTGATTTTTAAATCTATATTGCATTTTGAAATTTATTATTTTATAGGTTTGAATTTTTGAATTTTTGAGCTCAAAAAATTAAATTTTTAATTTCTTGGAAATTTGTAATGCAAGAATTAAGAAATATTTTAAACTCTTTAAATTGAATTTTTGAGTTGTTTTTAACTTTCAATTTTTAATTTTTTTTGTTGTAATTTTTATGTTTTTATTTTAAATTGAATTAAATAAACTTTTGAATTACTTTCGTTTTGTGACATTTTTTTTTAAATTTCAATACTTTTAATTTTCTAGATTTGAAATGTTGGTATTATGCAAAATTATTTTGTTTATTACTGAATCACGGCGTGTTTTCTGGGCAACCTTAAGGAGAAAAAATAGTCATCACTACTTTCAAAAGTGTCGTATAGGAAATTTTCTCAGCTTTCCAATGCTTCTAAGAGCGAAATGTTTCATCGGGAAATTTCTGAGATATCTTTTTTTTAAGTTTTCTCTTTTAAAATCCTTAATCATTTATTGGACACTTTTAAATAACAGTCCAGGAAACTTGTCAAATGATGTGTTTCATGTGTCTTTTACTCATCAAAATGTGCAAAATGAGACAAGAATCAACTTTGTAGAAGGTTGCAAACCGCTAAACATTTTGAAAATTAAGTTTAGCCGAATTTTTGAATATGTGGGATTTATTTAAATATTAAAATAATAAAACCGTATTGAAATATTATTTTTGCAATTCCGTCGTGAAACTACTTACTTTTCCTGTCATTCTTGAACGACGAAATAGCCTACTTTTCTGTACCAAAAAAAAACAGAATCGAATAGCAACACTTTTCAAAATAAATGCTGAAAAGTAACACTTTTCAGCACTCAAATGGGTGCTGAAAAGTTGAACTTTTCAGCACTTGTTTCGAAAAGTAACACTTTTCAACATTTTTTTGATTGAAACGATTTATTGACAAAATACATGAAAATTTGACATAAAATTTCACTCAGTGTGTGTTTTTTGGAATTGCAAAAAATGTTGTATGGAACTCGTTGCAAAACTTGATTTTTTCAGCACTCTTCGTATTTATCCAACTCGGTGAACCTCGTTGGATAAATGTACGACTCGTGCTGAAAAAATCCTCTTTTTGCAACTTGTTGCATAAACTACTATTTAACAAGAACAAATAGAGTATTACATTACTGTTGTGTACAAATAACACCGGTCTGCTCTGATTCAGCTTGCAATTAGCTGATACAAGCAAAATTTCTACAGGTTTGAGATTGATAGGGTATTACAAGATTTTTATGAATAAATAGCATATTTCTTTAATCAAACACTAACTAGTTGCATGGAAACAAAACATGTTCAATACTCGAAATTAAACTGCAAATTACTGTTGCTAGCTTTAGGAGAAATGCTTTTTATTAGTATGAAATGATTGTTTTAGTTTTTTTTGTATTAAATGGTCAAGGATTTAGCAAAATTTTAGAAGTTAATATTAAAGACTCTCATCTTCAATCTCATCTTTAAAAAAATATATATGTTTGTTTTTTTTTAGTAAAAATACTATTTAATTTTTGTTCAAACAAAAAAAAAATGTTTGTGATGGTGTTTTCAGCATTCTGAATTGAAAAACTCGAGTATTATTGCTACTTTTAAGTGCATTTTCAACAGAAAACATTTTATAAAATTTTATCTTTATTCTATACTCATGAAAATATGACTTTTGAAGCTTGCTACAGTAATATGTAGTACATTTTCGATTTGAAATCATATTTGTATCTATGTTCCTGGTTAATGTTTGCTTAAGAAAATATCAAATTTATTCATTAAAATTCAATAATACCATTAACAATCACAAACCTGCCAACGTTTCGGTTGAACAAGCTAAATCAGAGTAGACACGTGATATTTGTACACAAAAAATATGTAATCATCAAATAATTCTTGTAAAAAATATATTTTTACACTGTTTTATGATTTTAATTTCTGAATAAATCCCAAATATTCAAAAACTTAAACAAAACATAATTTTCGAAATGTTTAGCGGTTTGCAACCTCCTAAAAATTGTTTCTTGTCTTACTCATCAAAATGTGCAAATATTTTGATGAGTAAATGACTTATGAAACACATTTGATAGTTTTCTGAATTGTTAGTATAAAGTTTCCAATAAACAATAAAGGAATTTAAAACCAAAAAACTTAAAATAGAGATATCTCAGAAATTTCCCGATGAAACATTTCGCTCTTAGAAGCATTGGAAAGCTGAGAAAATTTCCTATAATACACATTTTAAAGTAGCGATGACTATTTTTTCCTGATAAGGTTGTTCTAGAAAACACGCCGTGTGAATTAAATCAAGTCGTTGAACTTTAGAATTTTTAAATTCCAATGTTTTTTATTTTATTTTAGATTTTTTTTTGTTGATTTTATTTTTTTGATTACAAATTTTTGAATTTATTTTTTTTGTCCTTGAAAAAAAATTTAAACCAATTTAGTTATTTATCTTGTGATTTTGAGTGCTAGATTTTTGAAATGTTTTGAATTTCTGATGTTTTTCGGAAATGAAATTTTTTGTTTTTCATATTTTTAATATTTTTATTGTTTGAGATTTGAAATGTTGGTGTTCTACAATGTATTCTACTGAATTTTTTAATTTTCATGTTTTGAAATTTTGTTTTTTTTTGGTTAAATTTTAGTTTTTTTTATTTCAAAAAATATTTGCAACGGCCTAATATTATTTTATTATAAATGTGTGAATTTTGATTTTTTTAACCTTAAAACAATTTTAAATTTTGTAATGTAAAAATTTTGACAATTTTGCATTTTTAAATTTTGGAATTTTTGAGATTTTGTTTTTTTTTATTTAAAATGAACCTGGAATTTCTGAATTTAACAGATTTTTTTTACCTAAAACAAATTTGTTGTTATTTTGAGTTTTTGAGTGTTTGTTTTTTTTATTTTTTTATTATTTATTGGAAAGAAAATTTTAATTTTAAAATTTATTATATTTTTGTTCTCAATTTTGAATATTTTCAACTTAACAATTTTAGTTTTGATTTTTGTAGAAATTTGGAATGCTAGAATAAGGATTTTTTGAATTATAAAAAAAAGTTTTTTTTTTATTTTTGCAATTTCTGATTCTTTATCTCAACTATTTTTTTTAATCTAGATATCAAAATCCGAACTTTGATTTTTTAAGAGCGAGTTTTTCACCGATGTGAAACAGGTCGTATCGAGGTGCTCCGATTTGGATGAAACTTTCAGAGTTTGTTTGTCTATACATGAGATGAACTCATGCCAAATATGAGCCCTCTACGACAAAGGGAAGTGGGGTAAAACGGGCATTGAAATTTGAGGTCCAAAAAACATGAAAAATCTTAAAATTGCTCGCATTTCCGTAAAACTTCATCAATTCCAACTCTCTTAGATGCATTCGAATGGTCTTTTGAAGCCCTTCAAAATGTGCTATGGACATCCAGGATTGGTTTGACTTTTTCTCATAGCTTTTGCAAATTACTGTTAAAAATGGATTTTTTTAAAACCTTAATAACTTTTCCCAACAGCCTCCACACCCATACTCCCATAGGTCAAAAGTTAGGAATTTCATGGACTATAAGCCTACGGTACTAACTTTTGGCCAATCGCAGTTTTTCTCATAGTTTGACGATTTTTCTAGAACAAACATTTTACAACGTTAGTTTTTGCCCTGTAGGCCGCCATAGCGGCATTTTTTGGTCTCAATTTTGTCATATTCGGAATCCTCGGACAATTTCACGTAAGTTAGAAGTATTGGAGTTGTAAATTTGATTGGAAAAATTGCCGTTTAGAATGAATTAAAATATTTTTTAACAATTTGTTGGATTGGGGGTAAAACAGGTTTTCGCCTGCTTTATACAGCATTTGACGTATTGGTCGTAGGGTTAATAAGATCTTTTTCTTTTTTTCAAAAATGTTTTATTTAATTAATTTTTAAAGAAATATTACAACTCCAATACTTCTAACTTACGTGAAATTGTCCGAGGATTCCGAATATGACAAAATTGAGACCAAAAAGTGCCGTCTTCTCGGTCTACAGGGTAAAAACCAACGTTATAAAATGTTTGTTCTAGAAAAACCGTAAAACTATGAGAAAAACTGCGATTGGCCAAAAAGTTAGTACCGTAGGCTTATAGTCCATGAAATTCCCTAACTTTTGACCTATGGGAGTATGGGTGTTGGAGGCTGTTGGGAAAAGTTATTAAGGTTTTAAAAAAAACCATTTTTAACAGTAATTTGCAAAAGCTATGAGAAAAATTAAAACCAATCCTGGATGTCTATAGCACATTTTGAAGGGCTTCAAAAGACCATTCGAATGCATCTAAGAGAGTTGGAATTGATGAAGTTTTACGGAAATGCGAGCAATTTTAAGATTTTTCATGTTTTTTGGACCTCAAACTTCAATGCCCGTTTTACCCCACTTCCCTTTGTCGTAGAGGGCTCATATTTGGCATGAGTTCATCTCATGTATAGACAAACAAACCCTGAAAGTTTCATCCAAATCGGAGCACCTCGATACGACCTCTAGAACAAACCGAGCAGAATCTACAAATACTGCCTCTTAAGTATTTAGTTTTTTAATTTTAAAATTTTTATATGCTATTTTTTGTGCTTTAAAATTTGGAAATCTTTGATTTTCCGAATTTAGGTATTTTATATTTTTTTAATTTTTATGCCTTATTTTTTTCAACTTTATGAGTTTTAATTCACACCAGAAAAAAAAAAACAGATTTATCTTTAGACTTTTCCCCCTGGTTTACTTCATTCTGAGTAAAACAACAAAATCCGGCCGTTTTGATTTTTGCCATTCCAGATGCTATCTTCCGACTGGCTGCGCCAAGTGCCGCAAAAACATGAGATCAAATTTCTCTATATGAGCAGTAGGAGGACAACAATTCTTGAAAATTCTTCTTCTCAACGCGCGGTAAATCAGTACTTTAGGGGCAAATAAGTTTGGAATAGTCAAAACTAATCAAAAAGGTGCAGTGACAATGTTACATGTCTAACCAATATGACGAAGAACGGGTTAGAAATTATATTGCTCCTGATTTTCACCCCAAAATTTAAATATGGGAAAGGTTAGAACTGTGAGCCTTCAAATAAAATAAATACATTTTTAAAAATGGTCGCAAATTGTATCACAAAATCCGATGCTAACGATCTAGTGAAATGGCTTTCGAAGAAATGATTAATAAAACCGCGACAAGTTATCAATTAATAGAGTAATCAATTTTTCGTCTTGCAATTATTCCTACGCGCTCTTTTCGACCTGTGGCCAGCTATCGTCGTCTGACCGCGGCACCTCGAGTTATGAAAGTACATACTTTTTGTATTATTTTTATAATATATGAAGTGTAATTTATTGCAGTCACGCCGTGTTTTTCAAACCTGCCTCGAGCATTGCACTTTCAAAGTGCCCATTTCGCGCAGCACAATTTGTTACTTAACCTCGCTAAATCCCCTATAAAGTGTGCTAGTTGTTTTTTTCAGTATATATATTAAGGTTGCGACTTTTCGTATATAATTAATAATATTGAGTAGAAATATATTTACCACCTAGCGGATCGCTTGCGACATGTGCAGCGGAGTCAGCATCAGCTCTAGCTGGGCGTCCTTGAAGTTGGCTCCGCGCAGGTTGGCCTCCTGCAGGTCACTTCCGGACAGATTGCAGCGCTGAAAGCGGACCAATTGGTTTAGTTTGGTGTTTAATGGAAAAAACGAGGATTGTTTTACCTCCAAATCTGCCCCAGCCAGCACGGCCGCTCTCAGGTTGCAATTCATCAGATTGGCATTCCTAAGGTTGGCTACCCGCAGATTCACTCCGGCCATGTTACTGAGGGATAAAACGTTAGTTTGACGGAATCGAGATCTTTAGTAACTCTCACCTATTCTCCAAGCAAGCTCCCTTCAAATTCACGCCCTCCAGATTACTCCGCACTCCGGTTGGGTCCTCAAAGTTACAGCCCTGCAGGTTGGCGCCCTCCATGTTCGCGCACAGTCCTTTCACGGACAGTAGCTGCGCCCCCTCTAAATTGGCAAAACTCAAATCCGCCCGCTCCAGACAGCAATAGTTAAGGTTCGCCAGCGAAAGATTACACCGCGTAAGACATGCGTACTTGAAGTTGATGTGGCGCAGGTCCAGCTTGCGCAAATCAGCTCCCGCAAGGTTCACCCCCTGAAACCTTAGCTCCGTCATCTGGGAAGTCTTGATCAACGCACTAATCACGTCCCTTCTCGTCAACGGAAGATCCTCCGCAGGCTGCTGCTGCCGGACCAACTCCTCAAGCTGCGGAATCAGCCCCTCAATCCCGAAGAACTTGGCCTCCTCCAGAATCCCTTCCGGACTAAGGTGCCCGTCGAATATCAGCTGCCCGTGCCGTAGATAATTCAGAATCGGCTCGAAATACTGCGACGAACGGTCTATCAGGTAAGCCCCCTCGGCATCCTTATCACTCGGGCACATCGCGTCCTCCTGGGCAAACATCCGGGCCAACATACTGCCCGGTTCCTTGTTCAGCAGGGTGCTCAGGGTCGTCGTAAAAACCTTCCCGCCGACGTTCAAGCTAACCCACTTGTATGGAGTGGGAACCCGCGGAGCGGGCGGGCCACTGCTGCTCGCGGACACATCCTTCGACGGACTGCCCGGTGTGGGCTTGGATGACGAGCTGCTGCTGTAACCGGAAGTGGACGGTGGACAGTCGGACGTGGACACTTTCTTACTCATCACACACACAGTTTTGGAAGTGAGCTGAAGCTAACGCTGTTTGGTTCAATTTCACTTAAAATAGTTACAAAATAGCACCACTATCGATGAGCAATGAAACCTGAAATTTTAACTTCAATTTCACAATCTATTTAAAACAATTTTCTGGAAAAACTGTCGCGAAAAATTCGTGCAACTTTTTGCTTACTTTTGTTGTTTTTTTTTTCTCTGCTGATGACTGACAGCGTTTTGTTGTTGTGTGAAGAGTTTGGTAGCGCACAAAACGTCAGACGCGATTGGTAGCGCGCGGGTCGTCCACAAATGGTGCAATATTTTTGTTAGTTTAAAAAAAAGTTTTTGCACTCAACCCCCGATGGTTTGACACCAACTGTTGTCAAAGGAACGGGGTCACTTATTAGTCACTTACACGGAGTTCACACCTACTACCTAACGTTGGTTTTGGTAGTGTGCGTGAGCGCCGTGTAAAAAGTGACAGTTCGTTGAAGCTTGGGACAACGGCGATCAGAAAGCGCGGGCCACGATCGGGTTGCTGATGGGGGACACGCAGTTGACTACGGCCAAGCTCTACTAGAATGCCCTTGAGGACCACTTTGAGCTGGTCAAGGTGAAACTGGCGGACGTGATGGCCAAGAGGGAAACTCGCAGATCCGACGAATCAGTTCTCGAGATCGATCACCAGTAGCGCAAGAACGTGCCGATCTGGTACTTCGGCTAGAAGCCGGACCTGCCCTCAGCGAAGAAGAGTGGCCGTTACGTGTAGGTCATCCCACAAGAACGTCAATCCTGATTAAATTTTCGTGTCGATGGATCGGAGCGAAGCAGGACGTTTACCTTGCGGACGGCAATAAGACGGCTTCTGAAGTGTGCCTCATGCATCCATGACTGATCTAGAAGTCTCCTTTTTTCAAGTTACGGGTATCGAAAATGTACTGATTTTGACATACCCTTCTAAAAGGGTGACGCCGGGTGAACTTGAAAAAAGGATAGAAAGTATCCTGTACTAAAAACGCAGATCGCATGTTTTATAAATATAGCCGAATCAGAGAAAAATGTCCGCACTTTGCTAAGAAATCATTGGAAACCATTGGAACCGGAACTGATCCACCGTCAATTTTAACCCAGTAGTTTTGTACTTTTTTACAGTTCGCAGTTCTAGGCGCAGTTGCTTTGTTTTGGTTCCGTAATGAACAGCTGTTCTTTTGTTCTGGCTTTGTTTTGGTGCCGTAAATGACAGCTCTCTTTTGTTCTGGTGCCGTAATTGTCAGCTGATGATGGCTGCGGTTGAGCTGCCTGTTGTGAGATATAGATGTCGCCTCCCTGATCGCGGACGGCCACGGACGAACGGATATCACACACGCAATACGCAAATCGATGATTCCAGATATCAAGCAAACTGTCAAATTTAGTTTTGACATTTGCGCTCGCGTTCTGAAGGCAAGCCGAGAAAAATAATAATTTCCGTTCGTCCGTATACATGTACTGTCACTTTTAACGCGGCGTTCACGCACACTATCAAAACAAACGTTTGGTAGTGTATGTGAACTCCGTGTAAAAGGAGTGTCAAACTAAAACGTGACCTCGTTCGTTTGACAACAGTTGGTGCCAAACCATCGGGGTTTGAGCACAGGTAAACAGACGGGACACTCGAGTGCCGAACCATCGTCCTCCAAAAACGGTTATTTCAAAGGCAATTTTGTTTCGGCATCCATTCACCCGGCGCTGCTGTCGTGACAGCTCACCCGTCTTTACTCAGTGTGTGTGATGCGTGTTTTAGTTTTTATGTTGAGCGTGAGCACGTGCGAGGCAACAAATGAAAACACCAAAATTTCTGGGATTCGGGAATTCTAACGGTGAATCACAATCCAGGCTTTGCAGAACAAGATTGGGGCAGTCTCGGCCATGGCCTTTTGTCCCACTATTAATCCGGTAGGCCTGCTCAATTGCCTGCCGATGTCGAGGCTGCTGCTGAGGCGCCCGCTACTGCGGAGGAAGCCGCATCCTGTGGTGGAGTCATCTTCTTCGGAGCAACCTGCTTATCCTTCGTGGACTGCTGCTCAGATTGCTGCTGCTGGTCGTCCTCTTGGCCTTTTGGCGATGTTGCACCACTCAATCTTTCGATGTAAATTTTGCGGCAGCGTTTTTGGAATCTCTGCGTTTTTGTTGTTTGGAGCAAGTTAACTGCGCCGTTGACATGTTCCACACAGATGTTTCCAAACGCCCATCGTGGATCAATTCCGGTAGATTTGAATTGGATTTTTCTATTTCGGCGGCCACTACTGGTGTTTTCGTGACCAGGGGTATCTTGTTGATGATGGTGTCAGGTGTTAGAGGTTTTGGAGGAGGAGGAATTTCGACAGAACTTGAAAGCAACGGGGATGACCAGTGGTTTGGTCTCTGTCGTTGCGGTTGTGGTGCGTCGTTGCTGGTGCTACCGCATGATTTGGCTCATGAGGTTCTGCCATTGGAAATGGAACTGATCCACCGTCATCTTCGGCCGTCGACATTGTTTTTAATTTTTTGCATCGGATACTGACGATCAGCAACACCAAAATTATTTCGATCAGCTTTTGATGTTTACAATCGTTAAGGCTTGATTGTCTCACACATACACTGACATGACACATAACAGTAATGGGTTTGTATTGGTGTGTTTGGGCTGCGCTTCGGCATAAGCTCACCAGGCAGCGCTGGCGTCGCCGTGATTTGGTAGTTTGATGAAGGACGATGGATTTCAAAAATAATTTGTATGGAGAGTCACGTCTGTTTGTCTGTGTGCGTGCCATGATTGTTTTTCTTTTTTTTTTAAATTCAATTTCAATTTATTTTAAATGAATCTTGCAGGAACAAGCGTACTTTTTTATTAGCTTCGTCGTTGATTGAAATTCTAATAAGAAACGTTTGTTTACATGTAAGTTAGTCGACAGTTAGATAGCTGTTTTCAATCTAACTTTCCTTTCCAGTGTGCGCTTTGATTTGACAGCACAGCCGTAAACCACGCCCCATTTTTTTTAGTTCAATAGAGTTATCTACGTGCGCATGTATTGCGTGTACGTACACGAAAAAGATTGAGGTTAAATTTTGTACCCGCCAGCAAAACAAATGGGGTGCTAGTGTGCGTGAGCTCGGGCTTAGATAACTCTATAACAAGAGATGGCACAGTGTTGTCAAATACATTTGTACAACTTACTCTGATAACTTGCATCTTTTTCTGGCAAGTTATACAACCAAAAAAAGTGCGCTTTTTCCAGTTCACAGGAGTTGTAGAACAAGTTGTGGTAACGAGGCGGATTGGTTATAGAACCAGTTAGGAAATAAGTTTATCTGACAAAGTGTGTTGCTTGGGCATACAAATTATTTTTGAAATCCGTCGACCTTCATCAAACCACCAAATCACGGCGACGCCAGCGCTGTCTGGTGAGCTGATGCCGAAGGGCAGCACAAACATGCCCGAGCTATAAACCAAATTTCCAGTTATTTGCTTTTTGGGTGTTTTTGAAAGCGCCTTGAGTCAAGGGTAAAGAAAAATACACTCAAACCCCGAACCATAGACTAATAGACTAATTATTAGTCTATGCCCGAACTGTTGCCAAACGAATAGAGTTATCTACGTGCGCATGTATTGCGTATACGTACACGATGGATTTTTAGGTTAAAATTTGTGGAAGCCAGCAAAAACAAATGGTAAGCTAGTGTGCGTGAGATCGGGCTTAGATAACTCTATGGGGCCACTTTTTAGTTTGTCACCCCTTTTACACGGAGTTCACCCGCACTACCAAACGTTTGTTTTGGTAGTGTGCGTGAGCGTCGTGTAAAAAGTGACAGTTCTAAAAAAGTGTCAAACGAAAAAGTGACCAATCACCGGGGGTTGAGTGTAGCTGCAAAAATAATATTTAGTAAATTTTGACCACTTGGTAAATTTCAAGATTGCAAGGTTTCACTGTGCATCTCTTTGCCTTTGGTAACCGTTTTCCAACAACAACAAAAAGCGTCGCGTCACGTTTGCAAACAAGGTGCGCTCATCACCTATTTTGGCCTATTTTCCATCTCTCTTTCCCCCGCGCTCTTCGCCAGCAAATCACGCCATCTCTCTCACTCGCTTGCTGAGCGTACCTCATCGCGATTCAGCCCTTCAAAACCGGAAGTGACGCAGTATGTGTGTGTGTTCGTTTCGATTGTTGTTTTTCCGTTCGCCCTCTCCCCTTTTTTGCATTCGTTGTTGAGTCGCAGAGCGGAGAACAAACCAAACATCGTCGGCAAAAGCCGCTGCAGTTGAGTGGAAAAAGTTTACTAATTTTGATCGAAGCAGTCGAGAGGAAGTTAAATTTCGGTTCGTAAAGGAAGTGACTTTGTTTGGAGATTTGAAAATTGATAAAATTGAGTGATTTTCCGGTGGAAAAGTGAGTAAAATTGTAGATTTACGTCGAAGGAAAACTTCGCTTCTTGAAAAGGTAAGTTTGACGTTTTGTGTGATTCGTGTTCAATGTGTTGGTGTTAGTGCGGGGAGGGTCATCCAAAGATAACGTATGTTTTGACGAGGCCGTTGACCTTTGTCGGTCGATGCGATTCGTAGTTTGCCTTTAGGAAATTTAATTTGCTGCTTGAATAAATTTGAGACTAGTTTAGTCTATTTTGTAAAATGTTATTGTTTTTCGACGACCCCTTTTTGGAGTTCGTCGTAGTAATCTGTAAAAAATAAAAGAGGCTTGTGTGTGTGGTGGGTTGCGGTGTTGTGTTGAGTAGGAAAGAGAGCAAAATAAAATTATGAATGAAATGCACGTACTCCAGCGCTCCCTCTCTCTCCACTCTCCCGAAGAGAGTTCTCTGGGCAGGGATGCCAGGCCTGCTGGGATGACTAATGTTTTTTTTGCAACCCAGTTGCGGAGCAACTTTTCCTGTTTTTCTTCATAAAAAATAGTGCTGTAGGTTGAACTTACTGTTTTGTTTTTCGACATGACCATGACACATATAAATAAATGCTTTGATTTATTTGTATAAATTATGCTTAAAAACTATTCACTGATCACTTTTTATACTTAAATGCCAAATTTCCAAGACTACATTTTACTACGGATTGACAGGTGTTGCCTTGCCAAATAAGCTACTTACTGTCAAGATAGGCTGTGAAGCTAATCATTCAAAATTGATTAAAATTGCATTTTAAACTCTTTGTGGTCGTACAAATTGTCGTTGTGCTAAAAACAATCAGCTTTAGAGTTGTAAACAATAAATCGGAAATAGCGTCCTAAAGCCCTATAACAGTGTTTCTCAACCTTTTGCGATCCATTCCCCCCTTGACTGATTTGCAAGAATTTCATAAAAATGTAAAGAATTCAAACAAACTTAAATAATATTTGAAAAACTTTTTGTCAACTGCCAATTATTTAATAAAACATTCTTGTTAAAAAGTGTACAAAAATCTCACAGAAACCAGCAAATCTGTCACAAAAAAATCTGCTTGAGTCCAAAAAACACAAATACCTCAGAAATATTTAAAAAAATCATTTTATTGTTTCAAGAAATGTCAAAATTCACAGAAATTGAAACTTTAATAACTATTTTTTGGGAAAAAACAAATGTTGTTATTGCTAATCAAAGAAACTGAAAGTTGCAAAGAATGATTCAAATAATGATTCAAGACATTGAATTTCTATTGAACCCTCATTCCCCTCCCTAAAATGGCCAAATTTCCCCCCAGGGGGGAATTCCTCACCGGTTGAGAAACACTGCCCTATAACAACGGTAACAAACACGCTTAACAACTATTTTTGATAGCTTTTTTTCATCTTAATGCAACAAAAAATATTGACAAGACAACATTTTTGTTTGATGGATCAACTATGGTCCCCTTGGAACGAACTGTCAAGCAGGACCCTTTCTTTCAAGAAGAGACGCGAAGTAATTTCTTCAACTAATTTAAAAATAAATTTTAAGTCTTTTGCGGTTGTACAAAGGGCAATTTTACTGAGAAAAATAAGGTTTATTTATGCTTAATTGGGTCCTAAAATTAAGCTTAGATTGCTGATATTATTGTTTACAGCGATAATGCTTGTTTTTTTAGTACAATGACCCTTTGTACAACAACAAAGAGTTTAAAATTGATTTTTAAATCAATTTTGAGAAAAAAAAACCTAGCGGTCCTTCCTTACAGAAAGGTCCTACCTGACAACTCTTTCCAAGGGGACCATGGTTGATCCATCGAAAAAATGTTGTCTTGTCAACTTTTTTGCATTAAAATAAAAAAAATGATAAGAAATGATTTTAAAGCGTGTTTTTAATCGTTGTACATCAAAATTGACTTAGGGCTTTAGGACCCTATTTTAGTACCCAATTTAAACTAAATATTAGGACCTAATTTCAAAAAATGTTGTTTTAAACTCGATGCATAACTCTATTTTTTTAGCACTCGTCTTATTCATCAAACTCGGCAGCGGCTTGTTGAATACATGTTCACCTCGTGTTGGAAAATCGTCTTTTTGAAATTTATTTCATGAACTGCTATTGTCGTTCAATTAACAGAATAAAAAAAATATAAAATATTAATATTTATTCCCTAACTTCGAGATCAACACATAATGGCCTATCTACAATCACTTTACTTAGAAAATTGCACTTAGCTTACAATCGAAACTGGACCAACACTTACTACAAAGTGTATGTTTAAGAACATACCTCTTAACTCTTCTTCGCTGCATTCCCTTTGCAAAAATTGAAATTGCAAATTTGCATTTGCGAAACTGCGCTTAAAAATTAAAAGTTCATAGGATTGTTTAGAGTTAAATAAATGCTGTCCTGTACATTATATTAGACCGACAATTTTTTTCTAAATAAAAAATCATAGGTAAGGAAGTTTAAGGCTATCCCACCGGAATCTGTAACAAATCCGCACCTTGAGTAGAATATGAACCTGTCGTGGATACAAGCGTTTCCCCAAATATGATTCAATTAAAAGTACTTAATTTTAAAACAACCTACGTAACGTACACACTGTGTACTACACTACACTGCACTCGGAATCAACCGTTTCTGACCATGCTCAAATTTGGAGAAGCTGTCGATAACAGTTAAATTTTCGTTTGAATCTCATTTTTCCAGACTCATTTTAAAAACCATAAACAACGTATAAGAATGGCACTGCGACGTTATCTTCCTGCAACGATTAATTAATTAGGCTGCAGAATTCTATTTGTTTTTCAAAATTACTCATATTTTAACCCCCTACAATTCTATGTCGCCTCTAGGCGGTTTTGGACTTTAAAATTCGTTAAAAAAACATTTTTCAACATATTTTTGATCTTTAGTAAGCATTGAATAGAAGAACTCTTAAAATTTAAGCAAATGGAAGTTTAGCTTTTTTGTGACTAAATTTTAATAACAAAAGTATCATTATATAGTAAAAAATGTGAAAAACATGTAAAACCTTGAAAAAATTATTTTAAAAACATTAAAAAACTAGAAAAGCAAAAGATAATGGTAGGAAGTGTTAGAATAAGCAAAATACTTCACATAACACATTGATTAGTTAAAACCAAAATAAAATAATAAAAATGAAACGAAAAAAAAAAACATAAAACAAGAACAGTAAAGTTTTTTGTAAAACAATTGTTGTTCGAAATGACCTCGCAAACCCGGAAAAAATAAAAATCCCCGGGAAAGATTAAGGGTTATTTAAAGTTTTGACCTAACCGTTGTGTTCCTATGAAAATTTTACACACGTTATCCAATTTTGTTCATTGTCTTATTCTCAGTTTACGAGATATTGAATGTCAGAGATTCAGATTAGTAACACCGACCAAAAAAATTTCTGCGCAAGCTCAACTCGAAGGGAAGCATAATTTTTAGGGTGCTCAGAAACACGTCTGAAGTTTTTTTTTTTTTTTTTTTGAAAAGGTCCAATAAACCAAATTTCCAATTTTTGCTTTTTGAGTGTTTTTGAAATCGCCTTGAGTCAGGGGTTTTTAAAAACACCCAAAAAGCAAAAAACTGAAATTTTGGTTTATGTCCAAAAAAAGAAAACTCTAGACGTGCACTTTGAATTTTTTGAAAATATTTTGACAGGGTCGAATGGTTTTTTTTTCAGAATTAGTGCTGTTCGGATTTTCTACATATCTAGCAAAAAAATGCAATGAGGCCGAAGCCGAAGTGCAAACAAAGAGTCTGTCCTGCTCGTTTCTAATGTAAACATCAATTGACGTGAGCAGGATAGACTCTTTGTTTACACTTGGACATTGGCCCATTTACATTATTTTGCTCGATATTGTAAGCAATTTTAAGTTGTATGCAAGAGCGATGATTAGATTAAAAACTCTAGAATTGTTCATAAGGGAAATATACCAAAAATATACCCTTTCTCGGCCCATTTTTATTATCAGTTTATCAGAACTTAGATCATATCTGGAGTTTTTTTTGAAAAGGACCAATAAACCAAATTTTCAGTTTTTGCTTTTTGGGTGTTTTTCAATACCCCTGACTCAAGGCGGTTCTAAAAACACCCAAAAAGCAAAAACTGGAAATTTGGTTTATTGGACCTTTTCAAAAAAAACTCCAGATATATTACAGTTTCGTTTTACTGAGGTAACTAATTTTTTGACTATTTCAAAGTAATCGAAGGTCAGAAAAGGTTTTTAATCGTGTTTTTACCGTTGACATAGGGCTTTAGGACCAATTCATAAAATTAGAATTTTTATCGGAAAAATCAAAATTCCTGGCATCCCTGCCCTCTTTGAGTACCGCGGTCTTCTCCCTCTCTCGCCTCTCCGCATCTCACTCTTCTGCACGACCAAAGTTTCGCCGTGAAGAGGAGGGCAGGCGAGTACGAGTCAGAAAGATCGTAGCAAGCCATCACAGCGGAGCTAGGGCCAGCCAGAATCGCACTTTTCTAGAGCAACCATCCTGCTGCAGTCGGTGTAATTCTTCTTCTTTTTCCATCCTTCTTGATTTCGTCGTCGGTCAGCCCACATCCCGAACCAGGTTCCTGCGGAGCAGATTCTAAAGATTTGAACAACCTTTTTGCGAGTGACACACCCGAGCGACCAGCAGAAGGAACAGAGGACACGCACGCAGGCAGAATGGCGGAAGACCAGAGTGAGACGGTGGCGGCGGCGGCGACGGCCACGGCCCCAGCAGCAGCCCCAGAATCTCCGCTTCCACCGGTGGAGGACAAACGTGAGTGTTGTGAAGTCATTGGGTTATTTCCGGACGCGCGCCGAGCGCGTCTTTTCCCCTTTTTTGGGTCAAATTTGGAAGTTTGCTGTGTTTATTTGGCTTGCTGCGATGATGACTGGCTTGAAAAGTCAAACTTTTTTTTTTCGCTTCTCAAGCCATGAACACAGATCGTGGTCATCGCGCGCGGCTTGCTGCGATGATGTCACACACTGCAGAGAGCGCGTGAATTTCGTAATGTTGAAAGAATTTCCGCTGCCGCGATCTGTCAGAAGTTTGATTTTTCCAGTTCACCAAGCAATCGACGAAAAAATCCGCGAACCTAACCTCAAACCTTCTCTCGGCAGCGAAAGAGATCACCAAGCGCTCCTTCCGGCTCGAGACATGGCAGAAGATCAAGGAGCAGAAGCTGTCGCCGGTGCGGCGGTTCAACTCGTTTGGCATGTTCAACAAGATCCCGTACCTGGTCGGCGTGGACAAGGCGGCCGAGCTGCTCGCCGAGACGGACGAGTTTAAGAAAGCAAGTGAGTAACTGGCCGAATTTGGACGCGCGGGTTCCGTTAGGTTGTCCCCTTCGGGGTGTCCTCTCCCCATGACGGGAGTGGAATATCAAGTGGCAAGTGTGATTACGGGGTTGCGACGAAACTTTTGGTTCTTGGTCGTTATGAAGAGGTGGGTAAGATACGACAAAGTCATTGTGTTAGACGACGCTTATCACTTCGTCTCTTTGGAATTGAATTGAACAGACAAACACACCTACGGGCTGTTGCAATGGTGATAAGAGATTTAGGTTAGGAGTCGAAATTTACTCAAGAAGCGTCCCTTGGTATTGTATTCTTGTGTTGTTGTTACAAGATCAACTTCTATCGACCTCCAACAAAAAATGTTGCAGCTTGAATCTTTCTTGAAAGCATCACAGGACTGCACAACACATCTAATTTGGATTTATTTCACGTTACAAAACTCCTTTTTGTTTTGTGTTAGTACAAAAATACAAATAATTCACAAGATCACAATACTCACAAAACTTGAGTGTTTTACACAGTTGGGTCAATCGTACACAACAATTGAACGAATACAACGATCTTCACCAGCAGCGTCCGATGTTCGCGCAGAGCAGACGACCTGGGTTGAATTTCCGTTCGGTCCCATCGCCATCGATGGCAACCGGATCTTCAGGTTTTTATCTGAAAGCAAAACACATCAGACCCACGGCAGTTACGTGTTTCCCTCCCTCAGCTAGTGAAAATCTAAAAGTGTTGCGCGGTACGTGGCGATTCCCACTTAGGTACTTGAAGTTCCCGTCCGTGTTCGGGAAGTGGTCTGCAATGCAATCACTGTCGCATGGATGTTTCAACACTACGAGCAACAAATACGAATAGCTGTGGGCAGGGATGGAATAATCGCGAAAAAATCAATTTCGCTTGCGAACTTTTTTCACCCGCGAAAGAGAGAGGAGGCAAATCACGCAAAAGAAAATCGCTCCCGAAATTCTCCAAGAAAATCAATCTGGTGATCAGGGGCGCCGACTAGTCCAAAATGTTGGGGAGGGCACGGTTGTTTTCCGAAATAGATAGGTAAGAGTGGCGATTAGATGTTAAAGTGTCTTGTATATCACGAATTTAAAAAAAATTATTACGATGTGATACGATTTTTTTTTATCCGGAATCCATTTTTTTTTTAGAAATAGATTTCTAAATTATCGTGATTGAGAATGTTAATTGGGGGGAAATTTTTATATGTTTGGAAGGCAAATTCCTTCTCATTGGCATATTCTCACTTATTTTCTAGAAGTAACAGTCAATAATAAAAATAATCAGATAATTAAAAATTCAACAATACAAATATTCAAAAAATAAAAACAAAAGTAAAAAGCAAAAAAATAAAACATCATAAATTTAAAAGTACAAATACACATTATAAAAACATCCATTTTTATAAATCTGCAATTTATAAAAAAATAACAGATACACAAAATTCAATATTCCAAAAAAAAAAAAAAAATTCTAAGGTAAAAAAAAACTCATGGCTTGAAAATGTTAAGAAATCAAAAGCAAAAATTCAGAAATTTAATCTAATCTAATCTAATCTATCTAATCTAACACAAACGTAGCCAGTCCGATGAAAGCATGCTGGAAAGTCTTGTGATTAGATTACGCCCCAAGCACTTTTCTTGTCAATATTAATAATTGCAGTACATCCGAGAACACCCGAAAATGTAAAACAAAAATTAAAGCGGCCAGCCCTACTACGTTGTGTTTACCGCAGAGAGGATTCTGTGAACGGATCACATTTCACAGAATCTACAGGGAGGAGGGATGCGTGGACATACCGTACCAAACGCTCCGATTTATAGTTGCATTGGCGTTGTGTAGGGTGTGTTTAGTGTAATGTTATATAGTAAATATAATCAATGAATATAATCAATAGCATTATTTTATATAGCGAATTACCTTCATTATTAGCTGAAAAATAATACGTTATTAATTGAAATAAGGTAGAGCGTACAGCACAGCATTTTTTTTATCATAAGAAATGAAGAGATTGCAAGAAATAATAGTAAGAAAAACTGAGATAAGAGATTTAAAGTGAAGTATGATAGTTTCAGAAGAAATAACTATAAAGAAGAGAAGAATAAATGGAAATAAGAAACGTGGTAAAAAAAACGAAAGATGAAACATATTTTTGAATTCTCTGAAAAGGATACAATCTGGAAGCACGTTTAGGGTTTGTTCACAAATTACGTACATGAATAAAGGGAGGGAAGGGGGTTTGCAGATTGTAAAGCCAATAGAGTTATCTAAGCCCGATCACACACACACTAGCACACCATTTGTTTTGTTGGCTGGTACAAAATTTAACCTCAATCTTTTTCGTGTACGTACACGCAATACATGCGCGCGTAGATAACTCTATGTTGACGATAGGAAAAGTGCGTGACAGGAGGGAGGGTGGTTCAGAAATCCCGAAAATCTCTGAATGTAATATTTGAATAACCCCTAAGGCAAGTTTTCAGGATGATGAAAAGTCAGGCATCGTTGAGAGATTGAGCTTCTTGAGCTATTCCCTCGCACGACAAACAGTACTGGTCTTCGGTTTCCTGCGCTCCTCTGGCAGCAGTTCCTTCTTCAAACTTCCCTTAGCAGCAGGTGGAACAGCTTGGGCTCTGCTCTCGCCAGTTGCACTCTCCAGCCTGCGTCGTTGACTCTCGCTCCCCGAGCCGATCGCGTCCAAAGAAGTTCACTCCTTGCGTCCGCCAGGCAACTAACGAAAACACCCTCACTCTCTTCCTCCAACACAACAACTCTGGAGTACGGTGGTAAGGAGGAGTCATCGACTGACCAACACCATCTCACTCAACCGGAGCTGTCAACGCACTAGTAACCTTGCAAAACACTTGCATGCAAGTGGAACACCTCGATGTTTAGCTCAGGTCACACTAACATAACGCTTTCGCTCTCACTAACGACGGCGCAAGCAAGAAAGAAAATAAAAAAATGGCCAGAAACGCCACCACCGACCGCAAAATAAACCGCTCTAAACACAACAATAATCCAGAAAACGCGTAAACTCCATCACTCTCGCGACAAACTTTTCACGGCTGACCGAATGCCGCCAAGAAATTCGAACCAATCCTTTAAATTCACACTTAAAACCACAATCGAAACTAAGCCGCCCGACACACGACATTTCTCAAACACGCCCGTACTGCCCGATTTCGCAAAAATTCAGAAATTTAAACAATCAGGAACTCAGAAATAACAATAAAATTCAATGTTTAAAAAATCGATAATTTCAAAATTGTGATACATCAGAATTTAAGAATTTAAGAATTTAAGAATTTAAGAATTTAAGAATTTAAGAATTTCAGAATTTAAGAATTTAAGAATTTAAGAATTTAAGAATTTAAGAATTTAAGAATTTAGTAATTTAAGAATTTAAGAATTTAAGAATTTAAGAATTTAAGAATTTAAGAATTTAAGAATTTAAGAATTTAAGAATTTAAGAATTTAAGAATTTAAGAATTTAAGAATTTAAGAATTTAAGAATTTAAGAATTTAAGAATTTAAGAATTTAAGAATTTAAGAATTTAAGAATTTAAGAATTTAAGAATTTAAGAATTTAAGAATTTAAGAATTTAAGAATCAAGAATTTAAGAATTTAAGAATTTAAGAATTAAAATTTAAGAATTTAAGAATTTAAGAATTTAAGAATTAAGAATTTAAGAATTTAAGAATTTAAGAATTTAAGAATTAAGAATTTAAGAATTTAAGAATTTAAGAATTTAAGAATTTAAGAATTTAAGAATTTAAGAATTTAAGAATTTAAGAATTTAAGAATTTAAGAATTTAAGAATTTAAGAATTTAAGAATTTAAGAATTTAAGAATTTAAGAATTTAAGAATTTAAGAATTTAAGAATTTAAGAATTTAAGAATTTAAGAATTTAAGAATTAAGAATTTAAGAATTTAAGAATTTAAGAATTTAAGAATTTAAGAATTTAAGAGTTTAAGAATTTAAGAATTTAAGAATTTAAGAATTTAAGAATTTAAGAATTTAAGAATTTAAGAATTTATGAATTTATGAATTTATGAATTTATGAATTTAAGAATTTAAGAATTTAAGAATAATTTATACACTTCTTGGAGGCCGGATCTCAGATATTTCAGTAAAAATTATGTCCGGGTCCATCATAAGCGACCCATCGTTAGTTAGATAATTAAAAGACCTTTCTAATGAGCCTAAAACATCAAGGATCTGACAACCCTATCAAAAGTTATTAGCACTTAAGTGTTATTTATACACTTTTTGGAGGCCGGATCTCACATATTTCAGTAAAAATTATGTCCGGGTCCATCATGCGACCCATCGTTAGTTAGATAATTGAAAGACCTTTCAAATGAGCCTAAACATCAAGGATCTGACAACCCTATCAAAAGTTATTAGCACTTAAGTGTTATTTATACACTTTTTGGAGGCCGGATCTGAGATATTGTGATAACAATATTGTCTGAATCTTCCATGTGAACTTTCGTTGGATAGGTTTTTTTTATCAGACCTTGCCGATGAGCCAAAAAATTGAAGGTCTGCGAACCCTATCAAAAGAAATCAGTAATAAATTGATTTGTTAAAAATGTTAAGGGAATGTTGCTATTTTTACTGAATGTATTGACTTTATGAATGTGAGGAAGGCACCAACCACCTAAAGGTGGATTAAGTATCGTTTTTCATGAAACCTTCACATGTTATATATTTTTAGAAAGCATATGAGAAAACCTTTCTTGTGGATTAAGAATTTTCAAGATCTGACTTGCCTATCTAAAATTACAAGCAGTTTAAAAAATGGTCTGAATTAACATAACCTCAAATGGTCCCGTCTGATTGCCACGAAAAAGCCTTGTAGAGGGATGCCATTTTCCTGAAAGGCAGTGTCTGTATAATCTTGACAAAAATTCTGTAGGAAGTCAATTTTTTTTACTCGTCACTTATTTAACACTTTTAAGTAACGTTTTTTACAAAAAAATAAATATTTCACACTCTGAAACCAATAAAACTCAAGCTTAGTGATGTTTTTTTGTGAAAATATCAATTAAATTCAGGTGTTCCACAATTGTGGGAGGCACAATAACTGGGTACCCAAGCCGGGTGAAGGCAATGCAGCAATGGCAAAACAACTGGGACAAAGGCAGGTTCTGCCACGTAGTCCTACTAAGAGTGTCCGTAACACCTTGGTTCTATTGGGACCGAGTTTTCTTGGAGGGATATACAGCAATTCCATTTGAAAAGAGCCTAAACCGAAAAGCCTGATCGCTCGGTCGGGGGCTTGGCCATTAGACCCGTATTTGTTTCAGCAGCTCGGAAAAATTTCGTCATTTTCGCAAACCACTTTTTCGAAAATATCTGTTTATCCGAGACGCAAAGATGAGTTTGGCTATTTGAAGTTCCAAAATCCAGCGTCGTATGAAAACTTAAAATGACGTCTGACCAGCCTATGTTCGAAAATATTTTTATCGGATTCCTCGAAAATTTCACATAACATATCAAAATTGGCGATGTCGAACCGTACGTTTCAAGATATGATTTTTGAAAATAAAAACTACGTTTGACCGCGCGCAAAAACAGGAAAATGACGAAATTGGCAAAAATCTTTTTCACTAAAACTGCGATAACTTAAAATTTCAGCGATGACTATACATGTCTGGGTACCAAAAGTTGCGTCTTTCAATAACGAAAATTTTGATACCCAGACATGTATAGGTCATCGCTAATTTTTTTAAGTTATCACAGTTTTAGTGAAAAAAGTTGTTTTTTTGCCGATTTCGTCATTTTCCTGTTTTTGCGCGCGGTGCGTCAAAAAACGTAGTTTTTATTTTCAAAAAATCATATCTCCGAAACGTACGGTTCGACATCGACAATTTTTTGATATGTTATGTGAAATTTTCCGAGGAATCTGATAAAAATATTTTCAGACATAGGCTCTTTGGTCCAGACACGGTCAAAACGCCATTTTAAGTTTTCATACGACTTTTTTAAATGTTAAGCTAGATTTTTGAACTTTACTATTTTTCTCAAATAGCCAAACTAATCACCTTTCTTTGCGTCTAAGACAGCTAAAATCGGATGAAATGGCGCGGAGATATGATTTTTCGAAAAAGTGATTTTTGCGAAAATGACGAAAATTGCAATTTTTCGAACCACCCTAGCACGATGTAGGTCACCCTAATGGCCAAACAAAAAAATACGGGTCTAATTATTTTGGCCAAGGAACCCCCAGAAAAATTTTGAGCCCGATCGGTGAACCTTTTTTTCGGTTTAGGCTCTTTTCAAATGGAATTGCTGTATAGATATCTGCTTAAAATGTATCAGAGACCTTCCCAGAATCGCTGCATACCTGAGACAGACAAATCGGCGTGCGCACTGTCACGAAAGGCGGACTTGGGGAAAAAAGGCAGAACATACTAAGCCGCGCGTAAAGTGCGCGAACTGTGACGGCAACCAAACCGGTAATTACGGGGCGGTCGTTTGCAAGCGTGGTCGCTGCCGGTAGCGGCGATGCGACACAGCAAGGAGTCACCGGGGAAGATCTCTTTACCCTGCCGGAGTTTTTTTTTGCTCTCGCGGGGGAGATGATGACGCGGTTTCGGAGCTGCCGTAACAAGGCGGAGCAATTTCTGGCCCTTGGGGAGCTGATGATTAAGCACATCTACACTGTCTACTTATCTACTTCTATCCCATATTCTTTGCAATTTTTGTAAGTTCTTTTTTTTTTAATTTTTCTTACTCTTGTTAGTGCCTTAGTTAAAGAAATAATTTGAATTGAATTGAAGCGTTTTTGTATGCTTTGATCAATTTCTCTCCAGGTTTAAATTACACTATAGATTGAATCTTCAATTAACGTAAATATTTTACCATCGAGAAAGTGAACTAAATTTCAACATTTCTTCTCACCAGACTCGATCAAGGTGAACATCGACCTCGCCCAGGAGCAGGTCAAGCTCGAGGTGATCAAGGCGGGCAAAACGCTGCTGGTGCCGCCCTCGCACAAGTCCGCCAACGTGTACGCCAAGATCAAGGCGCCGGCCGACACGGCCGAGCTGGACCTGGCCGCGCAGAAGAAGCTGATCAAGCTGCAGGCGGCGGAGGACACGTTCGACGAGATTGGTGAGTGTTGTGTTTGAGTTTTTGCGCGATAAGCGAGGTCACAGGTTGATAATGTTTTGTTTTGGTTTTTTGTAGACATCAACAGCACCGAGAAGATTGACATGGTTGTCGTTGGGTCGTACGCGGTGGATCGGCAGGGTCGTCGCATCGGCAAGGGCAATGGCTACGTGGATTTGGACGTGGGGATTTTGACGCACCTGGGGTGTTTGACGAAGGACACGCTGATTGTGACGACGGTGCACGATGTGCAGGTTTACGACGCGCTGCCGGAGAATCTGTTCCAGAGCTATGACTTGCCGCTGGATTTGATTGTGACGCCGACGGAGGTGATTCGGGTTGGGAAGCGGTTGGCGCGGCCGGCGGGGATCGAGTGGAACCTGCTGTCGTCGCGTCGGCTGGAGATTGTGCCTGTGCTGAAGAGCATCAAGGAGAAGCTGGAGGGGGAGGGAAAGGTGGTGGAGCTGAAGTCGGAGGATACGGATGTGGAGAGTTATCGGCAGAAGGCTCGGCGCCGGTCGTTCCGGGGTGGAAAGGAGCCGGGTCAGCGACGCCGCAGGCGGTCGGATCGTCGTACGAGCGAGAAGCAGCAGAATGGAGGCGGTGGGGAGAGCCACGATGAGGGTGGTGAGCGGACGGACGGGGAGGCGGGTGAGGGTGGCAAGCAGCGCCGTAGACCACGTCGTCCGAACCGTCGGCTGCGGCGATCGGGCAAGGGTGAGGGAGAGAGTGGAGCGGAGAAGTCGGAGGCCGAGGGTGGAGATGGTGGGGATGGTGATGGCAAGAAGGTTGGAGGACGGGGAGAGCGACGCCGCCGGGAGCCGAAGCCGCGCAGTGAGCGGAAGGGCAAGTCGGACTGGGATCTGTGCATTCGCGTGTCGAACATCAACCGGTCGATGCGGATCAAGGAGTTGAAGCAGGTGCTGCGCGTGCGTGACCTGAACCCGATGTTCATCAAGTGGAACGGATTCCACGGCAAGTGTTACCTGCACTTCCCGAAGAAGCCGGACATGAATGACGACGATGCGGGGGCGGAACTGCTGAAGCAGCTGGAGAACCTGACCGTGACGGTGACGCCCCGTGAAAAGGACGGCGGTGGCGAGCCGAAGGAGGTGACACTCACCTGCGAGCTGATGAAGCGCAAGGAAGGCGGCGGCGCCGCGGACACCCCGGCCACCAACGGAACCGTGCTCGAGGGTAGCCGGATCGAAACGACCGACGTGACGGCCGTCTAAAGTGCTGACCGCGTGCCGTTTCCGGGTCTTTGCGTCGTGACCCCCCAGGCGGCTCTCTGTGTCGTGGACCCACACACACACACGCACGTGTTTCGAGATGTTATTTTAAGGAAGGAGAAACCCCCCGCCGCCACAGCCGCTACTACTAATGAACAAGAGAAAGAGATAGAGAGAGAGTGTGAGAGCGAGATCGCTTGCCGCGTCGTACACAAATTTTCGAAAGCGATTTCCCGCCGCCCCACACCAGTCAGAGTTACAAACGCGTTCTTCTTAAATGTCAAAATATGAATTTCGAACGAGCCAGAACAAACGAAGCAACAACAAAATCAAGTGATGGCGCTCGTGCGAGCTACTTCCGGACCGGAAGTAGCGAGAAACGTCGCCACTGCGCGCGCTCGCGCACTCCTTGGACGTTTTTCCGGGGGATTTGGGACACCCCTCTGCCGGAGGTGTCGTCGTCGTCCCCCCCCGGGACTCTGTGCCCCCTCTGCGAGGAGGCAGACTTAGCGAGAGAGAGAGATATTGTTATTTTTTTCTTTTCTTTTTGTTACTAACAGATTAGGACGAGATGATATTGCAGGAGAGAGAGATTATTTATTATTACTATGTTGTACCTTTTCCACCCCCGACCGACCTTCCAATATCTCAAACACAAACACGCGCGCGCGAAAATCTTACAAATAATTTAATTTTTCTTCTCCAATTGGTACAAATCAAACCGACAGTGTTTGAGCATCGAGAAAGCCGCCAACGAGTGCGTCCAGATTCGACAACTTTTTGAATTATTACTACTTTTTCCTGCTATAGAGAGACAGCGAGAGAGGGACAATTTCACCGCGAGAATTATTGTGAAGTTAGCTTGTTTTTTTTTTGGAATCCGCGAGATCGAGAAAGATAGTTGAAGCAATTTAAATCAACATTTCGACACCGAATTTGACGCCCTGAAACTGATTTTGCACATTAAACAAAAAACGCAAGCAAGATTAAAAGCCAATTGTGGTTGCGAACTGTGATGGTATTCATTTACGACGATGACGAAAAAAAAATCCGTGCGCCGCCCACCCCCACATCAAATTTGTTCAGTTCAGTCCAGCAGCAATCCGTATTGATTTCAGAACAAAGCTGTGTGTTAAAAGAGAAAGTTCTCGCGTTCGCGAAGATGTATCTCGGTGAACCACGTTCCGCGATGCTACGACGAAGTAATACAAGTAAAAAACTATGTGAAATTACGAGAGAAAAGAGGGTGATTTAAACAGGAATTTGCCACAGCAAACCGGTTGCGCGCAATTCCACCGTAGAAGCTCTGATTTAAGAGGAAAAAAACATTTGAAAGTTCTTGAATCAGTCGAGAGAAATACACAATTTAAAACAAGGACGACGAAACGCTTACCGTTTTCCCCCCAGTGACAAAAGAGAGGAGAAAGTGAAGGCTTGTCTGTCGCGAAAGCGAAAAGAAGAAAAAAAGAAGCGAAATTACATTGAAATAAAATAAAACACACACAAAACACAACAAAAATCTAACAATTAGTTTATGGTTGGTAATACACGTAAGGAAATCGTGGCTGATCGTGGGTTGGGGCGCTTTGCCTGATATTGAATAAACATAAAGGGGGAAATCATTTGAGTGAATTTGAGACTTTTGAAACCACCAGAATAACTTTGGTTATGGACATGACCAGAATGGCAAAGAACAGAAAAAAGGAAATTTTGAAGTTGTGGTCCGTTTCAAAAAGGTTTTTCCTTCCATCGAAATTCGTGCAAAATTTGGCTTCATTTGACCCCCAAATTGCAAATTGAACTTAATTATTTTTTTTGGGACAAAAATGTTTTCATCTATCAAAAATAAATTTTACTTTGTTTAAAAATTATGAAAACATTTTATTTTTTTTCCATTTTGTTACATTTTTTTCAAGTTGAGAGGAACATTGGGTTTCGAATTTGTTTTCGTTTGACACCCATAATGCAAATTTATAAGATTTAAGTGTTTTAAACACAGTACGGTAAAATCTGAAATTTTCTCTGTTTCTCAAATTTGAAAAATCATGTACAATTTAGCTTTGTTTGACTCAAATTGAAAATTATGGATTTTTTGTATTTTCTTTCAAATTCATAGGTGTTCAAAATCTTGTGTGCTGAAATATAATGTTTAAATACAAAGTTTTCTAATTTTAAAATCCTAAATCTAAAATTCTAAAATTTTCAAATCATATTTAAAATTTCAATATTCTGAAAAAAAATATTCTTAACTTCAATGTAAAAAAAAAATAAAACTAAATTTCAAAATCAAAAATTTGAAATTACAATTTTTTAAATTTAATTTTCTCAAAAAAAAAATAAATTGTATAAATTACATTGACTAAAACAACACAAATTTAACAAAATAAATATCAAAACATGTAAAAAGTTCGGTACAAAAAAAAAAAAAAAAAGAATGCTAAAAATTCAAAATTATAAATTGTAAAATTTGTAAAATACAGATATTAAAAAAAAGTAAAATTCAACAAACATTAAAATTTTAAACAAAATTAAAACTTGTAAAATTTTGCAAACAAAAAAATTCTTCATTATTTCGATATGAAATTGAAAAAAAATTGATTTGAAGACTCCTGCATTGAATAATTCATTTTTTTTTTCATTCGAAAATGTTTAAATTATAAAATTTTAATTTCGAAAATCGCAATTGAAAAAAAATAATAGTTTTTTAATAGTTTTTAATAACTATTTTTTTTCTATTTTTTAAAAATAAACAAATTTAATTCAATATTTAAGCATTTGTTAAGAGCGTTTGTTTAAAAATGTTAAAATCTTTTTAAGAAATCTAAAATGAAAAAAAAACAGAATTAAAAAATTCTGGATTTTTTACCGCCGACAGAATCAAAAAATGAAATATTTCAAACATCAATAGTTGTTAAGTTAAAAACATTAATAAATTTAGAAGGTTTTAAATTTATAAATTCAGAAATTTCAAAATTTCAGAATTCAAAATGTTCCAAAACTTGCAAGTTTATTAATCATTAAAAAAAATAACATAAATGGTACTAAATTTATGAATTCTAAAATTGCAAATTTTAGAATTTTGAATTTTATAGCTTGATTTTTTTTTAATTGAAAACTCTTGAATTTATGAATCTTAAAATTAAAAAAATAATAATCCAAAAATAAAAAAATGTCTGAATTACAAAAATGAAGATGAAGTGAAGGCCCTAAATTTATGAATCCTAAAATAAATAAAAACAAATTCAACATGAAAATTTCCCAAAATTTTACAACTTTTAAATGAATTGTATCTAAAAATGTACAGCCTCTGAATTAAAAAAAAATATTTTAAATTCATAGACGCCAATATGCAAAAAGTTCAAAATTAAGCAAAATGTCGAAGCTTTTTTTTTAAGTTGTTCGAAAATTTCTATAGCTTGAAAAAGTACCAAATTTAATGTTTTATAAATTGAAAAAGGCGGTATTTGAAAAAATAATAATTGAAAAACTCGAAATTCTATATGAAACATAATCATAAATTCGAAAATTTTAAAATTCAAAAATTGTTCAAAAATCTTCAATTTATGAAGTATAAGATTTTTATATACACACATTTGATTGTTTAATTTAATTTTTTTTTCAAATGTAATAAAATTCTTAAATTTATAATATTAATTACATGTCAATTCCTCCATTCAAAAATCCTAAAAAATAAAAAATGCTATTTTTTTTATTTTTCAAGCTTTGATTTAGTTAATTTGTTTTAAATGTTGAAGCCAATGATTGAAAAGGGATCTATAATTTAACGGGACTGCTCAGCGATCATTTCCCAAAACGAAATTTGAGCATGACTGTCGTTGCTTGGCGACGGTCGGTGAACGTAAACACAAAGTCGAAATAAACGAAAAATGTGCACCACTCAAGCAGCTGCCCGAATGAGACAACGTGCTCTTTCTCTCGTTTTCGTCTCTCTCTCTCTCTCCCTGTCTTCCTTGTTTTTGCTGCGTGGTGACAGAAGTCATTTGAATGCGATCACGGGAGAGATGATCGGAATCTCGGTAGAATGTCAAACGACCGTTCTCTGAGGAAGTCAATGACTGTGTGAGTGAGTTTGCGTAGCACTCGACGATTGGAGTGTTCTGTCACTTATCAGAAACAAAGTCGAATATGCGTGAGCTCTGGTTGAAACCCTGAATGTAATTTTGTTGATACTTTCTTCAGAATTTTAAAGAATTTTGAAGAGGAAAAAAACTTCAAGTGAAATTTGCATTGACTTTAAAAAAAAATAATTGTTCTTGAGTTTTTAACTGCAAACTGCAAAATTTCCCCCTTAAAACAAGGTTCTTTGCCGGCAAACTGTAACAAACATGGTGACGACTCAAGTGATTTCCCCGCCGAAACCCGATCAAGCCGGTAGATTCTAAGATATTAAAATGATGTCGCCGACTCTTCCCTGCGCGTCAATGAAACCAATTTTGGGTTAGAGTCGCACGCGCGTCAGGAGTAAAGAGCCGATTTATCCCATACTAATTATATAGTTCACCCTTAATATCACACCAACACACTAATTCACCACACTCTCTGTAAAAGGCGATTGTTTTTGTCCCCGGTTTTTCCTTCCTACAAAAAAAGAAAAAAAAATAATGTTTGTAGTAGCTTGAACACGAACCCTTTCGGGATCGATTTAGAAATAAGCAATATAATGAAACGACGACGACTAAGAATTTAACATTGCTTGCTAAATAAGAGAAAAATCCAGAAAACAAGCGAAAGGCGTTTGGTTCCTGAACAAGGAACACGAAAAAGAAGCTAAAGAATAAATATTTAAATAATCCCTTTAAACACACACTCACACTCACACGAAAAACTTTTGAGACATTAACAAAAACAAGTAAAACGCTAACAAATGGTTTTCTTCGCGAAAAAAAGCTAGAAAGAGAGCGAGCGATAGGGCAAGAGAGAAACAACACTAAAACACAAACACTAGGCTAAGTGTAAGAGTGAAAAGGGTAAGCAGAAAGAGAAAGAAGAGAGAGAGATGCAAACTCTTCAAATCAACAAATGTTTAATCAGAGTGTAAGTTTATAGAATTGCGCTAAGTACTCACACCGAACACTAGAGAAAGAATCAAGAGAAACAAAAATGATGAGCAAATATGATGTTTAGCAAGTGGAAATCACACATACACCCTTACTCACACACATACACGTACACGTAAACGCTCACTCTCTCTCCGAGAAGAAGATTAAAGTGAGAGAGAGTGAGCAAGCAAATAAAACGTAGGTTTAAAAGAGTCTTACAAAATACATCTTAAATGCTAGAGAAAAGGATAGTTAAGAGTTGAGGAAGCAGAAAGGGACGACCGCAAAAGGGAAAGGGAAGTTTTCCGAAAAAATAAACAAAGTAGGCTGGTGACTAAAGAGATTTAAAGCGCCCCACCTTCGGAAAGCTTTCCTTCCGGCGTTTCCCGCGCTTAAAAATACTAAGGTTTTGCTGAATGTTGACGTTTTCTTTTAACAAAAAAAAGTAACACAAATTTCATTCCCCTCTTAAAAATTAATCGCGCCAAAGGGCTCCCCTTTTCAGGCCATCTAGAAACAAATAAATCGTTTTGTAGTGCAGAAAAAGTAAGCTTATTTTAATCGTCACTCATAACTTTACTAAAAACATCAAAAAACGCATGCAAACCCAGATTCAAAAACAAAAAAGAGAGTATATTCAAAACCCGTTTAGTCTTTTTAGCAAGTACAGTTTTGGTGCAAACAAGCGCGCAGCAAGCAAAATGAATAAAGAAACAGCAAACGAAAAAAAAACTTAGGCCGTAAATTGGTTCAGAAAAGAGATTGTGTGCAAAATCCGCGAAAAAAAACAAATGTTGGACAAAATTGCAAACGTTCGAACGTCAACTTCTTTCCGTTTATTCCACGAAAGCGTGACACGATAGAAAAAAAGGGGAAATAACAACAGTAAGAAACAAAATGGACGCAAAATCCGTCCACGACGAACACTCGGTTCACGCGGAAATCTGGCGCTTGAGACACGAACAAAAACGAGAACGAGAAGCCGTTGCAGATATTGGAAGCTCTTGAGTGATCAAGAGGGTAAACTCAATAAGAACAAACAAAACAAAACACAAAACAATACAACAAAAAACAACAACGCCCAGGGATTAAACATAAACGAAAGAAGAAGCAACCAAACACTTAGAAACAAACCTCTTTACCACTAAAAATGCAATGGGAGAAAGAAGGGTAACATACTGGAGCAAAAACACACACACAAACTAAACACTAACTAGAGAATACTAACTTGTTGACAAAATTGACAGAAACCAAAATAATGAGACAGAAAAAAAACCCAAACAGGAAATCATCATCATTTGTAAGAAAGTGAACAATAAAACTTTTTTGAATAAAATATTTTACGCCTAAAAATGTTGCGTTTTCTTTCAC
This sequence comes from Culex quinquefasciatus, assembly GCF_015732765.1. Classification (NCBI taxonomy): domain Eukaryota; kingdom Metazoa; phylum Arthropoda; class Insecta; order Diptera; family Culicidae; genus Culex; species Culex quinquefasciatus. Next base: position 108,184,216 of record NC_051861.1, read on the forward strand.
ACTTATTTCACACAATCCCAGAAAAGCTGCTACAGAAGCTTTCGCATTCGCATTGCGCTGCGAAGTGTTTTTGATCTCCGACGAAGAGACGGACCACCTGAAGGTGGAAGTGAAGCCAACGGTACTGGACACCATAAACAGTGCACGCAGGAGCATCAAGTTCACTTACGAAATGGAAGTCGAAGGAAAGTTACCTTTCTTAGACATCCTGATCCTAAGAGAACCAGGTTGCCCATCTTCGTTTTCTTTCGAGATCTACAGGAAGCCAACAAACACCAGAAGAACAATCCCAGCCACGTCAAACGATTCATTCCAACATAAGATGGCAGCATATCATTATTTCATACATAGGATGACAACTAATTCGGAACAGCGGAAATCAACGGTTACAGCAGAACAACTATCCAAGCAATCATCGATAAGAAGGAAAGAAAACTCCACAGAACTTCAATCACAACCCTTACGCCACCAGTAGAGCCACTACGAAGAGCAGCAGTAGAATTCGACTGCAGGATAGCACGCCCATTACGACAAAAACTGGCTAAACTTGGCATCGATTTAGTGTTCAGCAGTAGAAACAGCCAGTTGGAATCCATCTTAGGTTCAACGAAAGACCCCATACCGACTTTAGGCAAACCCGGCATCTACGAGGTATCCTGCGGCCACTGTGATATGAGCTACATTGGACAAACTAAGAGATTGCTGCAAACCAGGTTGGATGAGCATATAAACACATATGTCAAAATTGCCATGGAGGAAAAACGGAAAGGATTTGTCCCCCATTTCAAGTCAGCAGTAACCGAACACATCATCGAGGAAAAACATAACATCACAACTGGCGACGCGGTCATCTTATAGCGGATTACGCACTTCGGAAGGAACCGGTCAAGAAAAAAATCAAATGGGCAGCAGCGGCAGCGCAAGCAAGTCAGAGAGGGTGTAGAAAAGCCCCAAGAAATTGCTCCCTCTCCTTTGTTCTGCTGTTCGTAAAGCTGTTTCTTGACCCCTTTCCTTCCGATCTGCATACTAGCCTTATGACACATCACAAACCCATCGAAGCTGGCTGTCGCCGAAAGTTTGGAAATCTTCAAGGCAGGCAACAAACGTTTACTCAACAAGGATTCAGGTAACGGCTCAACGTGGCTGTTTAAGCTGTTACCTATACAAGCACAAAAGAAGAACGAGGAGGTAGTACCTACAGTAACTACAAATATGGATACTTGATGAACCTTCAGTCGAGAACAGAACACTGATGAAGTCTGCAAGTAGTAGACGAAATACGTATCTGTCAAGATATTAAAAATATATAGCGGAATTAAAAGGAACAACTCGTCTTTTTGTATTCACAGTAATGCATTCTGCTAAAACGCTCAACCAAACCACAATCCATCCCTTAAATTTTCTACAATTTTAAGAGAATGATTTGATTTTTAAAGATCAAAAATTTGGTTGAATATTTGATTTTTGCGATTTTTTTTATATTGAAGCCCGTCTAGAGGCAAACATTTTGAGAGTTTTTCTCGAAACACCGAATTGATTTACGGGTGCTACGATATCTCGGAATTTTCTGGATCAACTGGATGAAATTTTATATCCTTTTTAACGAAGGACGATTTTGAAAACGTGTGAAAAAAATACAAAAAATCAAAAACAGACGGATTTTTAATATGAAAAACACAAAAATATTTTTTTCTTTTTTTTAATGATTTTTTTTTAAATCAGCCTTTGTCATGCACATGGGATCGGTAAATGTAAAATAGATTTAAAAAATAATGTGTGGTAATACAAACTCTTAACTTTTTGCCGTTTTTTATGTATGTAACCCCTTAACCTGCCAAACATACGAGAAATCCCCCTAATACGATTTTTGGGTATTTCACCTTTTTTGCCTTTCTTACTAAAGAAAGGTATAGGTTTACATTTTCATCTTCGTAAATAAGACGATACAGCATGAATTTTAATCGGAAAAATCGCCAAAAATTCACACTGCATCGATTTTCGACGCTCTATCGATTCACTTTGACAGAACTCGTCCATCTCAAACCCTCGAATTTTAAGAAAATAAATTCCGTGGAATTCGAGTGATGTCCGTGTGTGGTAATTTTTTTGCAAAATTTTGTGTCGCGTAGTCCTCGGCTTCCCTATTTGCGATTTTGATTGTTCCAAGTGCATTTGAAAGCTGGTGTGCTGAACAAGGGTCATTTTGAGACAGAATTTAGAAATATCCATCTGTTTTCGGATTTGGCCAGACTTTTCAACAAAATACACAGTTTTCAAATGAAAATATGGTCAAATTTTTCATTTTCATATCTTTTATTTATCTCAAAAATTGCATTTTTCGAGCTCTACAACCTCCCCAATTTTCATCCAGATTCATAATTTGGTTCTGGAGTTAGAGCCGTTTGATAAACCTACCATAAGAAAAAAAATCCCTAAAAAAAGGTTAAAGCCCACCTGGTGACCTTCACCAACATTTTTCATTTTTGATTTTATCCGAAATTTCTTTCCACATTCATAGTACAGACCATGAGTGAGCATCTGAAACAAATTTGACATCTATCGGCAATCCCGATCAATTTTTAGAACGATTTTCTTTTTGCCTTTCTTACTAAAGAAAGGTATAGGGTATTTTAACCATTAGTGGACCCCCTAGTAGAGCCGAAGCACATTTTTCACAAATTTTCAATATTTTAAGCACTTTTTCATAACCCTTTGTACAAAACAAAGAAATCTGAAGTCTTTTGAACAATTTTGACTATTTGTTTCATCAGTTATTTGTTTTTGAGCAGAAAAATAGCCAATTGAAAAAAAAGTTTTTTTTGCCTGTTATGGACCCCTTTTCCTATAGTGGACCCGGGTCCACTATAGGCAAACTGTTATTTTTATACCAAATTTTACCGATATTTGATGTTTTGATGCATGGTGTAGGTCTTTTAATAGATATAATGAATAAAAGATGGATTTTGCTCACTTTTCATCATAAACAAATATTTTTTGTTAACCAATTTGGCTTTAAACAACAAAAAACCTAACAGACATTTAAACACATTTATTTCCGAAAAAGATCAGAGAAAACGTTTAAAAAACCACTGTAAACATAAAAATAATTTGAAAAAAGTAATCTTGATGCAAATTTTTCCATATTAATTACATAAATGGTTGACCGAAACTAAACAATAGAATTGTTTACAGTTGCTGATAAAACCACGCATGTTTATTGTGAAAAAATGTTTTGTTATTGATTTATTATTACAAAATATCATTTCAAACTGCAATTATGATTCTTCAGTTAAGTACAATTAACTATAGTTTTGATTAATTATAAATTCTTACGGCTTCAGCATTTTTGGTACTTTTAACATGAAAACAGCTATATTTATACTCGTAATTGGAAAAATATGCGTTTAGGTTGATAACAACAAGCATTTATTGCATGTTTTAGAGAAACTCTTGCTTGAATACACAGTTTTCATCATTTTTGAAGGTTTTATTAACAGGGGTCCACTTTTGGAAAAGTTTGGATTTTCGTTATCCTATATTGGACCCCCCTAATTTTTGCTCAAAAATTGCATTTCTTCGCTTTATTTTAGTAAAGATCCTTAAACTTACATTACTTCGACTTGCTAAAGTTAAATAATCAGTCAAAAAATGATTGGATGGTTAATTTAATCATAAAATATAAATGCAGTTTTGTTGCGAAAATGCTAGTGGCCATGGCTGATTTCAGATGTCGAACTCAAAACACTTATTTTGGTGAAAAGGACAATTCAATGTCAGTCAACATTGTTATAAATGATGCTGAATATTCCAAATAAAAGATTTGTAGACAACAACACGCTTAAAATTTTGATATTATTGAATTTTTCATCAAAAACCCTTCAGAGGGTCCACTATAGGAAAGGGGTCCACTAATGGATAACGTACCCTAGGTTTTACATTAAGGCTGGACGTCATTTTCATCTTCGTAAATAAGACGATACAGCATGAATTTTAATCGAAAAAATCGCCAAGTTGAGCTTCGAATACTGGCGCATATATGTTTTGGCTCGACTTATACTCGTTTGTAGTAGCTTGTCTACCGATGTTTCCTTCAACATGTAAGATATCGTTGCTTTTCGGTTTCTTTTGCCCTGTCCGTTTTGCATATCTGTCCAATGTTTAGGCAAAAAAATTTGTGACATAAGACATTCATCCGGCTACAATCAATTTGTTTCCCGTTTGCTCCTAAAATCGCCTAAAAGTAGATTCCATTTTTTCGTGATTTCGTAAGTTTATTGAACAGGGGGCAATTTGGCGCCCTCAGCAGGGCCCAAGAGAAACAATGTATTGCTCTATAACGTGTTCCGTTTTGATGATTCTTTCCTCTTTCTAGATGTTGCTACGTTGCTGGGTCGCTGTTCGTTTTATGCATCGCTAGCATATCAGGGTCTGGTCTGAGTTAGAATTAAATATTTTTTGTTTGCTGCGATAATTAAATTTATTGCGGCTGGAGTGGCTATTTATTGCCAAATCATTAAAAAATTAACCTTCAGTAGGGGTGAAATTAGTTCAAAATGATTTTCAAAAAAATATTTTTTTAGTTGATGCTGCGAACATGATTCTGAGGCCCATACAAAAATTATAGGCTACTTTAGAAAATCTTGATTTTTGGGTCATATATGACCCATCAGGCCCGAAAGGATTAAAAGGTTTTGTAGGAGACAACTCAAAAAACGTTTTCTGAAAATGTCACATTCTTAGAATAAAACCTGTGTTGTTGGCAATTATATATATTTGGTGTACGTTGTTAACCATAAATATTTTTTTAATAAATTAACTTCTTTCAATATACTTTTTGGAATGGGTCGAAAGTACCTCAAAGTTTAAAAATATCTACTTCCAATATTGTAGCATGTCAATACGATTCCTTTTAAAAAGAAACACTGCTGAGTGACTTGTTTTGATCCTTTCTTTATATTTGAGCATTATTTTAGTTTCAATTTTCAAACGATTCATCAAATTCCAACATATTTTTGGAAAATGTTGCTCAACCATCTAAGAACAATCCTTCGTTAAAAGTTTTTCGCAACCATTTAAATGGTTTTGTTCTTAAGAAGTTATGAGAAGTCTATCATTTTTTGACCCACAGTGACACAAACTGATGGTACATTAATTTAAGCTTGATACAATTTTCAATGTTGTTTAAAAAATGCTAGATTTTTATTTTAGTAAGATTTCATTATGGCAAGATAATTGTAATGCGTTCTATCATTGTTATATTCCTTAGAAAGAAAGCCTCTATCTCACCCCAGGTGGGATTAAATCGGATTTTTGATGAATTATGAATTTTACAAAAAGTTGCTGGTAAATAACAAATTCAAATGAAACCTGTTTTCGGTTTTCGTAGAGCATTGCTCTCAGGTATTTTACGCTGAGCTTTCTGAAGCATCTTACATCAGGGATACATTCTTTTTTATCACGATTTCTTCAGCCAATTGACAGAACTCATTAAATTTTTCAGAGAATAAGCAAATCCTATACTTTTCGTTCGTAAGAAATGCGAAAATGGTGCCGAAATAAGGACGATCGTTTTCTAACCTTCCCATAATTCATGCCACGTGACCGTGCGGCCCGTCATAAATATTCTTCTCACTATTAGGGTGATGACGTATCTTGCGCAACCCCTCCGAAGTACAGCAAAATAATCGTTTGATGTAGGACGCACACGCGCCAGCCTGATTTCTTCATTATACGAGACCCTATATCAGATGCATTTTTATCCTAGGCTCTGAACTAGAAAGGGGAGGGGGTTTATCTGTAATTGAAGATCTAGCTGTTATTAATCGCTTTTTGTTAGGTTTTGTTGTTATAATTAAAATATTGTGATGGTGGTGATGGTAATTGGGTACCGTTAACAAACAGTCATTTAGATGACACCAAACGCCATTTGATAAGCTTGGAATTATGTGCGCCCGATGAGTATGCAACACCCTGTACACAAACCCCTTCGCAGTAAGGACACCCACCAGTAGGTTAATTTGACATTCCAGATACACGAACCTTCTTCGTCCGACGAATGATTTGGCAAATTACAGTCCTCGCTTCGCCAATAACAACAAACAGTTTTATGCCCACAATAATTTCGCGCTTTTTACGATGATTGTGATCAAGCCAATTGACGGTTCCCCGCGAAGTCATTGATAATGCCAATCATTTGCTGACCTCCTCGCGGAGCAGCATCCTTAAGCTTAATGTAAATTCCACAGTAAAGTGGCAATCTTGTGCAGCAGCACATGTGACTGTGACTATTTTTTCTCTACTTCTTCTCCTATTGAGCACACAAGTTGCATTAATCAAAGTGATATGATGAATAAAAATGATGCCTGATTAGATGCAGCATCCGTTGGGCACTTTTTTGTTTTGTTCTGCTGTGCAGGTGTGTAGTGGGGAAATTTATTATCATTGCTCAACAATGATTTGCACGAGATCGCTGTGTGGAATGTTCGCAGCATTGACATCGATAAAATAAATTGATTGGAATTCTTTGAATTTGATTGATCCAAATAGCAAAATAGTTTCCATTTCTTAAATAAATCTTCTTCAAATTGTTATTGCGTTCTAGCATCTAGTTACATGAAATTTCTAACCAAGTTTAGCTTAGCTTCAAACCTCAACAAAGTTGCCAACCAATTACGGTGACATTCCTTATACGCTTGCAAAGGTTCATTGGCTCTGGTTTTTCAAAGTGTCGCGCTAGGTTGTCACTGCTACTAGCTAACTAGAAATTCTCTCTTTTCTGCCATGTGTTGCCACAGCAGCAGCAGCAGCAGCAGCAGCAGCCATTATCACAGTCATTATCATAGCTCTGGCTTTGACGACAACCCGCTATGATCACCGCTCGAAACATTGGACTGGAAAAAGGAAAAAGATTCGATCGCTGAGCACGCGCAACCGACGCAGGCTTTCTACTTCTAGTTGTAAAAACGTTACCGAACAGTTCTACCTTTTTTGCTGTACAAAATTGGACCTGAAATACACGAAAGATTCTGCTACTGACTTGATTTGTGTCACTGCAACGTTAAACTAAGCAGTTGGTTGGTGTCCTTGCTAAATACGCTGAAGCATTGATTTTTCTCCTGATTTCAATGTTCTTAAAAGGATATTAGTGAAATTAATTTACAGCTTTTCTACTTTCTGTGGTTTTAGAAACCTGACTTATTCATACCTCCCTGTAGTCATACAGGCTTACCTTTTTGGCATTGACTCAACTGGTGTTTTTCGATGGTTTTGCTTCCCTCAAATCAACAACTCACCCACCCACATACAAGCTCATCCAATCACTGCCGTTTGTTTATCACCCACAAACATCAGCAGCAGTAGCAGAACTCACACACATGCGCGCGTTCTCTTTTTCCCCAAAAAAACAAAACTCATCAAAAACATTAAAAACTTTGCTGGAAAGCGCGCCGCCTTCACACTCACCACAAGCTTGAATGTTTTTGATTCTCCTCTCTCACTCATAATTGTGTGTTGTGGGTTTTGGACTCTCTTTCAATAACTTGCGCGGTAAGGGAAAACGTTTTTTTGAAATTAAGTTTTCTAGTACGGACGTCAGTTGGGAAGAGTACTCTTGCTACTTCACAGATTTATAAACTTCTTCTGAAAAACTTTCAATATATACTATTATAATCAAGTACTGTTGTGTGAAGTTTTTATAAGCCTCAAGTTTCTCATAATTAAATAATTTTTTTTAAATAGTAATGGTAACTTGTTAATATTTTTTTTGTATTTTGCACCGAGGCTTCGATTTTTTAAATGAGCACTGCGCATCCGGGAGCTTATGTTCATATGCAGTTGGGAGCCAACTTTTGTTGATCTCATACGCCTGAACACTAAACAGACTTCTTCCAAAGAACACATTTTCCAACAATAACTAGAAAAAATCATACACAACTGGTTTCGAAACAGTTTAGAAACATGTCTTGGTTGTGCCAGAACTAGAATTTCCCCTCATTTTGCAACTCCGAGGTTAGTTGAAAATTGCGAAAGTCTTCAATAAACGATTTGCCATCCGTTTTCTCCACTTTCCACGTATATCATAGCAGTATTCCCAGAAAGGAAAAAAAGTGTACTGTCAGCTTTAATATTAGTGTAAATTAAATGCTTTCAAGGTACCTACATCTGTGATTGGGAAGTGCTCTTGAGTTACTTAAAGTTCACGTCCGCATTTGAAAAGGGCACACTTGACTTTGAATTTGCATGAATTATAATAATATTGTAAACACTTTCATCGTTTCAATAGTTAAACTAAACTGCCTCTGCTTAAATTTTAAATGATTTTTTTTGAAAAAAATGGTGCAAAAAATCTCGTTTTGATGTTTTTGAACGTTCAATTTAATTCTATTAAGGTGGAACTGGAGCCGATTCTGAAAAAAACTTAAATGCGACTTGAATCAAATTTGAAACTCGACAGGTTGTTTGCGTTAGAATTATTTATTTTCTGGAAAACAAAGAAATTTATAAGTTACGGCGTTTTCCTTTGAACTGCAATTGAAAACTCGAGTTGTGGAATCAATATGGCGGACTTTCCCGTGTTTAATGTAAGCTAGAACAAGACTTTTTCGTTAAATTTAAACATTTTAACATTTACAATCAAGGGTTCTGATTTTCGGTTCAAAGATCAAAAATCACTCACTCATCGCCGTACGAATCGTTGTCGCCTAGAAATCGCAACCAGTCGCAAACGAACACGACAATCAAGCTGTCAGCGACTTGCTCAATCGTTTCTCCCAGCGACACATAGGTACTTCGTGAATTTCTTTGCCTACTCCGTCCGTCGACCCGAGTCACTGAGATCTTTTCAAACACGCACGAAGCAAAATGATCATCGTTCGGTCAAAACGTTCATCGTTTGTGCAAAACGAGAGAGAATTCAGAAAAAAATCTGGAGTTTTTTTTGAAAAGGTCCAATAAACCAAATTTTCAGTTTTTGCTTTTTGGGTGTTTTTTAATACCCCTGACTCAAGGCGGTTTTAAAAACACCCAAAAAGCAAAAACTGGAAATTTGGTTTATTGGACCTTTTCAAAAAAAAACTCCAGAAATGTTCATTTCGTCGCGTCGAATTCCTTCATTTTCTTGACATTCGCGTCCCACTTCCTGCTCCTGTTTGTGACTTTTTACACGCATTGGAGTTCATCGCTCATGAAAGTGAGTTCATTGTAAGTGCTCGTTTGAAAACTTACCAATGAAATCGAGAATACTACCCGAATGGAGTGAGAGTGAGAGCAAAGAGAGAGTATTCAGGAGCGAACGGTGCGGAAGTGACCAACGGTAGGAAACGGTCAGAGCAGTTTTTAATTCGTGTTAGATTTGTGGTCGTGAGTGAATGAGTCTTTTTGGAGCAATCAGGACCCTTGTTTATAATTTGGTTGTTATTGCGAAATAAATTCAAGTTTCTTCTTTGCTTCAACGGACAGGACGTTGAAGCGTTAGGTGGGTACCGCGGTGAAAACATCAGCAAGTTGAGCAGAAATTCAGCGGCGTTCTAAAAAGACGATTTTATATATTCAGAATAATTTATATATATTTTTCCATTTAAAAAAAAACAGGACATTCAAAACACCTATATTACTAATGATCTTCAAAACAAAGTTTCCAAAAGATTTCAGTTTGTATTTGATTGCGCCTGAATGCACACAAAAAGCAAACAAAAAAAAAGCTTCATTAAAGTTCGTTTCCAAATCAAGCAAAACATTGTAATAGGGCCGAATCCGAAGTGTATCTTTACAATAGGTTGATGTTTACTGGACTACAGGAGCAGGATAGACTCTTTGTTTACACTTCGGCTATGGCCCTATTACAATGTTTTGCTAGAAATATATCCACTAGAGGTCGAACGTTTTTTGTGATGTTATAGCCTCAGTGAGGAAGGCAATAAGAATTTTAAATTAAAACTTTTAGATGTTTTGGAAATCTCGGCATTCTGACCATGACCGACCTGGCTCGAGGGACTAATTTTTTGAAAATTTAATACTTAAAATTTCATAAAGTTTTTCATGTGTTTGGATATATTTTGACAAACAATTGTTTCCCAAAGCCCATCTTATTGTTATTGCCCATTTTTTGTTTGTTAAAAGGCAGACCAAAAACTGTTTCCTATCACATTTTTAATTTGGTAAACGGTAAAATCAAGATTTTATCGATGGTTCAACTTAATGAGAGACTTTTCGTCAATGAAATTTTCAATTATCAAAAATAAATTTTTAAGTACAGTCCAGACTCGATTATCCGAAGTTTCGATTATCCGAAGGTTTGCATGGGACTTTGGACAATCGAATCACGAACATTTTTTTTCGTTTTTTTAATTTTTCTTGTTTTTAACATCAAATTCGAGTTTTTCTACCCTATTTTAGTCAAATTTGAATAGTTGATTGTCTGTTAAATAATAAAATTTATTTTTTCAATATTTCGTCACCGCCATATTGGATTAAATATTAAATGTAAATCACTTTAGCGTAGTATATATATACCGTAAACTGGGGTCAATCGGAACACATGGGGCGAATGGGGACAGCAGTTTTAACCATGTTGGAGCACAATATTTTGATTTTTCTGGTTGGTTTTGGTTAGAACATACTCAGGCCAACAAAATGTGTACATCCATTTCCAAATTTAAATGCTTTAAGTGCTCTAAAAACTGCTGTCCCTATTCAGACAGTAGTCCCGGTTCACCCCAGATTACGGTAGGTGTAATTCTTAAACTCAAAAATTAAGAACTCCTCGCCATAGTGTCCAGACAATGACAAGCTGTCAGAGTCCCTGCGAACTATGTTGGCTGAAATATCGGGTGGTCAGTCAAAAAACAGCTCAAAGTCGCATGACAAAAAAACTTGTGCTGGAAAGAGATAGCAAATCTGATGCAAACAAACACGCAGCTGTTATGAAAACATACTTTAAACGTGTTGGTTAATTTCCGAAAGCTTTATATTTGAGCTTTTGAATATACTTGGAGATGCTCCATGCTCCGTTCAATTTGCAAGTTTTCACTAATAAAACTAATTGTTTTGCAAAAGTTTTGATGGAAACATGCTTTCTCACTTCCCATTAAACTATTTTTGTTTGATATAGACGAATCCAGTTTGAAATGGCCGCTAGGTGGTCAGTGGTCTTAGAAATGACAGCTTCCTTGTATTTGAATATGGGAGCTCAGGAAAACTAAATTTTTAAGCAATAAAATGATTATTTATGATAAAAGTATTGATTGATTAGGTGTACAAAATGTGTCTAAAATGTTATTAAAATAAAAACTGTTCGAAAAATTTGCAATCGAGATAAGAAACCATTCGATTCAGCAGGAATTTTGTGCACGAAAAATATATAGTTTTCATATGTTAAGTATTTTTTTTTAAAAGAAAATTTACAAAGAGAATGAAAATCGAAACAGTGGCAGTGCGTGGCCGAATGGTTACGCTGTCCGCTTTGTAAGCGGATGATTCTGGGTTCGATTCCCATCTGCTGCAACCTTCCATCGGATGAGGAAGTAAAATGTCGGTCCCGGCCTTGGTTGTTAGGCCGTTAAGTCATTCCAGGTGTAGGAGTTGTCTCCATGCCATAAGTACAAACAACACACCAAACCAAGCCTACTCCGGTGGAATCGCTGGCGGCGGTTGGACTCGCAATCCAAAGGTCGTCAGTTCAAACACTGGGGTGGAAGGTTCCTTGGAGTAAAAAGAGGTTTGGGTGCTCTCCCCATTCAAGCCTTCGGACTCCTAGGTTCGAGCAGAAACTTGCAATAGAGACCACAAAAGACCCGGGGGTCGTTAATGTGGATGGTTTGATTTTGATTTGATGAAAATCGAGACATTTAGTATGGGAGCTATCAAATCTCTCACCATCAAAAAGCAGCTTTGAGCTTTCGTTGGATTTGTCTATAGGTTGAAAACGCTTTTTAGAAGCTGTAATCGAACGTAAAGGGAATTAAAAATGATGCTTATTATTTCAAATTGTTTTTCTCAAAACAAATGGTTTGTACATTTTTGTTTTAAATGTCCCTAAATTTTTAAGCAGCCTTCTTTAAATGGTTATTTTCAATTTGAGAAACTGCTGAACACAGTCTAACTCAATTCAGCATTTTAAGATCTAGCCCCCATAGAAACGCAACTCGTAAGGCACGTCGACGGTGTAGGTCATTTACAAAGAAATTGTGCTGAAACGCTCTTCTGTCGTGTTTCTTTCGAGCGTTCGCCTTGGTGGTCGTCCAGCAGTTCGGTGTGTAGAGGTATTTTTCTTTTGCTACAAACGATCCATTGAAGGCAAAAAGGAACACCAGAAAACGGGTTTCGCACTGCCGGCCAACGTTTCTTCGTCAAGCTCACGCGCAAGTTCTCTCTCCTCTCTCTCTCTCTCTCACGTCAAAGTTAGATCTCAGTTAACTCCGTATGTTGTTGGTTGGTTGGTTGGTTGCCTGCGCTGACTCCACCGTTTCTGTTGCTCATCATTTCTCGCTGGTGCCTTTGCGAGTCACGTTGCAGGTCGCGGGGTCCGTGGTTGAAGTTCGGTTTCTTTGCGCGAGTTGGTTCCGTGTGCGGGAGAGAGTTCGTCGCGCCGTATTCGTTCAAGTTGTTTCCTAGCAAAAAGGGATTCGCTGCACCTGAAGGTATCGTGTCGTCGTCGAGAGACCGGCCGGGAAGCTTTTTCCAGTTGGAACTTGATTCTCCAGCATCTACTTTTTAGTTTGTGTTGGTGAGCGATCAAGGTGCTGATCAAGTGAAGAAATCTCTGCGCGTTGATGAAGAGGCTGCTGCACGGAAACTTGAGCTGAGATGAGGTGAAGAAGAAGAAGAAGCAGCGTCTCTGTGGGGTGGTCATTACGTGGTAACCTCGGCGTGTAACACCCGCTAGAGGAATCTACGTCGAGTTGAGTTGGTTGATGAAGATGCACTTGGTGAAAGAGGAGAAGTGAATCCAAAGAGACAACACACCACAACAAAAGTAGCGTTTAATTGCTCACCGAGAAAAAGTTGAATTTTGAAAGTTTTTTTTTTCTCGAAGACCTGGGCGACCTGTGTGTGTTATTCAAGCAAAATTTGGGTGTAATTTTGGTGGCTGAAAATTGGTGGAGAAAACAGCAGCAGCAGCAGCAGCAGTGAATGAGCGAATGATGATCCAATGTGATTTGAGATTGAGAGTGTAGGTGGAGAAAAATTGTCGATGCCGCCGTCGAGATATCCAATGTGTGTTTGCGGTGATAACTGCTGAATGTTGAATGTTATTTTGGATGGTGGACGTGTGATTTTTGAAGGAAGATTGGAGCTGTACTAAGTTTGGAAAGCTGATTTGGGGAGTTGGTTTCGAGAGCGAATTGTTTGGACAACAACAACTTTAATCGGAGTCATCGGAATCAGGCAGCATCTAGATTGGCAAGAGCAGATTTGCAGAAAGATTATTTGATGTAAGTATTCGTCGAAGTTTAAATATTTGAATGATGAAGTACAAGCCAAAGTTATATTTTTAAATCTTTCCAGCACAATGATGATTCATGTTTTATCTAATGAAAAGATTTCTAACAAATATGGCATATTTATCATATTAAATAATAGATCACTTAATTCTTGTCTCGAAAAATATTAATTTCAACAATTTTTCAACCTATTCAATGATGTTAATTTAATTGGTTATCAACTAGAGGTGGGCAAAGCCGTTCTTTTTAAGGAGCCGCTCATTTTCGTTCGCTCATTAAAAAGAGCCTCTCATTTGAACGGCTCTTTCGCTCTTTTCCAAAATATGAATTAAAAGGTTATTTTTAAGAATTATTTGATTTTCTAAGCTACTTCACATTGAAATTAAAATGATTTTTTTTTGTTTTGTTTAGGAAATCATTTAGCGCGGTTCTTTTTTTGTGAGCCATGGTTCGTTCGTTCTTTTCAATGAACCGGCTCTTTGAGCGGCTCGCTCTTTTTTGCCCACCTCTGCAATCAACCGTTCAATTTTGACTAAAATTGGGTAGCTGAAATAAAATTTTATGCTAAAAATACAAAAAGTAAAAAAAAAACAAATATTTAAGTCCCACACAATTTTTTTGGTTTATCGAACTAAGGATAATGAAAACTTCGGATAACCAAGTCTGGACTGTAATTGATAATTTTCTCGATTTATATGAAAATCTATACCTGAAAATTTATTTGAAAATCTTCAATAGATGTTGAACTAAACTAACTAAATCCTTGACCTGGTGCACAGTTTATGCTAACAGGCTATCGTAATCAATAAAAAAAAAACAAATCACTAATAACAACTCTAGACTTGTATTTAGATAGGGCAACTCCTCGTTTGTTTGGCAGGTTAAGAACTCGATCCTAATATCTTTGCAAATATTTTTCAAAGTTTATTGGCTTGAAAAATCAGGGGGCAATTTTTTTTAAACTTCAAAGTTTCAATGAAATAAGACGTGCAATCAACTAAAATCAATTTAAGGGGTTACATACATGTAAATCGGCAAAAATTTCAGAGGTTAGTTTGAGCACACACTTAAACTTTTTTTTAAATCTGTTTTAAGGGCATTAAAATAAATATTTTCAACTATTATCAAAATAATTTTGAAGACATTTGGTTGTATAATTGCCGAGATATAGATATTTGAAGTTAGCAGTTTCAAAAAACGGGTGCCACGATATCTCAACACTGCTTTGACCAAATCGGCTCAAAATTTTGGTGAAGCCTCGTTAAACCGGTCCTGTGTGCACGACGAAGCCCGATTTTCAAAAAAAAAAATATATATTTGAAAAAAAGATAAAAATATTTCTGTGTTTTTCATATCAAAAATCGTCAGTTTTTAATTTTTTATTTTTTTAAAATGCAATATTTCCAAATCGGGCTTCGTCATGCACACGAAATATGTCTTGCAAGTCTTCACCTCAAATTTCAGCCAGTTTGGTCCATCCCATCTCGAGATATCATGGCACCCGTAAATCAACTCGGCGTTTAGAGAAAAACGCTCACAAAGTTTGACAGTTCGCTTTGCGCATGGCAAAATTTTGAGCGTAAATCATCTCTTACTCAGTTTAATCATCGAATATCTTCACCCAAAACTGGCAGCGCTAGTCCGAGAGAATGATGGTCTCGAGTCGAGAGAATAGTGGTACCATTCACGGACGCAGAGAACACAGCTCGAGATGGGCGATAGAACTATTCTCTCGAGGTTCATTTGCAAAAAAAGTTCATCCGTCAAACAAAAAACCAAAAGTGTCGACAACGGGAATCGAACCAGAGACCTTTGACAAACCAATTCAATGACTAAGCTGCCTCGGCCACCACAACTTGGTGACCAAGGAGAAGTCAGGAGTCGATGTATGACACTTGTTGGAGATTTATTGATTCAACTAACGAATGAACTCATTTGTTATGATGGTGTGAGTTGGTACCATTATTCTATCGATTTTGGCACTGAGCCCTCAATAAATTTTGAGAGAACGATTATCTCGACTCTGAATTTTGGGTGTTCATGAAACTTTCAGGATTGATTGAAAATCATATTTTAAGTGGATTGAATAAATTTTCTGAAACATGAAATTTTATGATTTTCTACATGTATGTAACACCTTAAGCAGGGGTGCCAGGTTGCCAGATAAATCTGGCATTGCCAGATTTTTTGAGCGTCAATTAGAAAAAAAATCTATTTCTTACTCACATTGTTTTATTGACGTATTTTGTTTATTTTGTGAAGCTATAATGTATAAAAAATGAAAATACACAGTTTTTGAACAAAAAATTACTTATTACTTTGAGAAAAGTGGCTTGCCAGATTTTTCCCAGATTTTTTACTCTTCAGACCTGGTAACCCTGCCCTTAAGCATGATTGATGCTGTTAAAACATAATTTGAAGTTCGCAAAACAATTTTTTTGCAAATTTTTTTTAAATGAATGATTGTAAAACAATTGTACTGGTGAATAATTTATAACACTTTTTTTTCATTGGAATTTTGAAACCATGACAAGTAATTCCAAATTTTCATTTTCGAATTACGTTAGGGTGGTCCCACACACATTTCTCTTGGACATAGATATTTTCAAAAGAAAATATCTCGAGCTTAAAATAAAATTAATTTTTTAGAAGTTTGAGTTTTAAGTTTGCATCTTTGTTACCTTAAAATTGCTGTAACTTGACCCTTAAGGGTGCACAGCAACCAAGGAAATTGTCAAACTTACGGTCCCAATCCTGCAACAATCTGATTGTAAAAATAGTCAAACTTTGAAATAAATTATTTTGTAGACAGTGAGTGACAGTACATTAGGGGATTGGAAAAAAATATATCGATAGTTCCCGTAGTTATGAAGATACTAAAATGTCTGTAATAAAAATGTAGGTGAAAGAGCTCTGGTTGATGTGCACCTTTAAGGCCAAAATCAATTTAAAAAAAACGAAAATGGTTGTTTTTAGCACTCCAAAAGTTCACCAAGCCTAAGGTTTTCCCTTTTCATTTGCAACAATAACTTTCCAGAAGATGACAATGCTTCAAAACTTCACTTTTTCTTTCAAAAATCAAATTTTCACTACATTTTAATCCTTTTCTTATATCCCACATTGTAATTTAACATTGTTTCTAGTTATGACCGATACATATCAGGAAATGATTACATCTTAAGGTTGCCAATGTGTTGAGTTACCTTCTTTAGGGGTTACATTGGGTCTGAGAGTGAGATTGAATCATACAAATCAATACAACAATTTTGTTTTTGTTTGTGTCTGGTTGGTGCCTTTCTGACATTTAGTCAAAATAGCATAATTCCTTTTTTACATGTTTTTAAACAATCGATCTTCATTACTAATTTCTATGTGGCAGCGTTGTTAGATCTTAAATTGTGTGGGCTCATTGCAAACATCTTTTGAGTGTCCATCCAAAAATTGGTCGCATGATAGTGTATAAATTACACTTAAGTGCTTATAATTATTGATAGGGTGGTCAGATCATCAATTTTCTGGACTCGTTGGAAAGGTCAAAATCGTTTTTAGCATAACTTTTGAAGTACCTACTTAACTAAACTTTATTTTTTTAATGGCTACTTATGGAACCCCAAGGCGGATCGAATGATTCCCAAACGGACAAAATCGGTTCAGCCAGTGACGAGAAATCCAGTGACCATGTTTTTATCAACATCACACACACACACACACACACACACACACACACAGACATTTGCTCGAAATTGATTTTGAGTCGATATGTATACGTGAAGGTGAGTCTACAAGATCACATTACGAAGTTCAATTTGTGAGTGATTTTTTAGCCTTTCCTCAGTAAGGTGGGGAAGGCCAAAAAATCAAAATACTGTGCTAAAGCATGGCTAAAACACAGGAGGCGACATCTATATCTCACTACAGGCAGCTCGCCCGTAGCCAACACAAGCTGTCAACTTCGGCACCAGAACAAAAGGGAAATGTCAACTTCGGCTCCAGCACAAAAGAACAGCTGTTCGTTACGGAACCAAAACAAAGCAACTGCGCACTGTAAAAAATGTACAAAAACTGCAGGCATAAAATGGAAATAAAGTAATCATTGTTTTTATGTAAAATTTTACAGCAATGAACGTTTAAAAGTAAGTGTATGTTTGTGTTGTGATTTTTATCAATTTATTTGCAAAATAAACTACCAAAGTTGGGTTTATTAAGCACACATCGGGCCGATGAACTCATTTAAATTTGTACTTTTATCACATGAAACGTTTAACTTAACTACTGTGTAATTTGACTTTTACTTCAGTAATTCTTAAGTTACGGAAATTGCTTTCCGTATAATTGATCGACGCCACCAACATCGTCAGCATACCCGACAACAGTAACCCAAACTGCGAACAAAGCTAAACTTCGTTTACCTCGCCGCGTTTCAAGCAAGTAACTCGATTAATGCTCACTAAGCAAAACCGCAGTACCTCATGTGTGAGGTTCTGGGGGACTTTTCGACGACAATAAAATCAGAACGTTTCGGACCGTCAAACTCAACACTTTGGAGTAATTAATTTAGAGAAAATCACCCTTGCATAATGGGACCTTTATAACTGGCGCAGTCGAGTCTTCGCCGGAAGGTGGCTGTGCCCAGTGATTGAAGTGGTCGTTCGCGAAAATCTCGGTAATGAGACCGAAAGTGCAAGTTAATGCGAAAAACACGGCAGTTGTTCATTCAGCAGAAATTCGTCACCAACGGCTCTGGAGATCAGGAGTGAAGCAGCCAAGGAAATTACCTGGTGAAGCAGCCACCGACCGAAGAAGATGAACCAACGTTATCCGCTGGATACTTCGGCAAGAGGCGTGATACCATCGTGTGCACATCGCGAAAAACTCAGATCCGAGTTCAGGAGCGCAGCACGACATGGATTTCAACACCTTCGACGAGGAGGACAAAGGAACAGCGTTACCCGGATTTTCAACAAACAACAAAATTTAAAGCGAAAAAAAATCTAAATTCAAAATTCAAAAATACTTTTCCAAATTTGTTAAGTTAAGTGAGTGTTTGTGAATGAAAACAAAATCAGCATTTCGAAAATCATTTAAGTAATTATGCATGACAAAATTAACTAATTTGACAGAAAGAAGAAAAAGCAAAATTCAAAATTTATTTTTTTGGTAGGTGTGTGAGTGAAAAAAAAAATCAAAGAAATCTATTTCAAAATTATGTAGCAAAAAAAAATTCAGTTAATCGAGTGTGTTTGAAATTGTTATGAGGAAACATTACAATGAAATGATAGTTTGTTTGTAATAGCTAATTACAGGTCTCAATTTGTAATTCAGAGTTACAGAAATGTAACAAACGAAGATGTAATTAAGGATTACGTAATCTTTGATTACAAATATTTGTAACACTTAATTACAAAACAGCAACAACTATAATGTTTCAAACATCACCAAAGAAGCTTCTGATATTTCAAACTCGCTGAGTGACCTGTTTGGTAGTTCTTTCCGATGGAAAATTTCTGTGCAGTCGATACGGATCGAGACGATCCTTTCTTGGTGAGGGAGCAGTTACGGAAATTGCTTTCCGTATAATTGATCGACGCCACCAACATCGTCAGCATACCCGACAACAGTAACCCAAACTGCGAACAAAGCTAAACTTCGTTTACCTCGCCGCGTTTCAAGCAAGTAACCCGATTAATGCTCACTAAGCAAAACCGCAGTACCTCATGTGTGAGGTTCTGGGGGACTTTTCGACGACAATAAAATCAGAACGTTTCGGACCGTCAAACTCAACACTTTGGAGTAATTAATTTAGAGAAAATCACCCTTGCATAATGGGACCTTTATAACTCTTATAACAAAAATTGAATTATTAAAAAAAATATTTTTGTTTTCACTGTGCGCAGTTTGCGCGCGTTATCAATCTCAATCACCCAAGATGGCGGTCTTTAGAATCCCCCTGCTAAAACAGGTTCGCTCAAATGACAGTACCCTTTTTTTTTTAAAAAAATAGTAGTTTATGCAACAAGTTGCAAAAAAAGGATTTTTCAGCACGAGTCGTACATTTATCCAACGAGGTTCACCGAGTGGGATAAATACGAAGAGTGCTGAAAAAATCAAGTTTTGCAATTCCAAAAAACACACACTGAGTGAAATTTTATGTCAAATTTTCATGTATTTTGTCAATAAATCGTTTAAATAAAAAAAATTGAAAAGTGTTATTTTTTGAAACAAGTGCTGAAAAGTTCAACTTTTCAGCACCCATTTGAGTGCTCAAAAGTAGAACTTTTCAGCATTTATTTTGAAAAGTGTTGCTATTCGATTCTGTTATTTTTGGTACAGAAAAGTAGGCTATTTCGTCGTTCAAGAATGACAGGAAAAGTAAGTAGTTTCATGACGGAATTTCAAAAAATTATTTAAATATTGGATTCTTTAGCTTTTCGCAGTTTTTTTATTTTCCATTGAGCGGACATTCCCATAGGTCTTTTTCTGGTTTTCCAAACATGAAATGCAAAACACCTCTTTCTCTCCTCCAGCAACTCGTTTTCACACCAATTTCCCAATTTGGGATGTCAATCTATATACGTTTCCCACAATTAGCCTCACACACCAAATCACGACTTTCTGCGCGCACGCCCAATTTGAGAACAATTTTCTCGTACAGTTCTTGAAAATCGTCTCGGTTGTCCCCCGAGGGCCTCCAATCTCACCCAGAAAAAAAAAGATTCAAGTTTGGTTCAAGTCAAGGGCGCGAACCCCGAACCACTCGACGCACGCATTTCTAAGGCAGTGAGAAACGACGTCGCAGCGCCAGATAAAGTTCTTTACTTTTTCGGTGTGTGATGTTGGATCGGTTTTTCCCATGCCGACGTTCTTGGACGGTGGCGCTGGCCCGAAAGACCAACCGAACCAACAATGGACCTCTTTCAGTTGGGTCCCAAACTCTTCAACGTCGCGTCGTCCAAGCTGTGCGCAGAGATTTTCCTGACCCTCGGCGACAGCCACAAGATGGAGGGGAAAATTAATTGGTGATAAAATTTTACTGCGATTTCGAGAATAATGATTGTGATTGTTTGTTTTTTTTTTCCTTTTCAAAGACGTGTGACGACTTCTTGTGTGCAGCTACCAGATTGGTGGAACGACTTGATTTTCGCTAGCTAGATAGGTGCTGCTAGTCACTTGGTCTTCGTGAGTAGTTGTAGGTCTTATTTTTGGGAATTTAAATCCATGCTTTTGCGCTGTTTTACATGAATTGATTTTTCCCCATTTAAGAATGTATGAAATTTTTGCTATTAGGTTGCTTCTTTTCTTGGGATTTGAAGTCATTTTTTTTTATTGTGGGCAATTCTCTAAAATTTCGACCTTCGATTATTTATTCAATATGTTTACCTCTTTTACATCTTAATTGGGTCCTAAAAATAAGCTTAGATTTGTGATATTATTGTTCACAACGATAAAGCTTATTTTTCTGAGCACAGTGCCCCATTGTACGACCGCAAAAGAATTAAAATGGAATTTTAAATCAATTTTGAAAAAAAAAAATCGCGGCCCTTATTTACAGATACGGTCTTAGGGTATTTGTCCCTATTTTCTGCAAATGATTTTAAATTGATTTATATTCAATTTATTTTCACAAATGAACTTCGTGGCACTTCTTGACAGAAAGCATCCTACTTGACAGCTCGTTCCAAAAGGACCATAGTTGATTCATCGTAAAATGTTGTTTCACAGTAAGCAAAATCATGGTAATATTACATCTGGGAAGGGGTATAACTTTTATGTCAGAAAGAATGTGTAATTTTACCTCTGTTTCGACCTTGGACTGGGCCGACGGAACGCGAGAGATCCCGGAGGAAATAAAGACCGCGTTTACAAACTAAACTTAACTATTTGTTTATTTGTGTCCGTTCCGTTTGAGACGTGAAACAATAATACACGTGATTTGCCTACTGCGCGCAAACTGTCAACATGCGCAGGGTTGCCAGACCGCCAGACGGGAGAGTGGCTTTAAATCACCGGAACAACCTCTGAAAATGTTTAGTTTCCAAATTTACACAATTGATTTTACTGTGTAATCGTGTTTTAACCGTTGTAGGTACATACAAATTGAAATAGGGCCTGACTCTGAAAATGTTTCGAAAATCGGATCGATAATTGGGTACTAAAGCCCTATGTCAATTTTTATGTACAACGGTAAAAACACGATTAAAAACCATTTCTGATCACTGTTTTTTTTCATTTTAATGCAAATTTTTTTTTTGACAAGACAACATTTTTTCGATGGATCAACTATGGTCCCCTTGGAACGAGCTGTCAAGTAGGAGCTTTTCTGTCAAGAAGGATCGCGAGGTTAATTTTTCAAAATTGATTTTAAAATCCATTTTAAACTCTTTGTGTTCGTACAAAAGGTCATTGTACTCAGAAAAAGAATCTTTATCGCTGTAAACAATAATATCACCAATCTAAGCTTCATTTTAGGACCCAATTGCTGATGCATCGGCATTTGAAATATTTATTTGGGTGATAAACAAAAGACACAATGTTTACTTTTTCGTTTTCTTTTCGTGGCTAAATTTCAGCAACTAGAGGTTCAATCCAAAAGTTTCTAGAACAAAAAAAAAACACCAAAAGTTGATCAATTTTGAAAGTACTGTCGATTTCAAATCCGATTTTTTCACTTTTTGAAAAAAATTTCGTCCGTTTTTTAGTTTTCAATAAAATATATTTTTTAAAATAAATTAGCAACATTGCCAACCTTTTTGTGTTTGATCGTAGGCAGGGCTTCTAGGTTGCCAGATAAATCTGACAATGTCAGAGTTTTTGAGTGACAATTTGAAAACAAATCGTTCTATATTTCTGGCCGTAGGTCAAAAGTAGAGGGTGACGATTCTCGAGATTTTCAATTTCCCGGGAATCGAGAGTTGAATTCGGCAATTTCCCGGGAATTCCCGGGACCCGGGAGTTTTTTTTTAATATGCCAATAGTGTCAATAATGTATATTAAAAAAGTTATAAATGTGTTTCTTTTCAATGCATTCAGTTAAAATTCATTCATACTTATTCAATGAAACGACTCATTTTTTTTGTTTTGGAACAATGATCTACCATTCTATTTTTTTGTGAATCTGCAAACACAAGATCGTTTCTTGAGCTTTTTGAGAATCAAAATTGTATTTTAAAATGATTACGAATCTTAATTCGCACTGAATGATTTTTCAAAAGTTGTCAAGTTAAAATTAGCTAATGTATAATTTCCCAGTATCGGGACTTTTGCCATATGATAAATAACCACTCAAAACAACAATTTAAAGTTGTTTTTTTTTCCTTTTCAAGGTCAACTGTTAATATTCATTGAAGAAATAGTAATCAGGAAAACCCCATTGTTCATATTTGGCAGACCTCAGCTTTATAAAGATTGCCATAAGATTTTTCTTCCAAAATATAATTTTATATTGAGGTTGAAGCGAAACACATAATGACTTGTTGACATCAAAAAATGAAATTACCTTACTAAGAATTTAAATAACTAGATTATGTGGATTGCTATGCTTGAAGAAGATATGGAAATTATACTTATCTTGAAAAGGCTTTTTCCCTCTTAAAAATAATAAATAAATAAATAAACAATACATTAAATGTAAAACTGCTAAGTATGCTTTAAGGTATGTTTTGGGGTCCACATTATTTTGGGTTCTCTCAACTATAGTTATTGGAGTTTTTGATTAAGTTAAAATTAAGAGATGCATATGGTTTATTCGAACTTGGACATCTTACGTTGAACATGCAATGTTCTAAATAATTTCGAATTTTACAAACATTTTCTGATTAGTTTATATAATTTTGTTTCAATATTTATAAAATTAAAATTTCCCGGGAGTCTCGACCAAATTTCCCGGGAATCGAGAAGTTCAAAAATGGTCGATTTCCCGGGAAATTTTTCCCGGGAATTCCCGCTCGTCACCCTCTAGTCAAAAGCTTTTTTTTTGTCCTTTCAAACTTAACTTATCAAACAAATATATTTTAAAGATGATGATTTGGTGGAAATTCGCAAATATATGTTAATTAAAAGGAGAGTAATTTGTTTCAAACTGTTTTCCCGAATTGTTATCTCCTAAATCCTAAAAAACTTTGCCGAACACACCAAGAAATTCCATGCTCAAGCTCAAGATATGAATTTTGGAATATTTAGATACCATTTTTGTCTGGGCAGCTGTCAAATTTGTAGCAAAATATGGTTGCTTTGATCATAGAAGACGGTACCCTTACCAAGTTTAAGGAAAAAAAATATTAAAAAGGCTGATTTCTGGGAGAGTTGCTCTTGTTGAAAAGGTTGATAATTTGCTTAATGCTCTTTATATCTACATATCAAAAGGGTTGCAAAAGAAAAAACCAAATCAAAATTTTTGACTAAAATAATGAAGTCACAAATTTTGTCATGAAATCAAAATCGGAAAAATGGCGGGTACCTTAAATTTTGTGATGTTTCACAAACAAAATGTGAAAAGTGCATAATTCCATAATATCCTAAACAAACTTGAATGAATGCTCCTTAACCAGATCTCGGGTTGGTTTTCAAATTGTAAAAGGTTTTGAGTGTTCATGAGCTCTTAACTCAAAGCATTTTTTGTATTTAAGAGGAACATGGAACATAATTACGGATAAATCTACATGTGATTTTTTTTCAGAATACTTTTTTCCAACGTGACGTTACCGACCATTTGAAAACAATGTTCGATTTTTCTCAAATAACAAAAAATACCGCACACGAAACGAAAATCAAACCAAAATCTAATTGCCGAAAACAATTAACATTCCAGTGAAGACTGGGATCTTCATCCCAACAAAAAAACGCAACGTCGTCGACCGCGATAGCGACGAACATTGACGTACCGTTCAAAAGACTTGTGATGGTGTGACAAACGCACACGCACCCCAAGACAAAAGCAACGCAAACCAAAGCAAAGCCCTCGACGGAATGTTAATTGAAGTTCGACAACTCGCCGTACGAGAACAATCGATCGCGTTGTTCCGAGCGCGCACGCGTTGATTGATTTGACGTTTGCAGGATCGATTGTCAACGAGCGCGTCACGCGAGTTTGTAAACAATCGCGTCCGACAATGTCTGACAAAGAGGAAGGCGTTTGGCGCATTGTTCGCCGGCACAACAATGACAAACGCCTCAAGTGATTTGGAGCATTTCTTTCCGCCAGAGATCGCGTGACACATTGTAAAGAAGACCGAGTAGGCGTGAGGTGCGTTGCACCTTTTGTTCGTATGTCATGCTGACAGTATTTAGTACTCATTTAGTACCATTTTTTTGCTACGACGCTACAAATTTGTGCGTTACACGCTGCCAACACGCAGTCAAATTTTGATTTCTCGCCAAAAGCGTTGCTGCATGGGCCATCAAATGTCAAATTTGACAAAGTAAACCAAGATAACCACACTAATCGCCCCCTTTCGAAACCGTTTTCACTAACGTAGTATGCAAATCGGTCGTAGTAGGCGAAACTGTTCCGAACTCATCGCGCCATAAACGCAGAAACGCGCGCGTTTCCGTTCCCCGTGCGTTTCATGCGTGCCGCCGCGAAGCGGCGTGTAAACATCGCTAATATAACATACACCACGCGGCGGCGGGGAAAAGTGTTCAATCTCGGACCGATATGAACGCCGTTTCCTAGCCATTTTTGCGTGTTATGAATTGGTGCGCGGAGTTTTTTTTTCTATTTTGAGGTTATGTCACCCCCGCGAAGCTGAGTCGCGAAGTGCCGCCGCCGCCGGTTGAGTGGTCAAAATTTGGACATTGGATCATTAAAAGTGGCCTTATCGAGGTGCGGTAGGTGGGCCGGACTGTGCGCGTATTTATTAGTTACTTTTCGAAGTTATTTTTGGGGGCAAACACTCCTACGGTTGGATGATGGACGGTTTGGAGCGAGAAGAGTCTAGTTGAATGAATTTTATGACCTAAGATAACTGTGAGGTAGCCATATTGGAAAAGGTCTTAGAAATGACATTTAATAACAATATGTTATGAACGTGCTCTTTGTTTTGTTTACAAATGACACGCACGAAGCAAAACGGGGTTGCAAAATATTTCGCATCGTTTCTCACGTTCCGAGAATTAATTCAAAGGGAACTGACAACTATTGTTGATTTTGTTCCATATTTTTTTAGCTTTTTTTTTTCAAACGTGACTTATGAAACGAAAATTGATTTTTTTAATTTTTTGCTTTAGTTTTGTTTTATTTGTTATAACTTAGAGCAGTTCTATACCTTCGCAGATCGATATTAAGTTAAGTTGTTCGATTTTTAGGACACTTCTGGAGTTTTTTTTGAAAAGGTCCAATAAACCAAATTTTTAGTATTTGCTTTTTGGGTGTTTTTTAATACCCCTGACTTAAGGCGGTTTCAAAAACACCTAAAAAGCAAAAGCTGAAAATTTGGTTTTTTGGACCTTTTCAAAAAAAACTCCAGACTTTATCCATCCATTTTTATGCCCAAATGTGTCCTAAATTTTATATACAGTCCAGACTCGATTATCTGATGCCTTGATTAAGAGAAGTTTAGGTTAGCTGAAAGTGGCTGTGGCATTTCGGATAATCGACTCATAAATAAAAAAAATATTCTTATTTTTTATTTCCTTACTTTTGACATCAAATTCGAGTTCAGTGTCCCGATTTTGGTAAAATTTAAGTACCGTCATATGGGGTGAATCGGCACACATGGGGCGAATTTAGACAACTGTTTTAACCTTGTTACTGCACAGAAATAAATGAATTAACAACAACAACAACAACTGCACAATATTTGGATGTTTTTGATTGGTTTCAAATAAAACAGACACATAACAACCAAAATAGTGCATCTTTTCTCAAATTTCAACCTTTCAAAGTCATGTTTTGCAATTCCGGAAAACACCGTTTGAAGTTGATTTTTTCAGTAAAACGTTTGATTTCCTTGCTAGAATGGTTTCTGCCGTCACGATTAGTGTCAAACTTCAACACAGTATCGAAAAAGTGAACTCTCCAGCACTGAAATGGATGCTGAAAAGTTCTTTTCCAAACAGTTATTTTTGGCGATATAATGTAGACCGGTTCTTCGTTCGATTGCGTTTTTTGATAAACAAACAATTTGCAATCTATTTTGGTTTCACTTTAAACAAAACAATGAAATCCGTAAAAGTAAATTTTGCCATCCAGATTTTTAAGCGAAGATGACGTTACGAATGGTGCACGCCCGAAATGTCAAAATAACGTAGTGGTACCAACTTAACCAACAAAAATGTGTCATGGCCAAAGGGGTTGGTGCCAGCACAAAGTGACAGTAGACTCGTCCTTCACCAAAACTTTACTAGCCCACGCAGTTGTACTCGTGAGTAGCCCCTGTCTGAAACTAGCCCATGCGTTAGTATTTGTGAGTAGCCCCTGTCGAAATTTTCTGGTGTTTAGCTGGGTGATATAGGGTTAGTGAAATTTCACGATTCCGCGGACAACGTGAAATCCACGAAATTTGTCTTTTCCGCGAAATCCCGTGAAATTTTATGTTTGTGTGAAACTGTAACGATTTGTCTTAAATATTTTTTCAAACTCAAACAGGAATAAAAATAATTCAAAGATCTACTATAGAATTAAGCGAGTGAAAATACCCTTGTTCAATTACTAATATAAAATTAGTGAAATTTGATGACCGTCGGCAGTGTTGCGATTTTGAGCGCTCATCCGCTCATGAGCGAGCATTTTTCGCTCATTCGTGAGGAGGAGCGCGACGCGAGCTAGCTCACGTTTGCTCGTGCTCGTGTTTGCTCATTTATTTTATGAGCGAAAATGCTCATTGCTCGCGCTCGTTTTTGCCCATTGAGCAAAATGAGCGGTATATTTTTACCTGTAACGGGTAAACGATAATAATTTTTTTTTTCAGCAGAGCTTCGAGGTTATTTTTTTTTAATGGAGGCTTGAATAGGCTAATCTTAATAATATTGGATGAAGTTATTTGTCATATTTTTTGTTTTGAAACTTGTTTTGGAGTCAGAGTTAAGGAGTTAAAGTGTTACATTAAGATCTGTATACAGTAAAAAAAAACCATAGAAATATTACATCTGGGAAGTACGCCTTTTATGTTAGAAAAATGCGTAATTTTACTTCTGAATATGTGTAATTTTGCCACTTTTCTGGTGTAATGCAACTTTTTCAGTCTATTAGTCTATTAGTCTATTAGTAAATTATAACATTCAAGAGGTAATATTCAACCTTACAAAATTACAACTTCCAAATGAACACTTTTTACTGTGTCGAAATAATTCGATTAATAAAAAAAAAGTTGTTAATAGAGTGACACGTGAAAGTGAACCAAAATTAAATTACCAATGCAACTTTGATGAGTTCATGACCCTTTTTCGCGATGAAATTATCCTCAAAAGTGGCAATCCAATTGGCCTGTGCCAGATTCATAAACAATACTAAAAATCTACCTGATTTGCTTATGAGCGCGAGTGCATGCGTTGAGCATGAGCGAGCACGAGCTACCTGTTAAGTCCTCATGCTCATGAATGAGCGAGCACGGATTCTGGCTCGCTCGCTCATTCGCAACCCTGAGTCCGCGAACAGTGTGAAATTCTTGATATTTATAAATTTTCTCAGATCATTTTTTTCTTCAAACAACTTCAATATTTCAACTATAAAGACTTTTTAAGTAAATTTTATAAGTTTTCAATTGAAATATGAACCATTTGAAGAATTGTTTAAATTTATCAGATTTTGCGAACTAACAAAATTTTGTAATATTTTTTCACTTAAGTAAAAAATTTACTACTATTTAGTTTGAAAATTAAAATTTCAAAAAAGAAACAAGCTTTGTTTTATCCAAAATTAAGTGAAGAGTATTTATTATCTTCGAAATCTCATTTTGAAAATACGTCAGATTTTTCTATAAGTTCTGTTTAATTTTAACGTTATTTGATTATTTGGATGGATGATTCCCCTTTTTTTGTTTGCTGTTCTCATTTTAAATATAAATTTTGATTTTGTTATAAATTATATTATTTTTGCCTATTGATTTAAAATTTTGTTTTTGAAGAGATGAAATCATTATAAAATATTTTGAATGGTCTAAATGTTGCAAAAAATTCAAACTATTTCACTCATTTTGGGTGGACAAGATTGTTGAATCTTGCTTTGATATGAAATTCAATAAAATTTAAACTGCTAAGGCAGGAGCAAATCGACGAAAACGTTTTTGCTTTATTAGTTGAATATCAAAAATGTAGATCAATAAATGATTATACGCATGCCCTACATTTAGTTTTAAAATATAAAAAGAGCTCATCCATAAACTAGGTGGAAACTTTTTTGAAAATTATGAGATTTTTTTTTTGTTTCACGTTCACAATTTAGTGAAGATTTTTTTAGTTTATTGAAGAATAATATATAATGAAGCATAAAAAGTAGTTTCAGTGATTTAAGCAAAAGATTTTCAGAGTTATTTTAACATTTTTCACGTTCCGCGAAATTTGCGTGAAATTTTGTGTTTTGAAATTGAGGTCCCCGTGAAATTTGCTCTTTTCGAGCGTGAAAAATCACTAAGCCTAGTGATGAATAAAGCGAATGCGTAACGTGATTTTCGAATGATCCCACTTTGTTTACATCTACAAAGTAGAACGCTGTTCAAGCACAAGCATGACTTTTTTTTCATACTGGTAAATGAGCAGTTTTATAATCAGTTGTTTGTATTTCATTATGGCTAGTTTTTGGTATTTTTTGCTAAAAAATTGTGTGAGTTTTCAAGTTTGAATCGGTTAGAAGATGTTTTTCTTTTTTACAAATGACAAAAACTGCGGCGAGAGTGTCATTCTGCGATGTTCCCTGGTTGATTTTGAAATCCTACAGCTCTTCCAGGTCTAGCGAAAAAACATCGTTAGTTCTAGCGTAGCTTATCCAACAAACAGATTTTCACTAAACCAGTAGGATTTCAAACGGAATCAAATTAAGATTAAGACAGCTTCTGGATGGATACAGCTGCATCGACTCTATAAACAACTTCAATTCATAAATAAAGAAAATGTGAACTTTTTAAAGATTTCTAGACTTCAACTCCAGGTGCTCAAAAGCCACAAATGTTTTATTCTTGAAAAAAAAAAACATGTTTTTAATGATCGATGACAATACTCTCTACTTTTGGCGAACAATAAATTGGTTCCACTTTGACAGTTCAAAATTGAGGCCGTTTTGCGAACCAATATTCAGCACCCAGGTGTTTAGTAGTGTTGGTAATGTTTTGGTTTCATTAAGATGGCAGTCTTAGCAGGGACCTGGCCATGGCATGACAGCCACATTTTTTTTCTAATGCTGGTAACACTGCGCGATTTTGACATTTCGGGCGTGCACGTCATCGTCATTCGCTTAAAAATCTGGATAGGATTTTGGTCATGCATTGTAAATAATCGATTTTTTCAAATTTGCTGGCAACACTTCCACATGTCACGTGGAATCTGAAAGGATTTTTAAATATTTTAAGAACGTATCAAATCAGTAACTTTCAAATTTTGTTGCGTTTATTGGCCATGTATAATGCCCATAATATCCTCCACTCAACCCAATAGAAAGTAGCCCAAATCAACCATTTCCCGCATATAGTTCCTAAGCCAAGCCACTTTTTCATTAGAAATTGCCTTCACGTCTCCAAACCCCGAGCTATGACGATAATGCGTTTGTTTACAACAATAAAAACATTCCTCGGTGCGCGACAGCGCGGTCACCGAGTCGCGTATTTTTGATAAACAATTGCCCAACTCGCTCAGCGCTCAGCGAATGGTATGAAATTGGATCCACTCCGTTAGCGCTCCCTCCCCGAACTCCGAAGCTCAACCACAAACTTCAACAAGCGCCTTGACTTGGCCGGACTTGGGGTGGCGACCGTGGCGCGGTTCGAGGAACGTCAGGAATTTTGCCCATTTGCATTTTTAGGTTGCCCGACCGGGCAGGGCAACGCATGAATGAACCCAACACTTGACTCTCGATCTCGTCGTCTCGGCACAACTTGTGGTTGTCCAAGCGGGTCTTACGGCGGTCTAGGCGCAGCCCGGGCTAAGGTCCAGCTTTCCACGGCGAACATAAAATATTAATTGATTCCGATTGGAAATCAATTTCGTCCCGCAGCCGCCGACGGAGACCACAAGAGCTCTGGTTGGGCGGCCAGCTGAACTACCCTCGAATTCCGGTCGGACGGTGGATTTGGTTCCGGAGAGACCCACAGACAACGCGGTGCGCAGTGTTGCTAAATTTGTCTTTTTTAACATCAAAACATAACAAATTTTTTGGTCGAATTTGAACAAACAGGTAATTTAGTTTTAGGATGTAATTGTTAAGCAACTTTTTAACCATTAAAGGAGGTATTACACTACACAACATTGGTTTTAAAAACAAACTTTTTTTTTGGTTTGTCAGTTGCATACCCCTTTGTTTTGATTTAGAGTTTGCCATTCAGGCAAACTGTCAAAAAGTGTTTCTGCAAATTTGTATGACCCAATCTCACCCTTCAGATCCAACATCACCCCTGATGACCACCAAAATTTGATCAAATTCAAATCATCGGAACCACCGTGCAACGCAGCATCCGATCGATGGCGAAGGTGAAACCACATCCACCAAGTCGCGTCGTCGTCGGCAAGAAACAAGTGGTTTTTCAAGTTTTCAACGAGATGGTCCGTCCTCTCTTGGCCGCTTCGCCCAGGTGAGGTCCACTTGGCGAAACTATGGGACCCGCGACCGCGGTGCCGAAAATCTCGGCCCAAACATGGACCTGCTATTCGAAAAGGTTTTTATTTTGGAAATAAAAGAGAAGAATTCAGGTCATAGTAATATATATTTTTTTCGAGGGGGGAATGTCCACCGGCTTTCGATTTTTTTTTCTACCTCTCTCGTACTCTTTACCATCGGGAGATGGTCCGTAAAACCAGTTTTTTGGTCGATCGTGTGACGACGACAACCGCGAGGGATTTAAATGTGCGAATAGAAATCATGGTGGCTGTTGAGTTGAGTTCGTGTACCTGCTGAAGGAGATTGATTGCGTACCGGGGTGACATCAAGGTTGCCACTCGGCCATCAAGAGAGCGGTTCTGGGCAACTGAATGGAGTTCCCTAGGAGCTAGACAAGTGGATGTGGGTAACAAATTGGCAAGGTTGACGGCGACGACCTTAGCTAGATCGGGTCGCTCAGATCAACAGTTGGGCTGTGTTGGGAAGAAATAATAACCCAAACGCTTTTTGCTGTTCAAAGTGATAAAACGAAACTAAGGAAATAGAATCAAAGCTATTTTTCGATCAATACATGCTAGAAACGACGTCTTGTATACTCAAACCCCGATGGTTTGACACCAACTGTTGTCAAACGAACGGGGTCACTTTTTAGTTTGACACCCCTTTCACACGGAGTTCACACACTACTAAACTGGGTGATGAATAGAGAGAATGCGTAACATGATTTTTGAATGATCCCACTTTGTTTACATCTACAAAGTAAGAGGCTGTTCAAGCATAAGCATGACTTTTTTCTTACTAGTAAGAGTGCTGTTTTATAATCAGTAGTATGTGGTTTATTTTGTCTAGTTTTTGACATTTTTTGCTGGAAAGTTGTCGCAATTCGATCGGTTAGAAGAGATTTTTCTTTTTTACGGGTGACGAAGAACTGCGGCGAGAGTGCAATTCTGCGATGTCGCAGATAAATTCCCTGACTGATTTTGGAATCCTGCAGCTCTTTCTGGTACAGTGAAAAAAACATCGCTAATACTAGCGATGCAGATCCAACAAACAGAGAAGATTTTCACTTAAACCAGGTTTTCAAACAAAATCAAATAATAAAGACAGCTTCTGGATGGATACAACCGCAACAACTCCATAAACAACTTACATTCATGATTTTAAAAAATGACGATCTTGCCTTCCACTCTCTTAAGATTTCTTGACTTCCTAAAAAGCCACACATTTTTTAAACCTGCAAAAAAAAAAAAACAATTTTTAATGATCGATCACAAAACTTTCTACTTTTGGCGAACAACAAATTGGTTCCACTTTGACGGTCCAAAAATGAGCACCCAGCTACACGCAGAAAAATATTTTGTAGAATCAGCCTGTACGAGGTTTGATTCAACAAAATTTGTGTTGAATATAATCAACGCCGATTTTGCGTTGAAACAAACCTTGATTTTCTTAATTCCACAAAAATCTTTTGTTGTTTTGAAAAAGTCGCTTTGACGTTTAGCGTTGATTCAACAAAAATCTTGACGTTTTGTTGATTCAAATATGCCTTATTTTTCTGCGTGTACTAAACGTTTGTTTTGATAGTGTGCGTGAGCGCCGTGTAAAAAGTGACAGTTCGTCACTTTTTAGTTTGACTTTGACCAACCAATGGGGTACAAGCTAAAAAAAAAAACCGACCACCAAATGCACATGAAAAATCGATTTTTTATTTTTTTTTTTTGTAATATGTTGGTTTTTGGATACAAGAACTCGTTAGTTTACACTGTTTATCAGGTCAAGGAAGTCACTTTAGGTAATTTTGAAAAATTACAAAGGATCCAAAATAAAGGGTAACAAAGTACTCTATCAGCTAAAGAAGACTAATCGTGAAATGTTCTCTTAAAAGCACTTATATTTGATTACAAATTACTCTTGAATTTGACAACATTCATTGTTGTGGAAGAAAAATTACAAAAAGGGATTATAACAAGAAAACAAATAACAAAATAATTCATAAAACAAAAGTAATACTCTGCAATGAGACACCAACTAAAAATTGGCATGTCGTGCTGTATGAACACGAAAATGGAAAAATAAGGGGTGACCAGACCATCACCAGCAGTGCCAGTGCATCGCTAATAAATTGCGTCTTTGTGCTAAACGCTTCCTGCAATGTACACTTCCGCAGCTCGTTAAATTGCTCAGCCAACGCACCAAATAAAAATTGGGGTTGTAGGGCCTATTATGACACTTGAATTTTGTTAATTATTGCTAATTAAACTAGGTTTTAAAGTTTTTAATTTAATTTTAATTTTAAAGTTAATTTCCTTTTTTCATCTATAAATTTAAGATAATTTTGGGAAATTTCCGAAATAAAATTCTACGTAGTTTATGAAGGGTCCCTTATCAATGTGCAACGGAGCACTTCCATTCGAGCAGATTTTGCTTTTTTCTACAATGTTTTTGTTATGGAGCGAACTGTCAAAAACTGCTCGACTGCGGGTGCTCCATTACGTGGAGTGGAGTGAGTCTACGGGTTTGTGACAATCCATCAGGTCTTTTGAGATTACATCTTCCAAGGTCCACAATCGACCCGGCAACCCTACCCGAATTCATCACCCATCCAAACCGGCGGCGGCCTCACAATTTAGGTACGACTCTATTTGTATTCTCCCGTACCGTTCCGATACGCTGAAATGAATTTCTCGCATGAACGAGATCTCATTTCCCTTCTTGAGAGGGGGCGCGCGCGACCTACGACCAACGATGGGCAGAACCTTGCGTCAGGGTTTTCGCCAACCAGCTCAACGGTCAGCAGGTCCCGAGGGGGGCGACCTTGGGCGGTGTGGTTGGGCCGTCATTAGTCAACAACTCCCAAACGGGATTTGCGAAATCCTGGACAGGTCATCATCGTTAATGGTTCGCGTTTCGAAAGTTGGAAAATCTCAATTCCGGAACATCTACACAGCTATAGCTTAAGTACGGAGCAGATTCTGCCGCCGTGGCACTCGAGAGGAAAAATCGATACCGACATCCTGGCCCCGGAGAGAAGATGACGGTGCGACGATTTTCCTGGATTAGTTCCATGTCAGTGGGCACCGGTGGCAGTGCGCAGCCGCGAGTGAGACGCAGCCAGGCGTGCTGAAATCGTATCGATTTTCTTCATCCGTGCTGCTGCTGCTGCAACCGGGGCCAGTGGTTCCCCGTTCGGCCAGGTTCGGGCGCTGGGTCCACCCGTAACTCCGGGCCCGGGATCACCCTGTGCTGTGGATGGAGCGCGCACACGAACCTGCGATTACTTCCAGCTGAAGGAGCTTAACTTTTGCGAAATGTCCCGGCGTCCAGGGTTGGGCTGGGCCCCGGGTTGCTGGCTTTGCTTGGTTGCCATGGCAGCCGGCAGCACCCGTCACGCATCAATGGCGGCCAAATTTGCTATTTGAGTTAAATTTTGTTTTTTTTTTTTTGTGGAAATTAGGCAGTCAAGTGTGCAGTTGGACATTTTTAACATTCCCTCCTGGGTAAAGTTGGTTCCGCACTTGGAGTAGATGATCTAGAAATGTCTAGACTGTAGGCGAACGATGGATGATGGCTTTAAATATTTAATATCAGGACGATCAGTTTGGCTTGAGCTTACTCGTTATTTATAATTCATATAAATTATCTTCCAATCTTTTATGCCAATTTTTTTTTGTTGCACTTACATGCCTTGCCATTCTCAAATTACGGAAGGTCGGTGTTGCACCTTGATTCTTTGAGAAACCTTTTCTGAAGGCTTTCGAAAATTACAAACTACTACTCAAAATATATTTTTTTCTAGGTCATTTAAGGCTCAACAGGCTTTAAAGGGTTAATACATTTATTGCTCTTTTTTGCCTAAATTTCTATCTTGTCGCATCCGCCATTTCGACGTTCCGAGAAAAACGCGTTTTAATGTTTGACCTTGAATAAACAAAAACGAAAGCATGCAATGTAGACAATAACAAACACGTTTTGTTTGGCTGACCATTAGGTGCATTGTCCCGAAGTTTGGTTGAAATTGGTTGCTGGAGTCCCGAGTTATAATTACAAATGTTTACGGTAGTCTAACTTGTACGTGCGTCATACGCGTTCTGACCTGAAATCCCTTTGGCCAGTTGTCGCACTTACATCAATTTTCAGGGAGTGACAAGATAGCACGACAAGATTCAAACTACTTTCATATGCAACGTGACAAAAATGCACGGAGGGATCTGTGAAGGTCAAAAGGTGAGGCATTGTGAGCTGCACAAAATAGCGTTCTCAACTCAATTTGGCCCAAAATAAACATACGACAAGTTAACACGACGGCGACGATATGATTGACAAAGTTGAATATTTGATAAATTTTAACTAGGTTGGGCTTTTTGACGTTATATATTTTCTTTACGAGAATATCGTCAAATTTAGATTTTGACTATTTCTGTATCATGTTCGTATTTTTTCACTACTCTGATTACAGGGTGGACACTCAAGTCGGGAAATTGGAAAATGTCGGAGTTTTGCCGAAATACGTAAAAAATCGAGATAAAGTCGAGAATTTGTGATTTTTTGTCAAAAGATCTATTATAGTCGGGAATCCCAAGCATCGCTTGAATTTTTTTTCCAGTCATTAAATAATATTGAAATATTTTGTAAAAATTTCCATTCATTCCATTCTCCATTCGATTCGAGCACTCAACTTAATGTTTAAGGTTCACATCTGAGTTTGGAAAGTTTAAAAAATTTAAATTAAAAAATAGTAGTAACATTGTAGTAAAATTTTCAAAATCGCCCAAATTCAGTTTGGCAACTTATTTTTTTCAGTGAATATTTGAAAATGCTTGATTCATTATGGTATTGCAAATATGTTTTTGCAATGTTATGAAGTAAATGAAGGTTGATTTTCATTTATCGAGGAAAAAAACTATCAAACAAATTCAAAAAAATCTTAAACTTCATCACCCCGGTACAAGAATCGAACTCACGACCTTTGGATTGGAAACCCAGCACGCCGCTAGTCGAAACCCATCCCCTACCGGTCAGTATTCCCAGTGAGCATATTTACTCTTTTAAGGGATCTGACTTTGCCGAGCCAGACAGGAATCGAACCCATCACCTTCCGCTTACAAGGCGAAACCCGTAACCTCACCGCCACGGAAGCTCGGCACCTTGTTAAATGGGAAACTTTTTTAGCTTTTTCAAAATTTGAATAAAATTTGAAATTGTTAAATTTACAAAATAAATTCAAGACGTTTCAATTATAGACCACTTCAAATATCTAAATAGCTTATAGGGCTTATAGGAGAATACAGCTGTCTTCATTTTTTTGTATTTCTTTTTAATAATGAAATTAGAATACAATTTTTAATTTAGTTATTTTTAGTTTCTTTTCTTTCCCCATTAAAACCAAGGAACAATAACTTAATTTTTGAGCTTTTAAATTAGATGTTTTTCAAAGTTTTTAACTATCTTTTTAATTTATTTTTTTTTATGGTTACAGTTTCTTTTCAGACTCAAAATTATGAGTGATTTAATTTTTGAGGTTTTTTTTCTGTTTCTTGTTTTTACTAAAAATGGCAGTACTTTGTTTTTTTCGTTAATTTAAAATTTTGTTCGTTGCTTCAATTTTCAATATTTGTTTTGGTATGAAATGATGAGAAAATGTAGTTAAAACTCAGCTTGGACATTTTTGTTTTAATGAACAGTTATGTGTTACCAAAAAAAGCATTTCAAATTTCTAGTTTTGTTTTTAAAACAATATTCAAAAAGTATCCCAAAATGCTTTAGATAAGATATTAGTCATTTTCTGTCGATTTTTTTTTAATTTGGAGAAAATACATGTATTTTTTATCAGGAATTTGACGTTGACTTATCAGCTAATTGTGATCAAAACCTAAAAAGCGTTTTTAACTGAAATAAAGTTAACTTGCAAGTTTCTATCAGAAGTTTGAAAAATCGGATATTTTCAAGCACACAGAAAAAAATGATGTTAATATTCATCAGGAAATGGTGACAGATTTTGTATAAAAAAAATTGTTATATAACATCAGGAATTGATGAAGTTTCATCAGTGAATACTCTTCGGGTTCACATTTTTTAAGTAATATTACTCAAAAATAAGTTATATTCAACCAACCAAATTTTCAACATTCATAAGTTCATCTTTTTTTTTGCTGTTCAAAGTTACATCCCGTTAAAAAATTACCTCAGATATGGTGAAAAACAACAATTGGCTGATGCAACGTATGTAGATTAGTAAGGTAAGGCGGGTTTTTAATCTGTTAAAATGGTAAGTTAGCATGAAACCCGGATTTTATATGGAGATTTTCATTTTTTGACCATTTTCCGGGCAAATTTCACCGGATTTTTTTTCTGTTGGGTTGTTAATAGAGAGCCTATATGGAGAGGCGAAATGTCACTCTCAGGGTTCCAATCGAACTGTCAAATCGGGGTTCCAATCGAGCATCAAGATCATGCAAGAACAAGGTTGGAATCAATATTAAATAATGTTGGCCATAAGCAATATTTATATCAATCAAAAGCATTGTAAAACTGGTAATTATTATAATTTGGTAGTTTTTGTTATGTTTGCGCTTGTTCGGTATAAGAAAAGTGCCAGCACCAAAGAAAAACTACAAGTTTTTCAACCTTAAATTTGAATGACTTTTGGTGTGTGAAATTTCTCCCAGAACATTTCATTTCCCTATGTAATCCCTAGTTGTTAAGCATGCCAAACTGAACCTGAATTTATTTTTTCAAAAAAATAAATTCAACTGAACGCGTTTTTCGATTTAGTTTGGTATGCTTAACAACCCCACAGAAAACAAATCGGTGGAATTTGCCCGGAAAATGGTAAAATTTTCACTTTTCTGAAAATCGTCATATAAAATCCGGCGTTCGTGTTAACTATTTTGACAGCTGGGAATTCCCGCCTTACCTTATCTAATCTACATACATTGTGGCCGGGGGGATGGCAACCCTATTCCGACCAAAGCAAACTGACAACAGTCGACATTAGCACGGTTGTCAAATGAGAGCCCACAACAAAAGCACTAGCTGTCAAATGGCAGCCCATAACAAATCATTGTTTGGGTTTTTTATTTTCAAATTTTCCGCAATTTAAACGATAAATTCCTGAAAAAAAAACACGTGAATTGTGTTGCGAATGGCAAATTCTATCATATTCTTGTAGATTCCATCCCAATATTGGCTGAAAATTCATATCGAAAAAAGTGATTTTTCTGTTTACCTTTTTTTGCTTTTTTTCATTTGGTCGACAAAACAGTGCGCCCGTACACTCAGAATCGGCATTACACATTTTCCAGTTTGCTTTTACACATTTGCATGGGACTTTTGAGTTCAACCAGGATAACATACTTCGTGTAACCATAGTAATATGTATAAAATTGATTGTCATTGTTTGTTTTCTGAACTTCCAAGATGGCGTCTTCTTAGCTACCCCCTGATTGTGGCTGATGCATGAAGTGATTTGTTTACATTTTATCGACTCTCCTCGCAAACGTCAAATCATACAAATTTGCGGCCGGATCTGCCGGAAGAGATCTGACAGCACTTTGTACTGATTTGAAATTTACTGAGGGTGCCGAAAAGTTTGGTTGTCACTGCTTGCAAAAAACGATATAAATATAAAAATAAATGCATAACCTGTCTAATATTTGTGTTTTTTGATAAAACAAAAAAAAATTAAAACATCAAGTTTCATTTCGAATTTAAAATTTTACCAGCTCGTGTAAAATATCAATTTTAATAATAAATACATGCAAAAAGTTTATAAAATGAGATTTACTCAATAAAGCATTTGCAAATTGATTTCAAGTTTTTGTCCCCTCTTCCCACGGAGAAAAAAGAGTTCCCAAAATCGTGAACACCCGGTCATGAAATTGCGAACCACGAACAAAGTGATCAAATGCCATGGTACGATTTTCATGCCCCTTCCACATTTCTTCAAAAAAAATCAGGGTCAGACAAATAATATTGCTAAAATTTTTAAATAAACTAAAATTTTGCTTCATAGCAAGATACAGATCAGCATGAGCAAAACACAGCTGTCAAAAGCCACAATTTCGCATTGTTTGGCAGTTTGGCCAAAAGAAAAGCATCGTGAAATAAAAAAAAACATGCCGTAATAATAATTACGGTGATAAAACAACAATACAACAATCGAGCAAAAGGGGGCGACAATACATCCTATCCTTCCGTACAGAGAAGCAACAAAAAAAGAAGCAAAAGGGAAAATTTTCAAACAAAACCGAAGGGGAAACACCCCCTCTTCATCTGCTGAACCTGATAGTTTTATCGCCTGTTCAGAGATATGAAAAATCGTCGTTTTCTCTCGCAAAAAAAAAAGAGAGGGAGCGGGAGAATCTTTGTTCTGCACTCGAAGGGGAACAAATCGGTTGTCCTTCGGGGAAAAAGGGGAAAATCCGACTCCGAGATCTCGGCCACGTGTTTCACAGGTTCCAAACTTGGCAGGGGAGTCGGGACGAAGCGGACACGTTTCGCACCAGTGAGTTTGTATACAGTTTTTGAGTCATCGCGTAATTGAAAATGTTCCGAGGGAACTCCGGGGGTTTGGCAGGAAACGGAGGGAGAACGCCACTTGACACATATTCTTCCTCCGAGAGGGGGTGGAATCTGTAATTGAGATGACTGAATCTGTCGGTAATAAAAACGCCCTAATAGCTGCGCCCTTGGACGGGAAAAGCGATTTGAGAGGGGGAGATTTCGAGGGAAAAACGCAACAGTAATTGCCAGTTTCGGAAGGGAGTTGCTTGTAGAATTTCACTCCGGAATGGAATGCGGTAGTGGCAAAATTTGACCGCGTGCTGACGCCCCCGGGGGAGCGATCTGACGGGAATTCCCTTTCGACACCTCTGGGTAACAGGTGGAACGTGTGGGGGAGGAGGTTTGATTGAGTTTTGATGAAGAATTGAGGTTTTATTGTAAGCAGCAGGTTCAGGGATCAAATCCCGATACCTTTATCCTTTCAATGGTTTTACAACCAGCCTGAAGACTATCTTCAGGCGATTCAATTCAAGAAATTGCACCTCAATAAAGGTTAAATGAATTCTGTCGAAGTTTCATCGCTAATGATGTCTTAAATTGAAGCCCGAAAGCTTTTTTTTGCATTAAATGTCCTCTTAAAGTGTATAATACACCCAATTAGGAGAAGACCCTTGTAACAAGCCCTCATCCGAACAGCTTAAGCCCGATGTCCACCAATTTAGAGCATTTAATGCCCCAGCTGATGGCTTAATTCTGCTCTCTTGCTCTTGAGGTGAACATTGCGGCTAATTACGGCAAGGTTGCAATTGAAGAAACAAGGTACCCAACAACGACGACGATCGGTGCTTCTGTTTGGAGTCTGTTGATGAACATCGCTACTCCGACTCTAATGCCACCCTCACCAACAACGCCCCCAGTGGCACAGTTTTGCGCATTTGGACCACCAACAACCATCATCATCATCATCATCTCTTGAGAGCTCGAGCTTGATTACGCCAAGCCTCTTGCCCGCGCTTTAATTGCCGGGCCAGGTACGTTGGATTAGATAAGAGGCTTGCGCTTAAGCTTAACGCTCGAAGCGACTCAGCGGCGTATATCGGAGATTTAATTGTAAGAAATTAGATTATTTGCGCGGGGGATGAAATTATCGGCCACTCCCTACTTTGCTTAAGGCGCATAAACACGAGACAGTTTAACGGTCTTTGGAAAAGGATTAGCTGGAATAAAGGTTAATGACTTGTTGATCGCAGCAAGCCAAGCCCCGTTTGCTGCCAGGAACTAGATTGAGTGGCACGCGCAGAGCGCAGCTTTTACGCATCTATCAACGTCACCCTCCAGGGTGTGATCTGAAATTTCTTTAGCGAATATCATGTTTGACATATTTCAAGTACCTACCTCCTTCGAGGTGGAAAAGGTTGGCACTATTTCAAAGTCAGGCCACCCCCTCTCGATTGGGATCGACATTCAAGAAGATGACAAATATGGGTGAATCTCACCATTCAAATAGAGGACGCACCTTCGTTTTTTCCCTGCCATCAGTTTGCTCGAGTTTACAGTCATCCCTCATATTCGGAACAGTTTACAGATCGGCCAATGTTCAAAAAATCATAACAAATCGGCAATTAAACTTAATGATTCGCTTTTACCTTCATATGAAAGCTTTTCATGCGATCTTTCGAATGCTGTATCGAACAACTGCAAATTTTTACTTTTATATCAAGTTTTTGAAGGAAAACTTTGACCCTTGAAATCCACAAATTCGGAACACTTTTTTCTTACGGATGTAAACAAACTTTGGATCTCTCCAGGAGAAATATTTGTAACATAATAATGACATCACACACTGCAACCAGTGAAACTCAAGCTTAGTGATGTTTTATCCATGGTCTGATAACTTTTTTTTGTGAAAATATCAGTTTAATTCATGTGTTCCACAATTGTGGGAGGCACAATAACATCCCACAATCATGGAACAGGCTATTTGGAGGCAGTGTTTTGCTGCTCTGGATAAAATAGTCTTTAAGTGGAGTTTTTTGTTCAAAAAGTACTACTTTTACTGGTGAAATAGCAAGAAAATGTCCAAATAAAGGTCCTAAAAATAGTAGGGTCGAGAGAAAAGCTGCATTTGGCAAGCTATTGACAAATTATCACAAAAGTGTTCCGAATTTGTGGGTGTTCCGAATATGTGGGATGACTGTACCTCATTTCTATTCCAAGAATAAATCATGGCATCAACCATGTTGACATTTAATATCTCAATTTGGTTTACCCTCGAATGCTTTCTTTTTATAGTTTTTTTTCTTCAAAAAAGTCATTTTAACAACTGAGACTTTTTAAAGAATTGGTACACAAAAAAAATATGGTAATATTACATGTGGGAAGGGGTACATCTCTTATGTCAGAAAAAAGGTGTAATTTTACCTCTGGAAATGTGTAATTTTACCACTTTTCTGGTGTAATGTCATTTTTTCAGTCTAAATTGAGGTAAAATTACATCATAAAAGAAGTAATATTCAACCATCCAAAATTACAGCTTCCAAATTTACATTATTTTTTACTGTGTAGTCATACAAAATGGGCATGTGAATATTCTAAAATCTACATTTTGAGCAAGGATTTTCTTATTGATTTGGTGAACTCGGCAAAGTTGGGACTTTTCATTAGAAAATCCCGATTCCTCGATCAAAATTCTCGATTAAATGTTCAAAAGGTCCTATCTGCATAGGAAACCCATGACTCATAGGTTGTTTTGAAAATTTACTCTAGATTTATTTTTTTTATTGTTAACCAAAATGATATTGAAAACCAAATTTGTATTTGCAATTCATTTCCTCAAAGAGGAAATTTTTAACTTGACCCGAGCAGACGGAAATAACTTGGGAAGGTCAGTTTTTAATGTTGTGAGAAGATCGAAATATGTTATTGGGATGATCGGATTAGTTGTTAAAATAACAAAAATCAATAACAAAGATTTGTTCGAAGAATAACTTAAACTGTTATTATGTTGTGATTGCAATAACAAACCAATAACACAGAAGGAATAACAAGATTTGTTATTTTGTGCGGAGAGGTGAAGCAGCATAATAACTCTGGATGCAGAATATGATGTCAACGCCGACTTCTGCTCTCTAAAAATACCCGACTTCACAGATTCCGACTCCAAGTTAAAAGTTGCTGAAAATTAGCTGAATCCGATGCCGTCTTCGAGGTCTCACTCCAGCTCGAACTTCAACGTCAGCTCCGACTTCCTGGCTCTGCAAAAAATAATAACAGTTTTTGTTATTCACATTTCAAAAATTGTCTACAAATCAATCAATTCTATTAGAGAATATAACAAAATTTAAAAAAAAAATAACTTTCAAAAGTTAATTTTATCGGATTAATTTTAGCTTAAGGACCCCATTTCATGGTCAAATAAATGACCACGATGAAATTGGTCAGCATTATTCCATGGTTCTAGCCAATCTTAGTAAAGTCCCTTGGGGGGTATATCAATTAAAAAAAAAACAGCTATCAAAATTTCAACTTTTTAGAATAATTTTAGCTTAAGGACCCCATTTCATGGCCAAAATAATGAACCCGACGAAAATAGTGAAAATTATCCCAAAGTTCTAGCCAATTTTAGCAAAGTCCCTTAGGAGGCATACCAAATTATAAAAAAAAACAACTATCAAAATTTCAACTTTTCAGAATAATTTCAGCTTAAAAGGGTGCACAGCAACGAAGGAAGTTGTTGTCTTCTTATTTCAAAATTGTCAAATTTACGGACCCAATCCTCCAACAACGGAATTGTAGAATTAGTCAAACTTTGTTGTAAATTACTTTGTGGACAGTTCTTTAGGGAATGAATAAGAAAATATTTCGATAGTACCCGTAGTTTTGAAGATACTAAAATGTCTGTAACAAAAATCTGGGTGCAAAAGCTCTGGTTGATGCGCACCGTTAAGGACCCCATTTCATGGTCAAATAAATGACCAAGATGAAATTGGTGAAATTTATTCCATAGTTCTAGCCAATCTTAGTAAAGTCCCTTAGGGGGTATATCAAATAAAAAAAATCAGCTTTCATGATTACAACTTTTTAGAATAATGTTAGCTTAAGGACCCCATTTCATGGCCAAAATAATAACCCCGACGAAATTGGACAAAATTATCCCAAAGATCTAAAAATATAAAACAAAAAAAAATAATAATAATAATAACAGATTGTGTTATGGACACTTAGAAAGTTTTCCATTTGTGCGATTTATGGTAATTTTATGCCTAAGTCAAAATACCAAACGAATAACAAATCTTGTTATTAGGAGAGTTTCCTCTCATTAACGTGTTATTAAACATTTTCAATATAATATCACTTCAATACCAAATCTTGTTATTTTATCAGAAACTGTTATTATTTTTCTTCTTGAAGTTGAAATTCAGGATAAAATAATAACACTTTTTGTTATTTTAACAGGATTTGTTATTGAAATATTATTGATTTTGTTATTATCGTCTGCCCGGGCGATGACTTCAAAACCATAGATAAAATTGCTTTTATTTTTATATTTCGTTTACCTTTTCCTGTATTTTATTACATATTTGTATTTCAACTATCGTCTTGTCCTCAACCAAAATAACAAAGCCAATTACTGAGAAACAGTCTCTTAATGTTTAATTTTTGTGAGAAATGAGATTTTTCTCAGTGTCAACTAAAAAAGCCCTAATTTTTTCACTCTCGTTATCTGGACTTTTGGTTCGATTTTTAGTGTTAAAAAAATACATTAACATTTAACATTTTTAAAAAGCTTCAAAATGTTGTGCTCTATATTCAAATTTGGACATTATTTTTATGGAAAAGAGAAGAATAACAGGTTTCATTTTTTAACATTGAAATCGAACCAATAGATTCCAAGATAACGCGAGTTGAAAAATGAGG
Source organism: Culex quinquefasciatus (assembly GCF_015732765.1). Taxonomy (NCBI): domain Eukaryota; kingdom Metazoa; phylum Arthropoda; class Insecta; order Diptera; family Culicidae; genus Culex; species Culex quinquefasciatus. The sequence goes on from NC_051861.1 coordinate 108,228,811, forward strand.
ACTAATAAGAAGTCACTTAGAAAAACTAATTTCTTACAAAATTTAAACTAAAAGATGCTGTAGAATCGCAGCAATCAGCAGTCTAATCAACAAAGATAAAAAGAGAAAATGGTTGAAAAATTCAGCTTTTCGCAAATACGTTTTTTATGGATGCTTTTCCTTAATAAAATTATTGTAGATTACAAGAATCTGAAATTCTTTCGAAAATTTTAATGGGAGTGTCTATAACATAGAACGGTACACTTTATCAAAAAATGTGTAAAGACATTTTTCGAATGAAAATGTGATTTTGTATCTAACACTGATTTTTCATGATTTGTTTGACAATATTACAGATTATTTTCGAAACATCGTATTTCAAAAACACATGTTTCCGATTCCAGATTTGGAACCACCCTATGAAACATATTGAAACATACTAAAATAAAAAAAATACGTTTTTGTGAATTTTGAGAGAAAATCAAATAAAAATATTAAAGCAATCAATTTAAACTATTTCAAATAAAAAGATGGCGTAGCATTTTTTTATTTTTTTGTTTCCAAATATCTAAATAACACTTAACACTTAGATTTTTTTAACGAATTCGGTAGTTGAAAATCGGTAATGTTTAGATCGGTAAATCATCTGTCCAAGTGAACAAATTTCTAACAAAAATCAGTTGTACGATGACCAATAAGGCTGGTACAAATTTTATTTAATGTTTTAGTCTACTCACCCTTCAAAGTTGGCTCGAAAAATCAGGGAGTAAAATTTTTTTTTCAAAAAACTTCAAAATTTCAATGGAAATTTAAGTACAATCAGCTGAAATCTATTTAAAACGCGTTTCCTGCGCTTAGAATCACTTTTAGCATGTTTGACTTGATTTAAAAATCTTTGGCTTTTTGAAAATTTTCGATGTTAAAGCTTTTTTCGTGTTACATGTAACTTTGTCAAAGCTTTGAAAACAAATATTTAAGACTTTGATGCTAATGATTAAAAAAAAATTACACAAAAAGTAGTAATCCAGCTGCGTGCAAATGGCCTAAGTGTAAATTAAAATTTTGCATAATTTTATGAAATTCTATGTAATATTACAACCTGTAAATGTCAAGCTCATATATGCGTTTATCCTTTCCATTCTCCATCGTTCTGATGGCCGAGCGGGCTAAGGCGCCAGTCCATACTGTTGGTGCTGGGTTTAAATCCCGTCGGTTGCAACTTTTTTTTTGTGATTATAAAATTGTGCATGCAGTGTGTAATATTTAGTGTATTATTTGCCGAAGGTGATGTACACGATTTTGCATGCGATTTTGCGGTTTTTTCGCTGTGTAAACAAGTGTAAAAAACAAGTGTAATAAAATATGAAGCTTTAGATAGACAAAAGATAATCATTGGAGGCATACCAAATTGTGTTATGGACACTTAGAAAGTTTTCCATTTGTGCGATTTATGGTAATTTTATGCCTAAGTCAAAATACCAAACGAATAACAAATCTTGTTATTAGGAGAGTTTCCTCTCATTAACGTGTTATTAAACATTTTCAATATAATATCACTTCAATACCAAATCTTGTTATTTTATCAGAAACTGTTATTATTTTTCTTCTTGAAGTTGAAATTCAGGATAAAATAATAACACTTTTTGTTATTTTAACAGGATTTGTTATTGAAATATTATTGATTTTGTTATTATCGTCTGCCCGGGCGATGACTTCAAAACCATAGATAAAATTGCTTTTATTTTTATATTTCGTTTACCTTTTCCTGTATTTTATTACATATTTGTATTTCAACTATCGTCTTGTCCTCAACCAAAATAACAAAGCCAATTACTGAGAAACAGTCTCTTAATGTTTAATTTTTGTGAGAAATGAGATTTTTCTCAGTGTCAACTAAAAAGCCCTAATTTTTTCACTCTCGTTATCTGGACTTTTGGTTCGATTTTTAGTGTTAAAAAATACATTAACATTTAACATTTTTAAAAAGCTTCAAAATGTTGTGCTCTATATTCAAATTTGGACATTATTTTTATGGAAAAGAGAAGAATAACAGGTTTCATTTTTTAACATTGAAATCGAACCAATAGATTCCAAGATAACGCGAGTTGAAAAATGAGGACTAATAAGAAGTCACTTAGAAAAACTAATTTCTTACAAAATTTAAACTAAAAGATGCTGTAGAATCGCAGCAATCAGCAGTCTAATCAACAAAGATAAAAAGAGAAAATGGTTGAAAAATTCAGCTTTTCGCAAATACGTTTTTTATGGATGCTTTTCCTTAATAAAATTATTGTAGATTACAAGAATCTGAAATTCTTTCGAAAATTTTAATGGGAGTGTCTATAACATAGAACGGTACACTTTATCAAAAAATGTGTAAAGACATTTTTCGAATGAAAATGTGATTTTGTATCTAACACTGATTTTTCATGATTTGTTTGACAATATTACAGATTATTTTCGAAACATCGTATTTCAAAAACACATGTTTCCGATTCCAGATTTGGAACCACCCTATGAAACATATTGAAACATACTAAAATAAAAAAAATACGTTTTTGTGAATTTTGAGAGAAAATCAAATAAAAAATATTAAAGCAATCAATTCTAAACTATTTCAAATAAAAAGATGGCGTAGCATTTTTTTATTTTTTTGTTTCCAAATATCTAAATAACACTTAACACTTAGATTTTTTTAACGAATTCGGTAGTTGAAAATCGGTAATGTTTAGATCGGTAAATCATCTGTCCAAGTGAACAAATTTCTAACAAAAATCAGTTGTACGATGACCAATAAGGCTGGTACAAATTTTATTTAATGTTTTAGTCTACTCACCCTTCAAAGTTGGCTCGAAAAATCAGGGAGTAAAATTTTTTTTTCAAAAAACTTCAAAATTTCAATGGAAATTTAAGTACAATCAGCTGAAATCTATTTAAAACGCGTTTCCCTGCGCTTAGAATCACTTTTAGCATGTTTGACTTGATTTAAAAATCTTTTGGCTTTTTGAAAATTTTCGATGTTAAAGCTTTTTTTTCGTGTTACATGTAACTTTGTCAAAGCTTTGAAAACAAATATTTAAGACTTTGATGCTAATGATTAAAAAAAAATTACACAAAAAGTAGTAATCCAGCTGCGTGCAAATGGCCTAAGTGTAAATTAAAATTTTGCATAATTTTATGAAATTCTATGTAATATTACAACCTGTAAATGTCAAGCTCATATATGCGTTTATCCTTTCCATTCTCCATCGTTCTGATGGCCGAGCGGGCTAAGGCGCCAGTCCATACTGTTGGTGCTGGGTTTAAATCCCGTCGGTTGCAACTTTTTTTTTGTGATTATAAAATTGTGCATGCAGTGTGTAATATTTAGTGTATTATTTGCCGAAGGTGATGTACACGATTTTGCATGCGATTTTGCGGTTTTTTCGCTGTGTAAACAAGTGTAAAAAACAAGTGTAATAAAATATGAAGCTTTAGATAGACAAAAGATAATCATTGGAGGTTCTTTGCAATGAAAAATAAAATGAAAAATGAAATGAAAAATGAAATGAAAAATGAAATGAAAAATGAATTGAAAAATGAAATGAAAAATGAAATGAAAAATGAAATGAAAAATGAAATGAAAAATGAAATGAAAATGAAATGAAAATGAAATGAAAAATGAAATGAAAAATGAAATGAAAAATGAAATGAAAATGAAATGAAAAATGAAATGAAAAATGAAATGAAAAATGAAATGAAAAATGAAATGAAAAATGAAATGAAAAATGAAATGAAAAATGAAATGAAAAATGAAATGAAAAATGAAATGAAAAATGAAATGAAAAATGAAATGAAAAATGAAATGAAAAATGAAATGAAAAATGAAATGAAAAATGAAATGAAAAATGAAATGAAAAATGAAATGAAAAATGAAATGAAAAATGAAATAAAAAATGAAATGAAAAATGAAAAATGAAATGAAAAATGTAATGAAAAATCAAATTAAATATGAAATGAAAAATGAAATTAAAAATAAAATGGCAAATGAAAAATGAAATGAAACTTAGGTTTTAAAGATTTTCACTAAATTATTAAAGTTTTTTTGATCTTGATAATTTTTGACTAATCCGTTGAGAGTCAGACTGATTTCCCGCAAACACAAATTATGCAAACCCAATAAAACAACGCTCCAATTAAAATATTCTTCACCTCGATCAACAACTTCATTGGCGTCATCATTCTAGCATTTTAGTATGTCGCCCCCCCTTTAATCGGCAACTTCTCGATCGCATATCCCGATCCAAATCCGATCCATTAGCTGCTCGCGCGTCCCAACCGATTAATTATTAATTTGACAGTTGAATGGACCCACAAACGAGGAACTCCAACCTGTTTCCGACGAGATCAAGATCGGGTTAGCCCGGACTTAATCTGGTCCAGAACTGGATTACCGAACCCAATTAGCGCGAAAACTAGGTTCCACGCGCGAAACTGGTTCAGGTGGACGGGTCCTCCCGATATGCTAATCATTAAAATTCCAGAATAATCTGCGCGATGTTGCGTGTTTGTCGAACGCGTTTCGTGTTTCCAATTTGACAGTGTTGCTGCGATGCCATAATGGCGACCCGCAACGAGAAACGTCAAATTGACAAACGTCAACGTGCGCCGCCATTATGGCGAGTTGCCATAAACGTTGTTTTGGCATTGTTTACCCTGCACGCTAAATTGAATAATCACGGTGCTTAAGGTTAAAGTGCCTCTCGGATGCCCCTTCACATCCGACGTATTGTTGGCAAGGTTGTCATTTTGTTGCGAATAAAAGTACACACCGTGGCAGGTCTAATTACTAACTGGAGCAAATGCAGCAAATTACTAACTTTTGGGTGATGGCTGGGCGTGGCCGCTGCATTCCGGGACCGCCGGCTCTTATCTTCTGCGCGGATTGTGCTCTCTTCTGATGCTGTCCCTTACGCTGCACGAAAGAAATCTCATTACCTTCAGCGGCAGCGGCATTTTTCCTCGCTGACCAAATTACACACGTGTATCTCCACTAAACTCAGGAAGGGAATGCTGAAAATTACAGGTGTTCTTCCCCGCAAGACAGCTCACGCATTCCGTGGTCATCGTGGACGGAGATTTTCCCGCTCCGGGTTTGCTTCCTTCCGCGAAACAAATCACGACGGTGGCACGCGGCCTGGATTGTCCACGGTTGGGGGGTAATTGTTTTCCAGATAATCTCCACCACGTGGGTCGTGGGCCGCAATTACTTTGGATTGTTTGCTTGCGGACAGGTGGTATTTTTGGAGGTTAGGTCGGTGACCCTAAATAGACTGACGTGCTGCAAGTAAAATGCGTGAACTGCGAGGGTTGAATAACAGCGCACTTTCGCAAGCTTCAAAATATCAATTTGGAATTCAGTTTAGTTCGACAACCTTGAATAGAAGTTCAAAGCAGCTCAATACCGCGCAATACCGCGAGTAAAGTGTGCAAACTGCAGGGGCAGCGCAACAGCGCAGTCCCGAGAGTTCAAATTGGCTTTGAAAGACCCAATCCGCCACTAATCGGCGTTGATTACATTGCGACAATTGACGGCAATGACCAATTGAGTAAAAGTCCAAGTGTTCCGCCAAACCGGAGCAGTTCCCAGCATTAGCACTCACTTTTAAGTGCCGCCGAGGCCATCAAGGTCCATAAAGTTACGAAAATCTGCATCTACTGCAGCAATAGCGAGGTTGGTCACATCCGTCGCCACCGGATAGCTTTGGCGAAACGCCGCCACACCACTCAGGGTAAGTGATCCACAACACTGGATCTTTAACCCCCAAACCTTCCGAGTACAAGCTAATTGCCGTATTATTACTTTATTGGCAGCAGACGGTTCAAAGAAGCGTGACGATCAAAAGGCCAGAAGGTACTATCTTCTTCGCTTACAAGAGGTACAATCAACGGTCGTGTTCATCTGTCACCGGATGGTCTTTTTTGCTGCAGATCCAGAGGCCGCATTGACTTTTACTTTAATTTTGGGTGTTGGGCAGATGCCGCGAACGCGTTTGGGTCAATTCTTCGTGAAGTCGCGAATTGTAGACGTTGAGCTATGATGTCACATAGCATTTGTGGGAAAATTCTAATAAGAAACATTCAATGTATGTTTGCTCTACATTTTTAGTTCGTGTCGGCCCTACAAGCAGACAAACTAGCCAATTTCTCATGGGGTAAAAGTAAACAAACAAGCAGCTGTCACTTGAAAAAAAAAACTCCTTGTTTACAACATTAAATTTTAGTTTACTTGCAAATGTTGTATTGGGTACATTGTCTAATACCCAATTTTGAGTGCTTTGTTGCTATTTTTGTTTCAAAAACTGCCATTTGTGGCAAGACAGCATAACGTGGCGTGATGCGGTAATCAAGCTTCAACCATATGAACGCCATCAATAGAGACTGTGGCCAATAGGCCGAAAGAAAGCCCACCTCCGAAGATGGATGGGGTCTCGCGATGGATGAATGATGATGTGCAATACCCGGGGTAAACCTCAATTACCGTGTGAGGTACGCTTTCGCGCGCTCGCACACACGTTTGGGGCGAAAAAACAATTGGGGACACAATCGCAGGCGTGAATGGGCAATAATCGGTAGCGAAAGTGAGCCTGAATAGGCCCTTTTTCGAGCTTGATTTTAGTTGTGAAATGTTGGTGTATTTTGTCAGAATTTGATTCGATAGAGGTTTGCTTTGATCCCACTGAAAATGCTATGATGAGAGTGAATTTAACTCAAAAAGAGTAGCTTCTCCTAAGAGTGTTGGCATGTAAACAAACAGCTGTCATATTTCAATGAACACACTCATTTTAAATCACTCAGTTTTCGTAAAAACTGAACCTTTTCAGAAATGAGTAAATGCAGCATCTGTTAGATTTGAGTAGCTTTCACAATCTGGGTTAATTTCACTGATTTGTTGGATGAGTTTTGAGTGATATTCACTCAAATCTGACACATCTCATTTATTTCTTTAAGAGTAGATTCGGTGTTGACGAAACCTGAGTGAGTTCGATCAGAGAGAAGGTTCGATGCTGCATTTGAGCGAATTCAACTCAGAAGGGTAGACCCACTCAATTTTCGTTGAATTCTGAGTTACATTCACTAAAAATCTGCACAGAAAAAAATAATGTAAATTTGGAAGCTCTAATTTTGTAAGATGGAATATTACCTCTTTTATGATGTAATTTTACCTCAATTTAGACTGAAAAAGTGACATTACAACAGAAAAGTGGTAAAATTACACATTTCCAGAGGTAAAATTACACCTTTTTTCTGACATAAAAGATGTACCCCTTCCCAGATGTAATATTACCATGATTTTTTTTTTCTGTGTGGAAGATGCCGCCTGTACCAAAATTCACTCAGAATCCAAATAAATTGGAGTGAAATTTGCCCATATCTGAGTGATATTCTCTCAAATTTGACAGATGTCCCATTTAAACATTTTTGAATAGGTTCGGTGGTTTTGAATGTGTGTGTAACATTCCCGTGGTGTTTTGTTTTGTTTATGTTTTGATTTTCCTGGTACATTTTTTTGTTATTGTTTAGGTTTTCCTCACATTAATGCAAAACAAAATCATGTTTACCTATGATATTCTGCCTTGGTTCCACACTCTGACAGTTTTCAATCGTGACAACGCTTTGTTATTGCCGTTACACTCAGACTTTAAGATATTCACATTGAGTTTAACAAACTTCCACAATACTTTTTTCAGTGGGGTAGTTCGCTGAAAACACTGGAATTTCGTGATTATCCCCGTTAGACATGTCAGACAAGCGTGTCAAGTTCATAAATTCAGCGATTGTCTATCGCCTGATAGAGCTGTGCCAATAAATCAGCCACCGCCAGCCTTTCGACAGGAGTCACAGCTGAGCAACTTTAGTATTATGGAACGGCTTGTAGTAACGACTCAACAACAGCAACATTGCTTCCAAGGTGGTCAACGAGGAAGTCTCGTTGTGGAATGCGGTCCACGGCTCTTGATACAAGCCTCACGCTTAGTAGAAAGAGCTGCTACTACTACAGGGTGGTAGTCGGGTGAGGAGGGGTGCAAGAAGACAAATGATTGTAATTCAAGGACGCGAACGCCATGATGAGGTCTGTTTGTTTACAAGTTGAGCACCTTAAACGCTCCGGTAGTTGGCAAGCCATTTGGCACCGGTCTCTCGATCGTTAATATTAAGCGACCCGCTAAACGGTCATAAATTTTGAACGAGACCGGCGCGGGTCGGCGAAGACTCCTTGCCGTTTCAAGCTTGACGGATCATTTGTGACCCAATGGTCAGCAAGGGTTTGACTAGTCACAACGTGACAATCTGAGAGAAAATTTGCCTCCGAGGATGACACACTTTGCAGGGGAACGATCGCGAAGAGATGGCACTTGACGTCTTGACGAGAACCGGTTCGTGTCCGGTGGAACAAGTGGCTTTTTTGTAGTAGCCGCCGCCGCCGCAGAGAAGAAAGTAGCGAAATGGCAACACGTGGCATTTTCATTCAGGGATCGCGAAAGGCCCTAGGGAAGAAACTGTGGATGAACGGGTTGCTGTGGACGCGATCGTAACTCGATCGACGGGTTCTGGTTCCTATGGAGTCGAAAAAGTAAACAAACTAATTGAAATCAACTCTGCTTTGACAGGACGCTACCTTTTGCATGTTTTGTCTTGGTTGCGTTCTATGCACCAATGTAAACATTGCTGAAGGTAAGGTAGCTGTCAAAGCAGTAAAAGTGATAAACTCTAATGAAATTTACACATTTATCATAACTTACCCTAATGTCCCCGCAATCATACCGCTAATGAAGCCATATCGGCCACATGAAATGGAGCCAAATTGAATAACTGTATACACCCTTGCGAGATAATTGTCTCCGCCGAAGTGATCACATCCTGGAGGGGCCGCACCTCCCAAGAAACTATATCTTATTTACCACTTCATCATTTTTCAATTTACCAAATTGTCCTTCATTATGACCGTTTTCTCTCCCATTGGACGCTGCCACAGCAGACCTCGATGCGCCGGAACCGTTCGATTACGCCACACCCAGGTCATCCCGTGGACCGTGGACATCTCAGCCGTCACCCAGATGCGGAGTGGCACGCGATCGAGCGCGCGAAAAAAAAGTGCCTAACTGTAAATTTGTGTGTAGCTTTCTTCGTCTTCTTCTTCGCTGGGTGGAGATCGCTTGACCGTTTGGTGTGTCAAAAAAAAGAAGCAAAATAACAAACAAAAATAAACTCGCGGAGACGTTACTTGAAGGCGAAGAAAATATTAACGAGATGATTTATTCGTTTCTTTTCTCTCTTTTCTTGACTCTTTCTTCCATTTTTTTCTATGCTGCGGTTGGACCTGCGAGGAGTGTTCCGTACCATAGACCGATATTCCTTTTTGCGTTACCTTTAGCATTGTAAACATTGAGTGAATGACATTCACGCAGCAAGATGATCGAATCTAAAGGTGATTCTGTCAAACGAAGCGGTTTTTGTCTGGAATATCCGTCTATGTCGGAGCATTTTCAGAGGAGTCGCGACGCGACGTCGTCAACGAAATCCGAAAGTTGAATATTAAGTTTTTTTTTCTTGCGTTATTATGCCTGTTATTTGGTTGTATACTTTTGTTTGATTGTTTTCGAGGGTGGGGGCCATTTCGCGAATTTGTGGAACCACTTTCTCGGATCTCTTTTATTTGGCTTCTGTTTCTGTTTCTGTCCATTTTCGGCTCGGTTGTTTCCTGAAGAGGCAATACGGCGATCGTTTATGTCATTTAGTGTTAATTGTTTTGACATTCGTTGATTTTGATTTTGTGTTCCGTCTGGGGGTGGATGATCGCAGTGGTGATGCAGGACGTTCCGGACGAGGTAATTGCTGGATGGAACGTGCTAATTACTTTGTTCTCGTTTTCTTGCAGCTGACCTTTGGCCGATCTAACCTTTGCTTTCAGCTATTGTTTACTAAAATGTGCCAGTTTGCCCCAGTCCATATTGAAATTTGCCCATAGATGTGCTCTTCATGGCGGTGCTAATTCTTGGTTTCGTTTTTTTTTCCACACCGGGCCTGCGGGACTCTCAGGTTTGGTTCTCGAACAGGCGCGCAAAATGGCGCCGCGAGGAGAAGTTGCGTTCGCAGAAGCGGCTGATCAACCAGGTCGGCTCGAACGGGTCCCAGCCGGGAATGGCCTCTACTATATGTTCGCCGTCAGCAACGAAGATCTACAACTCGGAGTACGACAACCCGTACGCGGCGGCCGCAGCCGCTGCCCAGCCTACGTCGGACTGCTACAGTTCTATATCGAATTCGGTCGGGCTGATGTCCGGCCAGCCGCCACGTGACAACTACCAGTACTTGCTGTCCGACTCGCTTCATTCGCTGAGCATGCCTTACTCGTTCCATCACCGGCTACCCTGCAGTTCGCCCTCCAGCGTGCAACCCATGGATCTGAACACCCACTCGGCGGCGTCGGCAGCTGCGGCCGCTGCAGCCGCCTCGGCGTACAGCCAGTCGATCAGCATGACGGACCTTTCCCAGATGACGCCGTCGAGTGCGGCGGCGGTGGCTGCCGCAGGACTGCCACCGCCGCCACGCCATCTACCGATCATAACCAGCTCGATCGCCGCCAATCCGTCGGCCGGCAACAGCGATCTGGACTCCGGAAGCGGCGCCGGGCACTACATTACGAGGCTTGAATAGTCATTAAGTCAGCCGCTGCCGTTGACCCATCCACATCATCCCCATCACCACCTTCACCAGCACCAACTCCAGCAACAGCAGCAGCAGCAGATGACCCCACCCAACTCTATCTCGGGCCCGCCGGCCGCCCATCAATCGCTAGCTCCGATAGAGTTGACAGCCCACCAGCCGCCACCGAGCGATATGGAAGGATGATGATGAGACTGAGACGCAGATGGCTCTAGTTCGGCCGTAGACGCGAGTATTCAGCTGTCAAACCGCCGCAGCGTTAGCAGTCTAGAATATCGGTCTATGCGCTAACGCTCTAGTTCAGCAACATAAAAACCCTCTCGACTGACGGTTGTTTCGTGAATTGTGATATTGTAATACGTTAATTAGCACACATTTTAATAAATAAAAGAATAAAAGCAACAATATACCGAAGACATAACGATAGAAGGCAGATGTTGAACCGTGAATAAAAGGGCGGATTGTAAATCCGCCCGATGTCCCTACACACACACAGTCACACATAGTGTAGCAGTAGCACCATAAAAATGTATGGTTTTAAGGCGCGAGTTATAGATAGACCCCAGAGTTACGAGGTTTGCAAACGGAATCACACGAACATAGTTGTAGACTTTATTATAATTGATGGAATACGATTGATTTAAAAGAATACAGCTGCATGCTCGCCTATGCAAGAAAATAAACAAAAAACAAGATGAAATAATAATCAAACTCTATGTATATGTACTAGCAAACAAACAAAACAAGTTAATTCAACAAACTGTGTAAGAAACTACTCTTGTAAAACGGAGAAAACCGGAAACGAATTTTGACAAATAAAGAAATATGCCAACGCGCGAAAGCGCGAAAAAGAAATATGTGATTTGTGGCAAAAGAAGGAAGCAAACACACAAACAAAAAAAAAAAGATCGGAAATCGTCTTTTCATTCAGTATTGTTTTGCGGTTTGCACCTTTTGTTTACCCCTCCTTGACGCGACTGCGTCGCGGCTTTTGACAGATGCGCGCTCGCTTATCTTTTCCGCAATGTCACTTGGAGCGCTGCGCGCGCCCCGCCTACTCGATCGCCATCTGTCAAGCTCTGCGTGCGTGTGTTCTTTTTGCCGCACTAATCTCGCTTTATTAAATAAATAATTTTGATATTTTTTCCCCTTTTTTCAACGCGCTCGCGATAAAGCGTCGAACTTGGATTGAGTAAGTTAAAAAGACATTAAAACGTCAAAATTTTTCATTTCTGTGGAGCAGTCGCGCTGCGCGCGATTCGTTCCCATAACTCTTTGTGTTGCGTGTGTTTGTCTGTGTGTTCGTTCGTTATTATATTTTATGTTTTTACGGCACATTCCGACGCGTTAAGACTCTTTTTCGGTAATTTATGGCTTAATTGTAGTGCTTTGACACGATCGTAAAATCTGATTTGGTTTATTTTTTTTGGCCCTGTCAGACCTCGCTTTCGTAGGTACAATATTTTCGGGCCTTTTTTAATTGTGTTTCTTTTCAAAAGATAAGTGCATTGTTTATTTATCTGTTTTTGCACGATATGACACATTCATTGCCATGCGCGCTTTGATCGTTAAATGTGATTGTTTCCTTTGTTTCAAGCTTGTAATTCTTAGCATGTTGTCATATTTTAGTTGCAAAACTGACCACACGCGGCGTGTGTTGGTAGTTTAATTTGTCGACAGATCATTCTTTGTTTTTATTGCACTTAAATCAAAACCGTCTACCAAAGGTGCGTTGACAACTAGATGGTTCTTGTAAAGAGTGACAGATGGATTTTTACTTAAAAATGCTCAATGATTAACATCTATTTGTCTGTGTTTATATTTAGATTACACTCAACCCCCGGTGGTTGGTCACTTTTTCGTTTGACACTTATTTAGTTTGTACCCCGTTGGTTGGTTAAAGTCAAACTAAAAAGTGGCGAACTGTCACTTTTTACACGGCGCACATGCAAACTATCAAAACAAACGTTTGGAAGTGTGTGTGAACTCCGTGTAAAAGGGGTGTCAAACTAAAAAGTGACTCCGTTCGTTTGACAACAGTTGGTGTCAAACCATCGGGGTTTGAGTGTATTTCAAAACAAAACGTCACAGTAGTACCCAGTCACGGCGTTCTGAGAGGATTCTAGCAGAGTTCTAGCAGAGGAGGATATTCTAGCAGTATTCTAACAGAAATGTTCCACCATTCTAGCATTATTATACCAGCTCTGCCAGAATATTTCGTCACTGGGTACTGCCGTGAAATTTCCACGTGTCCAGAATGTCAGTCTATGGTTCATACAAGAAAGGTTTCAGCTCTAAATTAAGTAGTTCTGCAGTAATTTTTCAATAGGGCATAATCTAGGATGTAAACAAGCCGCATATCTCACTCACACTCAAATTTCACTATAGAGCAAGTGCGATGGACTGTTTGTTTACAACATAGGTTGCGATATTTCTAAATGAGCCAAAGACGAAGTGTAAACAAACAATGTATACTGCTCATTTATAATTCAGCAAACACTAACTTGAGTAGGATGCACCGTTTGTCGGCCAGGTCATCGAATATGCCAAATCAGTGGATTCACTGGAGTGCGTTCAAAAAATTGTTTTGCAGATGATCATCGGATCAACGCATCCGTTAACGTGCTCCAGTATCAAATTGTTTTGTCGCATAATGTATGTTGTTTCGATTGGATATCTTTTTTGTAGAAAATTTGATTTTGGTCATTTTAGTAAATTTTTGGTTTCTGTTTTTTAGAACGCACCCCGCTTTTTACGAGTAGCTTTGTTCAAATCACAGAACGAACCCCATATTTCTAAAAATCTAAACTTTGCCTTCTCCTCATTTCAGATCGACCTCCCCCCTTGTAACATGACCCAACTGAGTTAGAATCAACCCAAACACAATGTCGAGCTCCTCCAGTGGCTACTCCGGATCTCCCGGACCCGCGGGTCTTGGAGCGCCAGGCCACATGTCAACTCTGGGTCGCCAGCAGCAGCAGCATCACCAACAACAACAGCAGTCCCACATCCTACCCGGTTCGCTGAACGTGGTGGCCGTAGCCGGACTGGGAAATCCGCACCCTTCGGGAACGAATGCGTTCCTGCCATCGACGATGGTACTTCCTTCGGAAGTCAGCAACAACAATAACAGTGCTAGTGGATTAACCGGTGGCTGCGGGGCATCCCGCAACATCATCTCCAGCCCGATCCAGGTCGGAAGTGGGCCCTCGAAGGGACTGCTGAACGGGCCCGGACAGAACAATTGCTTCCTGAACTGTGCCGTGCAGGTGAGTCCGACATGCATTAATTGATGGGGTTGGAAGGGCCCGTATTCATTTCCGTTCTTCTCACGCGGAAGCACCAATCGTGGCGCTCGGAAAGGGGTAGTTAAAGGTCCACTTGAAGGAGGAAGGGTTGCCGGTATTGGATTTGCACGTTTGCTGCGCTACCTTCTCTTACGAGAAGGAGGAAGCAACGTGAGCGTGTGTGTTGAGTCTTCAGGTATTGTGTTACAAGTGCGGAGTGCGACTCTTGGAAAGCATTGAAATCTGTTTTGCATGCGATTTCGTGCAGTGTTCCCGCCTTTATTCATCAATCTTGATCAGTTTGACAGCTTAATTCTGAATTTGGCGCTGCAGTTATCGGACAGTCACCATATTAACAAGATCACGATAACCAGGGTGACCCTAGGACTTCCTACCTTTTTCAACTCGATCGTGCTTCTTGTTTTATAACCGAACGTCACCCAGACGGCAAGGGACTCACGTGTGAAGACGGGGGAGGATCCGAGACCGCAAGTCCAAGACACCCCTCTCCGTCCAAAGAAGCCGAACCAACGAGGGCATATCAAGCAACTGATTCCCACGGTTGGTAATTAAATAATAATGCATTCAGCACCAGCAGCCACCGCTCATGTGAATATTTTCGCTTCCCCTCTTCGAGTTTGCTGGCAAAGGTGATGTTTTTACATGCAGTTTGAGCCTAAGCCCCGGCGCACACTACTATAAATAAGATCATGCCGTCAGATGGCAGCACCAGCAACAACAAAAGGCGCACCTGATCCTCCGCGAAAAGAACTCCAGAAACGTCAACCAAGCGTGACGCGCCGCCGCCGGTCTTGGGCGTCCCGCTCCGGTGACTCCGAAGTTCTCAGATTAATATTCATAAATTTCACGAATAAAAAGAAAGTTGAAAGAACTTTTCCAAGATTCTCACCGACAAGTCTTGCTTTTTAAGCGGATTTTATTTATGGCGAGTTGTAAATTAGAATTCAGAACACTTTGCAGCACAGCACCTGAGGTTAACTCTCACGATCGGGTGGATTTCGGTTAGCGTGTAGCGTGCTGTCAATCAGATCGTGCAACGTTAACGTTTTGCCGTGGTTCGAAATCTCGCCACCAACTTGGCGATCGTAGATAACGAATCAAGCAAAACGTAATCGTTTCCAATGAAAACGATTTGCGCTCGAGAATCGCAGCATGCTTTGTTTATCGAGCCAACATATGGCCCAAACGTGACCACGTTTAAGGTAAACATGCTGAAGTGCCTTTTGTCTTGCCGGCACGGCCCTTTCGAACCATAATTGAGTGACAGCTAATTGCCGGAGCAGTAGCAGAAGCATATCACAAAAGTGGTTCGGAACAGATGGTGGTGGCGCTACGGCGAATTTGACCGGTCACGCGAGGCGAAATTGTTAGAAAGGGTCAAGATTGTGGAGATTTGGTGCTGGAAAGGGACGTTGCTGTCAGATTTCAGGTTGTTGTAAAAAGGTGGGACGTAGATTTAAGTCCAAATCATATCGATTTTTTTTTTGAGAACCACCCTAGTTCACAGCGAAATCAATGTTTATGTTTACTCACGCACTTCTGGAACCATGCGCCGCGTTGGACACGATCCAGTTGGAGTAATCAGAAAAAAACAGGAATTTGTACAAACAGAACATCTGGCCCCGAGTTAGAACAGGCATAACAATTCCAACAAGACTGGGATAGGACGTGTGTGTCCGAGGGGAATAACAAGAAAATACCAAACGTAAACATGACCAGCGGTAACGGTAGGAACAACAACAACAACAACAACAACAACAACAATAAAGGTACAGGGATAGAACGTAATGAACAACAAGTTGTTAAACGCCACGACCGAAGCAATTGTTTTCCGTATGGAAAGCAAATAATGCAGACATGATTGGAAAAAGTAATCAGCGTTGGCAGTTGAAGATGTAAACGGCGTTATGGTGGACGTCAATTTGACAGCAGTTTTGCCGGGTCTGGTTTGTTAGCTGAGTCGAACATCGTTGATGCGTCTACAATACCAGTCTATGGTCCTTCTCTGCATTTACTCTCAAACATCCTCAGTTTTAGTCAATGTAAACTTACTCAAGAATGAGTAGCACAAATCTTTGAAATCTGACATTTGTTTCACTTACTCATTCCAAAGTGGATTTCGACTCTAAGTTGAGTAGTTCCAAAGCAAGAATTTTAATCATAACAAAAACAAGTCGTCAATCTCTCTTGATCCAATCATTTTTAATTGGAAGCTTCAAATCAGGACCCCGAAGCGCGTGAGAACCCCCAATTAGAGGATCGATTGTTCGCTGTCCAATTTGCATCGTTACTCTTCTAGTCAAAACTGATTAGATCCTAGCGACTTCCATCCACGGGGTGGGTAAATTTATGTTCCTACCGGACCATTACACAATTAGACACACCTTTTGTTCTTGAAAACGACGACGACAACGCATTAGGGTTCACCATTTTCCCATGTTTTCTTGGAAGACGAAGAAAAGAAGCAGTCTAGTTTTTTTTTTGCAGAAAACCCGAGCCTTTTATTTCGCCATCAGGCCATAAACTCTTCATTTTCACATGTTGTTTTATTCATTTACTGCATCACTTAATTTTCCGCGTTTTGTTCCGAGTTGGCGATCTTCTGCCACGTCAGGAATTAATCTCCAGCAATCTTGAAAGCGAAATTAGCCATTTTCGAGCACGAAAGACTCTGGAGAACGTAAGCCGAAAGCGCAGCGGGCGAAAATTAAGCTCGTATAAAATTTTTCGAATAAATCATCCGATGCTTAAAAGCTGCTGCTGCCTCAGCAGCAGTAAATAATTATTCATTCTTGCTCGAATTAAGGTTCTACAACCTCCGTGCAGCTTGAGATACGTATGCACCTGCAGCCTTAACGTACCGTGCCGGTGGCAGATTATGCGATTACATCGTTAATTTATCAGTCTAATAAGGACTGGCTTTGCGAGGGGTCTCAACTCTTAACTTTGAGACTTTTGATAATGAAACAGATGTTAGTTTCTTTCAAATGAGTTAGTTTTAGGGTTTTAACCCAAAATTAGGTCTTATTACGTCAGCGTGCAAGGTTTTTGTTTGGTAAACAAACAGCTGTCACTTTTGTAAATCTACACGCACAACCCAAATGACTTAATTGTGACCAAACAGTACCTACTCAAGAATGAGTAAGTGAGGCAAATGTCAATTTTGAGTAAATTCTCTCAGAATTCAACGAAAACATAAACAATTGAGGTTTTGCAGCGTGACTGTGTTTCAAATGTAGGTGGCGCCAAAATGAGGTTACTTGCCAAAAATCCTATTCCTTTCTGCTGGATTGTAGAACAAAATCGCTTATTTCTCATTATATCCTGCATCAATCTTAATGAAACTGGTTGCAAAAGACGAGAAAAATTTTTTGCTTTAAAATAATGAACATCAATTTTTGGGCGCGCAAAAATTTGTGAACTTTTTCTTTAAAAAACATGTTTCGGAACACGAAAAAATGAGTTTTCCGGTATATATCAACGAAATAAGCATTTATATAGTTGATAACAGATGTGTTAATGTATATTCAACAATTTTTATTGATTTTTGACAAACTTTCTTGCCAAATAGTCCAAATTACTATCTTTTTCTAAATTTACAGTTTTCTCATAGAAAAATCAAACAAATATTGGAAAGTTGTACACCAAATTGTTGGAAATAATTTTTCTCATCCGAATCCGGCATAAGATTTATAAAAATGTTGATTATGAAGTAAAAAACTCATTTTTTCAAAAAAAATCATAGGTTTACGATATTTGTTCATAGGTGGCGACATGTGTCTTTTAGCTTTGCTGCAAATTCTCTATGAGAAAATTACCAAATCTTACGAATCTCCCACCAACTTATTTCTGACTAGGTTAGGACATGATGAAAACTGGGTGGTTTTAAATTAGGGTTTATCATTTATAAGCGACAAATTTTCATTTCAAGCTTATCAACTTAAAAGGATCGAAGTGTAAACAAACAATCAATACTGTTTGTTTACAATTCTATCTTGCATTAGCTTTAATTCTCTTACATCGACTAACTTCTAGATGATGTTTTCATTTCTCATTTTGGCAGGCTTCCAACTTGCACGCTCATCGATATTTAGTCATTTTCGTGTTTAAAGTCCTTAAAAATGCTAATTTCGCTCAAAACAAATTTCCCAAAAAAAACCGGGCACGTGTGCCCTGTCGAAAATGGCCCTCTTCCACCTGAACGGGGCAGGTGCGTCCGGGCTTGCACAGGTTATCATTTTCTGCGCCGGGCGTGCTGCCGGGTTGCCATTTTTCCAATTACTGTGTGTGTTTCAACCACATTTTGGGCGCACGTTTTCGGGGTGTCAATGAATCCGCAGCTAATTTGCTGTTTTGATGGCGAGAGCAGGTTTTTTGGAGGAAAAAACGCACCTTTATAGTTGTTGTTTATCTTTATGAGAACTCATTAATCGGTAAATTGGGGGCAGCTGACTTGTCAAATTGAGGTGAATATGGTGCATTTTGAAGGTAAAGTACAGCATTTGAACCACGTGAGGCAATCAATATTCATAATGCAACTTCAGTTTGAAGCAATTTGTCATAAACGAAAATGTTGCAATTTGCAATATTGTTGTACATAATTATGATTACTACTATCAAACTGGTAGAGCAATTTTTCAGCTCTTCCAAATAATAAAATGTTAGTTCCAACACTAGCCGCAACTGACAATGATGGCGCCACCAAGAAGCCATCGAAATTTCTACACTCTAATTCCCGTTCCATTGAATTTTTGTTCGACTTATCTAGTTACGAAGTAGGACAACAGATTGTGCTAGTGAACAACCAAATTGTCAAAGGTTTTCGACAAATTTCTAGTTTATTTGTCTGTGCAAAACCGCACATCTCCTGAATGGAATTTCTTCAACCTTGAAACCGCTAACAGGCACAACAGCAGCAACAAGTTAACAACAGCAACACATAAAAGGGTACAAAAAGTCCGACTTAATTAAGTGAGCGCTCTTCGCCGCCGCAACTGCAATTGATGTCGGCGGCTTGTCGGACGGCTTGCACACATCCAGGTGGGGGAACTGTACCGGCTCATGGCGCGCGGCTCAGCTTGGCGTTAATTAACCGGCGTGGAACCTGACAACAGGGAAGATGGATTTAAAGAAAAAAAGAGCTTGCTGAATCCCGGTTTCTGGAATTTGGAACACATTCAAAGATCTCAAATGTTTTTGTTTTTGAAAAATGATTATTTTCTTGTCAGTGTGTAGAAATGACAACAAACTGCTGTCAAATTCGGTCCCGATATGATTGAAATACACTCTTGCGTAAGTTTACGTCAAATTCGAGCAAATTCAATGATCTCAAAAGTTTTTTTTTAAATATGACTATTTTCTTGTCAGTGTGTAGGAATGACAACAAACTGCTGTCAAATTCGTTCCCGATATGATTGAAATACACTCTTGCGTAAGTTTACGTCAAATTCGAGCAAATTCAAAGCTCTCAAAAGTTTTTTTTTAAATATGACCATTTTTTTGTCAGTGTGTAGGAATGACAACAAACTGCTGTCAAATTCGGTCCCGATACGATTGTTCTATACTCTTGCGCAAGCTTTCGTCTATTTGTCTATGGTTTATGCTGCACAATCTCAGAAGATCTGACGCTACCGACCGTAGCGTTCATCTTTTCTACAAATTGAGTCGTGAGTACGTGCGAGAACCTTCATGGTGTGAAAATCTCGAAAATGGTTTCTCAACGCAATTTTATTTTCAACTAGCATCAATTCATTCCACCGCGGTGCCACCGTCATCTTATTTTTTCAGATTACGTTAGTTTTCAGCAAAATTTGAATGATCAAAACTCAAATGTCCAGCTGTCTGTGGCTTAAAGTCAACCCCGACGTTCATCCTGACGAACCGGCAGCTGCAGGAAATTAGGGATTGAAATCGGGGAAGGTTGAAGAAAACAAAAACTTCCGAAAGCGACGCTCAAGGTTGAATTAGCGGGTCGGACTAATCGCTTCTTGGAACGAGCGGCTAAATCGGGATTGGTTTTTTTGCTGTGTGTGTTGAATCAGTGGTTCGATAATAACAGGTGGTAGCAGTTTTCGAGGGGGGAAATGATTTCTTCGAAGCGAATTTGAGCAAATTCACTTAAACAGATATTTTTTCATGAATTTTTGTTTTCATTATAATTCGACGTCAAATCAGACTTTCTCAGAAATAAGTAATATTTACCCAGATTTCAACGAAAATAATCCTAATCTGCAAATGTTTCATTCTGAATACACTCTTATTAAAAATCACTCAGTTAACTCAAAAATCTCAAATGAGTAATTGAGGCATCTGTCAGATTTGATTGAATTTTACTCAAATTTGGGTTAATTTTACGAATGTTTTATAAAATCCTGAGCTAAATTCTGAGTAGACTCATTTTTGACGAAAACTGAGTGATTTTGAATGTGCGTGTACGATAGAAATTTGAGTAAATTTTACTTTTTTTGTTTTCGTTGAATTTTGAGTAAAATTCACTCAAATCTGAAAGTTGCCCTATTTACTCATTTCTGAGTAGATTTCCAAGGCTGACGATTGGCCTTCTAACTCTTTAGCAAACGTCAAACCATACCAATTTGTTGTTTGGTTTTCTTCCCGAAAAGTTCCAGCAACATATTTCTATGGTTTGACGTTTGCTGAGGAAGACGAAAAAGTGACGTAAACTAGAAACTACAAGCTTTTTCAAAATAACTCAGTTTTCGTCTAAATCGAAGCTTCTCAGAAATGAGTAAATGGGACATCTGTCAGATTTGAGTGAATTTCACTCAGAATGCAACAAAAACTGAGTGATGATCACCCAGATCTGATTGAAATTCGGAAATAGTTAGGGTTGAAAACATCATCTTCTATTTCGAATTCGATCATAATATTTATCCTTATCACTACTGTCACTGCTGTCAAAAAAGTAAATATTATGATCGGGTTACTAGACGAATACAATCAAATAAGCGAAATTCGAGTTAGCGAAAAATTGTCTTTTCATAACGGAGTCAAAAGTTATGCCAAATGTTACGAAATGAAATTTACTTTCTCGCGCTGTCAAATATTTTGACGACGCGTTAAATTTCACCAAAATCTTATCAATCGCAATCTAACGCAACCTGTCAAAAGATGCGATAAGCGTCGCGCTCCGTCAAACAGTTTGATTACGCGTGCTTTAATGGCATTTACGTCCAATTTGATTTACTATCTTCGAATCTTACGGCTTGTCTACGAAAAAAATATCGCTTTTCAACCCTGAGCGGTACGCAGCTCGTTAAGCCGTGGCTCGTTTTCCGGACGTGACTTTAACACATGACTTCTTCAAAGTTTGAAACTCGAAGTAAGGCTGATCATCCAAGCTACGTGCAACAACTTCTTCTTTTTTCCATCTCGCTCGATTGTTCTACAATGCTCAACACAGAAAACCTTAAAAAACACAATCTACCGCTAATTACCAAAACATGTTCCTCGGGTCGTCCGTTGATTTTGACAGATTACATTATATTCACGGCGCGAACCCCCTTAATGGCGGCTGTTTCCCCCTTTTCCCTTAAGGTTCGTGGTTCTCACGACACTCTCCAAAATTATTATTGTTGCTATTAATAACCCTTTCCCCACCCGACTTCATCCGAGTCTCCGTCACGGAGTTCTAACGACTTAACGGGTTCTACAGATAAAGCTCACCCTTGCACCTTAAGCCTTAAGATTGTACGGCTATTGACCATCCGAAATTGAGCCGGACTCGCAACGAAACAAATGGATCTTTAATTACAAATTTCCCATGGGGTACACGCCACTGACGCAGTGACACCTGGTGGCAAAAAGCACGAACCAAAGCATTGACAGCTTGGCCGCCAACTTCGATTGGATTAAGATCGCTACTCGTTAATGAGATTCTAGGAGGGCCTTTCATCGCGCAGATCGAAGAGTTTCCGCTTTCCCTGTACAACAAGTGGTCGTCCGGTCCGGTCCGTACAAGCAAATCTTGACGAACGACTTTACCAAATGACCACATCACCGACCGGAATAAATTGTCTACGGTTGAGGTGATTTTCCCAAGTGTGGCACACAGCGGTAATCAGCACCCGAGAGGGTTCTTCAGCAGGTGCCAGCAGGAGACACGCTGACAGCTACACGTCACTCGCGGTGGAAACAAAGATGGCGCTGCGCGTGATAGCGTGCATTGTTACCTATGGGTCCGGTGACCCCTTTGGGTCGGGTTCGTCGCTCGACTTCTTCGCTGGCGATTATATTTATGTAGTTAATCCAATTTTCCTTCTTTTTCAGGGAAAAATCTTTATTTCATTAGGGCGAGATGGGAAGAGGCTTCCTGCCTCGTGTCCGGCAGACGTGCCGGGTTTGGGATCAGGGAGAAACAAAAGCATGGCACTCTGTGATTACTGCTGGAAGAGTTGGGTTCGTCGCTTGAAAGAGGGGTCTTTTGTTTCCGGTTGAAGTGGACGTTCTTGCCGGGAGATTACACGTTTTGAAAATGGAACTTAATTCGATGTTCTAGCCGGTGATTTCAAATTAGGTTATCATGTAAAGGTTATTTGATTACTGTTTGTGGGAAAACTTGAAGAAGTTCCCAACTTTTTCAAAACGGTTGATCAAGTGACCATTCCATACAAAATGTCCTTGTCTCCAACCTATTTGCATGGCAAGAGCATTACCGTAAATGCCATAAATGGTTTTAAATAAACACTTTGACTTAATCATAAGAACCCGCAGCGCGCACGACAGCCGCCCAATGCAAATCGACCCTGTCGCAAGCCTAGCAATTAACATAATAATTCTGTGCCGTGGGATAGGAGCCTGCAAATTGCATAATCAATAATTTCCGTTTTTTGCTGCCTCCTTGCCCCCCTTAACGCCAACAAACACATCAGGCAGGTTTCATTACTTGGGGACCGCATTTTTTTCCCCTTCTACAGCGAGCTGGGACTGTAATTGAGCCCGGCTGTGTTGGGTTTCTTGGGTTTAGATCAGCACCGCGGCGCGTCATGACTCCTTAAAGTCAGCAGCCATAGAGTGGGGTTTAAGACACAACAACAACAAATAATAATTTAAAAAAAGTAAAAGGTTCTCAAAATCAAATGGCGTCAAATCCAGAGTTTTCACAAAAAAAAAAAAAACAATTAAAAAAATACCTTCAAACTTGAACTAAGTTTATCATTCATCCACACAGCATAAAACCCGATCGCATGCAAAAGCATGCACATCACCTTTGTGAGAAAACGCATGTAATATTGTATGAGAAAACGTGTACACAAAAAGCATGTACCGAAGAAAAAAAATCAGGTCTGCTCACCCCAAGTCCCAACCTGATTATTTTCTTCGGTACATGCTTTTTGTGTACACGTTTTCTCATACAATATTACATGCTTTTTTCACAAAGGTGATGTGCATGCTTTTGCATGCGATTTTACATAGAAATTTTTTGCTGTGCAAACTTGTTCAAATCATAGACCAAAAAGGGCATTAAAAGAGTCAAATGGTAAGCAAAATTGATGCTATTGAAATCATTTTTAGAAAAATAACATTTATTTGATCATCCTTAATGTTATTGTTAACGAAATACGATAATTCTTTCGGCGTTTACCACCAATAACTTCAAAAAGAATGTATTTACTTAAAGCATTTTTTCAAAAAAGTTTAAGTACCATCATCTGGGGCGAATCGGGACTACAGTCTGTTAGGGACAACAGTGTTTAGAGCATTTAATGGTTTTAAATTTGAAAATGCATGTAGGGGAGATGGGGGTAAGACGGCCACCCTAAGGGAGAAGTCTAATAAAATTTACACAACAGATTATTTTGATCTCAAATCACGTTCATATTGTTCTACTACTAGTCCATTATAGAAATGCATAAATTAGTTGATCTAAAAACCAATTTTAAATACTTTTCAGCAATTTTTAAAAAATAATTGAAATCGTATATATATGAAATACGCGGGGTAAGACGGCCACCCATGCGGGGTAAGACGGCCAATGCTATAAATTAACTTAATAACTTTTCTAAATCCACCCAAACACCTACATGGTTGGTTTAACAGACTTCTCTGAACATCATAACTATTTTGGTTGAAAAAAATCAGGTTTCAAATGTGAAGAAAAATGCTGTTTAAAAAATTTCATATTTTGGCTCAGTGGATTTCATATTATTGCGACCATTGACATTTTATGAAAAACTATGAATTTTTACTACAAAACAAACACAATTTGATACAAAAAAAATAGTTTGTGTATTTCGATTAGAATAAGTAAATCAAAATTATGTAAACATTATTAAATTAGCGATTTTTATGAAAAGATTGATAGGATTTCATACTATTCAATGAGTTTTGCTATATCACAGTAAAGAATGTTGTCGAAACGGTAGTTAACAGCATTTTGATTAAAAATGGACAGTTTTATTGAAAATGCTTTTTTTTATCTACAAATATGTCTTAATAGTCAAAAACCGTCAAAAATATAACCTTTATCAAATAAAATCTACAAATTACGGGTGGCCGTCTTACCCCCGGAGGAGGTGGCCGTCTTGCCCCCAATTAAATTATTTTTTTAAACATTTTTTGTAAACAGTTCATCGCATTTTTTGAACTTTTTCGAGGGACATAATCTACGGAAAACTTCAATTTAACATGAAAAAATATTTGAAGACAGAAAAACATATTGTTATTTAACAAAAATGCCTAAGTTGTAATTCATGAAAATTAGATCCAGTTTCAAATTATTTGTTTATTTTGAGCTATTTTTATACTATTTCAAACAATATTTCTGGCAAAGGTGACTCCATATGCATTATTTAGCATGAGGAACAGTATTGCTGAACATTTTAGTAATATTCATAAGTATACTTATTAAAACAGTGGGGTGGCCGTCTTACCCCCAGCTCCCCTACACATTGTGTTGGTCTGAGTCTGTTCTAACCGAAATCAATCAGAAAAATCAAAATATTGTGCTCCTACATGGTTAAAACTGCTGTACCAATTCGCCCCATGAGACCCGATTCGCCCCAGTTGACGGTACTCAACTTAAGCAAAATACTGTATTTTTTGAAACATTTTGAGTTAGAAGCGAGTGCTTAATATACCAACAAATTTTTTTTGTTGTAAATTTTCAGATTTTTAGAATTTGTATTATGGGAATCAAACGACGCAACATTTAAATAAATTTTCACTAGATTACAATTTTTCGGTAAAATAATCTCAAATTTTCGCAAAATACCGTATTTTTTTAATACTCGAATTTTCAATACAAGTTTCAAAAGAAGCAAAATTTTAGATTTTTTCTACATGTGTTTTTCGAGTATAATACTCAAATTTCAATTTCAATGATTCAGAACAACAAAACCACTTATCAACTGATTTTTTTCAAAAGTTGGCTTTGTTTGATATCCATATTTCAAATTATGAAAATTAGAGTTTTTTTTAAATAACGGTACCATATACTTTTTTCTGAACTTGGTGCTTTAAATTTTCCACAGAAGTGAAAATGAAAATCCGCAATAAAAACTATACAAATTTCAGCATTTTAAAAATTACGGTTTATTGTGTAAATAAGTGTATTTTACAAATAAAACTGATTTAGTGAAAATGTAATCAACTTATTGCGTTGTTAAATGCGCATAATTCAAATTATAAAAAAATACGGTATTCTATGAAAAATAAAGTGATAATAGTAAAAACTTTTATCTTTTGAAAATATTAACATATTGATAAAAATAATGATGATTTGAATTTATAAAAGAACGACATTTTATGAAAATTTGAGTATTTTATGGTTCAAATTTAATTATTTTATAGTAAACCAAACTAAGCTACTGAAAATCAATACAAAAATCAGGTTGTTTGATGTTGTTATTGAGCAATTCTCTGAGATTTCGGTCATTCAATTTTTTCTGTATTTTTTTAATCCAGCTGAAACTGTTTTGGTGTCTTCGGTATGCCCAAAAAGCCATTAGTTTGTCCATAAAATTTTCCATACAAATTTGGCAGCTGTTCATACAAAAATGATATGTGAAAATTCAAAAATCTGTATCTTTTGAAGGAATTTTTTGATCGATTTGGTGTCTTCGGCAAAGTTGTAGGTATGGATACGGACTACACTGAAAAAAAAATGATACAAGGTTAAAATTTTTTTGGTGATTTTTAATTTCACTGTTTGTCACTTAAACTTCATTTGCAAAAAAACACTATTTTTATTTTTTTTTATTTTTTGATATGTTTTAGAGGACATCAAATGCCATTTTTTCAGAAATTTCCAGGTTGTGCAAAAAATCTTTGACCGAGTCATGAATTTTTAAATCAATACTGTTTTTTTCAAAAAACCGAAATATTGGTCGCAATTTTTTTTCAATTTCATTTTTCGATGTAAAATTGAATTTGCAATCAAAAAGTACTTCAGTGAAATTTTGATAAAGTTAAAGCACCGTTTTCAAGTTATAGCCATTTTTATGTAACTTTTTGCAAAATAGTCGCAGTTGTTGATTTTTTTTTAAAAAAGTGCCCATGTTTGCCCAGCTTTGAAAAAAATATTTTTGAAAAGCTGAGAAAATTCTCTATATTTTGCTTATTCGGACTTTGTTGATACGACCCTTAGTTGCTGAGATACAAGAAAATTGATGTTTTCGAAGTCTCACCCAAACAAACCACCATTTTCTAATGTCGATATCTCAGCAACTAATGGTCCGATTTACAATGTTAAAATTCGTGAAATTTTCCGATCTCTTCGAAAAAAATATTTTCATAAATTTTAAATCAAGACTAACGTTTCAAAAAGACCAAACATTCAATATTATTATTATTATTCATTTATTACATTTTTCGGAGAGCAATGCTTTCTTGTTACATACCTGACACTATGAATTTTATTATAACTGGGTTGTTTTTATAGCATAAAGGTGACTTTTGCGATTCTTTTTTCAACACAAATAAAAAATAAGGGTGAAATAAAAAAAATATGAGGCAAATCATCAAACTGGTTAGTTGACTAACCACAAAAAAATTGAAAATTTTGGAAAATCTTAAGAGATACCTCTTGGCTCGATTCTTAAGGTAAACATAAGTAACTGTGCCAATTTTGAGTCAGATCGGTTAAAGTTTAAGGGTCGCTGTTGGTCCTTGAAGTTTGCATTAGAAAATTTGCTAAAATGTATGGGGAAACGGAAAAAAATCAAATGGGAGATTCTTAAGTAATTTTGTTTGACAAACAACTATGTCGAAACCCGCAAAACGATCCGAGTTAACCCTGACGAGTTATTAGCAATTTGAAGAAGATATTTTTGTATGAAAAGATTTATTTTTAACAGCTTTAACGATTTCGCTCAAAATTTTCACAGTTACCTATTTTTGCCTAATTATTATATTATTCAACTTTTAACAGCAAAAAAATGCATCCGAAATGTTGCACAAAGTGTAGTACTCCATCGTGCTAACTGCTCTATGGTCCCCCTTCTTCGATGCCGTGACTTGATCGATGTCGTGGAATGTTTTCATTCATAAGTTCTTGCCTCATGGCGAGTGTGTGTGTGTGTGTCGACGGTGGTGCTGATTATAATTAATGCTGTAGCGCGCGTATAACTCTTGCAAGATAACAACTCGTTTGCTACACCCAGCTGAATAATCAAATCGGTGATAATGGAAGCCGGGCACGATCCGACATACCGTTGAAAGGAATTTCATTCATAAAGTTGGCTGTTCGATTGCGATCACGATCTTCGCTCAAATTGGCTAAATCGGGTGTGATTCATGCAACTCACTTGTTCTGGGAACGGATCTTCAAGAACGAGCCCGCCAGCCAACCTCCGGAAGGAAGGACGGAAGTGACCGTTTTGTTCTCGTCTCTTCTCTGCTCTCGGTGTACAGGGTTGAATGCAAAGTGCTCGTGGACGCAGGATGCTGTGTGAAGATCGTTCCGGAACGGAAGAGCTAAAGAAACTGGAACTAAAGGGTCGTTCTCGTGGTGGGACCGAACGGAGGATTACCGAAAGCCGGTGTGGAAGTTTGTAATTACGTCGCACTTTGGGAGCTTTAATTACGTTAAGATTGACCGTGGGTGGTTAGAACGTCGCCGTAGATCGAGTGATCTTGGCGCGACTTAAAAATGAAAGTTTCATTCAAGAAGTCGGTTGGTCAGATCAACGCGACCTGGTTTAGCCAGGAAGACCAGGTGATCTGGGCCGAACAATTTGCATCTATTTGCCTCCGATCCCCTCCGGTTTCAACGGAAGTGATCACCCTGCGTTGTCCGGTAATCAGAGTGCTGACAATCGGCATAAATTAGCTGGAAGTGATTATGGCAAGCCCTTCTTCACTTCCAAGCTGCAGGTCCGATGATCTTGATCTTTCATCGTCGCGCGTCACGCGCGCGGTCATTTGCTCAACGTTCTGGTCTGCAATTCGCACACTTCGTAACCACTTCCGTTGAAGTGATAATAGCAGACGCGATCGCGCACCGTTAGAAGGTCGTATCAATCTATGCTAGGCCCCAGATATCAACAGGAAGATGGTAATTATCGGTGGCACTTGAGTCTGTCTTTTTTGTTTGCTCGCGTAAATCTACGGTAGACGAGACCTACTTCCACCCCACAGGGGGAAGGTAATTTGCGCGACTTCTCCGGATAACGATGAGTATTCATCGCTGCGCTCATCAACCTTCTCCCCAAGAGAGAGAGAGATGTAAATTAGTTGTCAATAAGTGAAGCAGAAGAAAGACCCCCTCTTCCTTAGTTGCGCTGAAAACGGGGCATGTTATATGGTAAATAAGTTTTGTTTTGTTGTTTATGTTGGTTTTTCACAATTATAGACCTCTGGGAAAAGCTGGGGAACACTTGTTACCAAATCGGTTGCTGCGAAGACGGCTTGTAATTACGTGTAAGGTTGTTGTTTTTTTCTTCTGCAGCGCTTGAAGAACATGTACGTGACTTGGACAACTTTGTTACATGGTGATTGGAGAACAGCAACGTTTCTTGTTACTGGAATAATATTGTTTTGCTGGAATATAATAACGTCATGATTCGAAATCCGGACACTTAGTAGCATATCATTTTTGTTATAGCTGGCAATAAATCATGTAATAGGTTGGAAATGTAGAAATATCATCAGGACGTAGTATAAACAGTCAGTTCCAAGAAAATGCATGCAAAATATGTCTTTTCTAACAATTTTTCATCAGAATTTTAAAATTAAAATCACTTGTTGTGCTTGAATCCCGGATACTGATAAAAGCTGATTCAAAATCCGGACACTTTTGCTTCGAATTCCGGACACTCGATTTTACTTATGAATCGCACAAATTTGGACTGAAATGTTAGTGAATGGCATTCTTTAGGTCTAAAATAAGCTGTTAACAATAAAACAATCGATAGTTTATATGAAAAATTGCTAGAATTTAAGGAAATCGAAAACATAAAATTCTGCTTTGCCTTCCCGGTGCTTCGAACGCCTATGAAATATTTCAAGTGAAATGTTTCGCATTTTTGGTAAACTTATAATTTTATTGTATTTAATTGTTTTGGCATTAACTACAGCGTTCTAGCAAACTTTAATTGAAAGTTGATGTTGGAATTCATGAAATAACACAGTTTTGACGTTCATTATGCGAACTCATATCCAAATAATTGATAAAACAAGATGAAGTGTCCGGGTTTCGAAGCGTCCGGGAATTCGAATCATGACGTTAACTTATTCAACTTGTAGGTTAAGTAAAGTTTACTTAACTAAATCAATTCAAAGTGTCCACATACAATTTTGGCAGCGATCGATTCTGTGTCTTTTTGTAAATATTGGTAAGGTGTCCTCGCAAGATTTTTTTTTGTATAAACACAGTTTAGACATCTTTCGGATTTTTTTAATTAGGGACACAAATAAATTTTGACCAATGCTGACCTTGAAATCTTATTTATTTTAAAAAGTAAGGTTTTAGAAATTTAATTTTGCAGTGTTTTTTTTCCATCCCAATCTAATGTTTTTCATATTTGTTTTTATTTTTTAGAATATTTGGACCACAGATTGATACAGCAAATAATTAAAACAACATGGGTGCACACTTAGATTTTTTTGCCGAATTCGGTAATTGAAATATCGGTAAAGTTTAAATCGGTAAACCAGCTGCCAAAATGAACATAAATTTTACCGAATTTCAGTTATACGATGAACAATACCTGGGTGCTGAATAGTGGTTCGCAAAACGGCCTCAATTTCAAACTGTCAAAGTGGAACCAATTTACTGTTTACCAAAAGTAGAAAGTATTGTTATCGATCATTAAAAAATGTTTTTATTTTTGCAATAATGAAAAATGTTTGGCTTTTGAGGACCTGGAGTTAAAGTCAATAAAACTTAAGAAAGTTGAAGGCGAGATCGTCATTTTGTTATAATTATAAATGGAAGTTGCTTATGGAGTCGATGCGGTTGTATCCATCCAAGAGCTGTTTTAATGGTTAGATTCCGTTTGAAAACCTACTGATTTAGTGAAAATCTTCGCTGCTTGTTGGATCAGCTTCGCTAGAATTTTCGATGTTTTTTTGCTGGACAGAAAGAGCTGCAGGATTCCAGAATCAGCCAGGGAATTTATCTGCGACATCGCAGAATGACACTCTTGCCGCAGTTCTTCGTCACCCGTAAAAAAACCTCTTATAACCGACGAAACATGAAAACACACACAATTTTCCATCAAAAAATGTCAAAAACTAGACAAAATAATACACACACTACTGATTATAAAACAGCTCATTTAACAATAAGAAGAAGTCATGCTTGTGCTTGAACAGTCTGCTACTTTGTAGATGTAAACAATGTGGGATCATTCGAAAATCAC
Organism: Culex quinquefasciatus; assembly: GCF_015732765.1. NCBI lineage: Eukaryota > Metazoa > Arthropoda > Insecta > Diptera > Culicidae > Culex > Culex quinquefasciatus. Next base: position 108,259,625 of record NC_051861.1, read on the forward strand.
GTTACGCATTCTCTCTATTCTCTATTCTAGGTCATTACCAAATTTCGGTATGTTTTTACCGAATTCGATGATTTTCAGTTTACCGAACTATTCAGCAGTTGAAAGTTCGGTAAACTTTACCAAATTCGGTGAAAATCTAAGATTATCCGAAGTCCTCGGAAAAAAAAAACTCTCCGAAGTTCGGTAATGAAGTTCATTATTTTTCATCGAAAAATCGAAATTCGGTAAAATTTTGTTCATTTTGACAGATAGTTTACCGATCTAAACTTTACCTATTTTGCAACAACCGAATTCGGTAAAAATAATCTCTGTTTGTACATTATTTATGTTCAAAAATGTTATCCATGATTGAAAAAAATAGGCCAAGCTTGAAATTGCTTAAAGTAGCTTCTAAAAAAGATATTTTGAACTTTTTACTGCAAAAAGCCGGTTCATATTACGGAAAACATTTCGCAGAATAGAAATTTAGCCAAAGGTCATTTTGCTGAATAGGTCGTCTCACCGAATAGACAAAATGCATTTGAATAGTTTTGTGTGTAATGAGGCAAGAATTGGAAAAAAATGTTTACAAATATAATTAGTAGCAGAAAAAGGTAAGCAATTTACAGTTTTGAATAATTTTGTATACTTCAAGTTATCATATAGAATAAATTTAAAATACTTCTCTGAATGAAGTTTCATGCATGTATTCAATATGAAAAAATAAAGTGCTTGTTCGGTAACTGGGCTGCTTCTTAACTGGGTGCTCGATAATTGGGCTGCATCCCAGCAAAAAAGCAGTCAAACGTCAAAAAACAATAACAATGCGAAATTGTCGAGGGGCTAGCGGATGCAAAAAAATGTTCCGAGAGATAAATTTTCTTTTTTGAATTTTTTAAATTGTTGTTTAAAGAAAATATAAAGAGGTTGCTCTTAAATTATTTTTGAGATATTTTTACTTTCGAACCACATTCAAAAGCATTTTCCATTGACGAGCCCCTCGTCATTTTTCGGCCAGCCCAGTTGGCGAGCATCATTCAACTTAAACATAGCCCAGTTACCAAACGAGTACTGTACGCAGGAAACACTTTTTTTTGCTCTTTACAAAAATTTATCATGTCTGAAAGAAGAAAGAAACGGTGTTGGAGTCAGTTCAAATCAAAATTAAGGGACCTGATTAGCAATTCCAGCTCAAATCAGGAATTTTTCTGGTACTTTTGTACCCGACCCTCTCCGGTTTCAATGAAACTTTGTAGACATGTTATCAGAGGCCTATATAAGCCATTTTTGTGTATATGGAGCCAATTGTACTCGAAAATGACATTTGAGAAGGGCGTAAGTTATTTAGATATTTTTGTATTCTGTAATTAAAAAATGACTGTATCTCGAAGCCGTTGCATCGTACCAAAAAGTGGTCAAAGACAAACTTGAGGAAATTGGACGGGCTTTCTGAAAAAAATACACTGAAAGAAAAATACACGTCACTTCAGTGGGATTTTTCAATTTTTATGTTTTAAAGTTAAATTTTAAGGTGAAGTCACGATTTTTTTCGTCCAAATTTTTTGAGGAAATAGTTTAAAATGTTGCAAAAAGACTCACAAAAAATGCAGGATGGTATGTTTCTTCTAAAAAAATACAAAAATCATTTACTAAAACTGTTTTTTTGAAAAGTGGTCTAAACGTCAAAATTTTCAAAAAGCGATAGTGGGAATCGATTCTCCAGACAATTTTACACAAAAGTCTCCATATTGACCATTGTCCTAAGTCCAATCCTTGCGAAGTTACAGCGGTTTTAAAAATAAAAATGTTGAAAAAACAGCATTTTTGGTGGTTTTTGGCATTTCCTATATGACAGACTAGATTTTTCAGTCTCGAAAATATTTTTACCGGAAAGCTCGTTCAATTTCCCATAAGTTTGTCTTTGACCACATTTCAATGGGATGCATGGGCTTACAGATATAAGCTTAATTACATTGCTCATAACTTAAAACAGAATATTTTTTTCAGTGTGGTAGAAATCTTGATAGTAAATCATCTTACGTAAATATTAAAACGAGTAAAATTGAAAAGGTGTCAAAGGCAAACTTATGGGAAATTGGACGAGCTTTCCGGTAAAAATATTTTCGAGACTGAAAAATCAAGGCTGTCATATAGGAAATGCCAAAAACCACCAAAAAAGCTGTTTTTTCAACATTTTTATTTTTAAAACCGCTGTAACTTCGCAAGGATTGGACTTAGGACAATGGTCAATATGGAGACTTTTGTGTAAAATTGTCTTGAGAATCGATTCCCATTATCGGTTTTTGAAAATTTTGACGTTTAGACCACTTTTCAAAAAAAAAAACAGTTTTAGTAAATGATTTTTGTATTTTTTTAGGAGAGACATACCATCCTGCATTTTTTGTGAGTCTTTTTGCAACATTTTAGGCTATTTCCTCAAAAATTTTGAACGAAAAAAAATCGTGACTTCACCTTAAAATTTAACTTTAAAACATAAAAATTGAAAAATCCCATAGAAGTGACGTGTATTTTTCTTTCAGTGCATTTTTTTTTCAGAAAGCCCGTCCAATTTCCTACAAGTTTGTCTTTGACCACTTTTTGATACGATGCAATGGCTTCGAGATACATCAATATTTAAATAACAAAATACAAAAATATTTAAAACACTTACGCCCTTCTCAAATGTCATTATCGAGTGTAACTGGCTCCTTATACACAAAAATGGCTTTTATAGGCCTAGGATAACATGGCTACAAAGTTTCATTGAAATCGGAGAGGGTCGGGTACAACCGATTCCCTATTTGACATGGAATTGCTCAAAAAAGACATTTTACCTAATTTTGTTTTGTAATATTAAATTTGCAATCAAATGTAATTTAGTAAAATTGTCATAAAGTGCACCGTTTTCAACTTATAGCAAATTTAAGGCAACTTTTTAATATAAAAGTCACAGTTTTTCAATTTTTGAAGTAGTGCCCATGTTTGCCCGTTTTAGAAAAAGCCGAAAAATGCCAACACAGGACTTTTTTGCTACGGCCATTCAAACATGAAAAAACAGGAAAAATGAGATCTTTTCATTGATGTCCAATTGTCCTTTGTTGATCACCAATATCTCGAAAGTAATTGTCCGATTTTCAATGTTAGAAAAAGAAATTTTGTGATTTTTTTTTTGCTTTTTTTGATAAAAAATATTTTGCAATTTTATAATCCAGAATTACTTTTTGACTTTGATTTTGTAATTTTTTTGGACCTGCTATGTAGGGTCGTTGAGCTTGAATATGCCCTTTAAATGTGATAAACAAATGACATACAACAATAACTGATTGCATTTTTTTCTTTTTCTCTATTTTTCCCATTTCAGGTGAGTTTCTCATTTTCCACTTCAACAATCAGCACAGCAAAAAAGGACATCATCGATGGCCACAGCCAAACCACAAGTGCGCGATGACGATGATGACAACGCACTTTGCTCTCCGTCCCTCTGCGATGGGTCAGCCGCAGATCTTGATAAATGATCCATTAGCAGAACAAACAATGCAATTACGCCTGCGCTGGACGCGTAAGAGGAGGTACTCTTTGTGCGACCAGCACTGTGTCTGAGGTCGCTCTGAGGTTTCTGAGGTACAATACGAGGGCCCATTAGGACTCCTTCTGGAGTTGTTCCAAGCCAGTTTGCCGAAGCTTCGCTTCGAAGAATAGTGCGCTCCACCAGGACAATACCCGTGGGCAAAACCCTTTTCTTTTCCTGATAAAACCCTCCAACTCCTCATTTCGCACTGTGTTCCAAACCAGTTCTAAAGGGTTCGACCATAAGCTGAAACGGTGACCAGCACTTAAAATCGTGATCGCAAAAGGCTCTTCCACAGCATATGTGTTTGTTCTGTTTTTTTTTAAACACAAACCAGACTTCAGACAGTCAGCATAAAAAAGAGGAAAATCATCTCACTTAATTTTCTAAAGCAGAAGAAGCCCCCGTGTTTTCTTGGTCATTTGAGAGGATTTTGTGGAGCGTTTAAACCCACCACGTCGGAGAAGGAATCGAGCAGATCACGAAACTTGATTTTACTTTCATGGTTAATGGGATTTGCTGGTTTATTTTTCGCTCCAGCTCTCTCTCCCTCGAAAAGACCATTTATTTTGGGATGCTGTGATGCTAAGGCAGCAGTAGCTTCTGTAGAAATGACACATCACGACTTTTCATCTTTCTGGTCTGGATTTTTTTTTTCTAACTCCAACTCCAGAGTGATGGCCGTGTCGTGATGGTACCCTACCAATGGTGACCTTAAATTGTTGAGGTTTGTGGGATGTCACCCGCTAGGCGATTTGAAGAAACGTTTGGCTGATCTTGATGAACGATAAGACACTAAACACGACATGTTCGGATGATTAGACTAAAAGCTTGTTTTTGTTGTGTTTTTTGTGCGTTTGACGTTGTATTCTTGAAGTTAATTCTTCGTAGTTGCGGACAAATAAGAGTTCTCAGAAACTTCAAATGATTTGATTCCAGATCCTAACCATATTGCGTACTTATGTTCAGCCCGTGTCAGACAATCAAGGCCCATACCACAGACAAACAAACGTAAATTTTTGCATCAAAAATTCATCAAACGCTCCTCACTAGAGCCATCTAGATGTGAAGGCTCGCACTAAACTATATTTGTGTAAGTGTGCATGACTACAGTTTCAGGAAGCTGTCAAACTCGTATAAAATAGCTGTGGTGAATTCAAAATTACTGTGTTGAGTTGCTGAACAATCAAATAGACCGTTCAATGAGGTCCTAAAATTAAGCTTATATTGTTGATATTATTATTCACAACGATAAAGCTAGTTTTTATCAGCAAAATGACAATTTGTACGTCCACAAAGAGTTTTAAATGGCTTTTTAAATCATAGTTCACCCATAGTCAAATGTTTTGCATTTGAATAATGCGTTTTCTGATCTGTTCATTAAAAATATTATTGAAATTTGAAATTCGATATCAACATTTGGAAAGAGCTTAAGAAGTTAAATTGTATGAACTCTTCCAAAAAAATATTTTCTTTTTCTTTGGTAAGAAGTTGGCAACATTGTCAAATATTTTTATCCCTTGCTGGGTCGTAGTTCAAAAGTTGTATTTTTTGATTCTGATTTTTAATTGTGCTCAAAAATACGTTTACACACTAAATCAGGAACACTGGTTTTTTCTACCGAGATTCCTCTGTAAAATTAAAATTTTACTGAGCGGTCAGTTGTTTTTATCAAAAATACTGAACTATGGTAAAATAAGTACCAAATTTCAGGAAAATCAATGAAAAATTACCGTGAGCCACTATAAATACTTTTACTTATCAACTCAGTAAACACAAGTTATCGGTAAACTTTAAAGCTCGGAAATTAATAAACCGATTGATCATTAAATGCCATTGTATTTTACCGTAAGTTCAGTTCAATTTTACCGTGAGCTCAGCAAATATTTCTGAGCTAAACAGTAGTAACTTAAAAGTAGAAACTCAACTTAAAAAAAAAACATTTTCTTCTTTTTTGTCAAAAAATTGGCAACACTACCAAATTTTTTTATACCTTGCTTGGTCATAGTTCAAAAGTTGTCTTTTTTGATCCTGATTTAGACCTGAATTGTATTTTTAAATGTATCATTTTTTTTAAGTTGTCTTCACCTATACCTACAATTTTGTCAAAGACAAAGACGAATTCATCAAAAACGAATGTTATAGAGTTACGTGTTCAGGAATATTTAGATACCATTTTTGTACGGACAGCTATAAAACTTGTACAAAGTTTAACTCAAATCAAAACATACAAAAATAATTCGATGGTCGACCCAAAAAAAAAATCGCAGCTTTTCAAAAAACTTTTTTTAATTTTCCTTTTCCTTCATATAATTAAAAAAAAATAACATTTTTCGAAAACTTCAACCTATGTTTTGCTACTCAGCTAATTCTGATGTTCTTTTTCAGATAAAAACTCAAACTCTGAATAAACTTTTAGCAATAAAAAATAATAATTTTTCATTTTATTTTCAAATAGCAAATATTTTTACTGGTCAATGAAAAAAATGTTAATTTGTATTATGTACTAATAATGTGCTTTGTAATAGTGGTCATGTCTGCAACATAACCTCCCACACTTTTAAAAAATAATGTGTTCCTTTCGCAGGCTAAACAAACCAAGTAAGTTTTTTGCTGAAAATTAGTAAAAATTTGAATGAAGCTGTCAAAGTTTGCTGAACCTTCAACAAGTTTAATTTTCATCCAGCATTGCAGATTTTCGTAAATTTTACTTAATTCAGTAATGTGAGAAAGGTGTTGATAACTTGCAAACTGATTTTTTTTTAAGTTTAGGAGGTTATGTGGCAAACATTACCACTACGAAATATCACATTGACAGCAATTCCATTTGAAAAGAGCCTAAATCAAGAAAAAAAAGTTTTCCTATCGAACTCAAAACATTTTTGTTGGTTCCTTGGTCAAAATACTTAGACCCGTATTTTTTTGTTTGGCCATTGAGGTGACCTACAACGTGCTAGGGTGGTTCGAAAAATGTCAATTTTCGTAATTTTCGCAAAAACCATATCTCCGTGTCATATCATCCGATTTTAGCTGTCTTAGACGAAAAGTAAAGGTGATTAGTTAGGCTATTTGAGAAAAAAGGCAAGAAGTTTCAAAAATCTAACTAAACATTTGAAAAAACTCGAAAAGAGCCTATGTCTGAAATTATTTTTATCGGATTCCTCGAAAAATTTCACATAAATTGTCAATAAATTGGAGATGTCGAACCGTACGTTTTCGAGATAAAAAAAAGCAAAATGAAGAAATCGGCAAAAAATCCGGAGCGGAGTTATGATTTTTTTTGGAAAATGTGGTTTTTGCTAAAAATGACGAAAATGGGCATTTTTGTGATCACCCTAGTACGGTGTTGGTCACCCTAATGGCCAAAGAAAAAAATACGGGTCTAATTATTTTGGCCAAGGAACCCCCAGAACAATTTTGAGCTCAATCGGAGAACTTTTTTTTCGTTTTAGTCTCTTTTCAAATGGAAAAAAAATTAAAAAAATGTCATGTACTTGTATGTTTTAAGGAGGTATTAGACTATGGCAAACAAACAAACAACCTGAAAACTCTCAGACAAAGCTATGTAGGCTGACGTTTCTGCAAACAAATGCAGGCAAACAAACCAAGCAGGCAAACTGTCAAAAAGTTTGTTTGTTTGTTTGTCATAGTCTAATACCTCCTTTAGAGAACTAAAGAAGACCACTTTTAAGCTATGTTCCAGCATTGTTTTTGAAACGAGTCTACCGAGGTTTGACTTCAATTTTTCTGTATTTTACCATTGTGCTTAAAAATTCGTTTTATGTATTATGGATTCGTCTAAGAAACGCTAGCTACCTTGAAACTATTGGATATGAAAATGAATTCAAGTTTTCTTGAAGCCTTTTCTCAGGATGTAAGGACTCAAGATTTTTCTGTCCTTTTGGGTCAGCTTCCATCAATCTGGTTTATTGATCTATTATACATTTGAGATCTCTATTGATACTTTCCCAAAACCGTACCACACCACTCAAAACTTTCAAATTAATCAATCACGCGCGATTCGATCCAATTCATAAATAAGTTATCGTCCCAGCACTCATTCACTCATTGTGTCGCGCACGTTCATACATTATTCAGCCCGCGCTCTATCACCTCAGGCCAAACAATATTAAAAAGTGTGGGGTGTGTTTCGAAACGAAAATATAATAAAATTCGCGCCTCAACCAGGTTGTTCATAAACCAGAGCAAACGTTCAAGGCGCGTGCCACCACAAGTCGAAGGTGTGTGCTCGAGATATTAATCTGCGGGACTTTATGGGTTCGTGTATGAGGCTCTAGGAGGTAAAGTCGGTCTCGGCCCCGCCCAAGCAAAAGTGACGTGACGCGCGCGGCCAGACTTCCCAGGGTCAACAACGCGCGATCGGCGTAGCTTCAAGCAGAACGAAATTAATTAGATTTCGGTGCGCAACGCGCAAATTGAATTTTCGCTACTTGGTTTTTACAATTTCGCACAGCAGCTCTGCGTTAAGCCCGCTTCCCGAAAGAATCAATTTTTGCTTGATTGAAAAACGCCACGACGCGTAGTCGTGTCGAGCCAAGAAGCATGATTTATGAGAGACTCCCAAGACTTGATTGATTCTTTTCACCTGATGGGAACGCACCGCGCGGTCAAACGTGTTAAAATCATTATTACCGCACCGAGAACAGCTTGGCCTTAAGACAGAGATTTGATGTCCAGAAGTCCAAAACACACCGTGCGATTTTTTTCCCCAGCAGTGTCGATCAATCACCCCGTCCCCGAGATGATCTTCGTTGCGTTCTCAGCCTAAATAAAAAATAAGGAAAAAGGGTGGTTTGAGGTGTTGAAATGAATCCAAATTCATGCTGGGCTGGGAGCCCATAAATCACGAACCGGGAGTGCGATGGCCGCGCGATTGACCACCTTGCCGGTAGTCGACGTTCTATGGACGTGAGATCGCCTGGGAGATGATGTTTTTCGAGGATCAGATTACAATCGCGTGCAACGCAAACGCTTCTTTTTGTTGGCACTAATTTTTGTAAGGTTTTTGGAGTTCTGACAGCGGGTAGCTGTTCTTTTTATTGTGGAAAGTTGAGCTGGCCGATGATTTGGCGGGCCCCCCAAAATTTGATGGAAAATAAGATATCGGTTGCGATAAACAAGCTGTAGAATTCTTGAAAAAGGCACTAAACAAATTCTTCGGCCAGCATGACTTTTGCCGACATTGCCGACATTACAGGAAGTAATGTCTAAGGGAGAACACGATTGAGATTTGACCAAAAAATCAAAATGTTCTTTCGGTGATGATCCAAATACCGTGAAAATTCTAGTTATTGTTAATTTCCCGACAGTCGGATGTCTCACAAATCTAGAACAATTCAAAGAAATTCCTCAATCTTTAGGATAGTTCATTCCATCTGACTATTGACAACTTTCCCCCAAAACCCGGAATCGCCTTCAATTCCAAACCGTTCGATTGCCGTAACGAATGTTCCTCCCAGATTGATTTGAGGGCACACCCTCTCCTAACCGCGAGATGTCATCAGTCATTTCTTCTATTCCCCCTCTTAAAAAGGCATCACAACAAAGTAGTAGAACTTTTCCCCGTTGTCCAACTGCGCTCCAATTGGCCCTTTTTATTCCCCTTTCCAATAATAGAGATTGGCCCCCGTCAATTACTGCCATTAGCACAGCCGAGTGAAGTGAGGTGTGATTTGAAACACTTCAAATCAATGGCAACGCCACTTCGCTGGTCGGCGAACAATCCCCAGCCGTGTGTTGTTGCTCCACTTTGGTTGATCGTGTCCAGCTGGGGCCCTGCCCCCTCCGGTGTCCGGGACATATCTACGACGGCGGTGGTGCAGGAAAAGCGTGATAATAAATTGAACACTTTCGAACGCGGAGTTCGAGGGGGGATTTCTTCTGGTTGACCATACTCACGGGGTCTCGCTAATGTTGTGGGGCCATTTGCGGGAGGACACTGTTGTAAAAACGATCTTAATTTGATTTTAAAAATTCTTGTATGCAACAAGCTTACAAGTAAGCAGTGCCATCTATTGGCAAATTTGGAAATAATGCCTGAAGGTATGCAATGTTAGTTTTTACAGTGCACCCTGCAGAATGAGAGCATTTGATCATTATATGGGCCCAGCAAAACATGCTCTCGCTAAAAGCCAACCCTGAGTGCCGTAATAAACTTGGATTCAAAATGAACGAAATCACTTTGAAACGGTAGCGACTTTGTTGTCCGAGATACAAAACCGCTCGGTTGTCGTCGATATCTGTATCGCACCAATCGGCATGTTCCCAACATAATCGTCAACCTCAAATCGATCCACTTCCGCACCCTATGGTTTCTCACAATGCGTGGCGGCTCGCCGGAAACCGGGCCATCAAGACGCATTAGAAAGCAATCAGTGCTCGCGATAGCAATTAATAAGCCATCAAAGTGACCCTTGCCGGGCAGGGCCAGCTGGGAAAATTGGGGCTGAGGTTAGGGAGATCACGCAACGACGGGATGACCCTTTTGAACGGTCTTGTTGAGGTTATGAGGGGTTTTTGAAGACCTAGAGATCAGATTTTCAACGTTTAAACGATTATTTAGTTCACTAACTCAACTCAACTCAACTCAATTTTATAAACGTTTACCCTAAATCGTTTTGTTTACAAACACGACAATTTCCGTCATCCAACTTCAATGCCAGCTCAATCCTCGCCCCTTGACCCTTCTCTTTTTTTTCCCTGTGATCGCCATAATGCACTACGGTCGTCGTCTGTTTCGCTATGAGTCATTCACATCCAGCTCGTTACCACTCACTTTGAGACCCGCGAAGAGCCCTAGTTCAAAGTTTGTGTTGGTCCTCCGTGGGTCTTGCATCTCATTGTGTCGTACTCGGGCAGTAAATCACCCTCTTAGCGGAGCTTGAAAGCTTTTACGCTGCACGCGAGCACTAATACCGGGTTGGGGTCTGAACTAATACATAGATTTTAGGGGTAAGACACGGAGTACGTAGCAAACGAAACACTGACGAATTTCTTACAAGAGTCACGGTTTGAAGTAAATCTAGTCATCAAACGAACGCATCATTGAACTAGCTGTCAAAAACACGTTTTTAAAAACCTACTCATTTTGGTGCTATTTTGACAGCTTGCAGTTCAAAACTTCTCCGCTTCGCGGCGCCACTCTAACCTTCTACGTACTTTTCGTCAGACCGTCTAAACAACGTAGATACAATACTCTCGTAAATTTTCCGAGTTTCGTGACTCGAGCGTAAGCGTAAATTGGCGTTGTTTACGATTTCTTACATGGGATGCAATTTCAAACTGGAAAAAAAATCGCTATGATGCTATTGAATGGCCGCCGTTGACCATGATTCTACTTGGAATAAGATTCTGAAATGAGGATGTGATGGCATCACTGGATCTAATTAGAGGTCAAAGTGCTGCACGTCATCCCAGCCAAGCAATTACTCCAAAACGATACAAATTCCCCTTCTTCGTCGCCATGTTGGCGCGAGCTCCTCGCCAAATAAACAACTTTGGCTCGTGCCCTTTTGCGACGGCTTACGCGGGTCGTTGCCTTTCGCGAACGAATCCGGATCTGGAGTGACCAACCGGGGCTTCTGTGCGACGACTTTGCGAAAAGGTTGCGCAGAATTGGACGAAACATAGAGTAAAAGGTTGACATTTCTTTGCAAGAAAATGACAAATGTCACGTTTGACGTTTGTCAATCGTCAGTTCATTTGTCATTTTTGACAGCTTGAAAAATATTGAGTCACGTCTTCAACATCCGTCTATGAGCAGACGGTCAGCGTGTTCAAGATTGGCAACGTCTTCGGCGCACAGATTCCAACTGGAAGTCAACGTCAGCGCGAGTGGGATGCAAGAGCAACATCAACCAACTAATGTTGGTAAACAAAAGAACACGATGAACCGTTGCACGATGTCAAGCCCTTCGCGGCTTGTTGTTCTTTGTGTGTCTACACGGTGACCCGCTTGACGTCTACCGTGTGTCATACACAGGAGGCCTTGCTTTTCTCCTAGCACCCTTTTTTTCGCTCTTCTGTTTTGACGGCCGCTTCTCTGTTGTGTGTGGATGACGCGCGCTGGAATGACTTTTGTTATTGGCCGCGGCATGACAACCGGGAGTTGGCGCGATGATGATGATGCTTCCTATTGTCACCACTGGGAGTTTGAATAGATGGTGACCCAATTTTCCTATTGAAAAGGGAATCAGGCTAGGAATTTCTATCAGATTTGCAGGGGAACATTAATTGCATTGCAACTTTGTTTTGATATCTGCCGACTTGACATAATTTTGGCGAAACAGAGTCTTCTTCTGTGAGCGCGTCAGTGACAAAAACGTCACTTTTGACAACTGGAGCATCGACCTAAATTCAACGGGGTTCGTCGCTTTCGACGTTTTTCGTTTGGAGTGACCCCCAACGGCGAGGTTCGTCGCTTCTGGCTCACGTGCTCCAAATTTTCAAAACTTTGGCCATCATTCACCGAGATCACGTTTTGAGAAGCCCTTCCCAAAGGGCACAAGTTCAATCATCTCTTACGAATGACCATTCCTACGTTCTTTGCGCTTCTTCAAGCGCGATTGGATAAGAGACCCTCATCTTTTCGGTGTAATCAATCATCAACACGAGTTTCAATAACCCTTCACGAGTCTGTCCGCGTTCGTTAGTTCGTTTGCTGAAGAAGATCCAATTTCAGTCCGTCCAAGGCCACATTCAAATTTTGACCGTTTTTTCCTCTCTTTCTCATTGTTTTTCGAGATTTGAGATAAATCTCGCTGCTTCCAGAAACGACGAACCCGCTCGCGCAAACCTTAAGGGTAGCAATCAGTGCTTCGTACGTGAATGTTTCAAGAAAATTTTGAATAATAACAGCTTTGGGTCCGGTCTGCCCAGATGGGTCGAAATTTGGGGGCAGGCGAAACAATGGCACGCGTTCGTGTGTGTTTGATGAGTAGCTAAGGTAAAGAGCACCGCAGATCATACGGTAGAATTCTGTGGAGTTGAGCAACGGACAAACCATCGAACAACGTCTTGAACATCGCTCTGGAGAAGGTGATCACTCTTAATGAGATGATGCTTCGATCTCTCGCTGTTGCGTTCGTAATAGCACTTGGGAGTGTTGGGGGATCGTTGATTGGTGATGATTTATTGATTTGGAAGAAATTTGGTTAATTATGTTTTATGCTTAATTAGGGGACGCTGTGATTTGAACGTACTTTGCTTTGTGTATTGGGAATTGGTGATGTTGACAATCTCTTGAATCTGTATTGTAATTTTGATATTGAAAAAGTCTATCCACAATTTTCGAGATTTTTACCGTCAAAATTGAATTAAATTCTTTGTGTTAAAGTTTTAAGAAGAAATGGCAATCTGACTCTAAAACAAATAAAAACGACAAAAACTACACAGTAAAAAATTGTGTTAATTTGGAAGATTGAATATTACCTCTTTTATGATGTAATTTTACCTCAATTTTGACTGAAAAAGTGACATTATACCAGAATAGTGTTAAAATTACACATTTTAAGAGGTAAAATTACACATTTTTTCTGACATAAAAGATGTACCCCTTTCCAGATGTAATATTACCATGATTTTTTTTTCTGTGTGTCAAGTTAGGTAAATTGTATGTTTAAATTAAACCTTTTCAATTATTATGCTAATTTGTTTACACCTTGGAAGCCCACCAACTTGTGTTAATTTGAAAGTTTTATACAAAATCAAAATGGCTAACTAAGACATGTTTTATGTTTCATCCAAATCCAACATGACAAACACGTATTAACGTGAAGACTTCCATCATTGTCATGATTTTTCGTTCAAAGATATAATTTTTGCGTTGTTTTCAATATTTTGACAAAATTCTTTCAACAAGTTATTTAGAATAGTGCCCTACACATGCTGATTCCTTTTGGTAACGATTATCCCATTCCTTGTAAAGTTATGGAAATCGTCATTAATCAATTATTGCCAACTAGGACGTCAATGACTGTGCCACAACATTATATAAATTTTGAAGCACATTTGATTTAGATCAAAAATTCTTTCAGTGGCTTCAAGAAGGCAACAACCGGCACATGCGGATTCATTATGGTGCTGAAATTCGTTAAATTGAATTTAATACAGAATATTTTATAGTGATGATCAATTTTCTTCGAAAATGATCAACGGCTTCACCTTAAAGAGTGGCCACTCAAAATTTATTCTCGAATCCTCGACTTTTCCAGAACCATAAATAAACGGCAATTCTTACTCAAAAAACTAACTTAACCCACCTATGTGGTTGATGCCTTCCTCTTTTTTTACCAACAATGGGTAATATGAGTGGTTTGGACACATATTTCAGCTATTTTTTTTAGGTTCAGAAAAATAAGCACACAGATATAACTTAAGTTGTCATAACTCGAAACAGGGTTGCCAGATTTTCAATTATATGGACTCGTTGGAAAGGTCTCTTGATTACCTAACCAACGATGGGTCGGATGTTGGTTCCGGACATCGTTTACCTACATTTAAGTGAGATCCGGCTTCAAAAAAGTACATAAATATCACTTAAGTGGTCATAACTCGAGACAGGGTTGCCAGAGCTTCGATGTTGTGGACTTGTTGGAAAGGTCTTTTGATTACCTAACCAACGATGGGTTGGATGATGGATCCGGACATCGTTTACATACATTTAAGTGAGATCCGGCTTCAAAAAAGTACATAAATATCACTTAAGTGGTCATAACTCGAGACAAGGTTGCCAGATCTTCAATTATGTGGACTCGTTGGAAAGGTCTCTTAATTACCTAACCAACGATGGGTCGGATGATGGATCCGAACATCGTTTACATGCATTTAAGTGAGATCCAGCTTCAAAAAAGTACATAAATATCATTTAAGTGGTCATAACTCGAGGCAGGGTTGCCAGATCTTCAATGGTGTGGACTCGTTGGAAACGTCTCTCGATTACCTAACCAATGATGGGTCGGATGATGGATCCGGACATCGTTTACATGCATTTAAATGAGATACGACTTCAAAAAAGTACATAAGTATCACTTAAGTGGTCATAACTTGAGACAGGGTTGCCAGATTTTCAATTATGTGGACTCGTTGGAAAGGTCTCTTGATTACCTAACCAACGTTGGGTCGGATGTTGGTTCCGGACATCGTTTACATGCATTCAAGGGAGATCCGGCTTCAAAAAAGTACATAAATATCACTTAAGTGGTCATAACTCGAGACAGGGTTGCCAGATCTTCGATGTTGTGGACTTGTTGGAAAGGTCTCTTAATTACCTAACCAACGATGGGTCGGATGATGGATCCGGACATCGTTTACATGCATTTAAGTGAGATACGGCTTCAAAAAAGTACATAAATATCACTTAAGTGGTCATAACTTGAGACAGGGTTGCCAGATTTTCAATTATGTGGACTTGTTGGAAAGGTCTTTTGATCACCTAACCAACGATGGGTTGGATGATGGATCCGGACATCGTTTACGTGCACATAATCGAGATCCGGATATATATGAAAACACATTTTTATACATAACTTTTGAACTACTTATCGAAACTTCAAACAATTCAATAGCGATGTATGGGACCCTAAACCAAGTCGAATGCATTTGGTTCGATCAAAACCGGTTCAGCCAGTGCTGAGAAAACTTGGCAAGATTTTTGAACACATACATACATACACACACACACACATACACACACACACACACATACACACACACAGACATTTGTTCAGTTTTCGATTCCGAGTCGATATGTATATATGAAGGTGGGTCTTCGAGCTTTTAATAAAAAGTTCATTTTTAGAGCAGGATTATAGCCTTACCTCAGTGAGGAAGGCAAAAAGATTGCAAATTGAAAACTGTTTATAAAGGGAGCGTTCTTTTATTACGTAACGCAGTAGTGGGGGGGGGGAGGTCGAGGGCCGCGTTACGCTCCACACAATTTTTTTTTAAATTGTATGGATATGTTGTTACGATGGGGGAGAGGGTGTCTAAAAATACGATTTTTTGCGTTACGTAATCAAAGAACGCTCCCAAAGCAGTCAATATTAACCATCGAACAATTGTGTTACTAAATTTAAGAAATATCAAACTTTTTTTTTATTATCAAAAAGTAAAAAGTTCTTTTTTCTTATTTAAAACGAAAATTAATTGGATTCGATTTGATAGTAAAGTTTTCATGATAATGTAATTTAACCTTTATCCTATCCTTTATCTAATTTGTTTATCTATCATTATAGAAAAGTATACGATAATCGAAAATTTAGAGACAAATATTGCAATAACTCAATTAATTTAGTGTTAGATTCAAAGAAATAATCGCAAAAAACGACTAAGAATACAAATTATCAAATATTTTCGCAATATATGACAAAATGAAGCAGAATTAATGACATTAGGCTTGTCATAATTTTTAAAATCCAGCTCTATTTCTGAATCAGTTTTTCAACAAAAAAAATAAAAAAAAATAAATATTGAAACAACAAGCCATAGTTTCAACATTTGCATGGAAATTGTTTTTGAAATGCATTTTACACTAGTCCAGTTATTTTGCAGTTATAAGTTTTCAAAAAATGTAAGATTTGACGAAAACACAAATTTGAGCGAAAAAAGCAAATTTGCGATAAGAGCAATTCTCTACGAAATCGGTCTTTTTTCTTCAATTTTAATTTTTGTATTTTTTAATCTGGCTGAAACTTTTTTTAATGCCTTCGGTATGCCCAAAGAAGCCATTTTGCATCATTAGTTTGTCCATATAACTTTCCATACAAATTAAGCAGCTGTCCATACAAAAATGATGCATGAAAATTCAAAAATCTGTATCTTTTGAAGGAATTTTTTGATCGATTTGGTGTCTTCGGCAAAGTTGTAGGAATGGATACGGACTACACTAGAAAAAAATGGTACACGGTAGAAAAATTTGATGATTTTTTATTTAACTTTTTATCACTAAAACTTGATTTGCAAAAAAACACTATTTTTATTTTTTTTTATTTTTTGATATGTTTTAGAGAACATAAAAAGCCAACTTTTCAGAAATTTCCAGGTTGTGCAAAAAATCATTGACCGAGTTATGATTTTTTTAATTAATACTGACTTTTTCAAAAAAACGAAATTTTGGTCGCAAAAATTTTTCAAATTCTTTTTTCGATGTAAAATTGAATTTGCAATCAAAAAGTACTTTTGACGGACCAAATTTTGATAAAAGCACCGTTTTCAAGTTATAGCCATTTTTATGTAACTTTTTTCAAAATATTCGCAGTTTTTCATTTTTTCAAACTAGTGCACATGTTTGCCCACCTCTGAAAAAAATATTTTTGAAAAGCTGAGAAAATTTTCTATATTTTGCTTCATCGGACTTTGTTGATACGACCTTAAGTTGCTGAGATATTGCAATGCAAAGGTTTAAAAACAGGAAAATTCATGTTTTCTAAGTCTCACACAAACAGCCCACCATTTTTCAATGTCGATATCTCAGCAACTAATAGTCCGATTTTCAAAGTTAAAATATGAAACATTTGTGAAATTTTCCGATCTTTTCGAAAACAATATTTTCAAAAAATTTAAACCAAGACTAACATTTTAAAAGGGCGAAATATTGAATGTTTGGCCTTTTTGAAATGTTAGTCTTGATTTGAAAATTTTGAAAATATTGTTTTCGAAAAGATCGGAAAATTTCACAAATGTTCATATTTTAACTTTGAAATTCGGACTATTAGTTGCTGAGATATCGACATTGAAAAATTGTGGGCTGTTTGTGTGAGACTTAGAAAACATGAATTTTCCTGTTCCTGCACACACAGAAAAATTTAAGAAAAAATGATAAAAAATGTGCGTCAGAGGGTTAAAACTTGGAGGTGCCTTAATCCATGCATAGATTGATTTTTGTCCACCAATTTAAAAAAATATAAAAATTGAAATAAAAAACATTTTCAAAGTTTACAAATTTGTTTCTATTATTATTTTATTGCAACATTTACAGTAAATTGCAATTTATTTTTACCAGTTTTTTTTTTCAAAAAAAAAAAACAATTCCAAATCAAGTGCAAAACACTGCCGTTTCCTTTCAAAACAACGCATCTTGGTTCCAGAACGGCAATATCGTACACAAACACCGGAAAAACAAGAATTCTTGGCGCGCTTTTTGTCTGCACTTCTCAAGCTGCAACTCCATCTCCCGGTGCATCATGCACATGTGCCACACATCTTCTGCTCCAGCAGTTTCAGCCGATCAAACGTCCCATCGGTTCAACTTCTCAATTTATTTCCGAACGATGAACCATTAATTGCACCCCCTCCAACCTATCCTCCCAGCATCCCTCTCCAGGGCAGTTTTGCAATAAACTGTGGACCGCTTTTCACGGCTTCAAGAAAAGCTGCTGCTCTGTTTTTTTTTTCGTTGTAACCGTCTTTTACCCCTGGGGAAAGACACGTGCGCAAGATGCAACGCGAAACAGCTTTCGGGATCGGAACATAATTGAGAAAAGTTGATCTTGAGGTGGTCCTGCTGGACCGGAATTGGAGAACGAAACGGACGGGGAAGGGGGGGGGGAATGTTGTTGTTTACGAGTGGATTGCATGCTGTCTGGCGACAGAAGGTCCCACTTCAACAGGAGAGAAATACTGTTATATGTTGGGTGATCAACATATATTCAGTAGTGAGTTGCTCATTTTTTTTAAGCTGAAAAGAGTCTGCTAACTGTACAAATGCAGCCTGTGGCTCGGCAGTTATGTTGTGGAAGCTTGTTTTTTTGGCCCACGAGGTATGAATAGTTGAGATGCATATCTTGGGGGCGCTTAGAGAACGGTATTGTGTTTGGATTGAATCTATCAGATATGTAGATCAGGAAACTATCGAAGAACCAGTTTTGAAGGTAGTTTTATTGAATGCAAACTGAAAAGTCCAACCGATTAACAGTTGAGTCCTCAAATTTAGTTTAGATTGCTGATTTTATTACACTCCAATTTTTTTCATTAACTGAAGTTTCAGTAAATGATTCAGTAATTTAGATTTTGCTAAATTCTCAATTTACTGACATTTGCCACTTTGACAGATAGTTTACTGAAATTTCAGTAAAATGGCTGTCGAATCAACTGAAATTTCAGCAAATGAAACGTCTAATTTTTTTGCTAAAAATTCAGTAATTTTCATTCATTTATTTCATCAATCCACCAAACCTAAAAAAACAGGTGGTTTTCACGAGGCATTTGTTGTTCAGATTTATCTTACCTTTGATTCTAAAGATCACAATACAAAATAAAAAAAAAAAACACAACACATTTGAAAGAGAATTTTATCTCGGCAACATCCAAACAATGTGTCAAAAGTGACATTTCAGTTTGACAGATATGCAGTTACTGATTTTTCAGCAAGGTTTTTGTTCATTGCCGAATTTCAGCAAAAGTGATTATTAACAAATCGCATTCAGTTATTTATTTTACTGAAATTGGCAATCCAAAATTTCCTGTATAGAAGTTCAAGATCTGGCAACCCTGTCTCAAGTGGCCACTACACCAGGAGTAGCAAGGCAACAATCATATAGATGGATTCACAGCAAAAAATCCGATGGGAAAATCGCATGCAAAAGCATGCACATCACCTTCGTCAAAATGAACACTTAATATCACACACTGCATGTACAATTTTTGCAAAAACAAAAAAAAAAGTTGCAACCGACGGGATTCAAACCCAGCACCAACAGTACGGACTGGCGCCTTAGCCCACTCGGCCATCAGACCGAAGAAAAGCTGTTAAGATAAACGCATATATGAGCTTGACATTTCGGTCAAGTTGGTTTCCCATAGTGATGGGCTACAAATTTCAGGGTGTAAAATCACATAAAATTGCATAAAATAATGCAATATTTATTTTACACCCAGGTCTTTTACACGCAGCTAGATTACTACATTTTTAGCTGTGTTTAGCTAGTTTTTCTTTAAAAAAAATTCATTAGGTTAAATTCAGATCTAACCGATTTTTATAACTTTGAACAAAATTAAAAGGCAAGTTTAGCTTGCAAGAAATCGCATCTGTAAATTTATTTTAAAATAATTGTAATACAAAATGTCTTTTATTTACAACCCTTAAAAAAATATTCGTAGCTCGTGCCAATTTTCCGTATGCACAAACTGAAGGCTCCTCAGCATCCCAACATTCCGGATCCGATCCATCAGCACCATAAAAAAAACAACTCCTTTCTGTTTGTGTCCATCGGAGGACCACCATAAAAAGCTCGAATAAGAAGCGGGAAATCGAAAAGCACAACCAAACAACATCACACAAGCCTTTTTCTCGTTTTTTTTTATTTTCAACTTTTATTCAGCCTTTTTCATTCTTTTTTCTCGTTGCTCCACGTCCAGCGAAAGAAACCGGTTATTAAATCGAAAAGGTTCCAGCATCAGCTCCAGCATCCAACTCCCGATCTTCCCTTGTTTCAAAGAAAACGAGAGAAAAAAAACAAGCTCGATCGGGGAGTTTTGAGTTTGGCGGGCGTTTTTTTTAAACTCAAGAGAGCAACACTTCTCAAGTTTCTTTTATCATTTGCTATCATGCTAAAGGTTTGATGTTTGGCTTTGGGGGGACACCCTCTTGAGCTAGATTCTAGGTCTTCTAGGAGTAGCCCCCCGAGGAGGTAGCGTTCTGAGGATAATTACATGTTCCATGGTGGCTTTCGAAGGAGGGTTCTTTTATGAGGCAGCTTCGGGGTTATTGAAAGTTTCTTCTTAGTTGCAGAATTGTGAAGAAGCTTGATCGATTTTCAATGAGATTGAGATCAGATCGGATTTTTTTTGTGTTGTCCTCGGGCGTGAATAGGACACGTGCTGTTTGATTTAATGACGGAGAAGGGGGAAAGGTCCGGGAAGACGAAGACATGAAGTGATGTTGCGTGCTAGGAGTCGTTATCTGCTTGAAATTGGATCTTTGCTGAATCATGGTGTTGGTTCTGATGGTCCATCATGCAAATTTTGGTTA
The DNA here is from genome assembly GCF_015732765.1 of Culex quinquefasciatus. Classification (NCBI taxonomy): domain Eukaryota; kingdom Metazoa; phylum Arthropoda; class Insecta; order Diptera; family Culicidae; genus Culex; species Culex quinquefasciatus. The sequence goes on from NC_051861.1 coordinate 108,280,159, forward strand.
GTGACAGGGCTATGAAATTTGAACTTTTTGCATGATTATCATTTTTACGTATTCTTTTCAGATATATTTTTTTCTCTTTGAAATCAATGATTAGGTACACAAAAGGGTCCACAAATTTTTATGTTTGTGAGTTTGCATTAGTTTCACGATTTCTTTAAAAATATAATTTTGAAAGATTTCGTCAAAATAAACACTAAATGTTACACACTGCATGTACAATTTTTGCAAAAACAAAAAAAAAGTTGCAACCGACGGGATTCAAACCCATCACCAACAGTAAGGACTGGCGCCTTAGCCCACTCCGCCAACAGATCGATGAAACGCTGTAAGGATAAACGCATAAATGAGCTTGACATTTCGGTCAAGTAGGTTTCCCATACTGGCTACATATTTTTGGGTGTAAAATTACATAGCATTGCATAAAATAATGCATTATACACGCACTTTTTTAGCTGCACACTTCTGGAAGTAATATTAAATGTATTTCTACTGACGCATTATTTGTCAACAATCCCTGATTTATTATTACCATGTTTTCTTCTACTGTGTTAATAGGACTTGAATAAGACGTTGCCTTTCACTTGCGAACTTTTAGTAAATTATTATAAATTGTGGAAGATTAATTTTCTTATCTTCTGAAGAAAAACAGTACAGTAAAAGGTCTTGATTTTTTTTATCTAGGGTCAATTGTTTTCTCTTGAACCATTTCCAATAAAATTGATAACATAGTACAAAAATTCCTGGTTAAATTTCCTAATCTACCCCTGATCGCATGAATGTCCCTTATGCATTTTCATCACTTTTGTGTTATTTACGCAGTTTAGTTCTAAATCGAGCGCCCTTTCAGAAAAGCTTACAACATCCAGTACTTTGTTCTAGAGATTAGGAGGAAATCCAGTTTTTCGCGAAAACTTACCACGTAGCCTTATGTATGGGACAAACTTTAAATGCGTTTTTCTCAGCTTGCTGTTTTTGCATATGGGACATTTATGCGAACATGGGTAGTAATGTTTCGTTGAAAATGACCTCTTTATTGATGTAATTTTACCACATAAGTTGAAGTAAAGTTACATAGCTAAATAGGTAATTTTCATTTATATTTTTTTTCAACATTCCAAAATTTAACTATATTTTACCTTTGGTTTATTGAATATGAGAAATTAAACATACAAATATTCAAATTACACATTTTCAGAAGTAACGTATTTGATGTAATATAACCGAGATTTTTAACTGTGCGGTTGACTGTTTTGAGGAGTGTTTTGTGTTAAGTTATTCCCAAATTTGCATCATTCCACCGAAATCCTTGCCTTCTTATGGCGCACAAAATTTCAAATAAAGCCATCCCAAGCAAAACTCTGGAAAAAGGCTCTCCGCTTCACGTGGGACATAAAAGCCGAAATTAACACGACATAAAGTTTTACTACGCTAATCCGCTTATACCGTGACTTAAATGCGCCTCTCTTCTGTCTTTTTTTTATAATCCTCCCTGTCGTAACATTTTAAAGTTTTGTTTGTGACACATTTTCTTTTAAAACGAATTTTTGAAATAATCAAGTTTTTGGTAAAAATCAAATATTGTTAAAATGTTCAAAAATGAAGATTTTACGCAAAATTTGACCATTTGATATTTTTGGAACCATACTTCCCCAACTTCCCCTAAACTACCAAAGGATCGCCAAATTTAGCAAAAATCTCGCCCATCTTTCACTCTCAAGCTGGAGGGGTGGTTGATACTGAACGGTGGCAGTAGCCCCCCTTTTTATGGTACTAACACCAAACCGAGACCGCGAACAAGCCATTAGTGGCGGATTTGCAGAGATCGAATCTCGAAACCACAAAAAAGAAGCAAACCCAAACGAACCGATCAGATCGATGAGACAGACATCGCACCATAACACCGTGACTAATGGGCCCCACAATTTAGTGGTTTGAACGCCCCTTTGAAAAGCTGGGACCAGCAAAAACAAAAATAAACGACGATGCGTCTGATTTTAATCATCTTAAAAGGTAAACAAATAGGTTGGAGGGGTTTTTAAATGGGTAAGTGTTGCTCATTTTCCACCCATTTGTCTTTGATTTAGGTGTTGGCGGAGGAGGAGGAGCTCGGAGAAAATCATTAATATTTTCTGCTGTCATAAAATTGAGAGGCTTTTATTGTTTGATAGAATGATAAAGCGTTTGACATTAAAAAGAACCTAAATGCACTTCGGGAGAATTAACTGAGATTTATTGCCATTCTAATAGGTTTTTCCTGATGTGTCATTTGCCAAAATTTGAAAACATTACACTCTCAAACGTGTTCACTCAATCTTGAATTCAAGCGACTTTTGCTGCATGGGCCGAATCTTCCAATTTGACAGCTCGCGTAATAAAACTTGCGCTCAAAATTATTCGCCAACAATTTACATTAACATAAGTGGATCTTTCCGATGCCATTTTTAAAATCCTCTTTTGTTTTAATCGCCACATTAGTCGAGTCAACAGTCATGTCTGATAAGCTGCTCGGTTTTTTTTTTTGTTGATGATGGTCTCATTTGCATTAATGTTCGAATTATGCTAAAATCCTTCGCCCGCGAGCACACAAACAGATACCTACCTACACTCATACAAACACGCACAATTAGTTGACCAGTCGAGCAGTATACTTTTATGGAGCTCGGTCATTTCTTTGATGTCGCGTTTTTATGGCACCGTTCTTGGATGGTAATTTGGTTACTTTCGCTGAGTTTGTGCGTAAAATTTGAGCAGTTCTTGCCGAAACCTATTGAATTCTACGAATATTAACAAAAACATACTTTTTCGCTGGCATTCAGGGGCTTGTTTGTGTGAAATTTTTACGTAAACAACATTATCGAATATTGCAAAACGATCCCAGTTTATCCTAAAAAGTTATTAACGATTCAAAGAAAAAGTTTTTTAACCGAGTTTTTGAACAACAAAATACGCTGAAAACATCTTAGAAGATTTTTTTAAGCATGAAATTGCCTAAAAAAATGTGTTTCGTTCTGAACTCAAAACTGTCATCAAACTGTCGAAATACAATATAGGCTTGTTCCCGACATGTGCAGACAGGATTGTTTCCTTTCGATTTTTTCCCCCAGTGCTCCTAGTGAGTACACCCACAGCAGACAGTTGAGAGTTAAAAGGCCTCGAATTCGATTGAGAGGAAAATCGATAACGATCTTGGCTTAGTTAGGCTCAATCGTTCAATAGTATCCTAGGCGGTGCGAGCTGTCAGTTGTGGCCAACGTTACTCGAAAATCTTGGTATGCTGGATTTTTAGTATCATTGTACGGTCAGTTCCTTACTGGACTCGGTCGAAATATGCGGCGGGTCAGACGCGGGATTACAAAAGTCAAAACCTCCCCCCCCCCTCACTTCGTCTCACCATGCAGCTGCAGCTTTGTTGACAAACAAACGGAGCACTTGGTCGTATCTTAGCGGCATCAAACAAGAACTAGGGATGATCATAACATAAAAATCGAAACATTTTTCAAGAATAATAATACTTTACCAACATGATACAATTTAGCAAGAATGTATTGTCGATGTTGGAGAAGTGATTAAAGATAAAAATTGCCAGCCATAATTTTTCTTTGAATTGAACTTTTGCACACAGTGAGAAGATGCTAGAAAATCCAGCTATCAGCTAAATCCACAATATATTGCTAAAAATACTTCAATATTATTTTCATACAAAACATCAAACTGAGCAGAATCAACTCATTTTATGTATGATTATTCTCGAGTTTCAATTGTTTCCGCGTTTTGACACATTTACAACTCATCAAAATTGGAATATTGCGCGTATTCCCGAAAAAGACACGCGGCACACCAGCCTCGAAACGACGCGCCGCACTTTCGGCAAATGCGCGCTGTCAAATCCCATACTGCGCGTTGTGTTTTTGGTGATCTTCTTGCATGACATTGTTGCCGGGTATGTTTTTTATTGCACCAAAAGTGCAGAAAATCGCTGGCAACAGAAATAAATTTACACCTTTTTCAATGTGAAGTTTTGTGGAATTAAAAATGAGAGTAAAATGCTCTTCCCGAGCAGACGGAAATGACTAAGGAAGGTCAGTTTTTGATGTTGTGAGAAGATCGGAATATGTTATTGGGATGATCGGATTAGTTGTTAAAATAACAAAAATCAATAACAAAGATTTGTTCGAAGAATAACTTAAACTGTTATTGCAATAACAAACCAATAACACAGAAGGAATCATGAAGGAATAACAAGATTTGTTATTTTGTGCGGAGAGGTGGAGCAACATAATAACAAAAATTGTTATTGAACTGGTTTGTCTCCATAACAAAAAAAGTTATTGTTTTGGTTTATTTGTAATTTGCAAATAAACCTGCAGTTGTCATAACTTCGACTACAGAGTCGGGTACCTTCAAACGACTTTGAATCCATACTTTGAAGACAACTCGGACTCTGGATGCAGGATATGACGTCAACGCCGACTTCAGCTCTCCAAAAATACCCGACTTCACAGATTCCGACTCCAAGTAAAAGTTGCTGAAAACTAGCTAAATCCGATGCCGTCTCCGAGGTCTCACTCCAGCTCGAACTTCAACGTCAGCTCCAAATTCCTGGCTCTGTGAAAATAATAACAGTTTTTTTTATTCACAACATTTCAAAAATTCTCAATAAATAAATCATTTCCCTTAGGGAATATAACAAAATAAAAAAAAAATCAGCTTTCAAAAGTTATTTTTATCGGATTAATTTTAGCTTAAGGACCCCATTTCATGGCCAAACGAATGACCCCGACGAAATTGGTCAAAATTATCCCATAGTTCAAGCCAATTTTAGCAAAGTTCCTTAGGGGGTATATCAAATAATTTTTTAAAAAATCAACTTTCAAAATTTCAACTTTTTAGAATAATTTCAGTTTAAAGACCCCATTTTATGGCCAAAATAATGACCCCGATGAAATTGGTCAACATTATCCCATAGTTCTAGCCAATTTTTGCAAAGTCCCTTAGGGGGTATATCAAATAATTTAAAAAAAAATCAACTTTCAAAATTTCATCCTTTTAGAATAATTTCAGCTTATGGACCCCATTTCATGGCCAAAATAATGACCCCGACGAAATTGGTCAATAATATTCCAAAGATTTAAACATATTTAACAAAAGAAAAAATAATAATAGATTGTGTTATGGACAATTAGAAACATTTCCATTTCCGCGATTTATGGTAATTTTATTTCTAAGTCAAAATACCAAACGAATAACAAATCTTGTTATTAGGAGAGTTTTTGAAATGTATAAGATTTCCTCTTATTAGCGTGTTATTAAACATTTTCAATATAATATCACTTCAATACCAAATCTTGTTATTTTATCAGAAACTGTTATTATTTTTTCTTCTTGAAGTTGAAGTTCAGGATGAAATAATAACACTTTTTGTTATTTTAACAGGATTTGCTATTTAAATATTATTAATTTTGTTATTAACGTCTGCCCGGGTTACATATTTCTCTCAGTGCGTACACTGTACCTTTTTACTCCCATACTGAGAGCTTCCTCCTCCTGAGCCGAATGCGAATTGTTACTTTCAGGACTCCGATCAAGCTGTCAAAACAAGGTTCCAAACGAGCGAATGTCAAGAATTAGGTTTAAATCACTTTCAATTATTTTCAATCAATAAACTTCATTTTTTGGGAAATATTATGAACAAAAATTATTGCTATTAACATAGTTTCACACAAAGTTTGTGATGTCCAAAAAAATGTTTAATGATTAAACATAATTGGAAGGGATTTCAACCTAATTCTTGCATGGCCTTGTCACTAGATTGGGACCCTGTTTTGACAGTACGATTGGAACCCCGCTTCTCCATTTAGGCTCTCTATCCCTGATGGGTGCTTCGGGTGTTGGCTGATTACTAAGATTTAGTCAATAGGGTCGTAAAGCCTTGTGTCAATTTCCATTTATAGCGGTAAAAAACACGATTAAAAACCATTTCTGATATTTTTTTTTCATTTTAATGCAAAAATAAATAAATTGACTAGACAACATTTTTTCCATAGATCAACTATGGCCACCTTGTACCGAGCTGTCAAGTAGGACCTTTTCTGCCAAGAAAGGTCGTAAAGTAAATTTAAAAAAATCTATTTAAATTATTTACGGTCGTACAGGAAAACAAGCTGTATCGCTGTTAACAAAAATATCCAAAATTTAGGCTTAATATTAGGACCCAATTGATGTTTGAAATAATTTGAATATTTCCTTTGTTTTACAAATTCATCATATCTTCTAAAAATTGATTCGCGAAATTTCTCAAAATTTAAAACCTCACTACACTACGGCCCTCAAATCTCCACTACGTGTCGCCTGTCGCCAAGCGTAATAAAAAAAAGCTAAATTTGGCGACGTCCGAAAAAAACATCGCCCAAAGCTTCATCGAGCTTTCAGGGGGGGGACGTTTTCTCCCCTAACCTCGAGAAAGTTTGCCACATACGACCGAGGGACCACAACAAACAAAAAAAAAACAGACATTAAAATTCCGTAGTAAATATTTTCACGCGTGCTGCTGCTGTTGATGAATTATTCTGTACACAGCTTTCAACGAACGCGCGGTTCGTCGCTTGGTCGCGTTCAAGTCTCTCGGTCGATTGCGGCGGCGGCGGGTGGTGGTGATGTGCCCACCTTCTTTATCATCTTGTGTCGAGAGGAAATATTAATGACATCGCATAATTTGCTCCTGGCGAGATAAATTATGTTGAAATTAAAGAAAGATAGATTTTGATAGCATGCAGGGCGAAGCCATCGAAGATGGCGATGAGTTGAAAGGGTGTGTGCTCACCTTCAGAAGTGTGTCTTTCCTGGGTCGAAGTCCTTTCTTCTCTTTGTAGTAGGCAAGACAGGAAAATTAGCTCCGGTGGCGGCATGATTTGTAGTTTTTACGCGGCTCGTAAATTATATCGCGTGGTTGCGGACTCGATCTGTTCTAGTTTTAATTGGACTCTGCAGGAGATCTGGGATGAACTCACCGTGGGTGGATGAGGGTGCAGGTCAACTAGCTATGCATTTGCAATTACCTCTCCCGGATTGAGTTTCATGCGGCGATTGTATGAGATTTAAGAGATATTTTCGGACAACTGTGTATTTGCGATTTATGAGCTCAGTTAAATCTGGGATCTTTTTACTCTCAGCTGTCTGCTGTGGTAGTACCAGTTTGAAAGCCTTCTTGGTTGGGAGCTGCGCCGCTCAAGTCGCTTGGAGACGGTGATTTCAGCGGATTGCAGACTGGATTTCGCCATGTAGATATGATGATTGGAAGACGAAAAGTGTTAATGCTCCACTTTTTTAAGAGGACACGGAAAAATCCCCGCGCTTTACCCAAATAAGTTTTGCTTGAAGTTGGACGGTTTTTCAGAAGGTATAAGGTCTTGGAAACGCTCCTTCCTAGAACCTGCCAATTTTTATTCCACCAACCTTGCGCAGACCGTGAGAACCTGTCGCAAATTTTCCCAAAAACCTGCGTCGAACCTTACCTCGTGGGAAATTGCCAAAAAGTCACGCATGTGCAAAACAGTTCCCCAGCGAGCAGGTCTACGCAAGTCTGGCGGGGGTTCAATTTGGCTGTAAATTCATCTCCTGCTCAGTTATGGGTCCAACTCGGAAGTAGGAAAAACCAAGTTTGGACCTCCGACAGAGTCGGAAACTGTCGAGGTGGGCTCCATAAAGCAATAAAGTCATCACCACCAAGAACGGGGGATCAGACTGTGTCAGAAAGAAGCGACAAGTTGGTAAGGTTCTCGCGCATAAATTATTCAGATTTGGCTCGAACTTTCCCAGCATAAAAACGATCGACGAAATGTTAATTCAGGTGGCCTCCCGAAGGAGATGGGCATGATTTTTCCCAGGCTCGATCCGGTGTGTGGGAAAACATGTGTTGCTGGCGCAATTTGGCTCGAACAATAAAATTTTAGGCCCTTTTTTTGTTCGATTCTTTGCTGATTGCAGATCTGTTCAGCTGCGCGCGCAGCAGCACCAGAAGCATCGATCAATAGTGCACAGCAGAATGGAATGGCTGCTCAAAAGAAGAGAGTTTTCTGTACCTGGTGCGTGACCTTTTTTGGGATCTTCGGGATTCCTCGAGGATAGCTTGAATGAGAGAAAGTGCGTGTACAAGGAGTTAATCCTTGCGTTGCCGGAATGCCTTCTGGAGATTTGTTTCGTGGGAAGAAGGAAGCAGGACGGGAATTATGGGTTCATGGTTGATTGTGTGATTCACGCCCCGAATTTTCAAAAACTTTAAACACAAGTTTGTGATTCACGTTGAAGAATGTCTCGGTTTTGATCGCTCACTTAATCCAGTCATGAACTAGAATCGCGATTGATTTATTGGAATATTATTCAAAATCTCGAAAGCCTCAGTGCCTCATCGGAATAATTGAACTTCATAACGCTGCGTTGATGCGGGATCCCAAAAGTCCCAACTTCGACCATATCTGAAAGATTGAGGGGTGCGGGACACTTTTTGTGTCAAATGGAATGCATTAAAAGAATCTTCGCTTTTGGGTGTTGTGCGTGACATAAAGCATTAAAAAACCTAGAAGAAGGTGGAAAGTCAAAATAGATTAAATTTCATAGTTTATGCTTCTTTGGACCGGCTCTGGAATGCGGGGCTAAGAATAGGTGCGTTGCTGGGTCTAAGATTGCTTGCTACGGTATTTTTGTGTTTCTGGAACAGGGTGAATCATCTTCTGCGGAGAACAAATATGAACCACACGAAACAGAAGCTGTTCCGGGATGACCGGGGACAAGATATTCCTTTGGTGTAGGATTCCATTTGGAACATCGCTTAAATCATGTTGGAACTGGACTAAGGGATTGGAACTGGATTCCGTTGGGATCGGTGGATTCATAAAGACAGCAAAGGGTCATGTTACATCTTTCAGCGTTGCAAGTGTTTGAGTTTAGGAGAAGAGATTAAACCAGCCCGGGAGCATGTTGACAGCTCCCATACAAACTGAGCGTATCCCGTTTTGTGGGCCCAGTGGGCCTAAGATGGCGGCTTTCGATATTATCTAGCTAAACATTTGAAAATGGTAAATAGTTAAAATTAATGTAGTTTTTGCCTTGTTTCGGTTTAAATAAGACAAAATAAGCATTCTGGAATCATTTTCTTGAAAAACTTCTTGAGAGATACGCCAAGTTAAAATATTAGTCTCGAACAGTTGAAGGGAGTGTGCCGCGAAAGCCGTCACGAAAAAAAAGTTTCCCATGCAAATTTTGAGTTGCGTATTAAATGGGCGGACTCCGAAGAGGCCCACTTGCCATCTGTCGGTGGATATGCGCAACTCACGAAAACTGTCATATTAGGGGACGGCTGGATTAAACGAAAAATGGTTGAGGACCATCCATAAACAACGTGGGGACACATTTTTGGGAATCTGTTACCCGTCGCATTCGTGCTAATCGTTGCACGTGCATTTTGGGCAAAATTGTGTCCTCCACAGATCCCCAAAATTCGATTTTAATCCTGACACATCCTTCAATCAACGGAAAATGCATTGCCCTCATTTTCATATGAAAAGTGTTTTAATCTTGTCGTGCTATCTTGACACACACTGAAAATTGACATAGCTACGACAAGTGGCCAGAGGGATTTAAGGTTAGAACGGGTTTGACACACGTATAAGCTCGACTACTGTAAACATTTTCAATCATAACTCGTGGCAATGTGTTTGTTATTGTTTACATTGCGTGCTCTTGTTTTGGTTATTCACTTTGTAACGCGTTTTTCTCGGAACGTCAAAAAGCGACGTGCGACAAGATAGCACGACAACGTCGAATTGTCATCAAAAATGCCAGAAGTTTTTATTGCATCAATTGGCATAATTTTAATTTTAGAAATTTGTAGCTCAGAATGCAAAATTCATACTTGTATTGAAATACCAAGAGTTGGCCTCTTTCGTTTTGTGCAAATTAAAACTATTTTTTTCTGTAAAGTCAGATCATTGCTTGAACCGATAAAAAACACGAAAAAACTCTTTCCAAACCTTCTTCCTTCACCTGTCATCCCATATGGTAGTCGGTCGCGCTGTACCACCACCTGGATCTGGACGATGATGAAGTGTTACGGCAGGTGTTTGCTTTTCGATGACTCTTGTTTGTTTCAGCCAAAAAGTGCTCACGTTGAAAAAAATCTCTTAGTTTGAGGAGTCTTATTTATTTTCCTGGGTGTGTATTTGGGTAGCAAAAACAGAATAATTATTTTTTTTAAATATTAAAAAAAGTTTGCGTAACAAACAGATTTTGATTTCAATGTCTTAAAAAAAGTGCAAATCAACTTTTTGCACTAGTGCCCTAAATCGAGCATTTTCCTTCATCTGATTTGGTCACGGAATGAACTACTTTACGCCTTTCGCGTTTTTTGATTTTCAAAACTGGCGCGCGAGAACTTTTTTCTTTCATGACGATTGTTTTTTTCCTTTTATTTCCCTCGAAAAACCTCCGCGCGGAGACACGCGTGAAGCCGGCAATTGTTTATGCAAATTTTTCGCTTTTTTCCAGTTTTTATTTCCTTTCTCTCCGCCAAGTTCTTCACCGAGCTTAGGCGAGAGAGTGCCGCACCAACCCTATAATAAGCAAAAGCAACAGGGGAAAGAAGAAAAGCTCTCAAGCAGGTGGAAAAATATGATCGCGAGCGCAGGTGAGATGCAACGGCGATGGTTGATGGCGATGATGAAAGGGGGGGAATCCATCCACGTGCTCTCGCAGAAGTGACGTGTACGCAAACGAAAATGAAATAATACAATAAAACAACAACTCCAGATACTGTTATTTTGACTACGGCGTATCCCACATCAAGTTTGAGCACGGAGGGAAAATTTGTGAAGATCTGAAGCAATTCGTTCAAGTTAATTAAAATTTAGTTCGAATTTGGCAACACTGAATTTTAGGGAACATTTTTGCTTAAAAAGCAATGTTTCATTTAACTGATTTCTTGCATATTTGACAATTACATTTTTCTCTCCGTGCACTCTGTTATTTTTGATGTTACATGTGTTTTGTAATGTTGTTATTTTGGATACAAGACTGATTTGTTTTGTTATCTTACGGGGTTGTCTGAGAATTGTGCACCGAGAGTAAGGTAAAGGATTTGGAAAATGTTTACTTTTTTTAACCCGTATAGGCCTGGGTGAAATTGGAATCACTAAAATGGCCATAACTCAGCGAAAACTCAACCAATTTACATACTTCTTTATTAGTTGGACTCGTTAGAATGTCTATTTTCCGAAAATGACCCGCAGAACCCGGAAATGTTCCGGTGGCCGGAGATATTCCGGTGGGTCACTGGGTCAAACAGGGTCAAAAATGGCCATTTTGGGTCCCGCACTATTTTGTTGATAGAAATCTTGGAAAAACACATTTTTTCATGTTACGATCTTTGTTCTGCCAACAGACAATACTGACCAATGATTTTGCACCACCGGGGATGTTCCGGATTGAGCGGGCAGGTTCCCTACCCCGGGGGAACCGGTCAAGGGACGGTCAGAAATAAAACTATTTCTATCATGGCAATATGGGTGTCAAAGTTCATCATTTTCAAAATCAAGCTCATCTTTGATCCCCAAAACCACTTTTGGACCGATCTGGCCACTTTGGGACCGGTTCCCGGTACTCCAGTGAAATCCGGAATAAGGCAAATTACGGGAATATTTCTGAACAATTTTTGACTGGGCAATATGGGAGTCAAAGTTCATCATTTTCAAAACAAAGCTCATCTTTGATCCCCAAAACCACTTTTGGATCGATCTGGCCACTTTGGGACCGGTTCCCGGTACTCCGGTGGAACCCTGAATATGGCAAATTACGGGATTATTTCTGTATAATTTTTGACTGGGCAATATGGGTGTCAAAGTTCATCATTTTCAAAACAAAGCTCATCCATGATCACCAAAACCACTTTTGGACCGATCTGGCCACTTCAGGACCGGTTCCCGGTACTCCGGTGGAACTCGGAATATGGCAAATTACGGGATTATTTCTGTATCATTTTGGCATGGCAATATGGATGTCAAAGTTCATCATTTTCAAAATCAGGCTCATCTATGATCCCCAAAACCACTTTTGGACCGATCTGGCCACTTTGGGACCGGTTCCCGGTACTCCAGTGAAATCCGGAATATGGCAAATTACGGGATTATTTCTGAACAATTTTGACTGGGCAATATGGGTGTCAAAGTTCATCATTTTCAAAATTTAGCTCATCCATGATCCCCAGAACCACTTTTGGATCGATCTGGCCACTTTGGGACCGGTTCCCGGTACTCCGGTGGAACTCGGAATATGGCAAATTACGGGATTATTCTTGAATAATTTTTGACAGGGATATATGGATGTCAATGTTCATCATTTTCAAAATCAAGCTCATTTATGATCCCCAAAACCACTTTTGGACCGATCTGGCCACTTTGGGACCGGTTCCCGGTACTCCGGTGGAACTCGGAATATGGCAAATTACGGGATTATTCCTGAATAATTTTTGACAGGGCAATATGGATGTCAATGTTCATCATTTTCAAAATCAAGCTCATTTATGATCCCCAAAACCACTTTTGGACCGATCTGGCCACTTTGGGACCGGTTCCCGGTACTCCGTGGAACTCGGAATATGGCAAATTACGGGATTATTCCTGAATAATTTTGACAGGGCAATATGGATGTCAATGTTCATCATTTTCAAAATCAAGCTCATTTATGATCCCCAAAACCACTTTTGACCGATCTGGCCACTTTGGGACCGGTTCCCGGTACTCGGTGGAACTCGGAATATGGCAAATTACGGGATTATTCCTGAATAATTTTTGACAGGGCAATATGGATGTCAAAGTTGATAATTTTCAAAACCAAGCTCATACATAATTTCCAAAACCACTTTTGGATCGATCTGGCCACATTGGGACCGGTTCCCGGTACTCCGGTGGATCTCGGAATATGGCAAATTACGGGATTATTTCTGAATAATTTTTGACAGGGCAATATGGATGTCAATGTTCATCATTTTCAAAATCAAGCTCATTTATGATCCCCAAAACCACTTTTGGACCGATCTGGCCACTTTGAGGCCGGTTCCCGGTACTCCGGTGGAACCCGGAATATGGCAAATTAGGGGATTATTCCTGAATAATTTTTGACAGGGCAATATGGATGTCAATGTTCATCATTTTCAAAATCAAGCTCATTTATGATCCCCAAAACCACTTTTGGACCGATCTGGCCACTTTGGGACCGGTTCCCGGTACTCCGGTGGAACTCGGAATATGGCAAATTACGGGATTATTCCTGAATAATTTTTGACAGGGCAATATGGATGTCAATGTTCATTATTTTCATAATTTAGCTCATCTATGATCCCCAAAACCACTTTTGGACCGATCTGGCCACTTTGAGGCCGGTTCCCGGTACTCCGGTGGAACCCGGAATATGGCAAATTAGGGGATTATTTCTGAATAATGATGAACTTTGACATCCATATTGCCATGCCATAAATTATACAGAAAAATCCCGTAATTTGCCTTATTCCGGTTCCACCGGAGTACCGGGAACCGGTCCCAAAGTGGCCAGATCTGTCCAAAAGTGGTTTTGGGATCATGGATGAGCTTGATTTTGAAAATGATGAACTTTGACATCCATATTGCCCAGACAAAAATATTCAGAAATCATCCGTAATTTGCCATATTCCGATTTCACTGGATGGAGTACCGGGAACCGGTCCCAAAGTGGCCAGATCGGTCTAAAAGTGGTTTTGGTGATCATGGATGAGCTTTGTTTTGAAAATGATGAACTTTGACTTCCATATTGCCCAGTCAAAATTGTTCAGAAATAATCCCATAATTTGCCTTGTTCCGGTTCCACCGGAGTACCGGGAACCGGTCCCAAAGTGGCCAGATCGGTCCAAAAGTGGTTTTGGGATCATAGATGAGCTTGATTTCGAAAATGATGTACTTTGACATCCATATTGCCCTGTCAAAAATTATTCAGAAATAATCCCGTAATTTGCCATATTCCGAGATCCACCGGAGTACCGGGAACCGGTCCCAATGTGGCCAGATCGGTCAAAAAGTGGTTTTGGGGATCATAAATGAGCTTTGTTTTGAAAATGATGAACTTTGACATCCATATTGCCCTGTCAAAAATTATTCAGAAATAATCCCGTAATTTGCCATATTCCGAGTTCCACTGGAGTACCGGGAACCGGACCCAAAGTGGCCAGATCGGTCCAAAAGTGGTTTTGGGGATCATAGATGAGCTAAATTATGAAAATGATGAACATTGACATCCATATTGCCCTGACAAAAATTATTCAGGAATAATCCCGTAATTTGCCATATTCCGAGTTCCACCGAGTACCGGGAACCGGTCCCAAAGTGGCCAGATCGGTCCAAAAGTAGTTTTGGGGATCATAAATGAGCTTGATTTTGAAAATGATGAACATTGACATCCATATTGCCCTGTCAAAATTATTCAGGAATAATCCCGTAATTTGCCATATTCCGAGTTCCACCGGAGTACCGGGAACCGGTCCCAAAGTGGCCAGATCGTTTCAAAAGTGGTTTTGGGGATCATAAATGAGCTTGATTTTGAAAATGATGAACTTTGACATCCATATTGCCCTGTCAAAATTATTCAGGAATAATCCCGTAATTTGCCATATTCCGGATTTCACTGGAGTACCGGGAACCGGTCCCAAAGTGGCCAGATCGGTCCAAAATGGTTTTGGGGATCATAAATGAGCTTGATTTTGAAAATGATGAACTTTGACATCCATATTGCCCTGTCAAAATTATTCAGAAATAATCCCGTAATTTGCCATATTCCGATTTCACTGGGTACCGGGAACCGGTCCCAAAGTGGCCAGATCGGTCTAAAAGTGGTTTTGGGGATCATAAATGAGCTTTGTTTTGAAAATGATGAACTTTGGCTTCCATATTGCCCTGTCAAAATTATTCAGGAATAATCCCGTAATTTGCCATATTTCGGGTTCCACCGGAGTACCGGGAACCGGTCCCAAAGTGGCCAGATCGGTCCAAAAGTGGTTTTGGGGATCATAAATGAGCTAAATTATGAAAATGATGAACATTGACATCCATATTGCCCTGTCAAAAATTATTCAGGAATAATCCCGTAATTTTCCATAATCCGGGTTCCACCGGAGTACCGGGAACCGGTCCCAAAGTGGCCAGATCGATCCAAAAGTGGTTCTGGGGATCATGGACGAGCTAAATTTTGAAAATGATGAACTTTGACACCCATATTGCCCAGTCAAAAATTGTTCAGAAATAATCCCGTAATTTGCCATATTCCGGATTTCACTGGAGTACCGGGAACCGGTCCCAAAGTGGCCAGATCGATCCAAAAGTGGTTTTGGGGATCATAGATGAGCTTGATTTTGAAAATAATGAACTTTGACATCCATATTGCCATGCCAAAAATTATACAGAAATAATCCCGTAATTTGCCATATTCCGAGTTCCACCGGAGTACCGGGAACCGGTCACGAAGTGGCCAGATCGGTCCAAAAGTGGTTTTGGTGATCATGGATGAGCTTTGTTTTGAAAATGATGAACTTTGACACCCATATTGCCCAGTCAAAATTATACAGAAATAATCCCCTAATTTGCCATATTCCGGGTTCCACCGGAGTACCGGGAACCGGTCCCAAAGTGGCCAGATCGATCCAAAAGTGGTTCTGGGGATCATTGATGAGCTTTGTTTTGAAAATGATGAACTTTGACTCCCATATTGCCCAGTCAAAAATTGTTCAGAAATATTCCCGTAATTTGCCTTATTCCGGATTTCACTGGAGTACCGGGAACCGGTCCCAAAGTGGCCAGATCGGTCCAAAAGTGGTTTTGGGGATCAAAGATGAGCTTGATTTTGAAAATGATGAACTTTGACACCCATATTGCCATGATAGAAATAGTTTTATTTCTGACCGTCCCTTGACCGGTTCCCCCGGGGTAGGGAACCTGCCCGTTCAATCCGGAACATCCCCGGAGGTGCAAAATCATTGGTCAGTATTGTCTGTTGGTAGAACAAAGATCGTAACATGAAAAAATGTGTTTTTTCCAAGATTTCTATCAACAAAATAGTGCGGGACCCAAAATGGCCATTTTTGACCCTGTTTGACCCAGTGACCCACCGGAATATCTCCGGCCACCGGAACATTTCCGGGTTCTGCGGGTCATTTTCGGAAAATAGACATTCTAACGAGTCCAACTAATAAAGAAGTATGCAAATTGGTTGAGTTTTCGCTGAGTTATGGCCATTTTAGTGATTCCAATTTCACCCAGGCCTATACGGGTTAAGGGATAAGGTAAATTCTCCGTGGTATCCCTGAATATACATCACTTGGAAATTAAATAAAAAAAACTTAATGTACATAAATTTTTGACTTTCTGATACCACAATTTCTCATAAAATCAATCATTTTTCATGCCAGCTTTAAACTGGCAATACTTTATTGAAATTTTCTGCACTAACTTTTAAAACTGGCAACACTAGATTGCTTCCAAATATCGTTCTAAAACACACACTTTCACTCAAATATTATCTTTTCTGAGTTCTCACAATATCACAAACTTCCCTCCGTGCAGCCGTCACTTTTCGGCGGTGGAAAGAACGCCTCATCTTGTGTCATGTCACGCCACTCGGTGTCTCAAACCCAAGATAAGGGCACCACGAAAATCATAAATTTAATTGCAAGACGACGAGTGAGATGCACCTAATCTGGGCGTGCGAGATGTTGACTCTGCCGAATCAGGCACCACAACACGAGAGAGTGATTATTTGCTGACCCAATTTCACACGAACTTCAAGTCGACTTTTCTGGTGAGGCGGGTTGAGGTTAGGGTTTGGATTAAAATTTCAATCTAAGAAGCACTGCCATGCGAAATAACTCTTTTTGGAAAGGGAAAATTATCACAAAATAGTAATCACTTTCGCGGCACATGAGCCCATGAGAAGTCATATTTGGAGGTCGGCCCAAAAGTCAGGTTTGTGTGTCATGCAAAAGCCAAATTACGCGGCAGGGTTCCCAGCAGTGGCAGTGTGTAATCGATTGTTGGTTGAGTTGATGTGAAGATGGTGCGAGACTTTTTCGATTCGAGATTCGTGCTTGTTGGACTGTGTTAAGAAATTTGTGGAGATTCATCGCAAAGGTCTATGCGCGTGCAGGTTGCTGAAGAGGAGTAGAGTCCCACGGACATGGGGCGTTAAGGAGGGCGAGCTTGCGCGGGAAAATTACACTTTAACGATGTTCCGCGGATTGTGTACATCTGGACGGAGCTTGTGTGACACTTTAAATGACACATGTTTTTTTTATTTGCGCTTCGTTTTGGTGGAGATTCACACACTTTGTACTTTGGATAAAAGAGCGAGCAGCTGTGGATTTGCAGAGGAGGAATTACTTAACGAGACTTTGATTGACGGTTACAAAATTAAGTAATGTTTTGGTTAAATGACCCTTGAAAGCTGTAATACGATTATCTCTGCCCCCCCCACCCCCTCCCCCTCTGGTCGAATTAAAATATTTTGAAGTCCAGCAAAAAGAAAAAGAAATAACCCGAAAATGACGAACTTCATGTCACAGTGTCATGATGCAAACAATGATCGGGTTCGAGCTGTCATAGCCCTGCGAAAAATGTTGGCTGACATATCGGGCGGTCAGTAAAAAAAACAAGCCAGAAGTTGGCTGACAAAAAACTTTTGTAAGAAAAAGATAGCTATTCTGCTGCAAACAAACTCCCACCTTAACATACTTTCAATGCGTCGGTTAATTTCTGAAGCTTTTTAAATCTTAACTACACGGAAAAATAATTTGCGAGAATTCATGAATTTCTATTCATGAATTCGTGATAATTGTATTCATGATTTCGTAATACCTTTCATGATTTCATGAATTTTATTCGTGAAATCGTGCATAAAAATGCATGAATTCATGAATTTTATTCACGGCTAAAATAATTTTACGAATATTCATGTATTTTCATCCATGCAAATTTATGCATAACTTACTGAAATTGATTCATGATTTCAGGAAGTTTGTTTACGCCTACCAAAATAAATCATAAAAAATATTTCAGAACTTATGAATTTTGGGCACGAATTCATGCAAAAAATTCATAATTTCATGAATTTTACGCATGAAATAATAATTTTCATTCACGATTTACATTTTTAGATCGTAATCATGCATTTCCATTTATAAAATCATGAATATTTTTCACAACTTCATGCACCCATTTTATTAAATCATGAATATTATTCACGTTTACAAGTGAAATCTGTCCTGGAAAGTCATGAATATTTATTCACAATTGCTGAATAATTCGTGCTCAATTTAATTTTTTTCCGTGTAGTTGATTTCAATATGTGAACTTGATACAATTTTTGAGAAAACGAAAAAGTTAACATAAGTTTACACGGAGAAAAAAGAGTTTCAAAAATCGTGAACAAGCGTTCATGAAATTGGGAACCACGAACAAAATGTTCAAATTCCATGGTACTTTATTCAAAAACGTACCATGAGATTTGAACACTTTGTTCGTGGTTCCCAATTTCATGAACGCTTGTTCTAGATTTTGAGAACTCTTATTACTCCGTGTAATAAGAGATGAAAACGTGTAAAAATGTTCCTTAAAAAATTGTTAAATTATTCTAAATAAAAATTCATCCAGCTACAATAATATTTTGTGTGTTTTTGAAGTCTCCATTTAAAATAATATTGTTAAATTTCCCACATCATTTAAATCCCATCACATGCACCTCTGCCCTGAAGTTCCGACAATTCCGGTGGCATCAAAACCGGCCACCACCGGCGTCGATCTCGTTTTGTGGAAGCCCAAACCGCAAATCACCTCATCCACACAAGGGAGAGAAAAGAGAGTGTTGTGGTGCCCTTTAAACGCCACCACCGTCCCTGGGCCTGTAAACTTCACACTGTCATAGCTCATTAGCTGCAGGCTTTCTTCAGTTCCCGGGTTATTTCCTGGTGGGACAATGTTTCACCCAAATGATGGCCATTTTTCACGCAACGAGTTTCGGAGGGACCACCATTGCAGAACCGGTACTTCAGAGGAGCTTCAAGATCTGCCATAGACTAGTATTCTAGATGGGTCACAACATTAAAGCTGAACAAGAGAAGTCCGTGTAATGTCTTGAACTTCTCTCTTTACGGTTGTACTACAGAACAAACAAAGTGTTCTGCGCCAAGTCCATGTGCAGTCTTCCCTTCTCAACTCGTTGTATTTACCCCCTTTTTACTCTACTGTACTCCATCGCACGTTCAAGACTTGCACGCGGTTTTGTGTACATGTTTTCTTTCCTGTTTTACTTCCAGAAAACCTAACTTCTTCCCCCGCTGGTAGTAGTTTTGGTGTTTTCTGTTTTTACCATTTTCTTCGCTGCACGAAGAAGGCATGAAAGCATATGCATCCTCGTGCTGGAAAAGGCTTAAACGCCAAGCGCGCGCTTTTCAAACCTTCCAACTCCACACCACAACATCAACTCCATCAGCTCCAAACATGACCGAAAACCGGTTTCCGTACGGGCTTCTTATTCTTCGGGCTCTTACTGTGCAGTGTCCGAGAGGCCAGCAGCACGTTCGGGTTTCTTCGGGGCCTTTGGTCAACTCCAACTCTGCGAAGTTTGCACCTCGAAAAGCCTCGATTATTTAAACGAGCTGAAACATTAAGGATCACAAAAACAATGTCTCAAAAAGCTTCAATCGCACATTCGAGCGTTTAGAAGATGATCCGTGAATTGATGATGCAGAACGCGACCTGTTCCAAAGTTCTCTCTGTAAGGCGATTACAGCCCGAAAAATGGAACTAAAGTGCTGTTGTGTGGCTGGGGGAAGGGAATAAACTTCAATTTCCATAACGAACCAAAGACGACGACCACCGGAGCTTATAGGATTCAGCAGCAGAAGCGGAACGAATTGCGGACACGATCGTGGAGTGTTACATGAACGGATGTTGGATGGTCCAGAGGGAAGCTGTGCGCGCGCGAGTTGGTCACGATCGAGGAAGAGAAGAGGATCGAATGCGCTCGTGGAACTGACAGCATTTTGGTGGGGGCGAGATGCTGTCAGGTTGGATTGTGGAAAAAAATGTTGGATTGGGGTGGAAATTCAGTGCATTATTGTATACTGATGCATTTATGAATGCTATCTAATATAATCTAATCTACACAGAAAAAAAAAAACAAATCCCGTAATCGTGAATTGTGTTCATGAATTTGAGAACCACGAAGTAATTTTGTTCATGTATATAGTACATTTGCACTATAAACGTGAATATATTCCTTGGTGGTTCCCAAATTCAGGAACACAATTTACGATATCGAGAATTGATTTTTTTCCGTGCAATAAAACACAATTTCTGGATGTTGTTCTAATTAGATCAGGGGTGACCAAAGTATGGCCCGCGGGCCATACGTGGCCCGCAAGGTGATATTTTGTGGCCCGCGGACCCATTTTGAATGATCATGTAAAATGGCCCGTTGACACTTATAAAGTGATTTTATACTTTTTCAAAATTAAGGTTTATTTAAAACTTTTATATGCTATTCTTTTTTATTTTTTGTTAATAAAAAAACTTATGATTTATCAATATTTTGATCCCCACTTTAGGATACAAATAATTTGTTCAAAATATTTTATAATTAAAAAAATTTCACACGTTTCAATGATAGTGAAACTAGTAAATATCGTTAAAATTTTCATCAAATATTTTTAATTATTATATTTTTAATTCTGTAATAGTCGCAAAAATGAAAGTTTTCTTTATTAATTTGCAAGTCATAATGACACTTTTATGAACTGGACCTCAAACATACACTGCACTTCCTTCGAGATTCGAACTCATTACAGTTAGATAACGAATCTGATTGACTACCAACTGATTCAGGCAGACAAAATGTGGAAATCGGAGGATCAAGTTTGTTACAAATATTTTACAAAGCTTTCGTCGATCAACCCACCCCTCCACCATTTTTGAAAAATTGGCTAAAAAACCAGGAGCAAAGATATATTTTCAAAAAACTTCAAAAAAATTAAATCTAAATGCAATCAGCTGAAATTTATTAAATATGCATTCCTTTACATTTAGAATCATTTGAGCATGTTTGGGTTCATTAAAAAAATAATGTTAGTGAATTTTCGATGAAATAAATAAATATTTTTTCGCTAAAATGTTTTTTTTTGTCGAATCTTTTATTTTTGAAAATAATGATTGCAGTTTAACTATACGGAAGATTAAAACATTTTCAAACATTTTTTTCATTGAAATGTTGAAATTCTGGCTCTCAACGATTTTTCATTAGCCACACTTAATTTATAGATAAAATTACGCTTTTAAATGAATTGTTTAACATGTAATGTCACCATTTTCGAAATATAAAAACAAAACTTTGTTTTTTTTAAACACAAGTACATTCAGCTTAAAAACTTTTTTTCAAATGCCTGAAACAATAAAATCAACGATACCGATAGAAAACCGTTACTTTGTGGTTTCTATTATTTTGAATTGATTTTTTTTAAATAACAAATTAAATCTTTTAAATTAAAATATTTTAATTTAATTTTTTTTCAATAACCTTTTTTTGTAAATTTGGCCCGCAAGCTCATTTGAGCTTCACATTTGGCCCAGCCTCCAAAAACTTTGAGCTCCCCTGAATTAGATCCTTTAAACATATGTCCTGGTTTGGCAAAAACACTTATTGTGGACCATTTAAAATGTTTTGGTTGTAATGGAACCAATATTTTATATATTTAAAGCAAATTAATAAAAAATCTTTCGATCCGAAGTGAAATTTTCCGAAGCCTTCGGATAACCGAATCTGGACAGTATTGACATGGAATTTACTAAAATTAAATTCTTTCTATAAGAGTGTGTCCAGGGAACTTGAATCCCCATGAAAAAAAGTTGTCCGATCGGGCTCAAAATTTTCCTGCGGGTTCCTTGGCCGAAATAATAAGACCCGATTTTTGGTTTCGGCCATTAGGGTGACCTACGCCGTGTTAGGGTGGTCCGAAAAATGGCAATTTTCGACGATTTTCGCAAAAATCACATTTTTCAACTCAAATGATTTCAGCTGGACGTAAACGAAAAAGTATTAGATAGGCTTTTAAGGAAAAAAAAAGATGTTTCAAATATCTAGCCTTACATTTGAAAAGGTCGAGTGAACACCTAAAATGATGTCTTTGATGAAGGGTATTATGATTTTTTTATTTAAAATGTGGCATGTATTACTTAACCGGTGAGATTTGCTCCAAGATCCACTTAATCTTGAGATAATCCACAACAAATAAGGGCCTGGTAAACCCTGTCTCAAGTTATGACTTAAATACTTTTTGTATGTAAATAATGTCCGAATCTTGGTCCGAATCCATAATCCAATCCATCGTTAGTTGGGTCGAAAGACCTTTCCAACGAGTCTGAAAGTTGTTCCAAATTTGCTCAGAACTCATTTGAAATAAAAATTATTACAATATTTTTTCGAAGCAAACCATTTTTTTTAGCATGAATCAAACATTTTCTATAACAATACAGTACAACAACACTTACTTGTTACTTGGAAATTAATTTTAGCTGTTTTCAGTGGAAAACGGTCTTGGCGATTGACCTCGCTCCGTTTTTTGCACAGTTGTTTTGTGAAGGCACATTTTTCAAATGCCTCTTCAAATAAGCGAAAATGTTGTTCAATGTTGACAAGTTCACTTAGTACGAAACTGCTGTAAAAATTTTACTAAATTTGAATGACTTCATCAAAAAAAAATCTAATTCTATAAATTAGGAATTTATTTCAAAAGTCTTGAAGTGTCCCAATTCACTAAATATTAAAACAAACAAACACTTGACCAAAATTTGTAATCATTAAAGCAAAAATATCGACCGCAATGTAAAAATTCTACAGATTTATTTATTATTTTGAGATCTTAAAAGAATTGTGTAGGGAAAAAGATAACTTTTGCTGAAAAATTCTCGTATTTAGAACAATTCCTGTTATTTTTGCAGCTGTCAAAGGTTGATGTACGTTTTTGACAAAAAATAACCTCTCAAAAAAAGATTTTTAGTGGTTCAGATTTGGTTTTGAATCTTTTTAAATTTGTTTAGCTCAAAATGTTGTGTTCGTTATTTATTATTTTTTTGTGTAAAATTTAACATATTATCTTTTAATATTATTCATCTTACTCTCTATTTCTGTCAATAATGAGTTATTAGAAATATTTATTTTAGTGTTTTTCTTATCAGTTAAGTTTTTATTTATTCATAAAACTCGACTGTTGGAGAAACTTATTTAAATTGATTTTTTTATGTTTCATATTTAGATTTTCAACCAATTTGAGTAAGTTTAGTTAGCGCTGCTTGGCTAACTAAACTTACTCAAATTGGTTAAAAAACGAAATTTATAACAAAAGAAATTAAATCTAAATAAGATTCGAAATTTAAGAAAGTTTATATTGAGTTTTGACAATGTTGGACGGTAATTAAAAATGGAAATTGCATTTGTTGGAACGTCTCTTAAACGTTCCAACTGTTTCAAAGGCTTGGATATACAGTCATGCCTCGGTTTTGCACGCCTCGATTTTGCACTGCCCCGGTTTTGCACCGTTCAGCTGCCTCGGTTAAGCACGGCCCAGTGCTTAACTGAAGCACAGAGCTTATGGGTTTTTGGCTATATGGGAGACATTGGCTTTAATCTTATGAAAAATCATGCAAACATCAAAAAATTTATTGTGTTTTGGAATCGGGATGATGTCAGTTATCCATTAAAATTATTATTTCATGAAAATTTTCACAAAAATACGTATTTTTCCTGTATTTTGAAAATGCATTTTTTTTTCTCTAAGGAATCCAAAATTTAAATTTAAATACCCATTTTAATCACTCTTAGCCGTTCGACCAATTCTCATCACTTTTGCCGTTTTCCGTTATAAAATCAACATTTTCAGATGTATCAACAATGAAGAGTTGCTTGCTCACTTTAATTTGAGCTATTTATTACTTTGGAACAGTCAAAAACACTTTATTTAAGCTGTAATTCATGATCAAAGTGCTGATAGGCCGATAATAGAAATAGGCTGAGAAAGGGTATAGTTCCCCTATATGGGTATGAAACGATCGGGATTTTTTCATACATTTCGAATGTAAAAACAATATTCTTTGAAAATACTCTAAATTTTCACAAAACTACGTATTTCCGAAAAAATACTCAAAATTTCCGTTTTTACAATGTGGGTATCAAATGATCGGGTTTTTTTCAAAAATTTCGAATGTTATAACAACATTTTTTGAAAATACTGAAAATTTTCACAGAACTACGAATTTTTGAAAAAATACTCAAATTTTTATTTTTACAATGTGGGTATCAAACGATCGAGATTTTTTTATACATTTCGAATGTAATAACAACATTTTTTGAAAATACTGAAAATTTTCACAAAACTACGTATTTTTGAAAAACTTCTCAAAATTTCAGTTTTTACAATATGGGTATCATATAATCGGGATATCTCTTGTAAAAAACGGAAATTTGAAGTATTTTTTCAAAAAAACGTAGTTTTGTGAAAATTTTGGGTATTTTAATTTTTTTTTATAACTTTCGAAATGTATGAAAAAATCTCGATCGTTTGATACCTACATTTTTAAAACGGAAATTTTGAGTATTTTCAAAAAATATTGTTATAACATTCGAAATGTAGGAAAAAATCCCAACCGTTTGATACCCACATTGTAAAAACGGAAATTTTGAGTATTTTTTTCGAAAATACGTAGTTTTGTGAAAATTTTGAGTATTTTCCAAAAAATGTTGTTATTACATTCGAAATGAATGAAAAAAATCCCGATCGTTTGATACCCATATTGTAAAAATTGAAATTTTGAGTTTTTTTTCGAAAAAACGTGGTTTAGTGAAAATTTGGAGTATTTTCTAAAAATGTTGTTATAACATCCGAAATGTATGAAAAACCTGATCATTCGATACCCATATTGCAATAACAATATATTTTTGGATTCTTTAGAGAAAAAAATGCATTTTCAAAATACAGGAAAAATACGTATTTTTGTGAAAACTTTCATGAAATAATAGTTTTAATGGATAACTGACATCATCCCGATTCCAAAACACTATAATTTGTTGATGTTTGCATGATTTTTCGTACAATTAAAGCCAATGTCTCCCATATAGCCAAAAACCCATAAGCTCTGTGCTTCAGTTAAGCACTGGGCCGTGCTTAACCGAGGCAGCTGAACGGTGCAAATCCGGGGCAGTGCAAAACCGAGGCGTGCAAAACCGTGGCATGACTGTATTATCTTTTAATATTATTCATCTTACTCTCTATTTTTGTCAATAATGAGTTATTAGAAATATTTATTTCAGTGTTTTTCTTATCAGTTAAGTTTTTTCGCCGAGCTTCCGTGGCCGTGAGGTTACGGGTTTCGCCTTGTAAGCGGAAGGAGATGGGTTCGATTCCTGTCTGGCTCGGCAAAGTCAGATTCCTTCAAAGAGCAAATCTACTGACCGGTAGGGGATGAGTTTCGACTAACGGCGTGCTGGGTTTCCAATCCAGAGGTCGTGAGTTCGATTCTCGTACCGGGATGATGAAGTTTTTTTTTTTTTTACTTGTTCATAAAACTCGACTGTTGGAGAAACTTAATTAAATTGAATTTCTTATGTTTCATATTTAGATTTTCAACCAATTTGCGTGAGTTTAGTTAGCGCTGCTTGGCTAACTAAACTTACTCAAATGGGTTAAAAAACGAAATTAGAAACATAAGAAATTTAATCTAAATAAGTTTTGAAATTTAAGAAAGTCTGTATTGAGCTTTGACAATGTTGGACGGTTTTTGTGATGAAAAAATATATATACATTTTTTTAAATTCAAAAAAATGTCTTGATAAAAATTTTATATGAATATTTTTTTGATTGGACAACTTAAAGAAAAGTAATAATTTGAAATTTCATTGCAAATTCTTGTGAAATAATAATTTAATAACAAATTATTCGAATCCCGCGGCGGGCGCTCTAAAATTCTTTGTGTAAATATGGGTATTCGGTGCCGTCGCTCCGTGCCATACTCTCATACACTTAGGAGCCCAGGGCGGCGAAGTCCTTGTAGATAAAAGGAAGACACTAGTGGTTGGTACTAGCAATGGTGGCCGACAGCTATAAAGTCAACTTCGTTTTTTAAAAAATGCAAATAATAATTTAAATCCTCATATTTAAAAAAGGAAATGGCATAGGTTGGAACGTCTCAAAAACGTTCCAACTGTTTTATAGGCTTGGATATAAGTGTTTTAACATTTATTTGCTTAGAAAAAAAATTCAAAACATATTTACCTTCAAATGATTTGAAATTATTTTTAACACCAAATTTTCAACTATCATGTCTTCAAACCGATGGTCACATGACAAAACAATTTTAATTTCAATTTCGTTCATAGAAATTTAGAAAAACATTGGAAGTAGAAAAAAAACTTTTTTTCGAATCGTGAAACAGTAATATCTAGAAAGAAAAGCTAAATATTGATATTATTCAATTTTACTGAACTACCTTGCTTCTCCACGCAATGATCAACATGCTGAAGTATTCAGTGGAGACGCCCAGTGCAATTTTTTAAACAATTCATTCTTCTCACGCCATAGCATGCACTGATTCTAGTCATGTAAAATAAGAATGCATAAAAATTGTGAAATTCAAACTACTAAACTCTTTCATAGTTCCTTTCTAAACAAAGAGTTCAACGCAACAGAATAAATAATTCTAAAATTAGAATTCGTCAAATCGACTTGCAAATGCCCACCTTCAGACAAAAGTTGCGCACCTCCGCCAAACCAACAACTTCAACACAGTCAATCCAGGCCCTCCAAAACAATGCGCTACTTCAACAAGCACAACAACCAAGATAAAGAATACAACGAAGTGCCTTAAAATTGCATGGGTCAGCTAAAAAGCAGCAGCAGCAGCAGAAAAATTTAAATGCCCGACGAAATGACGCTCGGAGTGACTTTACCGCGCACAAGCGACGAACCCCCTAGTTCAAGCATAATGTTAGTCATGTTTAGCAGAAGAAAGAAAGCAACTTTAAAGTCCCAGCCCGAAATGCCAAACCTCAAGTCACTTTCCGACTAGAAGATCAACTCGGCGAGATTGGGGGGAAGTTGGTCAGTCCCCCCGACTTCGACGGTCGTCACCAACACAAGCTTAAAAAGCTTCGAAAGGGTTATGCTAGACGACGGTGGCTTAACGAATACAGCACTATAATTTCCTTTTGAAATGTTAGGCATTTAAATCGGCCCAAGTCGAAACCCTTCGTCCAGAAGAACCTCAAATAGCAGGGTTGCCAAGACGCGCGCCGAAGGCGCTAGCAACCCTGCCCGGCCATGTTGCCCAACGCCCGAACGCCACCCGAAGGTGGCCCGAGCGTCTTCGGGCGTTCTTCGGGTTCTCAC
This sequence comes from Culex quinquefasciatus, assembly GCF_015732765.1. NCBI lineage: Eukaryota > Metazoa > Arthropoda > Insecta > Diptera > Culicidae > Culex > Culex quinquefasciatus. The sequence goes on from NC_051861.1 coordinate 108,307,649, forward strand.
CTGCTTGGATCTCTCTGTCCATGTTGCATGGCTATGCTGCTCGCGGTTTCGCCGACTCAGTACCGAAGTCGCCAACATAAACATAAGACGTGTGGTGGGATTGCGCTGCGTTTTTTGAGGTTACGTTGTTTACGTTTAGCGTGTAGCGCGAGAATTGACAGTGTAGTGGAGAAAAGAGCGGGCGCGCGTTTGACTCCTAGATGTAGGCACGGTCAGTGTTTTGGGCAGTGATTTTGAAAACGTCCCGATCGAAGTTGGCGGCGTGGGTGATCGAACGGCCTACTGCGGTTGGCCGTGAAGAGTTTGGTGCTTGTGTGTACGACAGCCGATGCATGACATAATATACGACGGAGGAACATCCGGTCATTTTTCTCGGACGAGCTTGGCTCATAATTTTTTGGGCAGAAGCTCCCACTTATTAGTGTGGCCAGCAACCTCGAAGAAGAAGAGTTCGGCGACCACGAAGAAGGTCCCATGTGAACCACGGCGGGAAATTAACATAACGCATGTGAACGGGCAATAAAACGCATAAACGCGTGACAAGTGGTCGACGGAACCGTAAACAGAAGTTAGACGAAGAAGCTAGAAGTCAAGAAACAGAACGAAAAAAATACGGAGGGGGAAACTGACAAGTGCAACACCGGTGAGCAAGTGAACAAAACTTCGGAGGGGTTCTCTGTGCAGTGAATCGATTATATCTGGCCGCTTGGATCTCTTGGATTCGTCCCAGACGTTCTGGCCATGTGAATCCACCAAAGTTGACGCAGAAGAGAAAACCAGCAGGTGTTGAACGTACTGTGTTCTCGAAGTCACCTGAAAACAAAAAAAAACACGAAGAAACAGTCGAGGGTCAGACACCTCCTCCCCTGCGTCATCAAAGTAGCCCGCGTTGCAGATGCTCCGACAGTTGTCACCATGAGAATCGAGCAGCAGCCTGCTTGGATCCACCGGCCGTAGAATTAAGTTAAATTAACCTCCCAGCTCAATTACCGAACCCACAAAAATGCACACCGTCGACAACATTGGTGCTTTCTTCCAGACCTGCAAGGTAAATACATCACCTTTCACCTGTCAATGCGAGAGTCGTCGCGAGATAACCTCAATTTCCCCGTCTTTTACGCGCGCGTGCCTCACCAACACCTTAAAGGAAGATAAGCCGCGGCGTTGAACTTCGACCAGCTTAAAGCCAGAGTACGCATACGCAAATCAACGTTATAACCCAAACAACAACAACAACAACTCCAGCATCGCCGCGCGTCGCAAGAAGACCAATAAGAAAAAGGCGCCCAAGCCAACAAGAAAACAAGATGGCCGCCGACCAAGTCGGCGACGCTTGGCCCAAGATCACGATCTTAGCAAGCGCTCGAACGACCGGTTTTATTTCGCTTCTCTTTTGCTCTCTGTTGGGTTTAGTAAAGGGAAGGGATGCCAGCTTTGTTGGGTTTTTGTTTTGCTTTGGATGCGGGGTTGATCGATTCTTGTTGGAAAGGATGCGCATTGGGACTGTTTGTAAACAGACGGTGTTTGTGCAAATATTGAGTGAAGGTTGCCGGTTCCGTTGGGTCAATATTGACGGGATCGAATGGACTTTCTGATTTTGGGGGAAAATATATCAGCAAATTAACTGTAAATTTGCGCTGATATTTTCAGAAGCTCTTTTGATTATTTGTATTCCGTTGTTTTTTGAATGCTCTTTTATGATTATTTTTTTGCTCAATTTGCATCGTATTTTTGACATTTTCTTGTTGTTTAGGTAGGGACCAAACTTTTTTTTACGTGGACAATCGCCTGGTTAAGTATATTTTGTATCAGACTTTATTGAATGCTTAAAAAACGTGTTCAAAAATGCCTTTTCAAAATTTTATGAAAAAAAATGTCACAAAAAAATGAAATGTTAGGAATTCGTCTGCAAATAAAACTATCCTTTAACTTTTTTTTTGAATAAGAGATATTTTTGATTTATGGTTTCTTAGTCTAATTTGAATCATCGATATTAGAAAGCAGCATTCGGCATTTTGGGCAATTTTCTCAGATCAGTTTTATTTATTGTACTGTCCAAAAAAAATGTAAGTTATTCAAAAGGAATCGCAGAATTTTAGTTAAATTTTCTTATGTTTATTATTTTTTTTTAATTTGTAAATAAATGTCATATAGATTATTCGGAATTAACTCATCTGCAATTCAATTGTTTTTTTTTTTTCATTTAGTTTATCTTTACGGTTTTGATGTTTATTAATTTATAGGCTAAATTGAACATTCTGCTAAATTATTGTATTTTGATTGATAAGAATATTTAATAAGAAAATTAAATTAAGAGCTTCAAAGGAAATTAAATTAAGGAGCTTCAAAGGACTCTTTAAAATATGTTTTCTGATCTTGTTCAGCTTATTTTGGAAGCTCATACTCTAGAAATATTGAACATTTATTTTTTTGTTTTCAAAATGTCCGATTTTTAGATTTTTTGTTTGATTTATAGGCTAGTACATTTATTTTTGTAAAGCTTTTCCCAATAAAAAAAACTAACAAAAAGTCTAATAGTAGTTTATGCAACAAGTTGCAAAAAGTAGATTTTTTCAGCACGAGTCGTACGATAAATACGATGAGTGCTAAAAAATCAAGTTTTGCAACGCGTTGCTTACAACATTTGCAATTCCGAAAAACGCTTTTTGAATGGAATTTTTATGTCCAACATCCATATTGTGAAAAGTTCACATTTCAAAATAGCGCTTTTTAAGGGGGGAGCGACAAAAACTTGAAACAAAATAGGCGTCATCCATAAAGTACGTACGCTCTTAGGGGAGGAGGGGGGGGGGGGTTACCGTAGGTGTGACAAGATGTGACGATGGGGGGAGGGGGGGTTTGCGGGACTTTGACGTCACACTAGGTTTTTTTATGATTGCATAATATTTATTCGCAATGTACACAATTAAATTAAATCCTCTTTTCTAAAATCGTTTGCTTACTTTTATTCAGAAGTATCACATTATTATTTATTATATAGTCTTTTTTTTATTTCAGCTGGAACTTCAATATTTTGCAAATTTTAGCTCGATAAAAATAAATGCTTTGAAAGCAGGGTGTTCATAAGAAAACTGCTATAAATGGTTTGAACTTATTCAAGATTTTTTAATACTTGAATGTTATACCAGGTCTTCTAATTTTTAAAAGATACAAAACTGTTTTTTATATCGCAATGTTTGTTGTTTATTTGAATAAGACAAATTATTTTGTTTTCCTATTAAAATTGGCAAAAATACCAAAATTTTGAGAGTTTAAAGAAATAAAAACTATAAAAAAAACCATATAAAAGGGAAGGGGGGGGGGTCTGGCATAATGTGACGTACTTTTTAAGGGGGGGTTCAACTTTGTGTGACAAAGTGTGACATAGGGGGGAGGGGGGGTTAATTTTGGCCGATTTTTGCGTGACATACTTTATGGATGGCGCCATAGTAGTTTATGCAACAAGTTGCAAAAAGAGGATTTTTTCAGCACGAGTCGTACATTTATCCAACGAGGTTCATCGAGTTGGATAAATACGACGAGTGCTAAAAATAATCAAGTTTTGCAACGAGTTCCATATAACATTTTTTGCGATTCCAAAAAACACACACTGAGTGAAATTTTATGTAAAATTTTCATGTATTTTGTCAATAAATCGTTTAAATCAAAAAAATGTTGAAAAGTGTTACTTTTCGAAACAAGAGCTAAAAAGTTCAACTTTTCAGCACCCATTTGAGTGCTGAAAAGTAAAACTTTTCAGCATTTATTTTGAAAAGTGTTGCTATTCGAATCTGTTATTTTTGGTACAGAAAAGTAGGCTATTTCGTTGTTCAAGAATGACAGGAAAAGTAAGTAGTTTCACGACGGAATTGCAAAAAGAACTTTTCATAACATTTTGAAAAGTTTAAAAAAGTTAGTTAACTATAGTTAAGAAAGTGTTGATGAATGTCATTATTTTAAACTTCTCAAAGTGTCATGATTGTCTCAATGAACATGATTTTAAATCGAAAACGGAATGCATTTTTGGAATCTTTAGATAATTTTCCACTAGGAGAAGGTTAAATAACTTTGTAAATAATAAATAATAAGATTTTTTAAAACGCAATTTAAAAAAATCTCCAAATTTATAGGCAATTTCAGTTGAACAAATTTCATGTCAAATGTGAGAACATTTGATTTCAATATAGAATGCAATATAAATCGATAATTTTAAAAACAAACTAGTTTCTACAAATTTCAGGCAAAATTCTGACTTTTTAACGATTTTCTCTAAAATTTATATGTATTTTGTTAAAAAGCTTGTAAACTTAGTTAACTAATTATATACATTGATTTTGCCTTCCTCACTGAGGTAAGGCTATAATCCTGCTCTAAAAATGAACTTTCTATTAAAAGCTCCTAGACCCACCTTCATGTATACATATCTACTCAGCATCAAAAACTGAACAAATGTCTGTGTGTGTGTATGTGTGTGTGTATGTGTGTGTGTATGTGTGTGTGTATGTGTGTGTGTATGTATGTATGTGACCAAAATTCTCACTGAGTTTTCTCAGCACTGGCTGAACCGATTTTGATCAAACCAGTTGCATTCGACTTGGTTTAGGGTCCCATACATCGCTATTGAAATGTTTGAAAATTTGATAAGTAGTTCAAAAGTTATGTATAAAAATGTGTTTTCACAAATACCCGGATCTCAATTATATGCATGTAAACGATGTCCGGATCCATCATCCGACCCATCGTTGGTTAGGTAATTGAAATGCCTTTTCAATGAGTCCAAGACATTGAAGATCTGGCAACCCTGCCTCGAGTTATGACCACTTAAGTGATATTTATGTACTTTTTTGAAGCCGAATCCCACTTAAATGTATGTAAACTATGTCCGGATCCATCATCCGACCCATCGTTGGTTAGGTAATTGAAAGGCCTTTCCAATAAGTCCAAAACATTGAAGATCTGGCAACCCTGTCTCGAGTTATGACCACTTAAGCGATATTTATGTACTTTTTTGAAGCCGGATCTCACTTAAATGTATGTAAACTATGTCCGGATCCATCATCCGACCCATCGTTGGTTAGGTAATTGAAAGGTCTTTCCAAAAAGTCCAAAACATTGAAGATCTGGCTACCCTGTCTCGAGTTATGACCACTTAAGCGATATTTATGTACTTTTTTGAAGCCGGATCTCACTTAAATGTGTGTAAACTATGTCTGGATCCATCATCCGACCCATCATTGGTTAGGTAATTGAAAGGCCTTTCCAATGAGTCCAAGACATTGAAGATCTGGCAACCCTGTCTTGAGTTATGACCACTTAAGTAATATTTATGTACTTTTTTGAAGCCAGATCTCACTTAAATGTATGTAAACTATGTCCGGATCCATCATCCGACCCATCGTTGGTTAGGTAATTGAAAGGCCTTTCCAATAAGTCCAAAACATTGAAGATCTGGCAACCCTGTCTCGAGTTATGACCACTTAAGCGATATTTATGTACTTTTTTGAAGCCGGATCTCACTTAAATGTGTGTAAACTATGTCTGGATCCATCATCCGACCCATCATTGGTTAGGTAATTGAAAGGCCTTTCCAATGAGTCCAAGACATTGAAGATCTGGCAACCCTGTCACGAGTTATGACCACTTAAGTAATATTTATGTACTTTTTTGAAGCCGGATCTCACTTAAATGTATGTAAACTATGTCCGGATCCATCATCCGACCCATCGTTGGTTAGGTAATTGAAAGGTCTTTCCAAAAAGTCCAAAACATTGAAGATCTGGCTACCCTGTCTCGAGTTATGACCACTTAAGCGATATTTATGTACTTTTTTGAAGCCGGATCTCACTTAAATGTGTAAACTATGTCTGAATCCATCATCCGACCCACCATTGGTTAGGTAATTGAAAGGCCTTTCCAATGAGTCCAAGACATTGAAGATCTGGCAACTCTGTCTTGAGTTATGACCACTTAAGTAATATTTATGTACTTTTTTGAAGCCGGATCTCACTTAAATGTATGTAAACTATGTCCGGATCCAACATCCGACCCGTCGTTGATTAGGTAATAGAAAGGCCTTTCTAATGAGTCCAAGACATTGAAGATCTGGCTACCCTGTCTCGAGTTATGACCACTTAAGTGATATTTATGTACTTTTTTGAAGCCGGATCTCACTTAAATGTATGTAAACTATGTCCGGATCCAACATCCGACCCATCGTTGGTTAGGTAATTGAAAGGTCTTTCCAAAAAGTCCAAAACATTGAAGATCTGGCTACCCTGTCTCGAGTTATGACCACTTAAGTGATATTTATGTACTTTTTTGAAGCCGGATCTCACTTAAATGTATGTAAACTATGTCTGGATCCATCATCCGACCCATCGTTGGTTAGGTAATTGAAAGGTCTTTCCAATGAGTCCAAAACATTGAAGATCTGGCAACCCTGTCTTGAGTTATGACCACTTAAGTAATATTTATGTACTTTTTTGAAGCCGAATCTCACTTAAATGTATGTAAACAATGTCCTGATCCATCATCCGACCCATCGTTGGTTAGGTAATTGAAAGGCCTTTCCAATGAGTCCAAAACATTGAAGATCTGGTAACCCTGTCTCGAGTTATAACCACATAAGTTATACATTGTGTTCTTTTTTCTGGATCTAAAAAAATGATGAAACCACTCATATACCCATTTTTGGTAAAAAGTGAGGAAGGCATCAACCACATAGGTGGATTTAGTTAGTTTTTTTCTTAAAAATTATATCAGGTACATGTGGTAATGGTACATTTAACGTACAAATAAAGTTTGAACATATTAAATATGATTTTAACAAGAAAAATTATGACTATCAAAGTCACCCCGGAATTTAAACTAAGACTTTTTAACGTAACTATTATTATAAACATTATTGAAAAAACTAATTTTACAAAATGGTGCATAAACTTTGTGTGGTCTACCCAAGTAAATGTTTTAAAAATAACAATCTTGAGAAAAACCTTGGAAAGTATTCCAAAAACAAATTGAAATCCTATCAAAGTCACCCGAGTTTACGGTATGTATTGTTCGATTTAAGTTGAAAACTCCTTTTAGATGCTATAATTGCACGTCAGAGTGCAGATTCGCCAATATTAGGTGCTCGATGATACTTTATAAATTTGAAGTTGATTTGAATTTTATATTTTTTTGATTAAATTTCATCTTTAAAAACACATTTTTGAAAATGAAAAATATGTTTGAAGTGTTGCCAACTTACTTATTTTGTTTTCAACACAAATTGAAAAAGAGATTTGAGGCAGCTTGTGAATTTTTATTTGATTTCTAAATCTGCACTATTTTACAAAAAATAATCAGTAATCAAGCTAACAAGAGAAGAAATAAAAATAAACTTATCAATTCTGGCAACCCTGCGTCACGTGCCCTCCCCCTAAACACTCATGCTGAGTCCCCTAACAGCAGCAGCAGCCCAACGAAGTCGCAACTCCTCACCCGAGATGAAGTGTGTTAACGAGCCCAAAGCTCATTCCTTCTTTCCTATTTCTTTCTTTTCTCCTCTTTCTTCATTCCGTCCTCCCCCCTCAAGATGCTCAAATTTCGCTGCCTCCACCAAGTTTGCTAGAGCCAGACTAGCTTTAGCGAAGCTGATTTTTTTTTTAAATCACGCAAGAACCTTTTCTCTCCCACTTCTTCCTCAAGCGCCACCAGTTTAAAAAGACCCGGTTTAAGTCGGCGCGGCCTCCTTAGTCGCTGGACGCTGGCTAATGTATTCTAACTCTGAAGCTTTTGCGTGGGCTAATTTTTTACGCCGCAGGCTACTCACGAAGTCTCTGGCCAATTCGTGAAGCCCACCTCCGCACAAAACTGGATTGGACTGACGTTGGACGCGGGAAATTAGTTTTGCGTGTGTGGTTTATTTTCCTCCTCCGCAGCACGGGTTTTGATGCATTTATTGCAGTTTGTGCGAAATGCAATTTCAATGCGTTATGGGGAGGTACTTGATATTTGATATTGAGGAAGTGTATTTCTCTAGTTTGATGGCTGTCTGTGGTGACTTGTAGCTAATTTTCTCTCAAAGGTATCATATTTTAACGATTTTATTGGTGGACCACCATGCGTCATCTTCAAAGCTTTAAGACTAGTTGAGTTTGATGGAGACACATGGTGACTCAACTGATCTTACCTAAAAAGCATCAAAATTCAATTAAATTGAATCGATTGGGCAAAACAAGAAAAAACTTCATTTTCACTTCAATTTGAATTATTCTATGGAATTGAGCGTGTCTCAATTTTAATCAACAATTTCTCTTTTCTCTCCCCCTTAGGTCCTCTGGCACCTGGACGCCTTCCGGCGATCCTTCCGGACACTCCAGAACCACGTCTGCGGCGGACAGGACTGTATATTCTGCGCCCTAAAGGTGAGTTTTAATCTCACAAAATTTATCAAATTATTCAATTTAGCCCGCCGAACAAGGAAAAACTCACAACAAACCGAATTGCGTGGAAAATGATCATTTCGCGTCTAATAACTGCCGAAACATCAAACTGAAGCTGATTTTTTTTGTGGAACCGAAAGAAAACCCCCGGAGGACATGCAGACGACGAAAATTAATTAAGCTACGACGACGACGACGTCAGCCGTTTGATGGATTGACTTTCACTTATCAGTTTTGGTCTGAACTTTGGGGGTGAAGCAAAATCAGCTGTCGACGCGGATTGGCAATGGTTGTCACGAGAGAGGTTTCGTTTTTTTTTTCGTTTCTGCGGAAAGTTGGCAGCAGCTGGTCCACCTGGACACTTGTGTAAGGTACTGCTCGATGACAGGCGGAAATTTTCTAATTTATGGTCAAGATTGGAACTTTTTGGCGTCGACGAGTTCATCAAAGTTCATTGGGCTTTGGTGGAAGGCTCTTGGCGCTGAGCGTGTTGTGGTTGAAAGCATTAATTTTCAAAGTTGGTGGTGATCGTAACATTATAGGGTTTCGTTCTTCAATCAATGATAAAAACCATTATTGATTTTTTGATAATTTCGTTGTTATCTCAAGCAACATTGTTGATTGTCTTCAATTTTACGATTTATGATTTTTTTTAATGAGAAATGCAGTATAATTTATCTACTACATGTTTTGCAAAATTTTATGTGAAAAACGAATGGTTTCATAATTTGGAAATTTCGGTGTTAAAAATCGAATTAAAATATTTTACTTAAAATGTTCTGTTTCAAAATTACATCAGCTGATTTAGATTTAACTAAGTAATATTTACTTTTACAACAAACTGTTAAAATTTTATACGATATACAGATTAGGAAATATCATGACACTAAAAATTTCGAAGTCCTCGCAAATCGAATCACGAATAATTTGGGATCGCTAATTAGAATGGTCAGAATAAGAAAATATTAAAAATTGAGTTGAGAAACTTGTAATTTGTGGTTTTACATAATTTTTTTATTGCAAAAAAGATTGACATCTTTAATTCAGTTTTGTTACTATTCCTTAGATTGACGTTAAAAAATTCAAATCTGGCAACACTGCTTATTATCTTTTAACTCTGCCGCATTTATTTTCAAAGCGTTCCCAGCATCGTGTGAGACTGGTCACTAGGGTGACAAGAAAAATTGAAAATTTCGGAAAATCGCAAGAGATACCCCCTGGATCGATTCTTCAGGCAAAAATAAGTAACTGTGCCAATTTTGAGCCAAATCGGTTAAGGCTAAGGAGTCGCTTTTCATCGTTGAAGTTTATATGGGGAAAATCGCAAAAATGTATGGGGAAAAACATCGCTTCAGGATTTTTGCAGCAGGTATCGCCCATAATTGTCCAAGTGTGAGATTCTTGTAGGAAATTTATTTACCTACAACTTTGTAGAAGGGTGCAAGACGATCCGAGTTGATCCTGATGAGTTTTTAGCAATGCGATGAAAAGAAATCGGCTTATATACTTGAAAGTATACAAGGGGTATATAGGAAGTATATAAGAAAATATTTTTTTCTAGAAAAATCACCAAAAATCAGGATCAACTCGGATCGTTTTGCACCCTTCGACAAAGTTGTAGGGAATTAAATTTCCTACAAGAATCTCACACTTGGACAATTTTGGGCGAGACCTGCGCCACCTAGCAGAAAATTACTGAAACGATATTTTCCCCATACATTTTCGTAATTTTCTCCATATAAACTTCAACGATGAAAATCGACTCCTTAGCCTTAACCGATTTGGCTCAAATTGGCACAGATACTTATTTTTGCATTAAGAATCGAGTCAGAGATACCCTCTGATGTCAATTTTTTTATTGTCACACTGCTGATCACTAATGCAGAATTACTCGGAATTTTAGCAATTTATTCTGTAATCTTAAAGTAAGGCAAGTAATACCAGTTAACTTCAATAATTATTGTAAATTCTAGATAATTTCCTAGATTCTTTTTTGGGAAATCTTGCTAAAAAATGCTATAAAAAAATTAATAATTAAAGAAATATTCTCAATAAACCCACTTTAAATCCATTCACTGCCTATTAATTTCCACAAAAGGTATTTACAGCACCGTATCAGAATGGTAACTTATGCGGAATTACTCGGATTTTGAGCAAGTAATTCAATAATTCCAGTATTACTCAGTATTGTGTGTAATTCTTGGTTACTCAGTAACTCTGTATAAATTCGTGTAATTGATGAATTACTCAGTAATTCCACAGTCTTTCGAGTTAATTCCATTATACTAGGATCTACTTCTAATTCCTTTGAAGGAAATATGGAGAAACATATTGACGAAACAATGATATTTTTAATCATATTTTTTTTAATAACTCTTAAAAATTATACACAACTTTGAAGCATAATGTTCTTATTACAAAAAAAAAAATCTAGACTAAAACAATATTGAATATAAAACATAAAAAAAACTAAACATCAAATTTCAAGCCAGATAAAAAGAATATTGTGAAAAATTCAAAATATCAATTAATTTCGAAAATCTTGCAACAATTTATATCCTCCCTGTTTTTTGGAAAAAAAATAAAAAGGGCATAAAACCATGAAAAAAGGCATTGACCGGATCATGATCTGGCAACATCGTTGTGTGAATTTTGACCGACTTGGAATTATGCCTTTTTTGTGATATAAATTTGCCCAAAAATGTATAACTTACCAAAATGAAATTTAGACATTCATAACTTATTTGATCCAAAAGAATTCTTTTATTGAAAGATTGCCCAAGTAACATTTTTAAATCAACTAGCCACAACCTAGTTCTATAGAGGTTTTATTGTAGCATCTTGATTGCTCTTAAGTTTTATGTTGGCTTGCACAGCAACCAATAAGCATGAGATGATTCAAAGATTCTAAGAAGGTTTTATGCCTCGGACATAAAACCTGGTGGCAATAAAATCCAATGTGGCTTTCAATAAGGTTTTATGGAAGTTTTAAGAGAGTCTTGAAACCCCGATGGCACTGTCATGCCTTATGGTTTTATCTCGTGCTTCTTTAAAACCAAGGGTGTTGTAGCTGTCGATTGCCTTCAGGCATGCAAAAAGCTTACTTAAAACCATAAGCTCCTACACAGCAAAAAATCCGATGGTAAAATCGCACGCAAAAGCATGCACACACAGCTAAAAAAGTAGTAAAACCAGCTGCGTGTAAAAGGCCTGGGTGTAAAATAAACTTTGCATTATTTTATGAAATTCTATGTAATATTACACCCTGAAATATGTAGCCCATCAGTATGGGAAACCTACTTAACCGAAATGTCAGGCTCATATATGCGTTTATCCTTACACCTTTTCATCGGTCTGATGGCTGAGTGGGCTAAGGCGCCAGTTCTTACTGTTGGTGCTGGGTTTGAATCCCGTCGGTTGCAACTTTTTTTTGTGTTTGCAAAAATTGTACATGCAGTGTGTAATATTAAGTGTTTATTTTGACGAAGGTGATGTGCATGCTTTTGCATGCTATTTTACCATCGGATTTTTTGCTGTGCATCACCTTCGTCAAAATAAACACTTAATATTACACACTGCATGTACAATTTTTGCAAACACAAAAAAAAAGTTGCAACCGACGGGATTCAAACCCAGCACCAACAGTAAGGACTGGCGCCTTAGCCCACTCGGCCATCCGACCGATGTAAAGCTGTAAGGACAAACGCATATATTAGCTTGACAAGTAGGTTTCCCATACTGATGGGCTACATATTTCAGGGTGTAAAATCACATAAAATTGCATAAAATAATGCAATATTTATTTTACACCCACGCCTTTTACATGCAGCTATCATTTGGCAAGACAAATACTATTTTTTGCCAGAATAAAATCTGTCTGGCATGAGACGTTTGAAGATGGATGAATTGTCATTTTTCCATAACTCCTAACTGGGTTTTAACAAACGTTTTATTAAGGCTTTGAGGAGGTTGTAAAAATTAAATTTTAAAGCCTTGAACTCCTATGTAGGTTTTATAAATAGGTTGTGACACCTTTTGCGGAGGTCTTTTTGGGGGTTTAACAGAGGTTTATCGGGGTTCTGGGGAGGCTTTTACGACGAAGTGGTTTCAATGTTGGTTTTGGCTGATAGGTTTTATAGCGGTTGTGACAGCTTTGATAAAGCCTAAAATGTTACCTGGGTGCACTTTTTTAATTTTTCAAATGGACTTTTTGATTACAAATCAGATTTTGATCAAAGAATTTAGCATTTTTCTACGTTTTTGTAAAAAAATATAATCTGGCAACACTGTTGAAGAAATAAAAACCGATTTTTTTACATTATTTCCGATATAAATATTACGAAAATTTACATCTGGTGACACTGCCGTTCTCTAAGTATGCCCATAAATGCATAGTTGTCATAAATCACTTAAAATGAGTTTCTAACTCTAAATACTTCTTTTATTGTAATACTTTGAAAATAAGTCAGAATCGATTTATTGTTTGAATCAAATTTAGATTATTTGACCAGACTGTCCCATGAAGTATAAATTAATTGCAAAAATATCTCATTGCATCAAATTTTGTGAATTAAAAAACTCAAAATTATATCTTATTTTTTCGATGATTTCGGTTCTACTCACCATGTTTTTATTAGAAAATAATTACAAGATTTTTAACAACAAAAACAAGCATTTTAATTTAGTTTTAATATTTAAAAACTATTTTAGTGTTATATTAAACCGGTTTTCTAGAAATTCTTTGACCAAATGTTTTCGGTACAGTACAAATTTATTCTACAAAAGTGTTTATTAAGACGATAATAACATTCACCGCACGTCTTACAACTCAACTACTTACAGTTCATTTCACAGTAAAGTTGACCTACAACGCTTATTAGCGTACATCTAGCGTACAAAAAATATCATTCAATTCAGCTCCCGCAAACCCCCCAGCGAATTGACCGAAAACCCGGCCCTGCCCGCTAAAAGACTTGAACGCTTTTCACGCGACGAACCTCAAAAGCCCAATTCGAAATCTAACCTCAATCAATGCGCGACTGCCGACGTGCGATTCGCAATGCTAAACCGGGGGGAAGTACGGTATTTTTATGCGACTATTTTTTTTTAGGGTCTGCTCTTTGGAAGAGACCTTTTGTGTCGCGTTGAAGAATACAAATGACTTAATTTTTAAGGAGGTGCGCTAAGTGGTGCTTGATTCTTCACCTTTTTTCGACGATAATTGCAACGTTCGCGATCGATAGCGCGCGCGAGCGCGATCGGTGCGTAAGAATTGCTAATTACAGCCAATTTTTCCGAGATCCCTCCCCAACTTCAAACTTCCAAACGAAAGCATTACCGTCTCTAATGGAAGATCATTACGCAACATTAGACGCTGAGCGATCGCGATCGTCGACGGAGTCGACCAAGTCGACACTAGTTGCCTACATTCCGGCGTTTTCGCTTCCGACTTTGGCAAGTTTCTTCTTGTCGTTTTCGTCGTCTTCGACGACGGCGACGCCGTCGACTCGACGATCTCGGAAATCTCGGTCATGCCGAGTTTAGAGTCTCGACGACTCCCGCAGAGGATCGGTAAAAAAAAAGAAACCTCTCGTTGGACCTCCTCCGAGCGAGGTTGCTGCTGAAGTTGTTCAAGTAGCTGTACCTCACCAACACTATGATCGCTTCGCGATCAAGTTTTGTGGTGGTGTGTGAGTTGAAGTTGATCTCTGGTGTGGTGCGCCTTAGGCGATATCTTGTCTTTCCTTTCTCGTGTGTTTCTACGGGTAGACTCACACAGTGAAACGGCAGAGATCGTAGCGTTTTACGGTTGATTTGACCCCGCGCCGCGTCGCTCAGTCCACTCGGCTAATAACTTGTACAAATATAGGTATCTAGAACCCGAAAACCATTAGACCCGCACGTCGAGAAACCTGAAAAAGGTCGGAAAAATAATGAAACAAGAAAAACACGCAAGTCGGTCGGAGACCTAAGGTGTGAGATTACCTGAGGGTTCGAAATTGAAACCCTACTCTCACTCTGACTATCTCTTCAGGGGTTTTAAGGTCTGCGTCGACGATTTCGAGTTTTGTCGGATCGCCTTATCTCTGCCCTGGAAGATGGCACCGCTGCGTGCAGCGCAGTTGTCTTTAGGTCAATATTTGTGAAACCTGCAATGAACGACAGAAAAACAACGACTTTCATTCAGTTTGAAAACTTTTTGGAGTAATTTCGGGTGCCCTGATAACGCCGAGTGCCGTCCGCCTACGCGCGCGCTCGCGCGTCTCTGTTTGACGACGAACTTGAGCAAATACGGCCCACAAATTGTCGAGAACTCCGACGAAATCGTAAGCGGGGAAGGTATACTTGTTCTTCGTAATTCTACACGACTCAAGAGTACTACCAGAGTCGTTGTTCAATATTTGCTTTTTCTTTTTTTGGGGAGGTGATCTTTCCGGGCCGCGATGATCATCAGCGTAGTAGGCTTAGCGAAAAATCGGAAATTCAACGGAGATCTAGGCACGCGTGGCGGCTAGATCATAGATCGCGCGCTAATTTGTGGTAGAGGTGTGAAATTAGATTTGCGTTTTTTCGTCTTTGTTTTTTGGGAGCTGATCGCTTCGCGGGTGATCGACGAGGTATGAGTTCGAATTAGGTAAATTGGAGGAATTAGCGGGTTGGAGAGCTTCTTTGGGCTAATTTATTGATTGTGGAGGAAAAACGATGCTAATGGATTGGTTTGTTGATTTTAAGGGTAAATATTTGGATAACAATTTTTGGTTTTCTTGCAACTGATTTTTCATGCCTTTTTAAAATTTATAACGCTTATTACAAGTGTTTTGATATGTCACATCTCATATTTGACCATATTGAATACATTCTCAAATCTTGGACCAGAATTCCGGATTGTCCGGGATGGCCATTTTTTCAAATTTCCCAAAATTGGTTTTGTGCTGTCATTTTACACTTTAGAACACTTTTAACAAGTATTTTGACTAGTCACTTGACAGATTTGACCACTTTTCAAAAAAAAACCGGAATTCTGGATTGTCCGGAAGTGGCCAACTTGGTCAGATTTGCCTCAATTTTGTCTTCTTGCATTTTAGATCGCTTACAACAACTGATTTGATATGTCGCATGACATATTTGACCAGTTTGCCGAAATCTTTACCTGGGGCCGGAATTACGGATTGTCCAGATTGGGCCAATTTGGTCTTCCCAAACCTTACATTTTACATTTTGGATTGCTTTTTTACGAGTGTTTTGACAAGTCGCTTGACAAATTTGACCACTTTTCAAAATAACCAAAAAAAAACTTGACTTGGACCAGAAATCCGGATTTGACAGCTTGATCAGAATGTCAAAATTTTGACAACTGATTTGACATGACACATTACCTAAATTCTCACTTGAGATTGGAATCCGTACTGTACGGATTTTTCCAGATTTTGGCCAATTTGGTCAAATTTGTCAAATCTGATCTTGTGATATCTTCTCATATCTAAGAATACTTTTTTGAAGTGTTTTGACATTTCGCTTGACATATTTGACCACTTTCCCTAGGGTCTTACCTGGGACCAAAATTCCGGATTTTCCGGATTTGCAAAAACTGATGTTTTCTAATATTTTATAATGGTGATCACAACTGATTTGACATGCCGCATGAAATATTTGACCACTTTGGGGGATTTGCCCGCTTTTCAAAAGTCTATCAATGGCAATTACTTATGGAATTTGGAAATTTATTCATTTTGAATAGAATCACTCGAAAGAAAGTTGTTTATTGTTTACTTTCACTCTTCATAAGAATACAGCCCTGCGTTTGACAGATCGGGAAGCGCACAGAGCTGTGCTCGGTTTTAGAACTGTCACTTTACACGCTAAATTACTATAATCTTCAAATTCGATTGATTTTTTTTTAATCCTTCAAAATTAAGTAAATTTATTCATTATGAACAGGATTTTTTAAAAGAAAGTTGTTCATTGTTTGGTTTTACTCTTCATGAGAATTCAACCCTGCGTTTGACAGTTCTGTCTGCGCACAGAGCTGTCCTCGGTGCGAGAACTGTCACTTTACACGCTAAATTCAAACGGCAAATTTAAATTGCAATGAAAACAAATTTGATTGCCAAATGGTCTAAATTCTTCACGGCATTTTTATTTTCATAAAATTAAGTATTTGTTTTTCATTTGAAACAAGATTATTCAAAAGAAGGTTGATCATTGTTTGGTTTCACTTGAGAATTCAGCAATGCGTTTGACAGTTTGGCCTGCGCACAGGGCTTTGCTCATCTTCGGGCAGTGCGCTAAAAAGAAGCAGTTTCGGAACTTTTGCAGCCGGAAACGTCAAATTTAATCAATCAAAAACAAAATAGGACTGTCAAAAGTCAAAATACAGTTTAAACTACCCTTACAGACAAACAGACATGAATCTTGGAATAAAAAAACTGAAAAAATTAGCATGCTTGCGCTATCTGTTACCGTGTTGCGAAAATAATAATTTTTTATCGAATCTGATCGAACGGAAATGAGTGTGTAGAGTAGAAGATTTAAATGGCACCAATTGACGGTGGCGCCATCAATTTTGGACTGCGGTGAGTTGCAAAACTATAAATAACGTTCACATTTGATCTAAACTCAACTGTTAACTTTGACGATGATAACTTTCAAAATAAATATCCTTATTAAGGTGGTAGATGGTGTCTTTCACTTTTGGAGCAAACAGTCATTGCTCCAAAAGTGAAAGACACCAATGACTTCAATGATGATTCTGAATTCAGGGCCCAGAAATGGTAAACTGACATGATATAATAATCACGATGCGTAAAATGCTTTTACAAACAACACAAAGAAACCCTTTTTTTATTGAAACATTCTGAATCTAGATTTGAATGTTTTTCTAAAACAAACATGGCCGCCAAATGGCCGATTAGGGCCTTTCAGAGCCTTAATTCAAAAAGGCTGGTAAGCTGAAAAAAAACTAGGGGAAATGCACCTATTTTTGACCGGTCGTTTGATTTGGTCGTATTTATTCTAAACATTTAGCCGATTCTCACTTTGTAAACAAACTGATTTTTCGACAAAATCTTGCTCTTAAGTTATTTTTTACTGAATGTCGGATGAAACCGCTGTTTAGAAGCGACTTTCATTGTGAAGAGATTCCAGTGTGTGTTTCCAAATCTCCAACAAACAATAAGCTTAGCTATTTTTATTACCCTCCTCGAACCATCCATCACCAACCAGAATAGTTCAGCTCTTCCTTGCTGAGGCAGAAAATAGCCAATTCTCGTCACATGCGCAAATATGGAAATTTGGTCCACAATCGCACCGAATAATAGCCGCCAGACCTGTTTGTCATATTTGCATAAATCACACTCGTTAGGGCCCCCAAGACCCGCGGATCAATAATTGCCTGTTTTTCGCCCCCTTCCACACTGTATTCTTACAGGGCCCCGTCTAATTGTCTATTCAAGAACTGAACTCCACACTCGAAGTGGAGTTTTTGAGCAACGAGGGGTCCGCCAACGACGGGAACGGGGGGGTAGTGACATTTGTGGAATATTAATGCTTGTAATGTAATCGCGCCATTAAACCGCGCTCATCGATCGACTCTGAAGCGCTCGCTTGCGATCCGAGGGGTACGCCATTAAAGGTTTGAGGTGGCGAGGGGTACGCCACATGACACGAGCGTCGCTTCGCGACGGCGTTCGACAGCATGAAAACATTGGTTTCCAGTTTCCCATTGTAAGACGAAACCATTCGCTGGCGCGATGTAATGAAGTGCCGAAGTTGAGCACAATTTGAATTGTAGAAATCGTAGAACAGTTGTTGTTGATCTGACGGAATTGATAGATTAGTTCTACCGAATGGTCTGCAGGGCTTCAGCGCGATTGCTGATTAGAGTGAGTCTTCATCAACCAACTGACGGAATCGGCATACAAAGTTACGTTTGGCTTCTGAGCCCATGCAGCAAGAGCTGCTCGAACTCAAAACTGAGTTCACGTCGTTGAGCGTGCAGCGAACTGTCAAAACAATGCACGCTAACGAAAGTTGCTCGAACTGTTGGGTTAGAGCAACTTTTCACACGACTCCCAAAGAAGAGTCACCTGCCCTTGACTATTTTCTGCTAGAAAATGGCTCGAATCCGTAGGATTCGAGGCTCGCGGCTCACGTTTCGACTTTTAATAAGTCGCGCGGTGCAAAAGGCAAAAATCGTGACTGGCTTCGCGACGTCTGTCGCAATCGGCGCATCATCATCCCCGGAGGGGACACGACGACACTCCGTAAGTGAAGATTCACCTCTCGACATGACAGTTGAGCCGTTTGAGAAATCCCCGAAAATGGAAAAAAAAAGACTTGCCGCACTTGGCGACGAACCTCGACGAAGTCATAAAGTGCAAATTGTGATGTGGTGCCTTAAAACGATGGGAAGAAGGGATTCGTCGTACAGTCGTATATCCGTCCGGTAGGGACTTGTTATCTGATTTCCTGCCGTAATTGTTGTCTCCGTCGCCGTCGACGGTGCTCGACCGTTTTGCGCACACAAACGCAGACTGGAATTGGACAAGGGTAGAGACTTTGGAAAAAGATCGCAAAAAAGACCGGATATTTGTTGATGAGTCGTTTTTTTTTGCAGCGATTACTTTGGGTGGAGCTCATTATCGCCTTGTACGACTGTGCATAAACTTGAAAAAAAGCAAATTGCACTTAGTAAGATTGATTTGCCTAAATGAGTCTTGAAGAGTTCTTGGAAAGATGCATTAAGGCGGGTTTGCAATCAAATTTGACGATTGCAAAAGTTTGAGTTTGTAAATAAAGTTGATTAGTTCCGATTTAGTGTGTGAAGTGACAGTTCGAACAATGTGCTGACCGCTGACCGAACTATCAAACGATTCCCATGGAAAGAGCTAATAATCATAACAATTAACAAATTCTTTCAAATAATTTTATTCTAGGCTGTAAATTTCCCAAACCCTACATAAAAATATTTGTCTTGAAAAGTTCATAACCTTTGTAAAAAGTTCAACTGCTTGGTTCCATTCAAGCGTGTGGAATGACAGTTCTAAAATTCAGAACAGCCCTGCGCACTGATCATCTTTCAAATGCAGGGATGTCATGATTGTTATGAAGAAAACAATACAACAACTTTCGTACAAATAATTTTATACATGATCATACAATTTTCATACAAATATAAGCCATTACCATGACGAAGTTTGACGCTTGAAAACCAATTTAAACTGCTTAGCACCATTTAAGCGTGTGAAGTGACAGTTTTGAACCAAAAAGTCAAACTCATTGCTGGATTCTCAAGAAAAATGAAAGTCAAAAATCATCAACCTTCTTTCAAATAGTCTTGTTCAAAATGAAAAAAAAACAACTCTAAATTTGAAGATGATAAATTTTTGAGTTGAAATTTAAATAGCCCGTTTGAATTTAGCGTGTAAAGTGACAGTTCTCACACTGAGTACAGCCCTGCGCGCAGACAGAACTGTCAAACGCCGGCTTGGATTCTCATGAAGAGTGGAACCAAACAATAAACAACTTTCTTTCGAGTAATTCTATTCAAAATGTTTAAATTTACTAAATTGTATGATTAACTAATTGCAGTGAAGAGTCTTAACATTTTTTTTTTTTTCGAAGATTATATAGATTTAGCGTGTAAAATGACAGTTCTCAAACAGAGCACAGCCCTGCGTGCAGACCGAACTGTCAAACGCAGGGCTGTTTTCGCATGACGAGTGAAAGCAAACAATAAACAACTTTCTTTCGAATGATTCTATTCAAAATGAATAAATTTCCAAATTCCATAAGTAATTGCCATGAATAGACTTTTGAAAAGCGGACAAATCCCCCAACTTTTGCACAACCTTCCCATAACAAACGGATTTTCTGGTCAGTTTCACTTGATCCCTCGATTCGTAAAATCCCCGAAAATTTTTACACACCTTCGAACAAAAGCGGGGCCAGTTTCCTGCCAGACGTCTGTCTTTTTTTTTTTTTTTTTACGTCCTTCGAGCGCAGGAAGAAGAACCGGGCTTTGATTCGTTCTTTACTTTTTACTATCTCGACAGTCCACCTACATTTGCTGCGCTGACAAATTGCCCCCTTCTAGATGTTCTGTAGGTGGACAAACAGTGCTCTTTTGCTGCACTTTTATATGCTAATCAAGGTGGTTGAAAGTGGAGGTGGCCACTTGATTAGCCTTCTTGAAGTGGGTCGTTGATCAAGACCAGCCAGATATGGAATGATTAAAAGTTCAAAAAATACTTTTTACAAGCGCTGACAGCGCAGCTGTCACTTTGACAGCTGTCAAAATGACGCGCAAAACGCGTCAGCGTTGCCAAACTGTCAAACTTGGCTCTGAAAATTCCCAACTCAGGTCTTCACCCCTAGTCTATGGTTTAAAGGTGCACAATAACATCCATTAGCATGATTTATGTGCAAGTGCGTGCAGTTTTATACCTGACGAGGTTCGTCTCCTGCGCGCAAGTCCCTTTCTCGGTGTTGTGTTTATCCATGTTTTTGCTGCAAAATTGAAATTCAAACAGCACTCTTCTCGTCGTCGTTCTCGAGAACGCATTAAACCGTGCTTGAGTCGGTGTGTGTATTTTAACCTTCTCTTTCGCCTTCACCGGAGACTCTTCACCGAACTCTCCGTTTATTTCCCCTTTCCGTCATCGGTTACGATGCTGGTTCTTTCTGTTTTTCTTTCAACGTTCGTGTGTGCCGCGTCTTCTTGTTGTTCCTCTTCCTCCCTCGACACACAATGCCTTCAACTGCTATACAAACGGAGAGCGAAGAAGAAATCTTTCAAGAAAGACCCGCTGAACACCTGAATCAACCGATCAAACTCACCACGGCAGCCAATGCGCGCGCTCGCAACTGACAGCTTCATAGGTGAACTCACCACTTTGAGTTAGTTTATCGTGAATCAATTTTGCATCAACTCAAAATTAATTGCATTCGCAATCAGCGTGCATCAAACTGTCAAAACATTGCACACTAAAAAAATCAAACAAATTTTCGGGGGTTAACAGGTGAACTCACCACCCCAACTGACAGCACGCGACGTGACACACCGCACCGAAGTGCGGTGTGAGGTGGAGTAGTAGGCTGTGAGGGGACCGCAGGTTGCCATGAAACAAAACAAGTTTCGATGGAAACGAGTTTTACCTGATCGCTCGTTCGCTCACTCTCTCTCACCGTTTCTCTTCAGGTGAGTTGGCCGGAACTCACCTCGCCGAGCTTCGTGTTGGCGGCGCGGGCGCCCGAGAGCAGAGAGTCAGTCTTGATTTTATGCTCGGTCCGGTTGGTTGCGTTTTGCGAGTAAGCATTGTACGATCGTGGGTTCGCGCCTCGACTGGGATTGGATTTTTTTGTGCTGGTGTGTGATTTGAAACCTTGGAAGGTGCATTCATATGTGAGAATGTGTGTGTGGTGAAGATCTTTGCGATGGATACACGCTGTCTTCGGATCTCGGATTGATCTCGTTGAAGTGATCCGCTCTCCGAGCGGCTATGGCACGGAAGAGTTCAGGAAGATGATCTAAGCGCGATCGCTTACGCAGTGTGAACCATTACAAAAGAGAGAGGTTTGTGTTTTGGGAAGTGACCGCGACGACGACGACGTGATTGGTAACCCGATCCGGAATGGAACCGGAAAACATCTGTTGAGCATGATCTGCAAACTGGAAGAAGACGGATTACCCACAAGTGTTCGAAGTTTGCAGCGCGACATTGTTGACCGGAGCAAAACCACAAGTGGCAAGACCAATTACGGGGTAATTGCGGACCCCGAGCAGAGACCAACGCGCCATCTGCCGGAGGTCTTCGTGGTGTTTTGGTCTAGATCGCAAGCTGCAGCTTCGTCATCTCGATCATTTGCCAGTTTCACCTGCTACCAATTTTTGTCGTTTTTTGGCGAGGGGCGCATCTGACTCATCGCCCTCCTCTAAACAACGAAAAAAAAACGAAGAGGGAAAATAAACAGTGTATGTCATTAAAAAAACACAAGCTGAAGCTTCGTTCGGAACCATGTGCAAAATTACCCATCAGTCATAACGCATGCAAGCGGGGCGCAATTACCGAAAATTTCGGAAGGGCGCTTCGCGCCGAGTTGCGCCCTTTTCCTCCGCTAGCTTATCAGTAGCAACCAGGGGTGTACAGCACACTAATTGGACAGGTTTTGACGGAACCTATTACGACGAGGGGCACGTGTTTTAGGGGGTTGCGCGCACACCTGTGACGATTTGTGAATGAAGCGTCCGGATTGGGCTTTCGAAATCGGGTTTTCGGGAGAGGAACGCCAAGGGGAAAGCCACTGTCAGTGAGTGTTTGCTGATTGGGTATTGGCGTTTTGGCGACGTGAAAGGTAAACAGGTTGTGTGTGTTTCTGGGAAGTTATGAGGGGTTTGGGTGAAATACCCAGAAATGATGAGCATTTCGCACTTGGCGTTGACGTCAGTAGGCGAAATTGTTGACAGTTTGAGGTGGTTTTTGTGTCAAAGTTGTGGAAGTAAACAAACCACTTTTGGGTCGAAATTAGGTTCGATAGAGTGAAATGCAGTATTTTAAATAGAAATTAAAAATTATTTATATTTATTGGTGTAAAAACAATGTTTCATAGATAAAAATTCAAGACACAACTTACTAATGTCAGGTCATTGTAAATAAATCAACAAATAAAATGACTGCTTTGAAGTTGCCATTACCAATTGCAAAGTAATATTCTGGAGCAACATTTGAAAAGGGCGCATAAACCTTTTGACAGCTGGAACAATTTTGCGAATTTAAAGACAAGTTTTGTTAAAAAGTTACAGAATTGTCCAAGAATTTGCGATAGAGCTGTCAAAATGCTTATCTGAGTTCAGCAAAACAAACATTTTTTGCCATTTTCTGCAAAGCCCTCCTAAGTTTAGCTGAATCAACATAAATTTAAGTGGTTTACCAAAATCTGCTCGTTAGTTAAAAAAATAGCAAATTTTTCAATCAATTTAAGTAAAATTCAAACGATTTGGCGTTTTTCTTTTTGAATAAAATTTAGGTTGAACTAACATTTTTAAAAAAAAATAAGCTTTTTAGTGTCTAGATTTTTTTTAGCTGTTTTGTTTCCATTTTGATTTCATTAATAATTTTACCGACTTTTTTTATAACTTCAGCTAACTACAAAATTTAGTAAAATCTCACCGAAATTTAGTAATGAGGTTCACTATGTATCTTACTACCGACTTTCGGTAAAATTTTGTTCACCGATCTAAAAATTACCGATTTTTATACTACTGATTTCGGTAAATTTTACCGATTTTCTAACTGCTAAACAGTTTGGTAAACTTCAGTGAACTACAAAATTTGGTAAAATCTCTCCCAAATTTATTATGAAGTTCAATATTGTTCATCTTACTACCGATTTTCGGTAAAATTTGGTTCATTTGGACAGATGGTTTACCGATTTTTCAACTACCGAATTCGGTAAATTTTATCGATTGTTTAAACAGTTCGGTAAATTTTAGTAAACTACCGAATTTGATTAAATCTCACCGAATTCGGTGATGAAGTTCACTTTTGATCATCTTACCACTTTTTACCGATTTTCAATTACCGAATTCGGAAATAAATCTTCAATTCAATTTTCTAACATTTCTCGCTGACTGGACTTTTAAAAAATGCCTTTTTCCATGATAAAATTTAAAATTATTTTTTTTACCTCCGGAGCAGTCAAAGATTGTAAAAATGAACATCCTCCAATATTTTCTAATTGTTTTTTTTTTATCACGTGTAAATCAATAAAAACGTTTTTGGTTACAAACGGCGATTCCGTCCTTTTGAAAAGCAACCCTTGAAATGCAGCTATGTGAATCTTTTTGAAATAAAACCACTCACAGTACAAAAATCAAGTAAACAAATGTTTTGACCTTCTAGTATTTCCAAAAACAAGGCTTCCTTATTTTGACAGCTATCATTCCTTTCCAATTAGTAATTTCTCCTCTGTGCTGAATTTTAAATGTGAACTTGTGCATAGACTGAAACTTTCGATTTGTGAATTTTTAATTTGCACAGGTTTTATAAATCATTTGTAAAGTTTAAAGAGTTTCAATGAATATAAACAAAACAACAAAATTTAAAGGAGGTATTAGACTCTGACAAACAAACAAACTCGCAATTTTTCGTGTTTGACAGTTTGCCAAATTCGCAAACTTGTTTGCGGCAAACTCGTAAACAAAGTAGAATGTTTGCAGACAGACGATTCTGCAAACAAATTAAAGGCAAAATATTTGAACTGGCACCACTTATGTCAGACTAGCAACTATTAAATTTTTTTATCAATAATTTTGTAAATTGTATTAGGTATAAAACAGTCTTGCTAAACAAAACTAACCTTTCTAGATTAAATTTCAAAACAACCTATCCGTCATGTGTTTCCTATGCAGATAGTACCTTTTGAAAATTCAATCTGTCAAAGTAGTTTTCAAACTAAGGGTACCTAATGTTGGCGTAACAGCAATTTGACGTTTAAGTAAAGCTCCTAAATATCTGATGGAGTTTTCCACTGAAACCAAATAATGAAATGCAAGCAAGTTTCCATCAATAGTTTTGCACAACAATAATAATAAATAAAAAGTCAGAACCAGCCAATTGGATGGCAATGGGACAGATTCCTTAAACTGCTTCTGTATGTATTGTATAAACACAACAAAAAATCTGGAACAAATAAATGGAAAATCAAAGAACTGTCAGTATTGATGTCAAGTCGAGTCGCCCATTTAGACTTAAACCTTGCTTAAAACAAAAAGTTAAGTTTTGAACCACTTTTCTTACATTTTGGTCTTAAAGCAATGTTGCCAAACTTATCCAAAATTTGATAACATTTTTATTGTTCTTTTTTTAGATTAAAGCAAATCCATTTTTATTATGAATCCTCCCTAACACCACAACTGGTCTACTTTACACCTACCGAATACCAATCAGCCTAAAACGCATTTAAAAACAAATTAGCCTCCACAGCCATTATCTTTTTAACCTGGCGTCAGCCTCTTTTCCCCCTCCTGCTCAAACCCAAAACTGCGCACATCCAAACCACTGAACTAAAAATCAATCGTCAGCGCACCCCTCAAAGACACCACCATAAAACACCCGACCCGATTTGTGACGACGACGACGAGTCCAATTTCGGTAATGATTGGTCAGCGGCACTGAGCTTCGTGACCGCGAACACTTGACATTCCTGCCTCGTTTCAGGTTAAGTTTAAGGGGAGGGGCACCCAACGAGCTGTCAAGTCCGTCAACACCTAATTTTTCTATGGAAGCAAGTTGCATGTTGACGGTGCGGCACGTAGTGTTGACGAAATTTTCTCACATACGTTTCCCAAAAAAACTGGACTTCAAACGCTGGTTGCTAGGGAATCTTGCAGTTTGTTTACGTCCGACGCGCTGCACGCTGACGAAAACAAACTCAAATTTGAGCCCGAACGCACATTTTTGCTGCATGGGCTATGACAGATCGCCCCGAGTTAATCATGCTGAGCCGCATTAATTCTGTCGTGGTACAAATTAATCGTCACTCCACGCACGAAGTGCGGCGACCCACTCGCGAAGGTTTGCGGAGGTGGCCGCGAACCAATTCGCTGCGCGGCGTCCGCCGCTCAGATGGTTTGACGCAAGAGTTACCCTTTTTCTGTGGTCCGTCCAACTTTTTTGGGTAGAACAAAGCAAAGTTTACGATTAGTCAGCCCCGAAAGCGCAAGTTGATCCGATTTTGACACTTCCAAAAACGTCAAAATCTGATCTCGCATGAGTCAGAACCCAGTCTGGGTGAGAGCGCGCCAAGCCGGTCAGTTTCCGGTCAAAGGGAAAAGACGCCACTTTTTTCTGCCAGTACGACGAACCGGCTCAAAATGAGGTTGTTAGCTGGAAACCACGTTGACGTGAGGTACGATACGCCGAGCACCGACACTTGAGGTGGTTTCGCGCGAAAGTGAAACAAAAACACGAAGGAAAATCAAACAAGCGCGAGCTCAGGTCGACTCAGGTGACTCATCGCGAGCATTTCCGCTGACGAGTTGGCTTTACGAGCCCAGACATTCTTTTCATTGTTCAGCGCACCTTAAGGGGTCATAATCCGGTGAAGCTGAACGAAAAGGATTTTTTTCTTCTCTTTTTGATGAATGTGGGATCGCACGTGGTTTAAGCCGGAAATTCCTGACATTTTTGGTTGCGTCGATGAGTCATTATGCAACGGCCCCGCAGGTGTCGGCCCTTATCGGATGGGTTACCAAGTCGCGTCATCGCCAGCAGCGTAACGAAATGAGATTCAAACCGCGTTTTTCACAGATAATTAGGAGTTGATCGAAACCGGCCAAGATGATCAAGTTTCGGTACAAACGGAAGGATCCGGCGGCGTCGAGTTCACCGTCGACGACGGCTACCAGTAGCGTTACCACGGTAACGCCTGTCAACCGCGTGGTAACCACGACCGTTGCCACGGCAACAACGCCACAGTACCTCCAGCAGTCGGCAACGCTACCAAAAAGTACCCCTAGAAATGCCATTCATAGTCAAACGGCGCAGGTCGTCCAGCACTACCAGCAGCAACAGTACCAACATTGTGATAGCTACAACCCAAAGGTGGTCGATGCGGGTTACTACCTGACCAATGAGTCGGCGTACCACGAGATGATCAACCGCATGAAGACGGAGAGCGTGCACCAGCAGCACTACGAGTACATGTCCTGCATCAATTCGGTTGTTGTGAGTTTTCCGGGGTTCAAAAGCGCGACATTTGGGACTTCCTTCCGAAACCTAACCTCAATTTCACAATTCTTTCATTCCAGGAACTGTTCTCCCAGCTGCAGACGAGTTCGGAGCCGGCCCTCTGTCCGGAACCGCTGCGACGAGCCCTGGCCAGCGGGCCGCTCGCCGGTCGGCGCTTCCCCCTCGGTTGCCTCGGCGATGCCGCCGAGTGTTTCGAGCTGCTGCTCCACCGCGTCCACCAGCACCTGTCACCGAGCGATGGGGACGCTTGCGAGGCGCCCCAATGCGTTGCCCACCAACGCTTCGCCATGCGGGTCGTCGAGCAGAGCGTTTGCGAGTGCGGCGCCAACTCCGAGCAGCTCCCGTTCACGCAGGTAGGTCGACCTTTTGACATCTTCTTTGTCGACTCTCTCTCCAAGAGCACGATGACCGAACACGAGTTCAGTGGCAGCCGTAATCGAACGAAATCAATCGAAGGAGACTCGATGGAGAAAAACTTTCACTGGCAAATGACTCCGGAGGCTGTGGCGACTCTCGGGTGTCGAAAGCTACGGCTATGCGCGCATAACAGAGATAAAGTACCAGGTTTTATGGCCTTGTGCGCACAGCGCACCCTGTCAATAACTCATCACCTCGAGAGTCGTTTGTCGAGTTGATAAAAACTCGTCGAAGACGACGAGCGTCCTTTGGATGCGTCATAAATCATAATCAAGCCCAATCGGCCACCAATCATCGCGTGGTTGGGCAACGCAACGCGTGTTAAGTAACCTTAATGTCACACCTTGACTCCGGATTCCGCAGGGGTCACGTGGCTGGCACGTCAGCTGGCTGACGTTTATGTTTTTTTCTGCGTGATTCAAGGTGCGATTGCTGCGATCGTTGAGTCACCCCCTGTGACAAGTTGGCAGCCCTGCACGTTTGACGTTTTGTTTTTGTTTTTGACAGTTTAACCGCAAACTGTGCCAATTAGCAATTGGGAAACGCTACATTATTGTGCTCTCAGTATAGATTCCTGTGAACCGGGTTCCGGACAAATGTTTGTTTTTGTTTACGTTCTCGATGCAGATCACGAATGTAAACACCATCTACGGCAGACTCATTAACCGCTCCTCCAGCGAAGAATCTCAACCGTCGTGCCGCTGCACCTGACCATTCTGCAGTGTTGCGCAATTCTCCGCGCGACCTAGATCCGAACCGATCTCCTCGACGAGCTGAGAACGCGCAAAAAAGAGCGTAAACAGACATTCACCTGTTCCTTGGACAGGCCGCTAACAAGCCCGGGCCGCCATTCACCTTCACTCTTCTGCTGGGGCCACTGCCGATACTCCACACGGGGAGGCCAGCCCCCTTCTCAAAATCCATCGACGCAATTTGAAATTCAAATCAACACCCTCCCCGACTTGGTCGCCGATCGGAGATCGTGTTCCGATCGCCCTCTTGCGCAAACCCCGACATGAGCCTTTCGAAACAAAGGGAAAGCGTCGTCGTCGGAGGTGGAGGCTGATAAATTGGGCGATCGGTTCGGATTTATCAGTCGTTGAACCGGCTGCGACGAAACCTGAAATTTGAGATTTCTTCCTCCATTCTGCCATGCAAAGTAGTTTGTGATGAGCAGCTACATCCGGCAGCGGAGATGTTGACATTCCGGCATGCGATAGTCAGAGATTGATGAAAACGTGGTTGTGACGTTTGCTAGGTTGTCACTTTTCTTATTACTCTGGACTTGTTTTGAGCAGATTTGATATGTTAAATGTCATTCTTAACAGATGTAAACATTGAAAAAAACATGCCTAATTGTGAACGAAATATCAGACTGATCCTAAAAGTTTTATCTCTGACAAGTCTGTGATGTTATTGTTTTGATCAAAACAGATCAGTGCTGCCAAGCTGTCAAACGAAGGGGGATTCAGCGTTCGATCCTACCTTTTTGACACAATCTTGTGTGGGAACAGAGCCTTATGAAATGGTCAAATAATCATCTCAAATGTCGTAAAACTGACTCGTAAACCTTGCAGAGTTTCCGTTCGATATCTGCATAATTACAATTGGCACAAGCTGGACAGTTTTCAATGGGTACCAATCCCAATATGGCACAAAATGGCTACTGTAAACGGAAAATTAAATGCCAAGTGAATGTACTCGAGCCCAGGAAGCCATTTACCATTAAAAACAACCCTAGGATAGAGCAATTACCAGCAGGGCTTACTTTCAAACGAACCAATCTGCACTGAAATTAATCGACACATCAGCTCCACACCCAATTTCGAGGGGCGCCCCACTGCTGTAATCAATTGGACAACCCCCGCCTGGAATCGAGGGCGCAACGGTTTGTGTATCAAAAAACCACACAAAAATACAAATTTTGCACTAGTTTTGATTGTATTTTCCTCACTCCAGAGGGAAATTACTCCATTCCCACCTTTTTCCCACCGCGCAAAAAGGTGCGAAGCGATCCCGGTTGCGCCATTTTTTCTTTCTTCGCGCCATAATTTATTCCTCGTGAAATGAAAGTCTGCGAGCTGCGCTGGTGGTGGTGGTGGTGGAGGTGATCTTGTTTGCATTTTGAGCCACCCAACTCAACTCGACTCTTCCACCAAAGATAACGAGGGTGAACCGTGCGCGCGCGGTGGGAGTACACTATAAAAAGAACTTCTACCGTTAGCTCGCCACTTTCCACGGGGCGCAACTGACAGTCACCCCCGAGTGCTGTGCATGCTAAACAACATCTGTTTTATTGGTCTCTGAGATTTGCAGTTGCCACGCTCTTTTTTTTTACTTTTGTAGTTGTTGTTGGCTTCTTTTCGCTTTAAAGTGTAGCACACTTAAAGCGAAACAAGACAATAAAAGAAAAGAGGAAGAAAGGTGAGCGCTCCGATCTCAATGGAATAATCAGGTGGAATACATAAATAAGTCGTAAGAATTAATTAGATCAGTTTGTTGCTTTTTATTTCTGGGCGATCCGCGGTGGTCGTATTTTGGGTTATGCTTTCTGTTCCACTTTTCCCCCCTGTTTGTTGTTGTTGGCGGCGAGAGGGCTTGATTTTCGGATAAAATGAACGATTTGTCTTGTTTCAGTGTGGCGCTTGACAGCTTGGCAGCACTGCCGGCTTTGTTTTGATCGATCTGGCAACGTTTAGGTCAACAATTAGGTTGGATTCAGTTTCTATACTAATGGTCTGTCTTGGGTCATTCTGTTGCTCAAGACTTGATCTGTTTCCAAAGCAGCGATTTAGCCTCACTTTTTTGGACCCTTACCAAATGTCATACTCATGCAAACTTGTTCCCACCCAAGATCGTGTCAAAAAGGTGGGATCGAACGTGAACCATACTAGTTTGACAGCTAGCTAGTTTGCTTGCTATTCTCTTTCGATCAAAACAAAGACATCACAGACTTGTCAGATGCGAAACTATCGTTGTTGGGTGCAGTGCTGCTAGCTTCTTTATCGTTTTGAACTTTTTGTGAAATGTCATTATGAACAAAGTTGTTTTTACAATTTCTGTCAGAAATTCACTACGTGAGTCGCTTACAATTCCCTTCAAACGTTTATGCCAATGATTTTCAACACATTTAGTGCAACTAAAAATGAAACTGGCAACAATTTATCTAACTTTGATAAAATCAGCTCAAGTTGAAAACTTCAAGTAGTACTCCTAGCAACTCTAGATTTTTGGTCTCACTGAGGTTGCCAGGCCCAATTTGAAAAAAAATCTGACCAAGTACCCTTAAACAATCTGGATAAATCTGTCAGACAAAATCCTGATAATTATAAATGCAGTAGGGGAGGGAAGTTATGAATATGTTCATAAGTTTGTTGAATTTATATGATTTAATTGATTATCGGGCTTGGATAAATTTACAAAAATCTATCAAAATATGGAACAGAGAATTGTCAGTCTTTATTCTCAGAAAACTTGAAAAATCTAGAATTTTGATATTTAGCTGGTAACCTAAAAACCCTGCTTGATGTTCTCTCCCACTAAAGATCGGTTGTTGCCTTTGAAACGGAATACGTAAGGGACCATCCATAAACCACGTGGACCACGAGGCGTCGAGTGAATTTCATCCAGACCTGGAAGAATTTCACTCAATTTTTGTCATTTCTGAGTGAAATTTCATTCAAATTTGACAGAGATGCCTCATTCACTCATTTTTGAGTAGGTTCGGTTTTGGCAAAAACTGAGTGATTTGTCAAATCAGGAATATTCTGAAAATTCGTTAAAACAACTTTAAATGAAATCAATTTATTGATAATGCCGCCCAAGATCTTGACAAAAAGGTGGGATCGACCGCTGAATCACCCCTCGTTTGACAGTTTACAAGCACCGCTCTTTTTCGATGAAAACAATAACACCACAGACTTATCAGACGTGCGAACCTTTGATTCCCACCCTCATTACACCGCACATTGCTGCGCCACTGTCACTGAACTCTTCGGCGGGAAACTCCACCGCGCCTGGGAACCGTTCCTCCGGCGTGCCCCATTAACGATTCCGCTCGCCGCGTACCGCACAGACTGATAACTGTTAGAACCTCCCCGCACATAAAACAATACTCGGCTAGTGTTCTTATCTAACGTAATTTCCCCCCTTCTCTCCTCGTTTCTTCTTCTTCCAGATGGTGCACTACGTCTCGGCGTCCGCGCTCACCTCCCAGAGCAACCTGTCAGCGCAGAACCAGCAAAGTATCACCTTTGGCCAGCTACTGCGCAACGCCGGCAACATGGGCGACATTCGGGACTGTCCGGTAAGTGGCGGTGGTAGACCTTCGCGCGAGCGGAGTGAGGTTAGGTTTCTTATTGCGACTCGGCATTAATCTACGTGTAGCAGGTTACCCACATGAAGCTGGTTTGCTGAAGGGAGTGCTGCGCTGTAAGGTTAGAAAAAAAACGCGATCCAAGAACCAGTTCATTGCGAACGCAGATTAGAGCGCACGGGTGTGACTTTCGAGTCATGGCCTACGCTGACGGAGCGCGCGCGCGCGCTCCAGTTCTGTCAATGCCAAACAGTAGGTTGTGCACACCAAACTGTCACTGCTGGGTTTTCGTAACGTTAACTAGTTTCTGCAAAACCACAAAACTGGGTACCCTTCCCAGCTGTCAAATTGATTGCCAATTCGGCGTACTTTCCTCGGCACTCAACAATGAGTAATGTTCGCGACCTCAACTCAGCAACCTTTTAAAGTACTCTTTTCGCAACATGGCTGCCCTTAAATGGCGGATGTGACCCATCGACGGATGCGCAGCATCCATCGGGCTTGTTCCGCGAGTTTAATTGCAATCGCTCGCTGTTTGCATGTGTTGTGGTCGGTATGTCATTGTGGCACCTCAACGCGATGACCATGCACATGAGCTGAGCGGACCTGGTGTTGGATTTTAAAGCCCCCAAAGTGAGAGGCGGTTGATGGCCCCCCCCTCTTGCGACGGGGTAATTAAGGAAAATGATTGTTTTCGTGCTCTTTCACTCGCACGTCGTGGATCGATGACTGCGCGTTTCACTCGCGCTTTGTTTGATTTTGTCTGCGGTGCGGTGAAGAAGGAATTGACATTGAAATTGCTCGAGCGGTTTGCCATAACAGCTCAATAATTTTCGAGGCATGCGGTTATGACCGCGAGATTGGTGTGGAGATGGTGGTGCGCTCTGCGCACTGTTTTGTAATAATTTTGTTTTTTGTGTGCGGATTATGAGATTTCTATCAATTTGATAGTGAAAACAAGCTCGAAAGTGCAGGGTTTGGCATGACAGTGAACTTCATCATATCTAAAATCTCCCAGATCTACTCAGAAATGGGTTTTGAATGTCAGATTTGAGTAATTTTTTCTCGTTTCTTCTAAACTGAATTGAACTCTATCAAATTTGACGTTTGCTTAATTAATCATTTCTGAGTGTAAATTTGGCAGAATTTGAACAATTTCAGTTTGGAATGATTTAATTTAAATTTGACAGTCGCATTCGTCCACGCTCATTCGAAATAACTCATTTCTGAGTAAGATTCCGTCAAAATGATATTTGGAAATTTTCTTTCCACTCATTTTTTGGTAAATTTGGCAGAACTTGAGCAATTGCATTTTTGAATGTTTTAATTTAAATTTGACAGTCGCATTCATTACGCTCATTTTAAATAACCAATTTCTGAGTATGATCTCTTTTAAACCAAATCTAACGAAGAATTTTATTTTGAAGTCTTTTTTCTACTAAATTTTGGGTTAGTTTGGCAGAATATGAGTAATTTCGGTTTTGAGTGTTTCGATTTCAATTCGAGCCAAACATTTCATTAGGGCACAAAACCAAAACGTAAACATTCGGGATTATTCCACTATTCCATTCAATAGTACAGTCCCTACATGCCCTCCAAGAATCAGATTGATAACAAACAATTTCCTATTGAAAAAAATCAAAAACACAAAAGGGCACATAACCATTTTCACTGCAAACCAAAAAAAAATGTTCAAATGTGCCCTTTTATTTTTCGTTAGTTTCTCGTACTTAAGGAACTTTTTGTGTTATAAAGTGAACTTTTCATGCATTCTTAACACTAATTCACCTAAAAAAAAAAGTTTGGTTTACTTTTCACCAAGGATTTCTGCAGAAAAAAACTTCGTCAAAAAACAATATTTAATACGGTCCCGCGGCTGCTGTTCAGTACACTTTAGAAGAATTTTTATATTTCACGTACCTTATTTACACTATTCAATCACAAAACTTCACCAATTACACTAAAACCCCCGATTACGCTCAGGCGTTACGCTTTTTGTTAGGTTGATTTATCGAAAACAGTGTAATGTTTCTACAATCTTTTGAAATCAATTTGTAGATCTGCACAAGACGTATAAATTGCTTTAAAAAGATTGCAAAAATATTGCGTCGTTTCAGAGAAATCGACGAAATACAAAGCGTAACGCCTGAGCGTAATCGGGGGTTTTAGTGTATCAAAATTTCTACTGAAGTCCTCATTATTACTAACTAAACAAAAGGGCCCGTAAACATCATTCCAAACAACAATGCGGTGACAGCGCTTTAGTGCCCTTTCAGCTCTCTTCGAAATTGCATTTAGAAAGGGCCCATTATGAACAACAGTTGGAAAGTTAAAAGGGCCTAATAACAAGATTTTCTTAATTTATGAGTTTTATTGCGAAAATCAACCAAAATTAAGAAGTATTTAAGCAGAGTTGAGGATAATGATGTGTTTTATAGTATCATCAGTAAAAATACCATCAGTCAAGCTTCTTTTTTCAATAGGAATTGAAACAAGTTGTCCACTTTTTGCAAGCGATTTTCTCGAATCGCGGTTTTTGGTTTTGTGCCCTAATAAAATGTTTGGCTCGAATTTTACAGTCACATTCGTACACGCTCATCTGAAATAACTCATTTTTGAGTATAATTTGGTTTATACCAAGTCTACTCAGAAATGATATTTTGAAATTTAATTTCTACTCATTTTTGGGTAAATTTGGTAGAATTTGAGTAATTTCAGTTTTTAATGTTTCAATTTCAATTTGACAGTCGCATTCATTCACGCTCAAATAACTAATTTCTACACTGAGCAAAACTTACACAGCTCAACGAAGTGTTCTACACATGATCTGGCCCTGCTGTACAGAGCACTCAAATATCAATCGCAAAACACTTGAAATTTCGGTGATTGGCCATGAAATAATGTCAATAGCCAAACACTTGAATTTTAAATGGTGTTGAAAAAAAAGTACGTCAAGCGATTTACAGGTTCTCGCTTGCTAGTCGTGCACGCTACCACTGCGCCGGCCGGCCAGTTGAAGATGGGAGTGTTTTTTGTGCTATTGGTTCTTGCCTCGCTTCTAGCCTTCGATGAAAGTCGCGCAAAAATCAATCAGTGAAACACATTAAATTCATGTGGATAATCACGTTGACTTTGAATAGTGCCTGTTTTGGGTAGATCTTAAGATCATTTTCAAGTGTTTTGCTCATCACTTTGAATAGTTCAAGAAGGTGGGACAAATTCATGAGCAAAACAATTGAAAAGCTTGAGCCACCCGAATGAAAATAACATGTTAAAAAATACCAAAAAGTCAACCGCCCAAACACTTGCATTTGATAGTGGTTTGGATTGATGTTGAAACACAAACCAATTAGATCTACGATGTGACTTTATTCAATCATTCAAGTGTTTGGGCACTTGAATAAAAAGTGTGGCATATTTTCAGTGTAAATATGATTTCGTCAAAAACAAACCTTTTCAGAAATGATGTATGTAATTTTATTTCCCCCTTTTTTTGGTAAATTTGGCAAAATTTCAGGCATTTCGATTAATAAATAACCCATCTCTGAGTATGATCTCGTTTATACCAAATTTAATCAAGAATGATATTTTGAAGTCTTGTTTCTAATCATTTTTGGGTTAATTTGGCAGAATTTGAGTAATTTCGGTTTTAAGTGTTTCAATTTCAATTTGACAGTTGCATTCGTTCACACTTATTTGAAATAACTCATTTCTGAGTAAAATTTCATTTGTACCAAGTCTACTCAGAAATGATATTTTGGAATTTCGTTTCTGCTCATTTTTGGGTAAAATTGATATAATTTGAGTAATTTCGGTTTACAATGTTCAATTTCAATTTAACAGTTGCATTCGTTCACACTTATTTGAAATAACTCATTTCTGAGTAAAATTTCATTTGTACCAAGTCTACTCAGAAATGATATTTTGGAATTTCGTTTCTGCTCATTTTTGGGTAAAATTGATATAATTTGAGTAATTTCGGTTTACAATGTTCAATTTCAATTTAACAGTTGTATTCGTTCACACTTATTTGAAATAACTCATTTCTGAGTAAAGTTTCATTTCTACCAAGCCTCCTCAGAAATGATATTTTGGAATTTCGTTTCTGCTCATTTTTGAGTAAAATTGGTGTAATTTGAGTAATTTCGGTTTACAATGTTCAATTTCAATTTGACAGTCGCATTCGTTCACGCTCATTGTAAATAACTCATTTCTGAGTATGATCTCGTTTATTCCAAACCTACTAAGAAATTATATTTTGATGTCTTGTTTCTGCTCATTTTTGGGTTAATTTTGCAGAATTTGAGTAATTCCGGTTTTAAGTGTTTCAATTTAAATTTGACAGTCGCATTCGTGCACGCTCATTCGAAATAATTCACTTCTGAGTTGGATTTTGTCAAAATCAAACCTTCTCAGGAATGATATTTTGAAATCTTGATTTCACTAAAATTTTGGTGAATTTGAGTAACTTCAGTTTTGAGTGTTTCAATTTCAGTTTGACAGTCGCATTTGCTCACGCTCATTTGAAATAACTCAGTTGGATTTCGTAAAAACCAATTTTTTTGGTACTTATTTTGGAGTGAATTTTGGCAGAATTTGTAATTTTTATTATTATTTTTTAGTAACACCATACCTACTCAGGAATGATATTTTGATAGTCGATTTGTCGATTGATGATAGTCGAGAACAGAACACTGATGAAGTCTGCAAGTAGTAGACGAAATACGTATCTGTCAAGATATTAAAAATATATAGCGGAATTAAAAGGAACAACTCGTCTCTTTGTATTCACAGTAATGCATTCTGCTAAAACGCTCAACCAAACCACGATATTTTGAAGTTTTGTTTTCACTCACTTTTGGGTGAACTTTGCATTATTTGAGTAAATTCGGTTTAAATATTTTCTGAAATAATTCATTACTGAGTTAGATTTCGTCAAACTACTCAGGAATGTTATATGAAGTTATGTTTTTACTAATTTTTTCGCGAATTTCGTTTAAAGAGTGAAAAAGAAAACTGTCAAAACTCATTCCTGAGTTGGTTTGGTTTTGACTAAATCTGGGTGAAAATTACTCAAATGAACGTGCAAGCTACTTGCTGCCAGCACTTTAAAGCTGACAATTTTGACAGCTAACCCAGTCGAGCAAAGCGTAACCAATTCTATCTACAGACTGTCCAGGGGAAACAGACTGGCCGATGCAAAATAAATAGGCACTGGCAACGTATGTTTTGCGCTTGCAACACTGTCAGTTTTGCTGGGCGTAAAGGGCGTTTGGTGTCCAGCACTGGATCTGTCAAACATTGGCCAAACTGTTTCCTAGACAAACTGTAATTCTATCTACAGTCGAACTCCGAACCCAAACCAAACTCAAGCCTGTTTCGTCAGCTGTACGCGCTCCAGCGCTCACTCTGTCAAGGCCAACTAGATCGCGCGCGCAGACACTACAACAAAACCCCGCAATTGAGAGCTTGTGGAATGCATGCATGGCTTTGTTCTGCGATCGCCATGTTTCTTTTGCTTGTGGCGCCACGCCACGTGACAGATTTCCAGCACCAATTTGGGGTCTTTTTGCGCCTCAAATTACGCTGTGGTCGGTCACGATTGGGCTAAATGATTCAATTACGGACAATTTTCCACCCAACGACGAAGTCGTTAGGCTTGCAGAACTTCAAGACCGGTTTTTGCGGCGATAGCCGCCGCCACATGAATGAAACCAGTTGATAGCGCACCCACCGAAGGTGGGTGACAAGACTT
This sequence comes from Culex quinquefasciatus, assembly GCF_015732765.1. NCBI lineage: Eukaryota > Metazoa > Arthropoda > Insecta > Diptera > Culicidae > Culex > Culex quinquefasciatus. Next base: position 108,345,311 of record NC_051861.1, read on the forward strand.
CATTAGAAGTCACTTAAGTGTGGGTGCGGTAGTGCAATTATCAAGCTTGTAGCGTCAGCTCAGAATTGGTTCTTGGAACAACTTTCACTGGCCCGTTGACATCTATTACAAAAGACCTGCCGTCGCAATGATACATTCCTTCCTGCTTCAGCGAACATAAATCTGTAATTTGACATATGCTTACGAACCACATTCCTACCCCTCTACACAGAATGCTTGCGGAGCCAAGATCGGCATTCGGCGCGCGCTGCTGAACCGTCCGGACGTCGTTTCGATCGGGGTGGTGTGGGACTCGGAACGGCCGGCCGCCGATCAGGTGCACTCGGTGCTGAAAGCCGTCGGGACGTCGCTGCGGCTGTGCGACGTGTTCCACCAGGTGTCGGACCAACGGTGGGCCCAAACCGTAAGCCACGAGCTGGTCGGAGTGGTGTCGTACTACGGCAAGCACTACACGACGTTCTTCTTCCACACGAAGCTGCGCGTGTGGGTGTACTTTGACGATGCGAACGTGAAGGAGGTCGGGCCCAGTTGGGAGGGGGTGGTTGACAAGTGTACGCGGGGACGGTATCAGCCGTTGTTGCTGTTGTACGCGTTGCCGCAGCCACAGCCCCAGGGGCAGCAGATCACGCCGCAGGAGCTGGCTGCGTTGCAGCAAGCTCAACATCGCCGGGCTGTTACGCCGAGTCCGGAGAAGGCGCCGATGGGTTCGCAGAACCGACGGGCGATTACTCCGACTCCGAGCAGAGCGGTTTGTGACTACCAGAATCTGAGTGTCATTCAGAGCAAGATCTTCCCGAATGAGGAGAAGGAGAACTACATCAGTCGCAAGGCGGTGCAGAGCGTGCTACACGCTCAGCAGTACCAGAACCTGTCCGTTATCCAGGACAAGATCTTCCAGCAGCAGCAGCAGCAACAGCAAGACGTCGACAAGGAAGGTGGCTACATCTCCAAGAATGCGTTGAACGCGCAGATGAGGAAGCAACCGATGAATCTTCACCGTAGCTTGAGCGCCGAATCCGGCCAAGTCTCGCCACCCTCTTCCACGTCCTCAACCTCCTCCCCAGACGGTCTATCCATCCCGGATCACCTCAACCAACCTCGCCGACGAGACTCCGGCAACTGGAGTGGCGATCGCAACTCGGCGTCCTCCTCCTCCTCCACAACCCTGGACAATCCGTATCTCTACCTGGTCGGCAAGCGCAACGGCAGCGTCCCCGCTAGCCCCACCCGCCAGGGTCAGTTCTACGACGCCGGGTACGACTCGTACTCGCTCTCCTCCACCGACTCCTTCCCCCCAAAGCACGCAGCCAACGCCAACAACATGCACCTCGCCAAGATCCCCGAATCGGTAGTCCTCAACGGGGACTGCGAGAAGCTCTGCATGGAAGCGGACCAGCTGCTGGAAAAGTCCCGCATTCTGGAGGACGCCCACGATCTGGAGACGGCTTTGGTCCTCTGCAATGCCGCAGCCAGTAAGGCTCGGGCAGCCATGGACGCACCCTACAGCAACCCGCACACGATGACGTTCGCCCGGATGAAGCACAATACGTGCGTGATGCGGGCACGATCGCTCCATCGGAGGATCCTGATTGAGAAGGGCGGCGAGATCATCAAGGAGCAACAGCAGCAGCAGCAACAGCTGGCTTATAATTTGGCGGGGATTGGGACCGGGGGTATTGCGCACCGCCGGCAGAACAGCAAGGAAAAGCTGCTGAGCAGTGGGCGGCAGAACAGCAAGGAGATGTTGAACGATAATACGGGGACGGTGCCGAGGAGTTCGCCGTCGAAGAACATTGAGATCTATGCGACGCTGCCGAAGAAGAAGGTCACGCTGAAGCTGGTGGAGGCGGAGAACATTGAAGATGTTATAACGGGGACGGTTGACGTGAAGCCGGAACGGGAGAGTCGGTCGTTGTTTGGACGGAGTAAGGATTCGAAGGAGAAGCGAAGCCGGAGTGAGGATCGCAACAAGATCAATCGGGACTTTCAGCTGGCGGATCCGGCGTTGATCAACGCCAAGGATACGCTGAAGAAGCACAAGGAGGAGAAGGAGTCCGACAAGAAGGAGAAGGACTCGAAGGGTGGCAAGAAGCAGCACAAGATCCGTCGGAAGCTGCTGATGGGCGGGTTGATCCGGAGGAAAAATCGATCGATGCCGGATCTGACGGAAGGAGCTGGAGCTGCGGACGAGCAGGCCAGCGCGAACGCACCCATCAAGCAGATGGTTTCCATCGATGACAGCATGGTGGGGCAGAGTCTGGCTGCGGACGCAGCCAACAGCGGCTACCTGTCCGAGGGGCACTTTGACTACCAGGTTTCGAACACCAACCCGAACCTGGAACGCAGCAAGCTGATGCGCAAGAGCTTCCACGGAAGCGGCAAGACGCTGTCAATCCCAAAAGTGCCCCCTCCACCCCCGGTAAGACTGGGATCCTCGCTGACCGGACCACAGTTCCAGCAACAACAACAACCCCCGCAGCAAATGCTGCAAGTACAAAAGCTCCCCCTCAACGGTGCCAACCTTCGCCACCTGGAGTTCCAGGAGAGTCACCCCACCCCAGCGTCCCCCATCGAGCCCTACCACAAGGCGAACCTCTCCAACCTCTCCACCATGAGCTCCAACACCAGCATGAGCGAAGACTCGTGCCAGACCATCATCACGACGTGCGCCGTCGTCCACCAGGAACAATCCCCCATGAAGCCGCAAGATCAGCAGCCCTACCCGTCGTCATCAGCTTCCGTCGATGAAGTTGACACGATCGTCAAGTACAACCCCACAACCCCTCAGCCAACCCAAGCTGGAACCGGCCTGGAACTCCCCCCGTACCCGAGCCCCCCCTCGACCACGTGCCATTCGCGCCAAGCCAGCGAAGACTTCCCGCCCCCTCCCCCGGCCATCGACTTTGAACCCCTTAACGAGCAGCTAAGCGAAATTCAAAGTCTCCAGCAGCAGCAGCAGCAGGGTGGCAAAAGCACGCAGCCACCGCAAAACACCACCAGCATCCTGGCGCAGCTGCAAGCCAAGCAGCACCAGCTCATGATGATGAACAAGTTGCGCGAGCAACAGCAACAACAACAACAACAACAACCCCCCAACAACCCAATCGCCGCAAGCGAAATCCTCAACGAAACGACCCGGTCGGAGATTTGGCTGAAGGAACTGCAGGCGAAGCAGGTTGCGCTCAAGCAGCAACAGCAGGCGCAGAATTCTTCGATGCCGCAACAACAACAACAACAGCAGGTGACGTCTGCGATGACGCAGCAAGCTGGGAATGATCAGCGCAGCGTGCGGGATTTGGCGTCGCGGTTCGAGCAGATCAAGATGGCGCCTGCGGTGCCGACGCAGCCCCTGGCTGCGTCCAACATCCGTCCCTACCCGAGCCAGGAGCTGCTGAACGGAAATGTCAAGCAGGTTTGTTGATTTAATGGTTTTGTTTTGTTTTGATTTTAATGAAATTTTGTTTCGTTACAGAATTCGATGCTTCCGCAGCCATCGAACGTCCGGACGGGTATGAGCGGATTGTTGACCGATCAGAAGCCGAAGCTGACGGCTTCCCTTTCTTTAGATGGTGCTGGCGCCGCAGGCGTTGACGAGGTGGACTGTGCGTTGGCGTACAAGATGCTTCCGAAGCCGCGGTACGACATTGCCCAGTCGCAGATCCAGGAGGAGATTCGCGAGGTGGAGATGCTGAACCAGGTGGTTCAGCAGACGCTGAACAACGCTGGAAGCGTGGGCACCGTCGGTGCCCCCAAGCGGTCCAAGAAGAAGAGCGTTTCGTTCTGCGATCAGGTGATCCTGGTGGCGACCGCGGACGAAGACGAGGACGATACGTTCATTCCGAACCCGATTCTGGAGCGCGTTCTGAGGACGGCTGGCAGTGGCGGAAGTGACAGCGAGGAGGCTCCTCGGCAGGGCCAGAACTCGCCGCAGCCAACGCTGTCGACCAGCATAACGTACCACCCGATCAAGACGCAGTCCAACAGCCAGTACTCACTGGCTGCGGACATGCACAAGCAAAACATGGAGATTCAGCGCCAGCTGCAGCAGCAGCAACAACAGTACTATCAGCCTCCGGCTGCGGAGAGCTACTCGACGCAGTACGCAACCATTCCTAGCAACGCGGCTGCGTTCAAGGCGCAATTTGCCCAGCAACAGCCGCAGCCATCGATCTACCAACAACCTCCAATGCCGCAGCTTCAACAACAACAACAGAAGCCTCGACTGTACGACGATTCCGGCAGTGAGCACAGTTACGACATGCGGAATGGGTCACCTGCGGCGGCGTACACTAGCGTGCCAACGTCCCCGTACATGTCCGTTCCCTGTCCGATCGATCAGGGCTTCCAGATGGTGTCGGCTTCGCCGACCATGACGACCACCTCGATCCCGAACCCAGCGCTCCCGCTGGGACTCCGTCAGAATCTCAACTCGATGCTAGCACAGCAGGGAAGTCCAATCCTGAGGCAGCAGCAGCAATCTCCGCTCATGATGTCCCAGCAACCGACCTCCAACGTCTACCAGAAGCCACCCATGTCCTATCAACAACAGCAGCAGCAGCAACAACAACAACCCCAAAACATCCTACAGTATAACACTAATCCTAACGCGTATTACAGCTCTCAACAGCAAACTCAACAGGTTCCCTCGCCCTACCAGAGGGTACCCCTCCCGCACTACCAGGACTCCCCCTACCACGATCTCCCCCTGCCCCAACAATCCCAACCCCTCAGCAACCCCCAGCTTTACCTCCAGCAACAACAACAACAACAACAAAAGCCCAAGAAGGTCTCCTTCGAACCGGGCACCAAACCCGGCTCCGACTGTCCACCCTCCCCACAACCCCAAAATCAACAGCAGCAACCCGCCCAATCCGTTGACCCCCAACAACAGCAGGTAGGCCTCCCCGTCACGACCCGCGTCGCGATCGCCACCTACAACAGCAACGGCTCGTCCGCCATCGTCAAAGCGTCCTCCAAGGCGGTGCAGTGCAGCCTCTGCCGCAAGAAGCACTGCATCCTGCCGGCCGTGTACTGCTCCGACTGCGAGTTCTACATGAGCCGGTTTCAGGTGCCGGCGGCGAGGCGGTGATCGTGAACGTTCGGCGTTTGCGGCGTTTGCTTTGAGGTTGGAATTGTTTGGCGTGTACTGTTTTTATGGCGGCTTCGGCGTGAGTGTCAGTTTGACAGTTGTCGCGAGCGTTAGAAGCGTTAGCGCAAACTTCCATTTTAATGCAAATCTGATTTTTGTTCTTTCCCAGTAACGAAATATTCTAGCAAATTCCTTTTAGAACAGTGTAACAATTCTGCTAGAATTCTGTAAGAAAATCCAGCTCTGTTAGAACTCTGCTAGAATTCAGCTAGAACGTCGTGACTGGGTTGAACGTTGAAGATTCAGCTACAAATTTGTTTAGCTTGACGTTTTAGAGAATGCCAAACAAGTGCCGTTTTGTATTCTGATCGTTGGCTGCTGCACGAAGTGATTTGTTTACATTTTTTGACCCTCCCCGCAAACGTCAAACCATACAAAATTGTTGCCGGATCTTTCCCGGAAGAGATTCGTAAAAAAGATCCGACATCAAGTTGGTATTGATTTGACGTTTGCTGAGCGAGTCAAAAAGTTTTGTTTTTGTGTCACTTTTTGCCACCCTCAGCAAACTTCAACCCGCACAAATTTGTTGCCAAAACTTTTTCGATAAAAAGAGTTTGTTTTCTTTTTATTCCTCAAAGAGGTGAAAAAGCCCAGTCACGACGTTCTAGCAGAGCTGGATATTCTTACAGCATTCTAGCAGAAATGTTCCACCGTTCTAGCAGGATTCTGGCAGAACCAGTTCTGCTAGAATATTTCGTGACTGGGAGTGAGGTTATGTCACTGCTTGCAAACGTCATTATTTGGGGTTACAAAGTACACGCTCATTCAAAATAATTTATTCTTGAGTTATTTTTACCCGGATTTTGCAAAAAAAAAAACAAAATTTGAGAATGAAAATAACCAAAAAAAAAAAAATTACATGAGCGTGTAACGAGCTGTCAAACTACACTGTCAAGCTGAAACATGGAAGAAAACAATACACGCAAAAAAGTCAACCAAAACAAACGTCGCAAAACCAATCAATTCGGTAACAAAGTGCAAATTAGTTGAGTAGTTGTGTACGATCGAAAAAAGTGCCTTTGGACGAAAATGGCGGGGGAAAGGCCTGCGGCCCGTCCCCGTCCTCGTCCGTTTTCCAGCTGCTGTGAAATTTTGTAGTAGATTTATTTAACTAAAACAAGTATTTTCTAGAATTTTTTCCGACCCCGCGGCCCAGTTTGAAACTGGCAGCCCGGGTCGAGAGAATTAAGTTTAGAGGTGGAGAGAGTTAAAAATGGCTTCTTTTGAAAAGATACGCCGCTCCACCGAACTTGCGCACGCGATTTAGGCAAAGACTATATTCAAAATAAAAAAAATCATGTTTAAGGTTGCTGCTTGCTGGGAGAGCCTCGCGCTCTCCTGTTGATTGTGATATTTTTCTGCTCGGAAATTTATTTAAAATAAGCTAACGTCTTCTTTATTTCCCCTCTACTTATTTAAACTAAATGTTACTCCTTAAGCTACGATAATCAAAAAACCCCGTCCACTAGTTTTAAGGTTAATGAAAGTATTTTACACAAAAAAGTGCTAATCAAACAACCATTCCCAATACTGCCGATTTTGACTTGAAAGTGCATTTTAACTGTATTATAAAACGAGCGATAAAACTCGACCTCCAACTTCGTCGACATTCCAGACATAAAAGACACACAGCCGTTAATTCGTTAAGTTAGTGTAAACAACTGTAATATTCTCCTCGATGGAAGAACAAGGGCGAGCCAACTCGTAACCTGGTGAGATTTACTGCCAATCCGTTTTGATGAATCATGTATTTTTTTATAAACTTTTACACTAGTACGATAAGCGCAGAATTTTAGTTTAGCTGTAAGACTGCTTCTCCTCTTTCCTTTACCCGTGTACATTTGTTTCGCTTCTACCCCTCTATTCTTAATGCTTCTTTAAGATTTATGTTTACTTTTACTGCAAATTTTATTAAGATTTATAACGTGTATTTAAAAAAAATCAACGAACAAAATAATGAAATAAATTTCTTCTCTATTTTTCAGAAAAATAAAAAAAACCATTGTTTCACTTTAGAAGTGTTGAGAAACTCCCTTACCTACAACCTATCAACATTTTAAAGTCTAGTTTCACCCTTTGGACTCAACCTAAAATTTGAAGTCACCCTGCCACGCGATTCGTGTCGCACGCGCCGCAGTGTTGCATGACCTACTCTGATGTTGCGCACGTCACGTAGCGTCACACTGGTTAGCTGATGCAACTCGGGTTGCCTACCTGCAGGCGTTAAGTGGCAATATCTAAACGGTAAAACAACACTTCAAGTGCATACTTCACCGGGTTGGTCAGTCACCATGGTTCGGTATAAAAATACAAGTTTAAATTTAAATGATATTACACATTTCTTCCAGCTCGAGGTTTTCCGCTCGGAAGGTGCATTTCTGCCTGCTCTTGCATTGAATTGACCAACAAAGTTCGTTTAGTATTCTTCTTCAGCAATAATAGCTCAGCTTATTTTGGCGAATCTCCGGCCACAATCTGTTCTTCACTTGTCTTCATCAGAAGATAACCATAGCTTGGAGCGCCACCTCTACCACAAACGTCTCCTGGTTCATTGGCCACCTTTACCGATAGCTCACTTTGTTAGGTATTGAGATTGTGATTAAGCAACTGAATTTGACCAGAATAACTTTTGAATTACCTCAATACCCACGATAAACATAGAAAATCATGCATTGAATGTTCAGTCTGAAGTCGGTGTTTGGGAAATGTGCCTGGTTTTTCGGAAAGAAAAAGTCTGGAGTTTTTTTTTTAAATGGTCCAATAAGGCCGATGCAAATATTTAAAAAAGTTTGTCCCTCGGCCCTGGTCGAGGTCAAGGGGGGGCAAAAAAATAAAAAAATATAAAAATTTAAATAACAAGCCATAATCTTCACATTTAAATGAAAAAAGTGTTTTAAAGTGCATTTTACACTAGTTCAGTTGTTTTGCAATCATTAGTTTTCAAAAAATCTAAGATCTGACAAAAACAAAAATTGTATCGAAAAAAAAAGATTTTGCATCGAAAATTTTCAAAAAATCTTAAGATTTTTTAATAAACCCAAACATGCTAAAAATGATTTTAAACGCAGGAGAATGTATTTGACACATTCCGCCGTGACGTTGCAACGCTTTGACTTTTCTTTTTTCAGTTTTTCGGCTGCAACTCAACAAATACAAAGAAAATGTATATATGTTATTACAGATTCGGAAAGGGCATTAAATTTCCTATAAGAAACAGTGTTGAAATATTATTTTCAGCGAATATTCTATTTTTGAGAGGAGAATATGTAGCGTGACGTTGCAACGCGTGACTTTTTCTCAATCCTGACCCAATTCATGTTTTGCCATTAACTCTGCTCTGTTAAACGGCAAATTTTGAGTTCTTCTTCCATTTTTAATGTAAAATTGACCAACAAATCGAATGCAATCATTAGTTTAAAACTTTTAAAAATATTTGTACCAACCTAATCAAAATTTTCACTTTTTGCTTTTTGGGTGTTTTTGAAACCGCTTTGAGTCAGGGGTATTAAAAAAACACCCAAAAAGCAAAAACTGAAAATTTGGTTTATGGACCTTTTTTAAAAAAAACTCCAGAAGTATTAAGTATTAAGCTGCCCAATTTTGGAGCCGAACTAGCCATCGATGGACTGAAAAGCAATTTTTCATGCTCCACTGGTTTTTGTAGAATGTTATGTTAGATGTTTATCGTGTAAAATGGAAATAAATCCAGCAATTTTGGAGAAAGTCATTTTAATTTACGATTAACGATCACTGCTTGTATTCAAAAAAAAATTGATACTTTTTTTTGGGAAATCGTTCCGGAACTTGTTCTTTACAACAATTGATTGATTCGAAAATGTTTTAAAATGCCATGTTAAATGGCAGAGAATTGAATGCTTAAGCCTCAAATTTGTTACCGGGCAATATGTAGTTGTATTTTCATAACAAATTGAACAAAGACATGAATTTTATTCGGTCGTATTGGGGTCTCCAAATTGGATTTTGAGGTTATTTCATAGAAATCTGGTAAATTTGGTTCAGATCAGGGGCGCCGACTCTGGAGGGGCACGGTTATTTCTGCCCTCCTCAAAATTTGGCAAGGGGGACAGCCCATACATTGTGCCCCCAGAAATTTTGGAAGAAAAATATTCTTATTTCAAATATTACACAGAAATAGTTGAAAATAATATTCAATTGGAACATTGATTGTACTGCCGCTCCAATCTAGTCCGTCCCATATGTATTTTTGTCAAAAATGAGATAAACTTCACAAAAGTCTTGTTTTTACATGTTATTTTAGCCTATTATTTATTTTAGTAATGTTTGTTCTAAAAATTCCAAAATAAATATGACTTTCGTGCTGTCCCATATGCAAAATAAAGGCAAGTCAGTTTCTCATATAGAAATGTCTCACAAATCGTTTGAGTGGATGCAGAATTGTTTAAATTTTACAGAGTATGTCTTTATGAATACGTAAAGCATAAAAATATCATTATCTGTTCATTTCTGATGAAATATTTGAATATTTAAAACGAAATATTCCAAACCTTTTTAGCTTTTTTTTTCTTGAAGGGAAAACCACGAATAGAAAAAATAAAATGCATACCGTTATGACTAATGTCTATACCATACAATTAGTTCTATATTGTTTTGAATTGATAGGCTTGATCCTGGTTCTGAAAAAGATTCCACCACCGAAAAGCGGATTTTTTTAAAATTAATTCCTACGGTTAAGCAGATGAGATTTGCATCAATATGTCATTTGCCTCTGTATTTCTTAAATTTCTGGTGTCGTTGCTGGTCATATTTTTGTATCTTGGAATCCTATAAAAATCTGAAATAAACAAATGTGTATCATTTGGTGACCATTAATTACTTGGAAAACTTCCAAAACAAACCTGGAAATGACAGTTGAATCAGGATGAATCTCTGGTGTAAATGTTCAAGCCTACCTTGATACCATGACTGACCTGCCTTTATTTATGGACAAATAAAGTCAAGTCGGTCTCTTGTTGAAAATTTCACAAATTTACAATCAAATTGTTAATTATTTAATAAAAAATTTATGATAGTGGTGTTTTTTAGACTGATATCGAAATAACTTAATAAAAAATTATATAGAAAATGTTTGTTTAGAATGAGAAAAATGGTGAAACTTTTTTTGGGCTTCTCACAGCGTTATCTCAGCACTCTCTTTTTACATATGGGACGGACACGATTAGAGCGGCAGTGTACACACGGATAGAATTCTTGTTAGCGAATCCGCAAAATAGTCTTCGAAATCGGAGAAATTTTTTGAACAAAATCTTTTACGCAAACTCTTGCGAAAACAATCATCAAGTTTTCAGACGCAACATTCTGCGATTTGCCATTGTAGATCAGAATTTAGTGAAAATAAACTGAAAAACTTTTCAAAATGGCCATTTGTTGACAAAAAATGCTGATAAATTTGATATTTTTTGGGTAATTTTAGAAAGGATTTGAAAAGATTTCAAATACATTTGTTAACCGTAAATCGTTCTTTACAAATTTTAGCCAAAAAATACAATTGTTTCAAAAAAAGGAAATTTTTGAAGAAAAGCGGTGCGCTTTACTGAGAAACCGATAAATTAAAACAAAATCTGAGACAATTCAACATTATAATCATAAAAAAACACAAGTGTATCGTGCCAAAAAATCAGGGGATTGGAAATAATACTAAAAATAGGAAATTTTCAGGAAATCAGCATTATTGAGTATTGAGAATGTATTTTACAACGTTTGATCAAACGACCATATTTTAAACTACAGTAGTGGATACAGATGTGCAACCCCAGGATTTTTTTCCTTGAATTCATTTTAAAAAAAATGCAAATTTTTGGTCGTATCAAGTAAATTTTTAAATTCTTAAATTCTAAAATTCTAAAATTCTAAAATTTTAAAATTCTAAAATTCCTTAATTTTCAAATTCTTAAATTTTAAAACAAAAAAAAATGTATCATAATTTTGAAATTTTCGATTTTTTTTCAACATTGAATTTTATTGCAATTTCTAAATTTCTCATTGTTTATATTTCTGAAATTCTACTTTTGATTTTTTTAAATTTTCAAGCCATGGGTTTTTTTTTGTTTAACCCTAGAATTTTTGTACTATTAGAATATTTTTTTTTCAAATTTTAGAATATTGAATTTTGTGAATTTGTTATTTTTTTTGTCTTAATTTCAACTTTGAAAAATTGTTGGTTTTTTTAATGTTGAATTTTTAAATTTTTGAAGTTCTAATTTTTTTCTTTTTACTTTTGTTTGTATTCTAAATATTGATTATTTTTATTATTGACTGTTTCTTCTAGAAAATAAGTGAGAATATGCCAATTAGAAGGAATTCGCCTTCCAAACATATTAAAAATTCCCCCCAAATAACATTCTCGATCACGTTTTAATAAATTATCTTTTCCAAAAAAAAAAAAAATGATTCCGGATGAAAAAAAAATTGTCGTACTATTCAAATTAGTAAAATTCGTGATATATAAGGAATTTAAACATCTAATCGCCACTCTTACATATCGATTTCGGAAAACAACCGTGTCCCCCTCCACATTTTGGACTAGTCGGCGCCACTGGTGCTCAAAAATATTAATTTTTCAAGAATAGCTTTGAAGCTTTCTTCTTTATAAAATAAACATATTGATTCCTTCATACATTTTGACCTAAATGACAAAAAACATTGAAAATGTCACACACAATTCACGTTGCACGTGTGCAAAGTGTTGCATGGTCAGCATGTATGCAGCGTGTCACACATGTTGCACGCGACGTATCTCACAACGCTATTCAGTGACGCGTTCTCGCGTTGCCTACATGCAGGAGTAAAGAGATATTCTGCTACGGCGACACTTTGACTGCAATAACACTTCCAGTACAGACTTCACTGCGAACTTCAGTCCCTAGTTTATACAATAGTATTCAAGTCATATAAATTTGAGCTTAGGATAACTCATTGCACTATGGGACGAGTTCTAAAACTGCAACGTTGTACGTTTTCGTAAAAATCGCCTATTCATGGTTTGATTGCTGAATAAACTTTCTTTCAAATCCGCTTCCATTTACACAATTAGAATTAACAAAATAGATGAGCGATCACACGGTATCTGCAGATTTTGTTGCCAAACATTCTGTTTCTATGGTTCGCAGTTCTACCAAATGAAGAGAGTTTCGAAATTAACGTGGTTGTTACGCAGAAATTTCAAAAGACGGATCATTGTAATCACAGCAAGTTTCATCAGGATTTGCTGTTTAAATTTTTTGATACAGGTTGAGTCATCTTGGATATCACTTTTCTTCAAGTTATTACGAAAGCGTGGCACAATTCAAGCTTGCATAGAAAGTCAATCAATGGTTTGATTTGAAGTCGGTGTTTGGGAAGCGCAATCATTTGCTGGTAATTTTGACATCTTTTGGCAGGGACACCTTTCTTTCAAATTTGTTTAAAAACAAACCAGCCCCACCTCGTTTCGCTGCTTTCAATTACACACACGCCCGTTTTTAGTGATATAATTTTTATTCTCCACTTAAGGGGACACCTTTTGTTTGTTTTCCTGTTGGTTATTACACTTTTTTCGTTTCTTTTTTCATGTTTTCTGCTGCTGTTTTCCTTTTTTTCTTCCTTCCTTCTGCTGCACGATCTAACAAAACTTCTATCATGTCACAATAATTTTTGTGTGTGTCTTCTAAATGTTTTCAAACACGCAAAAGTTACGACTCTAATCGGTTAGCGACTGCGCTAACTAACTTTCAACTCATTCTTGCTCAATCATTCTTTCGCTCTACTCAATAGGATTAGAAGCTAAACAAAAATTGCAGTCACGCTTACGCGGCACGTCGTGCCGCAACAGCGGCTGCATTTTTTTTTCTTTTCATAATTTTAATAGGAAGGAAATCTGATTCCGATTAAAAAATGTACAAATAAGATTTACAAAAGCGCGCGCATCGCGCTGCCGCGCGGTGAAAATGAGAGTGCTACTAAAAAAAGTGTGTGTGATTTAGGAAAGGCGGGGGGAAAACGGTTAAAAAAGACAATGCGATATGGCAGTTACGGAGTATGTTTGAGTTTTACACGCTGGCGGATTAAAACGAAGTTTTTTTTTTGTTTATAAAATAGTTAACAAATCAGGAAGCCAATCTGGATGGGTGGTTAACAAACAAACAGAAAAAAGGCTCTAGTCAATATTGTTTTTTTTTTCTGGGTAGGGGAGGGGGAGATGCAATGAACAACAGTAATTCTAACTACTTCTAACAACTCGTCTTACCTGCGTCTGCTGCGTTTCTCTAAATGGTATTTTTTTAAATGTATTTTTATACGATTTTTTTTTCTGTGTATGATTCGTTATTTGTGGACTGGCTGATTTTTTTTTTGTGCACGAAGGATGACGACAAACTTGATGAATTTGGCATTTTTGTAACTTTTCTTTCTCTGAATATCATGGTTGAATTTTTGCTGACCCTTTAAAAAATCGTGCTGCTATTTCTGCGCTCTCAACAAAACTCGTGTGACTCGCTTCTTCCTCTAACAGCTATGTTTTGATTTGTTCAATAAATTAAATATTTAAAAATGTGTGTATGTCCTTGCCTTAATTTACAACTAGACAGTTTTATCTTCTTCTTCTTTTGTTTACATTTTAAAGATATACACAGACTATTCTGTTTGCCTAAATGTGTGTTTTTGTTTGTTCCTAATCTCTTCGTAATGTTCCAATGTTTTTCTTGTTTGTTAAATAGTGTTAGTCTCGCTGCTTTCGCCATCATTCAAATTTTTCTATACAAGCCTACTTACTGGTAAAGTGCGCGGTAAATTTTGCTTGTGCACGCATACATATCAAATTAGCTGTTTTCATTTACTTGTTTTTTTTTTTACTTTATTCAACTGTACAAATTTAAACCCCATTCAAACAGCGTTAATAATAACATTCGCTATTAATTTACACACACGCACGCAAAACACACACTCACACACGCTGAGGAAATTTTCGGACAAACAACACACCAACCAGAGGGCACGGGGGCGAAGCCTATCAGAGGTCCTTGAGCAGGGCGCTTTTGGCGTTCTTCAGCTTGTCCAGCCGCTTCAGCAGATGGTTGTTGCACGTCTCCAGCTCCTCGAGGCGGTCCATCGCTTCGCGGTTCTGCAAAAATCGAGAAAGATATTATTTAGAATTATTTTTTTCATGATTTTTAAAGAAGAAAACGAGAAAATAAAAGCATCATGCTTTTAACGGACAATCGTCACTCGCCATGATGTTGGAATTTGTTTGTGGGTGGGTTGTAATGGTCACATGTAATGTATTTTTTTCATTTTTAAGGTGTTTAAGATGTTTTTGGGATAACTGCTTGATTTTTGTTAAACATTTGTGGATGATTTATTAACAGGGGAAACTCTTGCGTGTAGTTCCTTTTTTACAAATGTTAGAGAAAAAAAAACTCAAACTCAAACAACACTTTTAACAAAATTACATGACTACATATTTCGCTTCGCTCGCACGAAGATAATCGATTTAAGAGACGATAAAGCAGTGATGCATAACTTTTTTTAGGGGATAAGGGAAATTCTCCGCGGTATCTCCAGGGTAAGTTATGCTCGGAGTTTTACTGTTTTTGGAAATGGTTAAAGGTTTGGGTAAGTTCTATGATTATTGAACATGTTTGTTTAACAATGACAAGTAATTTCGAACCGTTTACAATAATATTGTATTGTTTCTTTTTTGTCGTTGAGCTAATTTTTAGTAAAAACAGTGCTAAGCAGTGTTGCAAAAGAGTGATAGAAAAGCTATCAATAGATAATCTCTGCACCAAAAATATCCGAGAGTATAGCGGCCGTCACTATAGCTTGTGAGATCTCTTCTTGTGTCTCGTGCTCGTGATTCCCAGCGATGTCATTCTCTCTCTATCACTCCTTCCCTTTTTCTCGACTATGCGCTCTCACCGCTGAGTCTCTCAATCTCTCCGAAAACTGCAATGAGAGAACGCGAGATGGCGATTAGGAGCCGACCACGCATGACGCCCCTTCAAACTGCGTTTGCAAAATTGGTTTTGTGGCGGCTTTTGTGGTTAAACGATGTTGCGGTAGGATGATCGTGGAAGCGAGAATGAGAGAGAAAAGGAAAATGTCAATCGCGAGTGGGTAAACACAAAAACGTGTTCGGCTATGTTCGGCGCTGAGAGTTTAATGAAGAGAGAAGAGCAGTTGTATTTGAGGCATGAATATTCAGGCGAGATAATTGTAGTTGCTGAGAGGTGATATTTTGATATTTTAACAACCCTGGTGCTAAGTGTACAGAACAGTTGCAATTTATTTTTGAAATATTTTGAGATGAAAATAGAATTTGATATTGTTGCTAAAATCACGATCAAGACCTGTGACGATCTGGAATTGCTAGTGAACGATAACTGAGTCTTTCGGGTGCACAGCAACCAAGGAATAACTAAAAATGTTATTAGTCTGTTATTACAATAACAATCCAATAACAAAAAAATCATAACGGCGAATAACAAATCTTGTGATAAATAACATAAAATGTTATTGGCATAGCATTTTCAAATATCAAAAAATGTTATTCTCAAGTTATTTCCGTCTGCTCGGGTTGGCTTTCAACCAATATCAGACCCGGGTAGTAAAGCCGTAATTTTTACAATTTTGATTATTTCCAGTATGAGGAATTGTTGCTAGCAATGCAATTAGCTGATTCTACTACCACATAACCACCAAAACGACGTAAACGCCACGGGGCATAAGATTTAATGAAGTTATTTTCAAAACCTTTGTTTTCTTATAATATTCGGAAAGTACAAAATAAGGCTTAGGGTTCGTTATAAGGCTCATTTTATCAAAATGCTATTTTTCCTAGATCAGTAGTGTCCCTACCAATGACTTGCACGTATTATAAAGTATGATTTATGTTTTGGTTATTTTTGTAGAGAGTTTTTAAAAAATCTTGTTTAGGTGGGGCAAGTGTACCATATGGATTTTTAGTATGGAAAAAATACGAATTGCTGCAGCAACATATTTAAACATATTAAAAACTGATAAACAACTGTTTAAAAAATTGTCCATACACGATATAATAATATCACGCAAATTTACTATTTATCATCTAAGTATTTTTTTTTTTCGTAAAAATGGTAAAATTTTTAGTAAAAAATTATTTTTTAATCTAAAAATGAAAGAAACGTTTCAAATACATCCTAATCTGATGTATCTAAGTGATAATAGTTCAATTGTTAGTAAATTAGCATATTTTTTCATGCATTGTTCCTCTTGCCCCAACGGGTTGTTCGTCTTGCCCCACTAGTCGAGTAGAACGTACGGAAAATCTAAAAAATTAAGATCATTTTTTTACATTAGAAAACTTATTTTTTTAAAAACTTGTTCTATCAAAGTCTCAGTCAAGACCTGGAATAAGATGATTCCAATAAATCCGACAGATTTTTTAACGTTTTAAATGGGTTATAACGAGCATTTCCTTAGCTTGTTACACTTGCCCCACTTTCCCCTACTCGCGACACCATACGGAAAGTCTTGAGAAAATTGTTAAATTTTTTAAAATTTTAGAAATTAGATATATTAGAAAATATTTATAAAAATATTACAAATTAAAACAAAATGGAGTTTCCCATTTTTTTTTTAATTTTTGACATTTGGAGACTCTTTTAATTTTTTGGATTTATTTAATATTTATTTTTTTTATTTTGAAAATAGAAAAATAATAATTTCCTAAAAAAAAAAATCTAGAAATTCAACGAATTATTTCAGAAAACAAAATTAAATGATTGCAAATTACCAAAATTTTAGATTTTTTTTTGAAGTTTTCATAATTTTAGAAATTTTAAAAATATTATTTTATGTTCCAAAACTTTTAGAACTTTTGGGAAAATTTGTTGAAACATTTTACGATTTTTTAGTTTTTTTGATGCTTATTTGTAAAAAAAAAGTGTCTTGCATTTTTGAAAAACTCAGCCTGCATATATTTTACTTTGATCAGCCTGCATATATTTTACTTTGATTGCGAGTTTGCCACAAACAAGTTTGCGAGTTTGTTTATTTGTTTGTTTGTCTAATAAACTCTTTAGTACGTTACAAGGATTTTTTTATAAAAGTGATCATCTTGTAAAATTTGTTTATGTATTTTATATCAGTGGGGCCATTTTTTTAGCGGAATCATGTATTTCTTGAACGAAAATAAAGTAATGCGTTTTTTCGTTTTATTTTATTTTCTTCCTTTAAGGCTAGTATGCAGATCGGAAGGAAAGGGGTCAAGAAACAGCTTTACGAACAGCAGAGCAAAGGAGAAGGAGCGTTTTCTTGGGGCTTTCCTTCACCCTCTCTGGCTTGCTTTCGCTGCCGCTGCTGCCCATTTGAGTTTTTTCTTGACCGGTTCCTTCCGATGTGCGTATACCACTTTAACATAAAATTTAGAGTTCTGCGACCCCATTTTAGTCAGATTTGAATAGTTGTTTGCCTTTCAAATTACAAAATGGATTTTTTCAATGTTTCAATCCCGCCATTTTGGCCGCCATCTTAGATTTAAAAGTTTAAAATCACTTTAGCGTAGTTTAGGAGTATTTGAGGCCTTCGGATAATCGGGTCTGGACTGAACTTTTTTTAACATGTAATAAGGCCGATGCAAATATTTAAAAAAGTTTTTGTCCCTCGGCCCTGGCCAAGGTCAAAGGGGGCAAAAATAAAAAATATAAAAATTTAAATAACAAGCCATAGTCTACACATTTAAATGAAAAATGTGTTTTAAAATGCATTTTACACTAGATCAGTTGTTTTGCAATCATTAGTTTTCAAAAAATCTAAGATCTGACAAAAACAAAAATTGTATCGAAAAAAAAGATTTTGCATCGAAAATTTTCAAAACATCTTAAGATTTTTTAATAAACCCAAACATGCTAAAAATGATTTAAAACGCAGAAGAATGTATTTTAATTTGATTTCAGCTGGTTGCACTTGAATTTTCATTGAAATTTTGAAGTTTATTGTAAAAATTTTTTTACCCCTGATTTTTCGGGCCAATTTTGAAGGGGGGGGGGGGGGGGGGACAAAAACTTTTAAAAATATTTGTACCAGCCTAAAGAAAATATTAGTGAAAACAAAAAAAAATCTTAAATTTTAAGAGTTCTTCTTTTCAATGCTTTTTGAAGATCGATAATAGAGTCCTAAAGCCCTATGCCAGTTTCTTTGTACAACGGTAAAAACACGATTAAAATCCATTTCCGATAACTTTTTTCATTTTAATGCAAAAAAAAATAATTACAAGACAACATTTTTCGGATGGATCAACTATGGTCCCCTTGGAACGAGTTGTCAAATAGGACCTTTTCTATCAAAAGGGCCGCGAAGTTACGTTTTTCTTCAAATTGATTTAAAAATCAATTTTAAATCCTTTGCGGTCGTACAAAGGATCTTTGTACTCAGATAGTGCGTCCATCCCGGGAATTCCCGGGACAAAAATCCCGGGATTTTTCCAAAATCGGGAATTCCCGAATCCCGGGATTTTTTTAAATTTTGTTCCGGGAATTCCCGAAATTGAAAACAAATCAAATTTTGGTTTGGAAATTCAGATTTGGTTGTGGAAATAGAAATAGAAATGAATACTTCGTACTCGATAAGAATTTTAAAGCATTAAAATTTGTAATCGGCATGTATCAGCATTAATTTGGCTTGTTAGGGAAAATTGCTGAAATTTTAGTTTACAGATCCGCAAAATGCCTTGCGCTTTAAATATTTTCTATTAAATTTTATTTATTTAAAAAAGAATTGGTACTATATTTTGGTATATTCATGACTAAACTTGAAAAAAAAAAATCATATTTTATTATTTTTCATCAAAAACCGGCATCTGTAGCAAATCAGGACAAAAGTAAAAAGTTGAGACTGCTGTTTCAGCCAATTTTTTTTACGTAATGTTCTGATTGTTTTGATTGATTTTAGTTACAACAGGAATAGTACAAAACAATCAGTACACCGATTTCTAAAGTTATTGCTCTAAAATCTCCTGTATCTATTCAGACTGCAGTCCCGATTATCTCCAATTGGCGGTAGTGACTTAGGACTAATTTTAAAAATATGTTTTAATATAAAACATAAAATTCTAAACTTATCTAAAGTGTTGTTGTTTTTTATTTCTTGTTGTTTTAGACAGTTTCAATGAAATTGTTTAAGCTTTTGTAGTTATGTTATATAAAAAAAAATAAAAAAGAAATATATATATATATATATCAAATTGCGGTTCATTTAAATTCCAAAGCACATCAAAGAGCGATTTTTTAATGTATTTTAAGCTATCTTAAAAAAACTGCTGTCCTTGCTAAATTGAAGTATAAATTATCACCAATTAACAGTATTGAGTTAATTCTGTAATTTTAGGCTTGAAAAACATAACAAATATAATGAAAGCATAGATTTTATTACTGCTTCAAAAATTTCCCGGGATCCCGAGAATTCCCGGGATTCCAAAAATATTTTTCCCGTTTCCCGGGAATTTCAAAACCCGGGAAAATTGGACGCCCTATACTCAGAAAAGCTTTATCGTTGTGAACAATAATATCACACATTTATGCTTAATTTAAGGACCCAATTGGTTGAAAATTTGATTTCTGGCGAATTTTTATATCGAAGTCCGCGTAGAGGCGGGGTTTGGTTGTAGAGGGTTAATACATTTATCGATTTGGTGAACCGTTTCAAGATATTTCCATCTAAAAATGATATTTGGCATAATTTTTCCAAAACTTTTTGTAATTTTATTTAAGGGGTTACATACATGTAAATTGGCAAAAATTTCAGAGGTTGGTTTGAGCACACGCTTAAACTTTTTTTAAATCTGTTTTCAGGGCATTAACATATACATTTTCATCTATCAATAAAATAAATTTGAACACATTTGGTTGTATATTTGCCGAGATATAGCTATTTGAAGTTAGCAGTTTCAAAAAACGGGTGCCACGATATCTCAACACTGCTTTGACCAAATCGGATCAAAATTTTGGTAAACACTCGTTAAACCGGTCCCGTGTGCATGACGAAGGCCGATTTAAAAAAAGTGTATTTAAAAAAAGATAAAGATATTTTTGTGTTTTTCATTTAAAAATTCGTCCGTTTTTTATTTTTGTATTTTTTTAAACAGGTTTAAAAATCGGGCTTCGTCAAGCACACGGAATATGTCTTGAGAGTCTTCACCACAAATTTCAGCCGATTTGGTCTATCCCATCTCGAGATATCGTGGCATCCGGAAATCAACTCGGTGTTCCGAGAAAAACGCTCACAAAGTTTGACAGTTCGCTTTGCGCATGCTAAAATTTCAAATTTAAATCGTCTTCTACTCACTTAAATCATGACATATCTCCATGAAACTTTCAGGAGTGATTGGAATTCATCTTTGTAAAGGATTTAATAAATATTCGAAATTATGAAATATTGAGATTTTCTACATGTATGTAACCCCTAAAGTCTTCAAGATATGTAGAAACATCGCCTTTTGGTACATATATCTCGAAAACGATTAAATTTAAAAAATAAATAAAATGAGCAATTCTCTACGAAATCGGTCTTTTTTCTTCAATTTTAATTTTTGTATTTTTTAATCCGACTGAAACTTTTTTGGTGGCTTCGGTATGCCCAAAGAAGCCATTTTGCATCATTAGTTTGTCCATATAATTTTCCATACAAATTTGGCAGCTGTCCATACAAAAATGATATGAGAAAATTCAAAAATCTGTATCTTTTGAAGGAATTTTTTGATCGATTTGGTGTCTTCGGCAAAGTTGTAGGTATGGATATGGACTACACTGGAAAAAAATGATACACGGTAAAATATTTTCAAAAATTTCAAATCAAGACTAACATTTCAAAAGGGCCAAACATTCAATATTACGCCTTTGTAAAATGTTAGTCTTGAATTGAAAATTTTGAAAATATTGTTTTCGATAAGATCGGAAAATTTTACAAATGTTTCATATATTAACATTGAAAATCGGACCATTAGTTGCTGAGATATCGACATTGAAAAATGGTGGGCTGTTTGGGTGAGACTTAGAAAACATAAATTTTCCTGTTTTTAAACCTTTGCATTGCAATATCTCAGCAACTAAAGGTCGTATCAACAAAGTCCGAAGAAGCAAAATATAGAGAATTTTCTCAGCTTTTCAAAAATATTTTTTCCAAAAGTGTGCAAACATGTGCACTAATTTAAAAAAATGAAAAACTGCGACTATTTTCAAAAAAGTCACCTAAAAATGGATTTAACTTGAAAACGGTGCACTTTATCAAAATTTTACTAAAGTACTTTTCGATTGCAAATTTGATTTTACATCGAAAAATGAAGTTGAAAAAGTTTTGCGACCAATATTTCGATTTTTTGAAAAAATCAGTATTGATTAAAAAATTCATAACTCGCTCAAAGATTTTTTGCACAACCTGAAAATTTCTGAAAAGTTGGCATTTTATGTCCTCTAAAACATATCAAAAAATAAAAAAAAATAAAAATAGTGTTTTTTTGCAAATCAAGTTTTAGTGATATAAAGTTAAATAAAAAAATCACCAATTTTTTTTTACCGTGTATCATTTTTTTCCAGTGTAGTCCATATCCATACCTACAACTTTGCCGAAGACACCAAATCGATCAAAAAATTCCTTCAAAAGATACAGATTTTTGAATTTTCTCATATCATTTTTGTATGGACAGCTGCCAAATTTGTATGGAAAATTATATGGACAAACTAATGCTGCAAAATGGCTTCTTTGGGCATACCGAAGGTACCAAAAAAGTTTCAGTCGGATTAAAAAATACAAAAATTAAAATTTAAGAAAAAATACCGATTTCGTAGAGAACTGCTCATTTGTAGAAACATCACTTTTTGGTACATATACAGTCCAGACTCGATTATCCAAAGGCCTCGGAAAAATTTCACTTCGGATAATCGAATCACGAAAATAAAACAAAAAAATCGATGCCTAATTTTTTATTGTCGAGCTTGATCCCTAAATGACCTCTAAACTGCCCATGATCACATAAATGTCCCATATGCATTTTCGTCACTTTTGAGTTATTGATGCAGTTTGGTTGTTCTAGAAATCAGGAGGAAATCCACTTTTTTCGCGAAAACTTAACAGGTAGCCTTCTGTGTGGGACAAATTGGTTTTGCGTTTTTCTCAGCTTGTGTTTTTGCATATGGGACATTTATGCGAACATGGGCAGTAAGCTACGTTAAAGTGATTTAAAACTTTTAAATCCAAGATGGTGAAATCCAAGATGGAAAATGCATTTTATTATTTAGTAGGCAATCAACTATTCAAATTTTACTAAAATGGAGTTGCAGAACTCAAATTTGATGTTTAAAACAAGAAAAAGAAAAAAACGAAAAAAAAAATTTGTTCGTGGTTCGATTATCCGAAGTCCCATACAAATCTTCGGATAATCGAGTCTGGACTGTATCTCAAAAATGACTAAATTTATTTAAAAAAAATGTTTTTAATTTTGAATTTGATCTAAAAATACATCTGAAAATACATCTAAAAATTAGGTAATTTTGTTCAGCATATTTTCGTCGTTTCCGAAAATCATGTTTTAAAAAAATTGCAAAACTGTTGAATCAATGCGAAATCATAAAATCAAGAAATAATCGTTGTCCGATGTCTCAGAGCACGCAGGTTTCAATCATCATAAGTTTTTTTTTTTTGACAATAGCTCAAAACGCAAATGACTCAATTTGCCTTCCCAAAAAAGTCATAAAAGATTCCAATTCGCCTAACACCGTCCAACCCATCCCACTCCCGGCCTGCTTAGTCGGTAATTGACCTCATAACACAGCAGGCGCGCGCGCGCCCGCACCTCTTATAACCTTGACTCTCGCGCTAGTGTCTTCAGGGTGCGCCTATAGGCATGAATCACTTCTTCACACCTCAGAGTAGTCATGAAACGACTCCCACTCCCTCTTATTCATCCATTTGATGCTGCAGCTACTGCTGCAGTAATGACTCTTTCTGCAAAACCCACAAAAAAAAGGTTAGCTCAAAATTCAAACTCAAAGCGCTCCCAACCACGCCACTCCAGATGGGGTTTGAGGCGCACGTTCCGGAATTGAGTTAGCACGGTCACAAACGAAACACAAAACTCCAAACTCTTAAACTCTTTTATGGGAATTTCTCAAAGGTTTTGCTCACATATTTTTTTCGGTTGGTTGTTGGGTTGGTCGTCGAAGAGGGGCGTTCGCAAATTAGTTCATGACACCACCCCGGTTCGGAAGATCTCAAAGGTTAATTGACGGAGCCAGTTGCAGCAGTGCAAACCCTTATTAGTTAGTCGAAGTCAGTAGTTGTCGTCGTAAGAGATAGTAAGTTCGCGCGCGCAAAAGAACATAATTTTAATTTTAATTGCAGCCTAATTAATCGATTGCGCCAACGAAGGCAGCTCGAGTTTGCGTTGTGTGGCAATATACTTGTTTTGCTCGCAGTTGTCGAAGGTACACAACTCAAGGTGGTAGGCAGATTATTATTACTAGTTATTGTGTCGTCAATGAGGGTGCGCGTGCGCAAGTTCTCAAGTCAAGTCAAAGTCGCAGTTGTCGCGCGCTACTGGCAGTGGCACTCGTCCCAGAACTGGGTGATAATTGGCTGTTCAAATTGAAGAGATCGGTCAGAAATCTCTCGCCATCCAACTATTCTAGAAAAAAAAAATCCAAAGCCTCACCTCCCGCTGCAGCTTTCTCCGCTCGATCTTGAGGTCACTTTCGGCCTTTTCCGCCGCCTCGGCCGTGCTCTTGTACCGGATGACCTGGGACTCGGACCGGGCCAGGCTGGCCTGCAGGTTCGCGATCTCCTGCTCCGCCTTTTGCAGCTTGTATTTGTAGTCGGTGATGAGTTTGTTGGCTTCTCCTGGAATAAAACGTTTATTTATTTCTGAGCAAAATTAATTCAATAAGATTAGGTGTAATTCACATACGTTGTGCGTCCTCGTAGTCGTCATCGTCCAGGGCGCCGTTTACCGAGCTGTATTTGCGGCCCTTGGTCTTGATGTCCTTCAGCTGTTGCTGGAGCTGCTGCACCTCCGTTTGCAGTTCCTGCTTTTCCTCGGCGAACTTTTTGAGCCTTACATCTGCGGGTGGGAAAGAGGGAGAGAAAATTTAAGGTTAACAATAGTTATTTTGCCAAAAAAAAAAAAAAATAAATAATAACATAATATGATAAACAAAATATTTAGTTATTACTTCTGCATAAATATTTATAAAATTAAGTTCAATAATATAAAATTAACTTAACTATAGTTTTTATCAGTATTTTACCCAGTTTACCGTGATTTTTACGTGTTTTAACCCTATTATACAAACACAATATAGGGGAACAGCATCTAATTCCAGCGTGCCTCTAATGTTGGCAGGTCAGAACTTTGACATTCAATTAAAGCTAATTAAAAGCGTTTTCAACTGAAATCGAGTGATAAATAGCTCAATAAGAAGTGAGCAAGCAAGTTTGTATCAAAAGTTTTGCAAAATTAGTTGTTTAAATAGTGAAAATCAGTAAATTGGATTGAGTTAGGAGCGAGTGCTTAACCTGCCAAACATACGAGAATTTCCCCTACACAGAAAAAAAACATGGTAATATTACATCTGGGAAGGAGTACATCTTTTATGTCAGAAAAAAGGTGTAATTTTACCTCTGGAAATGTGTAATTTTACCACTTTTCTGGTGTAATGTTGCTTTTTCATACATCATAAAAGAGGTAATATTTAACCTTCCAAAATTACAGCTTCCAAATTTACATATTTTTTTTCTGTGTACAACTGAAATTGACGATCATGAAAACAAACAAAATTTTTGAAAAATAATTGGAAAACCATTGGTTTTTTATTCTGGTAATACTTTGCAAAAAACTTTTGGATATTTTTGAGAATTTTTAGCTTAGTATCAGTTTTAAATCTAAATTTGACGACAATGTAAAAATGACTATAAGGCATTCTTAAAATTGTTTAACCTTATGTTCGTTTTTTTTTTCAGATTTTTCAGATATTTCTACTCTTTTCAGAAAAGGGCTTTAGTAGAAACTTAAGCAAGATAAAGAATAGTATGGACAAACATTTTTTTACAGAGCTATGATTTTTAGAAAAAAAACATGTTTTTAATATTTATTAAAAAATATATTATTTTTACAACACAAATTTTCATTTTTTGATTAAATCTTTTGTTTTTTAAGTTATACCAGTTCAATGTAAATTTTAGGAAAACAAATATTTTTGATCAATTTCTCATATTTTTGTCTTCTAAAACTGATAAAATTGCCTTTAATTTTCATTTGTGTACTTTGAACATCCGACAATTTGGTAGTTGCCGAAAAAAAAAACATAGTGGCAAAAGGTGCGAAATTTTGTATGATTTTGCCCTTATTTATGTTTTTTTTTGTAGAATACTAAAATTTTCACAAACTCCGTATTTTTTTAGTATCAAACGGGGCGAAATTTGTATGCATTTTACCCTTAGAAAAGTTTTTTTTTTGTAAAATACTCAAATTTTCACAAAATACCATATTTTTCGAAAATTCTCAAATTCTAATAATTTTTAATATATCAAACGAAGCAAAGTTTTGCACGCATTTTCACTTTATTAGATTTTTCTTTCTATAACATAAAATTTTCACCAATTGCGATTTTTTGGAAAATACTCAAATTTTCAGAAGATAGGCATCAAACGGAGCAATGTTATGTATGCTTTTGCCCTTTTTTGATTTTGTAAAATACTAAATTTTTTACAAACTCAGTATTTTTTAGAGAATATTAAAATTTTCATAATTTGCAATCGTTTGGAGCGATATTTTTTGGTAAAATACTCAATTTTTCACAAAATACCATATTTTTCGAAAGTACTCAAATTTTCATAATTTTTAAAAAAAATATCAAACGAAGCGATGTTTTGTACGCATTTTCACTTTTTAGATTTTTTTTATCTATAACATAACATTTTCAGAAAATACTAAAATTTTTACCAATTCCGATTTTTTGGAAAATAACGTCATGATTCGAAATCCGGACACTTAGTACCATATTATTTTTGTTATAGCTGGCAAAAAATCATGAAATAAGTTGGAAATGTAGAAATATCATCAGGATTTAGTATAAACAGTTAGTTTTAGGAGACTGCATGCAAAATATGCCTTTTCTAACAATTTTTCATCAGAATTTGAAAACTAAAATGATTTGTTGTGCTTCGAATCCCGGACACTGTTAAAAGCTGATTCGAAATCCGGACACTTTTGCTTCGAATTCCGGACACTCGATTTTGCTTATGAATCGCACAAATTTGGACTGAAATGTTGGTGAATGGCATTCTTTAGGTCTCACATAAGCTGTTAACATCAAAATAATCGATAGTTTATATAAAAAATGGCTAGAATTTAACAAAATCAAAAACATAAATTTCTGCTTTGCCTTCCCGATGCTTCGGACGCCTATGAAATATTTCCGTTGAAATGTTTCGCCATTTTTGGTAAACTCATATTTTTATTTAATTTAATTGTGTTGGCATTAACTACAGCGTCCAAACAAACTTTAAATGAAAGTTGATGTTAGAATTCATCAAATAACACAGTTTTGACATTCATAATGCGTACTTATATCCAAATAATTGATAAAGAAAGTTGAAGTGTCCGGGTTTCGAAGCGTCCGGGAATTCGAATCATGACGTTACTCACATTTTCAGAAGATGAGTATTAAATGGAGCAATTTTTTGTACACATTTTCTCTTTATTAGAGTTTTTTTGTAAGATACTCATATTTTTTTATGGGTATCAAACGAAGCAAAATTTTGTATGCATTTTCACTTCATTTATTTATTTTTTTTTTTTGTAAAGCACAAACATTTTCATCAAATACTAAAATGTTCACAAATTTCTCAAATTTATACAATTTTCACAAAATACCTTTTTTTTTCAAAGTACTTAAATATTCATAATTTGGGATATAGGTATCAAACAAAGCGAAATTTTGAATGCATTTTAATTTATTCGAGTGTTTTTATAAAATACAAAAAATACTGTTTTTTGAAAACACTTGAAGTTGTATAATTTTGGCTATCAAGCGAAGCAAATTTTTTTCCTTTTATTATAGTTTTATATTTTTTTGTTGAATACACAATTTTTCTCAAAGTACCACATTTTATTATAACCGTATTTTTCTTTAAATTTGAGTATTTTTCGAAAAAATAAGGTATTTTCTGACACTTTTGATATTTAAAAAAAACTCTAATTAAGTGAAAATGCACATAAAACTTCGCATCGTTTGGAACCCATATTGCGAATTATGAAAATTTGAGTATTTTCGAAAAAATATGCTATCTTGTTATTTTGTATTTATTCTTTGAAACTTACTATATTCAAAAAAAAATAATCTTAGAGAAAGCTTTGAAAAAAACAACACCGTTACTTACGCGGTACACAAAAAAGTACAAATTCAAAATCGACCTTTTCTGATAATTTTCAAATTCGGTGGAGCTGTTTCTACTATCAAAAATCAAAACATGCAAGAATTTTGAATATCAGCAAAATTGGACCCAAAAAGCACAATTTCGAGACATCGCATTTTTAAGCTTTAAGAGGTTTTTTGGAAAATTTGCGAAAATCGCAAAACTTTGGGGCGGTGCCAAAAAAGAAGGGTTGGTCCAATTTGGTTAAAAATCTGGATTCTTACATGTTTTGATAACATCAATAGCCCCACAAATTTTGAGCTTGACCATAAAAAGTCAATTTCAAGTGGTGTGCCACTTGGCGCGAAATGACCCATATACCGTTTATTCGACGACCTTGAAAAATCAATATTTTAAAAAAAAGAGATGACAGCCTCGCCTCGATTGATAAATGATTATTGCGCTAAGTATTATCAAATATTTTGTTTTTTATTCCAGTAGACTATTTTAATTTGTAAAAAATTACAAGTCTGAACTGATACATAAAAGACGCCTAAAATTAACTTTTTTGAATAAAAAAAACGTTTCTAAATCCACCATTAGGTAGGTGGTGCCTTCCTCACATTTACAATCAAACCATCCACATTAACGACCCCCGGGTCTTTTGTGGTCTCTATTGCAAGTTTCTGCTCGAACCTAGGAGTCCGAAGGCTTGAATGGGGAGGGCACCAAAACCTCTTTTACTCCAAGGAACCTTCCACCCCAGTGTTTGAACTGACGACCTTTGGATTGCGAGTCCAACCGCCGCCAGCGATTCCACCGGAGTAGGCTTGGTTTGATGTGTTGTTTGTACTTATGGCATGGACACGACTCCTACACGTGGATTGACTTAACGTCCTAACAACCAAGGCCGGGACCGACATTTTACTTCCTCATCTTTTGAAGCAATGTGGCGATCGGGCGTTTCGCATTTGGCGCGACTCTCGCACGTAAACAAAAAGACTCGGCCTTTTGAGGTTAGGCAAAAAATCACCTTTTTTTGCATCTACAAAAATATTTTTCTTGACATAACTTTTTAAATACTTAACTAAACTGAATAAAATTTAATAGGGTCTTAGGGGACCCCAAAACGAACAGAATAAGGCGGATCCGGCCAAAATCGGTTCAGTCAGTTCTGAGATAATCGTGTGGAAAAAAATCATGTCTACACACATCCCCCACACATTTGTTCAGAATTTGATTCTGAGTCGATAGTTATACGTGAAGGTATATCTAGGAGTCGTATTTAAGAAGTTCATTTTTCGAGTGATTTTATAGCCTTGCCTCAGTGAGGTGAGGAAGGCAAAAACAATTTCCCGAAATCCGTATTTTTTTTTTATATATATGTTTAAGGGAACAAGAAACCGCAACTTTTGAGCCATAGAGAAGTATGGACAACAATTTTGCCGCCAAAGTATGATTTTTCCCGTGTTTTTTGAAAAAAAAAAAAATTCTGTGAAAAAAAAAATTAACTTTAGTTTTCAACGTACAATCAAATTTGCAAATGTAGCCACTTACAGTTTAATTTTAACTGAAAATAATCTAATTTTTCGAATTTTCCAAATAGTGACTATGATTGACCAGTCCTAAAAATTGTTTATTCGAAAAGTTCAGAAAATTTTCAAAAATGTTGCCTTAGAGACATTGAAGATTGGACTTCTGGTTGCTGAAATACAGCACATAAAAGAAAAAGAAATGAGATAATTGTAGTTTTTTGAGAACTAATATTTCACAAACTAATGATCCTATTTTCAAAGTTAGACCACAGATTAAAAAAAAACGTATCACTCCAGGGAAAACATATTTTCTTAAATTCTTTGATATTTTGAAATTTCTATTTGTTAAACATTTTTTGATATTTTTACTTCAAAATTACGAGTCTGAATTAATTTTTAAGAAATTTAAAAAACTATTTTGGATCGAAAGGATAACCTTTTTAGGTTTCGGGAACAAATAATCACGAAAAATAAAACAAAAAGTTGAACAGTATAGGGCCTAACCCAAAATAAAGCGTCAATTTGGCTTAGGCCAAAATTTAAATCTCTTTGTTAATATTGAATAATTAAAAAAAACCCATTTCGCTACTCACCCAACGACCCCTGCACCGTCTTCAGCAGCTGGGCGTTCTCCGTGGTGACTAGCGCGCGCCTCGCATCGCTTCCGTCCTCGTTCTCCACCGTCACAATCACCAGTCCCTGCTCCTCAATCAGCGCGTCCCGCTCCGCCAGCTGACCCTGCACCATCTTCAGCTCGTCCCCAAGCTTATCGTTGGCCCGCCGCAACGCGTCATGGTCGCGACACTTTTCCTTAAACTCGCGCTGCAACTGGGCATGGGACTCCTCCATCTCCTCCAGCTTGTCCTTCAGCAGCTGGATCTGGTAGCTTTGGGAGGCCCGCTCGTTGTCCAGCTGGGCGTTCGCGACCATCGCCTTCCGGAAGCGCTCCTCGACGTCCTGTTTGAAGAAGAAGGTTGAAATTAAAAGATGAAGATCATTTTGGACAGTTTTGACGCCCTACCTTGAGCTCATGCCGCAGATCCCGCAGACTTCGGCCCTCCTCCTCGAGCGAGTCTTCGCTGCTCCGCCGGGACGACAGCGAGCTGCCCCGGATGCCGCCACCGACGGTGCTGCTGTTCACGGTGAGCCGGCTGCCGGGGGTGCGCGCCGCACCGAGCGACGTGTCGACCGACGTGCCGAGGCTGGCGGACTGCTGCTGCAGGTCGAACACCCGGTCCGCATTCTGCTCCAGTTCCTTCTGCTGGCGCTCGAGCTCGCGCATCCGAATCTCGCGGGCTTCGGCTCGGGCCTGCCGCCGTGCTGCCAGCCGGGCTTCCGCCTGAAATTGAACGAAAGAAACGAGAAAGAAGCTGTAATAAATTTCAACGAAGACCACTTTGGGACAATTCACGGGGACATAAAACAACGAAGAAACGAACAGATCACCAACAAAGTCAGGGTTCAAGTCAGAGTTGAAAGCGAGAGGGAGAGTCAGATGGAAATTAACCGGAATGACAAAACGACAATAAACACGTAAACATTACTGACTTCTACCTCCCTCTTAGGGTAAGGCGCATTGATCCCGCGCAACGCAATGGAAGGTGACACTTCCAGACCATGTGTGCCACTTCTCCCTTCGGGGAGAGAGAAATCCGATCGACTTAAATTAAGTGAAGAAGCCGTACGACCGTACGCATCATAGGGTTTAGGCGTTCAAGATTTACAGCTGGAGCCGCGGCGTTCAACTCTAGAGAGTCGGAAGTCGTGGAAATCCTGATCCGACTGGGAGCGTGGAGGAAGATCGTTAATACTAGTTTATGTGACCGAAGGTGGGGAGGGTCGATCTCTCCCCTCCCCCTAAAAGGGTAAATGTGACAAAAGGATCAACGGGAAATTTAGTGCTGGCGATTGGAGTGGAGGCACATTTGTCGCCGTTGCTCTGATTTTAATGGGGGAGAGAAGGGTGTGGTGCGCAATTAACATTTTGGTTTATTTATGTCACAAATTGCATGAACACTATGAAAACGCGATTTGCGAAGCAATTTTTTCATCCAGATTAATTTATCAAACCGCCTTGGGAATTCTTAGAAAAATCAGAACTACCTTTTTGTACCAATATTTAGTTGCAGTTTTGGCCGCATAGGAGGCGCTGAAATTTAACTTTTTCTAGTGACCTCCTAGCAAGTTGGTGTCTTTGACAATGTTGCATATCTCGCCAAATTGCGTATAGTTACCGAGCATGACGAAATTTCCAAAAATAACTGTTCTGGGAGACAGTTTATTAAATTACACAGAAAAAAAAATCATGGTAATATTACATCTGGGAAGGGGTACATCTTTTATGTCAGAAAAGAGATGTAATTTTACCTCTGGAAATGTGTAATTTTACCACTTTTCTGGTGTAATGCCACTTTTTTAGTCTAAATTGAGGCTAAATTACATCATAAAAGAGGTAATATTCAACCTTAAAAAATTACAGCTTCCAAATTTACATTATTTTTTTCTGTGTAATGGTCTAATTATACACTAAAAGTTTATAGTCAATCTTGATTTCTGGATGTTAGCGCCATCTATGCGGCCAAAACTAGAACTAAATTTTAGTATCAGAATATAGTCCTCATATTTCTTTGAAACTTTGCTAAAGACCGTGAAATTCTAGGATGGTTTACCATGCCTGAACAAAAAAAGACTTAGAGGGCTTTAGAAAGCTGAATATTACCTCTTTTATGATGTAATTTTGCCTCAATTTAGACAGAAAAAGTGACATTACACCGGAAAAGTGGTAAAATTACACATTTTCAGAGGTAAAATTAAACATTTTTTCTGACATAAGCAGTTCTCTCAGATTTCGATCATTCGTTTTTTTGTTTTGTTTTTTATAATCCGACTGAAACTTTTTTCGGTATGCCCAAAGAAGCCATTTTGCATCATTAGTTTGTCCAAATAATTTTCCATACAAATTTGGCAGCTGTCCACACAAAAATTGTGTATGAAAATTCAAAAATCTGTATCTTTTGAAGGAATTTTTTGATCGATTTGTTGTCTTCGGCAAAGTTGTGGGTATGGATATGGACTACACTGAAAAAAATGATACACGGTAAAAAAAATGTCAAATTTTTTATTTAACTTTTTGTCACTAACCCTTGATTTGCAAAAAAAAACTCTATTTTTTATTTTATTTATTTTTTGAAATGTTTTAGAGGACATCAAATGCCAACTTTTCAGAAAGTTCCAGGTTGTGAAAAAAATCTTTGAGCGAGTTATGAATTTTTCAATCAATAGGGGAAGGTGGGGCAAGACGACCATATGGGGCAAGAAGAACAATCGCTCGTACGGCCGTAATTTTTTACAATTTTGATTATTTTCAGTATGAGGAATTGTTGCTAGCAATGCAATTAGCTGATTCTACTACCACATAACCGCCAAAACGACGCAAACGCCACGGGGCATAAGATTTAATGAAGTTTTTTTCAAAACCTTTGTTTTCTTATAATATTTGGAATGTACAAAATAAGGCTTAGGGTTCGTTTTAAGACTTATTTTATCAAAATGCTATTTTTCCTAGATCAGTAGTGTCCCTACTAATGAGATGCACCTATTACAAAGCATGATTTAACTTTTGGTTATTTTTGTTGAGAGCTTTTAAAAATCTTGTTCAGGTGGGGCAAGTGTACCATATGGATTTTTAGTATGGAAAAAAATACAAATTGCTGAAACAACATATTTTATTGGGAAATAAATACTTGAAAGCACTTACAAACTGATAAACAATTGTTAAAAAAATGTCCATACAAAATATAGTGATATTATGAAAATTTACTATTTATCATCGTAGTTATTTTTTTTTTCGTAGAAACGATAAATTTTTTAGTAAAATATTATTATTTAATCTAAAAATGGAAGAAACCTTTGAAATACATTCTAATCTGTTGTATCTAAGAGATAACAGTTCAATTGTTAACAAATTAACATGTTTTTTCATGCATTGTTGCTCTTGCCCCACTAGTTGAGTAGAACGTACGGAAAATCAAAAATTTTGAAATCATTTTTTTACATTAAAAAACAGGATTTTTTAAAAACTTTTTCTAACAATGTCTTAACCTAGACCTAGAATAAGATGATTATAATAAAATCCGACAGATTTTTTAGCTTTTTAATGGGTTATAACGAGCATTTCCTTGGCTTGTTACACTTGCCCCACTTTCCCCTACTGATTTTTTTTCAAAAAATCGAAATATTGGTCGCAAAAATTTCAACTTCATTTTTCGATGTAAAATCAAATTTGCAATCAAAAAGTACTCTAGTGAAATTTTGATAAAGTGCATCGTTTTCAAGTTGAGGCCAGTTTTTGGTAACTTTTTTGAAAATAGTCGCAGTTTTTCATTTTTTAAAATTAGTGCACATGTTTGCCCACTTTTGAAAAAATATTTTTGAAAAGCTGAGAAAATTCTCTATATTTTGCTTTTTTGAACTTTTTGATACAACCCTTAGTTGCTGAGATATTGCCATGTTTTCTAAGTCTCACCCAAACAACCCACCATTTTCTAATGTCGATATCTCAGCAAATAATGGTCCGATTTACAATGTTAAAATATGAAACATTCGGGAAATTTTCCGATTTTTTCGAAAAAAATATTTTCAAATATTTTAAACCAAAACTAACATTTTAAAAGGGCGTAATATTGAATGTTTAGTTTTTTTTATCGAGAAAATCTCGATACGTGTTTTAAAAATTTCAAAAATTTCAAAAATTTTAAAAATTTCATTTTTTTTTTAATTTTAAAAATTTTAAAAAATTTAAAAAAAATCAAAAAATTTAAAAATTTCAAAAAAATTAAAAATTAAAAAAAAATAAAAAATTTAAAAAAAACCCGATTTAATCCCACCAGGGGTGAGATAGAGCCTTTCTTACTAAAGAATATAACATCTCTCAATTCACAACATCGACTTGATACAAAAAATCTTATGATGAAAGCAAGGTATTATTAATGATGTGTTTTCTAAAAGAAATTGAAAATGCAATTTTCACCTATCGAATATTTTTAATCGTACAAATTCTTAGCTTCCAATGCGCAAGTGACGACACACATCGCGGTTTTGGTTTTCTAGTTTTGGTACGAGCCCAAAAACCGAACAAAGCAGGCGTAAAGCAAAACCGAGTTAACCGCACAGTGGGAAGCTTGCCATTCAGCGTCTACGAAAGTGAGAGTCAGAGATAGATATTTTTACAACCTCACCACTACACACTCAATCGCAATACCTTAGGTAGATGGCGTCGCGAGCATTGAAAACTTTGAAAACGATATAAAGCTTAGAAGCTTCGAAAGCTCCTATTGGAATCCAATGAACTCTGTTAAATAAAACGACACGACAAATGAAGCCTACTTAAAGGCGATTTTAGGAGCATACGGGAAACAAATTGATTGTACCCGGATGAATGTCCTATGTCAAAAAGTTTTTGCATAAACATTGGACAGTTATGCAAAAACGGACAGAGCAAAAGAAACCGAAAAGCTACGATATCTGACATGTTGAAGGAAACATCGGTAGACAAGCTACTACGAACGAGTATAAGCCGAGCCAAAACATATGCGCCAGCATTCTCGCGCCAGTATTCGAAGCTCAACTTGACAACTTGTCGACTTGGCGACGAAGCGTCGAAAATCGATGCAGTGTGATTTTTAGCGATTTTTCGGTTTAAAATTCATGCTGAATCGACATATTTACGAAGCTGGAAATGACGTCCTGGCTTAAAGTAAAACCTATACCTTTCTTTAGTAAGAAAGGCAAAAAGTAAATCGTTCTAAAAATGATCGGGATTGCCGATCGATGTCGAATTTGTTTCAGATGCTAACTCATGGTCTGTACTATGAATGTAGCAAGAAATTTCGAATAAAATCAGAAATGAAAAATGTTGGCGAAGGTCACCAGGTGGGCTTTTACCTTTTTTTAGGGATTTTGTTTCTTATGGTAGGTCAATCAAACGGCTCTAACTCCAGAACCATATTATGAATCTGGATGAAAATTTGGGAGGTTGTAGGGCTCGAAAAATGCAATTTTGAGATAAATAAAAGGTATGAAAATGAAAAATTTTGACCATATTTTCATTTGAAAACTGTGTATTTTCTGGAAAAGTCTAGACACATCCGAAAACAGATGGATATTTCGAAATTTGCGCGGCAACTCGCCCAGGTTCAGCACACTAGCTTTCATCTGCATTTAGGGAATTGAAATCGGATTTATGGGAGCTGAGAACGGCGCGACACAAAATTTTGCAAAATTTTACCACATACGAACATCACTCGACCTCCACGGAATTTATTTTCTCAAAATTCGAGGGTTCGAGATAGACGAGTTCTGTCAAGGTGAATCGATAGAGCGTCGAAAATCGATGCAGTGTGATTTTTAGCGATTTTTCGGTTTAAAATTCATGCTGAATCGACATATTTACGAAGCTGGAAATGACGTCCTGGCTTAAAGTAAAACCTATACCTTTCTTTAGTAAGAAAGGCAAAAATTAAAACTTTCAGAAAATTTTAAAAGTTTTAAAAAAATTAAAATAAAACAAAAAACAAAAATTTCTAAAAATTCAAAAAAAAAATCATTTTTTTTTAATTTTAGAAATTAAAAAAAAATTAAATTTTCAAATTTTTTGAATTTATTTTAATTTTAGAAATTTTAAATTTTTTTAAAAAATTTAAATTTTTAAAATTTGTAAATTTTTTGAAGTTTTAAAAGTTTTTGTAAGTTTTTAAATTTTGAAATTTTTGAAAGTTTTGAAATTTTTAAATATTTTGTTTAAAAAAATATTCAAAAAAAATTGTATTACAAATTACGATCGTAATTTCTCGATCCACGAACGAGATTTCTCAATAGAGCAATTTTCTACCAAAACCGGAAATGGATTTTATTTGTATTTTTTTATTTGGCTCAAACTTTGTGGGGGCCTTCCCTATGACCAAAGAAGCCATTTTGCATCATTAGTTTGTCCATATAAATTTCCATACAAATTTGGCAGCTGTTCATACAAAAATGGTACGTAAATATTCGAAAATCTGTAACTTTTGAAGGAACTTTTTGATCAATTTGGTGTCTTTGGCAAAGTTGTAGGTATTGTTAAGGACTATTTAGAAAAAAATAGGTACACGGAAAAAAAATTTCTCGATTTTTTTATTAACTTTTTTTTTACAAAAATTCAAATTCCCAAAATAAGTATTTTTTGATTTTCGAGATTTTTTTATATGTTTTAGGGGACAAAAATCCGCAACTTTTGAGCTAAAGAGAAACATGGTCAAAAAATCTGCCGCCGAGTTATGATTTCTTGAAAAACTGGTGATTTGTGGAAAAAATCGAAGTTTCATACATAAAATTTTTTTGACCTAATTTTTTTATGCAAAATTGAATTTGCAATCGAAAACTACTTTACAGATTTTTTGATAAAGGGCCCCGTTTTCAAGATATAGCCACCGAGAGATTGATTTCAGCGAAATATTTGCAGTTTTTCGATTTTTAAAAATAGTGACCATGAGTGATCATTTCTGAAAATATTTTTTTTGAAAAGTTCAGAAAATTTGCTATAAAATTGTGCAAGAGACATTGAAGATTGGACCTCTGGTTGTTGAGATACAGCGGCTTAAAGAAAAAGAAACACGAAAATTGAAGTTTCCTAAGTCTCACCCAAACAGCCCACGATTTTCTAATGACGATATCTCAGCAATTAATGGTTCAATTTTCAATGTTAATACATGACACATTCGTGAAATTTTCGAAAAAAATATTTTGAAAAAAATTAAATCAAGACTAACATTTTAAAAGGGCCAAACATTGAATATTATGCCCCCACAAAGTTTGAGCCAAATCAAAAAATACAAAAAATAAAAATGGTCAAAATCGGCCGGTTTTGTAGAGAATTGCTCAATAGTAAAATTACAATCGAAATTTCTCGATGGTAGAGATCGAGATTTGTCGATGGTAAGTCGTAATCTTATACTATCGAGAAATCTCGATCGTGAGTCGAGAAATTACGATCGTAATATTACGATCGAATGCAATAATCACCACGAATGGGTCGAAAATAACATTATTCAGAAAGCGATTTTTCTTTTATCAGTTCCTTAAGACAGTGACAAAAAAACAGTGTAATTTTACATCAAGAACTGAGTAAAACTACATCGACACGGGGAAATTCTCTTCTTTTTGTATGTTCATCATTTTTTTACATATAAATTCAGTAAAATTATACAAAAATATGTAATTTCCACTATAAAATTTTGAACTAGCCGGTTTTTACAGTACAGTCCAGGCTCGATTATCCGAACCTCGATTATCCAAAGTTTCGATTATCCGAAGGTTTGTATGGGACTTCGGGCAATCGAATCACGAACAAAAAAAAAAACGTATTTTTTTAATTTTCTTGATTTAAACATCAAAATCGAGTTAGGCGACTCCATTTTAGTTAGATTTGAATAGTTGATTGCCTATTAAATTACAATGTGCATTTTTCAATATTTGTTCACCGCCATCTTGGATAAAAAAAAAACTAAATCACGTAGTTCAGGGTTTGTACTTAATCTCTACAATCATAAATGAGACAACAAAACATTTTTTTTTTGGGATTCGATTATCCGAAGTGTATTTTTTCCGAGGCCTTCGGATAGTCGACTCTGGACTGTAATGCTATTTTTACAACCCCACACATTTAATGTTGAGGAAGAGCACCGTCAATTTTTGTATGGTTATGTATGAAAAGAATTCACGGAAGCAGTTTCAATCGATACAATTGAATTCAGGATCATATTCGAACAGATGGAAATTAATTTTGCATTGGAATTTATCGAAATATTTTAATGACTCAGGTTTATAATGATTTTGGCAAAATTGTAAGCAATCGATAAGGCATGAATTTACCACCTTTTTTGTAAAACTTAATTAAACACCAGCAATGTTTTTTTAATGATATTATTTGAAACTGGGTTAAAACATAAAACAAAATAATTTAAAGATCGTTCCACCTCCATTCTAACTCGCTGCCAACACTTATCACAAAACTCATGAAAACTCAAGTCAATTGCCCCAACAAACAAAATCCAGCTATCTGTGGAAACCACACCACCAACTGGCGCGGAAAATAGACCAGCTGTGATTTAGCCATCAAACCGCCCCCAAACAATGGAACACTTAGCCAATCACACCGATTCCAAGGTGTTAAACGCAAAAGTGTCTCAAGTCTAAATTTTCTGAAATTCTTTTTTATTTAGTAAAATTATTTTGCCATGTTTCGAAAAATTTAGAAATTCCTAAAATCG
Source organism: Culex quinquefasciatus (assembly GCF_015732765.1). NCBI lineage: Eukaryota > Metazoa > Arthropoda > Insecta > Diptera > Culicidae > Culex > Culex quinquefasciatus. Next base: position 108,383,698 of record NC_051861.1, read on the forward strand.
AAGTTTATTTTAAATGTTACTTCTTTTGACGACAAAATTGGATCCAAACTAAACCCCCTTGTTTGAACACTTAGAATTCACATGAAAACCCCACTATCAGCAAGACCAGCGCGATACGGCTTGTTCCACCAAACAACCTTCTTCAATTATGGTGTGGATACAAACTTTAAGGTCGCCGCCACACAGCGCGCTCTTATCAAAGACACGGAGGAAAAAAAACCTCTTGCGTTGTCAGAGAATTTTCACACGCAAAAGAATAGCGCTGCTGTCTTTTCTTTTCCACTTTTTTTTCTTGTTGCTGTCATTCAAATCGCTCTCTCCCATCTACTAGCCAAATGGTATAGGGTAAATAGCCAATAACTGTCACGTTTGATTGCGGCGCGATTTACGGTCAAACTGTACCACACAGATGCTACCAGGGAGATATAGCGAGAGACGACTACAATGGGTAGTTTTGTACCCCCAAAAGCGCAAATCACACGCGTTGGTGAAAGTTTAGGAAGAGATTTGCCGAAGCGTAACCGAGGGGTTTGTTGCGATTCTGAGTAACTGTTTTTTCTCAGTGTAGAATTATGTTCTTTGAAAAAGAGATTGTGACAATTTTGGTTAAAGATAAAAATGGGTTTTGTCAGCAAAATTTGGACAGGTTTTTACAACTTTTTAGTTGAATTAACCTAAATTTTAGCTAATTCAACTGAATTATGAGTCATGTAAAAAAGTCGATTATTGGACTTCCCTTGGCCTTCAGAAATTTCTGATAAATTCAAAAAAAAAGCAGTCATTAAATTATATATCAAGCCGTTTTGTTATTTCAAAACCAAACTGTTTTGTGCAATATACACTTTCCACATTGCTTATCTTATCGCTAAAAAGAGAAAAAACAGCAAAAAAAAACTGACACGATAAGCTTTTCTCGTTCCGAATCGATAACAACATTTCACCAAGCAATTTCCGTCACGTGTTGTGAAAGGTGACAATTTATTTTATTGCTTTTTCCCTTCCCAAAATTCTTTCCCCAATTACTCTAACTGCTTATTTATTTGATTGCCTCAAAAGGCCACCTACTTGTCGTAATGCAGTGAGGAAATTCGTTTTGAAACTTCTCAATTACCATCCAAGCGCGTTCAAAACTAAAATATTACAATCCACATATCCCTTAATTGTTTAGTATACATTTTAAGTTAATGAACTCCGATGGCGGAGACTCGGCGGTCCCCTTCTTATAAAGTAAGCTGGAAGTTACGCTTAAGCGAGTAGCATGCACATCTGTGCACAGTTTGTCTCAGGAAACCTCCAGAAGACTCCCCTCGAAGTTGGAACGGTCTGCACTCTTAGTCTTGTGTGTCTCTATAAATAAACAATAACAATTAAGCCCACCTTCCAAGGTTGATGAGCGCAACATCAACAACTAAGAAATTTTTTTTTTTTTAGGTTTTTCCACATATTGCTTACCCCACCTGGAGGATTCTCCTGGCTTTAGGGGAAGAATTTCACACATGTCTGCCAAATGGCTGTTTTGGCTTAAACTTAAGCTTAAGTCATAGAGGGGAACCACGCTCGATCACTCAACAGCGAGTGACTTCATATCTGAGAGGTCTGAGTCAGAGCGATGTCGAAAGATCGTCAAATTGATTTATGATCCGTTATTTCTCTGGATAAATCAGCGTTGTTACTTTGAAATTCCAAAGTACTCATAAAAAAACTACTTTAAAAACGATTAGACAAATTTTTCGACGAGACATTTAAAACTTCACGTGCGTTTTTTTGTATGCATTTGGAATTTTGTCAACTTTAAGATCATAAAATGATGGTGATATTTTTTTTTGTTATTAAGATATTGCTTGGACCACGCCCAATGACTTCGAAATTTGGCCTGTTTAATTACTGAATTTTCAAGAAGTTTATTTTATTTTGTTGTTTTTGTATTACTAAATGTATAACTTTTAATAGTTTAAAAATGATCTTTAAAGTAAAACAATAGCTCACCAAAAATCCTGTTTAATTAAAAATAAACAAAACTGAATTCAAAAAAAATATCAATGTGACCATCCATAAACCACGTGGACACTTTTCTCTATACAGTCCGGACTCGATTATCCGTAGGCCTTGGCAAATCTTCGTTGTCTTTTTGTTGATTGTCGTGCTCAAGAAGCCCTAAAACACTCTAAAATGATTTAGATACTTTACACCAACATGGCGGACAAAATGGCGGTTATGAAATATTGAAAAAATGCATTTTAAAATTAAATAGGCAAACACCATTCCAATTTGACTAAAATGGGGTTCGAAGAACTCGAATTTGATGTTCAAAGTAAGAAAATAATAAAAACGAAAAATAAATTGTTCGTGATTGGATTATCCGAAGTCCCATACCATTTTTCGGAGTTCGATTTAGTTCAGACAATCGAGTCTGGACTGTATTAAAATTGTGGTTTTTCTTTTTGTTATCCTTACACGCAGAAAAATGTTTTGTAGAATCAGCCTGTACGAGATTTGAATCAACAAATTTTTTGTTGAATATAATCAAGGCCGATTTTGCGTTGAAGCAAACCTTGATTTTCTCAATTCCACAAAAGTTTTTTGTTGTTTCGAAAAAGCTGGTTTGACGTTTAGCGTTGATTCAACAAAAATAATGATTTTTAAATAAACAAAACGTTTTGTTGATTCAAATATGCCTTATTTTTCTGCGTGTATTAATAATGTCACCAGAAAACAAATTAAAGTAAACAGACATTATTGACATTTTCAAAACAATTTTCGAAAAGATCTCAGACTCATCATTAACGATAAATTTGCCGAAAAAGACAGAAATTTTCGGCAAATTTATCGTTAATGATGAGTTAACTCGTAACATTAATTTCATTTAAATGCCAGCAAATTAAAAAATATTATCAAAAAATTACTCCAAAAAAAAAGTTACACATAGGTCATTTTGAAAAAAAAAGTTCGTATTAAAGGGTTTTGAACAAGATTTCAAAACGACCTAGCATTACAATTTGACAGTTTCTGATTTTGAAACATCGGAATATTTATAGAATATAAACTGCCTTGAAAAAATGTTATTTTATTATTAAAAAAATAAATTTCCTTTTGGAATGTCAAATTTTTTAGCTAACAACTACAAACAAATAAGTTAAAAAATGAGTTATACTCTTGTTCGAAAAAGTTTGTTGAAAGTTTTCTCATAACTATTCAAAAAACGGCTAATGTTTGAATACAGTCCAGACTCGATTATCCGAAGACTCGATTATCCGAAGCCTCGATTATCCGAAGGTTTGTATGGGACTTCGGATAATCGAATCACGAACTTTTTTTTTTCTTTTTCTTGTTTTAAACATTAAAATCAAGTTCTGAGACCCCATTTTAGTCAAATTTGAATAGTTGAGTGCTTATTGAATAATAAAATGCAATTTTTTTTTCAATATTTGGTCACCGCCATATTGGCCGTCATTAAAAAAAATGTAAATCACTTTAGCGTAGTTTAGGGGTCATACTTAAGCACGACAATCAAAAATAAGACAGAGAATTTTTGTTTTTCGTGATTCGGTTATCCGAAGTGAAATTTTTCCGAGGACTTCGGATAATCGAGTCTGGACTGTAAATGGTAAAAATTCATATCCGACCATATTAAAAAAAAAAAAAAAACATAAATATAAACATCTCATTCTAGATTTCTAGAAGAATGACAAATTCACGGAAAATCACAATTTCAAGTAAAAAGACTTGTCCAGATTTGATATGTCTGAACGAATAAAACATATGTCAAAATAAGACTGAAATGTGAAATGTGTTTTCCAATTAAAAAAAATATTTTTGTAAAAGCAAAAAAAAAAGTTTAACAATGCCAAAAATTTTGATGGATTTTTATGGTCAACTGATCATTTTTTTAAACAAATTTTTATTCCAAATTTAGGACAATTTTGCATTTGATCTAGAAAACTTGATAAAACCTTACTTTTTTTATAAAATCCTAAACGGATAACATTGCTTTTCGTTTAATCTGTTTGCTGTTTTTGCATATGAGACATTAATGCCAACATGCTCATCCTTGAAAAAAAAACATCACAAAAAAAAAGAATAAATATGACAGGATAAATTTTGAATTCTTAAAAACAATGTTTGAAATCAGATCATGTTTATGAACACCTCTTTTTCAAAAAAATTGAAAATTCATAATTAAGTATAAACAAATATCTTGTAAAAAATGGAAAAAAAAAATCCAAAACAAATTGTTGAGTTCAGACTATGTATTGTTATTATTTTTTAACCTGCAATAATTTAGAAGATTGAAAAAAAATGACATTGTTTGAAATAAATTAACATTTGTACACCCAAAGGAAAAATATATCTCAAAATCTGCAACAGTGGATTTGCTGCAGAAAATGTCACATTTTATAACATTTTTTGCAGCAAGCCCCTAGATCATTTTTGCCCGCGTGTAAATATTTCAGCGATCTGCAGTTCTCACCAACACATATAAAGCTGTGTTGCTCTAACATATACAGCTGGCCGGTCCCCGAGCAACAATCCAAAAAGAAAAATATGTTGGTGCTCTTTCACTCTCTTTTCATCAATCGTCCATGGCGCGGTGGTAGCGTGTCGGATTAATAACCAAGAGGTTGGTGGTTCAATCCTCGTTCTGTTAAGGTTTTTTTTGTGAAATACAACCAAAAAGCCGTCGGTAATGTCGATAATTGTCGGTAACGGGCAAAAATGTCATACCCCTATATCGCAAAAAATGCATGAGGACAGTTTTCATGCAGATTCTGATATACTTTCATGCCGCCATGCATCAAAATCATGCGACCGCCGTTTGGGTGTACAAGGTAACATTTTGACCTTTTTTCTGACATAAAAGATGTACCCCTTCCCAAATGTAATATTACCATGATTTTTTTTACTGTAAATTTCTGGACCTAAAAACATTTAGGCAAAATTTATGTTTAAGTATTAAAATAAAGAAATTTTGTTTTGTTAATTTTTGGCAATTGTCTTTTCAACCACACCCAAAGGAAAAATATATCTCAAAATCTGCAACATTGGATTTGTTGCAGAAAATGTCATATTTTATAACATTTTTTGCAGCAAGCCCATAGATCATTTTTGTCCGCGTGTAAAAATTTCAGCGATCTGCAGTTCTCACCAACACATATAAAGCTGGCCCGTCCCCGAGCAACACTCCAAAGAGAAGCATATGTTGGTGCTCTTTCACTCACTTTTCATCAAGCGTCCATGGCGCGGTGGTAGCGTGTCGGATCAATAACCAAGAAGTTGGTGGTTCAATCCTCGTTCTGCTAAGTGTTTTTTTTGTGAAATACAACCAAAAAGCCGTCGGTAATGTCGATAATTGTCGGTAACGGGCAAAAATGTCATACTCCTATATCGCAAAAAATGCATGAGGACAGATTTCATGCAGATTCTGATATACTTTCATGCCGCCATGCATCACAATCATGCGACTGCCAGTTGGGTGCATAATCCCAAAAACAGCTGATTGCTGGAAGCTTTTTTAAATTAAATGATTAGCTTTACATTACTGCTAATAACTGCATAGTAGCCCATGTGAAATTTTGACAATTTTTAGATCTAAGGTAACTCTACAATAGGACGTAACATTGGGCGTTTGGACAAATATGGCAGTTTAGTGGTCGATCTTCAATTACATTTTAAACCTTTCCTTTTTTCCTTCCAGTGACAAAAGCGAAATCCTAAAAATAAATATTTAAGCCACCACCAAAATAACAAACAACAATCCATGTAAACACTGCCACAATCCCACACAAACCAGACCACCACGAACCTTCTCCTGAAGAGAGACATAAACAAAAGAAGCAAAAAAATATCCCTTCAAACACCTACGATATGGTTCGCCTTCTCCAACAGTTCCACGAACGCTTCGTCCTCGTCGGAACTGAACTCGTCCCCGGTGTGCGACACCGACAACCTATGATACTGCCGATGCGGTTCGTAGTAGTGATGATCCTGATCCGCCTCGTACCCGCCATCCTCGCCATAACTCCGATCCACCTCATCGTTCGCCGACGTCGCCAAACTACTCCCAGCCGACAGTCTCCGGTCACTTCCCTTCGTGGGCGTCGAACTGTCCCCATTGAGCAGCTGCTGCTGCTTCCCGCTCAAATCGTTCCGATTGTAGTCCAGCCGTTCGTTCGACTCCCGGATCTTCAACTCTTCCGTCAGCCCCAGCCCGAGCCGTTCCAGATCTTCACTGTGCTCGAAGCTGTAAAACTCCCCGTCGCGATCCTCTTCCTCGCCGACACTACCGGATTGCTCCGGATCCTTGGCGTACTGGGAACCCATCACAAACTCGAGCACTTCACCGTTGACAACACCGTTCGTACCGCCAAGATGGTGGTGGTGGTGGTGATGGTGGTACAAATGTCGCTCGTCCTCACTAATACTCAGCTTGATGTCGCTACTCATTGTGATTTTTGTTTTGTTTTGCCTCCTCCAGAACTGGTTTAGAACCTAAACTTTATATCGCGCGTAGAGAGAGAAATAGAGAGAAGAGTGTGTCACCTTCTAAGTTCGTGGACTTTCTAGTCCCCCAAAAAGAGTGACGACGACGACGACAATGGCCAGCGGCTATTAGTGATGTTATCAATTTATTGGTTGTGTGGTGTCATTGTCTTCCACAAGTGTATTGAAAGGTCCAACCAAGACAAAGCATTGGTTTGATTGGTCTTTGTTGATTTTACTGGGGGCGAATCGATTGTTTTGAGCTGGGCAGAGCAGGGCAAATGTTTACCAAATTGATTAACCGAGGAAGGGGATTTGAAGTCGGGTTATTTTTGGATATCAAAATAATATCGAATTTTGGCCTAAAATATCTGCACTGAATTCCAATAAAGTGCAGCCCAAACGATATCACGCGCCACCTTTATTCCATCAAGATAAGATATTGTGTGGACTCAAGAGTTGGTCGATTTAGCAAACAATTAGCTGACATTTGGCTGACATCATCGTTATTCATAGCGAATTTCGACTTTATCAGTATCAGTGATTTCAAGATAAACGAAAAGCTTTTTACAGTATTATTCAGTTGTAAAAATATCAAATCCGAATTGTTAAAAAACTTGATACTTGTTTTGATTTTTTTTTTACAGTTTATAGTCATGTTTAGTTTTTTCGTAAACACGACTATAACTGTAAAAAAAGGAGCGGCCGTAGCGGACTGGTTACGGCGTTCGCTTTGTAAGCGAATGGCTTACAGGTTCGATGCTCATCTGCTCCCAACGAGAAAGATTAGAACACAGAAATTAGAAATGATAAATATGAACGAAAAATCAAAGTCGTTCGAGGCGGGGTTCGAACCCCCGTCCTTTGAATTGGTAAGCAAAAATGCTAACCACTAGGCCATGACGACTTGGTGAACTTGGACTGGAATAAGGAATACTGTTACAGAGAGCGAGTTGTGGCGCTATAACCACGGCAAATAGTGTCCAGGGCATTCGTGGAAATACAATGTCCCATCCCAGAGGGTCCCGGAGTACCAAACCTTCTTAGCATGGTGCTCCCAACGAATACAACCAAAATCTCGGAGCGTATGGTGGTGTGTCCCCACGCTTCTTCCTCCCCTGTCGATTCAGAATTGTGTTGTAGTTCGAACACTCAGTGCTCAAACTCAACCCAATTACGAGTCATCTCTGCGATACAGCTTTACGCAGTAGGCCTGGCCGCTTTAACGCTTGTGATGTTTCAATGCATTCCAATGCAATGGCGCACTACAAATGTTAATAAATGACAAGAAGAGTGCTAGGCGTCATCTAACCTAAGGCACTCTCCAGGATCCCTTCGAAAGATTGGCTGCGCTAGGGTCTGATTAGATTAGATTAGAAACACGACTATAACTGTAAAAAAAAATGTCAAAACAAGAAAAGTATGGAGGAAAATTTAATGCAAAAAATTATTTCGTGAAAAAAACTATTTTGAAAGTTTTCATTAATTGCTTTTTTTAAGATTAAAATAAAAATAATAAATCTGTTGAGCTTTTCACAAGTCAATAGAAAACAAATTATATATTTTTATCAACCTCCCTTCCCCGTAATTATTCTTAGCTTTGAGAAAAATTTAATTACAAAAGCCGACTGGATCTTAATCAGGTCCTAGTACCAGAAAAGACCTAATAACAATAATTTTATGAAAAAAACGTTACTTAATCCACCTTTAGGTGGTTGGTGCCTTCCTCGCATTCATAAAGTTAATACACTACACAGCCTCAAGAAAGTGTATAAATAACACTTATTTTTATCAAAATATCTTAGATCCGGCCTAAAAAAATGTGTGTTAAAAACACTATAGTACTTATAAGCTCTTTTGATTACCTATCCAACGATGGGTCGCATGATAGATCCGGACAACTTTTTAATCAAAATATCTGAAGTTTTTTTTGAAAAGGTCCTATAAACCAAATTTTTATTTTTTGCTTTTTGGGTGTTTTTAGAACCGCCTTGAGTCAGGGGTATTCAAAAACACCCAAAAAGCAAAAAATGAAAATTTGGTTTATAGGACCTTTTCAAAAAAACTCCAGATATGTGCGATCCGGCCTCAAAAAAGTGTATAAATAACACTTATGTGCTTATAACTTTTGATGGGGTTGTCAGATCTTAAATCTTTTCAACGCGTTGGAAAGATCTTCAAAATACCTTTCTATAAATGTATAGCATGACAGGTTTTCTTACAAAAACCACCCTTTTTACAATCTTCCGAAGTTTAGCTAAAATCGTTTTCGACTTTTAAAGTACTTTTCAAAACTTCAGAATATTAACTAGGGTCTTGTGGAGCTCCAAGACGGATCGAATGAGACTAAAACGATCCAAATCGGTGATGCCAGTCCGGAGATAATCGTGTGCATATTTTTTGGTGCACGGACTCACATCCAGACACAGGCACAGACATTTGTTCACAATTTGATTCTGAGTCGATAGGTATACGTGAAGGTGGGTCTACGAGGTCGAATAAACAAGTTCATTTTTCGAGTGATTTTATAGCCTTTCCTCATTGAGATGAGGAAGGCAAAAACTCATTTGCCCATATCTAAAAAACAATCCCGATAAATTTGAAAGCAAACTTTTATTCACAAAAAAAATCTTTAAAACCAAATATAATAGTAAATTTACAAGTTCAGAAAAAGACGTTTATTTATCCAAATAAAAGTAAAACATTTTGGCCTACAGCACGAAAAAATCGTAAAACAAATCGTTTTTTTTATTTTTAGATTTATTGCCACTTTTAAATGAAATATAATGAGTTCATTTTCTAGTCCAACAATAAAATTTTAAATTTTTGCTTTTTGGGTGTTTTTGAAACCGTCTTGAGTCAAGGGTGTTCAAAACCACCCAAGAAGTAATGAATGGAAACTTTGTATATTGGATCATTTAAAAAAAAAACTCCAACTATTCAACAAATATGCTCCAAAAAATATGTATTAAAAACACATTAAAAAAAATTAATGCGCGGTTAAAAAATTGTTTAAATTTGGAAGGTGTAATTTTGGGAGGTTGAATATTACCTTAACTATGATGTAATTTTACATAAATTTAGACTGAAAAAATAAGTTGTAAAATTACATATTTTCAGAGGTGAAATAATAAATATTTTATGACCCACATATATTACCATGATTGTTTTAACTTTGCATGCTGCACTTTTTGCATGTTTATATGAAATTCTAGTAAAATCTAAATGTGCTACATGTCAAAAACAACTTTGCATTTTTTTTTTGCATAATATAAACTAAAAAATTAACTTTAAAAAATATTTGCGCCAGCCTGACTGTACATCACAATGATTTGGACATTTGCCGAACAGTTTTTAAAATTTAGCCCGCAATATTTTTTTTAGATTTGTTTTTTTACTGTATTTAAAATGAATATAAAAATATACTTAATTTGTGTATGTCAATTGGATATTCATTTCAAGATATTGCATATTAATATATAAAAGCCATTTTTTAATTTATAAAAAAATATTCAATAAAATGTTCAACGCACGTTTTTATAAAGCCACTGATAAATAAGGAAAAAATAGTTTTCTAAGTACCTACACCCAAAATAACTTCAAATTTCCAAATACAGTTAATAGGCATTTTTAAAAGTTTAAAAAGTTAAAAAAAAACGTTCTTGAAACTACCTTACTTTTAGAAATATTTATGAAATTTTGAAATAATGCCTAATTCGCATTCACAGACTGGATTTCGTCATGTTTATGTGATAATTGGCCAGCCCAAAAATTGTTAAGCACCACATTGTTGAAATCAAGTCTTATTTTACAAAAAGTTTAAATTTTTATAATTGAAGATCGCAAAATTCAATTTTTTGCAACTTGTAACTTCATCAAATACCTAAGTTACTTTTTGACAGGAAATCAAATGATTTAGTTATATTTGCTAAGCAACGGCATTGAATTTTTTTATTGAGCAAAAGCCCTGAAGGAACGTTTTTTACCACGCAACTTTTTGCGAAAAATTAACTAGACGAATTTCAAACAATCTAGTATTAATTTTATTTGAATGCCAAAATGCAGTTTGTACCCAATAAATCAATGATAATTTTATCTGGGAATGATTGAAAATAAATAAAAAAAAATCCTCGTTTTACAACACTAGGTAAATTTACATCTTTTAATATGTTATTACATCTTACACATAAATTATGATAAAATTACATCGAAAAAGAGATAACATTTAACCATCAAAGTTTCAACCTTCCAATTTCAAACGTCAGATTAATGTTACCTTATCATGATGTAATATCACCTCATTTTAATGCTTAAAAAGAGGAAATACATCGGTATGTTTACACATTTTCAGAGGTAAAATTACACGTGTTTTATGGCATAACATATGTACACATTCCATGCGGTAATATTACCATGATTTTTTCAGTGATTTTTTTTTTGTAACTTCATGCTTATTTCATTAGAATTAAATTGAAGTTAATCCGGATATAAATTGAAAAAGTTAAAACACTTGAAACTTTTAATCACCATCGATCCTTAAATTAGTCACCACAACTAATCGGAAACCATCTGCCAAATGTTTTTTTTTTCCTTTTCTTCTCACTAGAAATTGTGGGAAGTGTGTGCAGATATTATTGCGTCACTGTGTTGTTGACACATTCGCGCCACTTGTGTCAATAAACGGAAGGTTCCAATACCTAACATGCGCGCATTTCTCTGTCCACACATGTGGCTTTGCAAAAAAAAACGATCAAAAAAAAACTGGTGAAAAACGTTGTTCCGCGCACACCCTTCAAACTGCGCGCTCTAGTCTCGGTGATGGTCTGCAAGTTTGAACGCTTGAGAAACATTTTAGAAGGGGTTGTACAAGTTTAAAACAATTGAGTTCAAACAAATTGCAGAAATACCCCTTTTTCAAACATTAGTCCCAATGCCCACTTCTGGTCCCCATTCAGTCAAACAATTGTGCAGACCTGTTGTAGAGTAGAGTATGGGCACATGTCTGGTTTTGTTTTATTTATTTTTATTTTTTTGCATATAAAGACAAAAACTGACATTGACAAGCGGGCTGGTTAGTCGGCTCGCGCAAGGCCTTCCTTTTGTTGTTTTCTTTTTACCCACATTTGTACCGTACACAAATTTTGCCGGTGGACACGGAAAAATTTGAATCTGAACTTCAAAGAAAAAAAAATCCGAATCTTTTAAATTTTATGTTGAGTTGAATAACTTTAATTTTTATTTTCCCTGTTAAAAATTCTGCATACAAAATTGTAAAATTCTGCGATTTTAAAAAACTTGCAAATCTCCAAATGTCACCGGTCAAATCGAGCCTATTTTGCATACTCGTCCCCACAACTCTATCCACATCGACGATGACTCAAATCTAACCGCGCGGGATTCAATTCCACGCACCGGCCATTCCGCCGTCATCGGCATTACTCAATGTGTCTTGAAGTTTTGATGACCGCGTCTCCAGCCTTGGAACTGACTGCTCGCGAGCATGATGTGTCCGACAGGTAAAAAAAGAGCGCGCTTCATCACAAGAACCGGGAAAGGTGTATTTACATACCGGCGATTCCGGTGTTTGTCTGTTTCTTGATGTATTGAATGTGTTTAGTTTTGATGAGTAAATGTGACAAAATGTCATCTTTAAGCTTCGTACATCATTGAAGAAGAAGTTTTGTTTGAGGAATTCGGAATTTCGAAATCATCAAAATTTCTAAAATTGAGATCCTAAGTAAGAAAAGTGAATCATTTGATAATTTTTAAAGAACAAAAATATCAAAATGATTTGAATTTCAAATTTAAAAATTGAGCTACAGCTTTGTTAAACGTCTTTTCGATCTGTTCATTTTTTTTATCAAAAAATCAGGAATCAATTATTTTTGCTGAAAACATGAATTTTAAATTTAAAATTTGTAAAAAAAAAAATCCCTAAATTTAATAAAAAACACATAAAATAGCGAAGTAGAATGTATTCCTTGAATTTTACAATAAAATTACAATACAAGTTTTTCAATTAAAATTTATGTTTTCAGCAAAAATAATTGATTCCTGATTTTTTGATAAAAAAATGAAAAAAAATTAACTTTATTCTTACCTAGCGTTATCATAACGGATAAATAACACAAAATTCTGATGAGCAATTCTCTGAGATTTCGGTCATTCGATTTTTTTGTATTTTTTAATCCGGCTGAAACTTTTTTGGTGCCTTCGGTATGCCCAAGGAAGCCATTTTGCATCATTAGTTTGTCCATATAATTTTTCATAAAAATTTGGCAGCTGTCCTTACAAAAATGTTACATGAAAATTCAAAAATCAGTATCTTTTGAAGGATTTTTTTTTACCGATTTGATGTCTTCGGCAAAGTTGTAGGTATGGATTTTCCGATCTTTTCGAAAACAATATTTTGAATTTTTTCAAAAGGGCCAAACATTGAATATTACGCCCTTTTGAAATGTTAGTCTTGATTTCAAAATTTTGAAAATATTGTTTTCGAAAAGATCGAAAATTTTACGAACGTTTCCTATTTTTACATTGAAAATCGGACCATTAATTGCTGAGATATCGACATTAGAAAATGGTGGGTTTTTGGGTGAGACTTGAAAAACATCAATTTTCCAGTTTTTAAACCTTTACATGGCAATATCTAAGCAACTAAAGGTCGTACCAACAAAGTTCAAATAAGTAAAATATAGAGAATTTTCTCAGCTTTTCAAAAACGTTTTCTTTTTTTCAAAAGTGGGCAGACATAGGCACAAATTAAAAAAAAATGAATAACTGAGACTATTTTTTTAAAAAGTTACCCGAAAATGGCTAAAACTTGAAACCGGTACACTTTATCAAAATTTCACTAAAGTACTTTTTGATTGCACATTCGATACTGCATCAGAAAATAAAGTTGAAAATATTTTGCGACCAATATTTCGATTTTTTGAAAAAAAAAAGTATTGATTCAAAAATTTATAACTCGGTCAAAGATGTATTGCCAATTCTGGAAATTTCTGAAAAGTTGGTATTTTATGTCCCCTAAAACATGTCAAAAAATGAAAAAATAGTGTTTTTTTTGCAAATCAAGTTTTAGTGTCAAAAAGTGAAATTAAAAATCACCATTTTATTATCGTGTATCATTTTTTTTTCAGTGTAGTTCTTATCCATATCTACAACTTTGCCAAAGACACCAAATCGATCAAAAAATTGCTTCAAAAGATACAAATTTTCTAATTTTCATATATCATTTTTGTATGGACAGCTGCCAAATTTGTATGGAAAATTAAATGGACAAACTAATGATGCAGAATGGCTTCGTTGGGCATACCGAAGGCACCAAAAAAGTTTCAGCCGGATTAAAAAAAAATAAAATTAATAAAAAAGACCGATTTCGTAGAGAACTGCTCTGATAAAAATTAAAGAAAAAAAAATCGTACAAATAGCAAAACAATAATATAATGGACCATCCATAAACCACGTGGACTCTTTTTTGTTGTTGTATGGATCGTGGACAACCACCGAAAAAGTTTTTTTAAGAAAAAATTGACACAAAAAAAATCCCATCATATTTTTTTTTGAAATTTATATCATTAAAAGTTTAATTCTCAAATTGCGTTTTAAAAAGGACTTGCTGGAGCTATGAATAAAAAAAATATTTTTGGAGACTACCATCATCAGGGGTGCCATAAGGTCTGGGGTGAGAGTAGGTCATACAAAAATGCTGAAATTTCTATGACACAATGTCGGTATTAAATAAATTATTAAATTGGTTTTAAATTGAAAAATCGAATGTGACTTAAAATGACTTTTCGCTCTATTCAATGCTCAGAATCCAAATTATATCGAAAAAGAGTAATATTTACAAATTAAATTTTTCAACTTTCCAAATTAGAAGTATCAAAACATCCTTCACTACCTGGATTCGAAATTTGATTTTATCCAAAAAAATATGATAACAACCGTCGTTTCGAAAAGGCGTAGCCAAAAAATGATCTTTCAATAAATTTCAACAGAAAAAAAAAACTGCTAATAAAAATGATCAAAAGTACACCCAAAATTCAGAGTCGAGAGAATCGTCCGTCAAATTTGTTGAGGTCTCAGTGCCAAAATCAAAAGAATAATTCTACCAACACACACTATCATAACAAAAAGGGGTTCATTCGCTTATTGAAACAATAAATCTCCAACAAGAGTCATGCACCGACATCTGACCCCTCTTTAGTCACCAAGCTGTGGTGGCCAAGCAATTAAGTCATTGGGTTAGTTTGCCAAAAGTTTCTGGTTTGATTCCCGTAGTTGACACTTTTGTTTGTTTGACAGATGAACTTTTTTTTGCAAATGAACCTCGAGAGAGTGATTCTTTCGTCCATCTCGAGCTGTGTTCTCTGTGAATGGTACCACTATTCTCTCGACTCGAGGCCATTGTTCTCTCGGACGAGCGCTGCCCAGTGTTGGGCGTTTCTAAATAAAATATACATTATTTTGATATTTTCTCACAATCTTGTTCAATTTCAAGTGATTAAAAGTGAAGGCTAAATAACGTTGCTAATTTTATAATTGAATCAAATCATCCAGGCAATAGTCCAGTCCCCGTGCATGCCGAACTAATTAGCAAATTGTAACAGTTTACTCGCGGTTTTAATCCGCGATAAGCTCCCTATATCCATACGGCAACAGTAGATATATCCAAGCTCTCAGAAGAATCCTCCACCCAAGGCACGATATCCACGATATCCCTCACTCTCAATTACTATCTCGCGAGGTAAACATTTGCACTGTGATTAGATACGAGCGCGGATTCGCGACGATTCGCCCACTTTTGCAACTCTTTTTCAAGCTGCTCACACGTGCTGAACCAAGAGCTAGATGTCTGAGGAGAGGGGATCACGTATCCGTAGCACATTGTCGTCGTCGAGAACTTGAGGCAACTACGCATCGCTGCAGAATCTTCACTTCAAATCCCCCCACTCTGATAACGTTACGTAAGCCAGCAGAGCATTCTGCTCTGGATTTGCGCAAAACTGGCAGAAATGCAACGCGTCAAGTTGCAAACCAAGTCACCTAAGGTAATCCGATATCCTGGGTGCTTTTTTTGTATTTTTTTGGAACTTGCGAAACAACACATGACAATCCGTATCAGTTACGGACTTCTTTATCAACCATAGCTCCCCATCGTCAGACGTAGTCTGATTGAGCCAACACTTCTTCTTCGTCTTCACCTCTTAATTATTCGCATAAATACATTTGCACATCTGATATCGAATTTCTTCACTCCGCGCACACTTCACATTACCCACCACAAACAAACTAATTATGATATTTCTTCATTTATGAGCAAAAACCCAGAGCTCGGTCGACCGATTCGTTACGGGCTCCCCCTCCGAAAAGTGGAGTGTTTTTCGATTTCCACCCGGGGTTCGGGGTTTTCCGCACGAGCGGGGGGCGCCACCACCAACGACAATATTGGCCAACCCAAAGAAAAACAAGACACTTGGAGAACCGCGACCGGACCGTTTGCAAAACAAACAGAGACTGAAGCTCTCACGAAAGCTGCGAGCTATTCGATGGCTATCGTTGAGGCGCTTTAGGCTGTTTCCGAACGTCCAGTTGAGAGGGAGAGAGATACTTTGAGAGAGAGACATTGTGGGAAACTTGAGCGAGTAGCTCAAAGCTCAAACTACTCTGAATTGTGGTGGGTTCTGAGGTTGGTTACATTAATTTAGCATTAATATGGCCTTTTATTGGTATATGGAGCAATATAGGAGCACCCAAAAACTAAATTTGTTGAACAATTTTGTCAAAAAGTTGTAGATTAATCTTTACTATATTGAATTTTGCAAGAATCATCTATTTTGCTTAAGGGGAATCGGGACATTTTGCAAAACACAAAATGTATTTTTCTCCGAAAAAAAAACTAATTGTTCTAAACTTATTTTTATGAGAAATATTGTCATAAAGTTGCAAAAATTAATGTTGATTAAATTTTTTTTTTTTAATTTTTGATTTTTGGATTGAAATGATTTTTTCAATAATTACTATTTTGCTTAAGGGGAATAGACACTTTGCAAACAAACAATTTTTTTTTTTGACAAAAAAAACCTAGTTTTTCTAAGCTTATTTTTGTGAAAAAATTGTCAAAAAATGTTGATTAGAATGAATTTTGAAGAATTATCTTTTTTGCTTAAAGGGAATCGGGACATTTTGCAAAACTCAAAATGTATTTTTCTCCGAAAAAAGCTCATTTTTTTAGCTTTCTGATTTATTAAGAAGCCGTTATGGCTTATTATGCACTTTTTGCCCTCACTACTACTCCTCGTAACATTGCTTCATACTAAAAAAACAGTTTCTTAAACGGTGTACCGCCCTAACGCAAATATATGCTTTTCTCAAGCTGAGAAATCTCCCCCCAACAAACCAACCTTTGCAATTTTTGTGGCGTGACGAGAAACAAAGCAAAAATTTGTTTTGCTTCTCAAAGAAATGTTGTTTGCAAAGTTAGTGTGGATCATTATCCATGCTTGGGAGGACGACTTGGCATGGCATGGCATCCAATATACCTACACCCAAAATTCAGAATCGGGATAATCGTTCTCTCAAAATTTATTGAGGGCTCAGTGCCAAAATCGATAGAATAATGGTACCAACTCACACCATCATAACAAATGAGTTCATTCGTTAGTTGCATCAATAAATCTCCAACAAGTGTCATACATCGACTTCTGACTTCTCCTTGGTCACCAAGCTGTGGTGGCCGAGGCAGCTAAGTCATTGGATTGGTTTGTCAAAGGTCTCTGGTTCGATTCCGTTGTCGACACTTTTGGTTTTTGTTTGACGGATGAACTTTTTTGCAAATGAACCTCGAGATAATAGTTCTATCGCCCATCTCGAGCTGTGTTCTCTGCGTCCGTGAATGGTACCACTATTCTCTCGACTCGAGACCATCATTCTCTCGGACTAGCGCTGCCAGTTTTGGGTGTACCATTTTTTTTTTGCTTAAGCATTCATCGCACATCGCTGAGCAAACTATGTGTGGCTTTTTTGGAGAGAGAAAAATGTTATTCTGAAGCCGAAGGTGAAAGAATGTTGATACCAATTTGTATGCTTAACATCACAGTCGATGCAAAGTTGGTGGATATAAATTAAGAACAAGAGAGAAGCAAATTAACAGAATCAGAATCAAAATCAGTGAAAAAAAATAAGTTTGATCGACATTGATTCTTTTTTTTTCGAATTTAAGCTCTCAGGACATTTTTGCGATTTGACCAGCGATACCTCCTGAGCAGCGAAGCTATGGAAAAAACCTAATTATTCTTAAAAAATATCAACAATGGAGCACCCGCAGTCGAGCAGTTTTTGACAGTTCGGTCCATAAGAAATACATTGTAGAAAAAAAGCAAAAACTGCTCGAATGGAAATGCTCCATTGGCAAATATCCTAAAAGTTATTTTTTTTTATTTTTCAGTTTTTTTTTGTATTTTTGTATTTTGTTATTTTTTTTTTGATTTTTTTTCGATTTTTTTTTTTGACAAACATATTTTTGAAAAATGTGTTTTTTGAGAAATATTCCAGATTCTCGGGACAGTAATTTATTAAAAATAATTTTTAAAAGCAAAATTGAATTTGCAATCGACAAATATTTACATTTTTTTAGTAAAATGTACCAAGCTATAGTTACTTTTAATCATACATTTTCGATGTTTTAGGTTTTTCGAGTTTGAAAATAATTCTTGAGAGGAAAGCATCCCCGAAAAATATTTTTGAAATGCTGGAAAAATTTCTTATAATTTTCTCAATGGAATTTTCCGGTTTTCGATGTTGAAAAATTAAAAAAAAAATTCTTATCTTTTAAATAAAAATAAATTCAATGTTTTCTCGAAAATGTTGAGAATTCTTTTCTTGACCAAATTTGAAATTCGTTGACACCATTTTTTAAATCTAAGCTCTAAAGACATTTCAGCGATTTAACGAACGATGCCACCCGAGCAGCGATGCTATGGGAAGGGCTTATTTATTCTAGAGTGAGGTTTGTTTAAATGTTCTCAAATTTCGAGGAATCGAACAGAACCACAACAAAAATCATTAAACACTAAAATAATCGCATAAGTGGCCAAAGTGCATAAAATACCTTCTGTTGAAAAAAAAATGTTTTTTACGGGTTAAATCTAAATTAAAATCAAAGCTTGCGAGAAATCTTGGAATCTACGTCATTATACAGTTTAGGTCAAAATAAAGAACGAGCACTAGGTCAATTAAAGTAATTGACATTTGGTTAAGACTTAACAACCAAGAATTGATTAAATAAAGTCTGTAACGCATATGGAATTTCTCGCAGAGAAAGTCTCCATCACTCCGTTTTTTCTTCTTCAATCGATATTCCATGGATGACAACAGCAAGTTCACTAGTACGTACTAGTTGAACCACTTTTACTTATCATCTCACCCGTCGTAACTCGCAGAAAGAACCTCGATATGGCTCTATTTTTAGATCCAACGCTGAACAAACTGGTTCGCAGGCCGATGTCAACCTACATTACGTTGACGAACGCGCGGTTATCAGCGAAGACGATTCCGGCTGCGGACCGGTTCAATATCCGCCCCTTTTCGAACAGAACCTTGAGAGGAAGTGCATCCGATTTTCTATTTGGGTGCACGGAAAGAAATTTTGAGGGGGAAACGGCGAACATGTGTTGACGATTTTTTGAATGCGTTGTCAAAATTGGAAACAGTGTTCTCGTTTTGAAAAAAAATGAAAGTACTGTTTTCACCTTTCAGAATCATAATCGTTTATTTACGATTCGCCAAGACGATTTCTTTCCGTGTACCTTAGGAACTTTTAAACTTACGACATTGTTCTCACACCTAAACGCTCCGGATGTAAGATTTGCCGATCAAACGATAGTCCCCAACCCAAACGCAATTTAATTCAAGTAAATTCTCGCGTAACAGTGCCGGCTTGTCCGACATTTATGCACGATGTGACGCGGAATGTGGGCCTTGGCATGTTTTCGCGGGCAGATAATTATCTCGGATCTCCGACAACGAGGGCTGGAGACGCGTCAATGCTCATGTACTTGGTACAAGGGGCCCGGCTTTCGCTCTCGGTTTGCTGGCGCGCGCGCGAAAATTGTGCAATTTTTCCAGAGAAACTTCGAATTCAGATCAGATGAGGTGCCCACCCTATTGTTGCTCGTTTTTGTTCGTGTCCGATTGTAGGTGGTAGGTACAAGATTTCAAATTCCCGGCCGGCAACTTTCGCCTAGTTTTTTTTCGTTGCTTTAATTGCCACACATTTTTCTCGAGAGTACTTTATCTGATTTGCGTTTCTGGTTTCACTGAAAAAAATAATCCAATGTTACATGAAAAATGATGTAACACTTTTACACGTGATTAAGAGACCACCGGAGGCGGAAAATCTGATACGGGCTTTTCTTCCACGTTTAACCCCAGAACTCAAAAATGGCTAAATGAAATGCTTTGAAAACGTCGGGTCTCCTAAATTGATCAATTTTGAACATGTAGAATGGTTACATGAAAAGATTTGAGCATTCTTTCTTATTGAAACCTGTTGTTGAAATTGGAAAAATTGAGCTATTTTTTGGTTGAAATTGGAGTAAAATG